>NC_086239.1:7793750-9202500 GCF_036321145.2 Pelmatolapia mariae | reverse complement strand
AACTCTCACAGTCAAACAAAGCAGAATTAACCTTATAGTCTTTGGTTTTAACCTGTGTCTAATAAACACTGCGGCATCTGTGAAGCATTCACATTCACGTCTGTTATTTCTTTCTTTATTTTTAACCCTGTCATCCATATTTTCTCCTCTCCTGCTTCTTCCAAAGAAAAAGGGAGCAAATGTACATTTTCTCCAGAATGATTCTGCTTTGCCCCAGCTTCTTCCTCACATCCACTCCCTGCTCTTTTCTTTGTTAACACTCCTGAGTTTCACTTTCACACCCATCCTCTTGTTATCGCCCTCCCGTTGAGTGTCTCACCTCAATTTGTCCTCATTTCACTCATCATACAGGTCTCTGTCACTTGCGGCATTCTCACTCTTATGCCTTGTTCTCAACACTCATGAGAGCTGGCCTCACAATTATCTAATCATGAGGACAGGGAGAGAATGGGAGTGAGAAACTGAGAAGAGGCGCTGAATTTGGGAGGGAATTTAACACAAATCTTGCTCTGGGCAAAGGGTATATGGCAGGTGTCCATGCATGAACTTCTGAGCATGCTCAGATCTATATGTGCACAGAAATTATGTGCCGGCACTAACGCTGTGCAAATAAAAAAAAAATGTTGGGCGTTTCTATCAATTTAGCAGGTTTAATCTCTTCCATATGGGCATGGGGGCTAATGCATCTGCTAAGGCTATTAGCCGCTATGAGCCCTGTGGATGCAGGGTAGACTAGACCTATTATCAGTTTGGCAGTGACAGAAAACACAACCATAGCCAAATAACCCAACAACAACAGCAAACACAGTTGTCTCTGCTGTGAAAAAGCACACAGATCCTTTGCTGACCTCTACAGAGCTGGGTCAGGGTCAAGCTGATGAACAGAAAACAAGGTGAGGCTGAGGAAAAGCAGCCCAAGGTGCTGATTGCTACAGTAACAGCTGACCCAGTTAGAATCCAGAATGTACCCAGATACACGATTACACACGTATGCAGGAAAAATAATGTGAAACGTATGCACAGATACCCTGCAAAGCAAAAACGCACATGTACGCTGGATACCACCAATCAGTTCGTTCCCGAGGTTGGACCACATCCCCTACACTGTATCTGACTCACCTGAGTTCAATGGCCTCCCCCATCTCGCCCCAGGAACTCATTTCAAACGACAGCAAGTGAGAGAAGATGCAGAGGGATGGCAAGCTGAGAGAAAGACGTCCCTCAGACTGGCAGCAACAAGGAAAACATGAGAGGACGAGAGGAGCTAGAGAGCATGTGATGATATTGCGCTCAGAGTGAGGGACAGAGTGGAGGCGAGTGCGCAGTGAGGGGAGTGAGAGAGAGAGAGAGAGAGACAGAGAACCACACCTCTTCTTAAGGGATTAACTTGGAGAAAAAAAGCGCCAACACATTCTCACACTCGTGTGCCGCCGTGCACCCAAACACCAATCAAACTACCCACGACCTACGGTGCGGATGAGCGTCTGGCATACAGACGCGGACAAACAAATACAGCACGCACACACGTATGCTCACAGCTGCTCTAAAAATAAAGACAAATCAATGTTTGACGCTCCAAATCCTGAGAGTGAGGAAAGAAGAGAGTGGGAGGATGGAAAGAGAGGGAGAGGAATGAGAAAAAGGAAAAGGGAGGGGTGATTAAGCGAGACATGGCGGGTGGTGACACAGTTTTCTTTGCTCTCCATCTGCTCTGGGCGCACTGGTCAAGAGTGCACTGGGGGAGAGGGCGAGAACTGGGGCTGGAGCCTGGGGACAAGACACTGGAGCTGGATCGGGAGAGGGTGTGCACACTGGAACCCAGCCTGATAGTATGCTTCCACAGGGGTCTTTATTGGACACGTGTTTTTCCAGCACTGGATGCCGAAGGGTATAGGCCACAGCTGTACAACAGGCAGGGTACCCAGCAGATGATTAGGGATAGCCTCAACTCCCTTTGCAAAGTGATGAAACGCACAAGCCACTCCCCAGCACACGTTTACTGGCAAATCCGGAGAAACATGTGGATCAGGAAACACTGATGTGTTTCTGTTTTGAATGTTAAGACGGTGTGTTTCACACAAGGTTTGGCATTTTTGGGAGGTTTGTGGGTCATGTGAAGCCAGAATATATGCTGTTAAGGTCACCTTTATATAGAACTGTGCATCAAATTTAGAGCAGTGACTCTTAAAGTGTACCATAATCAAAGGTATTATATGGACACTTACATTTGACTTGTAAAGTTTAGTGACTCGGGATTAAAAATGTATACATTTTCACGGTGATGCAAGAGAAGAAAGGTTTACTAATGTATTGGTTTTGGTGTTTAAAACAAAACAAAAAAAAAGACATGTATTCCATATGTGTTTCTGGGAGGAGTCCTATCTCAAGTCACAATATATGAAGCTTGTAAAGACTCACTTACTAACATTAGTGGGCAATTTCATAGCAAATATTTTTTTGCATTTGATATTGAAATGAACTGACTGCACACGAGTTTAGAAAACAACACCAGTAAAATTAACAACACACATGATTTTTTTGCACTCATGCTATGTTTGCCACATTTAGTAAATCTGGTCCATAGTGTTCAAAGCTAAAACACAAAATAGGTGCTTTGTCAGCTTACTAATGCTTTATTATGTTGTTAGGATGAAAGTGATTATTTCACGCAATAGACTGTATATAAAGGAAATACACACCTGCATACTTTCCTGAGGCCAGCAGGGGGCAAAATTACTGACACAATAAAAAGGTTATAAACAATCTATGGGAAAATTACCATGCTTCTCTCCGACTTTTTTTAGTAAACATCTTCCTAATGAGGTTGTAGTCTTAATCACAACACAATGTTTGTATTAAACTACGTAAACTACAGTTCTATTTAGAGTAAAAAGAGATTATAATGAAGCAGAGTATGCTTAAGGGTGAAGGTCAAAATGCTTCCAGCTGGCCACAAAATAGTACTCTACAAACTTATGAGTGACAACACAACAGCAATGTCGATCTTTAATATATAGTAAATATTCTGTACATTCTTCTTCTACTTTCAGCTATTTCAAAGAAAGTCAACTACTTACAGTTTTCTTAGTGAGTCAGGTGCTACTAGAACTTCTAGTCTATATCAAAGATGAAGAGTTTTCCACAGAGGTCTGGTATCAATTTCTTTCTAACCCAAAGTTTTTTTGATGACTTAAGCAACGTTATCAAAGTTAATCCAATTTCTTCTCCATCTCGAGTCACTCATGGCTTTATACAATATTTTTCCACATATGACGTCCCCAAATGTAAACAGACTCTAATGCGTGAAACTGGTGGAGCTCCTCTTTAATGAAGGGCAGATGTTAGAGGTTGGACCAGGTTACGGTTGCAATGACGAACAGGTTTGCTTGTTCAGTGTACTCTGATAAAAAAAGATGTTTGCAACATCAGCGAGCCAGCCAATATCTGTGGCAGTTAGACTATATATTGAACACCACATTTCAGCTGTTTACCACACAATGGTTTCTATGAAGGATCACATTACTGATGCTGAAATAACTTTCCAAATCAGTAAATCCCCGATCATAATTCTATAATGCTGTGCAGACTTTTGGCTGCTGATAAGCTCTCAAACTTGTGAATCATTATCTCAAACCAAATGCCGGGGATATTATTTGTTAATCACTTTTTTTAACCAACACACGCCTTACAACACAGTGCTTTGCAGCAGGGCTGTTTTCATTTTGCATAGCTACTAAGACTGGGGATACAGAAGAGCAAGGGCTGAGTGACTTAAAGAGTTAGGCTGAATGTCATACACTAAATGAAGATGACTGTTGGGTCTGTGGGAAACAAAGGCAGCAGTGCATAGATAGAGAGGTACAGCTACTGTAAGAGGACTGACAGAAGTTTGGGGATTAGACAATAACACTGAATACATTTAATATGTTGGGCGGCGAGGGGTGGGGTCATTGAGTCAAACAGGACTGTTGGACTGTGTAGTATGAATGTACATTTTTGTCCCTGTGGACTATGAAGGTCTTGTCAGTCACAGATGATTTGCTTTTTCTTAGCCACCTGGGTAAGGTTATTGTCTTCTAGCCTACACCCAGAAATTTAGAGGCTACAAGACAACAACCAGTATGCTCAACTGTATCAGAGGTTTAGCGCTGTTTCCACGTGGATAAAATCAAATATCTGTCAGGAAGCTGAATCTGATCACAAGGATTTGAGATGCCTTCTAATATAAGTCAAGGTGTGACTTGCAACTGGAGCCAGACTTTTAAGCCTTTGTTTTAGGCTGTAGTTGTAGCCTGAGGCTAGTCTCTCTCTTCTCTCTCTTTTCACACATTCCCAGGCTTCCACGATGCCAGATCATCCTCTAAGCTGTTTACCCTCCAACACCCAGAGCCAGAGATCAGCGATAGATGAGACTGAGAGGGATCAAAACGCTCCGTTTGTGCTCTGGTGTTACACGTGTCTGTTTTAGATACGACACTCTGGGCATTTATGGCTCCCAGCTTGGAACAATCAACACCGTCACCTTTCATGCTGTATCTTACATTAGGTTCCTTCACATGGACTTTTATTTCCTTATTTCCTTATTCATCTGAAAGACCAACACCATCCAGTCATTTTAGCTGTGGGCAAAGTCTTTGCCTTGTTTTCAAAACCTTTCCAGTTCACACGCTGCTAAAACAGTTTCTATGCCATAGCTCAAACCATTCATTGACCCCCTTGAGCTCTATAGATGGAGGCACCGTCATCCTACAGGAGACCACTTCCATCACGACAACAGACAATTCAGTTCAATTTTATTTAATATTATTTATGCAGCACCAACTCACAACTCAGTCGCCTCAAGACGCTTTATATTTTAAGCTAAAGATGCTACAATATTAGAGAGAATCCCCAACGATCAAACGAGCAAGCATTTTGAGCAACACTTGGTGACTGGGGAAAGGAAAAACTTTTAACAAGAAGAAACCTCCAGCAGAGCCAGGCTCGGGGAGGCACAGCCATCAGACACAATCAGTTGGGGATGAACGGAGGAAGACGGGACAAAAATCACACTGTAGTCGACAGCTAACAGGTTCAGGCTTTCCTTGAATTTGTCACCCACTTTTATAATATACATAACATGATGTGTATATTCACATCCCTGTTTTTGTGTGCTAATGCTTTGGCAGCATCCATCACATAAAATATCCACAAATAATAAATCCACTTTGAGCTGAAAACAATTACAGTGAAACGGTGACGGGCCTAACAACACTGTGATTCTTCCTTAAATGCTCCCATGGGTAAACTTGTCTTACTGTTCTTTCATTAGACAAGACCGCAAACAAATGCGTACATATGCTATGCAGCTGAAGCAAAGATCAGCAAAGCACCATAAACAATCACATCTAATCCACTAATCTCATTCAACACAAGCAGCACATACAACTGTTACCGCTTTACCCACTGTCTTATGATGCTAAGCCACATTTTGTGCTAATAAAAAAAACCTTCACATTTAGATAAGGATTGATTACAGACCTAGGAAAAAACAAAGACAACAAAAGGTTTCAAGTAGCCTTGAAATTTCTAACACTTCTTCCAAAAACTGTTACCATTAATACGGCTTAACCTGAAAAAGGCCAATATTTGAATTTCATATTATAAAGGCGTGCAAATTCAACATGTTGTTGTTGCAAGATAAGCTGCTTGCCTTGTTAAAAAAGGTGCACAGCAAAAACTGTGACATTTAGAAAAAGAAACAAAATGCCACAGGCAATCATTTTGTTTATCTACACTGTCATATTAAATTCTGCTCCAGCAATTATTTGATGACAGAAAAAAAAAACGGACGCGACTACACCTGTTAAAGGTGATGCAATGCAGGCTTACTATGAACAACGGCGGTAACGTTAAGATCTCTCTCGCTGTTTAAGTTTGATCTCTTCCCATCATTTTTTATTCTATTGTCTTGATCACTATTAACTCGCCGTCCTCCTCTCATTTCTCTTTCATTCCTTCAGGAGAAAGCTGCAGAGCTGGAGAGAAGAGGAGGGTGAGAAAAGAAAAGGATCTAAAAATATGTGGCGATGAAGACAAAGCCGCAGAAGACAAGAGTGAGAAAGGTGTGCTACATAATATATCTATAATATTCTAACTGTAGTGCTCTACTGTATCGCACTGTATGCTTCTTCATCTGTCTCAGTGTGTATATCTGTCTACGGGGCAGACCTAACTAGCATAAGCTTATTATAACTGCTGTGTAGTTATGAAACAAGATGAGCTCACCAGCCAGGTGGGTAACACACACACACACACACACACACACACACACACACACACACACACACACACACACACACACTTCCTCATCACAATAAGTAAGCCCTCTGGCACGTGTTACAATCAAGTTGTTCCACCATCGTGTGTGTGTGTGTGTGTGTGTGTGTGTGTGTGTGTGTGTGTGTGTGTGTGTGTAATGCTGTGTTTGTGTCTGCAAAGATGTTAAATTTAAGACTGTGTGGTTTTATAACCGTCATGCCTTAGTGGTTCCATAATAGTCTGTTATTTTAACCGACACTGACTGAATGTAATTTAGGCTCCTTCTGTCACACAGACATAACCACAACTAACAATCGGTCAGGTTACAAATAGTCAATTATCTAACTCTTTGTTCAAATAAGCACTCTTCCAGTGTTGCAAGGATCTTAAGTACAGGCCGGCGCACAGTAACTGTGAACCCTTACTGGTATCTGAAATGGGACTCAAATAAATCAAGTGTGATTAGTGGGCAAGTCATTCATTTTCCTTAAAGCTGTTTTATGTTTTAGTATGAGTCACTGCACTGACATCAAATTGGGTCAGTCTGAACTCACAATTTCAGGATTCTGGCTCTGCTGCACAGAGGAAACCATTTTTCCCACACACTCCTTCAATACTATTAAAAATAATATGGATAATAAGACAGATAGACAAGAGATCAATATCATACAATCAATAAACAATCTTTATTGTGGATCTCAAACTTTGGGGCTGGCCCCGTTAAGGACACAGAGTCACTGCCAATGGGGTGAAGATTAAGGCCGCAGTGACACAAGCATAGAGACCAGTCAGCGACCCCCTGGCAACCTCCAGTCGCAAGGGAAAAATGTGTTTTGCTGGGCCAACTGACTGCTGGAGGTTACTGGTTTTTGCTGGGTGAAATCGGTCGTGAAGAATGTCCTGCACCAAAAAATGTCCTTGGGATTTATTTCGTGACTAGCAGAGTCATCTATAGTTTGCGTGGAAGACATCGACTTGTCTGCAAACACAGCTGCAGTGATGAAATGTTGGGTGTTGATGGTGAACTTCTTTCAGCTTAAGTGAAGCATACCAGAAAACATTTGAGAACCACTGCTCTAGGCCAAGTGGAAGACATTGAAATCCAGCCACTTTTCTATGACGCAATTTCCTTTTAGCATACCACATGCTTTAGGCGTGCACCCTGAAGTATTTGCATTAGTGTGAAGGCATGTGTCTATAAAACATATAAAGACTTGTCTGTAATTCAGCAGTCAAATAACAAAAAGTTGTGAACCCAGCACATGATGATTGATTTTGGCCTCTTTGGGGAGGGCGTGCATCAACTTTTCTATACAACACTCCTATATCTTCACCTCACAAAGATTCACCTCCCCGACAATCATGAGTAGAAGTATCTGTATACTCTGATCAGCCACAAGATTAAAGCAGCGACTGATAAAAAGGATAACACTGCTCATCTCAGTACAATAACACCTTCTGTTAGAAAACCTTGGGTCCTGGCACCACCCACCTAAACGCTGCTGCAGACCAAGCATGCGCTCCAATGGCAGTAGCACTTTCCCAACAAGATAGTGCACTACAGGACAACAATGAAGTCCCCATGGTAGGGCTGTGTAATAAATCTAATAGTAATTCTATTTTAATTTTGGTGAGAGCACTAAATTGAGGAGGTCAACTTGCAGGCTGGTGAAACCAACTTCATGATTTCATACAGCATATTGCTAACTTCTACTATGCATCCAGTATCGAACGTCAGCTTCATCAGCGGTGTTCTGTAAAGAAACAGATGGGTGATCCTTAAGTGGGTCCACTCTTAATGCTACATCTGTCAATTCGAACCACTTCACCTCATCAATATGTCATTTCACCACCTCAGTGACTTCAGCTTAAGCTAACGCAAGCGATCATATTGAAGCGTGATAAGAATGCCTAATATATTTCGATTTCAGCTCCATCAAAGACCTCTTTTTTCCACCCCATCAAAATCTGTAATACTGCGCACGGATGGACAGGTCATCCAATAGCGACGCTTGACAGTCAAATCCAGTGCCTTATCCTGACAGGCTGCTTAAATCGATTTTTACCTCCGGTCAGTACTGCTTTCTCTTTCTTCTCCCACTCCATCCATCTATCTTTTCTCTCCTCAGTGACTCTCCATCATCATATGTCTCCATTATCCCTGACTTATCTTTCTCTACAGACCAACGCGAAGCCTGTAGTTACAGACAAAGCCTCATTGACCAACTGTAACACGATGGAGGAGTGTGTGAGCGTGCCCTTCAAGTGGCTTTGGATGCACATACACACGGCTGGTGGGTGTTAACTGATCAGGCCTGGGGCTCGGATACATGATCAATAACTTTCTGTAGTCTAATGTGTGTGTGTGTGTGTGTGTGTGTGTGTGTGTGTGTGAGAACATTTGCACATGGGTCAGGTGTTCAAGGCCAACTGCTTGGCATTACCTCTCTCCCTACTCCCAATCAACATGACACCCAAACTCTGTCACGCTACAGTAGACATACACACACACACATACATGCAAGGACCACGTGAAAACCTTGCTGCTCCATGGCAACCAATTCCCATGGCAACCAATGGTATGGGGGTTGTTTTTCTTCTGTGGGCTAGAAGAGTGAGAGGAGAATGAGGGGAAGAGGAGGGAGTGTGAGGGTGACAGATATTTGGGAGAGAAACTCTGGAAAAGAATAAAAATAGAAAAGAGGAAGTGGAGAAGCAGCATGAACACACACACATAGACACACACACACACACACACACAACTTGGCTGTTCTGATGAGGGTGACGAGAGAGAGAGAGATACAGACAGTGACAACATTGTGGGTGAAAGGAGACCTCCCTCCTGGCTGATCACAACAAGCGCTTCGTAGCGCGGAGGAGAGATGTGGGGTAGTGTTTTGGGGTGAGAAAGAAACACTGATATTAAAAATTTATTAAAAAGTCATCACATTTTGTGAAATGGTTCAGCTTAGAAAACTACAGTGTAGATGCTTTATGCACACAGGGTATTAATATATATGCTGGGTAGTTAGGGGAAGAATCGGAGTGCCCGTTGTTTGCATATTTACAGCATATTTACATCTCCAGGTACCCTGTGTAAGTACTCCATAGAAACACTGTAATAGGATTGGAATAACATTTTCAATCCCTTGCCCTGTTGTAAGTGCACTGAACAGCCTTTAGCCTCTATCTTCACTCACACTCCCTTTTACTGGATTGTAATTAAAACAGTGATAATGAGACTGCTTCACTTTACGGCCTTGTAAGCTAAAGAAAAAGAGAAAAACTGAGCCTTCTTGCATTTTCAGCTCCTCATTTCCTGTGAGAGGCATATGTAGCTGCTCTTGTAGCTATTTGTATTGACAGAAATACCATTCTTTGAATGGTCACTCTGTAATTTATTAATAAGGTTTGAGGCTCAAGGTTCCTTTATTTGTCATTGTACACCACAATATAGAAGGGATTTTATTGTACTAAAAGTTAGAAAGCTTTATCTGTGTTATTACAAAGTTGTTGCAACCTATAGGCTGCATTCTTATTATACAGCCTATAGGTTTTTCAGCAATGCCACCAAAGCAAGAACTTCTAGGACATGCTGTTCTTATTTGCAGGCTATCATTTACTCATCCATGCACAGGACTTAAATTAAAATCTATTTGCTATAAAATCCACAGAGTAGAGGAGAGGAGTGCAGATCTGGGGTTTTTTTGCCTGTGTAACAGCACCCCTGCTGGATGGAAGGAGCATCACTGCTATGCAGACCAGTTGCCTTTGGTCCGGGTTGTGCATTTGTATTTCTGCATGCATGTGATTGTGTGAATCATTCCCCAGGCTGCCTTCTATAAGCTCTGACCTCCGACCTCCTGTCCAGACAGGAAGCTTCTTTTTTTTTTTTTTTTTATCCACTTTGCTGATACATGGAATGCATGTTTCAGTACGTGCACTGAATACTAAATGCGAGCTTCCCCCCCAAGATATGAACAGCATGTGAACTCAAGTTTTCTTCACAATTCATGTGTTGACTGTGACACAATGCATTCATACATAATGCATGTTTTGCATCTAAAGCAACAACATACAAGGCCTAAAGTCTAAAAATCAATATGGCTTTCAAAGCTTTTAACATCTGCCCCATCCCTCTGCTGCTGCTTGTCTGACAGACCTCTGTCTGTCTCCGCATTCCTAAAGAGGAAGCGTTTGGAGGATGTGCTGATATAAAAGGCTGGCTTGAAGATACAGCTTCATAGATATAGCTGGCATTTTTTTTTCTTCAAATCCCCTTTGAAAAAATGTATTTTGCATAACATAGTTATATTTTTTAAACGTTACTTGTGTCTTTAAACACATATTAAGAAGGCCCGAGGCTTTCTCTGTATATATATGCATGTATTATCAAGCTGTCTCTTTATCCATCTGTCTGTCAGTCTATCCATTTCCCTGTGTGACACCAACCATCTGTCTGCCTGCCCTCAAATCTGTCCTGCGAGAGCGAGACGCACCAGCATGTTCTGGGCCACAAGGAAACAGTCGTGTCCTTTTCTCTTTGGCGACATCGCAACAATCCTCCTTACAGCAACATCTGGTGACACAGAAAGTTACTACACAGGAACAAAAAACATCTCAGAGGCAAAACTGTTTCCATTTACAGTAAAAGAGGAAAAAAGAAAGAAAGCAAAAAAACTAGGACATGAGAGGAAATTGCAGATGGGCTGTGTTATCTTTGTGGCTGCCTTTACAGAGGTTTGGGAGTTTTGGTTTCTGGAGAAGTGAGACAGAATGACCTTCACGGGGTGGTCATGTCTTATCGACCGGCACTAAAAGCCCAAGCTGGGCGTGCAGCAACACACAGGCAGAGGAAATGAGTTTAGAAAGTCAGGCAGATCATACAGGGGTGGCGCTGCTGCACGCTGCTCGACAGGATAAGCTTCCTGATATCCAGAAGTATTTAAAGTGACGTGTCTCAGAACTCTTTTTTTTTTTAAATCTGACACGCTTACAAGATTTTGCATGGCTATTTACTATTTAATAAAATTAAGAAAATATACAAAATGTGGCTTTTACTAGACACGCGATGCCCTGCAGCATTCAACAAATACACTGATTCTGTTAAAGGACTGGAGGAGATGAGAAAAGGAAGAAAAAATCAGCGGAAAGGAGATGATAGGAGGGGATCTGGGGATAAAGAAAAGAAGAGTCATGCATGGAAACAAGTCAGGGGAAGTCAATGAAAAACAGGACTAGAAGCAAACAACAAAGACTGAAGAGGAAAGAGGGAAGAAAAGAAACGTGGATGTGAAAGAAAGCAGGAATTAATGAGAAATGGGAAAAAAGAGGAAGGCAAGAAAGTTATGTCATATCTCAGCTTCATTTAAAAAAAACATCCTAGAGCAACTTCTAAAAAAGCTCACCCATGTTTAGAGGATTCAGCAGGGCGTTATCAGTTAACCTCTGTTGGGGAAAAAAAGGGAAGTAGAGGGAGATTATGATGGTGCAGAGTAAACATTGCAGAGGTGAAGACCCTCAGGCAGAGAGATCAGGCCAGAGGCAGACAGAGACAAGAAAGACAAGCGGACTGGTGTTTGAGGCCCATGGCTGGAAAACACACTGGCACAGCGAGGAGAGGAGAGGAGAGGAGAGGAGAGGAGAGGAGAGGAGAGGAGAGGAGAGGAGAGGAGAGGAGAGGAGAGGAGAGGAGAGGAGAGGAGAGGGGAAAAGGGAAAAGAAAGGAATTAGAGACTTTTTTTATAGTCGCTTTCTCTCCAGGATGTTGATTTGACTTCAACAGTTATCAGTCACTTTGACTTTTTTCCTCTCTTTTCAAACCTCACTTCAGAGCAAAACAAAACCTCATCGAACGTAAAGGGGGCCATCTCAATAGGCATCACACCCCTCGAAAAGCGTGGCGGAATTCTTTTAGAAACTGAGAAGTGTGTGTGTGTGTGTGTGTGTGTGTGTGTGTGTGTGTGTGTGCAGTCCCCTTCCTCCCCCCATCCCCACACACACACACGGTCACTACAGATTACAAACACACACCACAGATGGCCAGCGCGTCTCGTCTTTTCACCGCCACCACCATCGAGAATAATGGCCAGCGGTGGCCCCTCCTCCTCCTCTCCTACTCCCTTTCTCTTTTGTCAGCACGTGTGTCCGTCAAATGGAAGCGTGTGTGTCTGGGACAATGGCAGGCAGACAAAGAGCCCGCCTACCCCCCACCAGGATGCTGAATAGGGGGGCACGTGGTCCTTGTCATAGAAGGAACAATAGCGCTGAGGAAGAGGGGCAGAGAGAGGGTGTGGCACCCCTGCACCGATGGCAAGGTGCAGCCTGGGTGGCCCCCCGAGTTCAGATTTGAACTTGAAGTTAATCAAGCAAATCAGGGGAAACTAGCCAGAAGCCAGAATGTAGACCATATGGTAGATATTTTTTAAATTACATTAAAGCCAAATGCATTTACTGAGGCAAATAATGCATTATTCATTCATCAAAATGATTAGTCACTCACTCACTTTGTTTTTGGTTTGAAAGTCATGACTGGAAGTTTCATACGCCCACGCATTTTTCCATATGCTGCATAACCACTTACGGCTAATCAAAGCACATGACATGTTTTCAGACTAACTTCCTACCTTCCAGGAAACCTGTGATTCCATTAGTTTCACAACAGCAAGACAATTAACTTGTTAAGACGTAAAGTCTGATGTATTACTGAGATCGGCAGTCCATCACCATTAACTCACCTCTAGGCTTCTGCGGTCCTATAGCAGCAAACAACTCAATCAAAATTTTCCAGAAATCTGGGCTTGTTGGTGCTTTCAAGGAATGACATTATAAGTATTACAGTTTTCTGACTGCAACTTTTGTATGAGAATACCGTGTCGGTACTTGTCGAGGACTTCACATTGCTGTACTTAATGTGCTAACGTGCACGAAAAAGCACACATAAAAGTGCGAGACTCAAACACCGAATTAATGACTGCTAAACTTATCTTAGTCTGGCAAGTTAACAAGCTTACATGATACACATAATAAATGCTATAGCCTCTGAACATCAGTTAGCATGTGAGCATTTTAATATGCCAATACTAGCATAACCCAAAGAGCTATATGCTAAATGGTAAACTGGTACTTACTTAGTGATTTTGTACTCTGAGTACAGAGAGCTTTTACTGCAAACTTCAATTATCCAATCACACACACATTCATTTCTATACCTAAGCACCTTATCTACACTCGCACTCCAAATGATCCGTCGGGGCAACAATATTTTGCCCAAGGATACTTCGACATGCCGGCTGGAGTAGCCAGAGAATCGATCCACAACCCAGTTCTACCTCCTGAGCCACAGGCGCCCAGGAATTATTCACCAAGCCATAAGAAGTTCCTGAATGATCAGTCAGTTACTTTTTCTTTTTTTTTATGAACAAATTGTATTTTTTTTGTACTTTTTTGGAACTGAAACAAAGTATTCATTAATTCTCTGCTTTTTTCCATTAGCCAACTTTCAATATCACATTTCCACACAGCCACGTTTTCCACTCCCTGTTTGGCAGCACAATGAAAATGTGTTAGTGATGAGCAATTACCTTTGAATAATTACATATCTTAAGCATGTATCAAGTCTCAGCAAGTTGATATTGATGCAAAATAACATAAAAAATGAATGGCTTTCCAAGTAAAGGGTAAAACTGATTCCCATGACCAAATACGAGGCAGAAGCCATCCTGGAGGGCCCAAAGACTCAGCTGGTGGATTTACTCCAGCCTTAGGCTTTTACTCACTCTAACGGATACATCAGCACTCGTGGGACATGTTTAATGTGACTCGCTGGATACAGCCTGAAGAGTCTATAGGTGCTCACCCGCGTGTTCTCGTTGAAGAACGTGCATGTTTGTTTAGTTTTGGTTTTTTGTATGCGTGGAAGGGGGTCAAGATGCATTGTGGCAGGGGAATAGAAAGGTTGGAACAGCTGGGCTGAGTCTGCAAGAGGACACGACAGGGGGAAAGCTGGGGGGAGTGAGTTAGAGAAAGAAAAAAGAAGAAAAGGGACAGGCACGTACATCCAGGCAGGCAGGCTGCTGACAGGCTCCTTTTGAGGCAGCAGCTGGTTAGACTGGGGGTCTCACCAGCTGTGCCTCTGCTGACCTCTCCCTAAAACTCTCCACCTCCTCTTCCTCCCCAAACTCCACTTCCCTTCCCCCAACAAACTGGAACCCTCACCCAAATGCAGGCAGGAACACACACACACACACACACAGACACACAGAACCATCTGTCAGAAGGAGGACAGTTGTCTCTCTGATTGCTCCATAACGGTGTTGAAGCAGACTTGGTAAGACACAGCACCACGCCCCAAACAAAAGCCCTGGAGATATGGAACTATTCTAAACCAGACGTCTTCCAACAAGCCTCAACTGACGTCTCAAACTCGGAGACATGTCCCTGGATAGATCACCCAAAGCCTGTGACTCATGCATGCGAAGCAACACAGAGACGCAGAATTAGCAGTGATGGGAAAAGAAACCATGCACATGCTTTCATAGCTTTTATATTTTGACCAAAGAGATTCATGCATCAACATTGAGCTTATATTCACTTATTCTTTTTTAAAAAGGCCACGCTGTTTGCTCTCATTTTTATAAAGTAAGACAAAATTTACCAAATATGGTAACTCAGTGGAAGAATCGTCAGTGATCCTTCTAAAAGAGCGAGCTGCTGTTCCAAAAGTGCATCTCTCATTTTTCAAATCAAGCTTCTTGGAAGAGAGAGGCTGACTCACAATCTCACCAGCTCCTCCTTCATTATGATCTGCATCTAGGCTGACAGCAGATCAGCACCGATCAGATCTGATTTATGCAGAAAAAACAAGGAAAAGTTGCCTCGCCCGATTCAGACAGCATCACTTCAGAAGTGCTTATACGGAGCACCACTAAATCAAGTGCATCCAGTGAGTAATTGATTCAAGCTCTGTTCTTGTTTTTCACTCTGTCGTGTAGCTGGCAAGGCAAATCTGCTGTATCTACAGCAGGGGGAAAAGAAAAAGTGAAGAGAAGAGAATGAGAGGCCACCATACTTGCTTTAGAGGGGAAAGAAATTAAAATGATGGTGTGCACAACATCGGCAAAGTAAAAAAAACAATAAAGTCACTTGTGAGATACAGAGAATCTCTGCTATTTTTTTGATTCTTTGATTTACAAAAAAATTTTTAAAAAATGAAATCCATTTTATAGTTTGTGTCTGTATGATAACAGCCGGTCTCCGACAGACTCTGGGACAAACTGCATGTTGACATCCTCAACAACACAAGCAAACGGCATGCCTGGGTGACTCCACCAAAGCAGAGCGCAGCATAACTACACTATTAAACAGAAAGCAGTCAATCGGTCAATTCAAAAAGCCTCCTCTGTCCTCTAGTTTATTTCATGTCAGAATATAGTCCACACAAACGTTCTGAAAAGCTCCAAGAGGAGCACTTTTTGCTTTAATTCTCATGACTAAAACTGCAAAATCTGGTTAAAAAGGAGCTGGCCACACCAATAAACAGCCCACACATCTGTCTTCAAATGTTTTAACTTAAAAGCTCCAAAATTGAAATATACACTAAAATATAAGCCATATAAAATATATGCCACATAAGAAAAAGTGTTTAAATTTGGCAAGAACACATGATTATCTAGGACACCGTTACGTATATGCTTTTAAAACTTTTTTATGGTTACTGAACATTAAGGTGTGTGTGTGTGGAACACATAAATCACTTACACACACACATGCATTTGTGACTTAAGTTTCAATCCACCTATGAAGTGTCTGCAGCACTGTATAGACATGCCTCACTGGCCAGTTGATTGCTGTGGCATTTGCCAATGTGTACATAACTTTTTTTCCAAGTGTGTGTATTAAATCTGTTTATTGGCATGCCAAATCCCTCTCTGCTCCTCCTCTCCTCTCCCTGAAGGGTTAGCAGTGTGAATATTAGATGGGGACAGATTGTATTAGATAACACAGACCTAAATAGAGCCACGCACAGATTCTCACACACAGGCAGCTTTGTGATGTACAGTTACACAGATGGTGAAGAAGTGCACTTGAAGAACACTTCATGGTGGCTCATTCAGAAAGATAATGTATGACAATATGCCTACATTTCACCCAGATTTTGCTGTTTTATACCTAACATATCTTGCTGTATAACTCAAATTGAACACTGTTTTTCATTTTCACAGCAATGCAAACTTCTGTTTCTTATCACTACTGCAGCGGTCCACTGATGCACGCGGGAGAGATGAGCCCACACAGCTCACTGGGGGGCCCAAACAAATCTCTCCAAACTTTACTTTGTAAAGCTGGAGCCTCGGGTAAACACTTAGATGGCAGGATTTTTGTTTTATTTTCACATGTTAGGCGAGGTTTTAAAAGAGAACCTGTGCACTGGGGGATCAGTGGAGAAAAGTCAAAGAAATATGTGCCGAGCTCTGCGGTCTGCAGCTTGCAGGGATATGAAAGTGGACACAATATGGATGTTTCGGATGCTCTCCGTACATGTGGATTGCCAGGCAACGCAACGCTATTTATGAGACACCGTACTATGCACATGCACATAGCACATAGTGTGTAAAAGTGGTAGGACATGGTTTGAAAGTGGAGCTGCTGTGGTGCACAGACACAGACAGCATTGCATAAACAGTCCTGCACTTCACAGGCAGCTGGCGAACATGCAACTGCTCTGTGGGCTGGGATCTGTCCATCAAGTCACGTCTCAGGGGAACAGGAAAGGCAAGGATGAGAAACCAGTACGCTAGGATGTTTTCCTCCTCGGGTCTAAGAGCATGACAGTCTAAAAAAAAACTTCCAACATACCTTTTTTTTTTTTTTTTTAATGAAAAAAAGGCCAACTTTGCAGCCACATCATCATCACCATCATGCAAGCACCGCTCAACTTAGCTGCACCTCAGCAAGAGCAAATATCTAGTCATGAACAGCAACACTTGGCCGCCACAGTATAAACTGATTACATGCAAAGACAGGAGTTTTGTGTGTGTGTGTGTGTGTGTGTGTGTGTGTGTGTGTGTGTGTGTGTGTGTGTGTGTGTGTGTGAAGTGCAGGAAGAGAAAAAGGAAAAAAAGGGACTTCAAAGCTGGTGAACAGCTAAAAAGTAGGGTTAAAAGGGGTTAAGATTTTCCTCTGGCCCTTAGGAATGCAGAGCGGGAGCAATAACGCATTCCCTGTGTGGAGCGCAGTGAGCATCCTAGGACAAAGGCATGTAAACACGCAACCATGCACTCATGGAAACAAGAAAGTCTAGGCCAGAGGTGTCGAACATAAGGTCCGGGGGTTCGACATCTCTGGTTTAGACTCTCTTGGTCTGTTCTCCCTGCACATACCAAGCAGCCATCTGGTGAGCCGGACAATTCAACCCTGCAGCCATTTATCTACATTCTCCTCACAACTGCTTATCACCTCGGCCAGCATCCTCTCCTTCTTGTAAACCCTGCCACTCTACTGGTACCTCGCCTTTGAAAGTAGAGGAGACGAGGAGTGATGTCAAGGGAAGGAGGGGAACTTAAAGAGAATAGCAAATGAGCGCTCACCTCCTCGGACATCTCGACTCTACAGAGACTGAAGGGGTGCTACGGGGTGAGAGATGAAGGGAGAGAGGCCCCCCCTCATCACAACATAGTGTTCCCATTACATCAAATCATTTCTACATTACACTGGCTGAGTGTCGCCTTGGCATCACCACGATATTCCTCTGTGATCTGAGGCGAGAGCAGACATAGCCTGTGGGAGGACGGTCTATATACTTTCTATTGATCTCCTTGTTAAGGCTTGTTGAGGCCTGAGGTGCTTGAAGCCTCATCCATTAAAACATAATTTTTTGGAAAAGAAAAAGAGAGAGAGAAAGCGCTGTGGCTTTATCCTAGATTTCATCATATTTGGAGTCATATGAGAGCGTAGACAAAGCTGCGAAAATGATATCTGAAGGATCGTATTGTTCATAACAATGTAAAGCAGTTTCAGCTTTGAAATATGATAGAAAAATCAATGTCACTGGATGTTTTTGGTTTCTTTATGTGGTTAAGAGAGGACGTTTGTGTGGATAGTGGAGTCTTTTCTAAATGAGGAGTGTGTTTATTGTAACTTGCACAGACAGATAGCTCAGAAACTTGATGTCAATAAGCCGGGATTATAGTTTCATTACGTTTGTGTGCCTCTCTTTTATGAAGTTTATCTGTGTATTTAGCTATTGAGGAGTCACTCTTCACATTGCTAAATCAGAACCAAAACTAAAATGCCACTTCAGCAATATTAAGTAAATAAAAGTAACCCGCTTGTAATACTCAAATCCTTTACTCAGTGAGACATATTTTGGGGAATATGTTATCTGTTAGGAACAGCTAAATGAAAAAATCACCACCACTGTATTTCTCTAAAATATGGATATTAGCTTACTTTAATTAGCCTGGCAGGAAGAGATGGCACCCTGTACCACAATCTCGACCTTTTAGCTTCAACTGTTTTAACATTTTATTGACAGTTACAATGCTAAAAAACAGCACTTAGCAAGATGCTAGCTTAGGTCAGCTTTAGCTAGCTCTCTCAACAACTTGGCCATTTTAAACAAACAAGCTATGACTTGTTGTTTGTTTTATTACATGTTAGATTCAACATGAGTTTTATAAATGCTGGACAGATTTTAGTGTTGGACAGGGCAAGCTAGCTATTTGGCTACTCTTTGCACTAAGCTAATAGAGCGCAACGGTAGCCGCCCACATTTTTTAAGGGCTCCAGTTCTAGAAATGAAGTTCCACATTCATTTTCCCCACTGTCGTTTGAGAAAATTCTTGAACATACTAGTTTCGAGGTACCTCGTCACCATAAGGAGATTGAATTAGGTTGAATTTTTGTTTTTTAAATGAAAGAACATGAAAAAAAGGAAAAAAAACCCCACTTTGTACATAATTACTTTCAGAAGTGAAGGAACTACTGATCCCCTGACCCCCAACAAGCTACGGCTGATGGCTGTCCCCCACCCCCGGAGCCTGGAGGTTTGTTCCTGTTAAAAGAGAGTTTTTTTCTTCCCACTGTCGCCGAGTGCTTGCTCAAAGGGGGTAGAGCCGACTAAAGTCCAGATGTTATATTTTTCTTTACCATAGAAAGGATCCTGTCATCATCTACTACCTTTGTCTTCTATGGACATCCAGGCCTTTTTGCTTTTCTGTTCCCACTATCTGTTTGATGGATTGCATCCTCACATGGCCTGTTTCAGACTCCTTTGATGACATTTAGTAAATTCACAGCAACAGCTTCCAAATGCCAATGCCACCCTTGGAATGAATTGTAGAGCTTTTCCCAGCTTAATTCATTAATAATGAAATAATGAGGATATCCCACAGCTGTCCATGAAACAGATTTTGACTCTAGTGTCCGATTATATTTAAACATGCAAAAATTGGGGAAACTTTAAAAAAAAAAAAGAATTGCTGTAATTCTTCAACATTTAAAGCAATATTTTGTTTAAATTAAAGCTTAGTGATAAGAGACAAATGTAACTTGAATTTTTTTTGCTGATAATAATAATAAGGAACTTACAGGCACTGCTTTAGTGCGGGCAGAGGTGTTAGCATCATTGAGGAAATGAGTGAATTAACTTAGTGTTTTTATGCCTCTTCATGTGAAAACAAACACTGGCAAATCTCCCTGCAGCTCACATCTGTACATGTATCTGTACATCATAGCGCTGCTTTTATTTCCCTGTCTCACACACATGCGTCAGTGTTTTTTGTTAAAGTTGACTATTACCAAATAAATCATATAATTATATTCCACAGAAACATTAAAGGCATAAACAGGTTGTACATGTCATGTGGTGTTTTAGATCATCTGACAGTTCCCACTGGTTGCTCTCAGTTCTTGGCATGAGGTAATAAATTATGCTGCAATAATTTCACATTTTGGGTTTTTCCTCCAGGCATTGGAAATGTACGTATCGCTGTTCAGATTTCAAAGCCATTGTACATTTCAAATGCGCTTGGAGTCTCTGTCTCCGTCTCCACTGTGCCTCCCTGTCCACTCCTTCTAATAGTCGTGAGTGTCTGACATAATACCTAGTTGGCTGGCTGGCTGTACAGACCTGGAAAGGCCCTGGCTTGAGTGGCTGGCTGATTTACAGGCGTTCTAGGTGGCTGGCTCGCCACAGACAACCCCCTCATTTCTACTGGACTTACTGGGTTTACTGGGTGGACTGGCTACTCATCTTCCTACAGTGAAGACAGACAAAGGCAGGTCTGTTCCTCTGGGAGCAAGCAGGCAAAGACTGCCACTTCCCGTGGCCAAAAGAGGCAGAGGGAGGAGGGGGAAGTGAGACAAATGAAGAAAGGAAAGAGAGAAGACTGAGACCGATAAAGAGCAGAAAAAAAAGGAGGGTCCTTTTTAACTGAGGGCTATGACGAAACGGGAAAAAGACATTATAACAAGAATCAGGAGAGAAATGTGAGAGATAGAGTGTAGAGAAAGGGTCAGGCACAGCCTATTAGCTGTATGTTGTCCAATATGGTACTTGCGCAGGTACCAGCAATCAATCACAATGTTGCTTTCTATTACCCTTTTCACAAAGTATTTGTCTCACAGCCCATAAGCAGTCACGACAGGAACAATCCACTCTAAATGCTAACGCTATCAATATTCTTCATCTCCCATATGCTTGTTTGGTTTTTTTTCCCCACTATGGCATTTTAGTGCAGCTAGCCTGCGAAACAAGACACCTCTCCCTCCTCCATCTTGCCCTCTTTTCATCTCCCCGTCCATCTTTCCAGCGCCTACAATGGCTCCTCACCTCTCTCCTCTCCTCTTGGCCTGCAGCCTCATCCATCTGCCCCTGCAAATACTGACATGAGAAAACCAGTTTGGAAGATTTGGAGTCCATTTCCCTGTTCTCTCGTGTAATTCTGCTGTTGCGGGGGACAGAATATATAGCAGGTTACTCCACAAAATTTCAAGCATATGAGCATGCGACTTTTTAGAATGGGAGGACATTTTATGCTGTGAAAATACTTATTATCTATAGACAATGTATTATGAAATAATAGGTGAAAAAAAAAACAATTCTTGTGCTTTTATGATGCTAATGCTGCTTTATATGTAGCTTCTGGGTCGAAAAATTGAAGCAGATTTGAAAGTCCTTTAAACCTGCATTCTATCTCAAGGCCACCAGATGGCGATAGTTGTGGTTGCAAAAAGAAATCCAGGCGTAGAGAAAACCTCGATCTGTCTTGATACACGTAAACACTTTCCTGGTGAGTTTATTGTCTCAGTCACTCATTTATCCAAGGTATACAGTTGGTTAGTGACTTGCGATTGACAAGTCTTTAGCCAATGAGCGAGCAGTCTCACAGACCTCAACCTTCTTTGTCAAATCTGGTTCTTTTTAAGCCAAGATGGAAGAAATCCTCATCTTAAGACTTCAGAAACAAATGGATGTTGTCTCAGTAGAGCTGTCCGTTTTTTTACGCAGTCTATCGTTGGCAGAGATGGGCAGTAACACGTTGCAAGTAACGCGTTATTGTAATCCGATTACTTTTTTCAAGTAACAAGTAAAGGGATTACTATTGCAAAAAAGGTCACTAGATTACTGTTACTTTCCCGTAAGCACGCTGCGTTACTAAAACCATGATTTCTTTGCGAGAGTGTCTCATGACAATGACGTAAGCGAGTGCGACGTTCGTGGCAACAGCTGTCTGCAGATCAAAAATGGATAATATAACAAGTGCGGGAGAGAGTATGAACGTGCAGCGTTTAAAGCGTGGAAGTACTGACCTTACTTTGAGTTTGATTCCGTAAAAAGTGACAAAAACATTAGCGTCCGCTGTTCACTGCGTGGGAAGAAAACTTCTTTTTATAGTGAAAAAACCCCTAAACTTGCGAGCAAGCACCAAATACGCTGCCACTGGAATGTGAAATTCACAGAGAAACTCCCGGATCCTTCCACTGACATGACCGCTGCAGCACACCTGCACCAGGGCAAACCTCCCCCTGCCCCACTCCTGCTAAACAGGTGAAAATAGAGCAACAGGACCGCTACGTCTTTGATTTTATTTATTTTCTGCTGTGTTTTACTTGCATCTATTTGAAAGAGTGAGTGTAAACACAAAAAACTATTTTATTTTATACGCTGGAATATGCAGAAAATAGGTTTAAATGTTAAACATTTTTCTTCCAGTCAGAGAATGTTGCATATAATTTAATGTTTGCTTGATGCATAAAGTTAAAAGATTAAAACTAATAAAACAAGTTTTAAAAAGAGACTTTTTCATTTGATTACATTTTATGTGATGGATTATGCAGAAAAAAGTAGAATTGGGCTGAAAGATCTATCGCTTTATTACCTATTCAGGTTGTAAATCATGTTTTTAAAAAGTAACTAAGTAACTAATTACTTTTGAAAATAAGTAATCAGTAAAGTAATGGGATTACTTTTTGGGGAAGTAATCAATAATTAGTTTCTGATTACTTTTTTCAAGTAACTTGACCAACACTGATCGTCAGGATCAAAATATTATTCTTTGCATGTAAGGATCCATGCTTCCAGTAAGGATGATTTTTTCCCCCCTCCGTGTAGCACTAATTGGGATCCAAAAGGAGTCTGTCTCTGTACGATACATTTTCTTTTAAACAGTTTTAAGCATAATTTGAATGACACAAGGAGCGCACACAGTTACACTGAATGTCAGCTGTTATAATTTGTTAATTAGTTGGTTTTAGAGACACTGAGGGGAGGCTGCTAGCCTAGCTCTACACTTTATCGAACAAGTGTAAATGTAACTTAAATATATTAAGTGACTAAATATTTCATATATGATTAAATCTTTTTTTTTAATCAAAGGTTTGTATAAATTTTGTGCTTATATGGTCCTGAATTCTTCTGAATTGGTCGTCGTGCATTTTCTTGTCCAAGCTGTGACACCATGGGTGCAGCTGGTTTCTGGGTTACAGACCCTGCGTCGACACACAGGGGTGGCTTCAGTATGATGCTGTACCTGTTGCTAAATTTAAAAAAAAAACTAAAAAAAAAAAACTGTAGCTGTTTTTATTTTTAAGTTTGGGAAAACAGTAAATTATATTACCCACAGTGCAACATGTCTATGTTACTACAAAAGCACAATCTTGCTTAATAATATGGTATTTTTTTAAATCAAAATGCCAGTTTGATTAAAAAAAAGACGATTTAAACTATACAGCGGATCACAAAAATCCCAGTGAAATACTTTTTATACAAAAACAAAAATGAAGCAACTGTTTATATAAAAACTTTCTTGCTTGATTATATAATGATGTGATTCAAAAAATGTTTTTAAGAGGATCCAGCAGGATCGTTTTGATCTGTGTAGGCGTTACAAGAGCCATTTCCCCCGGTGTTTTATGAGAACCTACGCCAACCTCGTGCTGCTGCTGGAGCTTTTTATTTTGACTCACATTTTAACACGTTTTAACTCTCATTAATACTGTGAAGCATATTTTCTAAAACATTAACCTATTGCTTTAGATGGAGAGAGGAATACAGGCTACTGAGTGATATTTTTATTTCTACACTCTAGAGCTTTTTCTAGTCTGCTAATAAGGATTTTTCCTCTGGTTGTAGTCTGCTGACAAGGTCTTCCTTTCATTCCTGAAACTCTACAAATATCCCTTATGTAACTGCTAATTTTACTACAAACATTATCATGTTATCTCGCTGTGCTCCTGTGAGGTACACTCAACAGTATTCAGTGGCATTGCTATAATTTCCCCATGAGGATTTAGAGCATGTCTGTGGTACTCGGCACAGTGGGTGATAAGATGGGTAATAGGTTATTTCAGTCTCAACAGCAGGGTGATTCAATTGTGGTTAATAGTTGTGGTGTGAGGGTTTTTTAATAGGTTATTCTTACTTCCTTCGTGAAATCTGTATCTTTATTAATACTTCTCATGTGCATTAAAAGGACAATCTCTTGTCTTTCATGAGGGATCCTTTCCAGCTATTCCTCCCTTGATCGCGATCGTGATGCCAGCAGCTCGGAGAGTGAGCTGCATCTGGCGTGCAGCTGGACACCACAGAAAGACAAACAGATGGAGATGATTGAAAGACAAGTAAAAGAAATCAGAGAAGTCATAAGAGTTTAAGATAGACTGCTGCCCTTCACACCTGCCTAAATAAGAAAATCTATACGAGGTATATTAAAGGTTGGTGAGTGCTGCAGGAATAAAACAAGATGTGGAGGAAGAAGCAAAGGGGAAGGAAAGGCGCGAGGCGAAGCGAACAGTGGAAATAAAGGAGAGGAGAAGCGAGTGAAAAGATAGCAACAGAGCAAGAAATGGAAAGATGCAGAACTCCAGAGAGAGAAAGAGAGACGGACCGGTGGAGGCACAGAGACAGAGAGAGATGAAGGGGGGTACAGTCATGTGGAGTCAGATGCTCCTAATCAGCTGCGTTGCTGTCAGAGCCTCCTCACTATAGCAACCATGAGTCATAGCACCAGTAAACAGAGAGGATGTTTTATAAAGCGAAAGCCTCGCTGGCACATTCACAGTGCCGTCGTACGTTTTACGAGTGCAGTGTAGCGGGAGCGAGACACAAACTGGTTCCAACAGGCCAAAAAACACGTGCAGCTTATTTAGCACTTATTTTTCATTTCTCAGGGCGTCATTTTTACACGTCCACTTGTTACTGATATCAAATTTTACTTTATCCTCTGCAAAAACTGTTTGGGTGCCATCTAAAATGTATTGGGACATTATCTATATCACTGGACAGGTATAGCTTAGAGTGTTTTCTTGGGTCTGCACGGCCCCCTCGGGTACTTTTGTTTTCAGACGTCACACCTTAAACTGATTTCCACAGTTTTTCCTTCAAGAAATGCATGGGTTACTACAGTGTGTAGTGTAAGGTGCTGAATTTATAAAAACTCAACGTGACATTCATTACTCATCAATATTTACACGGCTGTGTGTCGCAAGCTTCAAATAATAGGTCAGTGTACGCGCAAGTTCTCCCTGAGAGCTAAAAGCTCTTTTTCCAACAACTTTTTGGGCTCTGTATGATAGAGAGGACATCCTAATATTAGCACCTCAAGTGCAAAGAACCAGCTGTCTAAACCTTCTGTTTGGAGGGGCAACCAATCAGAAGAAAGTGAACTTAAAGGAAGGGGGAAGGATGTTAAACAGCCTGTTACAGTCAGTGAATGAACTGAAGGTCCAGTTTGAGATAAACACTGATTATTTTTGACTATGAAGCTGTGAGGATTATACTGTAAGTTATTGGAAGCTAGTGTGGAGTGGAACGTTTGAGAGCTAATGAAGTATTTTTGGTTGTTCTAAATTGATATTTTCAAAGAGTTCTTTTGATCCAGCTACAAACACTAACAGGGACTGCTTGAATGCAAGTAAAACTGCTGTTTTTCACTTTCATCTAAATTGTCCTAATCACATTCAGATGTGGAGCTAACAGCTTTACGCATAATAAAATGTTTCCCAGTGTCTCAGATATCTACTGAAAGGATTTCACCGTATCTGCGGTGAGCTAATGTCAGCTGGTTCATTAGTCTGGATGATTTCTTTAGTGGGGCTCTGTGCACTGCTCTAAGAATCTATAAACTTTGTAAGTATTTCATTTAAAGGCCACGCAAACCGAGGGCCTAGCCTGTGCAGACTTTTTAAACAGCTTTTGACGAGCGCACTGCTGTACATGTACACAGAATCATACATGTTCACTGAGCCACAGAGCAGACACTGATGCGTTTCTCTCCAGTGACTCATTCTTGTGTTTTAGCTGGAAGTAGCCTCTGTGCCCCCTCTGAGCCGCACACACTCAAACGTACAGAGGCACGAAGACAGAGTTTGATCCCTCTCGTATGTCCTCTGCCACTCTGCCTCTCTGACTGCTTATTGCAACACAGTCTTCACAGATGCACACCGCTTTAAGCGTAGTCACCCCTCTCCTCTAACCCAACCCCATCTCACCCACTGCCACCACCCCACAACCCTCTCTCTCCCTCACACACTCTCTTCACACAGTGAATGGGCCCCTCTGTGCTCTGGAAGATTTAACTTGGGTTCTTTCTGTTGCTAACAATTTCTCTCGCTCAGCATTGCTCTAAAATTGTGCAGCAGAGAAGCCTGCATCATTTTAAACCGTGTCTGCAGAAAACTGTGCAGGCAAGGAGGAAAGTGATTGTAGGTGGGCTGTGGGAACTGTAAATAACTCCAGATTTGAAACTAACAATGCCTACGTTCATCTGAGGCACTACGGTCCACGCAGGCCGCCCGGGCTCATTTAGTATCTCTGCATAGATCACATGGAAGAGTTCCTGTCATGCAATCCTAACTTTTTTCACACAGTTACATGGAATCCAAGAATAGCTGTAATCCATGAGGCTCTGTGCCTGGCTTTGGAAACGGGAAGGTTTACGAGATGGTAGTGAGACCTGCTGTGATGTACGGTTTGGAGATGCTGGCATTGACAAAAAGGAGGAGGTGGAGCTGGAGATGGTCAGATTTCATTGGGAGTGAGCAGAATGGACAGGATTAGAAATGAGGACATCAGAGGGACAGCTCAGGTCGCTCAGGGTTGGACATGTGCACAGGAGGGAGAGTGGATGCAATGGAAAAAAGCATGCTGAATATGAAGCTGCCAGGCAGGAGGAAAAGGACGTAGTGAAGGCGGACATGCTGGGGATAAAAGGGTTAGAAGAAGAAGAAGAAGAACAGAATGTGCAAACTGTTGAGGCTGTTTCAACACGGTACTAAATGTTCTGATTTATGTTTTTTAAATTGGTTATTTGGCAATTCCACCACAGTTTGACCCTGAGACCGTGAAAAACCTCTCGTTACAAAAATGTATGTGGTCAAAAGTGTTCAATACTGGACATTTGTTCAGTGGCTTCTAGGTGCAATTTGGAACAAACCACATAAAAACTATTGGGCAGCAAGAAGAGCAGCTGCTAAAAGCCTGGAAAAGGATATAGATCAAACCAACCCCTAAGGGAGAGGATGTGGTGGGATTTTTTTTTTTCTTTTCATTTCAGGTATTTTTAGACGCAGGTTCCTTATCGCAATATTGCATCTGAGCTTCAACAGCTAAACCGGCTAAAATAGGTCATCAAAAAAAATAAAGAGAGAGAGAGCAATGAGATTTTTTTTTTTTTTTTTTTTTAAACGCAACCCTGGCTGCTCCGAGTGACAGTTATTAGTTGTGATGAGTTCTCCACTCGGAGTTGCGGCTGCTGAGAAAGACCCATTTCCACTTTTCTTGTTATCTGCAGAGAAAAACGCCACTGAAGCAAAGACAAACTGCTGATTGCCAAGGAAACAGGCGAACACACACACACACACACACACAAGCCAGTCAGCATCCCTTTACGCGCATGCATGGTCAAACAAACTGAGAAAACACAAATTGCTGCCTTCACACATGAGCGTCCACTAGACGGGCATTCAAATCCATCCCTTCACTCGTTTATCAATCTAGACTCAACGTAATACGCACTGGTAGGAGCACAACATGTGCACACAAACATACTCACATACAAAATAAATACTATAGCACCATGTCTTTGTACTGTGAGCATGCCATTAGTGCGTGCAGTAATGGGGCTATATGGTAGATAGGAGTGGTTGCATTTAACTAGCCTTCAGAAATCAGATAAGCCCACTCAGCACATACTGGAGGCACTTAGGCATCAGAAAGCAGTGTGTGTATGTGTGTGTTTGTGTGTAGAAACATGCATGTGATGACATCTTCTGGATCAGAGGTTCTGCTCAGCCTGACGTGGTCACATCCAAACATCCCTCAAAGGAACCGTGATACCCAGCGATGGCCTTCACGGCTCATTCCCACATTTTAAACCTCCTCCTGTTTGGTTTATCACTTTCTTCCCGCACCTCCTCAGACTTCCTGCCTCTCCTTATCTTTTCTCACCCCACCTTTCTATCCGGGCACCCGACTCAGAGCGTTTCCTCCCTCCATCCTTCCTCTCCTCAGCGTCTTCGGGGTACGCCAAATCTCATTATTTAAAATCTTGTTCTCTAAATTAATCCCGCCAGCAGAAGCAGAATTCTGTAATCAATTTACGGGCTTTATTTGCGGAGTATTTTTTTTTGCTTTCATTCATTAACACCCACACATCACAACTGCTGTGCATACAGCAGAAGAAGAAAAAATCCTCTTTACACAAGCAGTCACCGAGCAGCACTGCAGTCAATTTGGAATAAACACCTCAGTGGCGCTCCACACATAATTTATAGTTTCGGTCATAACTTTTCATACTTGTAATCTTTCTCAGCAACAAATCGAGTTTTGAAGAAGCATTTGGTTTACAAAAGATCTTCAAACTATTCACAAACTAATAAAGGATTTCCTCTACAACCTAAAAAAGACCCTAACCTGCAGTCCCACACAGTCGCCAGGGGCTGCTGTACTTTGCCCTGAGGAAGCACGGCCTTGCTGCCGGGCCGGCAGTAGCAGGGCAGGGGCTGGAAGTGGTGCTGCTTGTTTAGGAGACCCACCCTGACCAGCACAAAGGGGGGGAGCAACGCCCTCCTCCACTACCAGCTAACCCAGACATCGCTCTGATTGGCCAGCTGGATGACCTTTGCGCCCCGCTGTATTGTGGTTTCAGCTGGCCCAACCCTCCCCCTTGTGCGTTCATGTGCGTGTGTGCGTGTATGTGGAAAACAAAAGACAGCCAAGTCCTAATGCAGCAATCAGAGCTCGAGGACAGGGGAAATGGTCTGAGGGGAAATGGAGTGTGTGTGTGTCTATGCATTGATGTGTGTGTGTGTGTGTGCTGCTGTGTATATGGGGGCGGTGTAATTATGTTCTAGTTGTGATGACTGAAGTGCAGCAGTGATTAGCTACATCAGAGGCAATTTATGTTCAGCAGTCACTTGGTTTGGACTTCCAGAGTTGCCACTCCTCTCTCTCTGTCACTCGTTCTCTTCCATCCCCGGCCCTCGGCTCTGGAGACATAGCGTGCCTCTAGTCACATCCCTAGAGCAAACTTCTTCCAGCCCCACCTTTTAATCACGCGTTCTCCTTCATCAGTTGAAGTCCCAGATCACGTTAGTATGTCTCAAGCTTCAGATTGTCCCAAACCAAAACTACGACCTCTACAGCCAGTCTCTAAACCAATGTGCTCTTCGTTCAGGTCCCTTCACTAGACTGCACTAGCCCTTCTTTACACCAAACTGAAATCTTTTAACCACACAAACCCTTCTTTTCAGCCTCATCATAGATCTAATCATCAGTCCTCTAGCGTCACTTGCCCCAGGCCCATTCCAGCCTTTCTAAGCCAAACTTTGGAGCAAACATGTTTTGTTTTTTTCCTGTTCTCCATCCTGAAACCATAACTGTAGATTCCACTTATTCTCCATTCAGCCTCACTCACAAACCTAACCTCAAGTAAGTTGCAGGTGTGGACTAAACCTTACCATATTTTAGCCACATCTCTAAATCAAATCATGCCTCATAACAGAACACACTCCAAAACAAACTCCTCATCCTGCAGCTTAATCCACGACTGAGACTAGCTCCACAAGCCTCAACTTAAGCCTTACCCTCCAGCTGCACATGCAAATAGTCTAGGACCGATGGTAGGAGACAGTCTGCGCCCCTCTCTACTAGTACTCTAAGAATACTACGCTTTTAACACACCCTAAGTGACTCCTGTGTCCTCACTCTGAGCCAGTGGGTCAGCACAGACCAGCCCTAACAGCATGACTGGCTGTCTGAGGACTGCCATGTCATGGAACAGATGGAGCTCCACAGTCAATAGAGCTGCATGCATTACCCAGCCCTGTGTACGAAGGCATGTGCCACGCTTTGCGTGTGCATGTATGTAATTTGCATTATGTCACCGTTCTCGATGCACTTTGCATCCTTTGCCCCCCGTCTTTACATTCTTTCCAAAACACAACAGGCAGCAATGAGACAAAGAAAGATACACCCTTGGAAGAAAACTTTGAAAATGATGCAAACACGCCCAACTTTGAAAATGATGCAAACACGCCCAAAAGGCACGATTCCCCACATGGCGTGATGCAATGGAGAGATAATGCAGAAAATCCTGGAGATTAATGGAAATATTGGCCTCTGCACACAAGCTGAGGTTGGCTAAAACTAAAACAATCCCATGAACCAATAAGTTACTACTTTCAGTTCAATCAATAACACATTATCTCATTCACCTTGCCACTAAAGATCAAATAAAGCTGATTTCCAGACCACAAATGCTGTAAAAGGGTGGTTATAACACCTATAGATCAACAATACAACAATAAAGTTGGAGCTTTTCTTAAATTTTTAGAGCATTATCTGGAGACTCCTGCACAATTAGACAACCTGTGTGCACGCAGTTGGCGTGAAAGAGTCGACCAGAGTCCAGGCACAGTGTAGTTGTGGTCTTTGGTGATGGATCACAGCTGTGAGCTGTTATCATAAAGACCGAGGCTGCCACATTTCATTCATTTCACATATATGGGCCCGCTGGCGAGGTCCATATCAGAGCGGTGCACTTCCAATGAAACATTAAATCAGCTCCCAAACTATTTACATCAAGAATTTAAACGCACGCTGAGTGGATGGCTCCATTCTTGGTTGTGGGTCCAGTCGTTATGGAGACATTACCGGATTGCTAAATAAGGCTGGAAGTGTCAGTAAATCGGGATGCCAGATTGGACGCGAATCCAGTGAACTCACCCAAGAGAACGACGGATGATCGGCTCCCCGCTCCTCCTCCTCTGTGTAAATCCAGGACCCCGGACACAAATAAATTAGCCCTGTACGAGAATCAGGCGGAATGTGTAATTTAACAAAAATCCCCTCTTCATCCGCACTACCAAAGCGATGGAGTGGAGGCGACGTGGAGCCGCAAACCAACCTGGTCGGCGTAGCCTACACACACATAAACACGCAGGCACAATTTAAAAAAAAAAAAAAATTTAAAAAGCAGGGAGTCTGTCTTATTCGTGCAATCAAAGCGATATTTTCCCAAAAAGGCACCGACTTGGGGTTTCGGGAGGGGGGGCTGATTTCGGTGGAATCGGTGTAGTAATCTCGGATGCTTTGGTTGTTGACTGTGCACTTACTGGGCTGCTTCCCCCGGCTCCACCCGCTAACCCAGCCTTCCCAGTGCGCCCATTGGCACAGACGGCCGGACATGCAAATCTACTCTTCCCATTGATGTTTTCCAGAAAAGAAAAAAAAGCACAGCGTTGTGGTTCTGTTGCTCTACTGCGCCACCGTGCGGCATCTAACCTGCTGTGATTCACGGTTTACTATAGCCCTGTTTTAAGAAAGTCCCCGTGCCTCCCTAAAACACAGGTGTCAAACATAAGGCTCGGGGGCCAGAATCGGCCGACAAAAACTCCAGTCCAGCCCACTTTTAGCTTCATTGTCAGTGAATGAATGTGAATTATGTCTGGGCAGTGAGCTACCAGAACGTTTTTCTGTCATTTTACAAATGTGTCTATTTGTTCTGACAGATGTCTTTCATTTACTACAACTGCATTTCTTTTTCATGTACAACGACTGAGACGCACTGTTGAAATTACACTTCTTTTTCTTGTATTAAATGCAATTAAATGTTTAGTTAAATCACTTTACACTGACAGAAGGGGGAGGTTTGCTGGTTCGGCCCACTTAACATCAAAGTGGGCTGTATGTGGCCCACAAGTTTGATATCCCTGCCCTAAGAGGACACCCACCCATTTTAGGAAGGCACAATATTTTAACTAGATTTAGCAAATATAGTTAAATTATGCCCTCTAACACTGAATTTCTCCAAGATTACAAGCGCTTTCTTTTCAAAGATTTTTAAGAAGTATTTTACATATTGTGAAGCAATGATGTAGAAAGTTCGTAGATTGTTAAATGTTAAAAAGTCCATACTGAACGCATGGCTGCTTTATTAGTTACTCTTTCCTAGTACCAGATCAGACCTTCCTTCAGAACTTCTTTCATTTTTTGTAGCACAGATTCAGCAAAGTCATGAAAACAGATGTTAGCCCTGTACCATGTTCACAGATGTTGGTCCATATTGACATGACAGCATCACATAGTTGCTGCATATTTGTCAGCTGGAAGTTCTCACTCTCAATGGTGCACTGTTGGATTGAGATCTGGTGACTACAGATTAAACTGACTGTCAGTTTCAAGAAACCAGTTTGAGATGATTTAAACTTTGTGACAAGGTGCAGGATCATGCTGGAAGCAGCCATTAGAAGATGGGTACACTGTAGGCACAAAGGAATGATCCTGGACATGGAGCCTATAATCTAAATGTCACAACAGAAGCAGAAACTCATCAGACCAGGCGATTTTTTCCAAGCTTTTTTTGTCCAGTTTTGGTGAGCTTGTGGGAATTGTACCCTCAGTTTCCTGTTCTTAGCTAACTGGAGTGGCAGCCGGTGTTTGTAAGTGTTAAGCGTGTATTTTTCTGGCGATATACTTCACACATTACATCACACACAGCTGTGATGAATACTGTGCTGCAAACAGTGCTCAGATTATATACAAACATGTCGCTGGAGCTTGTCAAAAACCATTTTCAACATCATATTCTAGAAGAAAAACATACCAGTAAGTCTGCAATAGCCTAATTAAAACTGGTCTGATTAAAACTAGTGACAAAGGTGGCAGTAATTCTGACTATTATATATGTGGGTAGGTATTTTATAAGTGAATCATATATTACATCCCGCTTAATGTTGGAGAGGAGAAAGTTTGAGACTGCTTCCATCATGGTCACATTTTTCACCAAAATTACTACTCACTTTTTGTCTTTACACACAAACAAAATATAAACAGTGACACCTTCAATGACAATACGTTTTCTCATACGCACCACATTTAACACTTCATAAACAGGTTGGTTCTGGTAGAAATCACCTCACACCGGTCCAATGTTGAGCCTCAGTGAAAGGTCTGAGACCAAGAAAAAAAAAGGCTAACTCTGCGCCAATAAACTGAAGCCAGCTGCTTCTTACACGCAGAGAAGCACTCCAACTTTCCATTGCGTGAAACTACAAGAGAAGAATGTGCTTTTTCTTCTCTGTACATGTGCAGCGGCCCATTTCCAAGACTCAGGAAAATAAACTTGATTCCAATGCAGAGTGCAGGAACGAGCCGACCTCGCTGTAGGAGCAGCTCAGCAGCTGTACTGTGCAGGATGTCGCGGAGCTCAGTGGAAGGACTCAGTCAAAGCCCCCTCCCCAATCTCTCTCTCTCCATCAGGTTTTTATAATGCCAGTGAAGGCCCAGTACTTCTGCTCCCATGATTGTGTGAGAGCCTTGCAGTCAGCTGCGTAGTGCTCTAATGGCTTGGTCGCAGACTAAACTGGCAGCACTGCCTTGGAACGAAAATAGTTCCTGGAAAACACAGCTCCATCAATGCCACCATTAGCTCAAATCTAACATTATTTCAGCTCAACTACTATTATTACGCGTAACTGTCAATACAAGACCATTGCAGGAAAACGATGAGGTCAAACATGGCCTCTGGTCACTGACATTTCCCAAAACAGGTCTAAATGTGAAACGGAAAGATCAATAGGGTGTGGAAGAATCATTTGTTTGTAGACTCTTGACACCTGCCAGTAAAGCTCACTTTGTGACAAACACACAAACAATACTGTTTCACATTTTATTTCATTACAAAAGTAAAACATGCACAGCACACTGCCTTCTAAAGATACAGTACAGGTATTTGCAATAAATAAACATGAAAAAGAGCTGACGGTACTTCATGTTATGGAGTTTTATGCCAAGTGCACTTTATAATGCAAGGCCATTATTCTGTAGGGTCCATTAGACTGTCTTCTCTAATTAATCTGATAATCTGCTCATCTCGGCTGGCAGCCATCACATTTAGGTGAAAGCTTTATTCACCAACTCATCAGCAAGCACAAAATGCCTTCTATAAAAACAGGGCTCGGTAGTTGGCAGCATCTGTGATTCAGAGCAGGGGCAGTATCATCACCCCCCAAGACAGAAGATACTCGCTCCACTTAAAAATAAGGTGGAGCTCGCAGGCAAACCCAGCTGAAGCTGGGAGGACAAACAGAACATGCAGCTCTCCTTGCTTTGTGTGTTTGCTTTTACAAAATTTAATCAGAAAGCCTGCACTTCTCTGTGATCAGTTCATTGTTTAATTTTTATCTGTACATAAAAGTAAAGGTCACACCAAAATGTTGTGTTTGGACATCCTTAACAACATCCTCACACTGATGTGAGTGACGTGTAGCAGCAAAAGTCATTTGTGGTCCTTGTTAGAGCACGCTGGCAAAGTCTGTTATTACTGACATGATGTACGTCCAATCCAGTGGCTCCACTTGTGGAATTAAGTGTGACTCTTTTCTGTCTCTGTGCTCCTGAGCCACTCTGAGAAAGGCAAATTAAGAAACTTGTCTCAGAACTGCTAAGCCCTAGCCTGCGCTGCATGCCCGGCCTGCCTACGCTGCATGTAGGCTTGGTACACATCGAGGAACATGTCCTTGCACGGTATTTTCGCCTTCAGCTTGGAGCAGATGAGGAAGGAGCCGGCCATCTTGCGGTGGAGGGAGTAGGTCTCCTCAGGTGGAGGGGTGAGGCGGTGGCGGAGCATGACTGGGATGAGGCTCTGAATGCGCTGAGTAGTGTTCTGAGTGCCGAAGTCGAAGGGCTCGGCGGATGCGAAGGCTTCACCGAGAATCATCACCGCTTCCACGTGAGCATCTGCGAAGGCCTGTCGTGGAGCAGGAAGAAGAATTACAGTAGGCATGTCAGAGCATTAAGTACGCATGATATCTTGGACTGTATATATAATTACATGCATTTTCTTTAATTGAGTCATATTTCATATAATAAATGACTAAATGACACTTTAATAGCACACATAGGCTGATACACGCCAAAAGTACTTGCTTGTCTGCCTTCACACGCATATGAACTTGAGCGACATCTCATTATAAATCCATAGGGTTTAATAAGCCATATTCCACAATTAAGAGTGTGCTTATGGGAATTTTTGACCATTCTTCCAGAAGCACATTTGTGAGATCAGACACTGATGTTGGACAAGAAGACCTGGCTAACAGTCTTCAATATCTATCGGGTTGAGGTCAAGCCAGTCAAGTTCTTCCACACCAAACTCACTCATCTGTGTCTTTAAGGACCTGCTTTGTGCACTGGTGTGCAGCTTCATGGCTGAGTTGCTTTCATTACCATTAACTTCCACTTTGTTAAATATCACAAACAGCTGACTGTGGAATATTTAGCAGAGAGGAAATTTCACGGCTGGACTTGTCACACACGTGGCAACCTATAACAGTACCACGCTGGAATTTGCTGAGCCATTATTTCTTAAATGTTTGTAGAAGCAGTCTGCATGCCTAGGTGCTTGACCTTATACACCTGTGGCCATGAAAGTAGTTTAGATAAGCGGTCCCCAACCCCCGGGCCGGTACCGGTCCGTGAGTCGTTTGGTACCGGGCCGCGAGAGTTGAGGCTCAGGTGTGAAATGTATGGTTTTCAGGGTTTTTATCGGTTTTCAGCGTTATTTTGTTATCGTTTTTATTGTTAACTCGGTTTTCCTGGGTCTTTTCACGTGTGTTATGAATAAATCTTCTTTTTTTCGGTTTTATTTTGTTGTATTTATCCGCGGCACCTTAAAGGCCGGTCCGTGAAAATATTGTCGGGCATAAACCGGTCCGTGGCGCAAAAAAGGTTGGAGACCGCTGGTTTAGATCTCCTCTTCAAGATCTTCTTCTTGTGCACCTCTGATCTGCTTTTATTGCAGCTGTAATTTTAAGACTGTGTGTAAAATCCATTGTTTCCCTTTGCAACATCTGCTCAAGCGTGTCAAAACAATGATGCTTCAACTTGAGGGGGACCGAGGAGCAAGGAGTCAAATCAGGTGAGTAAAGATTCCAATCGTGTCAACACAAAACTCCTGTTATTTCAGGGTGCTGTTTGCCAGCAAACAACAGCTTAAGTTTTTTCTGCTTAATTTCCTCCCATGCTCCTGACCTGAAGCGCTGCCTTTGGGCTACAACACTGTGGACGACTCCTGCTTGGTCTCTGGGTTGTAACCAGAGAAATGGCTGTCATTAGCAGTTTGATACAGAAGAGATGAAATAGCAGAAGGGCAACCTTAAGTGGTTAGAACTGGACTTCCACAGAGCAGCAACTCTGCAAGCAGTCCTCAGGTGCATGACAAGAGACCCTTTAACTTGAAATGAGTCAAAGTTATAAATCAGGTAAGCATCATATTGCATTCATCTACTGAAAACAAAAGGGAGACTTCTTTAGTAAACACATAGTGAAACGGGGTAAGAGCATAAGGGCTGTGCGCTGCAGTGAAACAGTGCTGAATGCAAACAAACTGAGAACACAAAAGAGACAAAAACAGATAAAGCATATCAAAAATAAATCAGCACAGGAGCAGCACCAGCGACTAAAATAAAACTACCTTGGCCTCGAAGCCCGTCAGGAATTTCAGGTCCTTGGATTTGGAAAGAACGGTGGCTCGATCGCCGACAGAAGCTGCATAAACCACCTGAGCACACAACACAATCTTGTTTATTTACGGAGCTCCACTTTCAGGCTGAATGTGTGCACATGCATGCGACTGTTCACAATCTCTTCTTTCTTTTTTTTTGCCTTGGCTGACACAAAATTTAACTAAAGGCTCCGACGTTAAATTATTGAGAGAAACCTTGATGCATAAATCATGTTACGAGGTTGACTGCGGGCAGATTTATCATACCTGTATGTAGTCGTCTGTGAAGGATTCTGGGTAGCCTCTGCACGCTCCAAAATCCAAAAGAACAACCTAAAGACAAGAGTGAAATGAATCTGCTGTATTTGACATCTCTATTAACATTTAACATTGGTTTAAACATGGCATGACTGCCCCACCTTGTTGGTGTCTGAGTTGTAGAAGAAGTTGGCCCAGTTTGGATCCGTTTGCATGAATCTGAACTCAAACAGCTCCCTGAGACACAGCTGCAGGATGTTGGAACAGATCTGAAGTGGAGAGAAGAGGCTTGTGTTCACCATCATGCTGTCATTTAACAATGTGACATTTCCTTCCACCTTTTGGATCCTATCCTGTGTAGCCTTCTCATGGTGCTGTGATTCCCTGCCACACTGTGTCCACTCTGTCTAAAATTTGTTGCCTTATCTCAGCTCTGAAACACATATTTCCACAGTGACACAGAGTATCACTTCCACACTGTAGGTGCTGCTGAATAATTTACCACCAAGTCATTTTGTTCTGAGAGATTTATATGAATGTGCACTTGTCAGAGTACAACACATGTCAAAACTTGTGATTAAATTGCTTTAAATTTTGTTACCAATTACAAATGGAAGGTGAAGACCTCACAAACTCTACACATATTTAAATTTAGACTTGGCGACAGGGTAAGTCTTTAACAAAAGCCTCGTATGGGGGCAGAGCTATCCAATCTGCTCCTGCTCATCAGAGGCTTTCAGCTCTAATTGGTTCCTACAATTAGAGCTCCAGACTGTCATGGACCTCTAATTGCAGGCTTCCCAGCCCAAGACTGCCCCTGTGGATGATTTTCACTGAGTCTTCTGTAAAACTGGATGACCTTTACTTCACTATGCATATTTTAAACTGAAGCATTTTAATGTGATTTTCTTTTTTTTTTGTTTTAACCCAGTTGAGCATCACCACCACAATAACGTCCCCTTGTATTCCAGCGCAGTTCAAACCCTAGCACCTAGACATCTGACAAATGAATGAAATTCGCCTGACTGTTGAAGTAAAACACACCTGGTTCCTGGTCTCCTGGTCCAGCTCTACGCACATGTCCAGTGGGACGCCCTGCACCAATTCCATGGCGAGCACCCTGTGGCCTGACAGCTCATCAATCACCTCGGGGACTTGGAAAAACTCGTCTCCCTCCAGCAGTGATCTAAAGGCCGAGGTACGAGAGAGAGCAAGAAAAAAAACAACAAAAAAAAACTTAATGATTTATGATTAGGTTATTTGCAAAATTGAAAATATGCAAAACCAATGGCAAATCACACGCAAAGACAGTTAACTATACCTTTACTGCCTGCATTATAATTAAGTAAAGATTACCAAGAAATGCTAAATGTGATGCTTGATTTACTAATTACACTTGCAATATATAATCTGGCTCCTCTACTGGTATACTGTACATTATAAAAAAAACATCAGCTAGCTGTGTACCCAGACAGCTTAGGTTGAATGTATATGGTCTGTGGCAGCTACCAGGACATAAGTATTAAGAATCCACCCTGTAACTTCAGTGTAGCTCAAACGGTACACAGCAGCACAACACCGGCCTGGGTTCAACAGAAACCTACCTGAACTTCTTGGCACACTGTGCTTCCCTCTTATAATCACACTCCCATGCCAGTTCTCTCTGTAGAACCTCCAGGCTGCTATCTGCAAACAGACCTGTGGAAAAATAAATGGTGCAAAGAAAACACACAGACCATGTCATCTTCTAACAGAGCAGGGTAGCTTCTGTCTAAAAATAATTCATATACTGCATGAGTATGTAGCAGGGAGAACACAGAAAAAAAATCAAAATCAGGTTGTAGGCATTGCATTAAAAGTGTATTTTGGTATACTGGTGGGCTATGGGTAAAAGAAAAATCCAGGCATTATTCAAGCTAAGCCTTGGGTTACCATTTTTTTTTTTTTTTTTTTATTTAGAGTGTTAATTGGGACAAAAATGAATTAATCCAATAGGGAGCGAGTAATCCCACAGGGCAACAGTCTGTGTCAGAGTTAAAATGTGAGTATTTGCCACCAACAAGCTACGATTGTCTTTGTAAGTGTCTGACAACATTGAAAAGGATCCCCAAAGAGCCAGATGTGTGCCTAACATGCAATATGAGTGTCAGTGTGAAAGCTCAGGGGAGGCACGGAGCTACAGTGCAAACATGGGTGAGAAATGAAGAGAGATGTTTGGTGAAAGAGTGCAATGCGTACAGTTACCACAAAGAAAATAAACAACTGTAGCTGCACAAAGCAAACTACAGTCACAAAAACGCTACGCATACTGAAGCTTTAGCAAGTGTTGCTGCCACTGGATGAAATGCGAAGAGCTTGCTCCGCGCAGCAAACAGCTCCCATTTGCAGATTTTATTAGCCGTGTAATTCCCTTCCTGACTTCTCGGTGTGTGGATCAATTTGTTTTTACATCTGACATTTTCTGATCTAGCAACCATTCTATTGAACACTAGGATGTGCATGGCTTTACAGATTATTTCTGCAGATTGCTGAAAAAAATAAAAACACCGAGCAAGGAAAAAAAAGCAAGGAGCAAAAAAAGACCTGCCACAGATGGAGCTGTGCTCATGTTAAGTTATTCATTTGATCTGGCATTAAAGCGTGACGAGCACGCAACTGACAAAAATAAGCACTTTTACTCTGACATGGACAGATGTCCCCAGGGATCTAATTATTCTCTCCCATCACATATTCTGTCATCTCTCCACTGTGAGTTAATAAAATAAAAGCTTAAAATCCAGCGTGGTCACTCAACTGGTTGCACCAATTATGCTCTGCAGCAACTATAAGCCATTATGCACCTATAATAACTGTGTCAGCAATCACTTAAACAACGCACCTTTGAAAAGGTTTGTGGAAAGCCCTCAAACAGGTAGGTTAAAAACCACATAAACTACATAAATAAACTAATTACTTATTATTTTAGGCAATTAATAAATAAATATGCAAATTCTTTATTAATAATGAAAGAATTATTACTGTCTGAAACAAGCCTCTCTTGGATAAAAAGCTAGTTTGACCTGCATCTATAGCACCACCTTGTGGTCTTAAATAGTGGAGACACTGGTTATAATTTACACATGGGTGAAAGTTGTAGTATAAAAACTTGAAATGTACAGTTGTTTTAAGATTACAAATAAATAAATAACTAAATGAATAAAAATCAGAATTTCTTATTGACTAAATACATCTTGCTGATTTTTAATCTGCTCTGAGGAAAGTCAGACACAAAAAAGGACACTACAGAGTCCTGTAGTTGTTACCTTCTGGCAGAGCCACGCTCATTTTCAGTACTGCCATCAGGTTGTCTATGTCGCTGCGGATGCTCTCTGCCACACCAGGGTACTGAGAAGAATAAGTAACAAACAGACAGTCGAGTCCAATGCAGTGAGTGAAACACAGACTGCGCAAGTGTGTCGATAAGCTCCTACCTGGATCTTCATGGCGATTTCTCTACCATCTTTTAAAACCCCGTGGTGGACTTGGCCAATAGAAGCTGCAGCAAATGGTTTGTCCTCAAAGGAAGAAAGCTTTTCTCGCCAGCCTGGCCCCAGATCCTCCTCCAGAACTTTCTATACAGTCAGAAACACAGATTGCAGCACTGTCATACATCACACTGGGTAATGCTAAAGATCCCGAGCTATAGCACATGTAAGAAAAAGGCTTAAATAAGGTGTTTGGTAACCACGTGCTGCTACAACAGCACTGATCTGACATGAAGGACAGCGCACAATTCTTCCCAATAACAATCATCAAAACACCAAAAAGTGTAGTGAATAATGTTCTTACTGTAGAGATATTTGTACATTGGGCTTCCTGAAAAGCTCAACTTTTTATTACAACAATATAGGCATTTACAAAATATCCAAATGGCCTTTTATGATAAGAAAATAAAAGGCCAAACTGGTGCTGTAGTGTCTACATCTTTTTACATATAGGTGAAAACTATATGAAATCATCAGAAAATAAAAGCAATGAATACATAGCTGAAGTAGTTGTAAATCCAGTTCCATAACACGGTACTGCATCCAAATAATTGTCCGTCTTTCTGTGTTAGACCTGTGATAGACTGGTGTACTTGTTTAGAGAGTACTCTACCTCTTTCCCTGTAACAGCTAGGATAGGCTCCAGGCTCCTACAACCCTGAATTGCATAAGTGGTTAAGGAAACGGATGGATGGGTATTGTTTGAAATCCATTTACGAGTGCCTATGGAGGGTTAAAGAAGTAGATGCTGTAGAGGGTAAACCAGCCACAATGCAGGAGTGGTTATAGGCTCAAAAACAATCATGTTTTTAAGAGACCTGAGCAACTGAGATGCACAAGATATTTAACAGGCAACAGTGTCACCCGCTATGCATGACAGGATACATGTCAGGATGAGGTTCAGACTTGTGGCGCATTCAAAGTGACATAAATAGAACTACTTGTTGTCCAGTAAGAATCCTGATATGGAAAGGCAAACAGGATGCTCATTCAGACATAAAGCCACTTTGTTTAGATACTGTCAGAAATTACTGGAAATGTGCTGCAGTGGTTTGAATCACAATTATGTAATAGTCTCCGGTTTGTTCATGTAAATGGGCAGTCATCGTCACACACTATGGTTAATTATGGAGTTCCACAGGGTTCTGTGCTAAGACCAATTTTATACACATTGTACATGGTTCCTTCAGGCAGTATCATTAGAAGGCACAGCATACATTTCATTGCTAGGCAGATGATACCTAGCTCTATCTATCCATGAAGCCAGATAACACACAACAATTAGTTAAACTGCAGAAATGTCTTAAAGGCATAAAGACCTGGATGACCTCCAGTTTCTGTTAGGATCATTGGTTTTTAGAATCTTAGTTTTGTGTTTGTAATTTCTTTAGACTATATTATTCTTTGGGTTTTTTTAGATTCTCTTATGTTTTATTTGGCTCTCTTGTATTTTGTTGTGAGTTTTCTTTAGCATTTATTATAACCTTTGTAGTGTCTGCTTATATTCTGGCTCTTCTTATTGGGTTTGGAACGTCCCTTGTCTTGTTATTCATGATTTTCCGCCCGCAGTATTTCCCATGTGTCTCCACTTCCCCTAATCACCCTCCTGCTTATAGACAATATCTGTCTCCCTCTGTCCTTCGTCAGTGTACGGTTCATTGTAGTGTACATTTGTTTTTTGGCTTAGTTTTGTGTTTTGCCTCATGAGATTTTTATCAGCTCAATAAAGGGCTCGCCTTTTTAAAAACTGCCACCTGCCTGTGTTGCACCTTGGGTCCTCACACATCATATTCTGACAATTTCCTGCTTCTAAGATTAGATAAAACTGGTCGTGGCAGATGGCTGCCCCTTCCTGAGCCTGGTTCTACCAGAGGTTTCTTCCACTTAAAGGGGGGGGTTTCCTTTCCACTGTCGCCAACTACTTGCTCATGGTAGGGTCGCCCTATTGTTGGGGTTTTCTCTCTATTATTATAAGGTCTTTCCCTTACAGTCTTGAGGAGACTGTTGTTTTCATTTCACACTTTGTAAATAAAACTGAATTGAAATAATTGTGTGAAAATAGCTGAAGAGCCAGTAACAGGTCTTGGGCTTACAGTCATCTGCCATGTGGGCATGAAGTCTGCACTCTGTCGGACCCTCTCAAAGATCTTCTGCAGTTGGGGGTTGATAAAGGAGTTGTCTGAAGAGAAAAAGCCACTGTCAGAAAAATCCTGTGAGGACATCTAAAGAGCATTTTGCGTGAAGCCCGTGTTACAGCGTTTACCTTGTATGCTGAGCATCTGGCCTATCTTGAGAGCAGCTCCACGGACCTTACACAGAGTGCTGACTATTCTCTCAGCATTGGCCTCTGACAGGAAGGGAGAGTCTAGCAGGGAGCTTACATCTGTAAACAGAAGCAGTATTAGTAATGATATTAGGTGCAACATATTAAGAGTATCATAGCATGACAGAAGTCATTTATTTCATTTAAACTGCTGCATGTAAATAAGCTCTGGCCTTAAACTGAGACAACTGTGGACAGTGGAGCATAAAAGCTGAGGCAGTGGTACATCACCAAGCACTGCTCATTTAACACATATTAAAGCCGTTATAAATTCTTGTTAGCATATCTGATCTAAAGCCTGTCCTGGGCCTATCGGGTATTGACACATTAGAAACTTTTCAAGGTTGACCAGGCGTCCATCTGTCTGCTGAATCTGCCAAGCATCTAGGACAGAAGGCTAGTTTACAGGATGGAAGGAGAGAACAGCAGTAAAACATCTTTACCTGCTTTTTGTTTGCCTCCTAGTGACTGCTTTGCCACTTCTGCAATGGCACCGATTCCCAGCCCTACCGCCAATCCTGCAGCAGAGGGACAGAAGCAATTTTAACTGCAGGGCCATTGAAGACATGCTAGAGGAAACCACCAATCCCACACAGAAGCTGCTGCTATGTAGCAGGATGGAAGTATACTTCACTACCCCACATATTTTACCACACCTTTAACTCTTCCTGACTTCTGATGATTAAGAAGCAAGAATTTTATTTTTATTGTAACAGTGGCAAGCTAATAACCAACAGTTGTCAATGAGAAAACAAATACCAAAGTATTGTTAATAGACTCCAAGAATATCCATAAGTAACTGAATGTGTCTCATCAGAACTGTTAGATTTACATTAAATGCTTCATAATGGGATTGATTTGTAGATTTCACACCATAGGCTCAAGGTTACATTAGTATTCAGGAAATTCTTCACATGAAGCACAATTTCACTGAATCTGAGTGGAGAAAAGAGCCTCCAACATTTCAATCAGCAGTCAAATCACTAAACAGTAGTGATGGCAGGATGGACCACACATGCCTCAACAAGTCAACTAATCAAAAAGTTTGTTTTTTGTTTTTTTAAAGAGGAAAAAAAGAAAACACTCAACACCAGATCTTCAAAGTACTGAAAGTCATTTCTCCAGTTACTTACTGAACATTTTTTTCTGAAATTTTCATTTAAAATCTATTTTTGTGGTGTCAGAAAAATTCATTCAATTGTGTCTTTGTCCACACCTGACATCATGGAATATATTGCATTTATTAAGCTTTTTTTTTTTTTTTTTTTTTTTTTTTTTTTTACACACAACTAAAGATGGTTACTGAGTTATGATTTATGTCACCTTATGACAGAGTCACATGCCAGCAGTGCTGGACCACATGATAAACTTGGGTTTCCCAGCTTAGACATTTTAGTGAACGATCATCTTTGTCCGACGGCTCCTGGAGTCAATTTGAAACCCAGAGACAAATTGAGCAGGTAAACAAAAACAGATTACTCTTACCCCCGAAATTAACCAGCCTGCTGATTCTTGTGGCGGGCACCTTTCTCTCTTTGGCACGGTCGCTCAGCTGCAGAAAGTCAAACGTGTGAATGAAAAAAATGTTATTAATAATATCTGTAGTGGTGACTGACTCTTTTCCAAATCTTCCAGCATCTCACTTTACTGCAGAAATATGACTAAACAGACCTCGTGAACTCTGGGAACAACGACATGTGGGTGGAAGAGAAAAAATATATACCTTTCACAGAACACACATAAAGAAATCATTATTAAAATATAATTTAAATTAACACTAAAAGTCAAAAAGACTGAATATGTACAGAAACTCATTAGATAAATATTATGGGTTTTGGCCATATGTTCATTCACTCAAATAAGATGAAATGTATGAACTCAAAGTAATACAACGATATACATCCACAGTAATGCATATTATTAATTGTATCTGTCTGCATGTGTGTGTACAGTTAGCTCCATAAGCATTTGGAAAATATTTTTTGGCTTTTTCCCCTCTGTTTGCATTCCCACATGACATTATGACTCAAATAATGCACTGATATGAAGTGCAAACTTTCAGTTTTAATTCAAGGTCTTTAACAAAAGTACTGCATTAACCGTTTAGGAATTCACATCACTTTTAGATACAGTCACCCATTTTCAGAGGCCCAAACATAACAGGACAAACATAATAAAGACCATCCAGAATATATGGATTCTTTTGAATATTTGGATGAAAATTTTTTGCAGTACGTGACTGCCTGAAGCCTAGAATCCATGGACATCACCAAATGCTGTGTTTCCTTAATTGCTCTACCGGGCCTTTATTGCAGCTAATTCCAGCTGCTGTTTGTTTGTGGGTCTCTATGAATTCATTTTTGTATTTGATAACTGAAACGCTGTTCTACTGGGTTGGGATGAGATGGCCATTGAACAGTCTGCATCGAGAAACTCTTGGGTAGCTTCTGCAGTTTGCGTTGGCTCAAGACATTTGGTTGAATCTAATCAGAGCACAGACAGCACCATATTGTAAACCCTCTGCACTTCCATCCATCAAGGCATTTTTTGACTGTAGACTTTGATGATGATAAGCATACGTCCACAAAGGTGAAGGTGTGCCTCAACTTTGTTAGATGATGTGAAGTTGACCGTTTAGTTGCCTTCTGGGGTTTTTCGGGCCTTTTTGTTATTGCTGAGCTGGTCAGTTCATTCAATACATTTAAGTTTTTCTTTTAGGTTTGATGAAGTGTTAAGCAATGAAGTGTTAATGAAAAGGATCAGAACACAATGCAAAAATAAAGGCAGAGCCCTGTTCATTTTATTTTGTGTTCTGTTTTGGTACCATTTTTTAATGAATTTGTTTAATTTGCCTTCTACGAGCAGCATTCAGTTTAGGTAAATGAGGACCATTTTATATTGATGCCAAGATTTTTACATTAGCAGGAATGTCACACAACATGATTGTAAAAGCAGCGTTATGCTTATCTGACAATGAAATAAAAATATTTTTAGGAGCCACTAAAGTAATCGTGCAGGACTATATAACACTTTTATTAAACCCAATGAATTAAAGCTGAACGTCTGCAGCTCAGTCACATTCTTATCATTTGGTTTAATTCCATTGTGGTGGTGCACAGAGGCAAAACCACAAAACTTTTCATTGTTCAAAACCTTTTGGACCTGACTATTTGCACACGGGCGTCCTCAAACCAACCTTCTGTTTGACAGGTTTGGCCAATGCCTGCTTTGCCTCCCGGGCTTTCTTGATGTCCTCAGGTGTGAGCTTGGCCACAACAGTGTTGTGGAGAGACCTGCTCTGGAAGTAGTACCGGTGGAGGGCTGAGGTGGTGTGAAGGAAGCGAGCACCCTGTCCAGGCCAGCCTGCGCCGCCTCCTGCCATTCCTGATTTAGGAGGTACCCCTAATGCAGAGAGAAGAAAAAAAAATACAATACTTAAGGGCCAATAACTGGCTGAAATATACACGCCACGTGGTATGGAGGCCATAAGGATGCTATTTTCTTTTTTTAAAATGTGTATTTGTTAAATTTAAAAAGACCAGTACCTAAATAAATGGTTTCTTTATATTTGTTGAGGTAAACATTTAAAACATTCTGGATAAAAAGGAGCAATGCTGGAAACCAAACAATACCATTTCTATATTCTTACCCTAAACCTCTGTTAGTGCATCCCATATTCGATAAACACTCAGTAATACCTGTGTGCATCTGTGCTGCAGGTCCCGTTTCTGTTTGGCTGTGCTCCCCTTCAGCAGGGGGGAAATCGGACCCCACAGCCCATTTGGCTGCTTCTTCAGGGTCCATATTCTCCCAGCCCTCCGCATCCGGAAACACATCCTCCTGTACTGACTGCTGCTGCTGCACAAACACACACACACACACACAAAAAGAAATTGCTGAGTGAACTATTGTAGTGTCCGTTTAGTGAGCAGTGTAATCCACGTTTTTGTAGCTATAATTTGCAGATTGTGGGTTTGCAGCCCTCTCTCATTTAAAAGAGCATCGGTGAGTGACTGAAGTCATTATTTACAGGTAACAAGACAAAAAATATACAATGACATGTCAAGTTTTAGCCTGTCAGATGAAATGTTGTATAGGTTAGAACTTTTGCTTACAATCAGGTTCAGGTTAGGTTAAGACTTTGGCACTTTTATCTACCCCTTCAGAAGTAAAAGGTTTGGGAATACAGAAATGTCAGTGAACAGTCTCACAAAAATGTGAGTACCTATATGTCAGCCCCTCCCACTACACACAGATTGGAGCAGGCAGCAACTTTTAGCTAAAATATAAGAAACTCTTATTCAACCTGTGTTAAACTCACATACCCATTTACACAGCTGACAAATTTAAAGGGGATTAAATGAGCTGTTTTCAAGACAAGCAAAGAACCAAGAGCGTTTTGTTTATTTTTTTGTTTGTTTTTTAATTATGACATTAACGGCTCCTTTTATGTATGGCTTGTTTTGCATTTACAGTTTATTTTTTACTTTCTGCTTATTTTTCAGTTAAACTCACCTGACTGCTGCCACCCATAAATGTGCCAACCAGTTCTTCTACCACATCCTGAGCAACTTTGACCCCTGCTCCCAGGGAGGAGTTGCAGGCCATTAATCGGAGCTGCTCTCCTTGAGTGGAGACCAGTGAAGAGCCCACTTTACCAGCTCCTCGCAGCACCTTCAAGACTTCTGACAGCATCACTTCAAGCACAGAGGAGGGAGAGAGGACTCAAGTTACAGGTTATGAGACGTTTGAGTGACAATACAGGAAAATGCTAGCATACAAAACAGCAAACACACACACCATACTCTAAAACTGATCATTTAAAGAAAATGTAGAAGTTTTAGACTTCAGAGATTAATGTAAAAGAAATAGTTCTGGGCAAAAACCGCAAGATGATCATCACCCCGTTTAACCTTGGATATACACAGCTGCCCATTTTTTAAGAGGCAGGTGTCACGTGTAGCCTCCTAACTGTAAGCCATACCACATATAGGCTAAGTATGTTTGCAAGAAATGTCAGAATTAAAGAAAACGACACATGCATCCAATTGGGAATGTCAAATAGCTATTAAGTTAGCTCCTGGTGTTATCCAGGTTGTGTAACTCGTGGACTCGCAGACTAGCTAGCTAACGGTATCTAAATTAGACCCAAGTTAACAACAGGTATACGGAGAAGTGCTGAATGAAAACAAAATAATTTTCCCAAATTAAGTAACTCACTTCGCTATTTTTCCAGGTTTATCTCAGTGACTGCCCACTTCCACGACTGCAGAGTGGAATGATCTATTTTGCAACGAGTCGACACCCGGAAGTTAAAATTTGACTAACTTGACTGCGAACCAATCACAGGGTGAATAGGCGTGACGAAAGACGGGAAGCGTATTCGTTTAACGAATGGTAGTGCAGAACGCCAGCCTATAGAAAGGTTGTATCTGAACTGTCTGTCCAATTACAAACCGTATTAGGCGGGACTGAGCGGAGCAGCTACCAATGAGAAGCAGGGGTGTCATGCGTGTAGTTATGGTTACCAAACCGGAGAAGTGAATTAATACGCAGACGTTTTCTTTTCATTTATAAAATTCAGCTAAAGTTGAGAGATTTTGTTCAAAGTGTTTGTCCTTTTGTCTGTTTGCACCTGCCTCACCATTATCTGCCATAATATACTGACCTTTTGCACATATATGTATATACTTCTTCACTTTTTCAAATATCAGCTTAAAGATGTTCGACACATTGTTTTTCACTTTTACTATTCTTTAGAATGAAACATATTTATTACTGTAACCAGACTGCATTTATTTAGACATCAGTCATTACTTTATGGTTGAATCTTGTCCTTCCGTGAGGCTGACATACAGTACTGCTATGGGGCAGTCAGGTCTCTTCATGCGTGTAAATGCAGAGAGAAGGTCTTTCTGCAGTGTGAATCATTATAACTCCTTTGTGGGGGGGGGGGGGGTTCAGCTAGTTTTCATTTTGGTATTTATTTATGACAGAATTCTCATGGGCCTCATGATCCCTCTTGTGTCACCACTTTTATGTTTTGTTTTGTTTTTTTGTTATTTATTTAATTTTTTTTTACAACCAGCATTTCTATTTTACACAGAAAAAAAGGGAATCCAATGAAAAATCTGACGTTACATTATGGATTTAGAAAATGTTCCTGCTGTAATTATGGGTGGTCTATTGATCAAGTGGAGCTGCTGTGACAGCTGTTATTAGGCTGACACTGAGAGTTATTGCACATTTTATGAAATTGCTGGGCAGTAAAACTTTATGCTCTGTATTAACTAGATCTGTATAATTAATAAAAATGATTAAAAGTGAAATGTTTTAACTATGGTCCCGATCCAGGCTGATAAACAAAATTGCAGATTGTGAGAAATAGGTGTAGCGGATTATTGAAATATGTCCAAAAATAAATGAAGCCAAAAAAAAAAAGACTGTACAATTCTAATGAGTTTGAAAGCCAATATTTGACACGATCACCTTTTTTCTTCAACACAGTCTGAACAGAATGTCTTTAATTAGTCTTCAGGAATAGTTCTCCAGGCTCCTTGAAGGACATTCAAAGCTCTTCTTTGGATGTTTCTGCACTTTGTTGGCATCATACGCTATATTATGCCTGTCAAACTGTGTTATCTTTCACTTTTCATAGATTCAACTAAAACTAATAGTGTTTTTTGCAGACTGCTTGTAATAAAGTATCTAAAGATATGATTTAAAATTGCTTATTTGCTAAATTGTCTGTTATGTCTAGACACAACACTGGTTTATCCCTTCAGTTTGGCACCTTTTTATGCTTAAATTACTCAGTGTTTAATATCTTAACAAAACAAAAACATCCCTAATCACTGCACAATACTACAATAAAAACTGTTACCACTGATTAACTTTAAATAACAAACAATTGGTTCTTTTTATAGATATGGATATTTTATGGATAGTTCTACTACCTGATGAGTTACACTTTAAGTTACACGCTGGTATGTCACTGGATCCTGTCACATATATAATACTGGCATGATATGGTTCCACTGGTCCACCAAGACTGAGACCTAACCCATCACCCCAAACAGCTGTGGCTGATGGCTGACTCAACCTGAGTCTGGTTTTGCCAGAGTTTTCTTCCTGTTATAAATGGGAGTTTTTCCGTCCCACTGTTGCCAAGTACTTGTTGTTTGGTGCTATATAAATATAATTGAATTGAAATTAATTGAATTAAGATAGAAAGGTCACTGAAAATTTATATAAAGCTGCTTTGAATAGACCTGTGATGCAACATTTCTGGCCCAATAGAACAACAGTGCCCCAATCCATAGGACCTGAAAAGTCTCTGAATGGTTTGATGAGTGTGAAAATCATGGAAATCATATGATACAGCCTGTGCAGTCACTAGATCTCAACTCAGCTGAACATTTATGAAAGATTTTGATCCCGGGGGTAAACAGTACCATAAACCATATCATCAAAACACCAGTATGTCTTTAAACAGTGTTTTCCAATGTTTCCAAGTAGATTACCAGATACTTGGCCCAACAAGCAGTATAGCACAGATTAAGTCAAAGCATAGTTGTTGCTGGTTTTTTTGTTTTGTTTTTTTTAAGTAAAGCAGACATTGATAGTGATGACATAAGCAAAAAAGATGCTGACATTTATGCACACATAAAGCTGCGGCATCTAGCCCTCTGCTGGACTGACACGGTGCTGCTGGAGGCTTTTACACAGCTGTTTCTGAAAAGCAAATGTGCAAAAGATACTGACCACTATAATACACAATCTATATTTATCTGAGACAGCATTTAATTATGTGTGTTCATTATGGGTGTGTGAGAGTATTTTAAATATAGTAGTGAGTAACAGCCAGTGCTGCTGTGTGTTTTATTTACTTGGACACACCTACAGCTTTTGGAAGATAAAATGAAACTTTAATGATCCCTGTAACCAAACTGGGTCACTGCGGCACAAGACAGAGTGTTGGAAACTGGGTATAAAAATTGAAACAAATCAGTCAATTTGGCACAACATTGTTGATTTCAGCTTGCGGAACATGATTGTGAACAATGAGATGTGTCGGATAACAACAGGAGGACTTCCACAATGGAAATTTAAAAAAACAAATACAAACAAATTGTAGAAGATATGACAATATGCAAATGATTATCTAGCCAAAAAATGAAAAATGCTGATTTGGACATATTAAGTCACAGAAAGTACAGAAAAGGTGCAGAGTGATCGTCACGGTGAACGTCACGCTGGTGTGGAATGAGTGTAAATGTGCCTATATGGATTTTCCCACCTGTCTTTGACACAGTGACCTTTTGATGTTGCGTTTTTACAGTGTGGTCCAGTGTAGAGAGCGTGGATGGAGCGGGGGGTGCAGGGGGCGGCAGAGGGAGGGAGCTGTGCATACGCCATATATGGGCACACCACCGACTCTGCATCGCTATTGGCTGCGGGCCTTATGCAGCTGCTTGTCAACAAGATGGCCTTCCTCCTCTCGCCGTTTTGACACTGATTATTTTGGTATCCCCGAGAACATACCGTAAAAGCTTGTGTCACTTCTAAATAGATAGTGGTCGAGCGGCTGTTGATAGTCCTAACAAGGCCTACGGTCAGCTAGACTGTGTCCAGAGAGCTGACAAGCACGCCATCCTCGTTGGCTGCCACCACTAAGACAAGGTTGATAAATAGAAAGTAGCTGCTGGCTAATGACGACGTTAGCCTGCGAGTGAGCTAGCTTAGCTACGTGGACACGGATAGTTAACTCGTGTCACCTGCATTTGACCAGACAGACTGATCTGGTTGGAGCGAAATTCAGCGAGGAGACACTTGTCATCGACAGCCTGTTGGTTAAGAAGGTTGTCTGCTTCAGTTAAAACCACTGAGGTAAGCCAGCTGCCAAAATACAACGCTCAGGGTCTTTTTTAAAAATCGTAGCTTGCTAGCAAGCGTTGTCATGTTATTATGCAGGTAAGTTGTGCTATTCAGCTAGCAACCTTGGTAGCTACTAACCGACCTGTTTGCTATGTGTGACTACTCATTAATAATCTATATGAAGTATTCAAGTCTGTAGAAGATTTTTTAGGTTACCCTCGACGTTAGGTTATGTTAATTATTAAAGTGTTGGAAACTTGACCAATAAGGTGATGGGGATTTTTACGTTACTACGCCGCTGTGTAAGCTAACTGTTTGCTGCTTGCTCAGCCAGCTACTGGATTCCCAAAGACATTGAGATGATAACGAGCATCAAATGATTACAATAATAACAACAACAAAAATAAGAGTATTTGTTGCTGGCGATGGTGTTTTGTGATGCCCCACTTGTTGGTTGAGAGTGTGGAGAGGTTGGCAGTATTTCAGCTAGTTTTCAGAGTTGTTTGGTTACCTTAAACACAACTAGGAAAGGTAAGGGATAACCTGCAGGCCTCCGATAGCGAAGACTAAATACTCCGTGGCACAAATATCTAGATATATGCACTGCGATAGAAAATAAAATAAACTTCTTTCGTATAATGTTGTTTGTTTATAAGCCCATATGAAGAAGTCTAAAGGAAATCTGTTTTTGTGACTGTAGCTTAAACTCTATTTTAAAAAGTCCATCTTACACGGAGTTCAGTTTGATGTGATTTTGTTTGCGAGTGTTTGATTTGCCCTCCTCCTTTCAGATGTTCAGTTGGATAACACTGTTGACACAGTGGCCTTTGTGATTGAATCAAAACTTGCATCACAGTCTAATTTGTGATGTTTCAGCACAAACGTGCAGACACACACAGACGCAGTGAGTCCTGCAGTCCACTCAGCCACACTCCCCAGGTATCCAGACAGAAAGCCTGCTCTCACGTAATGTTCCTGGGCAGACTGCTGGAGCAGTGCGCTCTGCCCTATTGTTGTGTTGACAGTTTGCAGCAAAGCTGGCCTGCTGGCTGCTCGTCTGTTGCATTGTCTTCATGCAGGGAGGGAGATTGAGCTAAGGCTTTTTGGCATGCTTGGGTCCCATCATTCGTCAGCTTTTGCCCGTCTGGCTGAAATGCTGTGAAAAAGAGAGCGGGAGAGCTGGAGGATGGTTGGAAGGAGTTTGAGTTACTCTCACTCTCTTAGTGTTATTCAGGCTGACTTCTTTGCAAAGATGGCATTAGACCAGGAGCTGACAGTCTTAAAGGGAAAAACAGCAACACCATCTTAAGTTAAATGCTTTGGTTCAGCATCTGCTAATCCGCCTCGTTAAACCTTAAATTAGAGTTTACAGGGATGTAGTACACTGTGTGTTCAGAACTGTGCTCACCTGGTGAGAGTGAAACTGCTCTTCATTTGTATAGGGAAATGAGTCCCTCCAGCAGAAATGGAGTTTTGATGTAAAAGGTCAAACCTGCAAATCTGTTCTAACAGCAGGATTTTGCGAGCAAATAAATACCTTTTTATATGTGTTGTGTGGAGCTATATTGTCCAAATTTCCATAGTAATCAACAGGCATTTGGCTCTGACAGAACAGCTGAGTAAAACATTTGCTTTTGCAGTTGTGTAGTTGACATTTCTTCAGTAGGCTTCAGTAGCACCATCATTGCATGAGATGGGGCAGTAGCTCATATTGTCCATGTCTTACCTGGTGTTTACATCTAGGCTGTGGAATTCGGTGTGTACTTTCTACATGCGCTAAGTCATTATTGTTGTTTTTACTCTTTTTTGTTTATTTGGCAGTTTGTGTATGTAAATACACAGTTAAAGAATTGGTGGTATCAATCGCTACCTTTATGTTGGGACAGGTTTGGAGGGATTAGTTTGTTACAGGATGCGTAAAACCAAGCTTTTATTCGCAGCAACTGGCTCTAATGAATAGGGAATAACTTACAATAGCTGGTCAGTCTAGTACAAAATATTATAACTGAAAGAGAAATTAATCTCCAGCTTTGTCTAGGTCTTGATGTACAAAAACAAAACAGGAGTACACCTTCTCTCACACATGCTCTTTATGTGCAGACCTCAAGTATACACGAGTCCACGCATATACGTTTGTTTTTTGTTTGTTTTGTTTTTTTGAGCAAACTGATTTTAAGATGAATTTTTAATCATCATATTTATCACTGTTAGTTTTTACAAACATGGCTAAATAAACCAACATACAACTTGCTATTCACAAAGTTCATTACAAATATTACAAATAACATATTGTGAATTTAGGTTTATTAGACAGCTGCTGCTGCTGCTTCTTGTGGTGGTGATAATTATTGAGGATAGCTTGTAGTGAGTGCTATAAATAGCTGCAGCAGTATATATTGGTGTGCTTTTCTTGTATAAACTGATATGCTTTTGCCTCTCATTAGTAGTGTGGCAAAAAGACTACTTTAAAGCTAAAAATAGGTGTATAGCACAGCCAATAACATTTGAGATTTATACATTTTTACATCTTGACACACAGCATAACAGAATAAATGTGTAAGCGCTTTTCTTTGTGCATACTCACAGTTGAGTTGTGAATCAATTGTTTTGAGTGTTCTGCGTTGTACTGCAGTGCACTATAATGTGGCCCAATAACACAAATGTAGGCTCAGAAGGGCAATAATCATGGGGCGTGATCATTTGAGGATGTGGAATTACGATACAGTGTGTCATTCGCAGTTTCTGTGTCAGAATTGTTACACCCCTGGGATAGTTAAGATGACAGGTTAACTTCAAAGTTTCATAATTGACTAAATCACCGTCATAACTAAATGAATCACCTTCATATCTCTATGATGTCTCCTTAAAGGAAGAGTTAAGCTGGTCAAACAATTAATGTGTTGTCATTTAAATGTATACTTATTTAGCATACACAGCCTGGAAATTGCTGTTCACCTGGGCTATCTGGTTGCATTCGTGTTCTGATGTACTATTAGTCAGTCATCTGACAACAGATGCAAGGAGTTATGCAATATCAGTGGAACTGCCTGTTAAGCTTTATGGAAACGGAGAATACAGTGAGTGAATACAGAGAGCAGGAAGTAAAAGAATAGACTTTGAAAGCTGCTAAAACCCAGAGGAGCAACCTGGCTGAGTCCCACTGCTTGCCAGAATTTCATAGAACTGAGCAGTTTTGTTCTTTGCCAGTGCCAACACATCCACGAATAGAGAAAGAGGGTTTTCTCCAACCTTCTTTTAATTCTGTTTTTTGTTAGTTTCCTTATAGGTAGGAAAGTAGAAGGAAAACACAAAAATAAAAATGTGACTGTTTTTTGTTTTTGTTGGTTGTGTGTGGGGTTTTTTGTATTTAAAAAATGTTTTTAGATTTTTATTTTTTAATTGCCATTTTTATATTTACAGGAATGTAGGTGCTATAAAGTCTGGTCTGCAGTTTAAAGTGGCTGATGACGTGTTGCGTGTGAGAGACTTCATAATAGATTGCTGCTGTGGGCAGGCATTCTCTCTTCTGACCCCTCTTATTATGCCATCCAGTATGGTATGAAAGATGGATTGCTTGCAGTGAGAATAGGGAGAGAGAAATGGATAAAAAGGAGGCCGAGAATAAAAGCGTTCAATAGACATCTGTAAGGGGTCGTGGAGCGAGGCAGGAAAAAGGGCTCGCTAGCTTTTTTTTTTTTTTATTTATTTTTTTATTCCTCACAACAGTATAATCTCAGCTCTTAGCCGTGTTGTTGCTGTGTGATTATAGAGGAAGCGTTTGAATTGGTTCACCACACTGTGTGGGCGGTGTTTGGTTTTTGCACCTCTCTGAGCCATTCCATTAGTCCAAATGTACAAAGCACCACCCATCCAGTGTGTCAGACGAGAGGCACAACCAACGAAAATGGAAAGCAGGGTTCGGTAAAAAACAGTCATACAGTAAACAGGTCTTCGATTAGCTGTGTTATCAGGCAAGGTAGGTTCGAGAACTGCCAACCACTGGGGGATTTCAAGTGTTGCAATACTAGTTTATGTGATCCATTAAAACACACCCTGTATGAACTTAAATGGCCATTTCTCCTTAGCAGTTGGGATTACAATACATAGATGATCACCAGCTTTTGCACAGTGCCAACTTGTTGTTCTATCTGGGAATATTTATTATGGCCTGTAGTAGAATAATCTCCCCTGTCACCCTTTCTAAGAATGGGTGGAGGAAATCACAAGAAACATTAATCATAACTGAATGAAAAAGGGTGGACCCAACCTCAGGAGAACCGTGTATGACCTAGATGAACTTCAGCACCAAACGGGTACTGTACCAGTCGATCAAAAGTTAAACACAGAAAGTTAATTACAGATAAACAAAGCTGCTTTTTGTGAAAACTCACTGGAGCCTGCTTCATATCTAAACCCAGAGATCTGAGCAGACACGCCACACAAGAAGCAAGAGAGGGCTCAGTTGTTGATATCATTTATAGTATGACAACTGAACATGTCAACATGGTGTTCAACACAGCGAGCAGTTGTTACTGCTGTTGTCTCATCTTGCCATGGCTGTAAAAACTTCTCATGCAGTGTAGGGCTGCCACAAACGATTATTTTGATAGTCGACTAGTCACCGATTATTTTTGCAATTAGTCGATTAATCAGATCCTGCGTCCATTGGGCTTAAAACCTACAGCTTATTGCACCAGCATGCATCTGCTCTTATATAACTATCATTAAATTACAGCTTGAAGTGTTTAAGGTATGTCCTAACTAAAAATAAAGACACGATGATAGTTTATTAAACTTTTAATGAATTTTGCAGATTGTCTCGGTGGAGTTTAATAAACTCGGCCGTCTGTTCTTTCTATGTAAAATATAATAGGACACTGGAGTAAATTCTCTACCATTTCACACTTCTGTTTAATCAGTTCTGTTTGACATTGATTCAGCTGTGTAAAAACTATAACTTTAATCTCAGCCAAACCAATTTACTGAGGAACAAATAAAACACTGAAAAAAGCCAAACAATAACATTTTTAAATTATCTGAGTGACTTGTATATCATGTTTAACCTGAGTAGCGAAAGACCGCGGGGGGTTTGAAAATGATGTGCCGGGAGTTCGCTGTTCTCGCCGGCTCTAGTGAGCCTTGAACCCCAGCTAGCTATCGAGCTGGTGGGTAACAGACGTCTCCGAAAACGTTGGAGCACTTTTGCAAATATGTGATGCCTTGATAAACCGAGCAGATATTTGAAGTTTACACAGCTGCATTCTCGCCTGAAAATATGTTAAAAGTTTATTTTGTGACCCAGAAAGAGTAATAAGAGTAATATTAAAACTAAGTAGCTGCCGCCATTGTTGGAAACTGGAATTGGCTGGGCCGCGCTATGAATTCTGAGCTAGGTTGGGCCATGAAGGATACACCCGACCCATCCTTCAAATCTGGGGAAATGAAGGACGCATTTTTCGGCCGCATTTGGGGGAGTCTTTGAATTTGGACAGGCTTCGCCACGTCGCTGTAACGTAATTGGCCTACAAATGCGGCCTCTGAAGGATGCGGCCGCTAAATTTGGACACAGCTACGATACCGGACACTGCTTCTTCTTCTTCGGGGTTTAACGGCAGCTGGCATCCTTGGACATGCAGTGCTGCCATCGTCTGTTTCAGTTCGTTATTACACTCTTAAATCCTACTACTTATTCTTGCGTCTTTTGGGATCTTACAAAGCTTCAAACGACACGTCAACTATTAAATTAGTCGTCGACGATTTTAATAGTCGACGTAATTGTGACTAGTCGACTAATTGTGGCAGCCCTAATGCAGTGCTTTAGAGTCTTCACATTATTTATATAGGGGTCAGGATGTCCCCGTCAACATAGTCTGACAGTCGTTTTTAACAAAATATTGACATTTGTGAAGGGTCAGTGAACGAATCAAACATGATTCAAACTACATTTAAGCTGGGGTGGGAGGTCAGTTTTTACATCTGTATTTCTGTGGTTACAGTCAGGTCTGCTTTAACAGTTTAAACATATTGCTTACGACTGACAGATGAGGTGCAATTATTCAAGCTGTTCTCAGATGTCATGGACACTTTCAGGTTAGCAGTGTGCCAAACATGTTGCTCTGTTGCCACTTGTTCTTTAAGTGTGCCGGCACGTTCCTGGCAGTCCGTACAGCTGGCATAGCTGCTGATGCAAAGCATGCTGGGTGGACTAAAGGCTTTCCCTCTTAGCCTGCAGCATACGCTCCTTGGCAGGGAGAAAAGGGTGAGGACAGGGAAAAGGACTACAACAGTTTCACTACTAACCCGCCTTCTCTGCTGTTTGCTAAAAATAGATCCATCATATGCCTGCATGCTCCTCCCTGTTTTGCCTTCTATTAAGTCCTCTTTGAAGCCTGGAGATGCAGAGGGAGCGGGGGGGAGAGAGAGGAGCGTCCATTTGGTTCTTTTGTGTTCTGTCTTTCATCCCTTTCATCTGCAGGCCACAGACCCCAAACCTGAAATGGAATCCCTTTAATTCGATTTTAGAGGCTCCAAAGCAAGTGAGATGATCTTGGTGCACAGTAGCAAATGTAACAGCTTAATCAGGTTTGGCCAGAGTAGGAGGCAGACCAGTTGTGATTAGTCCAACAGCAGTAGGATGATTGTTCTGTTCTCACCCGTTTAGCGGCGCTGAATGTGAACTCTGCGAATACTTCACAGCAGCTGTTGAGGACAGCCCCAGTTGGCCATTGATTATCTGACTTGATCTCAGCACTGATGAACACTGGCGAACTGCAGTTTAACTTTTTCTCTTCTTCTTTCCTCTTCTACTCCCTTTTCCCTCTATCCTGTCGTTGTAGGTTGTATGCCCAGCGCCCATCAGGTTGGCTCTAGGACAGGGAGCCGACAATGAGAGCTCCGGGTGTTTGCTGGCCAGTGTAGATGCCGATATGCCACGGTGGTCCGCATCCTGATGGACCGAGACACCTTCTCCCACATCCGGCTGTGGTGCCCACGCCCCTTTGGCACCTACTCCCAGAACAAAGCTAGGAATCCAGGCTCAGGGGGGAGTGGTGGAGGTAGTGGTGGTGTGGCAGGGTCCCCCTCCCTCTGCAAGTCTGAGCCCTCTTCAGGTGCCAGAAATGAAGATGTAGGGATGATAGTGGGGGTGCACGAGCAGAATGGAGAAGAGGAGGGTGTGGGTTCAGAGAACACTCCACCTGAACCTGAGCTTGACTCCAGCTCCCTCACACAGAACCAAGCCACTCAACCCCCTTCAGCCCCTCCTACACCACCCTCCTCTGGGTCCCAGATGGAAGATGGCCGTGTTTTGTTAGACACCTGGTATGTTATTAAGCCAGGTAATACCAAGGAGAAGATTGCCTTCTTTGTTGCGCACCAGTTCAGTGGTGCTGGACAGCCTAGACCCAGTGCAATGAAGGTAAGGAGGTGAAACAGTAAACAAGTATTGTATTTATTTATTTTGTAGTTATATAATTTTTTTGTAAGATATTTTAGTTAGAATTAAGACAAAGAACTAAATGCATTTTTTTTTTTTTTTTTTTTAAACAGGTCAAAGGTAACTGGGCAACTGACTGCAGTAAAGCCAAAAGGCGGAGGCGATGTTCATCCTATGACCCTCCGACACGCTCCCAGGCCTCAGAGTCGCTTCTCAGCAATGACCCCTCCCTTACACCTCCCAGCCCTGATGAACCACAGCTGGGAGGGGTGAATGAAACGGACCTGCTTTCAGTCGCAGAGATGGTTGCCTTGGTTGAGCAGAGGACTGCCATGGCCCTTCAAGGGATTGTGGGTGTTCATGGTAACCAACACCACCACCAGCCCTCTATTACCACACAGAGCCCGGGCCTTACCCACCACCAGCACACTCTTCTGCGGGGCACAGTGTCAGACCCCTCTCCTATGGTTTTTGTGTCAGACAGTTCCAGTGGTCAACCCTCCAAAGAGGTCCAGAAGTCGTCGTCTCCCATCCAGACAGACCAGCAGCTTGAGGAGCAGCAGCAGGAGACATTCAGGGTTGCCCAGGCCATTGCGCACTTTGAGTCCCAGAACCTGGAGAATCAGCTCCATCTGGGCCCTGGTTCTGGAATAGAGTCCTGTAATCAAGACAGGGGAAGGGAGTGTAGGAGAGGAGGTGAGTCTGGTACGGTAACACCTCCTCCACCCCCCAGCCACAGTCATGGTGAGGTTAGGATAGCTTTCAGAGTGTCAAATCTGGACCCACGGTCTCAACTGGAGCCAGCTGGCAGGTCCCGCTGTATGTTTATGAGCTGTGGTGGTGGGAGTAATCAGGCAGCAGCCAGGGCCAAAGAGAAAATTACCTGTGACCTATACCAGCTCGTCAGTCCCTCATCAAGAGACCCTAGTAGTCTGCTGCTTGCTGCCACAACTGCTACCCCGAAACCAGATGGAGACCTCCATCACCCAGACAGGCCGGCCTGTGGCAGCCCAGACCCAACCCAGGAGCTCTCTTCTGGGGAGAAGAAGGCTGTAGGTGTAGGAAGGGAGCGAGTGACTGGTTTCCATGTGGAGGTGGTGGTGACAGGTGCTGTGGATCAGTGTGTGTTTTATGGCAAGGACAGTACAGAGAATGTGCAGGAGGAGACTGTATGTTTTGCTATGCCTAATGGGGGAGGGGGCAGTGGGGGTGTTGGAAACTCTACTGACCCCTCATGTGACGATCCCCCTCCTGGACAGCTCTTTTTCCTTCAGCCCCCTCGGGCTGAGGAGGAGGATGTAAAAGGAACGGGCCCTGGCAGTGGGTCAGGAATGTGCTCTTTGGACTGCGCCAACAACAACAGTCCTGGGGCAGGGGTGGCAGTGGGCTCAGGGGAGCGGGCGACCCGACCAGACTCTCCTAGCGTTGGAGAAGACTGTTCAGACCCTTCACTGTGTCGCCTCTACCGTCACGTTTCCCATGACTTCCTGGAGATCCGCTTTCAGATTCAGCGACTCCTTGAACCTCGACAGTACATGCTACTGCTCCCTGACCACATCATGGTCAACATCTTCAGCTACCTGCCAACGCGCTCGTTGGCAGCCCTCAAGTGCACCTGCCACTACTTCAAGGTGTTGATTGAGACATATGGGGTGCGGGCTGTGGATTCACGGTGGAATCAAGACCCTCTCTATAGAGATGACCCCTGCAAGCAGTGTAAGCGACAATATGAGCGCGGGGATGTTTCTTTGTGCCGTTGGCACCCCAAACCTTACCACCATGACCTGCCTTATGGACGTTCCTACTGGATGTGCTGCCGGCGTACAGATAAGGACACGCCAGGCTGCCGTGTTGGACTCCATGATAACAACTGGGTCCAGCAGCCTGCTGATGGCTCTCAACCCACCCGCACCAAGCGGGAAGACAGAAGGGAGGAAGCTAGGTAGAGAAGAAAGGGCACACCTCACATATACCAACTCTCATCTCATTCTGTGCACCTCCTTCTTTCCCACTCTCATCTGATCAGAGGACAAACAGGAACAGAGAGGATCAGCACTCCAGGACTGTTTTGTTTTTCTTTGCTGCAGCACTCCTTCCTCATACCTGCCCTCAGTAGGTGGTGTTTCAGTGGTAAAGAAGGAAGAGAGGTGTGTCACTCTCCTTGCCTTGTTTGTTTTTGTTTTTTGAAGCCCTCCAGAATCCCTCTCTCCCCCACTGTGCTCCAGAGTGGTCACTTTAAAAGTTTCCATACCAGGGTTGGGGTCCCCTACTGCTGCTGTTATTCAACCCTTTTTCTGCCTCTTAATCATTCGGGTTCTTGTCTAACTCTGCACATGGTTGTTAGGTAATACATGTGAAAACTTTGCAGTGTATTTGATTGAGATTAGCATTCATAAAGTGACGCATAAAAATGTAATGCCCTAGAGCCTGCTTATTATGATTATTATTATTATTATTATTATTATTATTCCCAGAACTTGTTCTATGTTTCTGTGTCGTATCACAAACTTCCATGTTTGCTGTACAATGGTGCTTCAAGGAATGAGCTGTACCGAGTCCAACAGATGTAAAACTTTTCAGTGGTGGAATGTTCAGCATTAATATAGAAATGTGATTGTATAAAGCAAACTTGATTTTTTTTCTTTTCCGTTGTACAAGGTTGCCATTTGTACCTGTCCTGCACCATGCATTTCTATTTTCTGAATGTGCTGTAATGTTGTACACGTCGATCAGTCCCCTGATAATGCTGCTGAAATCATTGCCTGTGTCACTGATGTTAATTCTGAAATAGCCATTGGTTAATGACAGGCACAGTCTCTGCACACTGGCTGAGACTGAGATTTTAGGGCCGTGTCATAGTTTCAGATTGGACCCTAACCTTGCTGACCAGCCATAAAGAGGAGCCACTGAGAACTTTCTGGTTTACAGAGAATCATGGGAGATGAACCTGATTAAGTTCAGGGGGATTGAATTGGGGGGGGGGAAGAGAAACTTGATGTCACTTTGGAAAGGCCTGATGTCACTTTGTATGGTTTGATTGACTTGGTTGTTTGCCGTTTTTTGTTTTTATTTTTTTGTTTTCTTTGGCTGTTTTTTGGGTGTGTGTGTGTCAGATTGTTTGCTGTTGTATTTGCTTTTATTTTGAGGACTGAGTTCTCCCTGTACCAGTCTGTCACCCTACTCAACCTGCAAAGATTTCTTTTTAAGTATTCTATGTTTGTTTTAACCCCTAGCTCTCTTCCTTTCTTCCACCCCCCTCCGTCCTCCGATCTGGCAGAGGGCAGTGTTTGCCAAAGCTGTCATTCATGCTTTGAAGTGGGTTAAACCAACTACCACATGCCGCAGAAACTCTACACCAGCTTCCAGCCTTAAAAGCCCCCCTACCTCTTACCCACCCTGCAGGAGACTGAGGCATCAGATACCTCACAGATGATCAAGAGTATTGGGAGTTGCACAGGACCCTGTAAGTGGCTAGATTTCAGATGCTCGACAGACTTCATTCAGCTCTTCTGGATCCACCCAAAACTCTTAGAGTGGGAGTGTAAGATGAACAGTGCCTGGTGACTGCTCTGACTCTCCATTCTTAGGGAGGGGAAAACAAAAAGCCACCTCCTTCTCTCCCTCTGCCTTTCTCTCTCTTGCTTTTACACTCCCAGACCCCCCCTCCCCTCCCCGCAAGCTGACAGACTGGACATTAAAGAACTGATGTGATGAATGATGCTGAAACTCTGCATGGAGATGGGAAGGTGGTTGAATAGTTATGGGAGACCTCTGTGGGTTTCAGATGTGTACAATGCTCATGGGAAATATCTGCTTAAATAAAAACAGAAGTGATGATTAAAACTGGAAATCTGAATCACTACCTGGTTTGTGTGGTGTCTCAACAGCCAAGTTATGATTACAAGTCAATCTGTGTCACTGTCACTAAGTCCCTGCATATTTATGGAGTAATATTAGAGCCGACTCAATTATTGGACACAATACAAATCACCTTTTTCCCTCCCTTGAAACTGCTTTTAACGGAAAAACGGGAGTGAAGATGGGCACAGTATGAGCACACATGTTTATGGGTGTTATAAAGCAACTCCAAACTTTCCACTGATTTTCTTTTTGTTTTTGAGACAGTTTTAAAGGAGGTTAGAAAATTTTTTAGGCTTTATTGAGTTAACTTCTATTAGAATTCAATCTTCACACCTTTCGAGATCGACCTGTGATTGAATCACGATGTAACCGTATACAGTAATGGCATTTTAACCTGATAAAGCATTTTTCAGACTGTGCATTACGTATGCTTTTTAAAACTGGACAAAAGTAGAGAAGGACCATGCTGTCAGAATGCAGCATGGTTGTATATTTGCACGTGCGCCTACTTTGAACTACTTTAAAATAAAGAAAATAGCTTATTCAGTGCAGTGACAGATGGCAACACTTGTATTTATTTCTTGACATTTAAAAATCCACCTTCATTAAGCAACATAAGGACTCTGTCATGCATAGTATCCCCACATGAAAACTGCTACAGCCATCATGATGAGAGCGTTGGCGTCCACGGCGTTCTTCCACACTGGGTCCTCACTGATGTCGGGCATCTGCACCGGTTCCTCAGGTTCTTCTTCGTCATTGGTCGGGGAGGAACTGCCACCCCGGCCAAAGAACCGTTTGATAAGTTGGCAGATCCCAGACTGCTCTTCCTCTTCAGCCACTGAAAGGGAGAAATAGTTTTTAAGCTGCTTTATTGAGTGTTTGTTCTGCTTTTCTCCATCACTGCGATTTCCCTTTGTTTCTTACCTGCATCGCTTTTATTCTCCCTCATCCTCCTGCTGGCCTCTCTCCTGGCCCTCCTCCCTTTTTCCTCTTGCTCCCAGTCCAGATCTTTTCTCTCCTCTTTGGAATGACGAAGGCTGAACACCAGACGATGAAGCTGGAAGGCACGTTTTTGTCATAAGCATTTGATAAATAAGACCTTATTTTGGCCCTCAGTGAATCAGTGCTGTGTAAATCACTTACATGCTGGTCATCTATTGGCTCGCTGCAGCAGCTGACCAGCAACACAAGCGCTGACGTGCAGAAGAAGAGGATAATGGCAAAGTGGAGGTAATGGATCCCACACACCAGGTAAGGGCAGCTGGAGGGGAAAATACAGCTGCCGGTACCAAACCAGAACTCGGGCAACATCCGACACAAACCCATCAGCAGACCACAAATCAGGCCCCAGAAGGCACCCTGCAAGTGGAGGAAGATGAGTGTGATGTCATATAAGTGTGACTACACCTGGTGTTTCATCACTGTAATGTCGGCAGATGATGTCTCACTGTTTCATTGACCCTCTTAACAAACACAGCCAGGAGGAAGACGGCGGCGATAGGGGGAGCCAGATAGCTGGAGACGGACTGGATGTAATCAAACAGCTGACCGCTCTGTGCCGCCTGCACCACAGGGATCCAGCAGATACTGACAGCTACAATACACAGAACCCAGACTCTAAAGACCAGAGGAAATATGAGAGTTTGGTAAATCAGTCCATATCAGTTCAGTTTTATAAACCTCTGCTGTTTGTATTACTTTCCTAGGAAAGGAAATGAAGAACTTCTTGTATGACATCTTCAGCGAGGTGTAATTCTTTAAAACTCTACTGCTTGTTATTTAACAAAAGACCTAAATATAAATCACAGTAATTACATTTTTCAGCTCAATGACATATACAGTGTATGGCATTGTTAGCTGAGGCTCTGCAGTGTAAACTGTATGCATGAAGCAACAGCTTGCCATCAGGAAAGGACGTCATCAGGAAACAGCCAGACAGATTGGTGCACAGATAAACACTTCACTAGACAGGTTATTTCTGTTTTTTAAAAATGAATGCAAAGAAGTTTAGAGGAGAACTATTATTAATTTCTTGATTTTCTGACATGTGTATTGTTACAGTGTTAGATGTTCATATTAAACATGGCCATAGTTTCAAATAATGAGGTCAGTGTGTGTGCAACAAGTTCTTTTTGGTTATTTCTCTACTCCTGGTTCATTTTGACGAGCAAAGTAAGAGCAGATATTCTTAAAACGATCATCTCAGGGACGCTCCTCTGGCTCCAAACCTTCAGTTTACGAGGGGCTGCCAATCAGTAGCAAGTTAGCCTACACGGAGCTAGTGGATGAACAGAAGGGCAGTCCAGTATAAGATAAATAAGATTATGTTAACTGTGGCTAATGCAGGGTTACTCAAGCAGAGTTCAAGAAAAAGGACCTCTTTTTGGTTATGCTGGTTTTCTGTAACATTGAGTGTTACAGAAAGCATGCTGCACTGTACCTGCCTACGACGATTAGCTCACGCTCAGCGGCCTGTGGTCTGATACGGGTCCAGATGTCCATGGTGAACAAAGTGCTGCTGCTGTTAAAGATGGAGGCCAAAGAGGACATGAGAGCAGCCAGCATCACAGCCAGCATCAGACCGCGCAAACCTGGACAAAAGCGTGACAGGAAGCAGAGCAGGGGTCATGTAAGGCAAAACAACCTTCTTCTTCTTTTTTAAATGTAGCCAATAATTGTGTCCTTACCATCCGGCATTATTGATATCACCAGTTTAGGATAAGCTATATTGGAGCAGCCCACCTCAGTCCCACAAATGTTCTTGCAGAGTTCAGGGACCACACAGCCAACCTCATCTATAAAAACACACACACACAACGTTCAGACACATCACCCGCCTACAGCAAGTCAAGCTTACAAGCGAGAGTTCAAAAGGCTTAATGGAATTATGGTCTTGGATTTGAGATGAGTCACTTTTGACGATTCGGTCTCAAAAGAGCCAGGCGGGTTCATAAGGATGCAGTGTGCACCTGCCACTACTAGTGTAGCCCACAGACCTGGGTAGAGAATCCTGCTGATCATGCCGGGGAACACCATGAGGAACATGGGCAGCAGTTTGAGGTAGCCGCACATGATGCAGCCGGCCTTCACGTCCGTGATGCTGCGAGCTGCGAGGCAGCGCTGTACAATCACCTGGAGAAAGACACAGCCACAGACTAACGATATATGATTTAACTATTTAGTGCTCACAAAAAATTGTGCCTTAAGGTTCAGTTTTTCTTTCATTCTTCACCAGCTAGACTATTTTTCTGTATTGTTGCACTCCATTGGTTCCTCCTCTTCCTCCTCCTTGAGGACAGGCGCCCTTGTACCAGGTTATCAGCTTGACTTCAGTGTATCGTAAAGACAGTTACAGTAGTGTATGTGCGCTCCACAGTGCAGCGATTTACACACTCGACTAACAAGCGAAAGATTCTGGGTGGAGACATGAATCCCTTTGGGGTAATGCCAGGAAGGGAATAAGACTGTGAATAAAAGAGCCGCCCAAAGTAGGTTCTTCTGTGAGCTGCAGTAAGCCTCTCTGAGTCAGCGGTACTGTGCGCTTACTGCATAAACAGAGAAGTTGAGAGAAGGGCTACAAAGTTTGCAGCCCAAACTTAATGTCTAGGTCTTCAAATATTGATTTTTAAGAACTACATTACTAATACTGGTAAAGTTTGTCATTTAAAGTTGTAAGTATTTCACCTTTTATGGTAGTTGAAGCTGTTAGAAACTGGCTGAACTCCCTGGCTAATACCAGCTCCCCAAACCAAAGTGCTTCCACTGATATAAAAGTCACCTGATCTGTACACCAGTACCAGATGCCCCCTATTGGAATCCCAATCAGCACCCCGGGCCAGGGCAGGTCCCCTGCAGCTGGGTCTCTCAGCAGGTTGAAGGCGTCCGCTCTGGGGGTGTAGCAGTGGGGGGAGATGTTGTAGCGGTGGGGTTCCAGGGAGGTGAAATTAAGCGGCGTGGCGGAGCTGTATTTATTAAGCAGAGCGCTGTAGCCCCCGACTTTAGCAAATGCTAGAGGTGAGAAGGAGAAAGTGTGAGGATATTTTGTGCTAGGACCCCTCCCTTGTAGGCTGATGATGCTTAAAACACACTCAATTTCCCAAAATCTCAAACAGGACTCCTGCATGTGCGTGTAAGCGTGTTGTGTTTTTACTGCTCAATAGTCCAGAACTCTCTTGTTGTGTCAAACTGATATCCTAACTGAAGACATGAGTCAGCTGCTGAAGCAGCACTAACTGCTCAGAGGATTAGTTAATATTCTACAGCAGCGTTAGACTGTGATTTCAAGCCGTTTTTGTAAAGAATGGTTGTAGAGTCAGCGAAAGGTATGGTGGGGTTGCATGTCTGCACTGTCAGCACACTGTACACCTCTACTGTAATCAAGTCAATGATTGCAGACCCTGGTTAATGTCTTTCCTGTTGTTGTGAAACTGCTGGGGACCCAGGTGTGACCCTCGTGTTGTGTCATGCTGCAAAGATTGGACTCACAGAAGCCGGTGAGGACAAAGGCCCCAGCAATGATGACAAAAGTCTGAACTGTGTCGGTGTACATCAGTGCAGCCAGCCCACCTGGTAAGACACACACACACACAAACACACACACACACACACTGAACTACATACACTGATATGGAAAAAATCTCTGCAATATTTTGTGAACGTAAAGTTGTCAAGAAATCAGAATATAGGACCCTGATATTATTTTTTTAGTCTAATGGGGCGAGTTTTAGTATCACTGCATTCCGCAAAAGACCTTTCATTAAACCCTCTCTGCCCTGTGGTTGCACTCATCTTTTAAACTCTGTAAGCCAGAGCTTTTCCTACAAACTCCAAGTTCCCACATCCAAGGTCTCCCTGGTGACATCACTATAGCAACGTAATAGTTATATGGTTTCACATGTGTAAAGTTAGTGGAGTAGACCTTAAATAAATAACTATTTCATCCCCTGCTAAATTTGGAAGTTTGCTAACTTGTAAAGAAATGAATGGTCTCTAATTTTTATGGTAGTTTCATTTTAATGGAGAGAGACAGAATATCAACTCAAAATAAATTAAAAAAATTAAATAAATGTTAAAAATTGATTTGCATGTTTTTGAGTGAAAAAAATATTTGTCTTGTCTTGGTAGCCGGGGATCGGTCCGCCAGCGCCTCCGCTCCTGACCGCCGCCCGACTCACATTGCACCCGACCCCTACGGTGCCTCCTGCAGGTGGTGGGCCTGCAGGAAGATGGGCCCATGTCCCTTTTTCAGGCTGTGCCCGGCCGGGCCCCATGGACTAAGGCCCGGCCACCAGACGCTCGCCCTCAGGCACCCTCCCTGGGCCTGGCTCCAGGGCGGGGCCCTGGTAACCCTATCCCGGGCAGGGTGAACTGTTCCCTCGATGGTCTTTTCATAGGGGTCTTCTGAATCACTCATTATCTGGTCCCTCACCCAGGACCAATTTGCCATGGGAGACCCTACCAGGGGGCAAAAGCCCCCAGACAACATAGCCCCTGGGATCCCTGGGACACACAAACCCCTCCACCACGATAAGGTAGCGATTCGCGGTTTTCGTCCTGGTCGCGGAACACTGGACTAGCTCTTTATCCTCTCAAGGATACTCGAGGGTGCATGGGAGTTTGCCCAACCAGTCTACATGTGTTATGTGGACTTGGAGAAGGCATTCGACCGTGTCCCTCGGGGGGTCCTGTGGGGGGTGCTCCGGGAGTATGGGGTGTCTGGCCCATTGCTACGGGCCATTCAGTCCTTATATGACCGTTGCAAGAGCTTGGTCCACATTGCCGGCAATAAGTCGGACTCGTTCCTGGTGGGTGATGGGCTCCGCCAGGGCTACCCTTTGTCACCGATTCTGTTCATAATTTTTATGGACAGAATTTCTAGGTGTAGCCAAGTGGTGGAAGGCTTTCACTTTGGTGGTCTCAGGATCTCATCTCTGCTTTTCGCAGATGATGTGGTCCTGTTGGCTTCATCAGGTGATGGCCTCCAGCTCGCCTTGGAACGGTTCGCAGCCGAGTGTGAAGAGGTGGGAATGAGAATCAGCACCTCCAAATCTGAGGCCATGGTCCTCAGCCGGAAAAGGGTGAGGTGCCCACTCCGGGTCAGGGACGACACCCTGCCCCAAGTGGAGGAGTTTAAGTATCTCGGGGTCTTGTTCACGAGTGATGGGAGAAGGGAGCGGGAGATCGACAGATGGATTGGTGCAGCGGCTGCAGTGATGCGGACGCTGTACCGGTCTGTTGTGGTGAAGAGAGAGCTGAGCATAAAAGCGAAGCTCTCAATTTACCGGTCGATCTACGTCCCTATCCTCACCTATGGTCACGAGCTGTGGGTAGTGACCGAAAGCACGAGATCGCAAATACAAGCGGTGGAAATGGGTTTCCTCCGAAGGGTGGCTGGCCTCTCCCTTAGAGATAGGGTGAGAAGTTCGGCCATTCGGGAAGGGTTCAGAGTAGAGCTGCTGCTCCTCCACATCGAAAGGAGCCAGTTGAGGTGGTTCGGGCATCTGACAAGGATGCCCCCTGGGCACCTCCTGGGCGAGGTTTTCCGGGCATGTCCCACCAGGAGGAGGCCCCGGGGCAGACCCAGGACACGCTGGGGAGATTATATCTCTCGGCTGGCCTGGGAACGCCTTGGTGTTCCCCCGGATAAGCTGCAGGAGGTGGCTGGGGAGAGGGAGATCTGGGCTTCTCTGCTTGGGCTGCTACGTCTCTTATACTTGGTAACCAGGTTGGCTCACATCTCAGCAGGGTCCAGTCCTCTTTACGGAAACTCTCGAAATCGTTTTGGCTTCTTGGCTGCTACTTGGCCACAAAGTTTCAGGTGGCTCCACAGATTTTCTACAGGATTGAGGTCTGGAGATATGCAAGGTCACTACCTTTCAATGGACTGAAGTCATCTTGTACCCTTAGCAGAAAAACAGTCCCCAAGCATTGATGTTTCCACCTCTATGCTTGACTGTGAGGATGGTTTTCTTTGGGTCATACTCAGCATTTCTCTTCCTACAAATATGGTGGGTTGAGTTGATGCCAAAGAGTAGTGTTACTGATGGTATTTTTAGTGACTGTGGTCCCAGCTGCCTTCAGATTATTAACAAGCTCCTACCATAGAGTTTTGTGTTGTTGTAGAATTTTCTGTTAAAAAAGTCTACAACAAGGTCAGCTGTGGTCAAGCTACACTGCTCAAAAAATAAAATAAAATAAAATAAAATAAAATAAAATAAAGGGAACACTTAAACAACACTATGTAACTCCAGGTGCAACCAGGAGACAGGCCAGTACATCAGGAGACATGGAGGAGGGCAACAAACCAGGAGCAGGACCGCTATCTCCACCTTTGCGCAAGGAGGAACAGGAGGAGCACTCCCAGACCTCTGCAAATTGATCTCCAGCAGGCCACAAATGTGCATCAAACGGTCAGAAACAGACTCCATGAGGGTGGCATGAGGGCCCAACGACCACAGGTGGGAGGTTGTGCTTAGAACCCAACATCGTGCAGCAACACCAAGATTGGCAACTTCACCACTGGCGCCCTGTGCTCTTCACAGATGAAAGCAGGTTCACACTGAGCACATGTGACAGAGTCTGGAGATGCCATGGAAAACATTCAGCTGCCTGCAACATCTTCCAGCATGACCAGACCAAAACAAAAGGCTATACAAACCTCTACAGTGAAATCCTAAGCACCTAAATCTAAATGTAAGAAAAAAATAGAATTTTCCCCATTACAGTGTTGATCCACCTCCTTTCTTGTGATCTATCCCTGACATCCTTTGACAGCTCTTTGGTCTTGTCTGTCTTTGGTCTAGCCTGTCCATATGGTGATGGACAGGCTAGAATTGCAGAACCTGATCTGTGGACACGCTGCGTTATACAAATAACAAGTTGAGATCAGAAGTATTTGTAATTGAGTCATTGATTGATTGCAATCAGACAGCCAAATCTGTAGAAGCCATAATTCTGGCTGGGTTGTAGGGGATCAAATACTTATTTCCTGTACTGTATAGGGGGTGGGGAACTCCAGGCCTCAAGGCAGGTGTCCTGCACTTTTTGAATATCACCCTGGGTCAACACACCTGGATCAAATGATTAGTTCATTACCAGGCCTCTGGAGAACTTCAAGACTTGTTGAGGAGGTAATTTAGCCATTTAAATCAGCTGTGTTGGATCAAAGACGCATCTAAAACCTGCAGGACACTGGTTCTAGAGGCCTGGAGTTCCCCCACCCCTGGTATAGATCCTACCATACCTGTAACAGTGTACAAAGCTGTTATTAACAGAAGGGCGATGACAGCCACGTAGATATTCCATCCTAACGCCTGCTGGATAAACACTGCTCCTGAAAACATATCCACCTGGAGAGAGACAGAGATTGAATGAAGAGAGAAATACACACAATAAGGACAGTTTTTTTTAAAACACGTGTGCACTAATGGGATCACTTACTGAGATCTTAGTCAAAATGTACAGTAACAGTGAGATAACTGACAGGTAGAGGCTGATTCTGGTCCCACCAAACCTCTTCTTCAGGTACTGAGGCATTGTGATCACCTGCCACAGCACAACATCTCATCACACCAGCGAATGGCTACACTTTATGATGCCTGAAATACAGCACAGGCTGAACTTCTTACCCCGGCTGTGAGGTAGACGGGTACAAACAGCCAGCCGAGCAGCAGCACGATAAACAGAGCCTGGCCCATAAAAACGAACAACACACAAAAACATGCGACATATTTAGACCTTCTTCCAGTCACTCGTTGTCATTTACAGTGTGTTTAATGTAGGCAAATAAGGTGACTGTTACACTCCACTCAAACCCTCCAACGGCGATGCCACCAGCTGCCCCGGTGCCTGCCAAACCAACAAAGTGACCACTGCCGATGTTGCTGGCAAACAGAGATGCACCAACCTGCAAAAACCACACGAGATACCGATCCAGCAAAATTACAGGAGCTTTTAATAAATAACTGATCATTAAATTAATTAAACTGGCATTTCAAAGGCTTAAAATCACAAAAATTATTGAATATTTGGTCATTTTTGCCACGAAGGTGTTGAGAGGGAGAGAGAGAGAATTTGAGATCTGGCACTACATAAAAAACAAAAACTAATTAATGCAATCAAATGAATTTTGATGCCCGGGATTTCTGCTTCAGGCTCTGTACATACATTTGATGCATTACTCGACTCTTCCTCTGCACAAAATGGACTGGTTACTCCAGTCAGAGGCACTATCACAGGAAAAGGCGAAAGAGATCTATGAAGCACGCAGAAAACGTAACAGTAAAACGCAACACTGACACTGCAATTAAGACAAGAGAAACTATTTCAATGTGAATTTGTGATTGTTACAAGTGAAACAGCAGAACCAATAAATATTCTCTTCACTGCTGTTTATTTCTAAGAGATCATTAGAGGTGTTAAATTTTAAACTTCATATGCTTAAGCATTACAGGTTCCTCAGTACTGTAATGTAACGACTGTGCTTCATTCGGTGTTGTTACTAGGATGTGACTCAGCAGTTATATATACAGTACTGTGCTAAAGTTTTGAGGTACCCTTTATTTCTTTATATATTTGCTAAGAAAATAGAAAAACATGCAAACATAGAAACAGTATATAAGGCAAAAACAGAGTTTCTATCCAGGTATGCTTTTACTATACTGGCAGTGTGTTTGTGATCATTGGCATTCTGAAAAACAAAGCTGTTGTCAATCAGTTATTTTCCAAATGGTTTTGGATGTTGGTTCAAACTCTGACGATATTTTTTGTGTTAATAATTCCCTAAAACCACTCACAGAAAGGCAGCTCCAAACCATGACAGTGCCTCCATCATGCCTTGCAGATGATTGTAGACACTCACTGTTCAGAGAGATACTGTACGTCTCTGATAGATTAAAGAAATGAAAACAAATGGTGTGCTTTATGACAGGCTGCTAGTCACAAAATGCCTAAAGATACAAAACTGGTTCCTCTCTTGAGTAAAGTGTCTTTTTTATGCTTCATAGATTCATATTTTAGTGTTAAGAGGCTTAACAAAAAAGAAAAACAACAGGTAGAAGGTAGACTGTACTGAAAATGAACGGGAAAAACAGCCAGTATATTTTTAAAAAAAACTTTTAAAGACCTTCGGAAAACCTGAAAAACTATTTCTTAAGGTAATGTTAAAAACTACAAGAAAGTCTGGTGACTTGGAAGAAAAATATCCAGAAACGTGGCTCAAGACTTTTGCACAGTTCTGTATAAAACCTAGTCCTTCAACAGAGTATCTGTATAACACTTAGAGCTTACTTTGAATAAAATAATCAGTGAAAACATGGAGCTTAGAAACTCAGAACATAACCTGCTCCAGATCAGTTTGTGATGAGCATAAGTTTCCATGGTGCTCTAGCCAGAGAAAGAGAGCCACTTCATTAATCTCACTTTTTTGTACAACCCTCAGGCCAAAAAAATACAACTGAATGAGAGAGAATGCAACAGGAAAAGAAAAATAGACGCATTCAGACATGCAAATGTTTTCAGGTCAAAATGCAAATAGTTTGTGGCTCATTTTCAGTTTCAGAACTGATGACGTTCGGTTGAAGCCTCATATTCAGAAATTTAGCATTTTTCAATGCAGGAGTGTGTGCTCATTCACAATCACTCACATTGATGGGGGATTATTATTTGATATACTGATCATGTTTTATGATACTGCAAAAAGATTCTATGCAGATTCAATATTTAAAAATCCAATAATGATAGTATCGTTTTTATGCATTGGCTATTTATACACCGCCTTTGGATAAACCGCAAAGTATGCACAATTGTTTTAAAATTACTTCAAACTTTGGTATTTCTGTGCAGCGCCTATTACTGGCTGATGAATACAGTGAAGATATTAAGCCAATAACAGTTTAAAGTGTACATTTATTGTGTATCTACTGAACTCACCGGCCACCAGGTCATGGTACGACCGGCCAAGAAATATCCCCCAACTGTCCCACGATTGGTCCGAAACATGGACTGGAACATGGAAAAGTGCGTAAACATCAAAGATGATCAGAATAATCAGGAATTCTCTAAGGCACACTTACCCAGACGCCAACACTTATCACCACAATGAAATATCCAACAATGATGGAGATGTCTGCTGGATTGCTGATGGTCCCCTTGTCTGCCATTGCTCCACTTGTACCTAAAAACACTCTAAAACTTGACTTGATATGATTCCTTAGAGGTAACCTGCTTTGGGTTTACCTGCAACTTTTCTTCAAGTAAAGCTTTTTTTGTTTTTTTAAATTTTGTTATCTACAAAAAAAAAAAAAATACCTACATTTCTGAATCAACTTGACTACAAAGATGAGCCGCAGTTAGGCAGCAGAGTTGGGGCGACTGGTCTAAGTGAGAGCTCTGGTCACTTTTGACAATGGGCAGATTCAGCAGTTTATTTATTAGAGTAATTATTAACACTAAACCATGAAAAACATGCCTTGAGTTAAGTAGCTCCACTGGATTTAATTAATATTTTACACGCACAATTACCCACTTTATGCATGTCCTGCATCTTTTATTCCCGTAACAACCCGTAATGTTACCAGTAAAAATGGGTACTTTTCCTTATTTTGGTCAACGGTTCACTAAACAATGATAAAAATATGATTATTGCAAATCGTTGTGACCAAGTCAACATAAAAGGTTCTGGCATGTCAAAAAAAGTCACAGTCACAAAACACAAAAGCAAAAAAGTCCTTTATTCATTTGATAGCACTGCTTCCATTGAAGCATCCATTTGCCTTCCAGTTCACAAATGTCATTAAGTAATACAAATGAGGGCAGCTTCTTTGAATGGGCTCACGGCATGTGAGTCCTGGATGTGTGCGAAAAGCTTGTGTAGAACACATTTACGCCTCAGCATAGAAAACATGCATGCGTACAGTCACTTTTCACATGTCACACAAGCTGTAAGCACACCGAGGGAGAGGAAATCAGTTCGTCTGACATTTCCGGGGTGACAGCTCAGAGAAAGTCAGGGGAAATAATTAACAGGCAGTGTAGTGTGGAGTTTTCTGGAAACACAAAATGAACAAAGAAACCCTCACTGGTCAGACACACACTGGTATGAATTCTTCCATATCAAATGTCTAAAATGGCAAACCGTAAGCAGAGACCATTACTGTCTCATCATGAGAGACTCGCATTACCAGCTCTTCCGTGAAACTTCAACTCCCTCTCACCTGAGGGAGAAGAGAAAGCTGCCAATCTACTGGCGGTCATATTTCAGCTAATGGCAGTGGCTCAGTGAAAGGCAGGAAGAAGCAAAAGTGAAACATCGGGTGCATAAGTTTTTGTGGAATGGCATGTTTTTTGTAGTTTTGCTTCAGCACGGTACTAGAGTGGATTTTAAACTATCAATGTGATTAAAGTGCAGATTTCCAGCTACAATTCAAGGGGTTTAATAAAAGTATTGCATTAAATGTTTAGGAATTACAGCTGCTTTTATACGCAGTTCCCCATTTCCAGAGGCTCAAAAGTAACTGGACAACTGACTTAAAAAGCAGGGTTATGGCAGATGATGTTGTTCCATGACTAATTAAAAGGAAAAAAAAGTTAGGAGTGAACAAATTCAACAATCTGAACCAGCAACACCAAAAGGCCTGAAAGAACCCAGAAGACAACTTAAGTTCATGTTGAATTATTTCCATGATTAAGCAAAACAACTTCACAACATCTAATCAAGTTAAGGGCACTCCTGAGGAGTTTTGTGTATGAAGAGACCTCTCCATGAATGGAAATACAGAAGGTTTTCAACAAGTTGTGAACCACTGGTTATGCTCAACAACTACAAAGTCAGACTGGACATCATCTAAAAGAGCCTGGTTTAATCTGTCTTCGGACAGATTAAACCAGGATGAACTTCCGAGATTAACAGCTCACCACATTATATGAAAAACATGGTGGAGGCAGCGTTATGGTATTGGCATGTATGGCTTGGCAGTGAAACTGGGCGACTCATCATTATAGCTCATGTGACTGCTAACAGAAGCAGCAGGATGAACTATGACGTGTATAGAGCTGTACTCTCTGCCCAGACAAATACAGAAGAACTGATGGGACCGTGCAAACGGATAATGAGCCAAAGCAAACTGCAAAGGCAACTCAAGACATCCTAAAGGCAAAGAAATGGGATGTTCTTGAAAGGCAGAGCATCTCAAAGGAGGAAATACAGCATTGGGTGATCTCCATGAGTTCTAGACTTTAAGAAGTCATTGACTGCAAAGGATTTTATCCAAGTATTAAAAAAAACTATCATTCCACTCAGACACAATATATACCTTGAATTAAAGCTGAACGTCTGCACTTCAAGAGTGGTAAGTGGTGCAGTGACTAGCCTCACAGCAAAAAGGTCCTGGGTTCAAATCCAGTGTGTGGCCTTTCTGTGTGTGCATGTTCTTCCAGTATCTGTGTGGGTTCCCTCTGGATATGCTGTCTTCCTCCCACAATTCAAAGGTTAACTGGTGGTTTGTTTGTTTTTTTTAAATTGCCTGTAGATGTGAAAGGTTGTCTATGTGTCAGCCCTGCAATAGACTGAATTTGCATCCAGGGTGTACTGCACCTCTTGACCTATGACAGCTAGGATTGGCTCCAGCCCAACCGCAACCCTGAATTTGATAAGTGACAGAAAATGATCCACTGTGGTGGTGTACAAACTTACGGCAAAGGTGGCAAATATATTAAAAATTTGTCATTTCCCAAAAACATATGGAATCCCCTGTACCAACAAACCACTTGTAATAATTATTCTCCAAACTGGACTGATTATCAGCAGTGAAGAGGAAAAGGGAATCCTGAAACTCAGTTCACGTCCATGTATTTAACAAATATAAAGCAAGAATAAATTAGAGTAAGCAAAGTATCATTTAGTATGCACTACATAAAATAAAGACCACAGTATTTAATGGGGATGCACAGCCTAGGAAGTCACTATGGCCACTAGAAATAACTTGCTGCCTGTGAAGCGAGCTGGGAAAATTGGAGAAATTCCACTTTTCCAACCTTGAAGGAGAAACTATTAGTGCAACATGTTCAACTGGAACAATAAGAGGACGGTTTGACTTTGGATTCTGAAATTATTTATCAGTGGAAAGTGGAGAAAAGCGGATTTAGAATAAAACAAAACAAAACCTGACCATGACCTAATCTCTGTGGCATCTGAATAATTATTAGTGCGTTTTAGAGTCACAGCAGATCATTTCTGAGCAGACCTACAGGACATCCAGGAAGTGCAGTCTCAACACAAATGTTTAGAAACAACAAAAGACTTAAAATACTTTAAAAAAAAATAAATAAATAACGTGCAATGCTACTCAATGTGTGTTTAGATAGTCCATAACCTCCATGCCAAGTACATTCAAAGTCCTACGGCTGAAGCTCCACGTGTCTGCTGAATCAAGCAGAGACACTGAACTGGCTTCAAGATGGAGGAAAGATATGTAACAGAGTCTAGACACAAGGATACTGAAGGTCAAATTCTAAGAGGGGTTTAGATATCACATTAACGCAATTTAACTAAAAAGTAACTACAAAGTTCCCTCCAGGACAGTTTCCCACTGAATGACTGATGTCCTTGTTCAGCTGATTAAAAGAACTCACTGGATGTGTTAATACAATCTTTCATTTTTTCCGTTTCTCCCACTCAAGTGTTTTCTAACCAAAACACTTTTAAAGGGGACATATTGTTCTCTTCATTACTTTCTGGCATACATGTACTGTTACAATGTGACCAGAACTTCACGTCTTGTTTTTGTTTTCCTATTCTAGCCTTTGTATGATGTCACTAAGATACTCATCTCAGACACACAGCTGTGGCTGTCACATTTTTTGTTTACGAGGGGCAGCCAGTCAGAAGAAAGCTGGTGTAAAGTGGGCGGAGCTAAAAGAGTCTAGGTTCATACAGGGAGTGACTTGAAGGGTTGCTCAAAGCTTAGTGTAAAGGATAACATTGGGGTTTCAGACAAATATAAAACTTTTTTTTAAAACGTATTAGTCAGAATTACCAGGAAATTCACTTCTGTTAGGTAACACACTCTTTGTCTAGAATATTTATCCCAATCATGCTCACATGTGGAGGTTGTTAAGATAATACAGCAGGGCCACGATAGGGAATATGTAATAAATTAAAAACAATAAACTTAAATAGCCGTAAATGATTAGAATTAAGATATTTACAGTAAATAAGTTATCATATAATAAGTTATCAGAACTCATAAAAAAAACAAGGTGAATTGGCCTTTCATTGTTGTAATGGCCTTGTTGACTAATATTAACATCCCGGCAAGTACCATGGCTTTCACAGATATCAGTGCCAAATGATTTATGTCAGATGAAAAGAAAAACATATCAGCTTGTTATTCAAAGTTTTATCAACCAAGAATTTCCTGATATTGTTGAACTTTAAAAAAAAAAAAAGGGGAAAAAAAGGGCTGGAGCCATTAGAAAAGCTGTTTAATGTAGTTTTGTAACCTCGGATCAAAATGAATCTGTGAAAACAACAAAAACCTTCATTTTGCATCTTAATTAGAAAAGTGTCAGACATGGCTGAGACAATGGCTGCTCTGAAATCCTCCACACAGAATTTATTGAAATGACTCCCAGATGTGTGCGTGTCATCTTTGACATCAAACATTGTTTACCAGGTCCAGTCTGTTCTTCACTCTTGTTTCTCACACCATCGAAAATCCTTTCAACTCACAGGAAACTTAGAAACTCATATCCATGCTCTTCTTACATTACATTACTTTCTGTATTCCTGTCTTCAGGAATGCAACACTACAAAGGCTATAGAAAGTCCATTATCTATTTTTACAATCAGCTCAATGATTTATGGGCTCATTTCTTCTCTTTCTTTCTTTCAAAACCCATTATTTCTTGATTTTTTTAAAGATGCTCTATAAATACAGTTATTCTAAAACTTTCTACAATACATTTCCCATCAAGTCAGGTTTTGTGTGCTGTAAATTGCAGTATCAAAGGGCTTTGCAGGCTGAGATCAGGAGAGCAATAAAAAAGATTTAGGGAAATAAAGTGAACAGGAATGTGCCAGTATCCTTGTGTCTAAACTAGATGCGTCCAAAGAAAATCCACAAATTTAGAGTTATTACAACAGCAACAAAAAGCTTAAAATAACATCACACTTCAATCAAGTGAAGGCCCTTTTCTGGGTTATAGAGGACAAACAGTGGATTCAGTTACATTCAGGTGCACGTTGCCTGACTTTTCCCCAGTTTCTGCCTCTACCTAATGCCTGTTTGACTACTGATGTATCTGTGACACTTTCAGATGATCCAGTCTATTCTAGGCCTGCTTGGTGGCTGCACTCAGATAGTATAAAATGCTATTTTCCACGTGACTTCATTTTAAAATTCAACATTTCAAGAAGCCATGGAGGAGCTGATTCTCCTTGGAGTAAATCTGTGTCTGTGACCCTCACTTCAGTCTCACTGCTTCCTGCTAAGCTAGTCAGAGGGCTTCTTGCAGTTTTCTTTGGCTAGTCTGAGTCTGGACAGGATGTGTTTTTTAGGGAATTTTAGAGTGGTGCACCCAAACTGGCTCACGCCTCCGGTATCTCCCGGAAGTTTTTCCCGTCTCTGGACCCAGCTGCGCCAGCCGGGTTTCCAACAGTACACGCTGTCGTAAAAGCGCGAGCCGTTTTCCCCTCCCAGCACATAAATCCTTCTTTTCCACCTGGCCACACCCCCTGCTGCAATCCGCCGAGGCAACCCCGGAAAAACGACGGGGCTTGGAGCTCGGTCACTTCCGCCGCCCGCTCCCCCTCGCTGCTCTGCGCTGACCAGCACCCCTCCCCCAGTCACCTCCCTCTCCACCCCTGACCCTCTGCCTTCTCTGAAAAACAGCACACGGCCTGTAGCGTCCAAAGTCTCCAGGTTGGTGTAGTTTCCATCCAGGAACTTGGTGGTATCCCTCATGTATCCCCCAATGGCGCACACTCCACCTCGCACTGCTACTCCTCCAGCGAGGCAGGTGGCACCTGAATCTAGTGCCACACGTGTCCAGCAGTCTGTCAGGGTGTGATAAATAAGCACGCCTGAGTGGACCACAGCTCGGTTCTGTTCAAGTGTGGTTCCACCCAGGAGGTAAAGTCTTCCACGTAGTGCTGCACAGGCAAAGGCGCGCAGGGGGAGCGGTAGCCGAGGCCCAGGACTCCACTGAAGTGTGGTCAGGTCCAGAGTCTCACTGGAGTCCAGGAGAGCTGAGCGGTTGCTGCCACCCAAAGCATAGAGTGACTCTCCACATCCAAGGAGGCCTAGCATGGCCCGGGGCTGGACCATCGAAGGCTGCTCTATCCAGCGGTCCAACACAGCATCGTATTCATGCACGGCTGCAGACACAGAGCCGGTCCGCAGGATCCCACCAGCTACAAAAAGCCTGTCGCCCACAGCTGTGCAGCCAGGACTGACAAGTGAGCCGAGTGGTGCTAGCTTCTCCCACTTCCCTGTCCGAGGATCAAAGCAGTCCACCGTGTAGTCTCTTGCAGCTAAATACTCATCTTCCCGAGGCGTCAGGTCCACACAGACAATCTTTTTCTCAAACATTCCCTCTCGTGGTCTGAGAGGCCCGCCGAGGCCTTCTCCTGCTGCTGCTGGCCCCAGTTCTTGGCTCAGTCTTCGGCTCTCTTCCTGGGACAACAGCCCGGGGCGCAGGTGGTGAAGCAGCGCCGGCATGTGAGCGTAGCGATCCAAAGGCTGGTGCTCTGCCCAGCGGCGTGCCGCATCATATACCTCCGCCTCCGAGTCCACGCCCAGACGGTCAGAGCTCAGAAGACTGCCTAAGGTGCCGTGGTCGAGCAGGAGGAAGTCTTTCTGGCGGGCCACCCGGGGAAAGTGCTGGGCTACCAGTCGCAGGGAGGCACGCAGCAGGAGCTGGTCATGGTGAGAGCGAGCCAGAGAGTACATCCCCAGGCAGTTGTCCACTGAGAGGTGCTCAAAAAGAAACCTGAAGCATTTAAAGTGAGAAAAAAAAAGCAGAAAAATGTCAAAGAAAAACAGAAGAAGAGAAAAAGGGAATTTTTATTTTAATTACAATCTAAAGTCAAAGTAAAAACGTAGCCACTTGAACTTTAACATCTAATTACTGAGGATATTAACTTTACCTGGAGCACAGGTCCTGGAGGGGCATGACCTGAAGCCGGTTGGCAGCCACAAACAGATCCTCAGCTGTATCCAGAGAGAGCCCAGCCTCCCCAGTGTACACAAACTGGATGATGGTTTCCATGACAGATGGCGTCACTTCCTCAAGCCGGATCTCTGTAAGGCGAGACTCCACCAGCGGGCTGGTGAACATGGCTCGAAAGTACGGACTCACGGCTGCTAAAAGGACTCTGATGGCAAAGAGAAGTCGAGGGAGGGTCAAAAGAAAAGAAGAAGTAGATGGGTGAGAAATTAAAGTGAACCACAACAAAATGTAACAGATAAACAATTAAGAAAAATTCCTGTCACTGTACAAATTTAGGTTTTATACAATGGATCCATAGATGCACACAAAAAATAAATAAATTCCTTAACAAAACTGAAACTTTCATGTTGTATAATTACAAGACAGTCTGTAACTTTATGTATTCTTATATTAGCACAAACAGTCATAGTGCCTATAGAAACATGTAGAAAAACAGAGACATATGTTTGAAATTACTCTTATTTTTTTACGTTGCGATATCTCAGGGATTAAACTGTATTTACACTTCTGTCCACTGACTGAAAGGGGAGTTTCTGGTCCAGCCCACTCCAGCTCAAAGTGAGTTGTATGTGGCCCACGGTGTAAAATGAGTTTGACATCTCCGATCTAACAGGACAAATGCCTCCCAAAAGCATTACAGAGCTTTAAAATTTTCAGGCTTGAACTGTTTTCTTTCTTTTCATCACACACACTGGTGCTCTTCTTCAGAATATAGCAAAGGATGACTCATCTGGTAAGTTCCTATACTCCACTCCTTTGTAAACCTGTGCCTTTACAGTTTTTGTAACACTGAAGTTTCCATTGCATGTCTTTTAATGGCGAGTTTCTGCACTTCAACCCTACTGCAATAACTATTCTTCCAAGCAGACCATTTATCGAAGGACAAGCTGCCCTGTCTTCTCTTACATATCACTCTAAACCACGGGTATCAGTGCTAACAAATGCATGCAGTTGACTGACAGGAAATTTTCATGCAGAATTACACATTATAACATATGGCTTTTTATCTTCTTCTGCCCTTGAGGCAATGGTGGTTGTGATAGCTTTGGAAAGCACACAAATATTGGGAAATGACACTGCTGTGAATCACACTGGAATTTCAAACATAATGCAGATGTGACTTTTGTCTCTTTTTTTAGTGTGCCAGATGAGCTGCCTTAGTAAAAGGCTCTTCTTAGCTCATCAGTAGATGAGCACCAATGCACACTCTTTCAAAGTCACTTGCATCATTATATAAAATCACAATAATCTAGACTTGCTCGTAGCTCTCTTTTTCAGAGGCTCAAAATTAATTGGAAAATTGACAAGAAGCTTCAGAGACTGGTTCTCTTGCTATTCCACAGCAAATTAAGGCGATAAAAGAGCTGTAGCTGTTCACTTTAATACAAAGTTTCAAAGATATGTCAATCCAAATCAAGGAGGCTATCATGACGTGCACAGAGCTACACTCCCTTCTCAGATTCAGACAAATTCCGCAAGCATGAATGGACAAAGCTTCGAACTACAAATAGATAATGACCCAAAGCATACTAAAAAGACAACCCAAGAGTTTCTTAAGGCAAGAAAAATGTGAGCTTGTTCAGTGTCCAAGTCAGTCACTTGATTCTAACTCAACAGAGCAGCGTTTTAGTTACTAAATACAAAACTTGAATGCAGAGAGACCCAAAAACAAACACCTCACTGGAGGAAACACAACATTTGGTGACATCCATGGGTTCTAAATGTCAAGCTCATCATCTCAATTCCTCTGAAAACTACTGAAAATTGTTACAAAAATGGCAGAGAACAGGTCTCACCTTAAACTGCTCCTTAATTTTCCAATTAAAGCTAAAAGTCTGCACTCCAATTAAATTATTTACTGATGGTTTGATTTAAAATCCACTGTGGTGGCATACAGAGGTAAAATTACATAAACTATAACACTGTCTAAAAACCTAAGGACCAGAGTGTATAAATAAAAGGGACATTTATTTGTCAGTGCTAGAAAATCAATTTTGCAGTCTTTCAGTGTTCAAAGCTCTTCAAGTCATGTTTTTGAGTTTACTAAAGAAAAAAAAAAAGGAAAAAAGGAATAGTCAAGTGGCTTTCTTGTCATTTCAACCATGTGCAGTGGTACACTACACAGTGAAGACAACGTTCCTCTGATATTGCTCTCATAAATACATATTGATAGTGTGTAATTACTACAAAAACTTAGAATTACTCCATTGTAAATACACAGGGCCAGGCACTGGTTTGTGGAAACCACCATGTTGCATCATCACCTTGAATACAGTGGCCGAGATGCACATTGCTGTTCTACTGTTTTATGAATGAGGCCACATACTCAGTACGTCAAAGGTGGAGAAGAGAAGTCATGCTGTGGAGGCAAACTGTACTTCATGTCTGCACCTTCAGACTTAAGATATGAAGGATATTATATAGGTTTTATCATCTGAGATAGGGTCCTGTTCACCAAAGAAACAAACACACAAGGAAAGAGACAACATGACCGCCATCTTAATAAAATGCCATCCTCTTCATTCTCACTTCAAGCCTCACCTCCTGCACTGAAGTCAGGGCTCCAACACAGGAAAACATGCATAAGCATGCTTATTTATTCCCAATATTGTCAATAATTACTTATTGTCAGGGGATTAGACCCTTGCATCTCCATACCCTGTAACATATGGCAATCATACCTGTGACACATGAACTTCTTTCCTTCAACAAGGAGGGTAACATCACACAGCTGCTGAGCATCCAGGAGTTGCTTCAGTCCTGAAAGACAGAGAAGAAAGAGGTGGGAGGAATGAGAGAGTGGGAACAGAAGGTAAGATCAGCCCAATGTAGTGCAGGAATAGAGAAACCCCAGCCTTGTCATTTTCTAATGTCCCACCATGAGTTATGTAGTCCCCCAGCGGGGTGGTGCTGTCATCGGGGAAGTCCTCCTCCTCTGAGTCGCTGTCTGATAGAGGCTCCCCTCCTCCCCCGTCTCCGTCCTGCCACGGCTGGGGACGCCAGGTGACTGTGCCCCCCCGCACAGCATTCATCTGAAGGTGTGGGCACATGCAGAGAATAATACACATGCATTATGCATTTAACATCAGCAAACACAGAACAGGCTGATCTTTATGCATCCAAAGACCATCATTATACCCAGAGACTGTGGACACACATGGCCCAGATAGCACCTACCTCCAAAACACTGGCAGAAAAAGGTATGCTTTCCTAGCCAAACATTATGTGAGCACTGCAATACAGTGCATGTTAAGAAACTCGTTGATTTTAATACCACATGTATGATACTTGCAATAAAAGGTGGAGTTTTAAAAATTCCAAAGCACACTGCTCATAGTGGCTGTATTGGGGTTTTTTTTAGCTTTCATTTACCTTTGCTCTTCTTCTCGTTTCCACCGTGAAAGCTGGTTGGGTCTCACTTTCAGCAGGAACTGGTGAGGCAGTTTGGAGCAGACCGACTGTATCCAAGTACCTCGTTTATTGTCAAAAACTTGGAAGCATTTGGTTGTCTTGGTCCTCCGGACTCAGCTGAAACGCTTGTCCCGGCCTGCGGTGAAGAGGCGTCAGGCTACTCGCTGCTCATCCAGCCCTGTGTACACCATCACCAACTGGAGGTACAAACTAGCTTAAAAAAAGAAAAAAAATCTCCTCCTGTGCAAACGCGTCTCGTCGTTACACACATCAGTCCACCATGGCAGTGTGCACAGACACTCAGCTCGGTGGTTAGCCGGCAAAGACTGCAGCTTTTAGGGCTCACGGAGCTGAAAATTGTGACCGAGTTCAGCTCCTGTCGGCCGCACTTGTCGTCTCTGAACCGGATTACCGCAACGGTAAACTTCCGTTCATCTGATTGGCTGACCTTTGCCCCGTGACGATTGTTTGGGGAGGATGAGCCGTTTCCTGTTACTGGATTTAAAAAAAAATCCTGCTCCTCTTCTGTGAAAAAAGTTGCGTTAAATAACTACTTATTTCTCTCTCTCTTCTAAATTTAATTATTTACAAAAATGTATTTGGTTTCTTGCTGCGGTAACACTGGTTTCCGTATTCATGCTGCATTCGTGGAAGATACGGACTTTTTAACAGCCAGAAATAGCGCTACCTAGTTAAACTGACACCTAAAAAATCTAAATTTATCATAAATCAAAAATAGTAATAATAATAACAATGGAAATAATAATGAAATACACAAACATTGCCTCAAATGTTCGGGACACATTGATAACCACGAGAAACTTCAGTTGAGCAAGAGCCTAAACAGAATATGGCATTGATTGTTCCTATACCTCTATGAACGCATCCTCAGCTACCAGACAAACATGGCGACCTGCATCGGCATGGTCGCGAAAGTAGGGGTTTTTGCAGCTGCTGTGCTAAAGCCGGTAGCCAGACAGTGTCCAGTGCATAGGGTAAATGTATTTGTCCCGCATCGCTTGTCGCATGGAGTCCGGAGTCGTTTGTACGAGCATGTCCGTGAAGGCTACAGTGACAAGCCTGAGCTGGACATGAGAGCCGTGTGTGAGGAGACTGACAAAGTCATAGCTAATGTAGAGAGCAGGAAAGGGGACCTGCGAGGGGACGATGTGAGGAAAATTGTAAGCGGTTTTAGTTACTAATTGTTTGTGGCATTAAAACACCATAATTTTATCTTATCTCAGAACTATTTTTTTTCAAAGTTTTTCTGGGTGTTATCGCTTCACTGAAAAATCTGTTTTTACAATAAGCCTCCACATGCATTTGCTTAAAATGTAACTGGGACATGATTCGCTCCAAACGTGTGATGCCACAAACTCCCACTGATACATAGATGTGTAAAGATTTCATACAAAATCTTTTATAACCCTGAGAATTAAAGCTGAAAGTTTGCACTTAAATGATATCTTGATTCCCTGATTTGCAATCCACTGTGGTGGTGGTGTACAAAGGCAAAAAACAGTCTTTTTCCCTAACATTATGGAGGGCACTGCAAATCTAGCCTGGATCTAAAAATTGACAAAAATGTCTAGTCATGCTGACTGACCTTAAAACTACTTTTTTTCTACTTACCATAATAAAAAGTGACGTCTTTGGTGTGAATACTTGTGACTGTAAGTAAGATATCTTATCATGAAATCATCCGGGGAAACAAAAAACAAAGCAGTTGTTTAAAATTAGATCGACTGTGTTAAATTTGACTCATCAGTTCTCAGTGTTTTTACATATGTACACCTGCTTAATATTACTGTTGTCTAATGTGCTTGCTTTTGACTCGATCATCCTGATTGTGTACCTTTTAGGTGTGTGTGTGGCAGGAGCTCCAGGCAGTAAAGGCAGAAATCTCTGAGCTGGAGGAAGAGAAGCGGCGCATCAGCGATATTGTCAGAGCACTAGTGGTGAGAAATGGTTATTACAGCTCTAAACATTATAACCAGAATGAACTTCACTTTCTATCGAGGTTTGCGTCATCATTTACTCTGCTTTGAGTTTTTTTGTTGTCAGAGTGTAGATTTCTATGACCTAACTGATCTTTTCCTCACAGACAAAGGAGGACAGGAAAGCCCTCGCCAATGTAAGTTTCACATCAGAACCTCGTCTCTTTTATTACTGAATCAGTTAACCTTCCTACCCCCTCGTGTTTTTGATCTATAATAAATCTCATGTGGCACCACTTCTGAGTCTTTGCTCTTTTCTATTCTTTAGCTTCCAGAGTACAACCAAGCTCTTCAGAAGGGCAGAGAGATCCGCAATAGACTCAATCATCTGTACCACAAAGAGACCGAGCTGGATGAGGAACACTACGGCCGAGCACTCAGGCTGCCCAACACTACACACCCTGATGTGGTCAGGATACACTATGCACACACACACACACACGCACACTACTTTGTCCTGAGCCGCTTGGGAGAGATTTACTGTGAAGCTCAAGTCACTAAGCATAAGTTTCTCTTGCTCTTTCCAGCCAATAGGAGATGAGAACCAGGCGAGGGTGGTGGAGCTCGTGGGACAGAAACCAGGTGACTAATGAGATGAGAAGTGCAGATTTCTAAACTTTAAATTGATTACCTAATATTTTTTTTAATGAATGCTGACGCAAATGTGTGTGTGTTTCTGGTACAGAGTTTGACTTTAAGCCCAAAGGACATGTAGAGCTGGGGGAAGAGTTAGGACTCATCAGGCAGAGGTGAAGATGACTCTGGTTGTTGTTTACAGTCCTTCACTGTACTGTATGTCCACTATAACACTGTCTAATATACAGTACAAGCTACAGGCTACTTTAATTTAAATAAACTGCGCTAATCGCATTTCCTGTGTCCACTGTTGCAGGCATCTAGCTCATGTCTCAGGCCACAGGTCCTACTATCTTCGAGGAGCCGGGGCCAGACTTCAAGCTGCACTCCAGAACTTTGCCCTTGACACGCTACAGCGACGGGTATGTGTGTTTGGTCATTTGATGTGATCCCCGGATAATTAATGTTTGTAGTGTGTATTGTTCTCAATATCTAGACATGCCAAACATGGATTCCCCCTTTGACTCCTACAGGGCTTCATTCCCATGGTTGTGCCTGATATGCTGAAGGGTGCAGTGTTTGTGAGTACCAAAGCTCAAGTTTCTAAAGTCACAATAAAATAATTTTGTCATACACTATACATAAAGGATAGTCTCATCCATCAAGACACTCACTATTCTATGTAGTCTCGTCTTTCAGCCTCATTTTAAGGCTTTAATTTGAGTTTATTGTTTGCCAGATATAAGCACAGTTTAGGAGCTCAGTTTTGCTGCTGAGTAGGCACTCACCTGTCACTCAAAGTGGCTATGCCCCCAACTTAAAGCCTTAATAAAATGAAAATGACTGAGTCAGATACATTCACATGGTTACCTTGTCATAACCTTTGTAATTAGCCATAGAGATGAAAACCATTTTTCAAAACCAGGCCATAAACATATTCATATCTGTAGCAAAGTTGAGCATTTTAACATGGGAGTCTATGGGGATTGACTCACTTTTGGTGCTAGCACATCTGCATTAGCCTCATTTTTCAGCCGTGAAGGTTGCCACTTGAATTTTAAATAGAACCATTTTAATTTAAATTATTCTAAATGAATTGTTTTGCAGTTATATATAAATTTTCATTGAAGTAACTGGGCACAGCCACAGATAATCTCACTCTGCTCTCTGATTTGACCCACCTCCAGGAGGGTTGTGGGATGCAGCCCAATGCCCACAGCTCGCAAGTCTACTCACTGGACCCTGCACGTTTCCCAGACCTCAACTTGGCTGGAACTGGAGAGGTTGGGGTGGCAGGTAAAGCTTTTTTGTCCATTTCCTCATAGTTTCAAATAACCAGTTGGTTGTTTATCAATACAGCAACAGTGTGTTGTATTGTTTAGTAAGCCTACAGCTATCGAGTGTAGTAACTGAGAGAAGTCTGCTTAGTCCCAACAGCAATCCTGCATTCGATCGATTGCTGAAGTGAGATGTCATGTGTCTTGCTGTCCATCAACATATCAGTAGTCAGGTTTCAGTAAAGAAAACCTCTCGTGGATCTCGGTACGTTTAGTTGCGTTTCTTTAATCTGGAGAGGGGTGGTAATGTGTAAACTGGATGCATCCATTTGTATCTCTTCCCGCAGGCTATTTCATGGATCATGCAGTGAACTGGAAGGACCTTCCTGTCAGGTGAGGTACACCCCACCTCTTACTTCGAGATATATGGAGTAATTACACGTCACGTGATGCTGTCGTGTCTGTGTGCAGGACGGTGTGCAGCAGCACCTGCTACAGAGCGGAGACCGACACAGGCAGAGAGACATGGGGGCTCTACAGAGTTCATCATTTCAATAAGGTCAGAAGCCACACAGAAGTTTAATGTGTACATTTGCTGTACACGGACAAACCAATGATAATGTAAATGGTTATTTGCTTGTGCGGCTGCTCGCTTTTGAATAAACAATTCCTCCCGCTGAACTACTATGTGCGTCTGTGCAGGTGGAGATGTTTGGAGTGACTGCAGATGAGACAGGAGAAGAAAGCTCGCAGCTGCTGCAGGAGTTTGTCAGTCTGCAAAAAGAGATGTTTTCTGCACTGGAACTGCACTACAGGTCAACACACACACACACACACACACACACACACACACACACACAGTCTTACTGTCTCCTCAGCTGTGTTCTTTGTTTTGTTACATCCAGTCAGCTCGGACTAAATGATAGTTTTGTACATTGTGGAAATATTCTGAAATGCAAAATGCCGATGTTCCTCCCCCTGTTTTCTCTCAGAGAATACTTGCACTGGTGGTAAGAAATAGTTTCGTGTAGTGAGGAAAGACGCAAAAGCTGAGCATGACAACATAAGACCAAAGATATAAAATATTAAGTGTAAAGGTATTTTTATTGTTGATGTGTGAACACATTTTATATGTATCTGTTTTCCGTGTTTCTGTGGCTCTGTATACCTACTACAATGGTTGCTTTGTTCCACAACATCATCTCACAGTAACTTGTATTTATATCCACCGTGAAGATGCAGGAAGACACTGCAGTATTTTTCTGAAAGCTAGGTGTCGCCACTCAGACAATATTGCCACATAAGTGCTGATATAGGACGAGAAGAACTCAAAAACAGAAGCCAACAATTTGTCCAGTGGTTTTTTTTTTTCCACTACAAACTCAGGTTTTCTGTTCCAACATCTGTATATCCGTGTGTCTCTGAGCTTCTGTACTGGAATATCATTAAAATGGCAGTATAGACTGCCAAGATCATACACTAGTCTCTTCAGCTCAGCTGCAGTGGCCATGGCACAGCTGGCTAGGTTACAAAGATGTGCATGACTGGCTGAAGCAAGACAGGATGTGATGTCACATTCAGTGCGCAACACAATGAACATATTGGGGCCATAAGGGTTTTCTGGCCATTATTAGCGTGGTAGTGTTTAGTTTCCTTGGCCAGGTGAGGTTTGCGCCCTTATTATTCCATTAGTTCACTGGAAATCTCAATATGAGGTCCAAAGAAATTGAGATTTTTCCATTTAAAGTGGAAAAGTCCATTAGGCTGTAAAACCAAAAGAAACCTATCAGATATAAGAAACTGGTACATCCTTTAAAAGAAGGATTGCACATGCCATCTTTGCCAGAAATCATTTGAAACAGCCTCAACAGTTCTGAAAAAAAATTCAGTGGACAAATGAAACTAAAATGGTGTTTAAGAAAAGTATGGAGGAGGAGAGAAACGGCTCATGATCAGAAGCATAACACATCATCTGTAAAACATGGTGGAGGTAATGTTGTGGAAAGGACATGTATGGCTAGAACCAGGTCACAAGTGTTGGTGACTGGTGACATTATGACCTCGTCCCTCTTCTTCGCGGTAAAGCTTGGAATAATTTCAGTACTTCTGAAAAAAACAAAAGCAAAAAACATAACAAACCTTCAACTTCGACTGGAAAGTGACCCAATTAGGATTTGTCTGTCACATTTTTGGCCATTCAAATATGAACAGGTGAGCTGTGTTTCAACAGTACACAAGTGTCTAAAAGGATAGAATGATGACATTTGATATCCAAGAGGTCGAGTCTGGGGAGAAATGCTTCTAAATTGCTCATTGACAGGCTGACAATCCCATGTAGTCATAAAGCAGTGAGTTTAGTTGAACCCTGTTCTGTCTTGAATTTGAAGTGAAACAGAAAAAAAGTAGATTTAAAGCTCAAGTCACCCAATGTCTACAGAAAATGGAGCACTACTTTCACTTTAGATTGAGCAGAAAATGGAGCTTCTGTCATCTCACACTGTCAATTGATCATGTAGAGACACCAATTATCTGCAAATTGTGAGCGAAGGGGAGATCGATGGGAACAGCCATTGGATGATTTCGACAAATTGACGGACAATAGCTTTGCTCCTGAAGCGGCGTACAGGGCTGGACTCGGCGTGCGTCAATTGCGCACAGTGAGCGCTCCGCTCACGCTTTCGGAGCACAGTATCTGTGCTGTTCCTAGGACTCCACCCTTCTGGACACAGATCTCAGATGTTGCTCCTGGGATCTGCTGGAACTACTTGCCCAGTTTGGAGCAGCCACTAGGCCCAGGCTCTTCCAGCAGCCACTAGGCCCAGGATTCTCCAGCAGCCACCAGGCCAAGGCTCTTCCAGCAGCCACTAGGCCCAGGATTCTCCAGCAGCCACCAGGCCAAGGCTCTTCCAGCAGCCACTAGGCCCAGGCTCTTCCAGCAGCCACTAGGCCCAGGCTCTTCCAGCAGCCACTAGGCCCAGGCTCTTCCAGCAGCCACCAGGCCCAGGATCCTCCAGCAGCAACGGGCCATCACAAGGTAATACCAATCTCATCATTTTCAAAATGCCGCCTAAAAAAGTAAACCCAGGAGTTGAAGAGGAGTTGGAGGAGATTAGGAAATCGCTTAATTTCATGTCTGATGAACTGAGCAAAGTGGCTAAACAATAAGGTATGCTACATGACCTAATGGATGAAATAAAACAACTAAAAAACCTCATAAAGGACAAGAAAATAGACGACTTGGAACGGTGAATTGAGGACCTTGAACAATACACAAGAATGGATGATTTAGTCATAAGTGGACTGAAGACGCAACACCGAACCTACACCAGAGTAACAGCTGGCGGAGGTAAAGACGGTGAAGATGCCCCGGTAGAGGAGCTGCAAACGCTTGAACAGCAAGTGATAAAATTCCTTCAAACGAAGAATGTAAGTATTCAGAGCCATCATATCGCAGCATGCCACACGCTCCCCAGAAAAGACAGTAAAACAAAGCCAGCAATTATTCTTCGGTTTGTGAGTCGCAAAACAAAGATTGAGTTACTGAAACAGGGTAAGAAGCTAAAAGGGACCGGTGTGTATTTAAATGAACATTTAACGAAAAAGACTGCTGAAATTGCAAGACAGGCACGCAGCCTGAGAAAACAAAATAAGATACAAGCGACATGGACGAGGAACTGCAAATTAATGATAAGACTAAATGGCAATCCCGAAGAAGCGAAAGTTGTGATGATAAGAGAACTCAAAGACTTAGAGCAATATAAATAATCAGGAATCTGCTATGGAATCTATTGGAAAAGTGATGATTGGATAATGAACAATGGGTATGGAAAGTGTTTCTGGCCTTATGGCTCAAAAAACAATGGAAAAAACAACAACAAAAACAAAAAACACATAAATGACAAGTTTGGACACAGATTATAGGTTTCCATTCAGAGATATTGAAGAGGAAGAATTTTGATTATGAAAAGGACTGTCAAGGTGGTTATTTTGCCACAGACACTGAGAAAACGAACTTCAAAACGTTTAACTATGCAGAGCACAACATGCATGACCCTGAAAGTAACATTGACCCAGATAATCACTTCTACAATAACAATAATAGTACTTGTGAGTACTATACAGATGACCAATTCAATATGAATATTAAAATGGCAAATGCATTGTCGGTCATACATTTCAATAGTAGAAGCCTGTATAAAATTTTTTCTAAAATTACAGAATGTTTAAGTAAGTTAAAAAGTTTAATATAATTGCAATATCAGAAACATGGCTCAATAATGAGAAAGTTAGTGAAATGGGACTGGAAGGATACGAATTATTTACAATGAACAGGGTGAATAAAAAAGGAGGCGGTGTTGCTTTATATGTAGATAAAGTTTTGAAATGTAGTCTGATTGAATGTATGTCAAGCACCATAGATAACGTATTGGAATGTATTACTATTGAAATCCATGTTGAAAAAGCTAGCAATATAATTATAAGTTGCATCTATAGGACACCAGGATCATGCCTTGAGACATTCAATGAAAAACTTGCTGCTATGTTTAGCAACCTAAATGATAAAAAAGTGCAAATAATTTGTGGTGATTTTAATATAGATTTGCTAAACCCAAATGGACATCAGAAAACAACAGATTTCATAAGTACAATGTATAGTAACTCCCTTTTCCCTGTAATTATAAAACCAAGTAGAATAACAATTGATACAGCTACATTGATAGATAATATATTCACAAATAAAATTGACCATGAAATAGTAGGTGGACTTCTTATAACTGATATAAGCGATCATCTTCCTGTTTTTGCAATTTTTCAAAATTATTTTGGGATTAAAACTAAAAAAAAGAATCAAACATTTGATATGATACGACATAGAACAACAAGAGCCATTGCTGCCCTCCAGGTGGACTTAAAGGAACACAATTGGAATGAGGTTTATGCAAATGAAGATTCAAGTAGTGCATATGATGCATTCCTATCAACTGTAATTTCGCTATATGAAAAACATTGTCCTTTAATGAAAATCACTAGAAATTATCACAGATCAAATAAGCCATGGATCACAAAGGGGATAGAAGATGCATGTAAAAAGAAAAATAATCTATATAAGAGATTCATAAAACAGAGGACAAAAGATGCTGAAATAAAGTACAAGTTATATAAAAATAGATTAGTAAATATTATAAGAACAAGTAAGAAAGAATATTACCACACATTATTGGAGCAAAGTAGAAGTAACACACAAGAAACATGGAGGATATTAAATAGTATAATCAAAAAGGGCTCAAAAACTAAGAATTATCCAGACTATTTTAAAAAAGATAAAGATATTGTGCTTGATAAAACTAAAGACATTGCAAATGAATTTAATGATTTCTTTGTAAATGTTGGCTTTAATTTAGCAAAAGAAATTCCAGAGTCAAGAAATAATAACGACCTAAATAAACATATTACTCAGAATGTGTCCTCCATGTTTATTGGTGCTGCAACTCATAGAGAAATAATTAACATTGTGAAGACATTTAAAAATAAAAAGTCCACCGACTGTTTTGGTATTGACATGATATTAGTTAAAAGTATTATAGAATATATAGTGCAACCTTTCGCGTACATTTGTAATCTGTCCTTTCGAACTGGTGTGTTTCCCTCACAAATGAAAATAGAAAAAGTTATTCCAATCCATAAAAACGGAGAGAGATGTCAGTTTACCAATTACAGGCCAATATCACTACTCCCACAGTTCTCAAAAATTTTAGAAAAGTTATTTGTTAATAGACTTGATAAATATATGGAGAAGCATAATCTCCTAAGTGATAACCAATATGGCTTTAGAGTGAAAAGGTCCACTTCGATGGCAGTGATGGAACTTGTAGAAGGGATATCTAATGCTATAGATAATAAGGAATTTACTGTTGGTGTTTTTATAGACTTACAAAAGGCGTTTGATACAATTGATCATTCTATATTAATGAATAAACTAGAGAGATATGGCATAAGAGGGATAGCATATAAGTGGATGAAAAGTTACCTGGATATCAATATGTCGAAATCAATAATGTAAAATCTAAGCAGTTGAAGGTAACTTGTGGTGTTCCTCAGGGCTCTGTGCTGGGCGCTAAATTATTCATATTATATATAAATGACATATGTAATGTTTCCAAACTGTTAAAATGTGTATTGTTTGCTGATGATACCACTCTGTATTGCTCAGGTAAAAACCTAGAACAGCTTCTGACTACAGCGGAAAAGGAGTTAAATATATTAAAAAACTGGTTTGATGTAAATAAGTTATCATTAAATATAAAGAAAACAAAATTGATTATTTTTGGCACTAGACAAATGAAAAATGTATCTAAAATCAGGGTTAATGGAATTGAAATTGAAAGAGTGTACGAAAATAAATTTCTTGGAGTGATAATTGATGATAAGCTGAGTTGGAAGTCTCATATAAACCATGTGAAAACAAAAATGTCAAAAACCATTGCTATTCTCTACAAAACAAAGCATGTCCTGAACAAAAAATCATTATACACACTTTATTGTTCTCTGCTGCTTCCATATATGACTTATTGTCTGGAGATATGGGGTAATGCATCTAAAACAAATACTCTTCCTATTTTCAAGTTACAAAAAAGAGCTATAAGAATTATAAATCAATCAAACTATATAGAACCAACTAACATTTTGTTTATTAATCTGAATACCCTGAAATTTTATGATTTAGTTGAATATAAAATGGCACAGATAATGTATGAAGCACAAAATAACTTGCTTTGCCCCAGTACTCAGAATCTGTTTAAAGTCAGAGAGAGTCAATATGACTTAAGGGGAACAGATTTCTTTAAAAAAAACAAGATAAGGACAAATATAAAGCAGAGATGTGTTTCTGTTAGAGGAGTTAACCTGTGGAATAGTATTGACAGTGATTTTAAAAAGGTGTAGTTCATTTTCCTTGTTTAAAAACATGTTTAAAAATAGAGTATTAGAAAAATATATAAATCAAGAATGAAAAGAGCAAAAATAATAATACTGAAACTCTTGATTGTTTTCCTTTGATGTAGTTATCTAAGGTGGAAAGTTTTTTTGTTTGTTTGTTTGTTTGTTTGTTTGTTTTTGCTTTGTTTTATTCTTTGCTTCGAGCCCTGTGTACAGGAGCTGCATGCAAAAAGATCTTTTGTTAAAAGGGTTGGCGTAATAAGCAAATGCTTCAGCCAATACCTTTTGATTAGCCTTGTCTCATGCTTTCTTACTTTGTGGTAATCTTTATTCTGTATTCACTGAGATATTTGAATGCTAATCAATAAAAAAAACAAAAACAAATAAAAAACAAAACAAAAACAAATCAACAAACTTTACACATCCCTCAGTTACATGTTGAGATCTGACCCTTACCTGTGAGTATTTTCTTCTTCAGAGTGCTAGACATGCCGACAGAGGAACTTGGTCCTCCGGCACACAGAAAGTATGACATTGAAACCTGGATGCCTGGGAGAAACAGCTATGGAGAGGTCAGCCCTGTTATATAAATATTACCCATTTACCTACTTACTTCCAGTTACTTCATTTCTATTTCTAATCAAGAAGCTTTCAGTTTGTACAGTCAATAGCGACTCACACCACTCCTGCATGAATAAATTTAAGGACTGGTTTTTATAATTGTTGCTCATTTTATATCCTCTGTATCTCAGGTTTCCAGTGCGTCCAACTGTACAGACTATCAGAGTAGACGCCTCAACATCCTGTATGAGAGAGAGGACGGCAGTCTGCAGTACGCCCACACAGTAAGACTGCAGATGATGCTGCACTGCTGTATATTGCTGCTGGTTAGATATACCACCTCCGTAATCTATGTTTTCTTCCTAATCCTAGGTGAACGCCACAGCGTGTGCTATCCCCCGAACAGTAATCGCCATCCTAGAGACTCACCAAACCAAAGTAAGACACCAGCAGCAGCTTTTTTTCCCCACATTAGGTTTTTTTCCACATTATTATGAAAGACAGTTCTGTAGTATATTCCCCTCATGTTTCTCATAATAAAACGTCAGCACATCTACCTAACACAGTGTATAATGTGTAATATTTGTGGTGTTGTGACTGTTGTGATTCATGTTTCTCTAAATCACTTCTGTCAAACTCACATCCTACCCTTCCAAACATTTTTTTCTGGGACTTTGCACATACACGTGAGGTTCTAAATAAATTTTACTCGACCTAGTTACAGCAGCTGTCTGCAGTAATGCGCCCCGTGCACACGCCACAGTGGAACAACAAAGGAAAGTTGATGTTGAAAACCCAAAGTAGAGGCTGTTGGGAGAGACAACTTCTTTACTGGGTGTAAAGAAAGCTGGTGACTCTATGTGCCACAAGACAGTTTGTGTTTGCAAAGAATAATTTGTTTTGTAATTCTGAATCGGCACACAGAGCCACAGAAGGGTTAGAAGTTGTAAAAGGCAAGTGTCACTGCAGCAATGGAAAGGGCAACCGAGTCAGGGATTCAAATAGAAATCTCAGTTTATTTCCAGATTGTTTATCGCAAACAGTTTCATGCCAGAAGTTGAGGTCGAATGGTACAGGTGAACTTCAAGATCAAGGATCTTTTAATTTTTTCTAAAACCCACTGAGCTGTCACGTTCAGGCTCTATACCAGGGGTCTCAAACTCGCAGCCAGCGGGCCACTAGCGGCCCACGTCACCCCTACTTTATATTGACGTGAAGTTACTTTTTTGTTAGGGAGGATTTGTTTGTTGTTGAGTGAAATGCTAAAATAAGTTCTTTAAAAAGGAAAAAATGACTTAATATGAAGGCAATATGAGCGGAGAGTACAAACGTGATGAGGGATTGGGTGTGTTAGTTCAGTGAGAGAGTTATTTGTAAAGAAAACAATTTTCACTTGTAGTCCAAAACTAATATGTACACTTAGGTCTGCATTTTAATTTCGGTAAATACAAAGTTATAGCAGAACTGCTGGCACGTGTCTGGCCAGAAAGAGAGTACCAGTTTGTTCATTTGGTAGTTCAGTGAAAGGCTTCAGTTAGTTAAGAGTGAGAAAAATAATTGTGCTCACTTTAGCAGTTTTGTCTTGTTATACAAAATTTGAAATTTCAAAAAACAAACAAAACACTACGTTTTTGGAAATATTTGTGGGTGTTTTCGTGGTTGTTTGTTTTTTTGTACTACTTGAACACTAAAGTGTCCCTCACATGAGATGACAGAACCAGAAGTGGCCCACAGCTATTTTAACTTTAAGACCCCTTATCTAAACTGTAGTAAAAGACAAACATAGATACCTTGACATCGCATATACCTGAGCTAAACATTTTCGCCATTGTAGCAGGTTGATTTTTTTTTTTTTTCGTTTTCAGCCTTTCTTTTGATTTGCTGCTGTGTTTGGATCATTGTGCTGTTCCAGGACCCAGTTTGGGCTGAGCTTTAGCTGTGGTACAGAAGGCCTCACATTTGACGTTACAGTATTTTGGTACACAGGAGTTCAGTGACTGCTGAAGAATCATTACCCCTCCACCATCATGCTTGACGATTGGTATGAGGTGTTGGTGCTGATAGGCTGTGCGTTGTTTAACGTTTTCACAGAGGACTTGTTCTTGGAAATCTTGTGGTTTGTTCAGATGCAGCTTTTCAAACCTAACTCATGCTGCCATGCTCTGTTTCTACATCAGAGGCTTTCTCCTTTTAACACTTCCAAACAATCTGTACTTGTATAATTGTGCCATCATGACTTTTAACCATTAAATATCTCGGAGCATTGCACGGCCGACCTTTGAGGTAAATTTGCTGGGATGTCCACTCTTAGGAAGTAGCACGTGTTAACACACACCTGAATGCTCCAGACCAGCAAAGTCCCAAAGTTCTGCTTTTTGTAAAGGTACTCACAGTCAATGATAATCGATTAAGTGCATTTGAATAACACCAACTGGCTGTTAATTCTTATAGAAGTACTGAGGGTGTATTTAGTTTTTCACAGGAATTGATAAAGTCTAGCTTTTTTTCTCATCATATGTTTTCAAGAAGTTTTGAAACTAAGACTATACTTACTTACGTTCTCTCACCAGGAGGGAACAATACGTGTTCCTCGAGCCCTGCAGCCTTACTTGAGTCTGGAAGTGATTGAGAAGCCAAAGTACACTCCACTGAAATACATCGGACCCAATCAGCGCTACCCACCACCAAGGCCGGCTCCTAAAATTAGATGACACTAACACCAGTTCAACGCTCTAAACAGAAGCCATCGTCTACATAAATAAATAACTGTTTGTTTATTTAATGCAAGTGGATTGGTTGATTGACCATGTCCCTCAAAAGATATAAAAAAACGTTGAGAGTGAATTAAGTTTGTCAGTGTTTGAAAGAAGACCACTGTAAATAGATTCATTCCTTTGTCTAATGTAATGAAACGGGTGTCTTTTGTCTGGATAATTAGAGGAACAATAAGAAAAAAAGCAATAAAAAAAAAGTGTGTATATCTCCAATATGGTTACTTTGGGTTTTTTTTTTTCAGGGGGCTGCATATATAGACCTTGTAGATGGATTAGCTCTACAACAAAAACACACTATGTGCCTTTGAAGGGGGAGCTTGCAGTTGGATATTTAATAACTCCCAAAGGTGACATACAGACCTGTTAATGTGCCTTACATTACCAGCTGTTTAAAAGTGATCTGCTAAAATAATTGAGCAGCTGCTAGAGGAGGTGATGGAGCCTACAGGGAGCCTGCAATCAAAGTGTTATCCTAATAGTGTCATTGAAGAGCTTGTTGGCTGGGGTTTAAACACAGCGCAGTTTAAGTGAATTTATTTTCACTTGACTCTAAGGAGAGCTGCATGCCCCTACTGTTATCAGAGTTGATGGGCAAATATTTTAGCTAAGTACAGCACGTCAACCTGATTCTCTGGCACCGGTCTGGGCTTTAATCGGTCACCTGACACCACACACACACACACACACAGGACTGTGCTCCGCGGCTCGGCTCCACCTCGCTCGGCGGGTGTGTGAAGAAGATCCAGCCCGTTATTTCAAGGTTATCTCCTGCAGGAGCCTCACTTCCCGGATCCTATGGGAATTCTGATAACCGCGGTGTTTCTCTGGGCTGCCGTCGGAGGTAAGCGTTCATCACATCCATTAAACACACACACTGTGTGCATGCAGAGCGCTTTTAGTGTGAAGTGGCGGCAAAAAAATTGGCAAGCTAAGCTGAAGACGACCCAGTTCTTTACACACTACTACCTCAGCTATTCTTTTTACCGCCATGGAGCCGGCTTTGTGATAGAAACAGACACAATAAACGCGTTTTAGCTCTACTTTGTGGCGCAGACTGGCGCTTTATGCTAACCTAATGGCGGAATCCGCAGGGGTTTAAGACTAATAGGCTAAACAGGAGCGTTGTTACATAATTTGTTGTGCGCCCACCTTTGTGTTTGTGTGCCTGTGGGACGATGGTGCTTCTGCCCGTAGACACATTTCATACACAGGAGTATTTCACTGTTTAGGGACTCCCGGCTTTGTCCGCTACAAATCCAAATGGAAAAAGCTCCGCGCGCAGGTGAGCGGAACAGCGCACACGTGCGCGTGCTGCTCAGCTGCACGCGCCAGCCGCTGCGAGAGCCAGCTTAATCAATTATAACAGACCGCGTGCGGGGTGTGAGAACCAGGGGGAAGTGTGCCTCACACACACGCGCGCGTGTCTGCAGGGGCGCACAGCTCTGTCAGTAACCTATAGGTAACTGTGGGTTAGAGTTGTGTCGCAGTGTGTGAGGGCAATAACCCCACCCTAACACTATACAACCAAATCTATTATTACATTAAAATGGATATAAAATACTCCTGAATGCAACTGCCTCTCGACATCGGTCAATGCCAACACTCCATATTGCGCATCCTTCAACCCCCCATAATAAATGCACCTATTTCTGATGCAGACAGACATTTTGGGGCTTGTTGAGCAGCTCGTGTACTCCACTAATTTGACTTGGACACGTGATGTATTCATTTCTGAGCGGGCAAGCCAGATCACGGTGATAATTATGGCGCTGGGGTGTCCCAGCTTTCACACACGCACACACACACTTCGTCATCACATGGACATGCAGACTGTTAAAAGGCCAAACTGTAGGCAGCTCACGTGTCTGCGAGGGGGCACCAGTGGTATCAGCTGGTCCCGTATTGATCCTGCACTGATCGGGCTGTGAGCTGCGATCCCACAGAGCCCAGATAAAAGTCAGAGCTTTGATTTTCCTCAGTGTCTTTTATTATTTATAATTATTTGTGAATACATAACATTTGAAGTCATGTTTGATGAAGTGAACCTTTATGGCGTCTTTCAAACAAAACCGTTGTTGTTAGTTGATAGACACAATCAAAGTGAAGTGAATTGCTCATGGTTTTAATAAATAAGCTATGAGAAATACTAAAAAAACAAAACAACTGTTGATTTCCATTATGTGACTCAGAGATATATATTTTTTTGTAGATGTGGGTAATTCCTTAGAAACTTCCTTACAGAAATTCTCCTTTGTTTATTTTGGGTGGCACTGTTAGTGTGGTATGCTTGGCAGTGGTGGTTTTGGAAGAAAAATGCACTTCATGCTAATACAAATACACTTAATTAGGCATTTTAAGTCAGTCAAAAATATTATGACAGTTAAAAACTTATTTCTTTTTCCCTTTTTATGTCAGGGGCCCAGACTTGACAAATTTGTTGGAAAGATGATATTTACCTTTATTTATGCATGATTTTCTTCATAATTGTGATGGCGAAGTACCACAAAAAAAAACAGAAAACAATCTTGTAAAGTAAAGTTAACATGTGCGATGACATTTGTAAACAAAGAGTGAATAAAGCTGCTGGAACTGAGCAGCATCACGTCTCACACTTCAAACAGTCCTCGCTCCCGGTGCGCAATAATGAAGGAGAGGGTTGCAGGCTGCAGGATGAACATGGATTCTCGGTCCTCGTTAGATGCAGTGTATCACCGTGAGGAAAAGGCACCGGCAGAGCAGCTTAGTGTGCCTTTAATGACATGCTGGCTGGCGTGGGATTGGTGACTGATTTAACCCGGGTGGGAAACTACCTTGTGAGCTAAAGCTTCTGGGAACGACTGCATCCTGGAGTGCGAGAGAGAAGGGGGGACTGGGAGTTATGCACATTAACAAGGGAACAGCTCCACCTACGCTCGCACAGAGCAAACGGTTGGAAAGTAAACAAACTACTTCATCTGTGGTGCAAGGTTTCAGCTCCTTTTACTGATAGAAAACTGCTGATTACATTGATTTTTAGTCCAATTGTCCCTCCGTGCCTCACCGTGTTCACTCTGCGTGTCTGTCTGTGTTTGTGTTTCAGTGGGAAGCCGGCCAGTAATCTCACCCCTTAATGATGCAAAGGTGAGGAACAAGACTTTATTTTTGAATTTCATCCATCAGTCTGCTGCTTTTTAATTACTCAACTGTAAAATATGTGTGTGTGTTTGTGTGTATTGTATTGTACCATTAGGTTGAATGTATTATTCAGGAGACACTGAATGAAGATGGGTCACCGCATGATTGTGGCCCACAGCTAGCAGGTAGGTAACCAATTAGCTGTTCTTAAGAGATCAGATGGTGTCATGCAGGGTTTAGTGTGTGCGGTTTGATTGCGCGGTGATTAGGCTCGCTTGTGTCTAATTGTTTTTTGCAGATGAACTTGATGAGGTGCACAGGCATCAGGGTCTTCTCAGGGAGCTGCAGAAACTGGCTGATGATGGTACACATGAATTCACACTGCCTCAGTCTGATGTTGTTTTTAAGATATTACTACTAAAAAAACCCATAAAACATGGGCACTTATATTTGTCTTTTTTATGTCACACTGACTGGTTCCATTTTTCAGAGAGAGATAAGGAGCATGATGATGAACGACAGCGGTACGAGTACAATCTGGCCAATGATGAGAAGGACGAGAATGACTTCGAGGAGACGGGCGAGGACGAGAGAGATCTGAGCAACCTCGCAAAGGAAACAGAGGGAAAGGAAGAAGACAAAACAGAGGATGATGACACCAAGGAGAAGGTGATGGAGGAGCCGCGCATTGAAGACAGAGAGAGGGATGACGAGGAGGAACGAGCCAAGGAGCTCGAGGAGCTGCTTGCCGAAGAGCTCGCCAAGAAAGGCAAGGAGGAGAGAAATGACGAAGAGCTCAAAGAGCTGCTGAAGGAGCTTAAAAAGAAGAGGTACGAGGCGGTGAAGGAGAGGGAGATCCAGAAAGGCGCTGGGATGGAGCACAAAGACAAGGTGGAGGACAAGAAGAAGGAGCAGCAGGACAAAGAAAAGAAGGAGGAAATGGTGGAGGACTTGGAGAAGCAGAGGCTCGAGGAGAGGAGGAAGAATGAGGTGGAACTGATGGTGGAGAAGGAGAAGGTGGAAAAAGAGTTGAAGGAGCTGCTCAAGGAGCAGGACAGCAAGGGCAAGCCAGAGCAGGAGAGGGAGAGGAAGGAGAAGCAAGAGGAGCTGGATGAACTCGTCAGGAAGATGAAACGGGTGCAGGAGGAGGAACAGCAGGAGGTGCAGGGCAGGGAGAAAGAGGACGATGAGGATCAAAAGACGGGGGAAGAGAAGAAGGAGGAGGGCGAGGAAGGAGACAAAGAGCCTGACTCCGAGAAAACAGAGACTGGATTTAAGAAGGAAGAGGCAGCAAAGGAGGTGGAGGTGAAGGAGCCCCAGCAGAAGAGAGTGATGGAGAAAGCGAGCGATGAGGCTACACGGCAGTTTGAGCGGGAGCGGTACAAGGGTGAGGAGGAGGAGGATGGAAATGGGGAGGACGAGGAAGATGAGGATGAATATGTCAGGGAGGATGAGGAGGGGCAGCAGGAGGAGGAAGACGATGAGGAGGGTGAAGAGGAGGATGAAGAAGATGAAGGAGAAGTAAGTTAGAACAATTAATGGGTACATTCAGTCTTAACTGCAGATTACAGTGTAATTATACTGTAGTTACTTGGTAGTTATTGGGATGGAACCCATAGAATCACGATATCATCCTTGGTGATACAGTATTGATAAAGGGACACCAAATAACGACATTTTATTAAATAAATTAAAATTCTCCGGGAATACCAGAAACAAAAGGGGTCATGTTACCTGGCAGGAGGCAACCTTGATAATCTCATTTTAATCACATAAATAAATAAATAAATAAATAAATAACTGAAGTAAGATAACTTTTTTTATTTGGCTAAAACAAATACTGACAAAGTTTAAATCTGAGGACATTACATGCAGTTAAAAAAAGGTGATAAATCACAATGTATGTTATTGTAATATTCAGCATATCACAAAGTAAAAGATTTTACACTCACAAAATCAAACATGAAGCATTAAGAGAAATGCGTCTGAGTGAAATGCAACTGAAATATATAAAATCAGTGATTCATTTATTCAAACAATTAATCATTAAGGTAAATATGCTTTGTATAAACTCGGTGTATACCAATCAAGTCAATTTAATTTGACCAGACTCCATTAAATGGAACATTTATTATTGCATGTATTTAAAAAATCTATGTTTTTATGCCAAATATATTTAAAAACATACAAAGCTGAGCTAATGGCTTTTAGGGAGGTCTTTATAACCAAAGGATTGGAATTTTTTATTTTTTTGGGGGGGGGGCGGGGGGGTGTCTCTTGTTACATTGACAGTGGTTTTAGATAGTTGAAAAATATGTTTTCTCTTAGCTTGTCTGTGCAAATTACAAATGCACTGATTCCAGGCTTGTGCAACTTTATTTTAATCTGCAGGAGCTGCTGGAGATTGAAGCAGAGCTGCGCAAAGTGGCTGCAGAGCTGAGGGAACTTCGCAGAGGATAAGACACCCATAACACACACACACACAGCAGAATGACAAAGCCCCTTTGTTGCATTCACAGTCACACATTTGGCTCACACAGTTTCCATTTAACAGCCTTCAGATCCCTTCAGCACTCAGAGGACTCTGTAAATGGACATTAGTCCAAAGTGTACATACTGTTGGTTCATTTCTGCTTTTAGATTGCCTGGAGGGGAAAAAAAATACTCTTTTTCTCTTTTGTTCATTTGGATGTGTTTCTGTGTTGAAGAAAAAGATGTAGTTTTCCCAGAGAATCTGAAAGCTTGTGCTCATCATTGTTGCCCCTGTCTTCTGTAAATAACGTGCGTGAGGTAGACAGGCGATAGATGCAATAGCATTTCAGCACTTTCATTCAGATGTTAGTTTGATTGCAGTTTGCCAGCCACGAAGAGTCACGATCATAGCAATCAGCGCTTCTTTTACTCTGAAGGTTTCATCTTTGATGGCGTGTTGTTTGGGGGGGAAAAAATACAGTTTCCCTATTATAAGTAGTTAGTGTATTTTAATATACAGTATATTTTGTGCAATAACTGTGTGTACCCTGGTGTTCCGACTGTTAACAATACTGCTGATATTTGTACCCAGGAGGAAGTCGTTATCTCCTCTTCATTTCTTTGGCGACTTAAGTAGAAATGAAGATTGTTTGTTTCATTTGGCGCACGCACTGTTACAGCCAGACTGTTCGCGACGAACCGGGGTGACACGAGCGAAACACACACTTGCACGTACATCACACGTTAAGTTTGTCTTTTGCCTGGTTGATCATGTGGCAGAAGGAGGTGATGTACTTACAGCTTACAAGGTCTAAAAGTGTCACCTCAGGTTTCTCAGCCAGCTTTGCACTCTTATCTTAACAAGCCAAGGAGGAGCTGAAGGAAGGAGGAGAGGAAACACTAAAGCCATTTGTTGTCTTTTTGGTAACAGCGACACTGACAATAACGTCGATAAATACTAGGTAGTGTTACATCCCAGTTTTCACGGCTGTCATGTCATTTGTGTAAATATCAGATATGTGGTCTGTAAGCCAAGGTCATAGGAAATATGAAGCAACACCGCCCCCAAGAGGACACTGGGCAGATATGCACTTAGTGCAGGATTAACAGGGTTGCTACTGGAGGCCCACTTAGTGCAATAACACAGTATAGACTAGAGCACACGCGAATGCAATAATTAGCCAAATACGGAATTATTTAATGTATTTTAATATGTAATCAAAGTGCATCATGTGGTACTCGTATACAAATATTTCTCTTTTTTCTACAAGGCCGAGATTTATGATACGTTTATGTATTTGAACACTGGCCGAGCCGACGGTCGACTTGTGTAAACACGTGGTAATAATACACGTTATGAATCAACACTGACGATGTTATAGCAATCTATTCCAAAGAGGAGATGCTTGTTCGCTTAAAGGTTAATCAACATGAATGTACTGTAGTTCCTTTTTCTATAGAAATACAAAATGAATCTCACAAACCAGCAGGAACACTGCAGGAAACGTCTGTGGGGAGGTGACGCGCTCAGCATAGAGGACATATGACACAATATGGAAAAAAGTGATTAAAAAAGGCATTTGTATTATTACTGGCCAATCAGAGTGCTGTATTTTGTGCCTGCTGTATCTTCTTCTATGCTACCTGTCAATCAATAAACAGAAAAGTATACTCAAGTACTGTAGGTTGCCTTTTTTTTTTGCTTGTTTGTTGACCTTAACAGAGCAGAGACAATTAGCAGGTCAAAGTAATTAGTGTGTTTTGCAGAGGATAAAGTTCCTGATCAAGTTTTGTTTAACCTTTTGATGAAACCAATCCGTGATCAACTCCTGGGGTGACAAACACCCACTGTTTCCTCAGAGGAACCACCTGTAGTGTGCGAACCAGCAGCGGCGTGTTTGTCCAACACTGACTGGATGTGGCTGAGCAGAGAGGAGAAAAACTGAGGCATGCCCTCATAGCCTAGCAGAGAAAAGAGCGCATCAGAAAACGACAGTGTCTTCCTGTGTGTAAGTCACTGAGTACTCCGGCACTACCTGGGAAAATGTTGATGTCGATGACGGTGAGCGCGTGCGTTCCTATGTTGACGATGACGTCCACGCCAAACAGGGCCATGCCGAGCTGAGCTCGGAGCTCCTTGACGAGGGCGGCCACAGCATCTGAGCTGGGAGAAGGCGGGTCCACCATATGTTCATCCACCTTAGAATATGAGACGTGGCATTTTATGGTGGACATGAGCAGCATTTGACCTATTGCTTTAAACTAAGTCAGAAATATTACTCACAGACGTAAGATTAGAGTTCGACTCTGGTTTGGACACCTTTTGGCTGTTGAAGAAGATGGTCTTCCTGTCTGCAGGCAGGGAGAAAGAGAAACAGTTATACAGAAAGCAAAACTAGGTGATAACAGTGGCACAAGATAGTAAAAGTAGTAGAGAAAATGAAATGCTAGAACTCAAAAGGAAGAGACACAAAATGAAAGGAAAAGCAAGAAAGGTAAGGGCAATGCAAGTGAGTTAAAAAAAAAAAGTTAAAAGATAAAAGACGGGAAAGACGAAAGGAATATTGGGGTGGAAACTGACCACACGGGCCGGAGGGAAAGTTCTTGATAGAGGGTCTCTCTACGCAGCAGTGCTTGTCTCCTACCACAAACACTTTGTACAAAACGGCTCCGTGGTTCACAAAACTCTGAAGCACACAGGGAGGATGGATATCAGCCAGACTGGCTGCACTGAAGAGCAGACACATCTGCAGCACATGGAGACCACATGAGATTAAGAAATGGAAACTTACAAGAACAAGTTTTACAGTTAGTAGTTAGTAGATATCAAGTGGGATTTTGTGAGGCAGGAAAAACCAAATCAGCTACCTCATGTGAATATGAGCCGTGTGCCACTCTGGTTTTACAAACTGAGGTGAGGAAAAGAGGAAGTGTTTGTGTGTTAGTATTTTAATTTTTATAAAACTGAATTGCATGTTACCTCCAGGCTTCACTCACACACACACACATGCATGCATGCATGCACACAAAGAGACATATAATAAGTAAGAAATGTGGAGGACAGATATTAAGTGAACTGACTGAGAGGAAATGTTAGGCCCTGTCTTATCACAGCCTGCTCAATGGATGACAGGTCACTGCCACTGTGGACCTCGAGGCATGGGGGACTGCAGATACGCCAGTCTGACAAACAAAGGAGAATGAGCAACTGTTAATATCTGCGATTGAGCTGTAAGCTGTGTTACCGTTGGGCTAAGAAGCTGCAGTCACCTCGGAGTGAACTGTTCAGTTGGCTCATTATCCGACACGAGACAAAGCGGTCTAATAGTTTAGTCATGGCAGGCAGGGGATCCAGCAGCACTGTGTCAGGATGAGCTGAAACATAACTCTGTGGTGGGAAAGAGAGAGGAGTCACTAACTGCTCATTAATGAAAATGTCCAGCTGTACCATTATTATTAACACCCGAGATTAAAAGACTACACACAGAGTCTTTTCTCTGTCAGCAGCCCCAGATGAACACACAGTTTACTGGACTTGGAACATGAATAGTTTAAATAGGTGCAGCATTACCTGAAAGTTATCAAGGAGCTGCTGTGATTGGCTATCATGCTCAGCTTCCACAATTACATCAGACAGCTTGTGAAGGATGATGTCAAAGGGTCCCTGAGGGCCCAGGGGCTGAGTGAGATCAATCTACAATAGAAAAAAAATGTACAGGCTATGTTGATGGACTTCTTTTAATATAGAATTTTCTACTTTTTATTACAAGCTTCATTATCTTATTCTTTATTCTTTAATCCCAGTTTGGATTAGTGAAACAGACTCTACTTTTAGGATTAGACTTAAACTTTCCTTTTTCACGTAGTTAGGGCCGGATTGGGTGACCTTGAATCCTCCCTTTGTTACGCTGCAATAGACCTAGGCTGCTAGGGGCTTCCCATGATGCACTGAGTGTTTCTTCTTCAGTCTCTATATATTTATACACATTTATAAATTCTGTTTTTAATCATTAATTATTAGAATCTCTGTCTTCCTCCCCTCACCCCCAATTGGTCTCAGCAGATGGCTGCCCCTCCCTGAGACTGGATCTGCAGGAGGTATCTTCCTTTTGAAAGCGAGTTTTTTTCCCTCCCACTGCCAGCAAGTGTTTGCTCACAGGTCGTCATTAGACTGTTGGGATTTTCTCTGTATTACAGCAGGGTCTTTCCCTTACAATATACAGCACCTTGAGGAAACTATTGCTGTGATTCGGTGCTATATAAATACAATTTTTTAAATTGAACTGAACCCATTCGCACATATATCCATACCTTATAATGTTCACACACACACACTCCAATCAATGCACGAGGAGCAACTCAAGGTTCAGTATCTCGCTTGACATGCAGACTGGAGGAGCTGGGGATCAAACCACTAACTTTACAATTACCACATGACCCACCCACTAAACCTACAGAACCTGGCGCTCTCGGGCTGTCTCTAAACAACTGTGCTTATCTTTTAGGTCAAATCAGATTGGGCGTTCTCAGGGTGGTGCAGCTGTAAGCCATAATTTAGATGTAGCCAATCTATGCTGTAGGAGTTTAATACAGCTAAATTCTCATATTATCACTCATATTATCTTCATTTGTGCAGTCTTGAAGTGTAATAAACGTAAAGTTGCAAATGGCAGTTTGTTTTAGCACATGTAGCTGATCACTGCACCAATTAAGAAGTGATCATCTAAAAATATAGAAAGTCAAATTCTCAAATGGCTGAGCAGGAAAAACACAGGTGTTACTGTTAGCATTGATAATATCCCCATTCTGTCTATAACAGTGATAAAACAAGAATAAAGCTAATTTGAATATCGCTTCCCAAAAAAGTGTGTGCTACAAGACACGATCAAATGAGTCTGTGTTATTACTTTAAGTTTGAAATCATTGCATATCCAACCAGTAGTCAGCAGCAAGGACAGCAGGGGTGTTTCTTTGAATTGTGGCCACTTTTCCTAGAACACTTGGAAACCTATGACCAAGCGCCTTGTCATAGGGGAGTAATCTGACTGAAGGTGAATGTTCTTGTGATTTGGTGCTATATAAATAAAACCGAATAGAAAATCAGCGCTGTCTTTAAGACTTATATGATTCGAGAGGAGAACACAAATAGAGAACAAAGAAAAAAACAAAAGAGTTGACCTCTGGGGAACACCATGTGACAGCTGTCTTGGCTTCAGGAGGGATCAGACGTTTTACAACCAAACCACAGAGCCAGTAGATAATTATGTACATTAGCAGGGCCTTGTCACTGGCACACCTACAGTCAATAGATTGCAACACAGTGACTCGCAATAACTTCCAGGAGCAAGGTCAACTGCATGACATCACACAGTATGTAAAAGGTTAAGACACCACAAGAAATATATATAGACCTTGTTCACACAGTTCTTTTGATTTTCTTTTGGTATTGTTTCACACTTCGTTTTAAGCCACCAGCAAATCTTTCAGACAAGAAAAAATGAGTCACTTCCTGATATCTGCTCCTGAAATCTAAATCACCATAAAACACACCCAGGTGGTTTTACACACCCATGCAGTAGTATATGAAGATATTTGCGTGCAGTTAAATGTCTGAACAGTTATGATCACGGATGAATTACAAGTTCACTACAAGCAGATTATAGCAGGTGGCCGCAGGTGGCTGCGATACTAACTGCTAATGTTGTGGCCGCAAGTATGTGACTGAGTAGTGTTCCTAATCTAGTGTCACAGCTATCAAGCAAGTATGAAAACATCCGTCTACCGTCATGCACTTACAAAGACATGCAATGCTAAGCATGTTCGCCCACACACACACAAACAAGAAAGTTTTTAGCCTTTACACTTAAAAAAAAAAACCCTTAATTTGGGCTTTTACAATCATCTTACTCCTTGGAGTCTGACACAGCATCACTCACACACTGGCTTGTTCCACTCGTCTTAATTAAACTGTAATTATCAACGCGAATACGTAACAAATAAAAAAAACTGGCCAGTCTTCAGCCTCGCATTTCATCTGACTCGCCATTGTGATTGCAAAAGATTTAACACACAGCCAAGGTGACTTCATGGGCGAAAAGAACTCACCTTTACCACTTCCACTCCATGGTCTCTGTAGGAAAAAGCATTACAATGCTTATAGTCTATTGTTATGTTGTTATGTTAAACATAATGAACAAGACTATGCTGACAAATCATTCAGTATAGAGAATTTTACAGTTGAATAGCCTCATAGTAAAACAATAAGTACACTTACGCACAGAACCGTATGAACGCGTCCAGGTTCATCCTCCTGCGCTTCTTGTCGCTGAGCCAGCAGCCCACCCTGCGCTCTGACATCCGGACCCCTGCAGCCGAGGGACCGCACACGCGCACGGACAGACGATCCATTCATCCCTTCCCTCTGCCACTTCTGCTCGGGAGTGTCGAGTCCTCTCACTCTTTTATGGGGACAATCATGAGTCATGGTTGTCCGAGTCCGCACGGGGGGAGCGAGAGGGCCAGTTTAACTGGTAAAGTCTCTGACTTCCTCGTTGCCGCTGCCATCCAATTAAAGCGGCCGGGGCCGGTCATGGAGCCGCTCTGAGCGAAAAACTGAAAGAGAAAGTAAAAATCCCGTCGGGGAAGTTACTCCATTAGCCTGCTTTCACGGCAGTAGCACAGGCATGTCATTTCCTATTATCTGACTCTTGAAAAACACACGAAGTATCGATTATTTGCGTGCTCATACAGACATATTGAGTAAAGTTCACCTGAGGTCACAAGGAGGAAGATGTCCCGAGGGTCCAACGCAGGTTTTGACCGACACATCACCATTTTTTCACCAGAGGGCCGCCTCTACCAAGTCGGTAAGGGACATTTTCTGTTGTGTGTTAGCTAACAGCAAACCCGAACCATGCCTAGTGCACAGTGCAGTAGCACCGTCATTACCAGGTGTGAGCTACCTGCTGCTGCTAATCGAAACAACACTACAAAAACATGATGGAGCAAAAGTAGCTAGCTTCTTCTGGTTTCGGTGCGGAGTACGGTTAGCGTCCAAGTTGAACACGTACTAGTTGCTATACCTGTTTTTACTCAAGCTTGAATGTTTATAACCTAGTTAAATTGCAATATGAATAACTGCACACAGTAAGTAGTTAGTTTGAGTTAGTTTTATTCTTTATATCTGCTTTTAGCGTTTGAAGTATCCTGAAAATAGAAAAAATTAGTTCCTCTAAGTTGTTTTCATAACTATCATGGTGTACGTTGCGGGGGCAAACTCGGTGCCTTCCACCTCATAAATTAAATAAACAGAATAAAAAAATAATGGGGGAGGTTTATGTTGTTATTTTTTCTCATATGTGTCTTGTGCTGCGATGCAGAGTATGCCTTCAAAGCCATCTCTCAGAGCGGGTTGACCTCCGTTGGGATCCGGGGTAAGGACACCTCGGTGGTGGTCACACAAAAGAAAGTTCCGGTAAGACCTCAAACGCGTCTCACTAGTGATGATGCTGATGATGATGATGATGTGAGCTGAAGCCAAACAGTGAGGCCAGTTATGACTCAAAGCATGTCAGCAAAAAGCTTGAATAAGATACCCTGTATATAACGTGATAGGGCCTCAAACACACCTTTGGCATGTTTTTTATTCTCCTATGTCAGCTTCATCATCTAGTCACTGCAGTTATGGATGTTATGGAGTGTGCACGGATCCAGATATGATCCAGGAGACCCATTCATTTATCCAATTTAGGGTTACAGGAGGGCTGGAACTATGATAGGGTGAAAGGCAGGGTCTTTCGGAGACCACAAAGGCCTTCTGGAGAAAGGTTTTAATGCCAGACGAGACAAATATTGAGCTATTTGGCCACAATGGCAAGAGGTATGTTAGAGGAGTAAAGCTGTGGCTTTCAAACCTAAGAGCACTCACTGTATAAGCTGTCAAGCATAGTAGTGGTCTAAAATTGCCCTTGGGCTGTTTTTCTGTACCAGTGGTACTGGTACATCTTAAAAAGTGGTTGTACCAGTACCGAAAGAACCAACCTCAGCCCTGTTGAAAATTTGTGGACTATGCTTCAGATGTGATGATGTTCCAAAAAACAACCGGTTTAAATGAACTCTACCAGTTGTAGCAGAAGGACTGGTCATATATCCAGCCAGAATTATACCAGAAGCTTTTTGATGGCTACCAAAAGTGTCCAGCTTGCTAAGGCACATTTAACCAACGATTAGTGGGGGTGTCTGTATATAATTGATCCCGTGTATAAACATTTGACCCTATGTGAATTAGAGAAAAGCCTAAATAAATTCATTAAAGATGTGTGCTGTATAATCATTTCACCCTGGAAAAAGAACATCACAAAAAAAGGAAAAAGGAAATTATCAGAAGATCAAAATGACCTTGACATTCATGCTCATGATGAGTACATGTAAAGTTTTGACTACAAATGTTTAATGAAGTGCTTAAAACCATCTGAGATGCATTTCATGAGTCTAAATTGTTACTTTGACAAAATACTGCAGTGTCTAGATTTATAAAGCTGGATAATTTTTCCTGCAGGATAAGCTGCTGGACTCTTCCACTGTGACCAACATGTTCAAACTAACACCTCGCATTGGCTGCGTGATGACCGGGCACAATGGTATTTATTCATCACTTAACAGCATGCGTTTCATTATGACAATGTGTATGCTGTGCTGTCATAAATAATAATGAATAAATATGAGACGTGATGTATGTGTTGTTAAAGTGTTGATGTTCTTTTTGTGTGTAATTACACTCAAATCCTGTTGTTCCTGTGCAGCTGACAGTCGTTCCCAGGTTCACCGGGCCCGAGTGGAAGCTGGAGAATGGAAGTATAAATTTGGTTATGACATCATGGCAGACGTGTTGTGTCGCAGGTTGGCTGATATCTCTCAGGTGTACACGCAGAATGCTGAAATGAGACCTCTAGGCTGCTGTAAGTGGGCGCTTACGTGCATTTTTATATTTTATTTGCGTTAATATATAGATATAATTAATAGTTAAGACAGTTTAGTTTAAGGCACACATTAATAACACATATAAGAGCTCACAAACAGTCATTAAAGACTGACTGCACATGCACTGAATGTTCACAATCTGAAGGACGGCTGTCTTAAGTTGTCCCCGTGTGCTCCCAGGTATGATCATGGTGGCCATTGACCCCCAGCAGGGTCCTGTCCTTTATAAATGCGACCCGGCAGGCTATTACTGTGGCTTCAGAGCCACGGCGGTTGGAGCCAAACAGACGGAGGCTAACAGCTACCTGGAGAAGAAGCTGAAGAAAAAGCCAGATCTGACCCATGACAGGACAGTGCAGGTAAAATGAAGCTTGATGAAAACACACTTTCTCTGAATTGTTGATGCGACGCCTCCAATTTTAGTCGAAAAGATGAGTTATGCGGTGGTGGTAAAAGCTGCTGGGTGGAATCGAAAGGATTGTCCTCCAACAGAAAGGCCAAGGTATATCAACAGTGTCCCTGAATAAAACACTGGATTCCTGTCTGTCGCTATACAGGATGTTTTTACATCCAGCAAAAGTCAAATCTGTGCCTTTAGCACTGGTATAGTCACTGCCTTGAAGTTATCTGCCTCACTTAGGATTAGATCATCATATATTGATGAATTTGTTTTTCCTATACCTGCTTATTCCCAGAATAGCAGCCTCTGATGCACTTGGCGTTTTACCTTTGTTAGAATATCAACATCTCAGTGGTTGTATGTCAGTGAAGGAGAGGGTGTTGCATGATTTTAGCATCTCTGATTGAGATGACAAGAGGATGACCTGTGAGCAAACAGGTCAATGTGACAATGAACCATAGCAGCCTGTCCTTATAACAGTTTCACATTGCCATTCATGTGACTCTGAACTTACCTCATAAAGTATGATGTTTCCAGTAATATGAACCCTGCTTACATGTCTCAGGTCATCTCACCTGTAAAGAATCACTGATGCTGGCCTTACACCAAATAACTCTCAGGCAATATCAGTGTCGAAGACAAATGTCCTTTGTCACGACAAAATATTGGCAGTTTTCTGTCATCTCGATTGTCTCAGTCAAAGCTGCCTTAAGTTGGTGTTGTTGTCGTCTCCATATTCCATAGGAATCACCCACGTTTGATTCAGTCGTAAGTCTTTAGTCATGGCTCAGGCAAATCACTTTCATGAACATGGTTGACACCCAGTAGCTTCTCTTCCTCCAGTCTCATTCTCAGTGGCATCTTATGTATGCAGCTCCTTCTGTTTAATGCTCAGTTGTCCAGCATTGTGTGATATTGTCAAAGACAATTTGGTTAATTGGAAACAATAACCCTGAAAAAAATTCCCAGTGTTTGCAAAATCTTACAATCTATGAAAGAATTGCTTGTAGAGAGCTTAAAGAATTTGAGTGTGGTACTTTAACAGGATGCCACCGTTGCAGAAATCTCTTCCCTCCTAGGCATTCCATGATCAGATCAAAGTTTGAGTTTTTAGAAACCATAGCAACTCAGCTTTCATATAGCGAGACCATGTAAAGTTACAGAGTGGGGTCTCTGAGTTCTGAGGCACACAGCTGACTCAGTAACTGCAGAGGTTCAAACCTTCTCTGACATTAACGTCAACAGAAAAGTGTGCACTGGGAGCTTCACGGCCTGGGTTCTCTGTGACTGAGAAGATTCTGTAGGTATAATGTGTAGGCCTGTACTTTAGTCCATATATTGTATCTTTTGCAGTGTAAACCCTAATGTGTCCTGATGTGTCCCTTGAAAAATGAGCCATGAGGGCAGATGTGGTGGAACTTTTTCTTTTGTCCTGCTCCCTTTTTGTTCAGCCAGTGTCAACATTTAGAGTGGTTTAAACGTCAAATCTGGCTTGGCCTTTAAAAAACTGAATACTAGTGGTCACCTGAGCACACTATAGAAGCAGGTGTAAACCATGATTTTGGTCATGATGTTGGAGTCAGGCCAGTTAACCAAGTGTAAACTGAAACAAGCCTGAAAATCGCCCAATGCCAGAGAATCAACCAGCATTCCTCAAAACTATTAAAAACTTTTGAATGACTTGCAATACAACCTGTGTTGTAGTAAAACGCACCTGAAACAACATTTTCTTTTCACCCTTCTCTCCTCTGTGCACCTTGTTAGTCTGTGAAGTTCTACTCTGTTTTCGCTCTGACTGAAAATCCTCTTTAATGTTCTGGCTGAAGGATTTTCTCTGTATTTTCCTTCCTGTCTTTCCAGTTGGCCATTTCCTGTCTGTCCTCTGTCCTGTCAGTGGACTTCAAGGCTAGTGAGCTGGAGATCGGCGTAGTGACCAAAGACAAACCTAAGTTCAGGTAACTTCATTCACGCACTGGTTTCACCACATGGGTCATGACTGAGGTTCTGCCCTGGATTTTTACCCTGAAAGAAACGTGGCATTGTTTATTATTTTAGGTGCTTTTATTGCAAATACGAGTTTACTTTGTTGTTTTGGTTCATTCCATTTATATTGTTGGTCAGATGCTTTTTATTTTTTGGTCAGTCTGGTAATTATACAGGATTTGAATCTCTCTGTTTTGAAGGACTTTACATGGCCATGTCTGACTTTTGTTCTTCCACTTTTCCTCCCGCTCTCCTTCTGGCAGGACACTCCCTGAAGAAGAAATTGAAACCCACCTGGTTGCCATAGCAGAGCGGGAGTAGAGACACCCTTGCAAACATCGGTCTGTGATTTATCATAGTCTGCTATAGTCGGTGTGCTTGATTTAGTGTAATTCACCAGCGCTGTTCCACTGTACACAACACTGTACACAGTCGGTCACCTGCATGTCCAGACAGATTAATCAAGCGCACCTGATGAAGAAACTGTGCTAAAAAGGATCGATACATGTTTGATTCATAGTGATAGGACACATATCTCCAGTGGGCTTTTTTAAAACAGTTCTGTATAGAGTAGTAATGCCATTTTTAAATTTTGATCTTGCACCTAAATCGACCAGCTAAACTTTTGTTGGATGCTGGTTTGTGCATAATATTTATCATACAGCATTTTTAGGACTGTATGTTTATAACAACACTCTCCAAAGATCATAATAAAACTGTCCCTGGGAGTCATACTTAATGCTTTTTAAGCAATTCACAATAAAACTGAATGCAAAGAAGACTGAGCAATGTCGTGTGTTGGTTTAACGTGAATGGATTAAGGAGATGTATTAATTTTGGCTTGTAGTTTGTACAGATATCTCATTGAGGTGCAGGTATTCTTTTTGATCAGCTCCGTTTAGGTGACAGGTCACTTCAGTCTTTAAGTTATCAAAGATCCACACCTTATTCCATCAATCATGTCATTCTGGAGTTGGACGTATTCATGAGCAAGAACTAAGGATCCAGGATTTAGATGGGGTAGAGTATTAGAAACATTCATGTGTTCAGTTATGTTAGCTGCAACTAAAGCAGATTTAATTTTAAATAGCAATCACACTTTATGAGGCTCTTGTGTTGAAATGTATGCGGCTTCTCTGCCTGTTATCCACTGTTGAATGTCCTGCGTTTCTTCCTGTGACCACTAGATGGCAGTGGTGTGCCTGCTTCCAGCCTCCTCTGAGTATTTCATAACAGAATTTGTTCTTCTTTGTACTTTTCTATTTACAGAAATCTATTTTGACTCTCGTAAACTATTACACTTCCAAGTCTTTGGGGATTGTCTGTATGTGTGTCACACTGCCAATCGTCCATTTCCACTTTGTTATTTGTCCCTCGTTGTGTGTCTTGTCAGTCCACCAGAAACACACTGTGACCCACCACTTACAAAATGTCACCTGGCAATCTGAAAGGATAAGTGTTTCCGTGCTCAGCCACGCACGCACATATTCACTCTTAAAATGAGCACTTACAATGACAGAGAACAGCAGCGTGTTTATGCTTTTACTTTATTATTAGAAGCAGATTACATGAATATACTGTTAGTTTACAGAAGTTAAACTGTGATCCTACATTATTAATAATGCTGATTCTCTCATTGACAACAATATTTATTACTTACCTGCCAAGTAGTTTCACAGTATTCACTGCCCTGAAACTGTCTTAAACAAATACTGTACCGTTGCAATATCTCTATGGTAGCCATGTGATGTTTCACATCATACATGTGTTTGTTCTGCACCAGTTTCCAGTAGTTTGTGTTTCATCTTGTTTGTTGTTTATGGGCTCTCTTTGCTCCTCGGTTCTGTCCTGTTTCCTTACCACCCCCCAGCTGCCCTGCAGCCTGCTGAGGTCTCTTCTTTCCCACAGTCACCAAGTGGTCTGGGGGTTTTTCATTAGAATTTACATCTGATATTTCAGGGTCTTTACCTTACAGTGTAAAGCTCATAGAGATAACTGCTGTTGTGAACTGGTGCTATGTAATGTAACTTTACCAATGCCCATCCAATAATACATTTAAAAGATAAGATTAATACTTTAAGGTCATTTGAAAGCTGACCAGGACTGAGAAGAAGGATATTTAAAGACTGGATTCTCAATTTGTTTGCAGACACATTAAGGATTTAGACTGAGAGCATCAAAAAGCCCCGCTAGTCTTGTTAAAGCTCCTAGTGGTTGGAGCACGGTCCTAAGTTGCATTGATAGGCTTTAAGTGTCTCGCCTCAAATTACTTTATGGGAGCATTTCTGTACTTCTTAGATAACATAAGATTGTGTATAAAGGTATAAGCATTGGCACATAAACTCTTATGGCCTGTTTTAACCCCATGCCAACAGGATGGGAACAGTGCTGCAGTGTAGCATAAAGATTATATATATATGTGTATGTATGTATATATATATATATATATATATATATGTATATATATGTATATATATATATATATGTGTGTGTGTGTGTGTGTGTGTGTAAATTTTTCAGTTTAGTATTTTAACCGGTAAAACCAGCTGGCTCTTCAATTCCCATTGCTGGCATTGCATGCACAGGAACCTGGAAAAACAAAGAACACAAAGAAGAACGCTGTCAGCACTGGCAGGTTCACAGTTTACATAAATGCAGACAGACATGAAAAAGTCTCCACCAATAAAAGTGTTGAACTCGTAGATATGCTAGCTATACTTAGTGGATCCACACCGCAAAAGTAGCTGGAGTACTGGAACCTTTACACGTTCCAGTCCCTGGTTTTTAGATACTTTATTCTGGCAGAAACATTGTTACAGCCATGGACTGTATACAAAAGATGGACATGGCCACCATAAAGCAGACTGAGAAGCCACTGCACGCTGATTAGCTAGCAACTTGTCGAACACAGTGAAGCATATCCTGCTTTATCCTCCTTTTTTACTTTAATTAAGTCTGTGATTAGCACATAAAAACATTTTGTTATATAATATATGATTTGGAACTAGCAATTGAGATAATAACTAATTAAAACGTGTTTACTGAGATCAAATAGCAAGAAAACTGAAGGGATGTTCTCCCCTAGACTTCTACACAATTGAACTCAAGTCACACCCATTCCTGCTATTAAAAGAACAGCTCTACTTCACTTTTCAGAGCTGGTAGCATTGTCCATCTTTTATATACAGTCTATAACTCTAGCTGGAAAAGCACAGGGGTTATATAACAGCAATGTGAATGGTCTCTTCATTTAAGTTTTAAACTGCAGTAACAAAATATCTTTAATGAAAAAGACCAATCTGTGCTTGAGATTAATTTAGGGATTACCACACAGTAGGACAGAGGAAGGTGGAAAGGGAGGTCTTATTTTAAGCTGTTTTAAAATTAATTACATTAGAAGATGTAAGTGAAGCTTTTTATGGGAAAAGGAGACATGACAGAAGATTTACAGGATTGGAAAGAAAAAATAATTGTATCACTCCATGACTGAAGTGGATCTTTAAATTTGAAAAAACAAAGACTTTGTAATGGAAAAGAAATATCACCACACACAATTAACTATAGGACCGCTCCCCTTTCATTTTCTTATGGTGTATTATTGAATACTAGATGTTTTATAAAACTTTAAGAATAAGTAAACAGTTAATTTATATATGTGTGTCTTTTCATAAACAGCTTTATAGGTTTTTTTTTTCTTAAGGTCCTACCCCTGCCCACTGGTATCAAGACTTGCTCGTCTTATTCTATGGTGTATTTAACAAAGTGGTGCCTTTTTAATTTTTAAATTGATTTGTACTCAGACGCCCCTAAGTATCGTTTCCCATGTCCTCTCCTCACCACATACCCTTCATTTTTCCCTGTGCCTTTTTTTCCTCATCCCTACAAACACACCACTTCTTCTCTTGTATTCGCAGCCCCATAACCCTCTCTTTCCTCAGGCACCTTCACCTCACAGCTGTTCTGCTCCTCTCTCTGTTTTGGCCATACCTCAAGCGCTAATGCCACCTGTTTCTTACCTACATGCCTGAACTCCTGCAGCTCATACCCCTCTACCTCACATTTATCCTTCCTTTTCCCCCATCACTCCCCCACCATATGAAATGTTGACCCTGTGGCTGGTGTCTCCTGGTACTGTGAGTGCCTGCCAAGCTAAATGGGCCCAGAGTACTGGCCGTGTGTGTGTGTGTGTGGGGTCACAGTGTGGGGATTAGGTGTGTGTGAGTGATTGAGGGTGACAGCGGCCCTAGCATTAGGTGCCCTGTGGCAGATTTCGTAGGCCTGTTTTAGACACACTAAGCTGGATTTACCAGCAGCAGTGTGTCAGCAGTGATGCAGCCTGGTTGGACCTCCTACAGAACACACACACACACACACACACACACACACACACACACACACACACACACACACACACACACACACACACACACACAGGACCCAGCAATCCACCTGTAACCAGTCTTGGCTGTCCCATTAACCCTTCCTTTCTGTCCATCATAACCTTTTTACACTCCTGTAAATGTGCAGCAGCAGCACAGTGGACCCCATGGTACAGGCAGGCCACTGCAGCGTGCTCTAAGTGTCCTCTGAATCTTGACAAACAACATCGAAACAAACAACGTTAAGGACACGTTGCATTTCAGTGCAACCAGTGGCTTACCTCACTTACCAGTACACTTACACAATGGATGAATTTTTACATATAAAGTTACACTTGTGTTGAATATTATGGCATTAAAAAAGTGCTTTACTTTGCTGACAAAAGAAGGCAAAAGAGAATATGGGTTAGCATGCAGTCAGTCTCATGACCATCAGACAATGCTCATGATGTAGCCTCCAGCTCTTCTGAGGTGGCTTTCTTTTCTGCTGTGAAGGTGTGATTGTTAAAAAAAAGAGCACACACACATGCAAATGTGTAGCTACATGTATATATTGTGTTTCCTGCAAATTGTATGTCCCTTGCATGAGCAGTACTATATGATTGAAATCACAATTATGGTTTTTCTTTGCCACTGAGTTGCATGCTGGGTAGATTGCTGTGTATGTGTGGTCACTTCAGTACTTTGTGAGAGGGCCTCTCAATCTGCACATGTGTATTGATGCTCAATTGTCTGTGTATATGTGTGTGTTTTTTGTGATACCCATGGACTGCTATGTGCACACCTTTGTCCTTCTGTGTGAGTGTGTGTGCACAAGTGTGCATTTGCGTGCCTGCTCACTCCCACATCTCTGTTACAGCCTGTCCATTGTGAACAAGAGTGTTGAGCAAGATCCTGACCCACCGGTGGGTACTAATCACACACATTCCTCAGGATTAAACAGCCAATTAACAATAAGAGCGCCATTGTCGCCCTGTCTCCTTGTGCGTCACACGTAAAAGGTTTTCTGTGTGTGTATGTGTACCGAGCGAGTGCGCGCGACTCTGTTTGTGTGCCGAGTGCATGTGCTTTTGGACGAGCACGAAGCCAAGGTGCTTTTCTGCTGATCAGAAAGAACTCTTTGTGCTCCTGTGGTGATGTGTTACAATATTAACATGAAATCGATGGCTTCATAACTGAGATTAAACAGAAACTGTGTGCAGCGTAAAAACAGCGTTGATACAGAGAGAAAGATGTTCTGTAAATGCAAGATGTGTGTGTGTTTGTTTATGTGTATTTTGGCACAGTGTTCTTAATGAAGCAAGATAAACCAGGACCTACTGAGACAACAGTGGCAGCTCCACCCGCTACAGAGCAATAAACATTCCATTTAATTCTACTCTGTTCTGTTCGTTAGTACACGCATTTGTGAGACTGTGTGTGTGTATGCATGATTGCATATATAAATGGTACCTTCAGTACCATTCAGTGTGTGTGTGTATGTGTGTGTGTGTCCATAGGGTGGGTGTATGCATCAGTGTGGCACGTGTCGGAGTGTGGCTGAGGATTAGTGAGGCTCAGGGCCTGTTGCTCCACTTCCATGATTATTACTGCTGTCTACTGCCATATGGGCTGGTGGTGTTGCAGGTGGTGGGTGGGGGTTCAAGCTACTGTACCACGCTAGACACACACACACACACACACACTCAACTCACCCCACCTTTGTCCACCCGCTGCAATAATGTCCCCCTTCTCCTCCACACCAGCACACACACATGACCAGAAGACACACACACACGATCTTTTATAAAGCATATAAAGCCATGCATGAATGCACATATGAGCTTTGTTTTAACTAGCTGAAGCCTGTGTGTGTGTTACATCTGGGGGACATAACTTCCCTGGAGACAGAAAGCATGTCCATATAGTGTAATTGAAAAACTTAGTGTAAGCTGTGTCTAAGTTAAGAATAGATGGGTAACGGGTACTACTTTAGTACCTGTGAGTCAGCAGGCAACCGCATGCCATATGGTCAGAGAGCAGTGGCCCGGGTTTGAGTCCGAACCTGAGTCTTTACCATACAATTATAAAGCGCTCTGAGGGTGCTGTTGTTGTGAATTAGTGCTACATAGTTAAAAAAAATGCAAACTGAATTGAAGAGCACAGGCTGCCTTTTGATGTTAATTAAACACTGTGAATGCTTTTACATTAGCAGTTTTTCCACGGTTCTTACAGTTTAATCATATATTTTTTATGAATAATAATAAATAACTTTAAGCAAATGAAAAGTATTTGATTTGCTATAAAGGTTACCTCAAATAATCAGTCAACATTATGAACTCCATTTATTCCATAACATAATTTGTATTTTGAATGATCATTATCTACCTTTTCTTCAACCACAATTAAAATGAAGCCAGAATTTTGAATGAAATGCATCTGAAATGTATAAAAATCAAAGGTTTATTTATTTAAATAAGTACAAAAAGTATAACAATCAGGTACAATTTTATCTGGCCAGATCCTATTAAATGTAGCAATTTAAATTGCACTTGCATAGAAAAATTAAATGAACAATTTACATGTAATTAAATTAGTTCAAGTCAGAATTTCGGGCATATGTGTGTGTGAGTGTGTACTTTTTTTTCTTTTTATTGCATTTACCGAATTTGTATTCACTTCCAGTATTAAAAGTGAATATTTTGACATTGTTTGGTGATATTTTGGTATGCAGTTTCTCAGCTTCTACTACAAGTGTATGAGTATGACGGTATGAACAGGTGTTAACACCCTAAAACCTCAGACAGTGATAGGGAGGGGGTTAAATGATGACTGGTATTGCACACACACACACACACACACACACACACACACACACACACACACACACACACACACACACACACACACACACACACACACACACACACACACCACCTGCTGCTGTCTGCAGTTGATTAGAGATCTGTCTACCAGAGAAGACAGCAGGACACACACATGCACGCATCAGGGGGTCTGCAGTCTGTGAAATTGATCAAGATGCTGGCCAGACATTATTTACAGATGAACTCATAGTCAGACTGATCCTCCTTCTTCTGTCATACACACGCTTTGTGCCTCCACATCGGACCCAAAGGAGGCTGGAGTGCAGCACAAACAGCTTCTTAAAAAAAAAAAAAAACTCAGCAGAACTGCATCCTGCAATGACTGACGTCACACATATCATACATTATGTATAATTACATTAATCTCATCTCATAAAACGACTGTCCACAAAACACGCATGGTAATAAAACCAACACTTTAACACTTTAAAAGCTGAACCCTGAAACTGAAAATAAATTTTTTTAAATTATAATATTAATTATACAGCAATATTAATTTGCATAAGTGCATGAGTTTTCATTTTTATTCTATTTGCTGCAGGATGTAAAGAATTATTTGTTTGTTTGTTTGTTTGTTTGTTTGTTTGTTTGTTTGTTTGTTTGTTGGGGGGGGGTGTGCATTTTATTGCTTAGAAATTTATTGTGTAATTTATTGAAGTTTATACAACTTTACACCAGTTACACTAGTTTACACTAGGCATTCAGGGGTTCATTAAAACATTCGCTAATATCATTCATCAGCCTGATAGCCCCAACTCTATTCAAGAACGGGGCCTCATGTGACTGTATCATAAACATGGACAAAAAAGTCTTTGGTTGCAGTTGATAAAAGTTGATAGTGTGAACAAAAGGCATTTTAGAATCACAGAAATAGGTTTGTATTTCTTTTTTAAAATTTCATAAATATAAATAAGAAAGCATTAGTTTCTTCCAGGCTGTATTTACCATAAAAATTTATGTGAAACCATTTTTCAGAGGTTTCCAAACATGCAATATATCACCAAAGAGACCACCAACTATAAATATCACTGAAGTTTTTGCTGCATCAAATTTGTTAGAGATTCTTTAAAGTAGCTTATATGTATCCATATATACATAGCCACCAAGGTGCAAGTAAATTAAGCATCCAGCCCTTGTCTATAATTGTTGAGTATATGTTTATATATGCATCACATTGTATAAGTGTTAACAGCTGAGACCCATGACAGACTGCTGGTAACCCAAATCCTTCTCAAAGGACGCGCTCACGCAAGCCCATGCATATGCATACGTATACACTAACAGTGTGCAGAAGCATTGTAACAGCAGGACTATTCAGTGAAACCTACACACAACTGTACATATATGAAATGTAAGCACTATCAGAGAGAGAGACACATGGTCTGACCTGGGCTCACGCAGAGTAATCCTTACATGAGTTAAATGAGGAGTTAACACTGACCTCAATACATACACTCCAACAACAGCATTCATAGCTACATACAAACTCCTACAACAGATGTAGTATGAACATGTGTCGTCTGTGAATGACTTTCTATATGAATAGGCCAACTTGTATACTGAAAAACATGAGAGGCGGCACAGCGCTGACAGCGGGACCCTGAGAAAGCTCAGACTGGGTCTGTCACAACGCCCCTCCCATGCTCCCCCTCCATCTGCCTCTCTCTCTCTCTCTCTGTTCTTCCACTTTTTTCTGCCCTGTTTTATCATCACTCTAATCAACTCTTCCTTTCTTCCTTCTTCTCCACCCCATCCACCCTAACTTTCCGCCCAGTTTCCTTCAGTTATAGACTTTTGTCCTCCGCCAGTCACTCATGGTAACTGTCGCATTCTTACCTTCTCGTTGGTGTCAGCCTGGCTGGTCTCACCCTCACACCTTCACTCACACACAAACACCACTGTGGCCTTTTCTCTCTCACAACAGCAACTTCCTAAAATGTTCGTTTACCTTATCAAAACTGATCAATCCAGCCACAGAAGTTAAGGTCCAGGCTCTCCGTTCCAGTGCAGTGAGCGCTCAGTTCTCTCCATCCACCCTTCCTCTGTCAATCTGGCCACAAACCCCTCTTTCCTCCCTTTATCCCGAGGTAAGATACTTACTTTTCAGATAAAGCATATTATGATAAATCGGCTGAACTCTGTGCGCGCGTGTGTATGTGTGTGTAACTGTCTCACACACACACACATGCACACTATAAGCACACAGAGTGTACACAGACATACAAAAATACGCTGTGTATCGAACAATATGATGTCAGAGTACTTAACAGCTGGGGGAAATGTGTGTGTGTGGAGGGTTTGTGCATGTAAATCATGTGTATGTGTATTTTAGGCCTTTTTGAATTTGATGGTTTTTGGTCTTTGTCGTGTTGCAAATGGCACAAAAACAGCTTTTTTCATCTCCATCCTGCCCACACACCCACACCCACCCACACACACACACAAAGTAAAGGATTGGTAGTAAACAGAAGAGAAAGTTGTCTTTGAGCCATTTTAGCATGGGAGGATTCAGAAAAAAGGGCTAGCTGCAAAATAAAGTAAATTTTCTGTCAGTAAAAAAGCCTCGGGAACATTTCATGAGCAATCACTGAGTGAAACTTCATTTCAATTCCAGTTTGAAATCCTTTTTTTATCCTTTGGAATTAAAACATTCAGACATCCATCTGAGCAGCACTGAGCATACAGATGAGGAGGATTTCATATCTGAGTATTTTTCTTTCTTTTTTTTAAACTATAGCTGTCCAGAATGGATGAGTTTGCTCTCAGCTTCTTAGTTTATTGAAGGGCGTTCGCTAATGAAAAAGGGATGAGAGAAATAGTGGAGCATATGGGCAAATGTTCTCTAACAAAGTGGGATGGCAGTTAAGGTCAACAAGGGGAATAAAAGAGTTTGGAGAAAATGAAAACTAAATGAAAATACAATGGCGGTGTTTGCCTGTGGGACATGTATGCGTGCTTGTTTCAAAATGGGATGTTTACGAAATGCTGTGCCCTCCTGTGTGTGTGTGTGTGTGTATGTGTGTGTAGGTGTGTGTCTGTGGGAGTATAGATTAGATGCACTAAGCCTCTTATGTGATGGTTGCCCTTAATTTGCTTCTACTCTGGGTCCTAGTGCGTCCAAACCACAAGCATCACGGAACAATTTCCAAAACAAACAACCCAGAAAACATTACTTGTCATGCAACAGTAAAATCCGCTGCTTTGAATAAGAGCATTAATATTTAGACTGGTACCTAGGCCTGTATCTTAGGGAGGGCTTATCTTTTTATGCACATTCAAGAGCACAATTTAAAGAGTAAAAATCACAAAGAAAATAACTTGGAGGAGAAAAATAGTGACTGTACTAAATAATTCTGAATAAATGAGTCAACTTCCTAATGCTTTCATAATGCTTGTCTTATTTTCTAAAACAATGGATGCCGCAGTTTTGGAACTGTTTTTCTTTAAATCTGGTGCAGCACTTAGGCTACAACCTAATGACGATTTAAAAAAAAAATCCTGCTTTTCCATTTCAAAATAAATGTACAATAACTAAAAAATAACTATATACTAATATTTTACAACTATGCTTTATAGCCTAACACAGTCCCAAATAAGCTAAGAAACTACTGATTAAATGAAGTTATTTTCCCTACTATAAGCTTATCAAATTCTACTGCTCATAACAAAAAACATTTTTAACATAAAAAAAAGTAAGAAAACAATGTATTTTCTGTTAACTTATAACATAAAACATGTAAAAAAAATGTACTTAAGACTCTGAGGGCAGGTTCTAGGAGAATGCGCGTGCACAGCACTGCTGCGCTCGCGCCCTGACGCGCATCTGAGGTCTCGTTATTCCCGCCGTTTTTTTTTCTTGTCAGCTGGAGGTCTCGAGACAGTCTTGTCCTCGGACTCCCCACAGTTAGCTCATTTAGCTATCCTGCTAGCAGTTAGCTTTGTATAAACTACCCTAGCAACAACAACTGACAATAACAGCTAGACAAACAAACAAACAGGCGTACCTGGATGTGGTAAGCAACTGAAGAGTCCACCGTATCCAAACCGTGAACAGCGCGCACACAGGAAGGCCTCCCACACACTGAGACAGCCACACACACCTCAGCAGGTGAAGACATTTTATTCTGAGATTTGGAAACGTTCAAACACGCCGGTAAAATACTCTCTGTGGCTCTGTGTGTGTCTTTATATCTCCTGCTTTGGCTTTACAGAGCTAGATAAACCCCTTATACAGTTTGGGCTGTAGCTACATGAGTGTGTGTGTGTGTGTGTGTGTGTGTGTGTGTGTGTGTGTGTGTGTGTGTGTGTGTGTGTGTGTGTGTGGATTTTAAACTATAAGAAATCCGATTCAATTAACAAGCGCAGAGAATCGGCTTTGGACACTGTGAAATTGTCTCGCTGTAGAGGATGGCACAGGCCAAACTAGCCCCGGGAGGAGACACAACGCATACACAAAGCTCAGCGATAATAAATACAAAACCAGGACTGACAAAATAAACAAAGGGTAACGGAAACAAAAACAAACAAACAAACAAACAAACATCTGTAATAATAGTGCGTACAAAATTATAAGATAACGAAATAACGTCGGACTTTGCAATAAAACATCTTTATCAGATACTTATTACACATTTATAATGTAGGTATATAATCAGACCAGGGCCTGACAAATCAAATAAAACTAGTTTCAGATTATTATTATTATTATTATTATTATTGATTAAGTGAATGAATGGATAATTGGTCCGGAGGCAGCATGTTGTGGATCAGAAGGGGATTTAATAGCAGAACAACGCGGTCTTTGTGCTACTTTTAATCCGGCCTGTACCCCCTTCTCCACCTCAGCTGCTCTACCTCTGCCTCCACACTCAGGCAGAGTCGTCCAATTATTTTAGGGAGGCCAATTTCAAAAATACTTTAGAACAATATAATAAAATTTTAAAAAAGAATTAATTCGTTAAAAAAAATGATATCTTGAAAATGTCTCCGGACACCTATGCTTGTTGCTGGGATGACTGTAAGGCTAAGCTTGGCAAGTGGCTATAAAAACGAAAATTGTTAAAATTTGTGTTTGCGCGCGCGGTGTGTGTTTTATAGTACTTTTTCGATGTTTGTGTTTACTGCCTGCATATCAACAAGTGTTCTTTGTTGCTGCGGCGACATTTAGATGAAATAGGGACATTAAAAAAGACTATATATATTATCCTCTATTGGAAGACAACTTGAATGAATAATGAACAATATGTAGATGCGCGTGGGCGAGTGCGCAGAGAGAGAGAGGGAGAGAGAGAAGGAGGGAGGGCTCTGGGTGTCTACTTGGATAAGAAGTTACTTCTAATTAGCCAGTCTCTTCTCGCTCTCCTCACTTGTCCACCCTGCAGATCAGCATCCTCTTCTTCTCAGGGACGACCAGGGACAGCAGAGGGGCCCCCCACCCGCCTTACAATTTTTCAACACCCGTCAGACCGCAGGCACCAAACTGCTGTGGAGCTGCCGCTGCTGCCGCTGCTGCCGCTGCTTTTTGGCATCTTTCACCCGGCCACGTTATATGTGCGCACTGCAATTACGCACGGCTCTGATGGAGATTCTAATCGGCCTCGATTAGCGAACTGTGCTGTTTTCAGTGTGGTGTATTGACTTGTCGCACCGGGCCGACTTCAGTTGAGGTAGTCTTTCTTTTTTTTGACTAGAAGAAGGCACTGAACATACACCAAACCCTTAAAAGCGCCGTGGTTTTACGCGTCAGGTGGAAACAGGCGTAAAGGGGCTTGGCCAAAGGTGCCTGGCTGGAAGGCAGTAAGTCAGAGTAACGTATAAAGATAGTTGAGGAGAAGGCAGTCAATGGACAATTAAAAAACAAAAACAACCTAAGGCCAAACATCCCAGGAAAAGGAACAAACACTGTTAAAGGCAGTTAGAGGGAAAATAGCGAGAGAGAGAGAGAGAGAGAGAGAGAGAGAGAGGAGGGAGAGGGAAAGAGAGAGAGAGAGATACACCCCCTGGAGACTAGTTAGGAGACCCGGCCCCCGGTCTGAGAGAAGGAGAGAGCGAGTGAGGGAGTGAGGGAGTGTTTTAAAGCCGGCAGGAGGCATGATGTCCTACATTAAGCAACCCCATTACGCCGTGAACGGGTTAACGCTGTCCGGCCCGGGCATGGATCTGCTCCACACCGCCGCCGTTGGATATCCCAGTAAGTACTGGCCTTTGACTTCTGTGTGTTTTTAATCTGTGTAAACCTGTAGTTTCTCTAATCGCCTTTATTTTAAGTAAACAAATAAAATAAAACAAGGGAAATGATGGAATTAAGTGAAATATTCGTTATGTATTTATTGCTTATATTGCGCAGAAAAACGGTAAAGAAAAAAAAAGACTCAATTTGAATGATATATTTGAAACTTTATCTGTACGGTTATATTTATGATTATGAACGTAAGTGTCTACTGCTCCGTGTATCAGGACATGTGTTCACTTGACCTATAAGTTCAGAGGATTATAGAGTCAAAAACAATGAAAATGTGTGAGAAGAGAAAGGCCGCCATGTTCTCACACGGAATTAAAACTATCTCCAATCTGTTGCTCTTACAGTGTAACCTATTTACAAAAAGGACAGTCATTGTATTTCATATTGGTGCATTAATAATATATATTTTTTCATGAATGAATACTGAGGTTGTTTATAAAGGCCGATATGCAGCGATCAGCATCTGCCACAGCCCAGAGGATAGTTTGAAACGACGGCAGAAGGCGTGTTGTCGAGCTCGGCCCAAAGTTTACGTTTTTAAAAGTCATAATCCCCGATGTGGATATTCATTTCGTTTCGGTCTTTCTTTTTTTCCGATTCGCACAGAAATATTAAAAAAGAAAGAAAAACATCAGGCCTGCTGGATCCGCTTATTCGGTCCTATAAAAATGTTTCAATCCCGCACACGTTTGTTTCTTTCCTCAATGCCACATAAAAGATTGAGCTACGGAGACTCGCCACTATATGTTTATGTCTACACATATCCACGGCAGCGTATAAAATGTGAAACGAAGCCGCAACAGTGCTTATGTATTTAAAGTGTATGCTGCGAATTCAAGAGAAAAATCGGAATTCGTTTATTTGTTTCAGCGTTTTTATTGAAGTGGTTTATATATAGATTTGAATTTCTTATTATTTTCAATTCATCATTTCTTTCATCATCAGTTCAATCATTTTTTAAATGTAATAAATGCACACCAACGTTGATACATGGCCTTACATGGTCCAATAATTTTTCTGCGGAATTCTTCAGATATAAACTCAACGTAGATTTTAACGTGGCAATAATAATAATAATAATAATAATAATAATAATAATAATTTTTGTAGGCACCCCACGCAAACAGCGTCGGGAGCGCACGACTTTCACGCGTGCGCAGCTGGACATCCTGGAGGCTCTTTTTGCCAAAACACGCTACCCAGACATCTTCATGAGGGAGGAAGTGGCACTCAAGATCAACCTGCCTGAGTCCAGAGTCCAGGTAACACATTATACGGAAAATTATACTCATATATATTTTCCTATATTGGCAGGGCAAAGCACCTGTGTGTGTGTGTGTCTGTGTGTGTGTGTGTGTGTGTGTGTGTGTGTGTGTGTGTGTGTGTGTGTGTGTGTGTGTGCGTGCGTGTGTGTGTATGTCACAGAGACACACATACAGAAAGAAAGTGAGGGTTTGTTGAGTTCTTATGAAAGCAGCTTGTACATCTTTAATATTTTTTATCAGCTGCTTTGATTGTGAAATAGTGATACTTAGATACCTTCTCTCTGATGCTCCTGTTCCCAAAGGTCTGGTTCAAAAACCGTCGTGCCAAGTGCCGCCAGCAGCAGCAACAGAGCACAGGCCAGTCCAAACCACGGCCCCCTAAAAAGAAGGCATCCCCTGCTCGTGAGGCCAACACCGAGGCCAGTGCCAACCCCACCAACGGTCCCTACAGCCCTCCTCCCCCTCCTCCAGGCACCGCCATCACCCCCAGTTCCAGCTCTGCTAGTGCCACAGTGTCCATCTGGAGCCCAGCCTCGATCTCTCCGCTGCCAGACCCCCTGTCTGCTTCCACCACCCCGTGCATGCAGCGTACCACCACCTACCCCATGACCTACACCCAGGCCCCAGCCTACAGCCAGAGCTACGCAGGCTCCTCCTCCTACTTCACTGGCCTGGACTGTAGCTCCTACCTGTCTCCAATGCACCCACAGCTGTCGGGGACCGGAGGGGCCCTGAGCCCTATCACAGCCTCCTCTATGGGCGGGCCCCTAAGCCAGTCCCCAGCCTCACTGTCCTCCCAGGGCTACACAGCCGCCTCACTGGGCTTTGGAGCCGTCGACTGTCTAGACTACAAAGACCAAACTGCCTGGAAGCTCAATTTCAATGCCGCTGACTGTCTGGACTACAAAGACCAGAACTCCTGGAAGTTCCAGGTCTTGTAAATAACAGGAGGTGGGGCGTGGGGAGGGAGGTAGAGGGAAGAGGTAAGAAATAAAAATATAATAATCAAAGTAGGTTGAAAAAAAAAACAAGATTACTTTCTATGTGTTTTAGAAGGAGGAAGAGGTAAACTTGGGACACAGAAGTCCCACCAATCACACATCGGCTGAGGAAGTGATCGGCTGAAATAAACTAAGTGTTTGTTGTTTCAGAAAAATATCAGTGGGAGTAATGTGATCTGTTGATGCTTGGCTTGGTGATTGTAACAAAGAGATGACAATAGTGTTTAAGCAACATAGAAAATCAGCCTTGAAATCAAGGAATGACAAAATGTAAGGAAAAAGAGACTGATGTATGCAGAATAAAATCAGACTAGTGAGAACAAGCTTTCCTTTTGATTCGACTGATAAAGCTGAGTTTGACTTGGACCAAATTTAAAGCAGGACTTATTTGTAAAATTGCCACAGCACAACAACATTTGTAACCTACAGGTTGTTTTTAACATAGAATTGAAATGGACCTTTTACACTGATGAGAACTTGCATTTCTTCCTTTCAGACTTCTAATTTTGTTTTTTCTGTGATGTTTTTCTTTGAAAAAGCTGCTTTTTTTAATCATTGAGCTTTGAGAAATGAAAACAGTTCAGCTAACCCAATGTGACACCTAAAGCAGGTGTCTTTACAGGGTCTTCTCTAAATCACACACAAGCTGATGGTTCCTAGTAGCCTTGCATGACAGTGACCCCCTGCAGCCTGTGTGGGATACGAGCTGAGGGGGGGGGGGGAGGAGTAGGTCACTCCAGTGACTGCAGTACGAACCTGTTGCCTTTGAGCATGGTTATAATCATTAGCTGAAAGGCTAGTACATTGTTAGTGTAATAGGATCACTTCCACACATTTTGAGGAACAATGGTCACATTGTTGCTAGTTGAGGCAGAGGAACCCCTCTTCATCTCACAGTGGCATGATGAAAGCAGACTGCCAATAAACTGCTGCAGTGAGGTATGTGATGGGAGAGGAGACTGCACCGGAGAAAGGGAAGGGACTGGGCCTACATGCGGCTGACTCACCCCTCCTCCTCCTCCTTTGCTCAGAGTTTGGTGCCTCTCTCAGCTCCAACCTGTAAAGATGTGATGGGTACCACTTTATGTGTTTGATGTTTTGTCTGATTTTTTTTCTTTTTTTTGTATTAGACTTAAAACAACTTAAGTTTCTTTTCAAATTTGTGAATTTGTTTGAGTAAAATTTGTGGTAATTTGTTTTTAAGTTCATATTACTATCAGTACTATTATAACTATCATCATTAATATTATGTCTTCTGCTGACATGGACTTTGCTAATATACTTTTTTGTTGTTGTTTTGTAAATATTAAAACTTGAAAGTGTAATCATGTCTGGTATCAGCTGTGTGTTGTTACACAGGCACTCCACCCAACAGACTCTATCACTCTCTTTCTTAATTTCTAGAAAACTGCCAACTTTTAATTTTTTTTTCTGTTTATATACTTCTGGTTTCTGCTTCTTCTTCTTTTTTGTCAAACTCAGGGGTTTATCCAATAGAAGTAGCAGTATGCTTCTTAATCATTTATTGTACTTACATATTTTTTTGCTTTATAATCGTCTCTGCTTATTTTCTGATATGAATTATTTTGTATATTTCATTTGTCTCCTGTGTTTGACCGGTCTCATCACTACCATGCCAGATAGCTACAATGTTTCTGAGACATTAAACAACTTCATTAAAACTCCTGGGTTACTGTGTTCTCTAAGTCACGGATCCTTCCATTTCTCTGCAATTCAGGGCTGCAAGATAGTGCTAAATAGTGATACTGCAAATTTTAATATCGTTCCAATATCAAGGGAACACAGGGTCAGTACTGCTGGTACTAATACAGATACTTTTAACATATAAAGCCAGCTTTTTTAGGGGAGAGCAGTGTGTTACAATTTATGAGATGAATCATCATCAATTTGTAAATGCATTTTAGTGTTAGTGTCCACTAAATCACTGTGATTTTTATTCTCCACAATAATTAGTTAACCCAGAAAGACACACCTTTCAGCTTTCCATTCATTTTAAAACTGGGTTTTTTGGAGACCTGGAATTTAAATTTGCCTGTCTCTGAAGCTTGTTGGGTCAGCTCCTGTTGTTTAAATTTGATATAGGCTATAAATAAAATAGAACTGACAGTCACACAAAAAGGATCAGACATTTTTCATAGTGCATGTTTGAGGTATGTTTTTTTCATTTCCAGAAAAATAATGTGCTTAACACAATTCAGTGTGCCTGATATGAACAAAGTACCGATCCTATCACACTAGCATCGATCCAATAACGATACTGGGGTTGGTAATATTATCGATCCGCCCACCTCTACTGCAAGAGAAGAAAATGGAGCACTGGGACATCTATAGTGGGGAACACTGGGAATCAGTTTCTGGGAGTGTTCCACTAATCCATACAAGAGGTTCAGTGGATATAAGGCTGAAATGAGAGGGAGCAGGGCAGAGAGGACAGAAAACAGATTAGAACTAACCCTAATACCGAGTCTCACCACCACACCGGGTCCAAACTGAAGCACGAGAGACAGGCAGATTACTTTGGATTGATGGATGTTTCTGTGTGTTCCTGCCACCGATAGGCCAGAGGGTCAGTTTTATGGGGGTTGCGCAAAGTGCACTGGATGAAAGGTTTTAGCCGTGCTTCCGGGAACCACATAGGCTATGTCTTTTGTCCCTATCTACTGCCTTCTATATGCTTTATCCTTATTTTATGCTCAACCAGGGTAGTACAAAGGCAGTCCATGGGCAGGTCAACCTGCAGGGAGTGTTTGCTATTAGATGTGATGTGACCGGTCTGTGGGCTACGCTTTCTTGTACTGTTGTTGATCTGTCAGCCAGTCACAGAGAAGAGCAAAGTTATAATATTCTCTAATGCCTCAGATCAATTACTGTCAGTCTGAGCATCAGACACCTCAGATTAGATCAAGGAACAAAATCCACAACTAAAAATCAGTGTTGATTCTTATAGGACAAGCAAGTCAGTCCCAAAGAATCCCAACTTCAGCTATGAAATGAAGATATTTACAGACAGGAGGAAAGAAAAATTTATTAATAATAATTAATAACTCATCCTTTGGATATTTTTTAGGCTTAATGTTAAGTATATGTGGCTGTTTGACTGATAGAGCCTCAGGCACAGGCAGCCATAGCTGGCTAATTCGACTCACTGAACTGGACCTCACCTCTGTGTTTTGTTGTGTTGGGGCCTTTTTGATTATTTTTCATGGGATTATCCGAAAATTATTAAATAATCTATGGTGCAAAAACAGAGGAAAGTCACTCGGTGACATGAACAGATCAATGTCATCAAAGGTGTCGATTGCTTCTGTTTGAACAGTTTCTAAAGGCTGCTATTTGTTCATTTGGGAAATGTTTTGCCTGTTTGGTTTGCTGTAGTTGGGCTGTTACAGTGTGGCTGATGTGCTTTTTTTGGGTTGCAAATTTGCGTTGCCGAGAAAGTTAAGCTTTTGAGCTGCTGGGAATACAGTTTATCTAACAAAATGAGTGAGACTAGTGAAATGCCTGAGGAAAATAGAGGAAAGGAGGACAATCAAGCTTGAAATAAGGGCACTGACTTGAAAAATTGAAAGTCTTCAGACAGAATACAAATCAAATGTGGGGAAAAAAACAAAAGGACTAACATATGAAATTAAAGAGCTTACAAAAAAGGATGAAAATGCAAGGGAAGATTGCAACAAACTGGGGAAATTGATTCAGCTGTATTAAAACCACAAAGAAGCACAGTCAGTTATTATATTAAGTCCCAAAGAGGAAAAGGAAACCCAGAGAGACTGGTTTAAACGTATTACCGAACACAATTCAGGCGTTATGGAAGCTCTAAAGCAATGGCATTTTGGAGCTTGTAGGCCTTTCTGCAAACTGGTCATGGGGCTGTGGGATGCACTGCTTGCTGCAAATTTAGACATTTCTCCCATTTCCCCAGATGAGGCACCTGGCGAAGTAAAACTGAAAATACTTATTCACTAATGTTCAAAATGACATTCCCCTCTCCAAATCAGACAATATGGCAACAACAGACAAATGTAAATACCACAAGTGTGTGGAATATTTAAAGTGCCATGGTTCTGGGTCATTTTGACCCAGCATTTTCTATTTCTTGTATTTTGGTATTTTTTCTGTATGATGGTTTATTTTCTGATTCTTTAGTTGTCCTGTTTGGATAAGTTTCAGTGTTATTCTGGTTAAGAGTTTGTTCTTAGGTTTAGTTCATTGTCTAGTCTGTGCCTGTCATGTTTCCTGTTTTACTTTGAAGGTCTGCGTCTCATGTTTGCGTGTCCAGTGTTACTCTCCCCTGTGTTGTCATTATGTTTCATTCGAGTCAGCTGTGTCCTCATGTGTCTCCACTTCCCCTGATCACCTCATGTGTGTTTCACCCCATGTCTGGCCATAGTTTTTTGTAACAGTTTATGTCATAATTCTAGGTCTTAGTTCTCTCAGCATTCCTTAGTTTATTCAGTATTTCATAGTTGTTCATAGTTTTTTCTCAGTTTCCATGTTTTTACCTGAAACTAGCCAAATAAAGGTTCGTTTGGCTTTCAAGTTTCGCCTCCTCGCCTCTGTCTGCTCTTGGGTACTCTATACAAACCCACACACAGTCTGCCCCCGCAAACTGTGACATAAAGAGGTGATAAAGGTATCTCTGGTATAAGTTTGACATATATTATTACTGTTATTCATTCATATACTTGGAAATGGAGTGGCATTTATATAGCAGTTTCAGGCACCAAACAGCTAGTTCAGATTAATCTAATATGCATGGCTTTGTACAGTGAGAAAAGACCAAGGTACACAAAAAACACCCACAGGGCACAGGGAGAACAACAGCCCCACATTCAAACCCAGAGGGTCCTTAAAAAAAGTTAGCATAATGAATGCTTTTCATATAACTTTCAAATGTCAGTCACCAGTATCTCATAGGCAGTCGCTTCAGCTTCAGCTTCAGCTTCCTTGAAGTGGAATAAACTTTAGATTCAATCATGCCCACTTCATGTCATGTCCACTTTCTCTGTTCTGTGTTCCCCATGTCACTGTGAAATGCTGATTGTGTTGAGGCAGCTTTGAGGGTATATTTCTATAGACTGTACCTTGAGTAACAGAATTACTTTTACTCCACCTTTATTTCTGCGAATTCAGGAACCTCAGCCAAACTGTGTTTAGAGAATCGTATCTGACGATGATGAAAATATGGAGTCATGTTTTGTAACAGGACAGCGGAAAAAAAAAGGTTAAAATATATCCTTACAGATATGAGTTGTGCATACAAAAGGACAAATCTCAAAGTATTGAGTTACCAGTCCAAGACAATAATACCAACCACAGTTAAACTCTCACCACTATCTCACCACAGCTCCCTTGACAATGTCAGTGACGTGGCCACATTACCTGCTTCAAAAAATGCTGAAAAGGGCAAAAAATTAAAAAGAAGGAGATTGATTTTTTTGATAGTGACAAACTTCAGCACCAAACATCCATTAAATCTATTAATCGCAGCAGTGAGAGCAAGAATAGAACCCCTGGAGATTGTTTCTATTTTCTGGAACAGTACAGAAGAGGATGACCGAGAAAACTTTAACAGCTGTCTCCATGTTGTCTTGGACAGAGGATTCAGAAAGGCTTAGTCTTTGCTAAAGGAGTATTTTGGCAATGAGCATAAAATTTACACAACTTATATGGAGAAGGCTCCTTAAAGGCCATCAGTAACACTGAGCATGACATGAAAGCTCTGTAAGCACATACCCTCTTTCTGAGAGTTATAATGTTCTAGAAGACCCTAACTACACGCTTCAATGGGTTAGTCATGACAGAGAATTTTCCCTATCGCAAAAAAGTACATTGAAAAGAATAATTTTAGGTTTAGGCCATTAAAAATGAACACCAGCAATTGCCATTATCATTATATATAAATATATATCTATATATATGTATATATATTACAACTTTAATGGTTGACCAGCTTCTGGCCCACATCAGGAATCCATGATAAAGTTGTTCTATATACCACAAGTTCTGGAGTTGTGTATAGTGTATATAGAGTGTATATGATGGACATTGTACTGTCCAAACTATGCTTTCTTAATGCACCATTATAAGTTATCATGGCCAAGAGGACATGTCAACACACACTCCCCGTGCATATGGTACGACAACTTTTTTACATGCCCCTGGTACAGTGGACCATTATAAGTTATCATGGCCAGGAGGACACGTCAACAGGCTATTGGTTTTAAAACCAGAGAAGCTGTGGGCACAGTAATTCAAAATTGACTGGCAGCATCAGAGATGATTCAGAACCTTCAAAAAAAGTAGTAGTTCTCAGATATACCTTTAAGATCTGCCAAACTAGTCAGTGGTCGTTACAGCACCGGGTTACCTTTAAAGAAAAGGGAATTATGCATACTTGACAATAGAAATGTTGCACCAAAGGGTGCGCTGAACATTACAGAGAAGATTCCAGAGGGACCATTTCACCATTTGTTTCAAACTACACCAACTTAATATATGATATATCAAGGTTAGCAGGTAAGTTACGTGATCGTGATAGTCTCATGGAACATAGGGAAGGCAAAAAAACCCCAAAAAACGATATGTACCACACAATAGAGGCGGCTGAGGTTATTACTCAGGCTGCCCAGTAACAGTGAGACTTCTGACTGGGATTTAGCCTGAGAACACAGAGCTGGGTTCAGCCTCATGGTGACACAGCATAACTCTGGCTAACCCAAAAAGCTTATTAACATTAAGCATGAGACTGCAGTCACTAACAGACTTCAATGGCTGTTCATTTACCAAGTTACACTTGAAATTATAATGTTACACTCTGTGACATGAAAAGACAGATTTTTGTTACTAAATCGTGAGCAGAGTGAATTCAACAGATAGATAGATAGATGTCCTGTACTCTGCAGGCAGCATGCTCCTGTAATCCCCCAGAGGCAGCATATGGACCATGAAGCACAGACACACAGACAGGGATACACTCAGGACTTAGAAATATGATTCATTTCTTTCCCCTCTCTAATCCCCTACAAACAAGCTGGTGGCTGGCCTGCTCTGGAGGCACACTGTAATCATGCCACAGGCTGCTGCTGCTGCCAGAGCTGAGCGGCCTCCCCACCATCCCTCCTTCCCTCCCTTCCTTTCTCCCTCCCTCCTGTCCAACTGCAGTCCAATTTCCTCTTAATCGATTCCTAATCCCACTGCCGCCATAACACATGCGTCAAGCACACGCCCAGGCACACGCAAATACACATAAGCATGAATTCGTACTGACGTGGGTGCAATTGCATCATCAAACATACACTAGTGAATGCAGACTTCTTCAGGGAAAGCAACAATACCCATAAAACACAAGCATTCTGCTAATGCATGCTTATTGGTTTGACTAAGAACTTACAATAGGACACACATCTTAATGGCACTCGTTTCCAGAGGAAAACAACATATTGGAAGAATAAACGCCAGAAACTTACATGTGTAAATAAGAAGGGACTTACAAGTGTGGTTCAAGTTAATCAGGAAACTGCTGCTAGAAATTCTCTGGTGTTCCTAGCTTCAGAGCTAAAGTCAAAATGACAGATGTAGTAGCTCACAGTGTTGTGATATCCCTGACATCTACACAAAGGCAATTTACAATAATCGAAATCCATAAAAAGTTTACAAAATATAACAAACGCAAGAAGAAAATTTTTATGCTACAAAATTTGATAATAAAGTATGTTGCTTAATCAGAAAGTTATTAATTATACTACCTGTTATATTACTCTGTAACATGATCTGAAATGCATTATTACATTATTATCATTAGTTAACAATATAATTTGAATAGGAATGAAACATTATAAATCAAACAAAAGTGGGAATCTGAATTACATCTTGAGTTGTCAGAGGATGACTGGTGATCCGTATGTCTCACACAGCATAATTCCACCAGCTCTAGACGATGGAGAGAATATGGCTGGAAAAATGTGATTAGGTTCTTTATTACTCCTTATATCAAAAGCATGCAGCTGAAAACACCCCAACGATGCTGGAGATTATGTGGAGACTGGGACGCCAATCATTCTCATGTGTTTTGGAAGTGCAAAAATATCAAACCTTACTGGGAAAGCATTGCAGTAACAATGAAGAAAGTGCTGGGGTATGACGTGCCGTGTGAGGCACGAGTAATGTATTTTGGAATATGGGAAAATGTAAGAAAGGAGGACCATTACTTGTTTAAAACTATGTTGTTGTCAAGCAAAAAGGTAATAACAAAAAACTGGCTGAAAAGTGACCCTTTAAAATTGGAAGAATGGACTGATGTAATCGAGGAAATATATATAATGGAGAAAATGACCTACACTTTGAGACTGAAATCTGACAAACACCGAAAACAGTGGACAAAATGGATAGCCTATAAGACTCACTCAGCCCCATAAGGCAGGGACCTCTCCTCGTTGGGGTTTTTTTTTCTTCCTCTTTCTTGTTAATTCAAACTAATTTTAGTTTTTGGTCCTTTGAGGCATAGGCGGATGGCCGGGCCCTGAGAGAATGAGGTCCTGCTATTCCCCGCTCTGGGTTCAAATATGTTATGATTAAGGATGGAACTGGACCTGTCGGGGAGGGGACCAGACTTCGGGCTTTGTTTGGCAGTCTTCATATGGATGTAAGGGGCTGGGTGGATGGTGTGTTTGGGACGGGACCGATAAGACAGTACTTTGGGTATTCCCTGGCCCCCTCTCTATATATATGTGTATAATTATTCTTAGTTTTCTTTTCCCCACAGATTAGGTGTGCTTTATTCCTTTTAGTTTGTTTCTTTTGTGTTCCTTTTTCATATTTTTGTTTGCATGTACTATAAATTTGGAAAAAGTACAAAATAAAAAGTAAAAAACAAACAAACAATATAAATCTCAGGCTACAGTTCTATAGACCAACACGTATTCCTATCCTACGTATAGGTTTTTAGTGTTTACGTGTGGACACAAAACTAAAAGTTGAAAACCAGATCAAGATACGCCCAGGCGTTACCCACAGTGATTCTGTATAAGCATGTACAGGTAGAAATCAAATCTACAATGTGGCAAGCCTGACCGCTCATCACTGCTTTTTGTTACCTGTTAAAGTTCAGGCTCCGGAAGCTGGGCTGGGGTCTGCATTCGGTCAGCTTATCATCACTCTGAGATCTTTGCTAGCTTTGTGTTAGCATACTGTCTGTGCAGATGTTTACATTTTACCATTGCGCTCTTGTCCTTTTGTGCATTAAAAAAAGTAAGAGAAGTCCACTCCTTGTAAGTTGTAGACTGCTCCATCATTTTCCTTCTTCCTATTCCTTTCCTATTACCTTCCTATTCTTTCATACCTATAACATCAGGTATTTCGGATGTTTAGGTTTCATTTTGGCTGCCTGTCATGCAGTTAAATGAAGAACGTTTGTAATGAAAGTAATGATATATTTAGAACTGTAATGGGATTGCTGAATTTAGTACAGTAAAGTGTTACATTACTGCATTACTGAGAAATATAATGTGATTGCAGTAGTGCTTATAGCTGTAAAGTGTTACACCCAGCGCTACATATTGCACAGCAAGCAATTCCATTAAAATGCTCCAAAAGGTACTAGCAGTGGAAACAGGGGAAAGAGACGTCCAATTCAGTAATAATTAGCAGTCTGGGAAGTCTCCAGGTATATACATTCATAATATCCCCTAGTCTGTTTGGGGAATGGAATCCCTTTTAGACCCTGAAAAGACCACTAGAGGAACTGTAGATTTAAGTACTAGAGCAGGGGTGGGGGAACTCCAGGCTTCAAGTGCCGGTGTCCTGCAGGTTTTAGATGTGTCCTTGATCCAACACAGCTGATTTAAATGGCTAAATTACCTCATCAACATGTCTTGAAGTTCTCCAGAGGCCTGGTAATGAACTAATCATCTGATTCAGGTGTGCTGACCCAGGGTGATATCTAAAACCTGCAGGACACCGGCCCTTGAGGCCTAGAGTTCCCCACCCCTGCACTACAGGCTATTGCCACTTGACCACAGCTTCATGGATCCCCATTCATTCAAGGACTATCACATGTGCAACCCCAATAAAACCTAAGAAGAGTAATAGTCATAGAGTTATAGCTTAGTTATATTAGAAGTTCTCCTATGCTGGTAGAAACTGAGGGTCCACAAAGCAACTTTAGACCAGCAGAAACAGCTAGTTAGCTAATATAAGAATGACCATACTAACGCTAGCTAGTTGGCTACCCATGGCAAAAGTTTTTCAAGCACTGCAAATAAAATACAGTTTAGTGATGAAGCATGTTATTCTGATAATTTCAGTGTAGAGGAATTATAAATGTTTACAAGATACAGCTTAGCTTTTTAATATTATGATTTATTTCTAATATTTCTAATAACTGCAGAACTCACTGTGCACATTTTGAAACAACAATAACAGATTAAATTCATGTACTGTGACCAGTTAATCATGTGCTAACTTGTCAAGATCTGGTGAAAAAGGTCCCATTGACACAGGACTAGAGAACAGTTTACAACCATCTGGCAACCACTGATGAGGGAATAATGAGTACTTATGAGCAGTTGGCGAGGTTTTGGAACCACTGCCAACCTTTTGGGGACTACACATTTCTCTCTAGCAACCAGTGGTTGTATAAATATGACAGACAGCTCTTAAGCAAAGTCTACTTCAAATCATGTAAAAAACGTAAATATTTTGAGAGGGCACAACATGACGCGTATTGTCAAATGTTTGATAAGGTTGATAAAGCATTCACAGTACTTTACTTTCTTTGCCATTTTACAGCCAAAATGTATTAAATTAATTATTCACCATAAAATTCTACACACAATTCCCCACAATGACAAAGTTATATCGATATTTTTCCTAATTTATTAAAAATATAAAGCAAAAATATAACATGTACATAAGTACTCACAGCCTTTGCACTGGAGCAGTTTAACATCAAGGATGTCTGTGCATATTGCTACATTCATCTTTCCCTCAACACTGACTAGTCTCCTAGTTTCTGCTCCCGAAAAACATCCCCACAGCATGTTGCTGCCACCACCATGCTTCACTGTAGGGCTGGTATTGGCCTGGTGATGAGCAGTGCCTGATTTCCTCCAAACATGACTCTTGGTATTTTGTCTTTTATTGGTTTATTTTTATAGCATGGTTTTCTGCATGTTTGTATATATTTTTGCATGCTTTTATTTTGAAGTTTGTTGGTGTTTTACTTCCTACCCAACCATAACCACACCTGCATTAACACCTGCTCACACTGCATAAAAGATGTGAGGTGTGGGCAAGCCGATAGGAGTCACAGAGCATGTGCAGAATGGCATGAAAGCATGAAGACTGCAGAGCTTCAGCAGAGCAACAGGATGGGGAAGCTGGACAGAAGCCAAGGAGATTTGCCCTGGAAGTGTCTGCTGAACTGGTGTTGGATATAGTGGAGGAGTTGTATGCAGTAAGGCATTTCACAGCCAACCAATGAAGAAGAGGGTTTTCTGTGATGGTTGGTGCAAGAACATCCATGTCAAGACTGTTGCACCTGTCATACATTGTATATGTGTAGCACTTTTAGCTTGGTTTTAGTTTTTTAAATGCCCTGGACTTGTTTTATTGTAAATAAATGTTGAATTTTGTGCTCCTTGGTTATCAAGAAATTTAATCCAAGTGTTAAACTTGTATTTGTTAGCTGTTCACTGGAACTCTCAATGAGAGAACTGAAGAGGTGATACATACAGTATTAAAATTTAATTATTTATCATAGCACAACTGTTCCTCAATAAAGTTACCTAAGATTGACTGTAACACATATTTGGTAACTAGTTAATCATTTATTTTTCATTTGTCAGTCATTAGCATTAGATATTATATATCATCCTCAACATCGTAGCATAGCATAGCCTTAGTCTGAAATCTGCACAGATTACATAAGAGACATTAAAAATAATAATTCGTATCAATCATTTAAATAAGATTTGTAATGGTCCAGTAATACTTCTAAATCACATAGTACTGCAGTGTAAGTAGTGAGTGATCTGCAGCTAACAGTGGTAACAGGATCAGTATTACACTATGAATGGATCAACCAGCCACTGTCAGCCTCAGCATACACTTCTGCTTAGGGCTTTACTGCAGATTACAACTTAACACCTAGTTAATATCACTAATAGTAAAAGTCAGACTTTAGAGCTGCAGATTAATGATATGCTTCACTGAAACAGTTGTCTGGATTATGGAGGCACTTGGCATTTGGAGCTAGTGAGAGTATGTATCCGAGTGACTGAACCTGAGGCAACAGGTAGCAGTGGTTTATGTGGCCATTTCAGTACCTCTCTGGTGCCTGTGCCACTCTTTCTGATGTCCCACCTCCCATCGGAGGTTTCGTTTGAATTCTTTCCCGCTGCATGTAACCTACCTCTTCTCCCTCTGCACCCTTCTCTTCCTCCCTTCTTCTCACATGTTCCCTCCTTCACACCGCCTCCCCTCGTCTGACCCTTCCTCCCCACCACCTCTCCCAGTGTGCCCCTTCGTTCCCTCCGCTCCACCTCTCCTTGCAGTTTGTTATTCTTGCTGATCTAATTTAGAGAATGTCCCAAATCCTCTTAGTGTCCTGCTCCCTCAGCGCAACACTAAGTGAATTAGATGGGATTACTGTCTCCCTCTTCCTCCTCCTCCTCTTCCTTCTCGTCCTCCTCTTCCTCTCCATCCACGCCATCACTCTCGCTCATCATCTCTATGTCCATCTTTCTGTGGACATTTCTCTTTTCATCGGCGGGATTAAAGCCTTCTCCCTCTCCACATGACAAATTGGTTCCAATGTTCCTCCTGCTGACAGATGCTGTCGCAGGCCCAGTCCATCATGGAACATTAAGTATCGTTAATTAAACTTTGACCTCTTGCAAATAGAAAAATAAAATCATGACATAACACAGATGAAGTCCATCAAACATCAGCATGTCAAAGTAGAACAGGGAGAAGATATTACAAGGAAAGCGCTGTATGAACATGGATGCTGCTGATCAGGGTTGCCGCTCACCCTCGTTCCACTGCAGGCAGCACTGCTGGAACCACGTTTCTCAACTGTGTGACTGGGATTGATTGCACAGGATGCTGGAGGAACCCCAGATCCAGTTTTGTGCCAGTAGTCTAATCCGCAGTCTGGCTCCCACAGCTTCACCCTGATCTCTCCTGTTTAATTGCAGGGTCAACTTAGGTCCTGTTTACCAGAACGAACTCTGTGGTAACACTAAATTTGTCAGAATCCCTTTTCTTTCTTAAAAAATGTGAGATGTTGGTGTTACCATAAAAATATTATTTTAACCATACATATACACAAGCTGTCTCACATCCTGTATTCATGAACTCTAGTCTTGTTACCTAGATTAGGTAGGACTTTCCTACAAATTACTCAGTTTTTGAGCCAGAGCTAAATGTTGGACCATTTTATTAGTTTGTTACTTAGTATTAATGAGCAGGCTGTGTGTCTATGTAGCACACCTGTAAGAAAGAGGGTGTGAAACAGATGGAGACGAGGAAGATGAGAGATTCCTTAAATGTATTCATAAATTGTTTTTTCAACCATTCACACAAACATCAGAGAACATGCAGACTCCACACAGAAAGGCCTGTGAGACCAAAGTGCTATCTCCTACTCCACCTTGCTGAAAGCTGGTGATTCTAAATAAGGCTAGGTTAGCCCTGTAACAGACTGGTGACCTGTCCAGGGTGTACCCCACCTCTCAACCTATGGCAGGTGGGATAAGTAGGCTCCATCGGTGGAGATTGGATGGATGGATACATTTGAAGCTCAAGGGAAATGTTACTATTTATGGATGACTCATTTCAAAAGGGAGTTTGTGTTTATGTTCTTTTTCCCCGAGTTGTCTTTGAAAACAAATTGAAAAATAATTTTAAGAATAAGAATAAGAATAACTTTATTTATCCCGAGGGAAATTCTTTTGTCATGTACATGCTCAAAGCAGCAGGAGAGACAGAGGAACAAATAAATAAGATATACAATATATACAATAAGAATAGTAGTATACAGTAATATACAGTAGTAGGATAGTGCAAGACATAGTATCAAATAACTCTAACAAAGTAATATAAATGACTGTATCCTGGAGAATAAATAACTATCAGTGCAGGCGATTCTAGAAAGTGATATAGTAATGTGCAATAGAATAAAGGGAGTAGTAGCTTATGATGGGGGGAAGAAACAAATATTTAATATTCAAAAAGGTACTGTTGGGTAATATTGCACGGTCTGAAAGGGAACAGAATAACATTGGTAATAGTCTCAGGAAAATCACCTACAGAGTGAGGAAGAGTTAAACAGTCTTATTGCCACCGGCACAAAGGATTTACTGTGGCGGTCAGTTCTGCATTTCGGGGCAATGAGTCTTTTGCTGCGTTTGCTCCGATGGTCCATCATGGGGGCGTGCATGGGGTGGGAGGGGTTGTCCATGATAGAAAGAAGCTTTTTTAGCATCCTCCTCTCAGATGCCTGTTGGCATCAGCTGTCTACACCCCACTTCCCCAGCACACAGCTGCAAAGAACACAACGCTCTACAACACCGAGTGATAGAACATGGTCAGCATTTTCCTACCAACATTGACCTGAGTCGCCTCAGTAGGAAAAGCTGACTCTGCCCTTTTTTGAAGATAGCATTGGTGTTCTTGGTCCAGTCCAGTTTACAGTCCAAGTGTACCCCCAGGTACCGGTAGTCCTCAACGATCTCCACATCAGCCCCTCTGATGGTGACAGGGTTAGGAGGAGGAGCCTGCTTCCTAAAGTCCATAATCAGTTCTTTTGTCTTTGTGATGTTAAGTTGTAGGTGATTTAGCTCACACCACTCGACAAAGCTATCCACCACACTCCTGTACTCCTCCTCCTGTCCATCCCTGATACAGCCCACAATGGCAGAGTCATCCAAGAATTTCTGCAGATGACATGACTGAGACTTGTACCTGAAGTCAGATGTGTAGAGGGTGAAGAGGAAGGGTGATAGGACCGTCCCCTGCGGCGCCCCTGTGCTGCTCAGGATGTCATCTGAGCGGCAGCTCTTCAGTCGGACATGCTGTGGTCGACTTGTTAAATAGTCCGTGATCCAAGCTACCAGTGGGGCGTCCACCTGCATTTCTGTGAGCTTATTCCCCAGCAGTGATGGTCTGATTGTGTTAAAAGCACTAGAGAAGTCAAAGAACATGACCCTCACAGTGCTCCCTCACAGTGCTCTCTCACAGTGCTCACAAAACTTTTGCATTAACCAAAAGTTTTGTGAGAGTGCCGGACCAGTTAATTTGCAGAAGAAGAATCTTATTATCATAATTTCTGTGCATAAGTTGCAGCTTTTGGCTTGAGACAACACTACTCTGTCGGAATTCACGCAGTATGCAACAGGTAAGGGCTCAGGAGGTAGAGCAGTTGAGCTATTAATCACAAGGTTGGTGCTTCAGTCTCTGGCTTCTTCAGTCTGCGTGTCTAAGTGTCCTTGGGTAAGATATCTAACCCCAAGTTGCTCGTCCATGGATTCTTCAGAGAATGAATGTTTGTGAATGTTAGACAAGAAAAAGAGAAAAAAAAAGTAGAGAAAACGCGCTTGTATGAACGGGTGAATGGGGCGTGTTGTATAAAGCACGTTGGGTGCTCAGATAGAGTAGAAAAATGCTACATAAGCATAAGAACCAATCCATTTAAGTTTGTTATAGTTATTCACCATGAAGTTTTCATACAGACATAATTTTTGTAGCTTTCCCTCTGTATGTACAAGACTTTTATCCAAATCCAATTTATTTATATAGCACATTTAAAAACAGAAAGTTTGCCCAAAGTGCTGTACGGAAAAAAAAGGGTAAAACAGAAGATAAAACCACTGACACTCACATAAACACATAATAATACACATAATAAACATATCAACTCACACCAGTCTGAAAGCTGTCGAAAAAAGGTGCGTTTTCAAAAGCGACTTAAAAACAGGGAACGAAGATGCCTGTCTAATATTTAAAGGCAGCGTATTCCAAAGTTTGGGGGACAAAATTGAAAAGGCTCGTTCTCCTCTACATTTTAGCCTAGATTTTGGGACAACAAACAGCAGCTGGTCAGCTGATCTAAGGGTCCACGAAGGAATATAAAGCTGAAGTAACTCGGAAAGGTATGGGGGAGCAAGACCATTAAAGCATTTATAAACCAGCGTTAGAACTTTGAAATTAATTCTGTCATGAACAGGAAGCCAATGAAGAGAGGCCAGGATAGGAGTTACATGTTCATGCCTGTGGGTACCAGTCAAGAGGCGGGCAGCATGATCCTTGGCTGACTCCAACATACAGTGCATTACAGTTGTCAAGCTGAGTTGAAATAAAGGCATGTATTACCTTCTCCATGTCACGTCTTGACAAAACTGGCTTCAGCTTTGCTATTTGCCTCAACTGGAAAAAGCAAAACTAATATGTTTGTTCAATTTAAAATCCGAGTCCATAATGACTCCCAAATTTGTCACATGCTGTTTGATATAAGACCCTAACCAACCACAATTCCCAAGCAGGTTGCATGAAATATTATTACGTCTAAATACAATCACCCCGTTTTACTCTCATTGAAACTCAAAAGGTTCAGAGCCATCCAAGCTTTGACATCTTCAAGGCAGTTCAAAAGGATTTGGATGGAGCCTGGGCCATTTAGTGCTAAAGGCAAATAAATTTGGCAGTCGTCTGTGTAGCAGTAAAAGGATATTTTGTGTTTTGTAAAAATAGACCCCAAAGGGAGCAGGTATAATGAAAAAAGAAGAGGGCCAAGGATTGAGCCCTGGGGCACCCCACAAGAAAGAGGGGCTGAAGTGGACTCAAAATTTTCAACATTAACACTAAACGTTCTGCCACTCAAATATGAATGAAGCCAATCCAGTGCTGCATCTTTGATGCCAACCAGGTGTTCCAAACGGGAGATAAGAATACTGTAGTCAACAGTATCAAACGCTGCAGTAAGATCTAAAAGCACAAGGATCACAGCACTTCCACAATCATTAGCTAAAAAGATATCATTAAAAACATGTAAAAGTGCTGTTTCAGTGGAGTGTTAATGTTTAAAACCAGACTGAAAAACTTCCATGATACCATTAGTATCTAAAAACGTATTCAGTTGGGTAAAAACGATTTTTTCCAATAACTTTGAAAGGAATGGAAGTTTTGAAATGGGCCTAAAATTTGAGGAAACTAAAGGGTCAAGGCAAGGTTTTTTTAATAAAGGGTTTACAATTGCATTACAATTGATACATTTGTATCAAACCTTGCCTGATGAGGCATTGATGGTCGTGTTTATTGGGATGTATACAAAACTGTGAGTCAACTGCTTTCAAAATGTTTTGTGCTTTTGTTGTAATACCTGTACTGATTTCCCAAACCCTCCCTCTAACATATGCCCTTGATGCAGCAATAATGAAAAAGAGTGAAACTAACGCTGAAAGTAAATGAAATTAAAAACAAAAAGTCAAAATGGAAATAAAATTAATTAGAAAATACAAAACTATATTCAATCTTGTTAGGGTAGATTTAAGCAATATTGGCAAAAGTATAGTCAGTGGTAGACGCTATGTGCTTTTGGTAATTGCAGTTAAACATTCTTGTTATTACAAAAAAACATTATAAAAAACAGCATCTGGCTCATGCTAGTGGTAACAAAATAATTGCATATAGGTGAAAATCTAAACTGGGATCAATCTCTTCATTGTAACATGTTACAATCTCCACGCTCACTTACTGACATGCTTGGCCTTTACGCGTGGCTCAAACACGTATCAGTTATCAGTGTTTAATTACCTACAGTTGTTCTCATTTTCAAAGGGTTTCTACTATGACCACTACATATGCTGTATTTTGTATGGATTACACTGGTAATAGTGTCTTTTTAAATTCATCACTCGTCACTGCCCTCTGTGTCTGATAGCATCCAGTGTTGCCTGAGAGCCGCTGACCTTTGCCCCCATCACTCCACCACATTTATGTTACCTCCTGTGTTTTCTTACTTCAGTGTGAACACTTCTTTCATATCTTGGAATACTTTACCCTCATGGAGCTGCATCAGAGCATTTTACATGACACAGGACCAAAAGTCCTGCTTTTTAGCCTAAAACCCCACTCCTTGTTTTTGTCCCCCTTCGCCTTCCCGTGCTTCCTCCTCTGTCTTTGTCTCAGTCATCCCTGTTTATTCTTTCTCCCCCTCTCTCATCATCTGTAGGCCATCTGATCCCCCCATAAACAACGACTACCTACCCATTTCTCCTCCTTCACTTTCAGTAATTCCAGCGTTGCCTCTCTCGTTCGCTCGCTCGCTCACGTAGCTCGCCCTAATCCAGCTCTGACCTCAATCCCGTGATGTAATGGATCATGTGACGTGGGGAGAATGGGAGAGAGGAATAGAAAAGAGGAGAGCGAGAGAGGAACAGGGGACGTAAAGTGGGGAAACATGGCCTAATCCCCAATGCCGGAGCTGCAGACCAATCACAAACTGGTGGGGTGGGAGCGGGAGGGGTGGGGGTCAGGGGTGCCTCCATTAAGTTACAAAATGTCAGTCAGACACACACATACGCACACACCAACAACACACACTCCTTCTGGAAACAACAAGTCAACATGTTTGTTCTGTCTCTGTGACTCGGTGGCTATTTACATGTCAGTGTGTCTGCCAAAAAAACACATCAACAGCCAGGCTGTTTGTGACGGGCGAGCAGCCTCACACTCACACAAATATTTACTGTGTGTCACTGTGACGATATGAAGAATTCATCAAGAAACGGCATCTATTCAGTGCCAAATCATGGGCATCGAGCCTGCAGTCTGTGCCGTGCAAACACTAAAAGATCGCTTTTGACTGTACATGGCTCATAGAATCTACGCAAAATTTGTCTGTGTCCTGCCATCAATTATTTTGTTCTTAAGTTGTTAAAAGCAAAGAAAGAAACGCGTGAAGTCACTATATTCTCAGGGGAAACTGCTTGCTATCCATGTTTCTGTTTCACTGCCCATGCACCACGTCCTGCAGTTATATTTAATTTGGAAAAACAGACACAACATGAGGAGGAAATATAAGGAGAGGGAGAGAGTGACCAGTCAGTCACAAAATTACAGTTCATAACTGTTCAACGGAGGGCGCTGTAGAGAGGCTGCTGAGCACTTCCCATGCGTCTGCAGACTGTATGTTCTCCCTCCCTCCCTCCCTCCCTCCTCGCCTGCTTCTGGTAGCAGTGTGACTAGAGAAGCACATGGCCTAAGCGATGCAAGCCAGCACAGACACACACATGCACATAGGGACACACTAGTGCTGCACAGCAACATAACTCGGAGCCATGAACAGGGATGTAAAATGCGTCTCTACTCATTTACTTACTCGTTTCACTTGAGCGTTTGATCTTAACTTTGCTCTGTTATATGAGCAGGGTTTAGTGCTGCCTGTAGGTTCTCCCTGTGACTGTGTGGGCTTTTTTTTTTATGTTATCCAGATTCCTCCAAGAGTCCAAAGACACATGCATGCTGGGTTAATTGGTGATTCTTAGCTAGCCATGAGTGTGTAAGTCTTTCTGGTTAACAGTAGTCTTCCCTGAATGAAAGAAAGCCTTTTCAAAGCTTTGTGTTGATCTTTAAGATCTTTCACTCACAAGAAAACATGCACAACTTTATTATTTCTTCTGAAATAAATGTAAGAGCAGTTCACCATATTAATATCGTATTGTATAAAAATAAGACTTGAAACAATTGATCAAGACAAGAACTGGTCAAGAAGGTTTTTACTGAGGCCATAAATCAAGTGAAGAGAAGGGCAGTTTTTCTCATAGGCTTCAATACAATCTGACTTCTTTTTGCAATAAGAAATGTCACCCACTGCTGGCCATCAGTAACAATGCATTTTTTAAGGCACTCAAATCTTGGCATCACTTTTCCCTTTTTGTTTTCCAGACAAAGGGATTTTTTATAGACAGTCAGCAGGTTACCCAATTTTAACCTAAATACCTTTATTATTCTAATGTAACAGCATTTTCTCTGACCACATATATACTGACCAGTGGAATCACACTTCAGCATTAAGTGGATTAAAAAGCTACATGAAAACCATCACTTGGGCTAACCCCACATATAGTCCTTAGCATTCAGCTATTTTGTCTTTTGTTCTTATGGCCCCCTCATTGTCCACACACAGTGTGTACAAACAGCTACAGTCTTTATTAAACAGCATGTGTGGGACTCCACTGAACCCTGCTGTGTTGCTAGCTGACTACCAGCTTGTGTTAACAGGAGACCACATTTAATCCCTCGGAGCAATTCCCAACTCCATCCACCCCCTACCCCCACAACCTCCAGTTCCTCATCACCCCCACTTACTAGTCTCTTTGTGGTGCACCAGTACATTACAGTAATCTCTGTGGTCCACTCTTGTAGTCTTAACCCATTCACTGCCCTCCCACAGTGACTACAACCCCAAATGCTGCAACCATACAATAATGAAAAAACAAAACAAAACCCCCCAAAACCCCATGTTACTTCCATCTTCTGCCAGACATCCCAGCTGGACTTCACAAGACAAGTGAGGTTAAACCAACTTCAGTCTCAGTTTGATTTCACCTACTTATTGTGAGGTTAGGGGCATGGGTGGATGCCAGAACAGGCTACTATCGCTACTATCCACTCAATTTGACCTCCAAGAGCATTTTTGGTGTAGTCACCTGAAAAATAATATGTCCCTCGTTGAGGTACTGCCCATCCAAGAAGCTTGTGCCCCAGTTTTGGTTAATCTGTCACTTAGAAGCATGATTGTGCCTGGTATCTTTACGGTTTGTGAATGCAGCTTGCTAACCAATCTGGCTAGCATTTCAGGGCTAACCAGTTAATTTTTCCAAGGTGCCACATGAGACTGTTGTTGAGGGTCACACCAATAAGCTTATAAAGAGATCAAATGAATACAGATAAGAACTGAGTTCACCTTATTGGTGTGGCTAGTTTATCATGTGGCCCCTTGGGAAAATAAACTGCCCAGCTTCTTAGCTTAACTTAGCATACTACACTCTCATCCAAGTAAGGTCACGTCTGGCTCCTTTACAACACATCGAGGCCCGATTGAACACATTAAATATAATCCAATAAAAACTGTGATTATAATTGTTTGGATAATGATGAGGACACGATACATATGTTAGGTGAATGTGAACGCAAACATGACCCCTATCTTAAAACTCCATTACAAGGATGTAAGTTGGACATGTGGTAACACAATCAATTAGCAATAATAAAGAATAAGATTTATGTCCTGTTATAAGGTAGCTTTTTAATTCTCTCTCTGAAACGCAGTGGCATCTGTATGAGAATAACCTGCTCGTTTCTATTCATGTGTTGTGGATGTTGGATTGAGAGCAAGAACCCCAGGAAGAATAGCTAAGGCTGATGCTTATTAAACAAATAAACAAATGACATCAGACTTTTCACCTTCACCTTCACGTCTGACAAATTTTAATGCTTTAGATTTTAGATTTTAGAGATCGATCCATTTGAACTGCTTCAACTGGTTTAAACAGTGGAGATGCCTGTTTGCATAGAGTTTTATGCCAGTTTTGGTCCCCACCCGTTCCCCCCACCATATACATCTGTCCCTCTTCCTTCTTCTCCTTCTGTCCTATGTATACACCCCCTCCTCCCCCAGCTAAGACACACAAACACACACACATACGCACTGTACCAGTTCTGTTCTAATCTGGGGTCGACCCCTCAACTTGCCCCCTTCTCCCCCAACACACACACACTCATCTCTCTCTCTCTTCCTCAACATCTACCCACTTCCCTCTTTTGCCCACTCCCCCCCTCCACTCCTCCCAATCCCAGCACTGTGTTAATCTGCTGCTGGTCTGACGGTCAGCACTTTGAGCAGCAGACAGACAGATTGGCTGTAATCCCCTGAGTGCCACAGATGGAGCGCCACTACGCAGACCTTGGGGAAGGTGAATGCACAGTTGTGTACAAATACACACACATATACACACTGAAACACGCACATAGACAAAAGCATGAAATAGAAAGAAGAATAACTATGATCATACCTCTTTAATGTGTTGACATGCAGAGTCCATTATATGTTGAGCTATTAGAGCTGTAGTGGTCTCACATGATGCTTCTTTGCTTTAAGAGTAGACTCGGCCTGAATGTTTCTAAAGAGCAAAGAAAAGCTAGAGAGGCTCCAATCAGTGGCAAAAACTAGACACAAATATTTCACACAGTAATTCCTCGTTACCGCAGCTTATTCAGAACAATAAAGGCCTGGCTCACCTGCTGCCACCATGCTACCCTTCAGGTCCAAATCCTGAAAGAGACCATTCTTTTCATATTCTGCCATGAAATCCTGCAACTGACAATTAGTTGGGTGTTCCTTTTATCCAGAGCATGAAATTATTTCATGTATAATTAACTGGGTAAGTGTGTGAAGCCAATTTTCAGTATAATCTGGGAAAATGCGTCCTGTTTGGAACAGGAAACAGACTGGGTTATTGTGCCACCGAGGCAGGATGCTTAAATCTGATCCTGGTATGGATATTTCAAATAATCCAATGCAAATGTATCTGCTGAGCTGTCATTTAAAAAAATGTAAATACATGAAGCGAAACAAAGCATATAAAGGTAAGTGAGATGTAAAAAAATCAGTTCGTCAAACTTATTGATCAGGTGATATTTGCCCCCCCCCCCTCAAATCACCTAACACCCGCTGTTATACAGGCTGGGGCACTTTGGTCAGTTTAACTCACGACTGAGGGTGGAATTTAAATGAGAACACGGGGTGTTGGGTGGCATTCAAGGACAAAGGCTCTGGCGGTCCAACCCCTGGCTGTTGGAATGTTGGACATGGGATATGGCATGTCACATCTCATGTCGGGGAGGAGCTTGAGCTTGCGTATAAGGTTGAGAGACACTGCATAGATATAGTAGGGCTCACCTCAAAGTCCAATTTCAGAGCTTCGGCTCTGGAACCAGTCTCCTTGAAAGGGACTGGACTTTGTTTCAAACTGGAGCTGCCCGCAGTGAGCAGTGGCAGGCTAGGGTGGCTATTCTTGTATCCGCCTGGTTTGCTATCTGTACGTTGGGGTTTTCCATTGTGGGCAAGGGGGTTGTGTGCCTGTGCCTTCAGGTCGGGGAACTGGTCCTGACTGCTGTTAGTCACTTCAGAGTGCCCAGATCTGCCTGATCTGAGCCTGAATGTTATTCTGTTACTGAACTTGTGCTAATCACAATTTGTCATAACAAGCCCGATGTTCAAGTATAAGGTTGTACATAAAAGCATGAGGTGCAACTTGATGACTGATTTTGTAATCATTTCATGAGATCTATGATCTCATGTCTTGGACACTTGGGTGAAGAGAGGAACTAATAAATCCTTCCGATGGAAGCTTTGGAACATTGAGTCCAAATAGACAATGCTGCACGGAGCTGCGATCACAAGATGATTGTTGCCAGTTGAGGATGTAATCCTCAAACCAGATGGTAGACACCATAGGTGTAGGGAGGTGTCAAGCTGAAGAAGGAGTCCTACCGAGCTTGGGTAGCCTAGAGGACCTCGAGGTAGCTGACAAAGGTAGCTGGGAAGAGTTTGGTGAGGCCATGGAGCAAGACTGGTATCAAAGTGATTCTGGCAAACCGTCAGGTGACTCAGGACGGGGACTCCTGACTTGCCTTCCATAAAGGATCAGAGTCTGGGGATGACCAGGATGACTCATCTATCAGGAATGGCGACTCTGCATTGGCAAACTGGGGTGGTGGGTCCCATGTTTAAGATCAGTGACAAGGGGATTTGCTCCAATTATAGGAAGATCACACTGAAGGTCTACACCATGGTATTGGGGAAGAGATGCCGTCAGTCAAATCATAGAATCAGGAGGAACAATGTAGTTTTCATCCTAGGTGTGGAACACTGCAATTTTGTTGGCTTTATAAGGAGGCGGCCTCAAGCTCGACCAGGCAGGAATGAGAATTAGCATCCCCAAGTTTAAATATCTCTGGGTTTTGTTCATGAGTAAGGGACGATTGGAGCGGGAGATTGATAAGCGGATTGGTGCAGTGTCTGCAGTGATGCAATCTACATCACTACTCTCACCTATGTTCATGGGATCTGAGTAGGTTTGGTTATCTGAGTAGGATGCCTCCTGGGGCTCACCTGGGCAAGGTGTTCCAGGCATGTATTACCACGAACAGGCCCCAGGGTAGGTCTAGGATGCTGGACAGTATACATCTCTTACGCGGCCTGGAAATGCCTTGGTGTTCCCCTAGTTTAGCTGAAGGAGGTGTCCAGGGAGAGAAGGTCTAGGATTCTCTGCCTTGGCCACCGAAACATGGTCCTGGATAAACATCAGAAATTGGATGCATGGATGGATGGACATAGAAGAAAAGAGAATAATATAAAGGAAAGCTGTGACAATTAGTCGTTGTACGCACCGCAGGTTTTCCTAACCAGGATGGTTTTTTATGTGGGTGTACATCCATACATGTTTGTAAGTCTGCACCAATGTACAGTGGTTGGTCAAAACAAAAGGATTAAAGGCTGGTGTTTGATTAGATGTTTGTTTGTCTGTATGCGTTTCATTGTAATCAGTATAGCTGAGGTCACACAGACATGCAGCGACATGGGCAAATGTGAGTCTGTTTTATTGTGATGAACATGGCTGAGGGCATGGCTTTATCCCTTTTAATCAAGGGAGTAGAAGGATGAAATGAAACACTGATGAGGGGAATGATGTCAACCCAGGAAGGGAGTCTCACATCTGTGTGTGTGTGTCAGAGAGAGGGGCCTAAAAATATTAAAAGGCAAAGTTTAATAGACAAAAGAAAATGAATTTAATGTTATAGTTGAGCTTAAGGTTAATTTAATTTTGGTTAACCACATTAGTGGTAAGAAAGATGGAAAAATATTTTGATTTCATCCATACAATTACAATCATATACGTATATCTATATATTTCTAAATTAAAGCCCATTGTGATTTTAGGAGTAACTAATTTCTTGGTGTAGAGGAGCTATGGGTTCAAGTCACAAACACTGTGTTGTAGCGCCATCTAGTGGTGTCACTGCCATTAATATAATATAAGGAACTTAAGGAAGTCCCAGGTGCTCTCGAACCTGCTGTATGTGCATCTCATTTACCTTCAAGTTTTAAAGTTTGGGGTCATGTTGAGTCATAAACACTATTTTATTTATTTTTGTTTCTGATGTGTTGGGAGCAGTTTGTAAGTGTCTGAAAATTAAGAGCCTAAAATATTTAAAGCTTACAGAGAGCACAAAGTACTCTTCACAATAAACAGGATCCTTAAAGCGCCAACTCTAGCTATTTATTGCTGCTACAGAATCAAAAGCTATGCAGGTCAGCAACCATTTACATGTAGACTGAACCCAAATGTAAATTCTTACTATATTTTAGACTTCTTTTTTGTAATGCTGCTAAGCTGATGTAAAAGCTTATTGGTAAATGAACAGTGGTCTTTCTTTAACAGGTATAAACAATCCACCTGAGAGCATTTATTTATGCAGCACAGACACAGAGGAGTGTGTGTAACATCCATTTATTACCACCTTATATGACAAATCTGGAAATTACAAACATTGTTTAATTGAAACATTATCTTCAACATTTAAAAAAAAGAAACTCAAATAAAGCAAAAAACAAATTTAAGTTAAAAGGGGTGACAAGTCAACCTGAGAAGCGGTATACGGATGATCAATTGATCCAGAGTGAAGAAAATAAAAGTACAGGGGGGACGTATACAGAAAAAAAATGACTATTATTAGTCATTCAATGCTGATTCAGAATATCCTTCACATTTTAATCAGTTGTATTATTTTCTTAAAAAATCATTTTTACACTTTGAGAACTTTTGATTTTACAGAATGTTACAAACCTTGATGAGCCTTTGCTATAAAAAGGTCTTGGTATTAAAAAACGTGCCACTGCTAAAAAAGTATCTCTGACACCATTTGAGCTCATAAGCTTTGGTTTTAAATAATTAGAAGAACCCAATTTGAACACAACAAACAGACAGATGAGGTTAAACTCTATAAGAGTGTGTACAAGAGGATCAAACTTTGGTGTCATTGAGAGTCAGTAGCATCACATTTCAGTAGAAAAAAATATTTCAAATCTGCTTTCTGTATTTGTTTTTGTTTGAATCTGTTTCATCCCCCCAACTCTGTGTCAAATAGTTTCAAAAATAAAATAAAACAAAACAAAATAAAAAAAACAAAACAAAACAAAAAAAATCACAAGTGTGAGACTTATTTGGAAAGACAAAACCCAACACAATGAATAACAGCAATGAGCCGTATGGTAATCATAGAACTACTTCCCCAAGATGCTGATAGACTGTATACAATTTGCTGTGGTGATCAGAGCCAACACTCACGCAGACACACAGGACACCAAGTCCAGGCTCAGCTCTCCGGAGCAGAAACAAACTGCTGCTGAGCGGAGGCTGGCAGGACAGGAAGCAGGACGAGAGGACCAGACAAGTTCTTCTAGCACCCTGCTGCAGAAAGGAGACCAGAGTCCCCCCAGCAGAAAAAAAACAGCCATCCTGTCCTCCTGCTTGTCCCTCCCACGTTTGCATTGTTCTAGTCTGTTTCTCTCCTCACTTTATCCATGTTACCCACTCTCTCACAGAGCCTGTTAGAAACAGTGCAAACCAGAATATGTGTGCTTGAGGAGATCTCATCACCAAAGATTTGGTACATGCACAAAAAGAGAGTACCCTAGAAGTCTGCTGCCGAGAGCACTAAGAAAAACACGACTATACACTTTAATTATAATATAATCAGTTTTCCTCTACACACTACTAACACAGGGAGGGAGGGAGGGAGGGAGGGACGGCAGGAGAGGGGCAGAGGGATGGAGAGGCAGAAAGGTGAAGGAAGGACAGGAAAAGGTGAGAAGGAGAAAGACCAAGAGGGAGAACGAGAGCATTTAAGCACGCTCTCCGCGGATGCGACGTGCCAGCTGGATGTCTTTGGGCATGATGGTGACACGCTTGGCGTGGATGGCGCACAGATTGGTGTCCTCAAACAGACCCACCAGATAGGCCTCGCTGGCCTCCTGCAGAAAAGAGGAAATGCAACAGTTGTCGGCAGAGCTGAAACAATCACTTCAATGATTACTTGAATTTGGTATATTTATTACACTTTTGGAGTTCATCATTCATTTTGCAAAAAAAATCTTGAACAAAATTGTGCAGAGTATTTTTTTAAAAAAAAACAAAAAACAAACATACTAGAGATATGTTTGTGTGTGTGTGTGCACACTGTATGAAGTCTTCAGCACACCTGACATACAATATAGATGTAAATTTTAGGAGTGCAACAGTTTTCAAAATTCAATCTAGCAATGTCGGTTCAAATCACATTTTCAGCACAAAAAAAGCTTAATAACACGGCAGTGTTTTTTTAAAAAAAATGCATAAAGTAATGACGCCTCTCTCTTGTTGTGTCAACATTGAACACAGCTTCAAGAACCCTGAGCACAGAGGCTGCAGGTTCTGACCCTGATTAAATATCAACATATCGTGTGAGTTAACACATGACACACATTTATTCAAACCAGCACAGTGTCTGGCCAGCTTTAGAAACTAACCCTGAGAGCAGTCAGGCTGTTTCAGGTGGAAACAGTCAGGTACAGATACCTTATCCAAAGTCGTGTGTGGGCAGGAAATCGTTGAAGCTAGCTGAGAATTTTTTCAGAGGGATACTCCTCCTGAAAGCCCCATTTCATACTGACCTGCAGAGCTCCGATGGCTGCGCTCTGGAAACGCAGGTCAGTCTTGAAGTCCTGGGCAATTTCCCTCACCAGACGCTGGAAGGGCAGCTTGCGGATCAGCAGCTCAGTGGACTTCTGATAACGACGGATCTCACGCAGAGCCACAGTACCCGGCCTGAAGTGCAGAGGTGGAAATTAAACTTACTTTAAACTTGGCTTTGACTTACACTGTGCATATGTAACAATAAACACATTTAGAAGAGGAGAGACATCAGTGATAGCCTGAAGAAAACACAATAACACAAAACCCTTACAGTAAGCTGAAAAAAGAAATTACATCTCTGTTTCAACTTTTCCTATATTACATACACACACATATATATATATATATTTATATTTGGCTGCGTCTCTCTTGCTTTTAGATCTCTAACTGGAAAAAAGACAAGGATATGTGTACCTCTAATTACAAAAATGATAACTTACGATAATCTTCCTGGCCTAAAACGGAGAGAAGAAGTTTGCAAGTTAGTTTTTGCCTGCCTCACCTGTAGCGATGGGGCTTCTTGACACCACCAGTGGAAGGAGCGCTCTTGCGAGCAGCCTTAGTGGCCAGCTGCTTACGTGGAGCTTTACCTCCAGTGGACTTACGGGCAGTCTGCTTGGTACGGGCCATGGCTACTACAGATCACCTGAAAAAGAGTGAATAAAAAGGTTGAATTTGGCATTTTATAGGACAATTTTTCAAATGCCTTCTTTTTCTTGTTGAGTAATATGGAGGACAAATGCATTAAATGCTTGAAAGACTCCAATAATTAAAATATGATAACAGGAAAACCTTTTATTGCATTTTGTGTTATTTTCTGTTATTACAGCATTGATGTAATGCTACTGCTGTGTCGAATATGCTCAATAATGGCAATTTCAAATTAGGCAATTATTTAATCACAGCTATCGCAGCTTGTAGGTTGGAGCAGACAACTTGGATTTACTCAACTTTTCTAGTAAATAAACACACAAGACATTTCCCGTTGACGATCAGCCAGACATACGTCAATCAAAGTTGAACGACTACACGATTGGCTGGCAAAGCTAAAAATATTACCATGAGCCAACCAGGGTACGGAAACTAAAATGGGCGGGCTCTCCAGCTACCTTCCACTGTTACTAGGTCCGCCCACCTCGCTCTGATGATGGCGGCGGTTTGATGCGCAAGCGGGATAAAGACTCAGGGCAGAAGAGCAAGCGAGTAGCACATAAACAACTTCAATTTTACAACTCTCCGACCCTCCAGCGAATCGGAAAATGAAAAAACCAGAGAGAATACATGTTAAGGAACTCATAGGTGAACACAGGAATGCTGAACGACCCCTCACGGCTGCGTAGAACCGAGCTGAACCGGCGCATAATTTGAACCAGAATTTCCGCTCATCTGAACGGCTGCAGAGAGGACTGCATTTCACCGCCGCTTCGACAGCCGTGTGTGTCTTATTTTCTCACACGACGAAAACACTGCTTTTCTCCCTCAAACAAGCTTGTAAATTGTAAATAAAACAAACTGAAAAATACAAAGTTCAGCCACGAACCAGGTGACACGTTTCGAGACGCTTACCTAGAGGGAAAGTGAAGAGAAGTGGAGAGAAATGTGTCGCTTGTCTGTATTTTCTTCTTCGTATCCACAATGGGAAGCAGCGTCCAGCGGGAAAATGGCCGCCGCGGCAATCATGTGTCCCACAATGCAACGGCGTTAACAACATTTCTGTGGTTACAGTGACAGGTGCTGCCCGGAACTGGGGAGTTAGTTTTTTGTTTTTTTTATCGAACATTTCGGGCTTTTAAATGTCGGTAAAGCTAAATGTAGAAAACGGAAGTGCCTGCGCTTCGTTTGAGTGCCTTCTTTATTGTCGAATTAAAGTATTAACATTTGAGTCAAACTGAAAGAGACATTTAAAAGTTGGCTTCATGCAGTGACAGTTCAAAGGTTGTTTTTAAGTGCTTTTTCGCAGCAGTCGGAAAAATGCAGGCGCAACAAATAGAATATAAAACCGGACTTTGATTTCCAGCTGTGCTTTTCCTACTGTCAAAATGTTTCATATTCGAAATGCTGTTATTTAGTTTTACAAGGACTAATTTTAAAAAATAAAAAGAACTTTGGAGTAGTTCTTCCAACATTTTTAATAGTATTTTTGCTAACTATTGCTGTTTTATGAATTTACAATAAAAAAGTAAGTAAATTTATCCCTGTCCCTGGAGTGAGTTTTTTTTCCCCAACCCCATGTTAAAAGGAAGTTTTTTCTACCTACTGTCACCAAGTAATTCCTTATCTTTTTTCCTCTCTATTATTGCAGGGTATTTGCCTTACAATATAAAGCACCTTGAAGCAACTGTTATTGTGATTTAGTGCTATATAAATAGAACTGAATTGAATCTTACTAGGTTAATTTTTATAAATGAACATGTCAAAAATACACAACTGGGGACTTTAAATTGCTTCAAGATAAAAATCACTTAAACAACTCATTTAAGCACAAGAATCTGTTTATTATGTTTGTATGTGAATTCTGGAGTACAAATATTTTGCTCTTAAAAATGACTGAAACATAAATCAAGAACACAGTAGAAAAAAAAGGTTACCATATCAACCTGAGAGAGGAACAAAAAGTCATAATATTACCTGGACATGATAACGTGGCTGAAAATTAAAATATGATTAACAAAGGTCTGCTACATATATGCCGCTCATCATCTGTCAAACCATGCAGTGTCATCATAGCACAATGACATTTCCAATGGACAACCAGAATTGATCTTTTGAATTTTGATACATCAAACAGCAACAGTAGAAATACACCATATCGTAAAAAAAGAAGAAAAAAGCAAAAGAAAACTTACTACTTTTACAACAAATTTCTACTTGTTTAAAAAAAAAAAGAAAAGAAAGAAACTCAGAAGACTCATATCAATGTATGTGTCTGTCTGAAGATGAAACTCAACCTTAATGCTAATTTCTATTCCCATGTTCAGATCATACACTATTCTTGGTTCGCAAAAGCATCTTATTCATAGAGGTCACAAGGTATTCCTGTGGCTCACTAATTAGAACTGATGAATGATTTCAAAGTACATGAAGATACCGCTAAGAAAAATCTGCTACCGGTAGCACCAAAGAAGACATGATCACACATTTACGGTTATCACAATCATGATATATATAGAGAACCTCAAACCAAACTACTAAGTATAGAGGAAGGAAAAGGAGAAATGAGTGGCGAAGGGACGAGAGGACAGAGTATAATAAATCAAAATGTTTTAAGCACGCTCTCCGCGGATGCGACGTGCCAGCTGGATGTCTTTTGGCATGATGGTGACACGCTTGGCGTGGATGGCGCACAGATTGGTGTCCTCAAACAGACCCACCAGATAGGCCTCGCTGGCCTCCTGCAGGTGGCAGAAAAATTCAACATTAGAGGCATTTTAGTGAATAGATGAAAAATAGCATGTTTTTTTGTTGTTTTAAAAAAAAATGTAATCAGTGAGAGCTACTGACCTGCAGAGCTCCGATGGCTGCGCTCTGGAAACGCAGGTCAGTCTTGAAGTCCTGGGCAATTTCCCTCACCAGACGCTGGAAGGGCAGCTTGCGGATCAGCAGTTCAGTGGACTTCTGATAACGACGGATCTCACGCAGAGCCACAGTACCCGGCCTGAAGTGCAGAGGTGGAAATTAAACTGGCAGTGAGTCAGTCTTATCTTATAGTGAGAATGTGCAACAATACAACGGGGGCCCCTAGTTAAGAAGACTGACTAATGACGGATGCCTGCTCTTTTCATGCACATTAAGTTTACATTATACTATAGTTTCCAGGAGAGCTAGGTGACCTCTCACCTGTAGCGATGGGGCTTCTTGACACCACCAGTGGAAGGGGCGCTCTTGCGAGCAGCCTTGGTGGCCAGCTGCTTACGTGGAGCTTTACCTCCAGTGGACTTACGGGCAGTCTGCTTGGTACGGGCCATGGCTACTACAGATCACCTGAAGAAAACAAGTAAAAGGCTGCATTAATAAAATAATAATAAATACGGACACTTTTTCCCATTTCTACGACAATCTTTTTCGTTACAGCAATAAAATAAAAATAAAGTGATTGCATATTAATTTAGTTTCATATTTGTTAGATGTTCAACAGACAGGGTTTCTTTTTTTTCTTGCGGAAAGTTTGGCTCAGAATAAAATATTTGTACAGGCTGTAAATAATGAAAATTAACTTTCGTATTGTATTTAAAATGATTTGGAAGTTAACATCAACATGACAGACTCCACTCTTCCACGGGAGCCTGACTTTTGTTTTGTTTTTTTTAAATACCCGAGGTGGCTTATGCAATGGCTATAAAAAAAAAACCCAAAACAGTAATAGGCAGCATAAGCACCCAATCATAACTGAGCTCTTTATCAGATAACCCAATCACATCATGGATAAGCGCCTTTGGGGCGGGACGTAATCAACATGCCAACCACTCAGGGCACGGGGTTTCCCAGACAAACCTCGCCCCTTGCGCACTGAGCGTGGGTTTGTTCGTTTCTTCATATTGGGCTCTCCGCTTGCTCACGAGTCTAGTGTTTTTCATTCAGAATGAGCTATTTTAAAGGAAAACCAGTCGACCCCGCCCACCCCGGCGGCCTCGTAAAGGCAATCTAGCGCACCGAAGATGATGGCTGGCTGGTTGGCTTGAAGAATGTAAACGGGAAGGAAAAATCGTTGTACCAAACGAAGAGGGTGACGATAAAAACGACGGAAGAATATAAAAACCGCGGCGTGAAAGTGGAATATACTTTTTGAGGACGACACTAGAGATGTCAGGGGATCGATTGATGATAATTATTATGTCAGATGACCCCTCACTTTAGGCGCATTTCCGAGTCAAATTCGACCGGATCACAAGTGCTTTTTAGGTCCCTCACTCCCCGAGCAGGCAGATAATAGCTCGAGTGCCCTGCGTTTTCGTCGAAAATAAACGAAAAAACACATAATTTCCAAACTAACTTGACATTAAAAGATACAGTGAAGTTTTATTCAAATAATGATACTCACCTTTGAAAACTTGGTCAAAGATTGCCGCCTAAAACTGGGAATGTATTCTTGAGACTCTTAAGCGTTGTTCTCGCAATAAAATGAAGGGAGGAAAAAAAAGGAAAAAGAACATATGAAAGCAAGAGGAGACACGTTTCCCATGATGCAACTGTGACAAACATATTTCACACATGCTGCAACATGATAAACAACTGCATCATCACCCTCACCAGCAACGTCCCGCAACAAGTTTTTCCCCAAGCTGATTTTTGACCTTTTTGTTGGTTAAAGTAATTATTAGAGAAGTGTTTAAATCAAACGCCCATTACAGGAAAAGGGAGACTGAAGCACCATCAGCATTCAAGAGTCATTGCAGAAACAGTGATATTCAGTCTTTCAGCCCTTTAGAGCTATATTTGCTGTTTAATTTATATTATTTCTCAAAATAAAAAATGTAAAAGCAGTGTAATTAAACTCTTAATATTATACAAATATAAATATATATATTTTACATTAGAGCCAGTCCTACAATATGGTGAGTTTGTAAAATATATAAACAAATCTCATCTTAATCTTGTAAACTATGCAGTGAAAAGCAGAACTACTTTTTCATTAAGTTAGTTATAAAACAATTTAATAGAGTTTACTCTGCCAGTCCGTCTGGTGGCGCCAAACTGTGGTTCCCGCATACAAAAGAAGAAGAAACGCGCTTCTCCCTTCCCCACGAGTCCTCCAACATGGCGGCTGCCAGGAGATTGAAGCGCGTGGCGATCTCACAGCCAGGTTTTTTAACTTTAAACCCCAAAGTAACCCCTACAGACCTGGTCAGCAGTCGGAGAAAGCGTGTGAACAAGAATAAGAAGAAGAACTGGAACAAATACAGTGACGTACAGGACGTAGAGGAGTTTCTAGAAGACGTCAGGCACCAAGAGAGGACCACGGGGTGAGTTAACAGCCAGTGAGACGTGTTAAAAATGTATATTTTAAGTATAAAATTAAAAACAGAAATTGCCAACTATTATATCTGATACTAGTATTTCTGCTCACCTTTACTCCTAGGTTTATATTGGGCAGATAAAAATGTGCTGTGTTTACCTTTCAGTTGATAATAATCATGATCTCAGAACATATCCGTTTAAACATTACAAGGATGAAGTTGCTTCTCTGTCGTGTGTGTATGCGTGGGACTTTTATTTTGTCACTTTTGTCAATGACTTGATAGAGTTTCAAACCTGCTGTTGGGCAAAAATAAACAGACGTGTTTGTTTGTGGTCTTGAAATGTGAGCGTTTACTGTTATTGACTTTGGTGGTTTTGGTCTGCTTAAAAAACCCTGTGATGGACTTTGTTTTTCTCCACTGTCCACAGCATACATGACACTGTTGAATAATTGTTATAGTTGAAAATCTCTTTTAAATTATACGTATGACATAATGGCATCTTTTTTGGATTTCAGGGGTCTGCTGTCTGAGAAATCAGATGACAGTTTGTTCTTTTTGGATGTTGGACAGCCGAAGAAAGTTGAAGAGAAAGGTAAACTTGTTTCCCTGTCATCTAAAGCACTTTATTTCTATCCTCTCATTTATATTATTTTAAAAAAATGCACCTGAACACGTTGGTAAATGTGAAATTTTGTTTCTTCTGTGAAGAAGCTGCAGAACCAGTCAAGGGGAAGAAGAGGAAAGGGAAATCATCACGTCCTCTGAGGATAGACCTGATCCTTCAGCATGACTCCCTTGTTGCACCGCCTAAAGAGTCAGTAATCCTAGTCTCTTCTGATCCTTGAATCTGTGGTCTTTCAACAGTATTTTTTGAGGGGCATTTTTGCCTTTATTAAGTGGCACAGTAGTGAAGAGTAGACAAGTGTGGGAGCGTCAGGGAAGACACACAGCAAAGGGCCTTGGGATCAAGGTCTGGGCATATAGTCCTACTCACTATGTGAGTGTGACCCCTCCCCCCCCTTGAATCTGTTTTATGGTTAGACCTAACTCTGTCACAGAAGGTGATGCACAGCTTTAAATTGTCTGTCTGATTTCCTGTTTTTTGTTTATCACACTTAAATGTTTCAGATCATCAAACAAATGTAAGTATTAGACAAAAATGATGCACGTAAACACGATGCAGATTTTAACGTAAACACGATGCAGATTTTAACTGAAGGTGTTAATTATTAAGGGGGAAAAGAAATTCAAAACCTACATGGTCCTATGTGAAAAAGTGATTGTCCCCTCATTTTGTAACATAAATTGGTGCATTGCATCTGTGCAAAGCTGAGTTCAATTTCTCTAGCCACACCCAGGCCTGATTACTGCCACACCTATTCTCAATCAAGAAATCATTGAAATAGGACCTGCTTGTGGCGTAGATCAAAAGATCCTTGAAAGACATCATGCCAAGGAAATTCAGGAACAAATGACAAAGTAATTGAGATCTGTCAGTCTGGAAAATTTTATAAAGCCCTTTCTAAAGCTGTGGGACTCCAGCAAACCACATTGAGAGCCATTATCCACAAATGGCAAAAACATGGAACCGTGGTGAGCCTTCACAGGAGTGCCTGGTCAGTCAAAATGACCCCAAAAGTGCAGCAATGACTCATCCAAGAGGTCACAAAAAAACGCCAGAACAACATCCAAAGAACTGCAGGCCTCACCTGCCTCAGTTACGGTCAGTGTCAATGACTCCACCATAAGAAAGAGACTGGGCAAAAATGGGCTGTATGGCAGAGTTCCAAGATGAAAACCACTGCTGAGCAAAAGGAACATAAAGGCTGGTCTCAGTTTTGCAAGAAAACATCTTGATGGTCTTCAAGACTTTTGGGAAAATGGGACGACTTCACCTCTGAATGGCTTAAGGAAAACAAAAAGACAACTTTAGATTGGCCTAGTCAAAGTCCTGACTGGAACCCAATTGAGATGCGGCATGATCTTAGAAAGGCAATTCATGCTCGAAACCCCCCAGTGTGGCTCAGTTATAAGTGTGCAAAGATAAGTGGGCCAAAATTCCAGTTATCCCCAACACTTGATTGCAATTGTTGCTGCTAAGGGTGACCCAAACAGTTATTAGGTTAAGGAGGCAATCACTTTTTCATGCAGGACAATGTAGGTTTGGATTTTTTTTTTCCCCCTTAATAAACACCTTTTAGAAACTGCATTTTGTTATCTTTGTTTAATATTTATTTGTTTGACCTGATATATTTAAGTGTGACAAACATTTATTCTATTTTTTTTTTTTTTTTTTGCATCTTTATTGCATGAGTGTGTCAAAAAAGGATTTTCTATCAAATTATCAAAAGTCAATGTTGAAAAATACATCGATCTTAAATAAGGAGCTATATCTGGGTATGTTAGACTATGTTTGTAGTGCATCTGGAGAAATTCAAGAGACAATTTGTAGAACATAAAACCTATGTTTTAAGAATATTTATTATATTTATTAAGAATATTTATTTAGCTTAATGTGGAGGAGGACTGTGTGTGTCCTGTGATGATCTCATCCTTGCGCTCCCAGTATTTCCTTCATGGGAATGTGAAGACCGTTCACAGGAGCTCAGGAGACTGTTATGTGAACAGTGTCCTGGGATCTGAGGATATAAAAACACACCAGGAGAGGAGATTCTGCTCTAACACTTCCATTTCTTTTGCATCCTTCTTCCGCATGTAATCAAATAATCATCTCTTCTGCTTCTGCTTCCTCTTCCACCCCCCCACTAGTGTGCTGGCCTTCCAGAAGCCAAATGCCAAGAAACTTCGTCGCACTGCAGAGAGAGCGGAGAAGCTGGCAGCCAAAGGCGTGGTCCCACGGAGCAAGAAGCGTCTGCTGAACAGAACCGTTGTCGACAGGACGAGCAAAAAGACAGAAACGGAGGCCAACAACAACCCAGAGAGAGATTTTTATGACATTTGGGGACAAGAGAGTGAGTTTTGTGTTCATTTATGTACATCCAATGATGATCCCATCCTTGCGCTCCCAGTATTTCCTTCTTGGGAATGTGAAGACTAACATGGAGCTCAGCTGATTGTTGTGTGAACAGTCGTCTGGGACCTGAGGATACATCTTATACATATCAAAGTATATCTACTGTTTACTCTGAGATTAAAAAAAACAAAAAACCTTTTGCTTAAGATTTTCTCGCAGTGGTGCAGCCAGTGATGCAGTTACTGTCAGTTCTATTTGTGTTTCATGCTTCTACTCACATCTACAGCACGAGATCCACCTGACATGTTTTGATGGTTCACTGGTTTCTGTAATTTTATAGAAGTTGTTAATGGCTTCAGGGGTAAAGGTGCCAGAGCACTTCATTGATCTTTGATGGATTCAGCAGTGATTTAATACTTTCACGTGGCTCTGAGACTTGGGGTTCATGCAGAACTGTGGATATCTGTATCTTGTTTACATTCTGGTAGTTTATATGTGAAGGATAAGCTGTAAGAAAACATGAACCTGAAATGTGTTTGCATGCATTTATAGGTTTGGGTATAGCTATTGACTAATATTAAGCTGGGTATCCATAGAGCAGGTAGCCATCAGTGATATGGGCACAGTGTGAGTGAATGCTCATTTAAAGATTTCTGTGGCACAGAATGTTTGTCCATACCAGCTGATGTGATCGAACTCCAGGCCTCGAGAGCCGGTGTCCTGCAGGTATTAGATGTGTCCTTGACCCAAAACGGCTGATTTAAATGGCTAAATTACCTGTCTTGAAGTTCTCCAGAAACCTGGTAATGAAGTAATAATTTGATTCGGGTGTGTTGACCCAGGGTGATATCTAAAACCTGCGGGACACCGGCCCTCGAGGCCTGGAGTTCGACACCCTTACGTAGGTTTTAGTGCTGGCTTGTTTAGAGTTGATTGCAGTATGCCAGTGTTATTGTACATACTTGTATTATGAAGTTCCAGTTTAGGTCAGCCAAAGGAAATGTTCCAGCTGAGGTGGAGGAATACTTTAACATGCTGCTTTGATGTCTAACAGCTGGTTTCCCTGCAGCTGTGTTGACAACTTGCAAGACTGGCACAGGGATCTGGCTTGATTTTTCCAATATCTGTTGTTAATTTAGAAAATGTGGAAGTTTTGACACATTTAATTGAAATGTTGTGTATAAAAACTCCTTTTTTTTTTTTTCTTCCCCCCCCCCCCCCCCCCCCCCCCCCCCCCCCCGATTTCAATTACAGCCAAAGATTTAGGTGAACCCTGGTATCTTCAACAGACGCGCAAGAAACTTGTCAAGGTGAGAATAATAGTTGACTAAGATTAATCATGCTGTCTGAAGTGCTCCAATTATGCTCATTTACACGACATACTAACTCACTTATTTTGGGGTGGTTAGAATAGGTTTACATAGTTCAGTGTAAATAAAAACATTTGTCTCATGAGGTGTACAAAGAGTTTGTTCTGACAGAAACCTGGGACACCTGCTGATAACGTTCATACTGTCATGAGGTTGATCCCATCAGCTTGGTGTTAATTTGCATAGATGTGCATGGACCCATGTATTCACTGTTTCATATAATTACAGAACGTATTAAGGTTGTAGTAGAGGAAGCTGCTCATTCATTGAGTGCAGAGATACTGGTTTGGCATCATGGCAGTGTGTTACATGGCAATGTAGATAAATAATGGTATAACTTGACTACAGCAGTGTGACGAGCAGGTTGGCAGCAGTGTTTTCTGTGGGGGGGATAACTGTTTGGCACGGGCTGTAACTTTTCAGAACCCTTACGTGTAAGATAGAGGGAGGGCTGCTTTAATTGATTTGAATCAGTCTATAAAAATATATATTTGTTGTTTGATTTTGTTAAAGTGTGGTGTTTTGGTATTTCAGCGTCCAGAGAAGCTGAACGAGAAGCCGTCTGTGCTCCCGGCTGTAGAGGTGATCGCTCCGGGAGGATCCTACAACCCAGACTTTTTCTCCCACCAGGTAAATTAAAAACCTGCATCTTTGGGTGTAGTTACTGATCCTACATATTGAAATGTAATTGCCGAAAAAGATTAAAGTGTTACATAACTGTTAATAATTTAATATTAGTGCTTTGGTGGAAAAAATAAACATTGTAACTTTTATGTAGGCAAATTTTTGAATGGAAACAGTATTTAGAGGAAGGTGACCTTGAAACTATGGCTCCAGCCTAACAACCACTGACTTAGATTATTATAAAGCTGAAGCTGGTAATTAACAAATGTTCATCTCTCTCTTCTGAATGCAGGAATTGCTCAGGGAAGCCCATGAGGTGGAGGTGAAAAAGAAGAAGGTAGAAGACAAAATAGAGAGACGGCTGGCTTACAACAAAGAAGACACAGCTACAGAGGTACAGCTGACGATTCCTGTAGCTCGCCTTAATCTTTCACTTTGTTTTTGGTGCTGCTGCTGAATGTGTCTTTGACTTTTTTTTCCAATTCTATTGTGCGTTATTGCGGTTTTCAGGAGACAATCCTCCGTGAGCAGGTAGAAGGCTTGGTAGAGGAGAGTGAAGAGGAGGAAGAAAAAGAAGACGCTCCGAAAGAGGATGGGGAGGAAGTGGCAGTGGGAGCCATCGCAGTGGCCGACAAGAAGACTGAAAGACAGAGAAAGAGGGAGAAGGCAGAAAAAATCAAGGTATGGCTACAAGAAGGTTTAAAACATCCCAAATTACAGTGACCCTGACCCTAAGAAGGTTTCATACATCTGCAAAAAGATTGCACTAAACCCAAAGTGCAATGAGCATCTTCACAGCACACATTTTGACTTGCCACTGTTGGTAAAGGACGGGTTTGTTAAGGAGTGCTTCTTTCCACTTGGGTGGTCCTTCTTTATACATGCTCACTGTCATGGCTTATTAAGGGCACCTAATGGAGTCACTATTGGGCTGATGAATGTGTGCCTACAGTGAAAAGCCAAAAAGTTCCACTGAAAACTCATTAATTGCATTTTATTGTATTAAGCTTTTTCACAGGAGGATACACTGATGTCTGTGTAAGAATTTTTAGTTCAGTTAGAGAGCCCCCATCAGAGAGAAGGTTTAAACAGTAGGTGGTTGGGACTTCAATACTCACGGACGCAGCTGGCAATATCTGCTCTCCCTGAAACCATACAGGGCCAAGAGTAGAAAAAACTAATGGAAACTGAACTTTTAAAGTTAGTCTAACAAGCTCACCTCCTAATACCCATATTATCATTCCACTCACATTTTAAACATTTATCTCACTGCCTAAGACTCCAAATTAATCATTTTTATAAAGTATACAGTATCTCTTAAACAGTATAACAGTACTTGATGTAAACACACCAGTCAGAACAGATGGGTTAGACGTGAGTACATGAGAGGGCAGCTCAGGTTGAGCAATTTGGAGCCAAAGTTAGAGAGGCAAGGCAGAGATCGTTTGGACATGTACAGAGGAGGGATAGTGGATACATTGGACAAAGGATGACCAGAGATTCATGGATTTAATGAAGATGAATATGCAGAGGGGCAGTGTGACAGAGGAAGGCGTGAGAGGCAGGTGATCTGCTGTGGTGACCCCCTAAATAGGCAGCCAAAAGAAGAGTCAGAACAAACAGCTCAAATGTAATCTGATGACTTCAACACTTGTAAATAGTTAACCTGAAATCTGAAGGGAATAAAACATGCGTGTATGTAACACAGTCCACTGATGGCTCTCTTTTGAACCCTAATATAGGAGCAGCAGCGGTTGACAGAGAGGCGACAGACTGAGCAGCAACAGCAGCTCTTCCAGCTTCGCTCCATAAAGACCTCGATCAAACAGCAGGAAGAGAAGACCCAGATCAGACAGAAACGACGCAAGGCCAAGGAGGAGGCCCAGAAAGCTCAGCCCAGGCGACTCGGCAAACTCAAGTACAAGCCTAACATGTTTTTTTACACACTCATACTTACGTGCTCCAGAGTTTTAACAACTTTTATACAGTCTGAGGTGCAAAATGGGTTTAAATTGTGATGACAGATTTTTTTTTTTTTTTTTTTAAAGTTTGATTATTTCTTTGTTTCTTTGACAGCTGTTGTGAAATCTAAAAAAAAATCTGATTATGACAAGGGAAGTTTGAACACTTAGACTCTTTATTGCTCATCTGTGTTTTCTCCTTCAGTCACAGCTGCTAATGGGGAAAGAATTGTAATCCTCTGCTTTAAAGTTGTAGAACAGCTTCAGTGCACTCTCTAGTAATGGCTGCTATTCCTGCTAGCTATGAAATCAAAATATTGTTTTTAACTGAACAAAACTAGCATGACAAGTCATCTGGTAACAGTCAAAGCAAGGTTTTTCCCAACTGTTTGGGAGATGTACTTATTTCCACAGTGGTGGAAAAAGTGGTGGGTTGTTGGGATTAAATCGGGGTCACTGAGTGGTTTCTAAACCTGCATGATTGGCACTTTAGTCATGTGATCCTACACTGCCATCATGGTTGTCACATGTTCAAAATGGCTACCAAGATAAACCACATGGTTAGCGGTCACACGTTTGCTTGTCTTCTGTCTTTTTGTAGCATTTTAGCATCAAACTGCTGAAATAGTTTCAGCACTTTGACAAATCATAGCTGAATCATCATCTATGATTCAGCTTCCCCCTGCCTGGTATTCATCCACATTTTCAAACGCCCTCGCCCCAGCTCAATTTTCTGTTGGTAGTGGCCAACATTGTCTCAGCAGGGGTCATTTTTGGCTATAAATAGCCTTTTCTATCCACGTCTTTAATGTTTGCTTTATATATTTCTTCACAGGTTCCAGCCTCAGGATATGGAGGTTCAGTTGAGCGACGAGCTAGCCGGCTCCCTGCGACAACTCAAGGTACTTCAGAAGCACTTTGACCTCCGTGAGCAAGGACACAGTTTATCTGCATTGGGTTTTGGCTAATTTGGCTGCTGTATTATCTTCAGCACTCTGCACTATTCAAAGCTTTATCCCATTCTCTCATACTGTGCTGACTCGCTTTCCCCACAGGGATCATTAGTTTCATTTGATGTAATTGCTGGTGGAAAATTCCCAGTCCTTCCCTCTTATCTACCCCAATTGTGTCTTTGAATAATACTTAAATCGGTCTTTGTGATGAGAATAGGATTTTATGATGCACGTGGGAATTGCATATCCAGTGAGAGCAGCGTGACATTTGTGTCACATGGCTTTGTTTTGACTATTTCTGTGTAATGTTGCAACTCCACAGCCAGAGGGCAGCGTGCTCATGGACCGCTTCAAGAGTCTGCAGAAGAGAAACCTTATTGAACCCAGAGAAAGAGCCAAGTAAGGACCTCTGCTTCGCTCTTACATAACATCTCATCAAAGGCTCAGAGTGATGTGTGAATTCATAAGGTGTATAGTGAATAACATGAGTTTCCACCCTCCCCCCTCTCTCCTAGGTTCAAGAGAAGACTCAAGGTGAAGTATGTGGAGAAGAGGGCTTTCAAGGAGATTAGTTGATGCCGACCTACACATCACGGGACTGAACGCAAGAAGCTGGGAGACTTTTAAACCAGTGCAGAATAATGGAACTGTGTATATATGACAAAATGACTGCTGAGGGCCTGCTGGGCCCTTTCAGACTGATGTCACCTGCAGCAGTGATATATAAACTCTGACCAAGAGTGCCGGATATGAGTTTTAATTGTTTCCTGTAGTGCATCTGCCATGCAGTGTTTCTATAATTTCTTTCAGTTAAATACAGATTACTGTATCATTGTGTGTTTGTGTTACATAATGTCATGCCTATCAGGGCACGATCAAAGGGTTTGTAGTAAATGGCTGAGTCCAGCTGTCAGTGTGTCACTACGTTGCTCATACAAGAGTACACTAGGTTAATGAAGGGGTGAGCAGGCGCATGAAGGGTTAAGCCCTGCAGTGGTAATGGCAATATGTCAGCTCATTGCTTAAGATTATGCCATCTTCACACACCTAAACATTTTAGTGTGTTCTGTGCTTGTTTGTTTTATATATTGATTACACAAGTCCATAGAGGCTGCTCAAATGAGATGGCATCATTTAGTCTGTTTTCACAAACAGTTGATACACACTCTGCTTTAGACGCTAGGATGCCCACATTATATAACAATATGCAGCACACAAAGTTAAGGATGCACAATAGAAACAAAGTATGCCTTTTTAAAATCCCCAGTTACATTAGTTGATTAAGCTGAGCTTAACTGAAGTAGATTAATGCATTTCTTTTTCTTTTTTTTTTTTTAAATATTGGGTTTAAAAAACAAACAAGCAGATGGGCTTGAGGAAGTTGGCATGCGATAATTGATTCCATCCCGCTGGCTTAAAACCATAATTGCCTTCGGTGTCCCACTGGCGTGAACAAGGACCTGCACGCACACACACACACACACAGACACCCACGCCCCGTCCCCTAAGCCCCATGGTCCCTGGAGTTGCTCCAAAGCTTCTTATCTGTTAATCAGTGTGAAATTGTAGTCCTTACCTTCAGTGTCCACAAAAGGGCTCCCAACCACATGCATGCTAGTCAGTTGAGCTGTCCCTTCTCCCTCTCAAGACAAACTGAGCACCTGATCCTGGGCTATGCTCGTTTGAGCACTTATTAGTGGTGATGACGCCAGATTACCTGCTGATGAATTAACCTGCTGACTCATAAAGCCACAGCTCGTCTCCAACCCCTCGTTCTATATTTAAAGTTTTTACTGGAGAACACGGAGAACACAGAGATACGAGATACTGGGCCAGAAGTAATTTTATCAAATAATTTGTTGTACAGATATTTTTGTGGATGTTGCTGGTTTTTTATTTATTTATTTTTTTATAAGTACTTGGTGGGTTGTAACAAAAGATTGAGGCATTTTGACATGTAACACCAAATCTGCAGGACTTCATGGGAGATGACAGGTCTGGAGAACTGAGATTTGATAAATCAGGCCTATGGTGAGGCCTGCAGCTCTACAACGCTATCACCAACTGCACATAAACATACCGTCAGTTACAGTGTTATAAACGGAGGCTAATCAACGTTAAAAGTTTTTTTTCCTTTAATTTGTCACCAAGCTGTTTCCAAACTAATTTAATTGTTTTAGTCAAAACAAAAGCGCGCACATCACCATATAAGGATATTAGTGTTTTCTTCTGCACTCATGCCAGTGACCGACTGCAGCCAAGTTGTTGCACCCCTCCCGTTTGCCCTCCTCTCTTCACGTGTGAGACATGGTGCTGCCAGATTGTGTTGGCATGAGGAGTAGGAGGGATTACGTGTGTGCGCAGTCACTCATTACCTCCTTCAGAATAGATTACTACTCCTCCGGTCTGCAGAGCCAGCGAGTAACAGTGGAAGCCTCTAAAACACTCAGCTGCACTGCATGGAGATGCCACAGTGTGTGTGTGTGTGTGTGTGTGAGTCAACGTTGTCAAGTGATCTCAGGCTTGTTTGCTGCAAAGTGACAGGCATTTTTTTTCCCTCCCTCTCTCGTGCTCTTTTTTTCTTTCTTATTTTTTTTGGGGGGGGGGGTGGCGGCCCAGTGTCCTCCTGCCTGTCTCACCTTGTCCTCCTCCTTGCGTACACGCAGCACACGCAGAGGCACGTGGACGCTCTGTGATGCAGGATACAGGGATATAAAGATCCCAGAATGACCCCAAAACAAGATACAATTCAGACAAGGAAGCAGTGCTGAAAAATCATAAACGTTTGTTGTGTTTAGAATGTACAATCTGTGTGTCAGAGCACCTGTCAAATCAACACAGAAGCGCTCCTAACTCACATAAAATATAAGGACCGAAGTCGACATCTATCAATCTTTGAATCCAGGTGTTTTCAGTCCCAGTACTCACTTATCCTGAAGGGAAAACTAGCCATAGAAACATATTGCTTTTTGTACCATACTGTAAATATACCTTTTAATCAAGTTTATGGGAGCATAGCACCTTTTCAGCACTGTCTCTGAAACTACAGGAAATGACAAAGTGTCCTGAGGAGCTGAAAGTCAAAGATTTTAATATTAAACATTTTTAAAAAAAGTCAAATATTTTTAAGTTTTTGTTTTTAATGTCATTGCAAAGTAAATATGGGGTTGTTCGAACAAAATAGCCAAAGGAGGACCCTATCGTTTGTGTTAGATTCGGGATTCATATTTTTTCTGTAATACTGAGTAGGGATGCCCTGAATGTGAAATATCAACACTCGTTTGTTTTGATTTCGTTCTTTTCTGGCTTTCTATCATCTTTAAAAGTGCTTAAACACACAATTTTTCCACATTAAGCCTGTGGAAAAGGGATGTAATAAAAATATCAGAAGGTAACAGCAAGATGTGACATCTTATTTGCAAATACTGATATTCAGCCAATATACCCATCAGTTCCTCATTACTGACTAATATTTATATCACATTAATATTTATATTACCACTGCAAAATATATCTAATGTATATCCCTTATAGACTATTGTCCAGGTAGTATTTAAAAGCCTTACTAGCAGCATATTACATAATATCTGAATTATTATTTATCAGCGTAGATCATGAAACAGACTACTACAGTGCCTCTTTGCAACATCTGCTCTGTGACATTTAATGATGATTAATGCATTCATTAAAAAAAAAGGAGCAACAACGGGAAGAATCACTGATAATGAAAACACCTAGATGTTTGGTCATGCGTGATTTTCTTGCATGATTACTGATGGTGTGTTTGAGTGAGAGCGAGTATCTCACACACACAAACACACGCACGGAGCGCTTCCATCGTATTCTCGCTCTGTCACACACTTCCCCTGTGTCGCCTCAGTATCCTTGCATAGCCTCGGCGTGACACTGCCTCTAATGTCTCCGTCTGCAGTGTACAGTAGGTATCACTGCACAGACACGAGAACACAATGGATGGCAAAAATGTAAATGCAGGAGAAAATCGTGTGTGGTGGAAGAGTGAAAAACTGTTTGTGTGGTATGATGGGGAGGTGGAGGGGTGGGGGGGATAAACACGGTGATGGAGAGTGAGTGAGAGGGAGCCAGAGGGGGGAGGAGCAGAGAGATGATTCCTCGCTCTAATCCTCTAGACACACGCTCGGTCTGGCTGCCTACTGGCTCAGAGAGACAGAGGGAGAGAGACGGAGGCAGGTGGAGGGCGCAAACAGAGAGAAACCAAGTGGGAAGGAAAAAAACAAGATGAAGGGAAGAAAGGAAAGGAGCGCTGCCTCTCGTAAAGCACGCTGACAGAAACAAACAGAAAGAGAGAAAGGCAGGGAGGAACTGGATAACCCAGCGACTCCGGCACTGTTTCTAGCAGAGGCAAGGAGGAGGAAGAGTGCGATGCTACAGTGCTGCTCTGCCTGAACCAAAGCAGGAGGGAAGGAAGGAGCAACAGAGAGGAGGAGGAGAAGGAATCCCTCGAAAAATAGCCTGAAGAGTGGACAGAGAAAGAGGATGGAGGAGAGGAGAACACGCAGAAACCCCTGGGTGCTCAGGCTCACATGAGTGTATGGACCTGTGCCCGGCCGGAGTTACTACAAGATGCTGTCAAAGAAAGAGTGTATGAGGGCGGAGTGTTAGTGTGCGAGTGATGGATGTCTGTTTGCACAAACTACGGCCGCTCTGCAAAAGTCAGCAGAAGTAGACGAGAGGCTCGTGTCTCTGTCAGAGCAGGTGTGTGCGAGTGTCGGTGTGAGAACATATGACACACCAGCTGTTTTAGGAGGTAAACAGAGCCGGGGTAGCCCAGAGGAGAGGAGAAGGAAGGCACGTTCACGTGAAGAAGTGCATGGAAGGCGAATCGCACACGCGGAGTCAACCGGTTCAGAGTCACAGTTAGTGGTGTGAGGAAAGCGTGGCGGACAGCACATTTAATAGAAGACAGGGAGTTTACAATGAGGTGTCACTGAGCTTCTCCGGGGTTCCTGACTTCTCTATACCAAACCAGCCACCTGAAGCCACTCCCTACCTCAACTCAACCCAACAAGTGGACTTGAACACTGAGAGACAAGGACTTGAACCCCAGCTGTCTGGGAAGCCCACCTGAAGTGGGGTCAGTCCTGACTTTCTGTGCCCAGTGGATGCCTCCTGACTCCAACCATGGGAGAATGGACCATCCTAGAGCGCCTCCTGGAGGCCGCTGTGCAGCAGCACTCTACTATGATTGGAAGGTGAGCTGTTGAAGACGTGAATGCTATCTTTTAATTGAAATTATGTGCATGTGTCCTTATCTATATGTGTTTCTACAGTATAGTAAGTGTGTGCATGCTGACTGTGAGTCCCTCTGTGCTCACATTCAGGTCCAGTGTGACGGGCTGCAGGTTGGGGGGGGTAGGTGGGTTAGTTTCTTTAATCTGTCTGGGTGATACGATGGGAGTGTTCGGCAGCTATTAGTCCACACAGAGGACTAAAACATCTACAATTCTGTCATTCCCAGTTTTTGCCATGTGCTTCTCCACGCTGATGCCCCCCTCCTTAACTTAACATCAAGTTGGTTTCAGAAGCCAGCACGCTACACAAGCGTGACTCAGTTGACAATTTACCACAGTTTTCTTCACCTCTTGTCTTTTTCTGTCAAGTATGAGGTCATCTTCTTTATCTTTACTCCCCCCCTCCAAAAGAAAAAAATCCACGAGCCACAGCCGATCACAGCAGTTATGATTTATGCATTCTCTAACATGCCGAGATGTGTTGCATCTTAGTTTGAGTAACTCGTTCTCAGGGCCGCAGGACGAGCAATTATTCATGAGCATTTTAGCTACCGGGGCACATCGGCTCTGTAAACATTATTAGAAACGTCTTAACATCAAGTAAAGGACATATTCCTGAGTATGAAGGCTTTCTCAGGATATGTGTGAAACCGCAAGTTCAACTTAAGTTCATGAGAAACCATCTGAATTTGCAGTTTAAACCAATTCCCTCCAGCTACTGACTCACCCTTGCTAGTGGTACTCTTGAATTATTGAGCGAATGAATGTTGGGCAGTTTATAAAGTAAACGATGCGTGGAGTTTGTTTTTTTTCTGGATGAGTCTTCTTCTGCTTACGAAACTCTGAGTGTGAAGTTTGTCGTGTTGACTTGAAGCTTGATTTTCAGAGTCAGACTGGTCAGAGTCGTTTCCTTTGGTGTTATGATACATGGCTTGTCAGCATTTGCTTTCCCTCATTCACGAGACCCTGAGAGCACACTGTCCCTCATCATCTAGGCTAGTCATAATGGCTGCGGGGTCTCAGCAAAGAGCGGGAAGGAGAAGAGACAGAAAGAGAGGGTAGCGAAGGAGAAACTCTCAAAAAGAACAATGACATCTACGGAGGCGGTGAAGGGAAAGGGTAAAAATTAAACAAATCAAAAAGCAGAGCAAAAGAACTTGGTTACAAAGTAGAACGGGGATGAGGAGAACCGACAAGCGGAGTGCGAGATGTGGGAGACACGAAGCAGATGACGGAGAAAGAGTAAAAAGACCGAGTGAAGGCGAAGGCAGCGGGGAGCGCTTATTCACAGACAAGCGAGCAGACACATGGCTTCAGTCTGCAGGGCGTTGGTAGGAAGCCAAGAGGAGTCTCGTCACGAGATGGTGCTGCATGTCATGACCTAAGCAGAGCAAGCAGGACACCCAGAGGCTCAGATCATCTTTGCACAGATTATATCTATTGTACAGACAGCTGAAATGTTCAGAACACAGGAGGAGCCCATTAGAAGTTTAAAAAAATATCCAAACATTCACATGGGCTTACCAGCAGCCCTTTCCTGCTTAAGTTGCATCTGCTCTGGCTCAATGAGTACCCTCACTCTAGATACTCATATGGCAATATTTGTAGCAAGTCTGCAAATTATAGCACCTGAAAAGTTCCCACATATCTACAGACAACAAAAGTTCATACATAATCTTTCTGATAAAACTGAGGTGGTACTTTTTTAAATAAAGAAGTTTTTTATCATGAATACACCACCATCACTATCCAAGCTAAGGGGTCATTCTCCTTGTTGTGGTGTGCCTGGTTTCACTACCAACACGCCACTAATGAAAGTTTTGGCCGAGACTCCTTATGTGTGATTTAGACTTCTGCAGGAAATTTACACTGTGAATTAATAATGTAACTGGAAACCCCTTTTAAACCCTTTAACACAATAACTTCCCATTAGCACAGGGGTGTCCAACTCCAGGCCTCAAGAACCGGTGTCCTGCAGGTTTTAGACATATCCTTGATCCAACACAGCTGATTTAAATGACTAAATTACCTCCTCAACATGTCTTGAAGTTCTCCAGAGGCCTGGTAATGAACTAATCATTTGATTCAGCTGTGTTGACCCAGGGTGCTATCTAAAACCTGCAGGACACAAGCCCTTGAGGCCTGGAGTTGCCCACCCCTGCATTAGCACTAGTTTTTTAATATGTAGAGTTCATGCTGCGGCAGGACCTAATTATGATCTTTTCCTAAACCCAACCCTTTTCGTGCTTGAAGCTAACAAAAGCAAAAGTGAACAGTAAGTGAAAAGAGGGTTCCCACTCAAAATATGAACTCCAGTCTTCTGATAGACATCATTGCTAATGCCTAAAGTGGGGATTATGTTTTCCCTCTCTGCGAGTTTGCTAGCGTCTGCTTGGGTCCCAGTGATGTCAATGTCATCATGAGACAGTTAGCGAGAAGGTTCATGCGAGAGTCTCCATGCCTGCCTGTTTTTTGTGGCCGTGTGGACTCGTCTGTGAAGAATTTACATTACAATGCACCGACTATGCATGCGGCCAGGCAGCGGACTTCAAAGTAGTATAATAGGAACGACTACTCGCCTGTCGGGTCTCCAGCTGTCCGCAACCAAGTATAACTAAGGCTTTAAATGCACCTTCCTGTTCTTTCAATCAGGAGCATTTTTTGTTGGTGTCTAACATTGCAGCAGTTATTACATAATGGCACTGACATCAAAGAACACCTTGTGCATATGTGCAAGACCCCAGCGACTTTGACAGAACGGCAGTATTTGATGCCCTAGGATTGAGCACAGGTTAGAAGTGGGTTAAAGGCTGCTGTTATATCAGCATTTGAATTCCAATTCCAAGACACAAAGCCATGTCCCAACAGACATTTTTGCAAAGACAGATATCGCTATCTGGTGGAGAGAAAGCGAGTTTCAGGAGAGTTTCAGGTGGAGAGTTTCAGGCACTTCCACGCTTATAATTTGGAAGCAATGTCCATTTTTTATACCGTCTATGATGGCATCAACGTGAATATAAAGAGGCAATTTAAAGTTTCAACCCCACACCGAAAACACTGGGTGACATCAGTCTGTGTTTACTGTAGAAGTGTTTTTGGAACTACTTTGTCCTCCACTCTCACATTGTTTGACATACTGACAGACTGTGTAATGACCAGCTGATTGATAAACAGCTTTGCCTTTCTCAGGCAGTCTTGCCAACCGACGGCTTATTTTCGTTGCTTCTGGTGGGAGTGACTCGGATATTTATTCACTCATCATGAGATACACAGTCTGTTTATCGGAAATCTCAAACACATTGCTGTTTATCTCAGTCATGCTGGAGGACATTTTAGCAACTTGTCCAATTAAAAAATGGATGAACATGGGGATTATGTCTATTGTTTACTACGGCGAATGGACCAGCAGTGTAATGAGGTGGGTGCTTTGAAATATGTAGTCAAACTTCAGGCGGGCGTTTGTGAGCAAGTTCGGGCTGGCACTGTGGAAGTCAACCACCGTGTGACTGCTCTTAAGTGTTAGTCTGACTTGCTAGCTGGGGCTGCTACTTGGAGTGCTGAGGGACCGGGGGACCGCTTCTCACTTTATCCTGGGGGAATCATTCTGAGGAGCTGCAGGAGAGTCAAGGCAAAGGTGGCCTGACTGGAAGGCAGGGAGCTGGAGGCTTGGCTGGTTCGAGGATCTGGGTGAGTGATGAGTCAGTGTGTTATCCAGAGATCAAGATCGGGCTCTGATGACAGCCACTTAACATGGACAGTACTACTATGAAGGATCCAGCTGAGTCAGAGCTCTTCACGTGTTCTCCACAATAGAGTAAAGTTGTGAAGAAGGGGAGGATTTCCGGTAGCTGGAGAAGGTTGTTTCAGGTTCGGCAATGGATGTTGCAACCATTAGACGCAACAAGAGACCTGGAACTGTATCTATCATTGGTACTGCAGCTGTGAGTACTATAAAAACTGTAAAGACTAAATTAGTTATTGTGTTCGCCACTAAATTTGCCACAGATGTAGATGCAGAAACGCGTTCTCTGTATCTTAAAGAGAAACTTAATAGAGATGTCACCCACCAGAAAATTGTCAATATATGCAGCAAGCTCAGTTCTTTCAAGGTTACTGCTGAATGTAATGACATTAGTGAAATGTACAATCCTGAACTCTGGCCTAAAGGGGCTCTGGTCAAAAAGTGCATCCAGCAGGGGAGATAATTGTGTCTCCTGGCGTTAACATATTAGCATGATGATGTCTCTTCGTGTGTTGTCTTACAACTGTGGTGGCCTGTGTTTGGAACAGGGGATAAAGCTCGACATCTCGTTGTGGACAGTTTGCTTGCAGAATGGGACATTTTATGTTTGCAAAAGACATGGTTACTTAAAAAAGACTTGGAAAAACTTAACTACCTTTCCAAAATTTGATGTCAGCACAGCTATAGTCAGAGACAGAATAGCAGGGGGTGTGACTGTGCTTTGGGGCAAAAAAAATGATGCTGTGATAAAGTCAGTTAGACTGGATGATCAGCTGGTGTATTGGTATACAATATACACAGAATAACAATAGTTTTGTTATCCTTAACGTTTATACTCCCTATACTCTTTCAGCCATGGATGAAAGACCTAAGCAAGGTCCAGAGTTTGAACAGAAGAAACTTGCGAATTCCAGATATAAGTATGCTATTCGCTTTATATCTAAAACGAGAAAGTTATGACTCTATGGCCAGGACAATGCTGAGTAATAAAGTCACAGATTTTTGGAAAGAAACCATCAAGCAAACCATCTCTACCGTGTGTGGTTGAAGATGTTTCTGGGGCAGATAATATTGCAGCATTATGGAGACCACATTACATTACTGCATTATGGATCACATTACTGCAGAACACCCAAAAAATGCTAGTTTAAGCTCTTTTAGCACTCTGTTTCACTGGTTTTATGATCCATACCAGACTCAATGTTGTGTATTTTGCTTTTCCCAGTTATTAAGGACAAAGCTGGACAAGTGAGCTGTCTGGATGATTATAGGCCGACTATACTAGCCAGTATTTTATCTAAGGTTCTAGAAAGAATCCTGCTTGATAAAGTGTGTATATCTCTTCTCTGAATAATCAGTTTAGTTTCAAGTATGGTATCAACATGTATATATGTGGACTTAAGAAAACAGTGAACTTGTATAGGACCAAAAATTCATCAGTCCTCATGTGTTTTATTGATGTGTGTAAAGCTTTTGATCGAGCAAACTGCAGGAAACTATTGGCAAATTTAAACAATGGGTTCCTGGGTACATTGTGAGGGTTCTCTTTTACTGGCATGCTCATCAGTAGATCCAGAAGGTGCATGTTGCATCCAAAGATGCAATGAGAATCCTCCTTAAAATACCCAGAGGGGGAAGTGCAAGTCAGATGTTTGTAAGTGTAGGTGTTTGTACTTTTAAAGCACTTTTCAGGAAGTTAATGTTCACTTTTATAGAAAGTTTGAATGGTTCTGCTAACAGTATAATTTCAGCGCTCATGAATCCTGCTGTGAATTTTTCCTGTTACTCATCTGGTTTAATGAAGTGTTTGTGTAAACTGATTTCTTATAATTGCGCTATGTGTAATATAAGATTTGTATTCATTGTAGATTATATTTCTAATATTGTTTCATGTTTTAAATATATATATATATATGTATATATATATATATATATATTTTATGTTGTGCTTTTTCTGTGTAATCATGGACTTAAGTCTCTTAATAAAGCTTGTTTCCGTCAGTCCTAAACCCATTTGTTTCTCCCCTGCTATTTTCCTTCATCTTATTGGTCACTGAAGGTGGCGTCCTGTGAAAGAAGCACTGGACAGGTTGCTGTTCCTAAGGCGATGCCAGCGTGTGCCTGAGTCAATTTGTCATACATGAGTCACGCACACTTTAGCAGTAATATAACACTCCTTCGTGTAAGAATACACACGACCCTGACTGTAGAGTCCCTTCTACAGTCAGGGTTTATATGTATGTGTGTGTGTATGTGTGTGTGTGTGTGTCTACAGAAACACTCAGGCTGTATGTAAAACGTGAGCTCTGGCGTACTTTGGGAGCAGATCATGTGCGCTTGCTTTAGTTCTGCCTGCGAGTGTGTGTGTTCTTGTGCATCACCTGCTAGCAGTGATTTATTCTTCCCATTACAAGCTGCGGCCCAGGTGTAAATCGAGTTCTCCGGGATCACATGATGGACTGTGGCACTGCCTTTTGGTACACACAGCCTCTGAACACAAGCTGTGATATAACACTCGCCACTTAACTACTGTCAACACATCACTCATTCTGTCGCTATGGTCCTCCTTTCATATGCGGAAGTCTCATTTGTCAGCTGCCATTGGCCAGCACGGGACTGCTAAACATGCAAGTCTATCCTCCCACCTCCTAATATTGATCTCCAATAATCGAATGGAAAGCGGCGCTTGATAGAAGACAGGTCGCTTAATGAAACAGACTTTCAGGCCTGTCCATTTGCAATACGAATGACCTCATGGGTTTAACTGACTGAAATGTTAAGTGAGCGATTAAAGCTCTAAGTACCTCATTGACTTTTTGCCTGTTAACATAAACCTTGATATTAATTAGCAGGCTAAATATTTATTCTTACAATGGCTTTCTCAATGAGCCACCCCAAAGACAGTAAAATAAAAGTTCAGTGATCAGCATCACCATTTATGAGCAGCAGTGTTGAACAGGTCCATTGACAGCCCTAATAGGCATGACTAGAGACAATACAAGAGAGAACAATCGCCCTCAAAAAATCCAGAATAAAAGCAAAAAATTGAAACAATGAACACTAAAATTAAAGTTCATAAGATAAAAATATCAAGAAGCAAGTGACTCTCTGAAGCTACAAAACATGACTCGATGATACTAATAGTTCAAAGACATGATCCTCTCCATCTTTCAATTTTTTTCAGAATCTGCTGGGAAAAAGAACAACCTTAATCAAGCATTTGCATGTTTTTCTATCACACATTCACTCTCTGGAGCCATCAGGACAAGTTTTTCTGGCTGATTTTCAGTCCTTATGTTGATCCTCTTTAGGTGACACTGCTCGTTCTTGGCTACCTGACAAAGGAGCCGGCGTATTTATGGAGTAAAGATGTAAAGGAGTTGCATTTGCTCTAATTTTCTCATAAATAATTTACTTTGTTGACTTCAGTAAATTCTTAAACTTAGCCAAATCAACAGATAATGCAGCACTCTGAGAGCTGGTATGCAGAAACACTCTCACTACTCAAAGTGAATATTTAAATATCTAATTCTCAAATACAACATGACTTTTCACATTTTTACAGAAAATTATACTCTTGCATATTTGGAGGCTAATGCTGTTATTTGCACATCAGCTATAGAGAAAATAACAATATTAATCAATTTTATATCAACTATATCATTTGTAATATATTGTATTTTTAAATTTAGTTTGGTACTTACTGTCTTTAAGCAACTGTGACCACATAATTCATTGGGATTAATAAAGTATTTTGATTCTGATCTAAGGCCGGATTTAGACTTCTGTGAGGAATCTGTGTAGAGACTATGACCAATGTTACTGCCGACATTTATGCTTGTGCTGCTACATTATTAATGTGTTAATTACCATGTGGTCGCGTCCCGGTGTTTAATATGCAGTGCAAGTTGACAAAAACGAATAAAATGCCGGGACTTTTTTCCCTGCTGGTTCCTGCTTTTTGTTGTTTATTTCAGGGGCAAACATACTTGTCCTTCTAGTTCTTCCACTTCTTTTTATGTTTCCTCACATTCATTTGCATAGTATTTACAATCCACTTTGGGGAATTTGTGAGTCCTTATATTGATGCTATGATTATTGCACCTTATATTGAGATGATGATGGTTATTCTCACTCTGTGAAAAGTAGATGCAAATGCAAAGGAGGAACTGTCAGTACTGAAGAGAACAATCCCAGAAGTTGCGAGGTGCATTGACCTGATGTGTAGTTACATTTCTAGGGAGGTGCACGTCACATTACAGAGTAGGGTTTCAGAGGGGTTTGCAGCTGTGACGTTGCTACAGCATAGATTTCCTGGTGAAGCATAAATCCCCAGTAATCCAATAGTATTTACGTCGGCTTTGAACAGTCACACCTGAAGACAGGATAACAAGTTTTTTGTGAGTCCTGATCTGTTTAACCCTTTCATGGATGAATTATGACAACTTCAATCAGGATTTTTTTCTTAAGTATTTTTATTAATCTTTAGGCATGAAAAAAAGATTTTTGAACTTCATTATTTAAACATGTACTTTTCTAAGAGTTTGTTACATGTCCACTTAGGTGGACAACATACATTCTGACTTATGAATTTGGTGTGGAGTGACACATCAGTGTCCAATGCAGTGGTTTATGTGCAAGTATACCATCAACACTGACACAAATACAAGAAAACAGCCTTTGAATAGCTGTCACTGTAGTGACCACTATGTGTGAAAGGGTTAAATTCCCAAACTGTAGTTTGTTCAGCTCTGGCTGTTTCTGCTTTAAAAAAATGTAAAGCATTTACTGTAAGCCTGACCAAACGCACCCAAAGGTTTTCAGACACTGTTAGATGATCTGACGAGCACTTTGTCTGGAGCATTTTGAAGCCTTCGAACTGCTTAGATGTGCATTTCAAGTAGGCCTTACAGCTTCAGTTCATTAACGTCTCCCTTCAGAAGAGAAGATGATGGAGGATTTTATTTGATCTCAGCGTGTCTGAGCACATGCAGACTTTTCAGCAGGTGCTTATCAATACTGTATGTTTCCAGTCAAGGTTTCCATCTCGTTCTTGACAAAGGCCTGCTCTCTCAGTGGGATTCCTCAGCACGGTTCTTGTAAATCTCAAGAGTGTTCACTCAGGGAGCTCATCCATATATATGTGTGCATGTATGTGTGTATGCCACTTTTTCAGCACACTCCAATGCATGCATTAAGCTAAAACCAATATTTATTAGTGACCTTTGTTAACTGCAACTCGATGCGTCTCTGTTTGGTGGCAAGTTGCAGCTCTGTCGTCACATGACCTTTAGATCATGGTGCATTTATTTAGCAAGTCCCTGTGGAGCACTCGCAAACCCATAGAGGCTACGCTCGATTTTGTTTGTACATAATTAGACTTAGCTCACAAATGATGCTATATTGCAGGAAAAAAAAGGAAAGAGGCTGCGATATCGAGTCGCTTGCGGCAGATTCCCCTGCGAGACTGTTAAAAAGACACTCTAACAGGGAGCCAAGTGAGACCGCCAGCATGTATTCCCTCCATCCCTCTCTGTCTCTGCTTTCACACTTCCTTCCATTCATATGTAATGACCCCTGAGATGCTGCCGGCTGTAATGTCAGCGCCTTCACGGTGCTACCACACAACACTTATTAAAATGACCTCACATGTTATATTGCCAGATTATGAATTACTGATGGGAGTAAGACTCATGCCATTCCTGCTACATTAGATGGCTCCTACACAGCTGCTGATAAAACTTTAATTACATGCAGCATCTGGAAATGAAATGTCAAACATAAGTTTATTATTGAAGGTGCCTCACAAGTATGCATTAGTGTTCCTGCTAGAGATACAAAGATCCTGGAAATGAGCCCTCAGTGCAGGAAAGAGCTGCTCTTTAGCTGCTCACAGCCTTTCATGGCTGGAATACTACAACCAGCCTCCATTGGGATTACTATAGAGGCAGAGTTGTAGCTGGGGGAGAAAAAGAGAGCAACTGCATGTAATTACACAGCTTGTGTTCTCATTTCTTTTTGCTTACACCTCGTATCTACTTCCTCCCCCATCCTCTCGCTGTACCCCAGCTGCTTATTCTTCCTTGCTTCAATCTCACGCTCCACATATGCTAAGGTCAGGGTTGACATGGCATTTACTGTCATGGTCCTGGGTCTTTGACCGAGCACCCACACTGCGTGCTTAACATTTATATTTTCTTAGTGTATTTTCATTAGCGTACTTAGTCTCAAGCTCGTAGTTCATGAGCATAGTCTTATTATTCTGCATTCCTTGAGTTTCAATTTGTTTCTAGCTTCCTTTTGTTTCTTGTTAAATCTTCTTTTGCTTGATTGGTTACACCTGTTTTATTTACCGACCACCTAATCAGCCTTTGTGTATTTTAACACTCAGTCTGTCCTTTATCGCGTTGTCCTTGATTGCTGTTCACTTTCTTGCTCTTTTTTCTCTGAGGAATTTATTCCAAGTGATTTTGAATATTTGGATTCAGTTCAGCTAGGGTTTAAAAAAACATTTCTAAACAGCATTAAAGGATGATTTTGATTTTAAATACTGTGCACTGCATTTGGGTTTCAGAGCTGCCTATGACATTTACAGGCTGACAGCTTACTGGTTACACTGTAAGACATTATTTAAGGTAGATGATAAACCTGTACATTAATGCCAATCTGCTTTGTGCATCTAGGAGGGCATCAATTTATAAAAACATCTCAAGGGTGGAGGGGATGAAGATTAGAGCAGGGGTCAAAGTTCAGAAAGAATTCACCTTGCAGAGCCTCAGAGGGAAGCTGTCCCTGTCGGGGTGACTCAGCAAGGCTTATGGGTTTAGTGTTAGCACCTCACTGGAGGACAGAGCAGGTCAGTGTTAGAATGATACTGGAGGGTTAGTTTAACCTGGACAATACCACACACACACACACACACACACACACACACACACACACACACACACACACACACACACACACACACACACACACACACACACAAAAACATGGGATCCACCCTGGAAAAATGGCTATCTAAGGCAATTTAGTCTTATCTTCATTTATAAGACATTGTTTCTTTTTAAAGCACTGCTACATTAACTTTGGTACCCTGCTGTAAAAAGTAATTGTAGCTGAAATATCTACAAGGCTTTATTGTTACTTATCATATATGTGCTTGTTAGTTCTAGACTGATACATTTTTCTACCCTTCCAGGCAGTCATTAGCTTTGTATCACTTGAGAACAGTGCAGTGAAAATCATTTTTGCCAACAGCAGTGTAAATCCAACTTGCAACTGAATCCTTAGCAGTTATCATATGGTTTGTTCTACTTTTTACAAAATGGAGTGGAAAGCAGAACCAGTTGTGTCCCTGGTGGTGCATCCACGCACTTCTGATTCACCTTCAGTTATTAAGAACCACCTGCCGGCATCCACTGTTGTGTTGTCACAAAGTCAATACCTTAAAACCCACCTGAGAAAAGCAGTCCCTGTGCTCATCTGTATTACTGCATGATACTCAGAGTGATGTAATGAATTATTTGTCATAAACAAACTTCACATCACTGCATGCTGGTTTTCATGCTTTAGCGGCACAAGCTGAATCCAAAGTAAAGCAAACATTCCACCTTTCGGATCCCTGATTTATTTTTTTTAAAAAGCCAGACAATGAGTTTAAACTACAAAAATCACCTCTACCCACAGTAAATGTGGTTTTGGGGTATTGATGTAACTCACAGACTGTAAATAAAAGATGGATAAGATGATGGACCATGAGGTAATCCTCTAGTGGATTCTCACTGTGAAGCTGCAAATGGTTGGTTGGTTTTTCAGGGCCAGAAGTGACCATTTTTAGACTGCCAAGTTATTAGCTAATGTGAGCTATCCTAGTCAGAAAGCTGCATCCATAGACAGATACCAAGATTTGCTCACTGCTCTGTTGGATGACCTAGTTTCAGGTTATGCATTTCAGATTCTACTTTGCTATACAGAGGAGTTCATAGATGACACAGTAACGCTAATGTGCTTGGGGATCCTGTGGGTGCAAAACAAGCCCAAATTATTACCCTTTACTACCGTGTTTGACAGCTGGTATGAGGAGTCCATGGAAACCCTTTGCAAAGTTGTGCCTTTTTTGGCTTCCGTTTCAGAAGCCATTTACTTTTCTTAATTCAGACTTTGTCCTGCTAAACCTTTTTGACCTTTTTTGCAGGATTGTCTCGTATAACCAGGGGTGCACATAAGTGGTCCGCAGGTGCGCATCCGCTTTCAAAATAAAAGACGCGCACCAGATAAGAAGTTGCAACGCGCGTTTGCGTACATAAGATTTTCTGGAGGAGGACAGACATTTGTTCAGAACTCTTAAAGATGTCGAAGAAGCAAGCTCCTTTAAGCAATTACTTTGGAGTTCCTCCACCTCCAAAGAAATGTCAGAAGGAGTCCGAACCGCAAAAGAAGCGCGTATTCTCGGAAAAGTGGTTGCAGGAGGTGAGCTGGCTTCAAACAAATGATGAACGCACAGAGATGTGGTGAAGAATATGCTGTGAAAATCCCACTCTAACGGACAAAAACAGTGCCTTTTATATGTACGCAAACGCGCGTTGCAACTTCTTATCTGGTGCGCGTCTTCTATTTTGACAGCGAATGCGCACCTGCGGACCACTTATGTGCACCCCTGCGTATAACAACATTGTCACCACCTTTTCCACCTCAAGGTGAACTTGTTTCCTTATACAAATAAATGGCAGTATAGTGGTAAGCAGATAGTATGCGGATTGTAGGCAGTGAGCATGACCCCAAGGATTTGCAAAAAGTCTGATTCACTTTTTCATCATCACTTTTTTTCACTTTTTGTGCAGGATAAGAACATTTCCTTATGCATATTAGTGACTGAGTCACTATTGTTCTACAAGTCTTTTTGGTTTATTCAGATTAACTTTGCAAACCTAAGCCATGCTGCCATGTTCTTTGTAGAGAGAAAGTCTTTCTGATGGCAACGCTTCCAAACTAGCCACACTTGTTCAGTCTTTTTATAATTGCTCTGTCATGAACTTTAACATTTAACATGTTAACTGCGGCCACTAGAGTCTGAGATGTAGCTTTTGCATTTTTTTGCATTTTCTCTAAGCATTGCTCAGTCCGACCTCGGAGTGAATTTGCTGCCATGTCCAATCCTGGGGAGGTTGCGGCATTGTGTTAACACATACCTGAATGCTCCAGACCAGCAAACTGCCAAGACTTCTGCTTTTACAGCAATGGTCACACTTTCTAATTATCAGTAAATCAAATGCATTTGATTAGTAGCACTTGGCTGCTACCTCTGCTCTTAATTCCTGTGGAAACAGTAAGGTTGTACTTAACGTTGTCCAGGACTGGACATAAAAGTCCTGTGAAATCTTACTTCTTCACATGATTGTATTTAATGCACTCCTATGCATGTAAACACAGCTGTTACCAAGGGTGACAGTTGTGTTAGAAATATTTAAACATTTGATTACAGTGGAACAAATTCCCGTGTAGGGCCACCCAGAATATCTGTAAGTGTATGGTGCACGCAGCGCTTACAAAACACAGTGAATCTGTGATTTAATGATAATGAAATGTCATTAAAACTCATCCTTGCCTGGCTGTTTTCAGTGCTATAAAAAGGTTAGGAAGAGGGGAAAAAAAGCAACTTACATAAAATACGAGGGCTAAAATTACAACAAATATCTATCTTTGATCTTTGTTTGGAACAAAGCAGAGCGTCAGCTTTTGATGTTCTCTCACTTGGGTCTATTTTTGTGAGCTTGGGGCTGTGAGATTATTGTCTTATTTATACAATATGCTTTTGTGAGACATGACTAAGAGCATTACCATGCAGGCTTTGTAAAGACGCTCTTCCATTTTATTTGATTGATCATCATGTTTGTCTGTTGATCAGATAAAACCACTCCTCTACACATCATCATGTATCCTGTTATCTCATCCCATCTAGCTTTTTGAAGATGAAAAGGATATTCTTCTGACACTGATTTATCCCCCTTGCACCCCACACAGCAACTCCCATCTTCGGCTGCATCTTAACACTTCACTTGGATTACTGTTAGGACCACTTGGTTTGTTGTCGATCCATCTGTTTCTGCTGTTTATAGTGTGCGTGTTTGTGATGACTATTCCTCAGAGGCAGTATCATCTTCTGCACAGTGCAACTGACTCAACACGAATAAACAAATAGGGAAAGTGCACACACCTTACACCTTGCTAAGACACACACGATCTCTGCCAGGACTAACATGCTGCACCATCTGATTCACTGCCTTCTCACACAAATGCCCCTTCACACACATGTGCGCACTCATAACCAGATGGTCATCCAAATATACAAACATGTGCGTAAGCTTGCAGTGCGGTTACTATATTTACTCATCACTCAGGGGCAGGAGCATACACATAGACACGCTTTCTCACACGAACGTGCATGCTGCCAAAACTGTCGCAGTCCCCATGTCTGCAGCTGATCATATCAGCAAGCAGATAGGGGGTGACAATGCATTCACACCTCGGCACACACACACACTCCACGAAACACGATCCCATTTGCAGATTCTTCAATTAAGCGGTGAGGCAGAGCTGCAGGGAGCGCACTTTATTCTCAGCAGTAGGTTGCATTTGCACCACTCTCGTAGCTAATTATAAAAAAAAAGAGATACTTGGTAGACAGTGTTGTGAGGTGAATACAGATAAATTTAGACTTCACAACTTGTAGAATGACAGCAGAAAAGACTTGTGATGCTGGCTGCAATTTACTGGAAAAAGCTGTGTCTCCCAACAGGCATCTGTGTGGCATTTATCGAGGCTCCATTCATATCACGTCACATGGTTTCGATAGAAGCTTTTCACTTCAAGCTTTCTGACAATAAATAGCATGTGAAATCTTAACGGGAGAGCTTAGCAGGGAATGAAAAGAAATAGTTAACTCTAGGCAATTATCACTCAGTTATTTCTATTTAAATGAAAGACTAAGAAAACATGTATTTACTACAGGCAGTTTGTGATCACACCTCTGAAAATCAGGATAAAACCATAGACTGTATATGAAAGATGGACACAGTTGTCTGTTGCCATTTTTAAGGCAGCCATGCACTAAACATGCCCAGGTTTATATTTTATTCCTAAATGAAAAAGCTAAATAAAAACAAAATAAACATCCTGCTCTTTCTCTCTGCAGTTTGCATGTTCTCCCCGTGTTAGTGTGGGTTCTCTCTAGCTACTCTGGCTTCCGTCCTAAGTCCAAATAAGTGCAGTTAGGTTAATTAGTGATTGGCCATAGGTGTGAGTGTGAATGGTTGTCTGTCTCTCCGTGTTAAGGCCCCAGTATACACTGCAATGGTCCCTTTGCTTGCTGCCGCAACATCATCTCATAGTCACTTGTTTCTGTCTCATCGACTTTGTCTATTGTTTTTTTTTGCTAAATTTTTTCCACAAACTCTCAGTTTTTCAAAATGTTCCAACATGTCCCTCTGTATATCTGTATATCTCTGAGCTTCTGTACTGGAATATCATTAAAATTGTGGTAAAAACCGAAGCAAGCACACGCTTGTGTCTTTAAACCAGCTACAGTGGCAGCTTTTATTCTCATACTTTATGTCGATCTTTTACATCTATATAAAACCCAGGATTTAAGATCATTTAAAAAATTTTATGTCATGTGTTCTTTCAGTCATTCATATTTGTCATTGATTTGCATGATTGCATGATTGTAGAAACACTGTATAAAAATAGGTATTAGTAATATTTTTTTTCTGGAGTGTGTTTTGTGTGAGTGGGTTTGGGATGTTCCCTGCATGGCCATGTGCTGTCTGCTTGTGTGTCATGGAGGCTCCCTGCATGTGCCAAAGAGGCTGATTTGGGCTGGGGCTTGGCACGGGATTGCCACGGTGGGTGGGGAGTTGGCACGGACGGTCCTAGCTCGGGATTGTCCAAAACCCACTGATTTAATCCGGATTACGGCCATCATTTCTCTCTCTCTCTCTCTGTCTTTCTCTATTTCCCTCCACTGACCCCCACCCCCGCTCCATCCCTCGTCTCCCGCCCACGCAATCGCTCGCTTCCTCTGTCCTGCTGCTCTTTCTCCTGCTCGTGCCTCACTCCTCCATCACGACCTTACAACCTACCCCCCCAAAAACCAACGCTCCCACTGGCTGCTCTGTTGCCATGGTGACTTATTTTACTCCTTTCACTTTTTTCAGTCTCACCATTGATACAGAGTGAATGATCAGTGAGTAAATTTTAGAAAGTCTATTTTTAATGTCGTGTTCTCCCATTGAACTCTATCACATGGTCTGTTGCCAAGGTAGATCTACCTGAGCATCGGCAGGAAAACAGTATACTAATCTGATCCCCATTAGTGATACAACACAATACAAAACTGTAGTCACACCACTATGCTGGACATTTTTGTAAATTAATGTAGTGTTCTGTGAATACTGTAAAGTCTTGCAGATGGAAATGCCTTTGAGAAAAAACCTCAGCAAGCTAGTGTGCGTTGTTTAAATTTAACACCTTACTTTTTCCATTGGCAAATGGAAAAATGTATGAAAACGTAAAAGTTAATTCATTAATTTGCTTATGTATTTATACTGCTTTCATTTAATTTGGTGATGTGTTTTGACCTTGATTTTCATTTGTGTGTGCTGCAGTTTTGACTGTTTGTAGGGCAAAGATAAGTTTTAAGGTTTGCCGTCCAACAAGCCACCAAGACCAAAATCATTGTTTGTCAATCTTGAAAGTAGTAGCAAACTCGTGGCAAAGCTCATGTCTTGCCAGATATCAAGAAAGACGAGAAAATCAATTTAGCAAGCAGCAATGGTGAATAGTCAGTTTGCCATGTTAGAGAACCACAAACTGTTAGTAAACCACTACGGAGCCCTGATGCCATCTGACTCGAGAGCAAAGGTCCGGTAACTATTATCACTGGTCTCTGTATTAGAAATTCATCTTCTCCTGAGATGACAGACTCAGCAATGTCAGTCACAATCGGCTTTGTGATGCCCTGTAACAGCTGGAAGAGTGCGTGTATCTGATTAAATGTGTGTGTGTGCACGCACATGTGCATGGAAAGGTGTCCTTAGCCCGGGTGAGCTGACAGAATTGGTGCTCAGTGCAATCGCTGGTGTTAGAGGTCTCCGTATTTTAGTTTAGTTAGAGTGTCTGTGCATGTGATTATATGTGTGTGTGTGTGTGTGTGTGTGTGTGTGTATGTGTATGTGGTGAGGTGGGTGGCCATGCAGGATAAAGGTCTGTCAGCAGGGGAGAGGGCAGCCCCCTCACTCCTTCTGTCGCTGGCCTGAAGCACCGGAACATCCCCCTGGGTGTGTGTGTGTGTGAGTGTGTGGGTCTCAGGGTTCCTGTATGAGGCTGGATCCAACCTGGTGCCAGATGACCTGCTGTGAACTACGAGCTATTGATAAACCTTGGCAAAGGAACAGACAGACTGTGAGAGGGAGTGTGTGACAAGTGTCCATCCATATTTGATGGGACAGGATTAAATCTGTCCGCGCTGTTGGTTGGATTTGGGTTAACAACTGGTTCACTTAAGACACACAGGAGAGATAAAGAGTTGAACCTTTCAGAGAAAAAGCAGAAATAAAGAAAAGCAGGATAAAGGGTGGAGATGGGGCGATTTTTTTAGTACTAGTGCAAGAAAAAAAATCAGCAATATTGTGTCTGTTGTATTGCTGAACATCATTAAGAGCTTATATACCTAATCACTGTCTCCAAAGTGACCTACATGACTTTTTTGTGACCCTCTGAAAAGTACTTTTTTCTGGGTCCAAGCCTTAACTGCCTCAGCTGAGGCACTTGTCCTTTCAACATGCTGCAGTACTGTGTCCCTTCTTTTTCTGAAGCGCCACGGCTCCCAAAAACTACTCAGTTCTTATTCTACCCCTCTACAGCTTTTTATTAGCACTCATCTGCAGCCCGCCTTTAAGCTAAGCTTTTAAAAACTCACGGTGTACACCACAGCCCTCGGGCTCTCAGTGTCCCAGACACCAATATTTTAATGCTTCAGAAAAGATGAATCACTGTCTGCCCAACTATGAAATCAGTATAGAGATTAATCTTAGGATTATGAGTCTTTAGTAAAAAAATGTAATTCAAAATACAGCAATATTAAAATGACTAATCTCTATAAACAGATATCTGTGTATGATATCTGTTTGTAGTCCACACAGTTACATCTGACCAAGCTTTAGATGCATGCAGGTAAACAGTTCATGTAGAAAAGGCAAAACATTTACTGAAATGCAAACCAGAATCACTGTTTATCATCAGACAACAACACAGCGTTTTTATTAGCTTTTAAAAATATATGTGGTTGTATAAACTATAGCTGGTGTGTGGAACAGGAAATCAGCAGGATGTTCACTGACTACACTACAAAACCCCAAAACAGCAGTGCATGGAGGGCTCCCAGATTGTTAAACATGTCTTTTTTCCACTATGGAACCTCTATGACAGATCCTTAATGCCTAAGTTTATTAAAAACTCAACCCTCAAGGCCTTTACACACTGGACGCATAACATCCTTGGAAATATTGCACCTATTCCTGATGCTAGTGTTCACACCAAGCGCCTAAATTTGAATTTGTGGCATTTATTTTTTGAACCAAGCCCAATTTTTCTGATCCGAATCAACAGATGTGGCAAATCAAGCCACTGCATTTTGCAACAAATGCACTCTTAGCTCAAGATATGTGCCGGTACTGAAAACACAAATAGCAAAATAATACGATTTTACCTCAGACACTGAGATAAGACTCTGCTCTGGGACAAACAGGTCTCTGAAATGATTCCTCTGACTCCTCAGATGTGGCCCCAGCTCTGCCAACAAGAGCTCAAACTGTCCCACTGACATCCTGAAATATGTACTAAAGCAGTCATGATGCAGCTTCAGCATTGTCTTCTTTTAGCATGCTAACAGCTAGCTGTCAATGTATATTATTTTATGACAGTTATGCTATCTAGCCAGCATATAGCAGAAACAAACTCAGAGTCATTTTTTATTTCCCGTCTCTAATTAGTTTTTCCTTTGTGATAATGAATGAGGTCATTTTCAGTTGCTCTCTATCAAATGTGACACTTGAAAGGCATTTTGAAAGACAGTTCAAATGAATGCAACCATCCAGCTCCTCTAGAACCGCTCATGTCGGGAAATTCAATTTGTAGTGGAGGCACAGCAAGAAGATAACCTTGTTGCACTGCTCTCCATTTGAAGTCAAAAAGCAATTCAGATCGATTATCAGGGTCAGTGAGGGACAGATCTGAGGTGAAACAGACGACACAAGATGAAGCTGACTGGTCAGTGTGTGAGGGACAAAAACTGATGGATAACAAAAAGAAACGAGTGGGTTGGGGATGTAACTAATAGAAACTGAGTGGCAGCAGCGATGCGGGTTGACAGTGGAGATAGTGGTGTGACGTGCAAACAAAAGCCGAGCTAAGCACTGAAACGACAGGTATCGAAGGAGACCAAAGGTTAAAGTCTGAAAAAGATTAGCAGGTTAGCCGTATCAATGAGCCTTACATCACAACCCGAAGCAGCTAATGGACTCCTCAGCCTGCAGAGACAGAGCTCAGAGCTTTCTCTTTGACTTAATATCACTGGGGATTTCATAAACTGGAACTGTAGCATTAAAAGTTGAGACTATGTATCCATATTTTAAAATGGTTACTGTATCTTATCTCTAAAACAACCTACTTCCTTTATCTTCTCACCTTAAAATGCAATAACTGCGGAGCCCGAGCCCCCCTTTCCCACCCCCACCCACACACACAAACACTTAAAAGCAGGGCCAGTATATTCTGGATTTGAAAATCTGAATTACTTCTAAACAACTTCAACATTGGATAATTTGCTGTGCCTTGCTGGCATAATTTGCTCTTTCAGTGAACTCTTCTTTGGGCTTTTTGCATAAAGTGAACTCGCATCGAGCTCTTTGAGGCACCTACGCTCCGCTCTGACTGGTGCGACAAATGCGCTCCCCTGCTCGGCTGAAACACGCTGTTCTTTAGTTGACTTAGCTTCTAGTCTGCACACTTCTTTCTCTTCATCTCCCTTCATTTTCTGCCCCTTGCCTGTTGCCGTGGTAACTAGCAGAGGGAAGTTGAGTAGAGGGGAGATCGAAGGGAGAGAGGGAAGATAGGGGTGTGTGTGTGTGTTTGCTGGGTTTATGGGTAAAGGAACCACTGCTGCGCTTCCTCCTCCCTCTTCTTCTTCTTTTTGTTTTTTATCTTCACTGCCACATCTTCCAATCTACAATCCTGTGTTCCTTATTGATCCTTCGAGCCACTTATTTTCTGTCCTTTCCCTCCTCTTCCTCAATATCCGCCTCAATATGAGCTTAAGAGAGCCTCAGCTCTCTCATGATCGCATTCATCCACAGTTAATGAATTTTGTGATGTTTTTCCACCATATTAACATCTCAACCTTTCTCCCTGTCTAACACAACACACTCAAAAATGCCTTTCCACAAACATCATAACACAGAGATCTACATTTGTTCATCTGCTATGCCTCATTATTATCTGAAACTCAGCTCCAGCTCCAGCGCATAATGAGAAACAATTCCCACATCACCTCGATTTCTATCATTTTTCAGGAAAGTTTAATTGGAAAAGACTGACATTAAAGATAGATTAAAGAGATCATTTCTAATACCATGGAGGCTGCACTGTGAATTGCATTTTAATTTCTCTAAAAGTTGAATAGTGTTGATTACCAGGGTAGCAGCAGCAGCAGCAGCATTGCGTGTGTTTGTGTCCATGTATGTCTGCATACATATGGAGAGACAGATGGAACAAGATTTCTCCAGTCACATGCCAGAGCTATAATTTTTTTCATGCTATTGTACATGTTCAATTTTTTTACAATTAACTGCATGCCCGTAATGAGAGCTTTCAAAACATACAACCACCCCTTTAGCGCTAGAGCTCTATTGTCAGATAATGAGAAAGAGAAAAAAAAGATGGCGGGTCAGGGACTCGCAGTTGCTGGAGGAGAGGAGGCGTTTTGGAGTTGGTGTAATGTTTTTGCATAATCACCAATAAATTAGTCAAAAGGAACAACAAACACTGTCTGCTGGGAACCGAGGGTGTGAGTGTGCTGAGAAACGTGTCTGTAATATCGTTCAAGCATATTTATAAATTACCCGGTGTATAAATATGCTCACTGGCTAGACACTCAGTGATAAAGCAACACAAAATTCATGTAAATGAAGCTGATTTCAACTTTTTTGTAGAAATCTTTGGTTCATTTTAATTGTGCATGTTATTGTGAATCTGCACATTTCTCCACATGAGATAAGAAGGAAGTTTATTCTGTGGAATTTAATTTTTTTTTCTTTTTTTGTGGGAATCACTTGTGAAACAAGGCTTTACATAGAAAACTACAGACACAATTTTAAGATTATTCCGGATTATTCCTCATGGGGGGGCGACGACTAGTGTTGTGGTGCAAGGGAGATAAATGGGGGCCCAAAGCTGCATGAAGAGTGAATAAAACCAAGAAAAGAAAGAATAATGCTTTGAAAAGGAGAGGGAAAAAAACAGGTGGGGTTTGCTCTGTGCGGTACGATAATCTAAAGCTATTCGATGGCATTAACAAAAAAAACCCCTAATGCAAGAATCCTCCCTTGGCCCAGCCACAGATTACAGAACTGGGTTTGCGTGTGGAAGCTATTATATAATTCATTCTCTACGATGAGATTTTCCTCCATTGCTGGTTTTCTTTACTAACCCCTCTCTATCTCTCGCACGCCGTCACACTACTGGCACATACCTCTTTTAATTTAAGTTGAAGATGTCTGAGCCACACTGCGTTTTTGGTGACTTTATAATCTTTTTATCCCTGTCTGGAACTCATTCATCTTCAACAGAAAGCTGATGTCTTCTGTCTGACTCAACAGTTTCCCGTCCCCGTTTGGACGTTCCTCTGCTACAGTATATGTGTGTTTGTGTGCGCACAATTACTGCTATACACTCTCCACCATTGTATTGTGAATTCCCTGCTTACTAAGCTCCTTAATGGAATCACTACAAGGGTAAAAACATTTATTATTTTTGGGTTTTTTTGCATCTATTCCTTTCCCCTTGCTCCGCCATTCCTCTCTCCCTGCTGCTGATCACAGGTGAAAGGATTGGCAGTGAGTCTTTTATTTTTCATTTTGGAAGCCATCACTGGTGACCTGTCGTTTTGATAGGAGTGACATGTGAGCTGCATGCCGCTGGACTCTGGAAAGGATTAACTCTGCCCTTCAACTCCACATCTGCGCCACGCAAGACTGGCGAAGCCACTGTGCGATTGGTAGATTACCGTTCACACAGCCAAATGCCATCTAATGATTATCTGGCAGGGTCTCAGGTGCAGCACCATGGGTCTCCCCCTGGATTCACAGTCCAGTCCCAACAGTGTCCAGATAAACAAATCCTCTAATTGATATGATAAATCTGAGAAAGCTTTGTACTTTACCTTTTACATACTGAGTTGATGAAATGCTGAAACTGTTTTGTTTCACAAAAGTTAGATTTTACTGTTAAACAGAAACTGATTTGATAAATGGATCAGAAATGAACAAACAGTGATGTATTATAGTAACACTGGCTGTGTCTAAAAGACGTATATAGCCACCACCACCACCTGTTAAAGTATATATACATAATGTTTTTAGCTTAAAAAAGGATTCTTCTGATCAAGGAGCAGCACCTAGGAGCCTCAAGTCTTGCCCCTTTTTAGTGGCTTGCATTATGTAATATATGCAATATTACCAACATATTTAAATGAATGCAAACACAACTGCAAAAATAACACTAACATGTAAAATTGGGAAGTGTATCATTCACTACTGCTGTCTAAAATACACCCAAAACACTCCAACTGTCTGTTGTGAAGCTCTTTTTCAAGAATGAGCTTCTCTTCATTCATCATACTGTAATGCCTGTTAGCACTAACTCCATGGCTATTTTTATATGTCAAAATCTAATGACTCGCACATGCACAAAACCCATAAGTCCATGATAAATGTAATGAGGTCAGGCTTTGATGAGCCAGTGAATGGCGTGTCCTCTGGGTTCATGTGAAGCAACGACAGCGATTCTTATTTATGACACTTTCATTAATCTAAACATTGGTGATTGGTGAGAGCACATCTTACACAGAATTCAAACCTCGTATTTATGGGATTGAACAGTAAGGCAACAATTGATCAACACACTAACAATATTGCTGAGCCTGTCTGCGGTGCACGATCTTGTTTTAGACAAGTATAGTCGCAGAATACAGTGCCAGACAGCCATCGGCTCATGGAGCGTGCAAAAAGCTTGCTATCTAAAGTGCTTGCTCGGTCTAAGATCTGAAAAATAAATGAAGGATGCCTAAAGTAAGAACAGAACAAAGAAAAAGATGTTGGCAAGAAAGAAAGTAGAGAGGAATATAAGAATCCAGTTTACCTAATATGTGTGTCTAACATAATGGAGGCACACAGACTCACAAAGTGTACAGATATGCCAAGTCATCACATGCAAGCAAATGCCCGGATAGACGCGAATAACGAGGCACACCTACACGGAGGCTGAGTTAATGTGAACCCATTTCAGGAGCAATAATCTCTGTCTCACCACACCACACATAGGAATAGCACCTAATCTGCAAACAAAGCTCACCTCCTTCTCACCTGTTGCTATGGAACTAAAAGGAGAGAGGGTGTATTGTTAACAAGAAAGCCAACAACACAGAGATGGTGCTTGGATATTACCAAGATTAATCACATTTCCAACTTAAGCGAGTCTAAACTGTGGTTGCTATGCTAGCTGGGCCTAAAGATGCAAAAAAAAAAGAGACTAAATTTAGATGTGGATATGTCATCACTGCTTCCCCTCTTCACAAAACACACATACTCTGTTTGTAAGATACAGGTAGCAGGTTGACTTATGAGGACTGACGAGTAGCATTAGCAATGCTCTGCACATAAATGTTTTTCTTCTGGAGTGTTTACTCTGGCTGATAAATGACATTTGGAGCACTCTTCTTCTCTGGTTCTTATCCGGAGGAACAGTGACTTAACAGTGACACAATGCCTCTCTCTCGCTCTCTCTCATTAATACAGGTTTTCCCTTTTCTTTTCGGCTTTCGTCCGTAAACCCCCTGCTTTGATTTCAGCGTCAAGTCACCTCGCTTAACTTTGTAGCCTTAATAAGGTCATTTCTATTGCCCTCTGGTCTTTATAGCTTTGTTTTCCTAATAATGAGTCAGCCATTGACAGTTCTGAACCCTTCAGTTCAATTCAGTCATATTTATTTATCACCAATTCACAATAACAGTCCTCTTAAGGCGCTTTATACTGTAAGGCAAAGGCCCTACAATATTAGAAGGTAACCCCAATAATCATACAACTCCTCTGAGCAAGCACTTGGTGAGAGTAAGAAGGAAAAACTCCCTTTTAAGAGGAAGAAACCTCAGAGGAGGGGCAGCCATCTGCCACGACTGGTTCAGGTTGAGGGGAGGAAGATATGACAAAAGACACACTATGGGAGAAAGAGTTTTTTCCATAACTAATGATGAAATATAGCAAGGGAGTGAAAAGAGTTGATTGAATTGTTCAAGAAGCACCATGAGAAGCAGTATGGGAAGATTTATCATAAAGGAAGGTTTTAAGGTTAACCTTAAAAGTAAATAAAGTGCCTGTATCCCAAATCCAAACTGGTAGCTGGTTCCATAGTAGAGAGCCCTGATAGCTAACCCTTCTCATGAAAATAGTTGAAGACCAGAAAATAAATGTAGCTACATTCTTCTTATCAGTTTGCTCATATCAGGGTGAAATGGTACAGCAAAATGTATCCATGCACCTAACATGCGAGTAAAGAGAAACATGATGGTACCAGTCAGTCACAATAGCTCTGTGAGCTGCCATCTGTTTTCTCTCTAATGTTACTTTGACTTCCTGCTAGCATTTTGTTCAAAGGACTGGACATAATTTCATTAAACAAATAACTTCTGGTGGAGAGAATGAGGTTACCATAACCCAGCTAGAGATGCTGATGTATTTTAGGGAGAGGACATCTCATCCCCTCATCGTCTCTATCACCTTTCTTATAGGGAAGTTTTCTTGTAGATGAACACAACTGGTGAGATGAAATGCACAGTATTGTTATTCAGTGCATTCTCCAAAAGAAAATATTGTATTAACCCCATTTATCTCTGTATTGTTTGTCTTTTAGGATCTTGCTGACTGTCGTTGTCATCTTCCGTATTCTGATTGTGGCCATCGTCGGAGAGACGGTGTACGAGGATGAGCAGACCATGTTCATCTGTAATACTTTACAGCCGGGCTGCAACCAAGCTTGCTATGACAAAGCCTTCCCCATTTCCCACATCCGCTACTGGGTCTTTCAGATCATACTGGTGTGCACACCCAGCCTCTGCTTTATCACCTACTCTGTCCATCAGTCAGCCAAGCAGAGAGACCGGCGCTACTCTTTTCTCTATCCAATAATGGAGAGGGACTACGGCGGAAGGGATGGGGCTCGGAAGCTCCGCAACATAAATGGAATTCTAGTTCAGCACGGAGGGGATAGTGGAGGAGGGAAGGAAGAACCTGACTGTCTGGAGGTGAAGGAGATCCCCAATGCCCCACGGGGCCTCACGCATGGGAAGAGCTCCAAGGTTCGCCGGCAAGAAGGGATCTCCCGCTTTTACATCATTCAGGTGGTGTTCAGAAACGCCCTAGAGATTGGCTTCTTAGCAGGCCAGTACTTCCTTTATGGCTTCAGCGTGCCTGGGATTTTCGAGTGCGACCGCTACCCGTGTCTCAAGGAGGTGGAGTGCTATGTGTCCCGGCCCACAGAAAAAACGGTTTTCCTGGTCTTCATGTTTGCCGTGAGCGGCATTTGCGTGGTGCTCAATCTGGCTGAGCTCAATCATCTCGGCTGGCGCAAGATCAAGGCCGCCATCAGGGGCGTCCAGGCCCGCAGGAAGTCTATCTGTGAAATCAGGAAGAAGGACATGGCGCATCTGTCTCAGCCACCCAACCTGGGACGCACACAGTCCAGCGAATCGGCCTACGTCTGACGATGAAGACAGACAACAGAGGGGGAGCGGGATGAATGTGCAACAGAGAGAATGAACGAATTCTGATTTTAATTTAATGAAGATGGTGTGGAGGTCAAACAAGATGACCTCTCCTCTATGACAGAATGAAACAGAATGTAAAAAAAAGACCAGACCTCAGGCGCTGAAAGTCAGCAGAGGCTTGAGAAGGAAGAAAATTAGAGAGCATCAAAGAGGACAATAAATTTCGTTTTGCAAACATACATAACAAAGACATGCTGATCTCATAAGGAGATAGTCCAACTGCCATTTTATACTTCTGTCTTTTTTAACTAACAACCTTCTCTGCTTCTCGTTTCTTATGCGGAGAATTAAATCCTCACGGGGCTGATCTAGAGATGAGAGTAAGAGGGGAAGAGGGAGGAAAACAGATGAGAGGCTGTTTTGTGTTCTCTGGGGATATTCGAAGGCGACATGGTTGTTTGATGCATCCCATGGTGCTTTTCTTCTGGACTGTGTCAGCCTCAGTGAAAAAAAAAATGGGAGGGGGGGGCAGGATAGGGGATGGGACAGGGAGGATGAGCAGCAGCAACATTATTAAAAAGAGGAACGGAAGAACTGTCAAAGCCGTGACAGACTCTGGGGAATGAAGGCAAGTTTGAGAGTGAGGGAGAGCAGGAGGGAGACGTCACGCTTTGGGAAAACATATGAACCAAGGAAGGGGGGGGGGGGGGAGAAGACAGAACGTTTTTCTTTTGCTTCCTCTCTTTGCCTGCCTGAGATTTTGAGGTAGACCGACGCCAAGAGAGAAAGCGCTGCCTCCCAACAGCGTGTCATGCCTCTGCTGGAACACCGTTACAAGCCAAAACCAAGAGAGCAAGACTGACGATGTTTATGTTTTGTCTCTTGGCAAAAGTTGATTTTAACACAAACACAGTGAGTACAATAAACACTCCCCCACCCCCCTTCTCTGCCCTATCCCTTACTCTTGCTCTGCTCCACTGTACAGACCTGTACAGCTGTACAGACCCGAGGGGTTTTTCGAACGACAGCAGTGACCTTCGCTGCTCTCCTGCTGCGTAAACATCTGAGAGGAACTAATGAACAAACGGATGATCGGCCAGACAGCGTCAGAATCTGCTAAAGCACAAACTCCACTCCCTCCAGCTTTTTCGTGTGCTAAGAGATGAAACAAAAAGAGAAGAGCGAAAGATAACGAAAGAGCTCGAGAAGAGATCGCTTTACTACAACTTTAAACAGATTTTATAAAACACATCACAATGAATAATGATTTTTCTTCTTTTGAGAAAGCGATGGTGCCATCCTTGAGATATTTAATTATTGCTGAAACGTTACATAGAGTATATCATGGTAATATTATTTATCCATTTAGAGTATATCCAAATAGATTTATTTATCTTTATGGGGCGGGTTGATTGGGAAATCTTGTTGCTGTACTTTTTATGTATAAACTGTCTGTCTTTTCTTTTCATTTTAGTTGAGTTTGAAGCATTCGTCACTGTAGGTCCTGATTAATGACATGCATGGTGTAGGAAGGCGAGAGATTTGTGAGCTTTGATATAAAAAATGCTTTGAGGATGTGCAGCTGATTTTTTCAAACTTCTTTTGCAGCTCTTTAGAGTAACACTTATTGTTACTTATCTGCATTTAAAATGCAGTTACACCTTTATGTGTTTTATAGAGCCTTGGTTTTCTTCAAAAATCAGCTGTGCAGCTTCAGGTAATTAAGGCCTATGAGCCATTAGACAAAGGCATGTTTACACAATGCGGTGTTTCTTGAATGATCAAACTGTGTAACTGATCGTAGTTGCTCTCTAGGGACAGTTGTAGGTTGTTTGTTTTTTTAATTTCAGTGGCTTTCGTTTTGCATTTCTTTCCTGACTGGATTTCAGCATGCATGCATGGTGAGAGAAAAGAGAACGATGTGCAAGAAACAGAAAAAGATAAAAGATGACAGAAAGTGTTGCACCTTGATTATTGCAGACGAGTGAAAGAGTGGCAGACTGAAGGAAGTCACGCTGGGAAAAAGATTGTATTTCTGGACACATACAGACATGCACGAGTTTATGATGCAAAAGATGGAGGGAACACACTGTGTGCCTACTGAACCAGATATAGAGACAGTTGGGTATACTTTCGTTCCACCAGCATGATTTCCTCCTGTAACTCTGCGGGAGCAGGCCCAGGTGACTGAGACAAGGGCACAAGCACATAGCAGTTCATGCCAAACTCACAATTTGTCTGTTTAAGTCTTTTTGCAGAGGCCATAATCAGTTTACAGGTAATTGTTACAGACCAACACTCTGTGCTTTGGCCATTTAGGAGTATCAAGTGAGCATTTGCAAACTGATCAGCCCTATGCAGCTCTATAGCGCAGTGGCTTCTCTTTGAGACATTTGGGCTTTGGTTCTAAAAGGGGCCATCCTTGCACTAATGCAACTTTCTCACTTTGCTTATATGGCAGATAAGCTGTAAGAAAGACACAGCTACATGCATTCATCCCCATCCAGAAAATGAGAGAAGAGAAGATGGCAGAATAACTAACAGCCAAAAAAGCTTTGTTTTTAATGGGGTAAAGTCTGTTTTTATGTCCTGGTGACAACTGGAATTAGATGTGATTGACATAAACCCTCAAATAAGGCATTAAAAGATGGCTGCAAAGTGGAGACATGCTTCATATGACATACATATGACCCAGGGGCCAGAACTGGCAAAGACTCCAATCCGGCCCCACTGCACAGCTTTGGAAATCCTTAAGGAAGGCATACATTTTGGATTTTTAACAGCATTTTATTTTATTAGTTTTACAGCTTTACCTTCATGTTACAAGAAAGTATTTCAGTAATGCATAAAAAATTAAATTACAGAAAAGTTCCTGTTTTTTCTACTATAGACAAGAAACAAGAAACTTGTGACTTGGATAAACTTTCAGAATTGCAATTATAAGAGAGTTAATGAGTTACAGCTACTGACACATTTATTTCTTACAATTTAACCCAAAAAGAGTCACGCTGATAGATTTCTTTCATTTATTACAGCAACATTTCTTAATCTTGTGTATTTTCTACACAGTCCGCCTTTAACTTATATTTCATGTTAAGTCATAAAAACCATGCAGAGTACATATAAATGATCACTGACCATTTTAAAAAGAAAAATCCGTCCCACAAAATTATATTGAAGCTATAGTGGAAACACTCTGGATATGACATGATGCTAAGTAATGGCCCTAGATCTGCAGTTGGCCTTTGAGCTTAAGCAGCAGCTGATGTAGCAGATGAAAAGCCCCCAACTCTCTATTTTTACATTCACTCTTACTTTCATAATCTCTGTGATTCTTACAGGTGATTATCCCCAGATTTAGTCTCTTCTGAGGATGCCGATGGGACTCGGTGAAATCAGCGAAGTTTACTACGTGAACTAGGAGGGACAAATGTGCTGACAGGCCATGCCAGAATGCCTAAGGGTTGAGCAACCCCTTGGCCTTCACTTACTGTGAGCATGTACTTCTAGTGAAAGCTTAAATGCTGACCTTGAGCTTAAAAGCCAAGCCAATGTCCTGTACTATATGCAGCTCCGGCTGAAGAGTCACTGCACAGTACAGCGCTGATCTAATCCCTGCAGAGCACAGGTCAGTGCTGGTGTGAGGACTATTTTTACTGAATGGCGTGCACGCATGTTCAACATACACTCATTCCGCTACGAAAACAAGCAAATGCAAAAGTAGGAAGAGGAGTTTGAGCTCAGTTTAGAGCTCTTGGATTCTGTCGTTATGTCTGGTTTCATTCAGGTCAGAAACACAAACATGCACGCAGTGTGAGGATGTGGAAGGCCATAAACGTGTCCTGGTTTTCTTCGGTTTACATTTATCCAGAGTTCATTAGCGACTTGCAGCCAGTCAGTGGGTCCATCACGTTCCAAAAGTAAAAGCAGGCCTCAGTTCTTCCAGCAGTCCACTACTCTCCACCGTCTGCTTTTCTATTTGTCAATGTGAAATGAATTATGCAATTTATTTTTTTGTTTTTTATTTGCTTCTCTTTTTGACTTGTGGGTTCATTTTGTTGTCTGTTGCTCTTTTCGTGCAGTGACATATCAAAAAAAAAAAGAAAGATGTTTTTTCTATGTAACGGAACAAAAAAAAAAAACTATATGTGTAAAATCAAAGGTAGAGTTCTGAAATATAAGACTAGCAGAAAATATGTTATATTTCCTCCCTTGCCAAAGTGATATGCAAAATTTAATTAATTTTCAAAGAGTTTTTTTATTTTAAATGCATGTGTAATTGCTAGAGTAAGCATGTTTCTATGTTTTCTTCAACAGAATCTTAAAAGAAAGGCTTTTTAAAGTCCAAAATATGGAATGAAGCTATTTTGTCTCGATGCCAAGTGTGTATATAATTTACCCAGTTTTCAGACACTACAGAGCCATGCAGAGTATACCAACTCAGTGATGTTAAAACTACCTATTACATTTTAGCCATTTGAATTTCCAAAAGGCTAGAAAAACCACTGCATACGGTAAATCTTCTAGTTCAAGAAATTTGCACACAGATATATACCTTTATAATTAGTTGAGCTTTGTAAGCCAGTCGCTCAAATGTTGTACTGTAAAAACCACAGGGTACACAGGAATATGAACGTACAGGTAAAAGACTGGCACCATTTAGATGTCAGATGTCAGAACATTCCAGGGTTTAGCCTCCAGCACAATGTGTAACTGACCTACAGTTTCCAGTGTTTTAGTGTTCGATGATTGAATCCTCAGTGAAGCTCCCTACGGACAACCTATTCAGGAAAGAAAACTGGTGATCTTTTACACCAGTCTCTTTTTTAGTACAAATACACAAAAGATTGCTTTTATAAAAACAGTATGCATGTCAGCATACCTTCCATTTTCAATCTAACCTTGTACTGTAAAGCCCAACAATGAAAATTGTCCTCAAGCCTGATTGTTTACCTGTTGGTGCTACTGAGGTTGGATTTCAGATACATTGCCACATTCCCTAATGTCCAGCACACTACTGCCCACAAATGTACCACAGATCAGTGCAGGTCTCCTTAAAACAAATCAAGCCGTTTCTCTTGACTGTTACTAACAGATGGCCACGTGTGCAAAAGCATACAGCCTGATGACATCATTTCCCTAACTCTCCACTTACTTTACAAAGCAGAAAAGTAGCAAACAAATTGATTCCTCAGGAAACGCAGCCTGTAAATGAGCTGTTTCATTCATTCACACAGAGCTCATTGAACCTCTACATAACTCTTTATTCTGCTGCCAGAAAGACCTTAAATTAACTTAATCACATTATGTAGCCAATTTTAAGGGCTATTAGTGGCCTCTGAGCAAGTTTTGAAAAATGCCCCTCTCATACATTCGAGGGCTTCTTACTACAAATTGAAAAGCCATAGAAAACAGAAAAGACAATTCAAACTAGGCATGGACAATGTGCACTCATAGGCCAAGATTAATATAGTATCGTCAGTTAGGCATTAAAATCATTTTTGCATTTAAATTGAAAATTAGACAACTTGTGTCAAACGAAAAGCTTTTTACTCAGTTTAATTAAATGGAAATGAAAGTTATAAAACTCCTTTACTAGATGTTCAGCTTCATTTTATTGTGAAACAAAATGTTCCCTCTTCCTCCTCTGAGCTCTGGGCGATGCTGGTGCTGCCACCCTACAAGGTGCATAACACCCATTTCAGGTTTCAGGAATGCACCTCTCAGTTATAATTACTTCATCTAATTAGACTGAGTGGTAGATCCAGGCAGGATGGAATTTAACCAGTGCTGCCGCTACCTACAGAAGTGGTCACAGTGCCATTGATGTGATATTACTACCTGGAAAGCTTCAGGTTGTTACATTTAGTGGAAAAAAGGAGGTGCAGAACAAGTGGAACATACATCAGTTCCACCCCCTTATTTTCCATCCTCCTGATTAAGACCAGCATTTCATGAGCTCAGACCACGCTGTGTCTTTAAACCGATGTTACAGTGAGAGGGATGAAACCAGAATTGTTGTGTTTTAGGGGAATGGGGGAGCAATGTGAAACATGGCCAATATTTGGCATCCATTAGTGGTGATCAATATTTAAAGGATAATAGAGATAGAATATAGAGAATATAGTTAAAAAAATGTAGCCCTAGGCAATCATCATTTGTAAGCTTAACCTTTGCAGTCATCTGTGACATCTCCAGATGTAAAAAACATGGACTGAACACATGAACAATGGACTACACGCTGAAACACGCTCACACTTGTAACTGTGATCGGAGAACCTGTCGTTTCTGACTGCTGATTTTACAATGTACGTGACGGACCTTCGTTGAAGGTTCACTGTATATTTCTGACTGGTGTACTGTATGTAAAGACTGAATAAAACCTTGAATGTTACATCGAGCCTGAACTGGCATCCAGCCTGCTGATTTATGACCTATAAGCGAGCGTATTCGTCCATTTGTGTGTTACAGATCGGGTCGTTTTCTGAACGATGTGTTGTGTGTGTGTGTGTGTGTGTGTGTGTATAGAAAACGTGAGTGGGTGGATATGTGACCACGTGGGAATGATGAGATTTAGGGGGGGGAAGCTTTCTGTGGTGTGAAGGAAACTGAACAAAGGTGGCCACAATTCATATTTATACAGGTCTATTTATAGCATACAGAAAACAATATTTGAAGAGAGCTGCGTGCAGCACAGCTGGCTGGTGTAATGATATTTCTGAACTCAATAGGTGACAGCAGGATTAAAACCTGATTTTATGATGAAAGGTACAGGGTGCGTGCATATGTGCAGTGCTTTTTTCACACTACATGCAACAGAGTGCATCCAAAAAATACAATGCCTGCATGTATGTAGCATGTTTCTGTGTGTGTGTGTGCGCGTGTGTGTGTGTGAGAGCCTATTTGTGTGTGTGCATGTGTGACCAACCCCCATCCACCTTCCTCAGCAAGGTCACATGGTGGCTGTGCTGGACTGGGATTGAAGGCTTGTTGCCACGGCGATAAGCCAGCCGGTAATATCTCTAAGCACAGCCAGGATTAATCTGCCGACAGATGGCTGGCTGCTCAGCACCACTTCCTGAAACACAGACATACACAGAATTCATATTCACCATCATCATCCTCGGCATTATTGTCCTCTTATCCTTTCATATCACCTTTGCTTCCGCTGGGACGCCACCATACACATCATCAGTTTCCTCCACTAAAATCAACATCGAAGCCATCCACCTTTACTGCATCAACTATAAGACCAGGGTTACGAGTTTTCATCATCACCATCATTTCTCCTCATCTACATTAGGATGAGGAGCCATCATAAATTACTTTTTCTATCACCTGAATGACCACGGCCATTATCTGAAACTGCCTTCATCTCACAGGGATCAATACACGGGGTATAAGTTAAATCACCTTGTGTGCCTCTCTATTCATCACCATGGCCTCATGAAAATGGAAGCAGGACCTTAGTTCACAGTTCAGAGATTTGACATGTCATGCATACAGCTACTGAGAACACTGCAGTGCAGATGTAAGCAGTGAACCTCACAGTGAAGGTTTGGGGTTTAAGCCTTTTGGTTTGGTGGGTACACTTTCTCTGGAGAGTTTCTGTGTTCTCCATGTGGAATCAGTTCAGCATCATGTAGCAAAAGTTGGGGGAATTTATTTGTGAAGGCAGTCATAGCAGTATTACCTGCTGCATCTGAAAGCCGGTTTATCTGCAGCACACTGCAAGAAAGATGAATGTGTAAGGCAACCTGAAAATGAATGGATGGTAAATACCTAAATGCATGTCCACATAATAAAAAGTGTACCATATGCACATATGTGCAGACTAAGCAAATTTCCTCCTTCAACACAAGTGTCAGGGAGATGAATCTTTTAACTCACCAAAGTAAGTAAAAATGCATTTGTGCATCTGCACTCATCTGTTACAAGCCTAATAATCCATGACTTCATTATGCATGTGACAGGTGAGTGTAGACTGATACTAAATAAGAGTCGCTGAACCTGAGAAACAGCATGACTTCTTCCACCAAAGGTCACCCAGAAAGTCTCTGCTTTAGTTTTGGCCACTAAATTGTAGTATTTTATCCATCTATACTGATGTTAGCACTAACTACCAGGTATATGTATGTGTGCAGTGTTAGCTGATATCTTTTCATCTCACCCAAATATGTAGCATGATTTTATATCTCTGTGCTGGTGTTGTTCCTTCATCCTCATAATAATGTTGACATAAATAATTGCATTTTTATTCTTTTTCCTCCATATTGCAAAGCTATGACATCACACGCCTGATCAGTTGCAATGTTGATGCTGGACAAACATTTTTGTGATGCAGCATCAATACCAACACAGGGAGATTAGACAGACCAAAAATATGAGAGGGGTGGAATGTGCTCAAACAGACCTACACACCAGTGGGCAAATTACTGAACTTGAGGTGTACTTGCTTTTTCAATCAGTAATTAGTGGAGTGAACTCTACACATATTTCAGGGCCTCCCAGAAAAGCCTTTACAAACATCTGGGAGTGAAATAAATCACAGTGTGTTAAAACCAGGTGTTTAACACACAGGATAACGTGAGATGGGGTCAAGAGGGATAGCTGTGTGCTGCAGATCTATTTACAGTTTACAGGTTTTTATGATTTCTTTGCACTTTTCTTTTTCCAGGATGGAATGATAGTACAACATACACCTTCAGTTTCTTAGGTTTCCTTATTGTTTTGTGTACTGATGAATCCAAAGTGCTGTCAAACAAATCCATTCAGGCTCATAATGTGGAACTACCAGCTGTAGTCAATCATGATCACTAACGAGAACTTAACAGGCTTTGGCATTGTCAAGTTAAAAGACAGCGTAGAACCTTTAGCACCATTAAAAACATCAAAACATTAAAGTGAATGTATGTATGTATGTATTTGAGTCTGTATGTTTACTTCTGACCATCTGCAGATCCAAGAAATCCCAAATAAATTCAAACCCAATTTTTGTTTTTTAAAGTCAATAAAGATGTAAGATGTACAATTATTCCACCCAGGAAAAACAACAGTTCAAAGAAATCATTAAAAAGCCCCAAATTACTATAACATTTATGCTCATGATGCATGTATCCCCTGTATGTATCACCAAAACGAGTAACCAGAACTATACTATGGACAAGTTGCCAGTCAATCAGAGGCTAAAAATTAACAACATGTCATGTCCTTGAACTGAAGGGACAGCAAAGGGAGGGGATGAAAACTCCACACAGGAATACACACATATGTCAGTATTAAACATTTTGTGTAGCGTTTATTTTTGGTCTATTTGACAAACAGAATTATGCTACTGATCAACAGCAGAGAACTGGTGCATCCAAAATAAATTAAGCTGCCAATGTGTCAAAAATGAAGCAACACTAACAGCTCTTTGTATTTTTTATGTATTTTGACTTGATAGTCAATTCAATTTTTATTTGTGTAGCCCAATATCACAAGTTTGCCTCTGGGGTCTTTACAATCTGTACAGCATATGACAACCTCTATTCTTAGACTCTTGATTCAAATGAGGAAAACTTCCTCTCTTGCATATAACCCAGCACACACTTTTTTCTTTTTCCCCAAGCTTTCGCAACTGAATATTCCTAAGTCCATGATTTTAAAAAATGAAACACTGAACTATTTATAAAAATAATATACGTAAACACATAACAATTTGATAACATACATTTTTGAACTAATGTGGTAATTCTTGACAACCAGTAGTTAATGAAGAGTGTTTCCTGACACAAAGAGCTAATAGGCAACTGAAGCAGTTAGCCGAGAGCTGAATCATTATGACAGAAATATGTAGCGGTCAGACTCAATAAGTCTATTTATTTAAATGAAAATGTCTAACTTCTTTTTTAAACTAAGCCAGTCTCACCGCAAACTCTTCTCTACATGATTTGCCATGGCTGACGGGCAAAGCAAGAAAATGGCAGGATGAACACATGTGAACACACTAACAAAAAGTGTCGAAGAAAGCAATGAAAAGATGATGGGAATCACGGGGTGCATAAAAATAAAACAAGACTATCAGAATGAAAGGAAAGAAGAAAGCTGATAAGCCATACTGGTAATGATAGAAGTAGAACGGGAATGAAATGAAGATTTGAGACAGGAAGAGAAACAAATGGCCTTGAGGAATGTTAAGAAGGGTGCGAGAAGATAGAGGAGATGGGTAAGGCCAGAGAAAAGCCTGGAGGGGTAAGGAATGGAGGCTCAGGGTGAAGTGAAGCATAATGGAAGGAAGGAAGGAAGGAAGGAAGGAAGGAGGTGGTGAATGGAAAATTAACAAAGTTAGAAGACACAAGAAATTAAAAAGTCACAAAGAGAATGCTGTGTAGAATGCATAAGGAAAGCATGTAGGGTGGAGTGAAGGGGAGGTGGTGTAAGGCGAGAGCAGAGAGGTTTAAGAGTGCTGCTGCAGCCGCAGAGCTGGAGTAAGGGAACATGCGAACATGCTGGCTGTTCTGCCTGGCTGCCCCTGCTCTGTCTTCAGGGAGAGCAGCTGAGGAGGAGGGAAAGAAGGGGATGAGGAAGAGAGGGACGAGGGTAAGTGATTGCTTTGAGACTGAATATAGAGAAGAATAAATAGGTTGCGGAAAGTGTTGATTTTTTTTTTTTTTGAGGTGGTAACAGGTGAAGAAATGGGCGATGAGGATGAAGTGGCAGTCATGCTGTTACAACAAAAGTGGCCTTCTGAGAGTTAACAGGGAGAGTGAGTGAAGTGAGAGAGACTTTAGCGGAAATGAGTGCTATGGTAAGATGGGAAGAAATGTAGAAAAGAGAAAAAGTTTTAAAAAAGGAGTGATGGGACCAGAGAATCAGGAGGCATTTAAACCAATGATGGACAGCGACACAATGAGTAAGAAGGACAGAAAGTCACAAGAGAAGAGGCATGAAGGAGGGTGGAAGAGGAAAAAGAAGAAGAAGAAAAAATAAGGAGAAGGAAAGGAATCGTGTCAGAGTGATTGTGAGACGGCGAGGCAGTAGCTCTGGGCAGGGTGAGAGGAAGTGATGCGTACGCTAACAGGAAGGAGCAGATCTCGGCGGCATGCGCCAATCAAACACCAGTCCTCCCAGGCGCCCTCTCTGACCGCCAGCACAAACATATACTACCAACACGTGCACACACACAAACACACAAACAAATTACAAAGCATTGGAGCCGATCCTGGGACCACTTTGCTTATACCTACTTGAACAGACATCTAACATGCATACACAAAAATTAGGACCGGCAGGAGCTTAATGAAGGGATCAAGCACGAATGCACACACAAGGTTCACCTGGCAAGCTCTCAGTGGCATGAGACAGTGTCCAGGCAACGTCTGACCATTTCATTAAGCACCAGCCAATGCATATTCTAACATGCTATGTATATGGAAAATACTGGAGCCATGACGTGAGATGTGCATCATACAGTAAGAAGCTTTAACTCAAGTGTACATCACACACTCACTCACACACACACTCTCCTCAAATAACAGCATTCAGACATTTCTAATTAAAAGCAATACTACTACTGCAAAAGCATTCATAATTCTTCTTAAATAAACCATGCAAGTACTACAAGCGACATTTAATAAACATATCTAATAATTCATTATGCAGGCCCATCAGACTGTGAAATCATGGAGCCCCTAAGCTCATTAAAGATGACTTTTTAAATAGTACTTATTTATATATTTATAATATTTAACACACATAATTATTTTGTAGCTTAACTGGAGGTTTTCAAGTTTAATGAAACAGGAAAAGTTACAGAAAAACCCTCTAATTATTAACATATGAAAACCTGTGGTATCTTGAATACCCACACCCATCAGCTGTGCTAATCATGTTTTTATGCATACAGTTTCCATATAAATCTTTCGTAGTAACCTGAATAAAAATAACTTATGAGAACACTTACATAAAGCAGCATTTTTTACTGGTATTAAAATGATAAAATTACAGTGGCGTTATTACCCCCCTACAAATCTCAACTTACTTAGCATTTAGCAGGTGCTCCAAAAAAAAAACCCACCAAAAAGCTAAGCTAACATAAACCTCAGTGGGTGCAATTAGCAACATTTTTTATGTTAATGTAACAGCGCTAACGTATGTGGGACTAACAGTAAGAACAACATTTCTCTTTACCTCTCTCTTGATTTGCACTTTTAAAACAAACTAAAAAAAAGGGAGAGGTGCTCCAAACACCAAGCTTGCACAGTAAGCTAGCAGGTAGTCCTGTTAGCAAAGTTAATTTAGCTCGTGTTTTAGGAGCAGCATACAGTAACTACAAGATGAACACAGCTGTAGCCATCAGGTTCATGTCAGCCCTTCACACTCACCATTAGAGTTAACATAGTGGCCCCATGGATACGTCCCCTCAGCATGTAAGTATCCCAATGTAGCATTGGGAAGCTATCCTGGAGACTGTGAATGTTTTAGATTCCTGTCCTGTGTGAGATAAAGCATGAGCGTTCTTGCTGTCCTGAGCATTGTTTAATACCAACCACAGGCATACTATTCACATACTAGTCACATAAAGCCAAGGTACACTTAATAGTTCTATTAATCCTTGATAATTTCATGTTGTGATGAATAATTGCCTTGGCCACTGCTGCTTTATTTAGGTTTTTTCAATTTATATAGTTTATTTTATTACACCGTTTCCTGTTTATATTCAAACCACCAATGTGTTTTTATTAAAATTTGTGAAATTAACTTCAGGATCTTAAAGGTATGGTGTGTAAAATCTCACTATTAGATGTCAGTAGATTGCAGACTGCAGTCTGCTGAGTCATGTTTTCTTACCACTCCCAATTCAAGCACACTAGCTACAGTGACTGCTGTCGGACAAATAAGTGAGTTCGTCATTCATCTGTAGTGAGTGTAGGTCTGATATGAGTCAGTGAAGCTGTTTCCAACGAGGTTTTGTTGCTGTTAAATGCTGTTAGCTGGCATTGGTGAAACTTTCTCTATAGCTAATGTAACATTTAACACTTTAATAAAGTTTAATATGGTCTTTCAGTTATTTGTCAGTACTGTCAGTCAGGTTGTAAAGATGCTTCCTGTAAACAGAGGCGAGGCTTCTGTGTACATGCACTGAGGCTGAGGTTACAAACCAGGTGAGGAAGATGGCTGGTTAGGAGAAGTTCAGCAAGAAACCACGCTTACTTAGGTGATATGGTTTGTTATAAGTACTGGTTGTCTCCACTGAATCTGGATTTCACCCCAGAAGGTCATTGCAAAGAAAAACTTGTTAAGTTTTTACCTCATCTTTACTCTGCACCTTGCAGAGCATTGCATTTCCAGTTGAAATGGTATCTGGTCTGGTAACACCTAGACTTCTACCTTTACCTTCTATAAGCTATAGGGCTGACCTATGTTTTATTTGGCATGGGATTGGTTGGGATTGGTGTCACAAGTGTCATGAGCTGGTCCATGTGCTCTGTCTCTAGAATGACTTTGAGTAGTTCAGTTTTTGGTGGGAGCATTTTATTTTAGAGAAACTTTTCATCTTTCAGGTAATGACTGGAAATGTCTTTACATACAGATGCCTGTATAGCTATATCTAGAGGGATATCTGTATATATCCCCCTTCCCCCAAGGCAATGGTAGTATGGTAGCATACTTTATAACTTTTGGCTGTTCCATTAATTAACAAAGGGTCCCCAAAACAGGTAGTTTTGTTTGATTTGGCTAAATTGTTACATTGGATGACCTTTGTATGCAACCCCATAGAGGATTTGTGTCTAATTTTATATTATATTTTAAATGACATTGTAGCCCCACATCCATTTTGGGGAATTAAATGAGGACTAAAAGTGAACGACTGAGGCTTAATTATTAAGAACAATTCTTCAAGAATACAGCTGCTGTACAAGCCCAGTCCATGTGCTTGCATAGCAAGCAGTTACAATTCTTAGTGTCAGCGCGACACTTTGCTTCAAATTGCTGATTGCTTTTAAATGGTTTGAAATGCATTCAGGTTTGTTTAACTCGTTGAGCAAAGTGGCATTTTGCACTATGAGTTACTCGATCTTCACCTGGCTTCACACATTAGGGGCTTAACTCACCACAGGGGCTCAAGAACCGGAGGAAATCAGAGCCTGTGAGATGGCAGAAAGGATGCCTTTTGTTTTTTTCAGGTTTGGATTTAGAATAGAGAGAAAGACAGAATGACAGTGGTTGTATTTGTACATTTTTACAGCAATTGCCTTTTCTTAATTTGGATTGTTTTTTTTTTAAGGGCTTAGTGACTCCAGCTCCAGGAAAATGTAAGATGATTACAGCCTGTACAAGGAATAAAAATAATAAGGATAGACATGTGATGGTTCAGAGAAGAAGACCTAAATGCAGCTCGCCACAGGCAAATAAAATCAATTCATTGCACAATTTTAGGCCACGGGCACGGAGAACATAACAGGCAGAATGTTCAGTCTTCAAAGTGGTCCCAAAATCAAAACCCCAATAATAAACAATGGCTGAAAAGCTGGCAGGAAACCCAGACCCCAATAAGACTAAATAAAAATAAAGTTCAGAAAGCAAGCACAAATTATTTAAAATATGACAATATGGACCTGAAATCTGATTAAAAACGTAAAAACTTAAAACTATCAGTTTTAACATTTGTGTGGTAAAACTACTTGCTTATTCAGAATGCTACATGTCATTGTGGCACTGGTTTTATTTTTTGTATACTTGGTGCTAAAATTAATATAGCCCAGTAAAGCTGATGATGGCTTGCAGACTAGAGGGAATCAACATGTATAGCACATAAATTTACAGGTTATGTTCATTTTAAGCTGTAAATTATGGATGGTCTAATTTATTTACTATCTGCCTGACAGTTATTGCGTAGAGAGTGACATGATGTATAACCGAAGCGTGAACAAAACCTTATAGGTGCACTCTAAATAATGGACCCTTAAATAAAACTCTCATCATCATGTTAGATTTTATGGGGTAGTGTGTTACCTCGTCTTTTAACAGTAAAGGTTAAATCTAATCTAGTGCATGTTTGATTTTTTTGTGAACATTTGCATTATTTTGATTAAAGCTTATTTTCTTCCTGTCATGTTGATGTATGTGGTACTTCCAAATGCAGACCAAGACAGAAGCATATAGAATAAAAACTTGAAATGTACTGTTAATATTAATCTGGGGTTATAGTCCAAAACAAACCTGCCAAAATAAAACAGGAAGTGAAATGGACTAAATGGAGGAACACAGACATGAATGAACCTAATGCAGGGAAACTGACACAAGAGGATGGAGCTAAACTCTACAGACAACCAAAACTAGAATTAAGGAAAAAGAAAACATAAAGTAAATAACAAGGCAAACTAAGAATCACCAGTAGATGTTCAAATAAAACAAAACTAGATGCTGTTAGATCTCTTGACATATCAAAGCAAGAGAATCACAGGGGTAGCTAAGATTAATAAAGGCTGCACTTCATATTAAGTGAGCCATGATTTCTTTTTGTGTGTTTGTGTGAAACGGAGAGGAATTATTTTCTGGCAAGGGACTTTGCTACAGTAGTGAAATTTACTGTCTGCCTTGTCCCATATAGATAATAACTATTGCAGCATATTCTCACAAGACTGTGGTATATTTAATCTGAGCATGTCTGGCACTATCGGTCAATCGTAAATAAAAACATCGTTATAGACTTGTGTATACAGGGCATCTTGAATTCCTGGAACCAGTGAGGAAAAAAAGAAAAAGGCAACAGCTACGTTGTACTGTGTGATGCTGAATAACATCACACCCTCCCAGAGGTTAATAAGTGCATATCCACTGTGGGATTGTATTCATGTACACATAATAAAGTCGAGAATGGCATGCACAGTTACAAATATTTTATTATGGGGATGTGATAGCAAAGAATTTGTTGGAGAGTGAAGAATAAACTAAAGGAAGTTGTTGCTGGCAGTGACAAACTGTAATAACTTCCAGCAGAATAACAAATAGTCGGCCTGTTTGTCATGGAGCAGGAACCTCAATGTAAACAGAACCATGTGCCAGGAGCCATAAGACCTTTCAAACAGTGTGAACGCCGCACACCGCTGTGCCCATGGCAACCACGTGACTTTAATAATTGATGCTATCATTCCAGTTTGTTTATTTAAATCTTCAGCTTGTAAACTTTATAGCCTGTCACAACATTTACTTTGTGTATGAAAGCTTGCATGCACTTGGATATATTATTATTATCTCATGTGTGCCGGATGATGTCTCATATAGGCTTAACATAGCATGTTGTTATGCTTTGCACAGACATGGCATATTCAGTCTGACATGCCTTTTAAAGCAGCCTGGTTTGCCAGTAGCCACTTACTAGCAAACACACTCTTTAAGTCAGGAACATCAAGAATTGCAGTGAGATACAGGTAAAAGAAAAAATTACAATGCTGCTTTGGAACAAAAGGTATTTGATCTATAATTCAGGTAAAAAAAAGTGAAATTTGAATTTCCCTTGTCTATGTCCCTGACTTACTTCATCCCTGAATATATCTATGAATTATTGAGCGTATCTGAAGGAGTCTTCCTATTGTTTTGGCTGTGATATTTCTACTTTTTAGTGGCTCAATACTCCTGGCGTCATTGAAAAGAAATAAAACAGTTCTAATTTGCATTTAACATTAAAATCAGTCCCAAGATCCCATCATTGAAGTAATCATTAAAACCTTCTAATGGAGATTTAAAGCACACCACTAATACAAATTACAGATTTAACTGCTACATTAAGAAAATCCTTTATAGTAGGCATTTCCACTGCCTTTGATCTCTTTTCTTCCTTCACTGTTGCCAGAGGAGCATTTCCCCCAAACTGGCATGCTGTAACGTTACGCTGTCCCCCCAGTTTTATTTTAACTTTTAAAAATTCATACATCAAAAAATGAAAAATAGTAATAATATGGTACATGATATTTAGATATCCCAGTTTTGTTTCTGCAGTTGTTGAATTGACTGCACTGTGAAATGCTGGGTAGAGTCAAGGAGCATGTTTTATAGATGAGTGTTTCCAAATGCCCAGGAACAGGGACAGTGGAGATTAGACAGGAGCTCTTTACAGGACTGGACTGTGTCTGCTGAGCGCTTTCAGGGAAACAGCGTTAGGTCAACTTACACTGACAAACACAAATATTCAATCAAACACACATACATATATAAATACTCTACCAGCCTGCACGTGTTCGCAAACCACAGATATTCCCTATCCATCCATACAACACACTTTCCTTATATAATCCTCATCACTACGGATCATTACACAGGCTTTGAAGCTCCAATCCGTCACTTTAACTGCATCCCGGACCCCTGACACTTTGTTTATGGTAAGCTGAGGGATGCAAAATATCTTGGAAGCTAGTACTGGTATTGCTCTCATCAAGTTACACAGATGGTGTAGTTTTAGCCACTGTGGTGCAGAGACAGAACAGTGATGATGAAACCTGAAGGGTGATTTTTCATCACTTGACATTTTTAAAGGTAACATACAGATCTGTCTGTAAGAAGTTAAAAATGAGACTGACCGAGAATGAATGAAACCTAATCTGGGTTTGGCAAAATTTTGAAAAGGAACTGAAATTGTTTTTGTTGCATTTGCTGTTTGCAATAGCTTTAATTATACCTGCACCTTCATTGGTTACCCACAAGATCCCTGTGTGTATCCTCATGCACACATTTATTAAACAGTTAAGCTGTCACATGCAGAGCGTACAGGAGATTTAGTCCTCAAATTCATCAAAGCTGACAAAAAATATATTTCCTGTCACATTTTCACATTTTTTTCAGATTACATTTAAGTTTAAAGTCAGTGTTTGCAGGATTGAACACTTTCACATTAATGCGCCCAGGTTTTTTTTTTTACTATCACTAATGTGACTCTAATCAAAATATGGCCACAGGTAACACTGAAGACATATTTTATGGATTCATATGTCAGTTTGGTTGGAGAAATTATCATCATACATGGACTGAAATTTTAGTGTGTAGAAAATCATGAAAACACGAATGAGCAAATTTTATTTCCAGCGTGCATTATGGTGTTGGCTTCATAGAAGTAACACCTTTGCCCTCAAATACAAGGTGGCACTAAAACTGACTATGTTCTTGCTGGTTGACTGCGCTCATATAATATAAAGTAATGTAATGACAAACAAATATGCTTTCACAATCTGAAATAGCTAATTTTTCTGTCAAGTACCATCGTGCTCTATATAACATCTGTTGGTCTCTTTATGTGTGTCCAGAGGTGCATGACCGGCCGAAGCGAGACCAAAACGATGACATCAGTTTCATCACACCGGGGCACGTGTGCGATGGCGGTGAGCAGTCGGCATAAAAGCACACTTATCCTTTTATCTGTAAATTGTTTTTCTGAAAAAACTGCTATTTTTAAATGAATATGCAGATCTTTTAGATTTGGATTCTTGTAGATATGTTCCAGAGAACTGTTCCATGAACTACGCTGAAGTTTTACTCTCTGAAAATGTTTATGGATTACCAGGAACAAGTTTCATGTAGCTTTGCCACTTTGTAAAAGTATTTGCAGATCATTTTGGCATCTTTTCAGATTCTTAACTTATATCTTTCACACCTTTTTAAAAAAATGATGCCTCTGATTTTGTTTAATTTAAGACTGAAAGAAAATTAAATGAATGAGAGGTAAAACTAGAGGGGGTAGGGACAAATAAGTAAATACTTCTGCCTACTCCTTTTCAAACAAATAATGGAATAATATTTTGTAATGATTGTGAAGGCACATGTTTGAAATGTTTGAAATAAAAATGAACTGAACTGAACTGAACTGAACTGATAAGAGCAAAGAAGGAAAGGGGAAAGGAACATATCTGTAAGCCTTGTCATGGCGATCAAACTCATGGGGATATTTCTGATGGTGAAATGGAAACAAGGTCGCCATGCATGTCTCTATTTCTGTATACATTAGTGAATGAGTATACGTTCTATTGCCTGCTTCCTCATTAGCACGTCGAATGCTGTTGCCCAGGGCTGGACTGGCCATCGGGCATACCGGGCATTTGCCCGGTGGGCTGCTCGTGATTTTTCGTTTTTATGGGCCGATGGGGTTTTATTTCTTTTCTTTTTTTAACGGTATAAATGAATGGTGGTGGATTGGCCAGTTGGTCATGATCGACTCTGGGCTGGACCAATTACAGCCGAGGAGGTCGAACTTTAAAGTTGAGGTGAAAGGGAACGTGATTTGTCCCGTACTACTTCAGCTAGAAAGTTGCTAATTCAATCATGAAACTGATCAATGATCAGCTGATCGGCTTTTCTCTCTGCGCCAGAAAGAAGAAACCAGCGGATGTCGCGCTAAACAACAGCAGCACGTTTAAGCTTGATCAGCTGTTGTTAGCATTAATTTAATATTAATTTCTAGTATCAGCTGATGTTTGCTGGAGCCACAGCTGTAAAAGCTGCTGGTCACGATGTCGGGTTGGTTATCTGGTGAGAGGGAAACATGAAGATGAAACCAGGAGATGTCCTTACTGAATCATCAGAGCTGAACAGGTGATGGAGAAACAGGTTTACCTTTTAGGTGACATGAATGAGTTGAAGGGAAGTTATGAACTGTTTCTGAGAGACAATAACACCAGGATCCTTTTCTAAGTAGCTGACGGCTGGTAACTGTGCAGGGGCGGATCTAGCAAAGTTTTGCCAGGGGGCCAGGTAGGGCATTAACAGGGGAAGGGGAGCACAAAGAAATACTTTTCTTTCTTATTCTCTTTTAAAATGTCTCGCTTTTATTAAATAAATATCTGAATCTTACAACCAAAGTTTTCATCTGATGTAAAATGTATAGAAATCCATTATTGAATTCAGTAAATATTAAGTCTAGTATATACCCTAGTAAGTTATAGTATTCTTTCCTTTGGGAAGGTACCATCTGTGCAGTCTGCAATTCTGTTGAAGAAAGATGTTGAATCTATTTAATTACTGGAGAAAAATAATAGATTTCTGTGCATTTGTTTTATACGTGCATTAAATTAAAAACGTTTTTGTCAATTAAGCATCTTGAGGCAGAGGGTGGGGGAGTGGTTCCCTATTTTTCTTTTCTTTTCTTTTTTGCTGGGAGTTGGCAACCCTATTCTTTATGTAATTATAAATTAGGTTGTTTTATATTTTTTGCTAAGTACTGTTTAGAATACCAGAATAGGGAGGATGGTGTAGGTTTAGGTTTATTATAAAGGCTTTATGACTTTTCCTATAATACCTGGTGGGCCGGTCACTAGTCAAAATGCCCGGGCTGATTTTTTGTCCCAGTCCAGTCCTGCTGTTGCCATAACTTCTTTTGCTAAAGCAGATGTTAACTTCATGCTATTGGAGCTCAAATTATCTCACCAACTTGACTGACCACATTTGAAACCAGAAACTGGTTCCAAACAAATGCAAAACTTAATTTCCTCCCCACCGATGATAAAACAACACCAATGATAAAACACACCAGATGCACATGCTTATGGACCCATATGATATTTTTAAACCCACAAGCAATACATTTTGCTGCTGAAGTTTTGGAGAGAGGAGATGGGAAATGGATTTAATGGCAGTAGATCTAAGAACTGCAAGAACTCACAAGAAAAACAAAAAGAACTTCTGCAGCTGGGAAACGGCTGCAATTGCCAGACAACCAGTGATGATAACAAAGAAAGAAGACCACCTTGCACTAGTACTGTGTGCAAGAAATCAATTATCCCCAGTGCCGAGGATCTGCCGCTACAGATCAGTTCTTGTAAAGGAAGGTGCCAAGGTTATTTTAAGACAAGCTGAGATGTCTTCCTGAACAATTTTGTCCACCTCCACGGTTGTTAAAAAGAAGACTTCCAACCTTGGCTTTATTGCTTGTGGTAAAACTGTTCTACCTGGGATATTAGGTGATTCAGAAACTAGAGTTCTCAGCATTCAGAGGATATTGTGTGGGGGGCTGACAGCAAAGGCAATGCAATGCATTGCCTACGAACATATGAAAAAGTGCACAGTAAACTCTTTTCTTCCTGATAACGCCAGGAAATGTTGCTTGCAGGATGGATGTGGAGCACTGAAACCAAATGACTTGAACTGCATATTTTTTTTTTCTGGAATGAAAGAGCGTAGTTGGCTTATAGCATAAAAGCCGTTATGTGATATAATTGCTGTTTTTGAAACTACTGCAACGTGCTTTTAGAGACTGCGTAAAACCAACAGGAGGAAGGCTCCACAGCAAAAGCTCCAACTTAATTTATACCAAATTCATAAATGTTGTATTGCTGAGGCTGTTGAAAACATATGAGAGATGGTTTTAATGGGACATGGAAATGGCAAATGCATGACAGCAGAGAACAACAGTATTGCATCATTTACATCTCAAGGACCACTAAAGTAAATCCTTTTGAAGCAGACCGTGTTTTAGAAAGCATTTGTTTTTTATTCAGTAGCCTACAAGTATTTTCAAGGGCAATGCTATTTTTGAAACAGCCCTTCTTGTACAAATGTTAGACAAGATTTAACACTTCAGAGGAAATCGATACCTTAAAAACGCTGAGGTTCTCGCCAATCAGATGACTTCTACATAGACTGCTTTTAGTGCTGCATACACATTACATTCTGACAGACTGAAAACTAATCACAGGAGCCTGCTAATGTAACAGATGCAGCTGCTGCTTCTGACAAGAAACATTTGCAACATTTCAGGATGTAACATTTTAGATGCAGGATTCAGGAAACAATGGTAAGCTCAAAAATCAGCTGTTAACTCAAAAGAATACAAAAGTTTTGAGTATTTGCAGAGCAAGAAATACAAAAACAAAGAGTCTTTAGGAAACCACAGGGCAGGAAAACTCAAGAGAGACAGCACGACAATGGACAAGAGGAGACTCAGGCAGTATAAAAGCACACACACAGGATAATAACGGGATTGGTAACGGGGGGAAGCACAGCTGGGGATACACACACATAAAGGAATTTAAACTAAACACAGAGATTAACAATCACCAAAATAAAACAGGAAGAGTCTCAACTGAATGGGTTCGCTGTACTAATATGGCCTCCACAGTCAGTAGATCTCAATCTAATAGATGCTAAAGCTCTTCATGTAATTTCACATCACTGTTACCTACTTCTTTGCTTTTCATGCCCCTTAAATGCCTTGTAAAAAATAAATCGATAAATAAAAAATATGTGTGTAGTACTATTTTGAAAACTCTTGTGCTGGTACCTCTGTCCTGATCAGCTCTGTTGTGCAAGTAAATTATGGTGGTTGAGAAAGTGTTAATAATTCACTGTACATAGACACAGACCAAACCAGCTCCATGAATTTTTGTATAGCCACATTTTTGTATAGGTATATTTGTTTCTTCATGTTGAGCGAAAAACAGTTATTACAAAATTATTACAAACTGAGTAAGCTTTTGTCTTATGTAGTTATGTCAGAGATTTGCAGAGTTGCGTCAGCCAGATCTAACATTGCTAGTAATTACTTGTAAGATTCTGAGCTGTCACTTTCCCTTTCTGTAATTTCGTAGTAGGTCTGTCAGCATCAGCAGTTAGTCATCTGACTTTGGATGTAGCTATAAGCCAGAGTGCCATCAATAATTCTTCCCCTTTAGGCTGTTAGATGTCGGAAAGGCACGCAGATGGACAGATGAGTCAGCTGCCTCTTCAACAGGAAAAAAGCTGAATGTCAGGAAGAACTGGCAGAACTACTAATTAGATTTGGATGGAGTTGACCTAAACTCTGAGGTGAAGGTGAAAAGAGTCCATCTAAGTCAGTCATTATGCCCTCTGTGTAAATTACACATTCATACTGGTTCATTTCCCAATGTGTGTTAATCTCTGAAGCAAAAGGAGAGTGGCTTAAAATGTACTGTAGTTATATTACACTAAAACTCTCTATATAGGAGAAATGTGTTAATAGACAGACATGTAGCAGTATTAAATGACTACCATATTGCAGTCTGCTCCAGTATATGGAAGCCTCCACACCTCTTCTGAATCATCCTGAATAACTGTGGCCCGTTAGCAGGAGCACTGAAGCTCCACACTGTGACTAGTCTGTCAGTCGCTGGTGCACAACTTTGGCCTGGCTATGCTCATTGAGCTGGTGGTGTGTGTGGGTGGTGAATGGCTGGAGATGTAGGTTTGCATGCGTGGATGCCTATAACAGTATGAGCTGTCTGTATGTATGTGTGCCATGTTTTCTCCTTATTATTATATTATGAGTTTGTCATTAATATTTTAGACATTTACATTAGATTTTAACTTCAACTTTTTCCCCTCATCATGCATTATTAATACAACTCATATTGTTAAAATCCAGCCGGGTTCATTTTTAAGCCATAGTATATGTGTTCAAAATGTATATGCAAATGAGTATTTGAGTATCAAGTATGTACAAATATATACAAATAAATGAGGTCTATGAAACAGTGTCAATAGTGAACAAGTGGCACCGACTGCTTTGGCATAAGTTTTTCTAATGTTCAGACTGTGTGAACATCTACTAATATTACACTGACAACAGAAAAAGACAATACAATACACACTATCTGCCATCAGAATGTTGAGGAAGATTAAATATTTTTCCATAATTGCATGATCTAGTATGATCAAGGTGGCAGCATCTCCAAAAGGGGGTCAGTTAGAAGTTACAAAGCAAAAAGATCAATAAACAAAAAAAGACCCTTAGTAGGGTGATAATGTGCCAAATTAAGGTCCAAAATTTGAGTTTATTATTACAGACTGCAGAAAAGTCTGTATTTTGCTCCGCCTCTGAAAGGAATACAAACAGGATAAATAATAAATCAGTTCACTCTAAACACTTATACAACCCATTATACTGTGTGATCCACTGTGGTTAGAGGAGAGGAAAAATGAAAAATACTGGTGGCCACCAGTGTTACCCCTCAGCCTTGTAGCCTTGTGGTATAAATTTGAAAATCCTAGGTGATTTTCAGAAAAGTTGGCCTTTGACCTTGTGATCAAGGTCACTGGAATTCAAAGGTGCAAAAGATTTTTGGTAATTTAATTTATGGGAGGAATTTGAAAATCTCACTTTGCATCGTTCTCAAGATGTTGTGTTCCGAATTCTTTATATTGTTTTATTTATTTATAATGTTTTCAGAAAACTTGATCTCTAGCCTTGACGTTGAGGTCAAGTTCACTGAAATCCGCTGACATCCCAGATTTTTAATAGATGGACCTATTGGATAAATGTTAAAATCCAGTGTCACCTCGTTCTCATATTATTACCTGGCTTGGTGACGACAATACCAAAGGAGGTGGTTGGTAAAAGTGATTGTGAAAAAAACCTCTGGCATTATGTGTGGCAGACTGAAACAAAGATATTATTATACTTTCAGAGTGATCATATTGGTCCAGTTTTATTGGAAATACAGGATTTGCAATCAGTAATTGTAATCAGTGTAAGGTTTTCCTGACTTTCAAAGTTGACCCATGACCAACAATGGTCTTCAAAAGGCCAATGATGACATCAGGTAGACCGACTATCCATTCATCCATTTTTTTTACCACGTATCCAGGTTTTTGGTCAGGGAATCAGCAGTTTAAGCAGAAAAGCCCACACTTCCCTCATCCCAGCCACATATTGAAGCTCATCCAGGGACACCAAGTTGTTCTTAACCCAGCCAAGAGACATAATTTCTCCTGCGAGTCCTGGGTCTCCCTTGGTCCCTCTCCTAGTAGTATATAACTGAAACACCTGGCCTAGGAGGCATCCAGGAGTCATCTTAATCAGATGCCCAAGCCACCTCAACTAGCTTATTTCTATGTGGAAGAGAAGCGGCTCTACTCCGAGTCCCTCTTCAGTGATGAACTCCTCTTCACCCTATCCCTATGGTACAACCTAGCCACCCTTACAAGGAAACTAATTTCTGCTGCTTTCGGTCACTACCCAGAGCATGTGACCATAAGTAAGGTCAGATCCCCAGTGGCAACAGTCTAAAGAAATTTACTCCAGATATTCCTCCACAACATTTTCCAGATGTAAAAACTCAAATGGCTCTCTAAAGGAAACTCCACTCTAGTTCAAGCTCCTGTGGGTTAACCCAACACCACCTGATGGAGTAAACACATTTTGGCACTTCTTTTTGTAATCTCAATCTTTCTTTCAATACTTGACGTTCCTGCCAAAAGGTGAAGGCTCGAGTAGAAATCAAATGGCAAACATAATGCTCTGCATTCCTCTTACCCTCACCACACTGTTACAGTATAATTTTTTAGGTTTTGTTTCTTACTGTAGAAACCCTTTCTCCTTGGTCTTCTTGCAGTTTAATGTTAATCCTAACAAGATTCAGAAACTTGAACTCTTGATGTAGAAGTAATTCTAAACCTTGATGGAGCAAACCACCATTTTCCAGGAATGGACCAAGACATGGGTGTACCCAGCCACACACATAATGCTGCAAACCACTGCAATGCAGGTTCAATATCATGATTTGATGGCACCAGCGAATTAACCCCTGTTGCACATTTTCTGTCCATGCATTTTTATTTTCAAATGTGTTTGTTTTTCACGCTCATCCAGCTCAAATAACTGAGTTTCATCAAAACTCAGTTACTTCTTCAATTTATGGAAATCAGCACCAGCAGGGAAAAGATGCACAGATCTAATTCTACTTTGAGAGACAGGCAAGTAAGGAAGGATAGACAGAAGATTATACGACACAGTAGATGAAGATGAGACAGATGAAAAGAGAGGCTGATTGCTGCACTATGTACTTCCTCTGCTGTCCAGCTCCCGGCTGGTGCTCGCATGACATGACAATCTTGGCTGAGCACGTATTAAGCACGAGCCCCATTAATTAGCTTTCAACCTTCAATGCGATAAAGGACTGTTGGCATGCATGGGTGGAGCAAGAGTGGGATTATGATGATAATGACAGAGGGGGAGAGCGGGAGCGCTGTGCAAAGAGAAAGTGAAGCTGATGAGTGATTTTGAATTCACAAGCGCAGGCCAATTTCTGTCGAAAAATTTTACTGCTTACTACAGCTTATACAGTTGCAGAATTTCGAATGAGTCCAGCATCAGTGGTACGAAAGCATGAGAGACCAAGTGTGATGGAGAGACAGGGTGAAGCAGATGATCAAGGTTGAGCTGCATGGATGGATGAGTGCACAGATGGGTGAAGGGTGAGAGATGAAACTGAAGAGATATTGTGGGTATGTCAGAGGAAATAAATGAACGGAGGAAGAAGGAGGAAAGGGCAATGATGAAGCTATGAGGGACAAAGACAGATGAATGCATAATGATGCTGGGGTGTAGGAGATGAAAGTGTGCTGTAGATTATGATTAACTTTGTCGGCACTGTACATGTACATGTCCTACATCATACTGAGTAATGCTGTAATGCATAGTTCGTGGACTGCGCCCATGAAGAACTTGACAGATCTTATGTGCCAATGCCAAACAGCTTATTCTGCAACTGACTCCAGTTTTGAGCACCCAGAAACTCTGGATGGACCCTGCTACAGCATGGTGGTGCGTGCTCCAAGCATGCCATATTTGACTGATCTGGATGGGGCCCATGCCATAGGGATGATATGGCTGAGATCATAATGCAGGGAATAACCTACTTGTATTGTGAACTAAAAAAGTGATTCTTTTTTTAATGAAATGTTAAAATATTGATGACCAGGATACCATAATGGCAGGCTTATGGTACATCTTGGCTTTCTGGCCAGTGATCTGGTGTTATGATTTACAATTACATCTCACATTTTTCCAGTGTGCAATCCCTGCCCACTCCACTCTGAATGATTCATTGGATATGATACTGAACCCCAATGTTTCCCTTAAACATGCATTAGTGTGTAAGTATCATAGATAGGTTTGCTTTAATACAGCATCAATATCAAATTGGCTGATTGAACCAATGCCAGAAAAAAATCGATTGGTCAAAAACCCAAGCTGTTTGACTATTAACGTGCTCGACACTTACAGATCCAGACTCAGTGTGCCGAAGGAAAGAAAACACTCAAACTCTCCAACAACTGCAGATAAGTACTACTGAAGTGTTATTTATAAACCTCAAATCACAGGTCTGTCCCACAGCTGCTTTTAATGATGTCACTTCCAGTCTTTTACCAAAGATATCACTGCTTTTTACAGTTTAGGTATTTTCTAGGGAGCTGATGTGGCACTTCCAGTATGAGTGACAGAAAGAGGTGAAGGGCTGCTATGCCCTATGTGGACATCAAACAAGTACAAAATGGTGACTGTTAGACTAACAGCGTTATTGAGCTATGGCTGTACAACAACACAGCTGGTCTTTTATCACATTTTATCACATCTGCATCAACGCTAGCTTTATTTACCTCAAGTGATTAACTGGGTCATGACATATGTCTTATAAAATAAAGACAATATGTAGTTTCTCTTCACAGATTTTTGAGAATTCAGGCAGTAAAAACTACTTTCAAGAATGATGAAAGTAAGCTATCACCTCATTTTGTTCTGATCTTTAGGAATATCGAAACATTAAAATGATATCTGGAAAACCTGCAAGCAGAATAATCTTTACTCTGACTTCTGTGTGACAGCAGAATCAATCAGTATTTTAGACAGGGGTTTGGCTCCACTTCATGAGACCTCCCGCTGCGCCTGTCTGTGACAGGAGGCTGTCATCTTGGTAATCAGCTTATCACCTGAAAGAACATGGGGTCCTGATTTAGATGAGGGGAAGGGGCTAAGATTGGTTGGTTATGTAATGGCTCACACTCAACCACCTAACAAATCGGATGCAGTTATTAATGTCTATATTTCCGAGTATGATTCTGACATCAAAGGTATGTTTTAGTAGTAAAATAAAGGGTTTTTATTAAGCCCTACCTTACATTAGCTATTGTAGCTCACACAACTTTTTTTTTAATTGATAGTACACACACACACACACACACACACACAAAATATGTGCAAAAACTGAAGTAATTTGATTACATATAAATTTTGTTACATAACTAAATGTACACAGTTACATTTAACGAAATATGATCACATTAAATTTAATATAGTGGTAAATGTTCAGTTTATGCCAAGCATATTTTCCCTAATGAATCAATATTTGAATAAATAAACTGTTGACTTTATATATTTCAGTTGCATGTTTATGTTTATGAGGGTCAAGAATCATGTTTAGTGTGTTTCATCTGTCTTCTTTGCAACTTCTGAATCAGTTTTCCTCACCTTCATCTTTTATTGGATTGTTTTCAGCTTCTGCCCAGTCTCCACATCCCTTTTGCCTCTGTTATAATTTAGGTTTCTTTAGTTTTCTTCATCACTTCATCAGTGCTTTCTGCATCAAGTAGTCCATAAACTTGCACAGTTTTAATTACATTAGTCAAACATTATGGTCTGCATGCTGAAGTACTTCAAAATCTAATAAATTATTAATAAATTATACAGTTGAAGCAAGACTTGTGTAAAAATAACTTTGAGCCCACTTAGCGGCTCACGACTTCTAAGATTACTTACTGATCTTTCATGTGACGTGTTGCTATTTTCAGCTAAGATTTCTCTTGTCTCTCCACTGAACTCTGGTCCATGTTCTGCCTCATGAAAGCAGCTGTACTGACGGCTTAAGAACCAACAGTGCTTTTAATTTTAAATCCTGTGTACCATGAGTGGATGGTTGATAGGTAGTGGCATGGGAACCTGATATTTCAAATGACAATAAAGCAGACAAGCCAAGAATTTGTAGTCGGGACTGAAGGATGGACCCTGGCTTAGTGGTTTCCAGTAAACACCCTCTTAACAATGAAGCACATTTAACACCCAGTGACTCTGGCTGTCAAATGTGCTTCAGGCGAGGTTATTTAATCATAGTTTGAATAGAAGCAGATATTACCTAGATGATATGCAGCCCAGAGTCCATTATGAGATTAATGAAGCTGTAGCGGAGTAAAAAGATTGAGCCGTGATTGATGACGCCGAAAACGAAGAGCCAGAGTCTGAACATGCTTTAAGTTATTCATGATTTGCAGTTCGATCTCACAGTCAATTTGAATCTTTTGTCCCCCCTTCTTGTTATTTCTTTTGCACTGTGCATAGCATGCACTGTATTTATATGCATGTGCGCATTTGACCTGTAAAGTAGGCGTGCTTATTATGCGCCACGAGCTCGACTCAATATTCTGCTGACAAAGACGAAGGGAAGTAGAGATTAGAGAAGATCGTGAACAGAAATGATGATGCATGCACTGAGATTATACATTAAAGACCCGACTGTTTTATGAAAGGAGGACAAGAAAGGCTTTGTGTGCAAAGTTCAACAAGAACAAATGGGAATAAAAAAAGATGAAGAAAATGAGAGGAAAACTGTCAAATGACTGAAATGTATAATACATTATTCCTAATTTAGCATGTTCTAGTTATAGTTTTAATTTAAAAGACATTAAATCGTTTCTGTGCATGAATATATCCTTCAGAGCAGTGCATTATAATAAATCTTGCAATCTTATCTCATATACTCAGCCTTTCATTTTCTTGAATTAGGTGAAGCTCACCCATCAGCACAACTAACAACAGACACAGCATATAAGCTCTGTCAATTCAACGTGACTGTAGAGGACTGAAGAGGTCCTTCAGGATTTCCGTAGATACGCCACAAGTGAAGCAGGTTCGTGTTGGGATCAGTTTTTTAACTTGCACAACTGATGTATTATGGCTCATGTAGCTAAAATGTAGAAAAAAGCCCTTTATTCCCTTTGCATTATTCATCTGCTGCTGCTTTGAAAAGTGTCTCCAACCTAATGGGAATACTCAAACAGTATGTACAAAAACAAAAGATACAGGGAAATAGTTTGAAAGGTTTTTTTTATTTTAACTATAGAGGAGGACTCATATATAGCACATATATTTATATAGGACTTGCTAGATACTAAAGTACTGTGACCTCAGCTTATGGACATATACCCCAAAGATGCTGTTCTGGATCATTCCAGCACACTTTAACCACTGAGTATTCTGCTATCAATTATACGGTTTTGCTTCTTTCATCTCTTTGTATGTGATAAGTAATAGATACACTAATAGGATTGTCTTTCATGTGTTTTTGGTAAAGTAACAAGCCTGATTTGAAAATTTAAGTAGTCACAGTTTTTGACTTTGAATTAAATTTTTTGAAAATACCTGTGTATGTGTGGATCCAGGCTTACATAGACAGGGCAGTGATTATCATCAACTTTATGTACTACACTTACATAGTAAATGTTCTCCTCTCAAAGAAATAGCATCACTCAGTCTGAGATCCTGCACAGGAAATCAAGTAAATCTAAAGAATCCACATAATATGTGCATTTCATTTGAAATAAAACAATGAAAATCTTCAGGAGCCAATGAAAATCCTTAAATATCACAGACTGACAGTGAGGTCATTGTTGTGGCAATAATTTGACAACTACATACTTGTGATACTTTCTCAGACTGTCACGTAACCCTGGAGAAAGGAACCCAATGTAAGACAGAGAGGCAGGCTCAGTAAATAAAAAGCAAATCTTTAACGGTTGATCCAAAACACCAAGGACATACAAAGTCCAGACATAAAAAGAAAAAACAGGAATCCACCAGAAGCATAAGACAGAACAGGATACGCTGGGCTGTTTAGACACAGGTGAAAACAATTAACTGTTAACACAGGTGCAACCAATGAGGGCGGAGCAGGCAGTCACAAAAGAAGGAAAACACAACATGGGAAGTGAGCACAAGGAAATACAAGGAGCTTCTTTTATTTCTCTCATTTGTGCTGTCGTCTCCTCTGCCTCCAAGCCGATATGGCCTTAAGAGGCAAAGTTACCAAGTGGATACTTAAGCAGGACCCAGAAGACAGCAATTGGCAGTTCACATACTTTATTAACACAACAGAGAGCTCTATTAGGAAATAATACAAACAGGGAGGGATCTATTGGTTCAGAGAGGAGGCTCAGGGTCAGCAGCTGAAGGGACTGAGGCAGAGTGGCAGTACAATGGAATCAATGGTATGTTTGAAGGTTTGCAGAACTGCCTTACTTGACAGGATGGTAGCTGCTGGTCTGGTTCCAGGGGTAACTCAAAACCAAAGCAGGGTGGAGTGTGAAAAAATGCATCTGGCGTACAGAGAGAGGAGCTGTAATCAAGGATCCACAGGTGATTTTACTTTCAGCAGATAAAAGTACGCAAATCACAGCAGGAGGACTCTTTAAGCAACTCTCAGCTTTACCCACGTGTTGCTTCAGTCACTTAAGATAATCAAACTTTCTGCCCTTAAACTGTTCCTGTTTGCATGTGTCTGTATAACATCTTATCACACTTCACCAAGTCGTGAATTTAATGAAATGTGGCCTTAAATATAGAACGTGTCACGAACGCTGTCACATCTCAGATCATAGAGTACAGCTGTAGCTGGGTGGTAACAAAACAGTTTCTGATACAGTTGTGTCAAATGTCACATTTAATTGGCATCGCTTTAAAACTAAGCTCCGAGGGGAAGCCGTCTCATCAAGTTAGACGCTTGTTGCCTCGCCTCCTCGCTCGCATCTCGGGTGGGCGGGATGCAAGGAGAGGAACTCGGAGATGTGCGATTTGGGAGCTGAGGAAGGACAGTTTTTAATTTTTTTTAATGAGAGGATTGTTTTGCCCAAAAGTACAACATAAAATCTGAACATTTCATGCCTCCTCTGTCAAACGGTATAACAGAGACAGATCTAATGTAGCTTTCCTGGTATTCCATATAAATCTTCAGAAGAAAAGATGAAGGTAACGATAAGGGTAAATCACAAAACACAGACAAATTTTTGTTGAGTATTCATTTTTAGAGTACTGATTCTTCCAATCCAAAATAATAGTAATGAAATCTATGAACTCTTTCTTTAGCAGTTTCTTCCCTTAGTGGCCCATAATTGGCATCAACACTATCTTCTAACTCCCAAATATGTCAATTGTTCCACCTCATTAAACTGAGCTACTTCAGACAATGGGTTCCTTGTTTTCCATTCCAGTATGACATTTTAAAAGGTTATACTGGAATTTCTGTAATTTAATAATAGACTGTGTTAAAATGGTTATAAGGACATAACTGCCACAACTAACATCTGGTAACTTTAGCCATAGAGTGCAACAACTGACTTTGGCGTTTTGTTAGTGTTTCAGCCACATGTCTTATGACACAATGAGTCAGCATGTTCAAAGGTTTAGAGAACAAAAGCAGTTTCTTTTATTTCTGGTGTGAATTCTCAAAGGAAGATCCAACCCAAGCCTTGATCCAGTTTTTTAAACCCTCCACGCTGGACATGCACACTTGGGGCTGCCCACCCCAAGAGAGAGTACTGAGCTCCAAACTGCAGCATTTGATGGTGTTTGCATCCTTGCCTTGCACGTCAGCGCAGCACTGTGAGTCTGCGTGTGTGCATGACACACAATCTCACGAAAGTCATGAGTGAATACTGGTAATTTTAGGTGTATCAGCATTTTCCAATGCTCAATAGAGCTTCGATCTAATGACATGCTCTGCTCTGCTTATGCTATTCTTGGTAGATGTGCTATTCCGAGTGAAGTCTCCCAGACAAGATAATGGTGCTGTGTGTAATTGGGCAGCATTTATAAGTGTGGGTTGGGTCGGCGTGCTGTTCATCACCATGTTAATTAATTCTGCCAATGGAAATTAGTACAAATGTGTGGAAAGGAAAGATAACAAGATGATGATTGTGTGCTCTGGTGCACGGACACACACACAACACGCTAAGGTGTTTGAATAGTAAGTGAATGTACAAAAGATAAGGAGACACACATCACATTAACAGCCCAGTGATTTAATGCAAACTTAATTATAGAAGATGTGTTTGCGCTTCAGGAAAGAAAAATTGGTTCATCCATGACAACAGTGCACTTATTTTACCAGTTAAACTCTCCAGCTTTTTGTCTGGAAGATACAAAGCATGCGAAACAAAGATTAAATCAGCTATGGATTAACATCTGTGCTTTTCAGAATTTTAAGCACAAATGCCCCTTTTGCCCTTTTGCCCCTCCAAATTGACTGTCCTTCAAAGACAGCATTAAACAAACTGGCCCAGTATGACCGCCCACTAATTGCTTTCCTGCCAGGACAGCAGAGATTTACAGACTCCGCTGGCCTTATGGGACCTGGTCAAAACAAAACAACTCTGACAGCCTCTAACGGTCTCGAGAATTGCTGCAGTGGTTTGTGTGTGTGTGTGTTTGTGTGTGTGTGTGTGTGTGTGTGTGTGTGTGTGTGTGTGTGCGTGCATGTGCGTGCATGTGCGTGCATGGAGAATGTGTGTGTTTTTACTAGATCTCTCCAGAAACTGGGAAAAGCAGCAAGAGAGAAAGAACAAGAGAGACCATCAGCGGCTAATGGCTTTCCCACAGGGCCATCACTTACTCTAACTCACAGTAAAAAGTGGCAAGCCATAGGGGAGCAGGAACTGGGAAATTTCATTTTCTAACAAAACTGGTAGCAGTCTTGTCTCTTCCAGTATGAGAAACAGTCCCAGTGATGAACGTCTGACAAGTGTGGGTAAAAATGAAGTTTGTGTTCTTATAATCGTGGTAGTTTTCTTCAAGCATGCTCTAATGCTGCCTGAAGAGCATGAATTGCTTTGAACTTAATGACAGTCTGCCAGGCAAGCAGAAGGAATATTGGATTTACATCAGGTCGAGTGAGCATGTATAATTAGTAAATATGACGATTAGAGTCATGTGAAAAAGAGAGTACATCCTCTGTTAGTTGTAAGGAAATAGTAAAAAAAAAAGATCTGGTCCTTAGCAGTTCTTAAAATGAGGTATACGCCTCAGCTCTGTACCATTTAGACATTTGTGCGAATTAATAGATGGTTGAAATAAGGTTAAATTAACCACTTATAACAGCCTCAAAATATATCTTTTCAACTTTAATTTTTCAACCAATTTAGATGTAATGTCTCTTTTAAAAAGGCTATAGACTGGCTGACCAAAACTGAAAACAGTGTCATTTTCTCTGGGGAAATGATAATAAAATTAAAGATTCTCTGTAATGTCATCAGAATTTTGTAAGCCTGCAGTCTCAGACTCAACATTATTACATACGTTAGACCATCCTGATTCCAACCTCTGCTTGGCATCACTGTCGTCTGGAGCAACCCTGTCAGTAGCTGAGAAGCTGAAAAAAGAAATGCAGGGCAAATTGTTGACATCAGGTTGACTGACAGCAGAAAACTATTCATAAAAATAGTCCTCTTAAAGCCCAGCAGGCAACCAGAATATGTTGTATGTAAGGATTCATTGATTTTATTGATTTTCCTGCTGCCACAGAGGACAAAGGAACACCAGAGAGCTCAGAGTGACAGTAAAACAGTATGATCACTCATTACTATTAAAAAATACCCTACAGCGTATAAATACAAGGAGATGTCTGTGTTGGTGTGCTTCACAAACAGGATGTCAAGACAAAGAATATTACATCTTGGGATCAGTGCATCTTGAAGACAGGATTTTGTGATTTTATAAAAGAATTGTAGAAAGAAAAGTAGCTGCCAGTGCTACTCCTGAGCCTCCTGGCAGAAGAAATGTTTACCACTTAATTGTAGTTCCTCCAGAATTAACATGGAAAATCTTTCATTGCTCCTCCTATCAAATTGTGCCTTGGCCTGAAAATCCATACAGTCGGACAGCCTGAAAATCCGACAGCAGAAGGGTGACTATCGTTATGAAATTTCACTGAATGCAAACTGTGGAAAAAGCTTTAAATGTCATTTTGTCAAAAGACTGAAACAGTGGCGACATCATAGCTACATATTATACTGCAACATAGAGAAACCTGCAAATAAAAAAATGCATGAATTTTATGAATTTTGCAGAATTCCAGACTGTCAAAGATTGTCTGTCGATGCAACTAAGATACCAGTATGAGAGGCATATATGATATCCTTCCTAAATAAATGCACTATGGCACTATGTACACTCTGGCTCTCTTCCACATCATGTCTTTTGTCCTGTCTTGCTTCTGCTGGATGGCCGCCCCTCCCTGAGCCTAGTTCTGACAGAGGTTTCTTCCTGTTAAAAGTTCCTGTTAGAGTTTTTCCTTCCCACTGTTGCCAAAGTGCTTGCTCATAGAGGGTCATATGATTATTGGGTTTTTCTCTGTATCTATTATTGTAGGGTCTGTTTTACAATATAAAGCACCTTGAGGTGACTGTTGTTGTGATTTGGCGCTGTATAAATTAAATTGAAATTGAAATTGAATTGAAATTTCGGAAATCCTGTTGACCTCCTTTGGCTATTATGTTTGCAAAATTTTCAATATCAATATTTTTAGTAGAGGCATGTATGGTATCAATTTGTTCTCACATTATTGTGTTCACAAAGATGTCCATGCAGCGCCCACCCCAAGCCTTTCGAGCTGACGGGTAAATATATTTAAACTGTTTCGTGTAGCCAGTGGAATGTTATACAAGCATATTTTGTAATTAGGAGCACGAATAATGTATTTCCTTGTCTTCTTGTGTTTTGATTGTCTTTAATTAATGTCTTTATGCTACCCTGTAACAACAACAATAACAACAACAACAGGAAGGACATTTTATGGGTCAATAAAGCTATTAATTAATGTTACTGGTTACCTGATTGTGACTTCACTGTTAAAAATGAAAATCACTCATGCACAAAATGCAGTCATCCATTCACACAAGTCAAAGTCATCTGAGTAATCCTAATTGGCCAGTTTTTGGGGAAGTAGATGGCAGCTTTTATCGATATGACCCTGTTCTGCTCTTTTCCCAAAAAGCAGGCGACCATCACTGTTGGGCACAAGCTCAGGTTTTATATACCTGGTAACTGATCTAGCACCACTATTCTTGGCCGTTCACACTTTATGTGTTATTTAAGAATCTAATGCTACCTCACCCAAGCATTTGCTGACATCGATGTTTCCTTTTTATGGCATAGACTAGCAACATGTGCAGTATAACTGTGGTCTCACTTTTTGTTGACTCCACACTTGAAGTGAACACCCGGTCCATTAAGGCATATATGAACACAATGTAGCAAACTTCATGTGAATTATGGGAAAAAAAGCCCATCAGTAACGCAGTGAGGTGCACGGAAAAGCTTCTGGTGATTTGTTTCTGGGTGTTTCCGAGCAGAGCTGCATGCAGAATACTTATTTACTGAATATCTCAAACCGATCAGAATCTATGATCATCAGTCGCTCTGACAGTTAACTCTGAGTCAAACCACTCCCACACATGAGCACTTTAACCATGGAGGGAAAAAACAGAAGCGTTGTCTAACAACCTCTGATAAAGCATTAAAATTCTGCTCTAGTAAGCAGCGCATCTATTCTGTGCACCAATCAATTCACTCATTACCTCTGCCAGTCACTTCGTTTACCTCATTGGTCCATATGTTCATTCAGCCATTCCTTCAACAGTGTGAGTTTCTTGCGCTCCACAGAGACTCTTACTTTGTCACTAACTTCTCTTCCTCCTGCCATGTTTCCATTGTATGAATCGTGTGATACATGTGCAAAATATTCTGGCAGGGTGTTTTATTCATGCTGATTACTGCTGCATTACGTGGACTACCGACAGAGCTTAAAGCACTGAACATCAGCATCACCGTCACACCAAAGAGATCTTTTTTCAACTGTGGCTTCTTTTCTCTGCCTGTCATCTGCAAACACTCAGGAAAAGTGCTAGCCATGATCTCATTTGCTAATTGTGTGCGCCTCCAGCAGGTGCGAGCCGCCCGTCACTTCATACTGATGGCGTACGTAGGGAGGTGTGTGCGTGCGTGGAAAAGGGAGTGTGGCGTTGGCTTGTTTTTCAGCAGTAAATCTGTCTGATGAGAGACATTTCACACTCTGCCTTATCTCCCTGTGGTGTCAAAGAGAAAAAACACTCAGTGCTCGGAGAGAAGTTCAATAAAGAAGTGATACTGACACAGAGATGTATGCCTTGAGGTGAATGATTCAGAAGCATACTGACTGACATGTCAGAAGCAGACAGCTATTTGTATGGTCTGAATAATTAAGAGGCGACACAGGAGAATACAAACAGCAGCAGATTCATAAAATGACTTCAGTATCATTGGCAGTGGTGTATCATTGCCTCCTCTACCTCAGTGTAGAGGAGGCTAGACTACAGTCTATCTGCAGATTAAATTAAATCTCATTCACCTCCTTTTTACTGAAGGTTTTGGAAGCTGTAAAGATTTAATTACAGACATGATTTACATGTGATGTTGTGATGACTGCTGTCTTTAGGGGTCACCACAGCTGCACACACAACTGCATCCATGGATCTTCTCTGTCGTCTTCCTCTTCAGCATCTTTTTTCCAATATATCCCTTCTCTGCACATGTATAAACCATCTCAGCCTTGCCTAACCTTGTCTCCAAAAAGCTCCATCCTGGTCACCCCCAATAAAAATGTTCACTTCTTCAGTTCTGACAGCTTTATGTCAGTGCTACCGTCCCCAAACTATACACTACTACAGCATGTCTCACTACCATCTTGTAAACTTCTCTTTCACTCCTACTGCTATCCTTCTGTCACAAATCTACCTAACCATGCCACAACTCCTCCTGGGAGATGACACCCACAGCAAACTCTGCAACTGTCTGCAGGCAGGGCTGGAAATCTTAACACTTAAACCCCAAAACATAAATATCGTATCTGTTTGATTATTTCTTGGATTTCTGTGTGGGGGTGTGCAGCCTGACTAACCCAAGCTGGGAGAACTAGTGACCCCTGACACTCTGAGGTTTGCAGCATCAGTGGATTAGACGTGATTCTTCTCTGTACAACCAAACACACAGCTCTTAAAAGGTTGTGAAAGCTTTGCTTCAACATTTACCATAGCACCTCTGTACAGCTGAAATGTCAGTGAGCTGAGATGTTTGTAAATGTCTTTGTTCTGACATAATGGAAGCTTCGGGGGACCTGTACTGAGAGCAAAGTCCAGCATTCCCAGGATACATTTTCCTTATCTGGCTTCATTTACACGTATTGTCAGAAATCAGGCTAAGCGGTCACGGCAAGCTGGTTATCAACTCAAAAAGTCAGGATTTCCCCATTCAGCTATGAGCATGTTTATAATGAAAAGGCAGTGCACATGTACACCGACAGCTACTGCACCAGAATGGCATATTTTACAAACAAAGGTTAAGCTATAATAGAAAAATCCAAAAAGGTTAAACACATACTACTGACTTAAGCAACAATGCTGAAGCAACAAAGCAGCAATCTGGGAATGTGTGAGGAAAACCTCATAGACCACATTATGTAGGATATTCCATAATATGGACTATAATTGCATGTACTGGGAGAGTACTACCAGGGACAAAAGCTAAGAAAAGCTTTCCATGTCAGCCTAGCTCTAACAAGCATTTTAAGAAAATGAAAAATAACTGAAAAATGATTTCTGACACAGGACGAATAACTTTATGGCTAAAACCTTAATCACAGGAGACTGCAATTAAAAGTTTTGGTTACCTGAAAATGAGCTAGTGATATCCTCTTTATGTTCACTTCAAATCTCTTCAGATCCTATTCCATGTGAATCTAAATAAAATCCCTCAAAATAGTCAGACACCTGGGAGACAATCAGGGACTGAAGCAGTTTTTCCTTTGTCCCAACTGGCCTGGTACTATGAGGGATATGTGTCCAAAGAAGCAAATAAACTGTTGATTGACCTTTAAACGTTTTTTTGTTTTTATGCTTTGCACCTCGGAGCCACCGAACCTACACGTCACAGCTGCTCTGACTCTGCCAGACAGAATCCCATTTGAAGGATGAATAACTGGTAACTGATTTTTACAATCAATTTAAAAATTGATGTTGGTATTCTCTTTGAATATCTAATTGTATAATTGAATTTGGACTATTTATTGAGAGCCGTAGTCTGCAGTGATTTAAAGGTTGTGTTTAATGATACAGAAACACAATCAATTTGAATTGCAGCATCACATCAGCTGTGTTCTTGCATGAAAAGCAGAGTGAAGATGGAACAGGATTAACACTATCCCCGCTAATAATGCGTGTGTTATTCTTGAATATTTAGTGATTATTCACTGCACATATAAGCATCATACTCTAGAGCGTAAGAGTGTAACGTGTTGACGGCTCTTTCTGATGTCAGGATGGGGGGACAGTAACCTGCTTAATGTGCATATGCAAATTCAATTATACGCTCCTGGTGTTTTAAAACGATTTTGAAGGAATCATTCTTAATAACAAGAAGATAAGACAGGAGTGCCTTAAAATGAGTTAGCACACTGGCAAAAACACTTCCAAATGTGACTTTTTAATTTTCACACAGTTCCTCCCACAAATGTCTCTCTGTGCTTGTTAACCTGCCTATGTGTGCACTGTGCAGGAGGAGAGGCCGTGCACCTGGTGACTGTAATGCTAGCCCTTGTTGCACCTGGCACAGGGTGGACAATGACACTTTTGACCCCCTTTCATACCTACAGCAGTAAAAACAAATAATAATAATTAACAATAATACTTAATAATGCTGCAATTACACTGAGTTTTTTTTAAAATTTTAACTATAGATTAACATATCACCACAATGTAGTTTGCTCTCAGACTGCTAGTTTACTTCCCAGGATATTTAAAAGTAGAATGGAAGGCAGAGCTTTCAGCTTTCAGTCCCCTCTTCTGTGGAACTTTTTAAGGTTGAGCTTAAAACCGTCCTTTTTGTAAAAGCAGATAGTTAGTTAGGGCTGGATCATGTGACCCTGAAGCCTAGGTTGCTGGGGATTTTCCATGATGCCCTGAGTGTTTCTTTTTCACTCACTACATGCTGAAACAGCAATCGTTTAATCATTAGTTATTATTAAGCTCTGGATCTCTTCCACAGCTTCTCTTTGTCCTGTTCTCTCAACTCACCCCCAACCGGTCTCAGCAGATGGCTACCCCTCCCTGAGCCTGGTTCTGCCGGTGGTTTCTTCCTGTTAAAAGAGAGTTTTTCCTTTCCACTGTTGCCAAGTGCTTGCTCATAGGGGGTCATCTAAACTGTTGGGGTTTTCTCTGTATTTTTGTGGGGCCTTGCAGTACAAAGTGCCTTAAGGCACTGTTGTTATTTAGCGCTATATAAATAAAATTGAAATTGTAGTCTTTTCATAACAGTGTCATGTATATACATTTGGTAATCAAAGACACTGAATGCTTGTTAGACCATGTTTTTTTCTCACTGCCTCACGATTTGCCTAGTTGTAAGTCCGTCTGGACTTTATGAGGGAAGAACTCCGCTCAGGAGCTTCTAATCTGGACTAGACACGTGGATTGAGCGACACCTTGCGGTGGACACGAAAAACAACAACAACCTGACGCCAGCAAGAAGCGGAAGCGTGCGGTTTGTCCTTTCCGACTTTCTGTAAAGCGGCGTCAACATGTCGGCCCCCTTGACAGTAAGTTACCCTTCAAATTTCGACTTATTACTGCATTAAGCTGACTAAATTACATGTTGTACGTAAGGCAGGCCCGGCAGGTTTAAAGCGCATGGTGTTGTTAGGATTTTGCGAGGTAGCTGAACCATATAAATACGATAAGAGTAACGTTAGCTAATGTTAGAAAAGACCTGTGGTCGAATTTGTGTGAGACACGTTTTTACATAACCTAACTGTAACATTTATACGTAATTATGGCAAAATCTCCGTGTTAACAGACATGTGCTTTCATTGATTCTCTACTTAGGTTTAACCTGACAGTAGTCACTGTTCATATCCTCCATCCCATTTCCTGTCTCTGTGCACAGTATCTACACAGATGTTGCCAGCGGTCAGTTCTCCTCGTTGTTGCTAGGCGACAGTGGAGCACCAGCTCAGCATCTCCTCCTCCTCTGCACAGGAAACTCCTCCTGTTCCTCACCCAGCGTTTCTATGATGTAGAGATGCTCCTCAGGTGGAGGTCTCAGGCAAAAAGGAGCCAGCTTCAAAAGAAAAATGCGTAGGACTCATTTTGGGAGTTTGTAACATGATGATGCTGTTCCTGCTCCTGCTGCTCTCTGTTGTTTGGTGAAAATCACTGACTTTTCTGCTACTTTTACTTTCTTCCAGCTACTATAGCTACACACAGAGGTTTTATGGGCCAGACATAGCATCAGCGTATTACATCTTGAGTCTGAAGGGAGGATTTAGGTAAGTGCCTTGTTCCCTTGTGCCTGCACTGTAGCTATAGAAGGATTGTTTACATATTTAATAACTGCCAACCAAACATTTTCAGGTTTAATAATGGTCAGTTTTTTCTTAAAATCTAGTCATACTTGAAAAATAGTTCCAGGATGAAATTTGAGCCGTGTTGCAAACATTTCTTGCACAGAAACAGTTTATTGAAGGGAGAAAAAGAGAAAAGGTTCAGATATGCCAAATTACACAGCTGGCCTGAAAATCATTGGTAATGGCTCTTATGGAGTAATCAATCCAAATTTGAAATTTGTGGTTCAAATTATTGAACACAAACATCTTCACTGTGAGATGGGGATCACAGTGAGTGTCTACAGCCAACAGTAAAACATGGTGGAAGCTCTGTCATGGTTTGTGGCTGCATTCCCAGTGGTGTTGGGTCAAAGCTGATGGGCTGCATCAGATTTTGATCCAACATGCAATACCATGTTGAAAGTGTCTGATTGACAACAGCTTCATTTTTCAGCATAAGAATGATCCCAAAACACTGGCAATGCAGTAAAAACTCACAGTGAAACACTGATAGTGTTATGGATTGGCCTCTCCAGAGCCCAGACCTCAAAAGTAATTAAACAGATCAGTGAGACAAAGAACAGAACAAAATGCAAAACATCAAAAGAAGAACTTTTAATGTAGTTTAAGAAGCCTGAAGAACTATTCCTGAAGAAAGCTTGACCAAGTGAGTTCAGGCTGTGCTGAAGAATAAAGATGATGAGCAGAGGAGTCTCATGACAAAAGCACTAGAGTTGGATACTTTTTTTTCTCTTCTCTTGCTATTGCTGTTTTGGGGATTGTCATATGTAAGTGTTTGAGTTAAGCTCTTGTCTTTGTGCTGCTGTGATCCATGATTCTCAGGTATGTCGGTCAGTCCGAGTGGTTTCGTACAAACCAGAGGGGCAAATTCAGCTGGGACTTCTTAAATCACAAAAACACGCCTATAGAAGAAGCAGACATGAGCTATACCATCATCAACTACACAGGACTGGAAAATCTGGGTGCTGAGCTCAAACTTAATTTTTTCACTTGCTGATGATTAATTTCTTTAATATTCAGCAAGCAAGTCTAGTTTCTGATCTGATTTATGTCACCACAGAGAGGCAGCGATCTTTGCGGACTCTAAAATTAAAAGGCTGTCCTGAAGTGGACGACTGGTTCCTGGCCAGGCTCCATTTGTTCCAGGACTCTCTGGAGGAGCTAGACATCTCACATTGTCCACGCATCACCACAGGCGGCCTGGCTGCGCTCAGGAATCTCAAGTAAATTAGCCAAAATGCATCAAAATACTAGTTAATATCACCAGTGATAGTTGTTATAATAAGTACTTCTTTATTTCTTTTACTGTCTCTGCCTGCTGCAGGGGACTGAAGCATCTGAATGTCTCATCCCTACCTGGGATTTCAAATCCTGGCCTGGTCATCATCCTGCTGGAGGAAATGCTACCACAGTGCCAGATCACAGCTAATGGCTACGACCACAATCTGAGGAAGGTGGAAGAAGAAGAAGAGGAGCAAATGCAAAGACAGAGGTAGCATGTGGATTGGGATGGAAATCAGAGAGGAAACAGGCAATCTCTTCTGTCTGTTCATGTGCCATCTCACTCGATACAGCCTGTGAGACATCAGAGAAATGCAGCATGGAGAAGGGCAGCGGATACAACAGCGAGACAAAATTAGCAGAGCCAATATATCTGACTTATGCAGCAGTTCACCAATCCCACAATACACATTTTTCCTTAGAAACAGGTGGTTGCCGGGGGTTACTGACTGGGATTTTGGAAATCATTTTTCTCAGTGTCTGCCATCAACCTCCAGCAACCATTTGTAACTGGTCAGGGAATGCAAATTTTTCTCTCATAACTGGTTGCCAGATGGTTGCAGATCTGCTGTTCGGGCCAACATTGTCACCATGGTTGTCACATTGACCTCAATATCAGACTTATAGTTTATGAAGTCAAATGTGATTAAACGATCACAAACCCAACAAACTGAGTTGCTTTAAACCAGAATCAGTTTATAGGTATGTACATATATGTGATGTAAATTTATATGCCACCTAAACCGTTTCTGTCTCAATTGTTGCTGAATGTAAATATAAGTGTAAATATAATAAAGACTGACAAAGAATAAAGAGTGTGACAATTATTGTTAGCTTTACTGCCAACTCTGAGTTGGCAGTTCATCTTGTAATCGGAAGGTTGCCGGTTTGAGCCCCGGCTCGGACAGTCTCGGTCGTTGTGTCCTTGGGCAAGACACTTCACCCGTTGCCTACTGGTGGTGGTCAGAGGGCCCGGTGGCACCAGTGTCCGGCAGCCTCGCCTCTGTCAGTGCGCCCCAGGGCAGCTGTGGCTACAATGTAGCTTGTCATCACCAGTAGTAAAGCGCTTTGGGGTCCTTAGGGACTAAGCAAAGCGCTATACAAATACAGGCCATTTACCATTTACTCTTGTCACATGTTTTAAAGATGGCGCAAGCGATGTCGTCACACATCACAGCGTGTCTGTATGTATTTGTAATCTGCACTGCAGGAGCTTATGTGAGGAAACTAAAGCCCATAATCCAGTGTGAGCCTTGTTCTGCAGCAGTGTCAATGGACTGATGAAGACACCTATGAGAGAAGAGTGAATGTGGGTGAAGAAACTGCTGCTACTTTTGTATGTAAATATACCATCTCAAGTCATTTGGTAGCATTTATTTTGTTATGTTAGATAGTACTGGAAGCTATATTAAAGTACAAAATGTATAATAATTTCAAATGTTAAGTAACAGTGTACTGACTACATGCAATTTTGGTGATATTTAATATAATATCAAGTATTGGGATCGGCTGTAGTGATGGGCACAGCGAGGCTTTGTGAGAGACTGAAACGCTGGAAGGAGTTGTGCCAGAATTAAAATGAGGTTTTGAACCAATCTGACACCCGCCTCCTCCTACTGGCCACTTTTTCCTATTATCACATGTATTGAAAATGCTATTTTGTGAAGCAACACCAAAACTAACAATTTATAAAATAAAATATATGGAGAAAAGGCTGCTGTGTTTATTGTAATATTGACACAGGTTGTGAGGATTTGAATGTCGTCCACTTTGTAGGTGAGCTCAGTGTAAACCAATGGATTTTGTGGAACATGATTCGTCTATGGTAGAATGAAGTGTGAATGAATGCAGCTAATCATTTCATGGGACATGAAAATAAATAAGAGAAAGTCGAAATGGTCCTCAATTAGTAATTTGTGGGTGGAAACACAATAAATATATATATATATATATATGTGTGTGTGTATATATATATATGTATATGTGTGTATATATATATATATGTATATGTGTGTGTATATATATATATATATATATATACACACACACACATATATATATATATAGATATATATATATATATATATATATATATATATATATATATATATAGATATATATATATATATATATATATATATATATAGATATATATATATATATATTTCAAACAAATTCTCCGGTGGAGATCACACTAACCGTGAATTAAGTAAAAAAAAAAATAAATCTGATATGAAAGAAAAAAGGAGCACGTGATCTGTCAGCCTGAGATCTGAGATGAGAAACTAGAAATTACACTGTAAATGATTACATCACCTAAGGAATGCGGGAAAAAGTATTTTGTGGTATAGATTGTAAGTAAATATCAAAATGTATTATTATTATTATTTACCTGGAGGCAATTTTTGTGTTCAAAAATTCAAAATATATCATAATTATATAATAATATAAATTAATTTTAAAGCTCTTTTAGGGTTAAAACCAAGAAGCAGCGGTTAAGAACTTTCCAAATATACCAATGCTGGTATTGGCATTGGATAGATGCTAGCATGACAGGATTGATGATACTTTGTTTCTGTCCTCAAAGTTCAGTATGTAGTCCACTGCATTTTTGGAAGTGAAGAAGAAGAAGAACATCAAAAATGCACTCTGAAAAATGTCTGAACTTTTATGTTTCACTGTGGCATCTTATTTTTTTAATTATTAAAAAAACTAAACATTTTTATAGCCAATAGCACATTTAAACAACAGAAGTTGATCCATAGAACCTTAAAGACAGCCACATTTACATTAAAAAAAACAAACAAACAAAAAAAAACAGTTTCAAAATAAAAAGTTGAAAGGTGTGTTTTGTTGTGTGCATTAATTATTGTGGAAAGCAAAAATGACAGTTATTTATTGGTCATTAAAATGTGTTCAGAATTTCGAAATTGATTATGATTCATCTCACAAGTCATAACACACTGCTCCCGCTACATAAGCTGCCTTTATGGAGTAAAGTTCTCAGTATCGGTATTGGTATGGGCAATACTGACCGCGTCTTTACTTGGTGTTACATCAATACGTAACTTTGCAGCATGGTACAGCACTACCCACCTGTCGAAACCTGGGTGAAACACATCAAACTCTAAATTAGCATTGGCCACATGATGTGGGTGTTTTGGTTGGAACCACACCACCGAGCAGTGTTTCGGAGTATCTGGAGTCAAATAGTCTTATCGAAAGTTCCAAACTGAAGGTAGGAACAGACTTTTCTTGTGAAGCTGAACACAAGAGTAAGCACGGACCGCGTTTGTGACGGACAACAACAGAACAGCTAGCTGTGTGTTAGATACCTCTCATAACTTCTTAAAATTCGGCATTTAAATCGATTGTCATCAGAACCCTTGTGGTGTAAGAGCCTCAGCAAACGGATAAATGTCTGATTCGTCAGGTAGGACGGATGTATGATAGTTAAATTTTGGTTAAACTTCGAGAATGTGTCGCTGTTTCTGCGTGCTAGTGTAGTTAGCTTCAAAGCTACGTGCATTAGTTTTACGTGAAACTGTGCAGTGAGTTTGACGTGCTGTTTTATTTTTACATTTGTAGAACTTCCTAAATCAGAAAAAGAGGAGGAGGTCACTCCCGAACCAGAGGTGAGAATAGTAGTGTGTGTGAAGCGGTGAATGCTAGCAGCGAGGTGTGGTTAATGTCCGTCAGATTGACATAATCCAAACAAAACCCTCATTTGTCAGTGTCTGAGACAGGAAGAGGTGATAAAGCTGTTCAGCAATATTTCAGTGCAGTGTAGATAAATGTGATATGCTTGTAAATTTTAGTATTGTTTCCTATGCAGGAACAATCCGACGACAGCAGTGAAGACGAGGCTGCAGGAGACACAGACAGTACGTGAACACATAGACACGGGATTCATAATTTCTGTATTTTAATTTTCACTCTTACTTTACTGCTTACATCCAGTGATTGGACTGGTTCCCAGTTGTATATATTTCTGTTGTTATTTTGACCATTGTGCCAACCCAGCAGTATAATGTACTTCTTAGTAGCTAAATCCCAAGATATACTTTACTACTTGTGACTAAACAGTGTCAGTGTCCTCTGAATTTTCCTGCTAATGCAGTGGCTGTGCTGAGCCATGTTGTATCAGACTAGGAGCTGCCTCTTGACTTGTCTGAATGTATCGATTTCTGCCTTTATCTGATTTTCCCTGTGTTCCCATCAGTGGACTTCCTGCGCAACCTCTTCTCCAGCGCGCTGGGCCTCGGTTCAGCTGAGAAAGTCCTGGATGAGCTGACTCTGGATGGAGTGGCACGATACATAAACAGCGGCAAATGTGAGTCTTTGCCCGCCTCCACTCTGCCCCCCACCGGAGTGGATCGATTTACCGCTTACGAGCCTGTTTCCACAATGCAGTTATTATTGATTGAGCCGCAAGCTTCTCTGCTTTCATGCAGGTAAAAACATCATCTGCATGGTTGGAGCAGGAATATCCACATGTGAGTATCTCTCTTTTATATCACAGAATAAGCACTTAAACTGCTTAAAGATCACCTCTTTTATTAATTATTATTATTATAATAATAATCATTATTATTCTTAATGAGTAACTGAACATCATTTCTCTCTACAGCTGCTGGAATCCCAGATTTTCGCTCTCCAGGAACTGGCCTGTATGCAAACCTGCAAAAATACAACTTGCCTTACCCAGAGGCTATTTTCCAGATAGATTACTTTAAGGTTTGTGAGAGATTGTTTTGGACATGCTTGAGGGGTGATAGTGTCTATAAAACTTTTCCCATTTATTACTCACTTCTTAAACAACTTTGTATTCGCTAATATTGACACAAAAAACAACATATTAATTACTGTCAGCCTCGAATTCAACACATTAAACTATAGCTCATATTTCAGTCAAAAAACTCCAATTTTAACCTGTACTTTTTTTATGTTCATTTTCAGCTCATTTTTTTTTATTCTTGGACTCTCCTAGAGTAGGTTCCCATGATTCACAGTTCAAAATAAACCCCTCAGATCATCCACTATCTGAAACGTATCTCTTGTAGCTTTCTTTGCCCTCCTTTTAAACCATGTTTCTTGTGAATGGCTTTGGCCATGTTTAGTATGAACACGCACCATTGTAACAGGATAAAATAAGTAAACACATAAAAGGTCAACTTCAAGGCTTTGGCTTTAACACCTCTAAAGTTGTCTTGTAACTTTTTTGAAATTGTTATTTTAGAAAAAAAAATTATTCTTTCTCCATCTTGTATCTCAGAAACATCCAGAGCCATTCTTTGCCTTGGCAAGGGAGCTTTACCCAGGACAATTTAAGGTACAACACGCACACTTGCGGATTATTTGTCACATGTGTTGTTATATAGAAAACTACAAACGGCCTCACACTGTGTTCATTCTCTCATGTTGGACCTTTGCGGGTGTTTAGCCAACAATCTGTCACTATTTCATGAAGATGTTGAAAGACAAGGGCATCCTGAGACGCTGCTACACACAGGTAGGAGGAACACTTCGCTTTTCACAAATGAAGTCACTATTGCTGCATTTACATTACTGCCTGTGTTCATTCAGAATATCGACACGCTGGAGCGAGTAGCCGGGCTCGAAGGAGATGACCTAATCGAAGCTCACGGGACGTTCTACACGTCACACTGTGTCAGCTTCTGCTGCCGCAAGGAGTACAGCCTGGAGTGGATGAAAGGTGTGGTGTTTTTGTTTTTTTGCTTTGGATTGTTGATTTAGTCTGATTAAGAGACACTTGGAATCTTAACCTTCTCCTGCTGTCTTGTAGAGAAAATCTTTTCTGACGACATTCCCAAATGTGACAAGTGCAGCAGTTTGGTTAAACCAGGTCAGTAGATGTTCATTTGTTTAAATGTTAGTAATGTTGAGTTTCAACCATGACTTTTAGAAAGTCTCTCTTCTACTTTTTCTTGCACAGATATTGTCTTCTTTGGAGAGAACCTACCTGCCCGATTCTTCACTTCAATGAAGATGGTGAGTGGACACCAGCGGTTTGTGAACATTCTGGCATATTTTGAGGAAATGTGATGCAGCTACTTAGTAATAGTAAATGTTGTTTTGGGTTTTTTTTTGTTAAACCTTTCAGGATTTTCCTCGTTGCGACCTTCTCATCGTTATGGGGACATCCCTTCAGGTCCAACCATTTGCGAGTCTAGTCAGCAGGTACTGCAGCTCAACTTTCACATTCCTGTCTGAGCACAGAGACCGCTACAGTAATCATCTGGTAGTAGACCACAGTCCTGCAGGAGATTTTGTTTGAGAGTGTTTGCACTCAACCACATTTTATAATTTCATGTAGATTGCTCTGGTGAAAACTTTATTTTGTGTGTTTCTTTTTCATTTAGGGTTTCAAAAAGTTGCCCCAGACTGCTCATTAACATGGAGAAAGCAGGGCAGGTAAGCACTCACCACTTCCTTTTCCTTCTTTCTTGGATTCTTTGTGCAGGCTTGTGTTGATGTGCGTCTCTGTGCAGGTTAATCCCATGATGGGCTTGTTTGGTTTCGGAGAAGGGATGGACTTTGACTCAGACAAGGCTTACAGGTGATACTGAGACACAGCTACTCCTCTCCATAGCTTTACTCTGTATTTGCCGTTTACTACAAACTAATATAAACAAAAGATCTTAATGAGTGCAGTGTACTGTAGCTGTACCTTTACATTAAGCTGCACAATATATTTGTCAAATACAGTTTAACAGATACTCAGGAAAAGGTTTTTTGTTTTATGATTTAGTTATTTTTATGTGAAATATATGCTGCAAGTTCAGACTGATGCACAGAGTAATGAACACACATCACGCAGTCCACCATTTTACAACCAGGGGGCACCAAAGACTTATCTATCTGCCCCAAATGGAATTGGTAGATACTTTGAATATACTACATTTTTTTCATACTACTCACTACATTAATGATTGAACTAATTTATAACTACGTTGCTCAGTATCTGACTTGCTAAAAAGTTTCTGTGAAACTGAAAAGTCATTGAAAGTTATCAGATTCCCTTTAAATCAGCGGTCCCCAACTTTTTTTGCGCCACAGACCAGTTTAATGTCAGACAATAATTTCATGGACCGGCCTCTAAGGTTTTGCAGAAAAATACAACAAAATAAGATGATACGACCAAGACAAAAACTGTGGTATTTTGTAAATATAATAATAAACGTGAATTTACTGTGTAATTGTGTAACTTTATTAGCAGCGTCCTCCTGAAATGCACCAACAACATTGAGAGTAACATCCTACTCTCTGCCCCTTAACGCTTTCTGGTTGCTATGGTAACATGTAAATATTTCTTTCAAAATAAGACGTACAACTACAACACGGGAAAAGACCCAGGGAAACTGAGTTAACAATAAAAACCCTGAAACCATAAATTTCACACCCGAGCCTCAACTCTTGCGGCCCGGTACCAAACGACTCACAGACTGGGACCGGCCCGGGGGTTGGGGACCGCTGCCTTAAATGACCAAGAAAGCTCTAGTGGAAGCAGTGAGTTTAATTTATTAGCTTCTTGTGCCAAAACAAACAAAAAGCAAATTAATTAAAATGATGGTTATTTTTAAACTGCTTTCTTCAGTAAGGTGTCCATTGCTGCCTTATCTGCAGCTCAGTTTATGGTGTAAAAGATAAACGGTGCTGGTGTTGTCAGTGAAATAAAAAGTTGTTTTGCGCTAACACGTTGCTATTTATTTTCCCCTCTCTCTCCAGAGATGTAGCTCACATTAGTACTTGTGATGATGGATGTTTGGCTCTAGCTGATCTTCTGGGATGGAAGGTAAGTTACATGTCTCCTTTCAAGGATGCTGTCCTATGTTAAATGTTTTTAGGCCTATCATGTGTAAGGTTAAAACAAATAAACACTGCTCAGAAAGTAATGGGAACACTTGATCATCAAAATATAACATAAAGTCATTTTAACTTCAGGGTATCAGTCTGTCTGGTTGGGAAGCAGAAACCACTGTGAGTCCATTTCACCTGCTTTGGTGCAAATGAGAGTGACAACAGTTGTACTGTAGAGGTGTCAACATGACAACCACTAAAAACATTTTTTTGCGTGTGGACCATTTCTCACCTTTTTCTTTTCTTTTCTTTTTTTGGCTGCTAACTTTTTTTGATCTAGTTCTGCATTTTGCTGGTGTCCTTGTCACTGCTGTTAGGATGACACAGTGCCTGCAGTCAATTCAGATTGTACAGATAGTCCAGCTCATAGGCACAGCCATAAGTGCTGTCACACAGATGTTTGCTGTGCCTCCCAGCACAGGGCAGTAGAAGCCAGCCTAGCAGGAGGGTCAGTGTCTGCTTCTTTGTGGGAGGAGGAACAAGAGCGCATACTCATACATATTTAACACAACTGTCAGAATCAGACTACATTAGGGTAGCACGAGGGCCTCATGTCCTTCAGTGGGACCTTTGCTGATAGTGCAGCACCATGCAGCTCGATTAACCTTTGCAAGAGAGGAAGTGGTGGGTCTGTCACTCCAGACCTGCCAGTTGAGAACCTCTGGGATGTCTTATATTAGTGGTGACCCATTTTCCTTGCAGATGAGAGCAGGATCAGACGGATCACATGTGACAGGCATGAAAGAGTCTGGAGACGTTGTGGTGAACGATATGCGATATGACCAGCTTGGCAGAGGATCAATGATGTTCTGTGGAGGCATATCCATAGAGAGTGTTAGCCAACAATGCTTACTGAGATGAAAGGTACTGAGATGAAAGTTTCATTTTGCCAGCGAAGCAGATCCTGTGTTCCTGGTGTAGGACAGTAGCCGTGCTCATGTGGCCAGAGTGCATAGGCTGTTCCTAGATGATGCTGGCATTGATGGCATTAACTGGTCCTCACATGCCCCAAAACTGAATCCAACTGAGAACCTTTGGGACATCCTATATCAGTGCATCTGAAGCGGCCAAACAGCAGCAGGGAGACCCTGTTGGATGTCATTCAACATCTCATGAGGCCTTGAGAATGTTGTGGGGAGCGTACATGCATGTGGAGGCTGTAAACATTACTGAGCTGATCTGGTTTAAATTTTGAGCTTTTTGTGCGATTATGCAGCCCACAACGTGTTGATTATTTTGTTTTTTTCCTAAACAAATTCGTCAATGTGTCTAAAGATTTTTAACTGCTCTTATTTATTTTATTTGTTTGTTTTTGAGCAGTAAGAACGTCCTAGTGTCAAGGTAGCCTATTGTAGATCGTTGTGAAGTTGTGGTTTTCCTGATGGAAGAGGTGTCGCAGTACAAAACAAAAAACAAACAAAAAAAGCTTGAGCTGTTTGTCTTGTAGCTTTTCTTGTTGCCACCACTTTGGGCTCCATATCTCAGTGCCTCCGCTGCATTAAAGCTCTTGTTTGTTACGTCTCTCCAGGCAGAGCTGGAAGAGCTGGTGAAGAAGGAGCACACCAAGATCGACAGTCAGGATGCAAAAGAGAAGGCCAGTGAAAACAAAGGAGCGACAGCCAAGGCGAGCTCTGCATCAGGGCCACCAGAACCCAAAGCTGAGGAGTAACCAATAAAAAGCTCCCTGATTAAATGAAGCTACTGTGGTGATGTCACAGATTGAAGTTGACCCAAGAAGTCGCATCATGATACTACTCGGGGGGTTACCTGGAAGCGATGCTGTGGTGGACTTTCTGACACCTTGGTGTTTTACACATCTGTTTATATCAGTCATTTGCACTTTTTTTTTTTTTTTCAGCTTTTCAGCTTTTTTTTTTTTTAACTCAGTCTAAACTGTTTATCGCTTTCTCTGTGGACCAGCAGATTTTATGTTGCACCAGAACCTATTGTTCATTTACCTATATTGCAGCAGCATATAGCGTGCCCATGTGCGTTGTGGTTAATGTCTCTAAAACAGGCGCCATTGCACTTCACAGTGGCTCAGACGAATATGCAAACCAGCAACTGAACATGTGATATTTTGTTTCTTCAAAAATGATCTTTTCTGTGAAGATAAGCGGGCTATTTTAGGTGCTGTGTCGTTTCCTTCAAGCCAAAACCTGCTGTGCTGATAACTTTCCTACTAACAAAATTAACTTCCTGATAATGACAGCAGTTGGGCACATGGCTCTTCTAAAATGTCTCAATTTGTAATTTACCGTGTTTTTCATGTTCCTCTCATGTTTAATTTCTTTTTAATGATGTTTAAAAAAAAAAAAAAAAGCAATGTAAAAAATGCAAAAGAAAGTCTAAACCTAAGTTAATTTTGGGGCATGAGAAGATCTGGTTTTATTGTAAACTTGTGTGATCATGAATTGATTTGTGGGTTTAAAAATACTCGGGTGGATGCAATAACATTAACATCTGTACAATGTTACAGGAACCAGTGCAACCCCCTGCAATAAATTTTACCTTTTCAAAGCTGATCATTTTCACTTCTGTTAAGTCTTTCATAGAGGAGTTGGTTACACTGTGGTTATGTTATGCTACATGGACAAAGTGTAGGACCACATGCACAACACACCTACAGGAGCTGCTCAGCCATGGAAACCACTGCCATGACGCTCCTGCTGACGTTAAAGCCAGGGGGCTTCTGCTGATGTTGGGTCTTGGTGACTTTTACACACCATTACCTCACCTCGGCAACACCGCTTTGTATACTTCATACCTGAGTTGCTGTGATTCCTAAATCGTTACTGTGGCACTCTTGAATTAAGTGAGATCTTTAGAACGACTCTTTCTGTCGCAAATGTTTGTGGCTAAGTGGCTTAACTTTGTACACCAGTACCAATGAGACTAAAACCACATGAATCTAAATATTAAGATTACAAATTCAATCGATGCTAATATTGTTTCTTTATTATGTGTTCTGCTATAATAATGTATCACACCTCAGTGTAATGGATCTCCTAAACTTCATCCTGATGACAGCATCCTTCCAGGGCCTTGAGGTTTCTCTCTCTCCACTGCTGCCCTTGTCACACAGGAAAATACCGCTTTAGCCCTGCAGCCTCAGTCTACTCCAAACCCCATATGGTGTAGATTGTTTTTTGGAGCACCTACCTGCATAAATCTGCATAAGAATGAATGCTGTTTTCCCCAAACAGGCTGTTACTTTTCAACATTTTCCAACTTCTCGCAGGCTCTGCAGGCATTTCATTATAGCAAATGAATGAACTTAGATTAATGAGAAGGAAACAGATTTTACAGGAGAGCTCAGAAACAATATATTTACACCAAATACACCACACAGAGTAACCTAGGTAACGTCGTAAGATTCAGTCTGCTTCATGTGCCTAATTTTGTCATGCTTCAAAATATTAAAAAATCTTGTTGAGAAACTTTTAAAAAGTGCACACATTATATACACATGATATATAAACTGGTCCTGTTATGATCTTGCCCTGTTTCTGTCACTATTACAGTGATGGGTGTTTTCTAACAGTTTATTCCTGGCTCTGTATGATGTCAGAGAAATGAGCTTATTAGGGTCACATCAGGCACACAGCGTTGGCTGTGAACGTAGAAGGTCCACCTTCATATTGCTTAAGCCTCCTGTTTACAAGAAGAAGTCAATGACAAGAAAGGTGGGTTTAAAGGAAGAGGAGGAGCCAAAGCAGCTTTCTTCAGCTCATAGGCCTCATTTTACTCATAGGCCACATTCAGTCTCTGTGTAAACAAGTGTAATGGCATATTTAATCCCTGGAATATCTTAATATATAATTGCCCAGACTGTCCTGTAATAATAAAATAAATTTCTATAGTAGTTAATTACATTGGTGTAGTGTGAATGGTCCTGGGGGACCTCTTCACTAAGAGGCAAAGATGTAAAACCTATGCAAAGTGTAAGTCTTATGTTTGAGCTTAGGGCGTAATATCTGACACCCCTGCCATAGACAGTACACAAGGTGACTGTAGCTACCATGTTATGATCATAGATAATTCTACATTTTTAAATAATGTATGACAAAGACAACAAAACAAGCGACTGAGCCCATAAACTCACCAATAAAGTGTTCACAGAGGTCAAGTCAGAATGCTGTTTTACCACACACCTCTACAGGACTGAAAGTCTTTTTGCAACCACAGCTATTGCTATCGAGTGGCCTTCAGATGGGACGCAGGTTTAAGTCACTTCCACACCTTCATATTTTTGAGCCGGAAGCTACCTCTATGCTCCATAATGCTGTATAAATGTACTTAACACATTTAACTCAAGCCTAAAAGATTGTCTCTTAATGCCCCCGCATTTTTGTCAAGTGTATGTTGTTGCCATGTACTGTCATATAGGTAAATCGCAAAGGCACGTGAATATGCAATATAATGAAAGTTAATTTATGAAGTCCTCATTTACTATATGGGTGCATATTAAAGTGAAAAAAATCATTCATACCAATTTGTCATTAAGTATATGAATTTGCCCAAAGCATGAACAGGTTAAATAATACTTAAACATTTGCATACGGTTGTAAGATTAATAAAGATTCATGGAAACCTTTTTTAGAGTCTGAGAATAAAATATGGAACTGGAAATTATCATTATAGGTCTATTTTTAAGGTGGCCTCATGTCAGCGCACATTAAATTACCCTAATGTATCGCCAGATATAGTTTGTTACCATGTAAACTGAATGAAATTCTGCTACCGTGCTTTCAAGGCTTTGCTTTGTACACTGGTATTTTCAGGTGAATACTAACACAAGCTAACGTGTGCAGTTTATTTTTAGCCTTGTAGATGTGTTAACATGCAAGCATTCAATAAGAACAAAATACTTTTGCATGACCCATTTCAGACCCGATGACAGCAGTAGATAAACATCAAGGATCTCCCAAAGTCGCTTTTATTTATGATTGCATGCATTGATCTGAAAGTATCAGAATGTGCATAATCTCTGGTTCTGTAGTTTTTTACAAACTAAGCAACATCGACAATGGGGAGGAAGTTTTAACCTGGTGTTGGCAGGATATGATTTAAGCTGCAGGTGTGACAATGCTGCTTCTAAAACTAAAACTAGAAGTCTGCTTGCCACGGAAATGGTGACCAAACAGCAACACCTCAGTCTGTGGTTTCTTCGTAAGGCTTAGATGAGGTACCATGACAGAAAATAGCCTCAGACATGTTCAGCCCAGTCTTTACTTCCAATACTTCTATTTTTCTAAATAAAGTTGCAAGAAAAAGTGCAACTGATTTGGAATTACCAGTATTTATACACTGGTTATTTAAAATGCAATTAGTCGTAAGGTGCAAATATGGACAAAGTGAGTAAATTAACAAAAAAACCCCAATTGTTCCATTCACACCTTGAACATGTTATATAATCACTCATGTAACAGGCTGGCAAAAGCGAGTAAACTACACTAGGTTTGCTTACTTGCGCCTCCTTTAGCAGCAAAAACCTCCATCGGATGTGTCTTGTAGATGCTTATGTGACTGACACAGAGGTGAAGAGGAAATATTAACCACAAATGTATACTCAATCATTCAGGTAAGGAAATCCCAAAAGGTTCTGTTGATCTGGACGTACCAAATGAACAAAATCAACGTTTTGGAATTTACTTTTATTGATAATGGTTTATAAAATACTGTGGGGTTAGTGTGTGTAGCGAGTGAACTATTTTCAGTGTCTAAAGTAGGGCGCGCCAGACAAACTTTGAGAACCGCTGGGCTGAGGTCAGGTCTGTGCTGGAAATGCCAAAACACTGTGTTCAGCGCTAGTTTTTTTCTTTTTCAGCCATCCTGTGGTTGGTCCACTTTTCATGCTTTGGGTTATTGTCACCAAACCTCTCCACAGCTTTATACATTGTTCACATTCTTCTGAAGAATTCTTAATGCAATTAAAATTCATTGTTGCCTCGATGACTGCACGATTTCCATCAACCTGGGGCAACAAAGCAGCCACAAACCATGATGCTCCCTCCACCGTGCTTCACAGCTAGAGTGAGGTTTTCATGTTGGTGTGCTGTGCTATCTTCTTCCGAACATAGCGTTCCTTATCGCTCGTCTACCCACAGAACAGTGTCCCGTAGCTGCAGTGGAACATTCAGACACTTCGGTAATTTTTGTAGAGCATTTTATCCTTCACCTGATATTTGCAGGTGTATTGCTTTTACCATTGGATTGTTTTAGGGTAGCTTGTTGCGCTCTTGTTGTGATCACTGTGAAGAACTAGTGGAGAGGAGCTCTGCCAGAGAGGAAATACAGAGTTAACAGCAGTTCAGAAGAGGCATAGTATTGACAGAGAAGTTTGTAAAATGTAAATGTACCTACAACACTTGTACTGTAGATGAATGGAGTCATGGAGGGCGTCTGTGGGTGGCAGGTGGCAAGCCAAAAGCTAGCAACAGGCAGAGGGTGGGCAGGCTGGTGAGCAGGTGAGTCCTCCTTCTTCTTGACACGTTACAGAGAGTGGGTGATGAGCTGGAGGTTTCCACAGGCAGCTGACAAGTGTGTGTCCAAGGAGGCAAGATTTCCAAGAGAGCTGGGAGCAGGGAGAGAGACAGGATTACTACAGACAGATGATCATAAACAACAATAATAGTAACAAAAGTGACCTAAAGTTCACCAATTTGGCAATGATGACCTGGCAAAGAATTGGTGCAGATATAATAATGATTAATAATCTAAAACAGGCAGGAAAGAGGGAACCAGGTGAAACTTCATCCAGGGGTGGATCCAGAGGGATCAGCCAGCCCAGGAACTCCAAGAAAATCAGGCTTTAAAGGATAACCAGCCGTACTCTGACAATAAGTGGAGTAGCTTTAAATTTCCTTCATTTGTGTACATTTTTCTTATTGTATATTTCTTATAATCTGGTCTTTAGAAAAAAACAAACAAAACGTTTATATCACTAATCGATCTTTCAGACTTTTTCAATAATCTCACTGTGCGTGCTTTTATTTATTTATCCATTTACTCTTCCCACACTCAGCATTTCTCACCAGTTGTTGGAACTGAGTCTCAATGACTTTGTCCATCCTCCGCTATGAGCGAGTTCTCACACATGAAAAGTAAAAACATCTGTGTGATCTTACTTTAATCAGATGATGTTTGTCTATAATTGTCACAGAGATGAAGACATGGTGAAGCATTCTCAGACCATTGTCTGTTCTTTGCTTTGATGGTTTTACAGTTCAGAATCGGATCAGAAGAAAGGTGCTGCGGAGAGAGTAAGAAAATAGTCACATAGCTCTTTAGAGAACATGCAGTGTTTTTTCTCTCTCCACGCTGTAGTCAGAGCTGGGTTAACCACAGGCAGACTTGGAGGGGGGGAGGGAAGGGTGAAGAAGGTGTCGTGAACATTCACATGAAAATTGAAACTACATTAAATGCCAGAGTGAGCAGGAGGCAGAAGCAGGCGAGCATGAGCGCCGTACATCAAATACCTGAATTTGAGAAACTTAAGAAAATTTTGCCGCGAAACCTTTTGACGACGTGTTAGTGAGAAAGATGACAGCTTCCTATTTCAGCTATTCTGAACTCTTAAGCAACACTTTGCACTGCGCAGAAAGGAAGAGTTCAAGAGTGGGAAGATTGCAATATGTGTAGAAACTGCTAACAGTGTAAAGGAGGGAAGATACGTCAACTAACCGAGCCAGCTCGACACATGTGAGTATCAGCTATTTCTATACCACTAATATGCTTGTGTTTAATTCTCTGTCTAACATTGTCTTGATTTTGATGTCTAGTTATTAAAAATGATTGTCCCAGAAGCCAAATCTTAGAGGAAACTTTCTTAGTTTTGTATTTTTTTTGCTGAATTATGCACTGTTAACTACCCAGATTGTCTTTTTTACTTTGTCAGAATGGACCTTCTGCATTATCTACAGCTGATGTCCATAGATGTAGACAAAAATATGTCAATGTGTTTGTGTCCAGGGCTGTTCACAGTTCAGTTAATGGGACAACAGCCATCCCATGGAGGAGCAGCAGGAGGAAACTGTCACTGCTGGATCAGCTGAAAGGCTGCCAGGAGGCCTGGTGCCCCGGGGGAGCCTGGGACAGAGAGGGGGTTCACGCTGCTATCTGTGGGACACCTGCTGGGGTAGGAGAAGACATCTCTGAATGACTCTCGCTGTTATTATGTGACATCAAGCGTCCAGTGTGTGTCAAATGAAGTCCAGATAATTGATCAAATCATTCAAGGATCTCCCTGTAAAGCTTCCCACTAACACTAAATAATGACTCTGTTTCCTAACAAGTCCTTGATCTTAGTCTTTGCCTGCTACTCAGTTTTTTTTCTTTCCCCCCGTCCCATTCGGCAGTGTGACGATCAGAATCGTTGTCCGAAGGCCAAAAAACGCCCAACAGATTCACTTTCCCAATTGGACCATTACGGCATTTGCTATAATGGCCAACTTGATAGTCTTATTTTATTAGAATTTGATCAGTTTAATCAACTGCTACTCAGTCGATTAAATTTTGACAACTCTTATGCAATAAAACAACTTTACATTTAATGACTTACTTACTTTGCATTGACTATTTTTTCAAAAGAAATCTTAGTTCTTTATTTTTTTCTCAGTTTCCCGCCAGTGTCTCCCACTTCCCAGTGTGTCCTGTCTCTGATCCTCTCTTCTGCTTCCTCTCCCAGTTTCGCTGCTTTCTGCGTTCCCAAGCTCGAAGTCGCGGGCATCATTTAAATTTTCTCTAGCAACCAAGCGTTTTTTGTGGGTCTCAATGTTGACATGCACACGTCCGTCACTTAAATGTAGTTCCTTCTTTTTTTTCTATTTGAGGTCTGATAACACAACGAACTGTTTTAAATGCAGAAGTAGTGCTGAATAAAAGCGAGTTCATGTCAGGGAAATGACATTTCATAGTGGGTTTGGCTGCTGCACTCGCAGGGAATGTAAGTAACAAAGTAACAACGTATGTGCTTTATGTATTCATTGTTCTCGGTTATTATAAAGCGTGACATGGAGACAATTACACTGAAATGCAAAACTCTGACTGGCAGCAACAAGTCGTTGAACCGTGAGAAATGTGTTATGGGGGAGGAGTGTGCTTTTTTTGTTTTGTATTAAGTGTTAAGAGACAAGTTTTCTGTCATAATGTGAAACGCAGAATGCTGTGGAGGTTGTAGTCGACTTTTGTTCAATCAGATGTTGGAAGGGAGGGTTGATTGACTCATTTCTTCTTGTTTTTATGAATGGCAAACAGTAAGATGGCTGTTATGAATCAGTGGAAGATATATTTTTCCTAATTGCCGCCGTTTTTGCTGTCTTTCAGTGTGTTTCTGTGCTCAGAGTTCGGTGACTTCAAGTAAGCTTGTCAGTCTTTATTTTTGTACACACAGAGCCTGAAAACCACTTCCTCTGTACATGTTTGTAAATGTGTGCTGGTCTAAAGAGCACCTTTGAATTTGGCTGTGGTGATGTAACTACATGACAGAGCCGTTGCCTGGGATTACATGCGTTTTGCTTTACTCAAGTTAATTGTGTCTCAACTGGCCATTTTATTGTCTTTGCTTCCAAAAAAGGCGTTGTGATCGATGCGAGTCTCTGTGCAGACAAAGCAAAGCTGTGTGTATGAAAGGAGACATGAAGAAGTGAAAGGGCTTCTTGAGATATTCACACCAGAAACAGAAACAGAAATACTTCACATTTTTTTCTAAAGTGGACAAATACCAGGAACAAGATTAGTCTTTTACCATCACTGACAAGGCTGGAGTAAGCAGTACAACGTTTTAGCCTCATCACTGACTGTAACTGATCCTGTTTCTTGTAGATTTTTATGCCATCTAAGTTAAAATACATGAATCACGTTAGCCCGCTCGAGTTACAGCAGTGCCTGATTCAATGAGGCCTTTACAAAGGCTAGTCACAAGGCACGTTTAAAGACAGAATGAGTTTGATATGATCTGAGAGTAAGAACCTAAAAATAAATGCCCTAACTGCAAGACCCTATTCACAGTAATGCGAAAAAGAAAGTGCAGCCTCTTTCACTTCTAAGGTTTTGCATGTCAGCACATATAAAGATCATCTGCTCTTTAGAAGGTCTTAAAATTATTCAAATGCAACCTCAGATGAACAACAACAAATGACATATTGTCATTATTTATCAGCTTTATAAAATCAAGCAGAAAGTACATCCTATGATTCACTAGCTTGTAGACCCACCTTTAGCAGAAGTATTTCTTCAAACTGATAAAGTCACACAGAGAGTGGGCAGTTTAACTGGGCCATTCCGATGCTTTCATTTTCTTCTTTTTCAGCCATTCTGTTGTAGATTCACTGCTGTGTTTGGGATCATTGTCCTGTTGCATGACCGACTCTGGGTCAAGCTTTAGTTGTCAGACAGATGGCCTCACATTTGACTCTAGAATACTTGCAGAGGAGTTCAGTAATGCAAAGTACCCAGTTCTCAAGCCCAATCATCATCCAGCATACCTGACAGCTGGTATGAGGTTTCTGTACTAAAAAGCTGTATTTGGTTTTTGCCAAACGTAGCGATGTGCATTACGGCCAGTCACCTTCACTTTGGTCTCATCTGTCCAGAGAACATTGTTCCAGAAGTCTTGTGGTTTGTTCACATCCAACTTTGCAAAATTAAGCTCTGGTTTCTCCTGGCAACTCTTCCATACAAGCCATTCAGTCCTTTTATAATCGTACTGTATCATTTAGCATGCTAACTGAGGTGTAGGTATTAGATGTAGCTCTTGGGTTTTCTGCAGTTTCTCTGAGCATTGCACGGTCTGACCTTCAGGTGAATTTAATAGGATGCCACACCGGAGAAGACGGGCAACTGTCATAAATGATCTCTACATGTTAATAATCCCTATTACTGTATAATAACCCTGTGCTTCTACAGTAATAAATTACCCTGAACTTACAGTCTATTTCTGCACGACATATTTCTTTGCTGCAGGTATCCCTGAGTGCCAGTTTAAGGAGTCAGCATACGGTTGAAAGCCGGGCAGGAAACTACGCACATAAAACTCTTTTAGTTATTGTTATGATTATGGTTGTTCAGAAGATGGTGGCATTTTGTGTTAGCATTTGTGTTTATTTACTTTAGTCCACTCTTGTACTGCTTTATAGTTTTTCCACCATGAGTTAAGACAGTTTAGTCGGCTCTGATGGCTAAAACAGAAGCTAGAAAAGAAACAACATCTTTGGGGTCGTGGTGTGTGCTGCTGTATCACACATGTGGTGTGAACTGTGAGTGAATAAAATGCACAGTAGAGAGCTCTCTCTTCTTGTCAGACTCAAGGGCTGCATGAAATATTAACGAGTCCTGCCACCGGCCTGTGGGCCACTCTTTGAAACCCTCGGTTTTCAAGGTTTTCTTGTATAGGATTTGATTGGTTTTAATGAAGATGGATTTGCGCACTAACAGTGCTGTGGGGCTCAGTTTCAGGTTTTAGTTTTGATGCATGCGCAAAATAAAACATGAAGAATAGAACAGAACATGGTTAAAGAAAATCATGTGATGTGAGCGGTCTTAAGCCACACTGGTTCCTCACTCAGAGTTAACCGTCATCTACAGATTCATATCAGCATCTCTGAGTGGGCAAGCAGACACTTATCAGCACTTAATGCATGAGCCCTTAGACATTTGCAGTGTGCATGACGCTCTGTCACGTCGAGATCAAATCAATTGACTCTTGTCACAGAAATTCTGACACATTTCTTTGTAAACCACACTCTAAAATAGTTTTTTTTCTCTCTGTCTGTGTCCATCCATCACTCAGTTGTTGTCTGCTTACCATCTGGCTACGCCTTGTAGCCTGCCAGCGTGAACATTTAAAAGTAAACGTTTTCCTGCTTAACAGGTTTCTGTGACAGTTGAAATCTTTAAATGAGTCACACGTGTGTTTCCCTGCAGAGTTTCCTGGTTGTGCGGGACTCTGTGACGTCTCAGCCAAGCCTGCTGTGTGTGTCTGCCGGAGCGCAGAATGAGGAAGTCTTTGATTATAATATCAAATGCACAGGAGCAGGTAGGATCCCACCACATGCAAACATCTGTGTGTGTGCGCGCGCGTGCATGCATGTGCTCGTGCTTGTGCATCTGTGTGTGTCTGTGTGACCAAGCCACCAATTTCCCTGCGTCATTTTTAGTGGTTATTTTATGAGTCATTACTTCTGCCAAACATGTCAAACCGAACCGATAAATAGAAAATAACCTAGTAACGTCATGGTAATTACACTTTCTCTTCTCAGGTTTGTGTACCTGCAGACATGGCAGTTATTGTAGATTGATGCAGATTAAAACATAAAACTCTGGTCCTATTTTATTTATTTACCAAACTTTTCCACTTACTGATCTACATGATGTATCTAAAAAAAAAAAAAAAAAAAAAAAAAAAATCAAACACTAAAGGGTCATCTGACTCCTCTAGCCTGCAACACCCTCGTCAGGCTTTATAAACCACACACTGCCAGGAAATAATTGAGCTGTAAAGCTGCTGTGGAAATATGTGAAACCCTAACACTGGCTTATCTTAAGTTCCCTTTTAGTTTTTTTCTGGTTTAAACTTTGGTGCATTTCCAGTAAAGTATTTTTCACCGGAGCATTTCAGAATGAGACTAAAGCTGCCCACTCTTTCTGTTTCTCTCTGACAGTTTTCCAACTGTCTGAGTCTCATCTGTCTTTCTCTGACTTGACTCAGCTGGTGCTCTTCTACTCTCTGACCAGGTAAGAATCCCCTGTCTCAGCTACATAAAAAAACTCCCCATGCTTGGTTATTGGTGGAACTGTGGACGTTGTGAAAGACTGTTCGAACCTGTGTTTAACCAAATCATGTCTGTTTATCTCTTGGATCTCTCTCCCTCTGTGTTTCAGGGATGTGCTGGCTGTTTGTCTCCACATTCCTCGCTGGATCTACAGCGTAACAGACACAAACAAAGAGCGTCTTTCACAGCTTGAACCTAGTGCGTCCGGGCCTTCCTGAGCTTTTGCCTTTCATAATCTTCAACAAAACAATACAAAACCGCAAATAAATACACTGTGTTGAGGAGCCTTGTCAGCTAATTTCACTGATTTCTCTGTTGCAGAAACTTGGCTTTCCACACCGCCTGATCAACAGACTGATGAAATGTCCCACAGGGAACCAAGCAGCATGATGTGCTCCATACAGGTATGTTGCTTATCTACGTGTGTGTAGATTTTTGTGAGGGAGGGGGAGGGACTTAAGAGGAAATGGTGTCTTTACTTCCTTCAGTGGGTAAATCAATAGCCTGGTAATTGTCTCAGAAACAGAACATTCATCATGCAACCAGAAGCACCACTTCAAAATAATGTTCAGGTACCCACAAGAATATTTAAATTAAGAATAATTTAACTTTCTAAAGTGGTTATATGTGTCTATTGTGTAAACAATGTTGCGTTCTATCCTGTTAACACTGTATGTATGTGTTTTTTTCACTAGCTGACTTCCACAAACGGGGCCCTGTGTATCATCAATCCCCTCTACCTCCGTGAACATGGAGATGAGTGGCTGACCCACAGGCCAGCTGCCGCACAGCCGTCAAATTACAGACGAGAGCGACGCCTCAGCACCACCCGGCAATGGGCAGGCGCAGGGTTACAAAGTAAACGAGCCATCTCTTTGGAGCAAGAAACCCCTGCTCCCAATACAGAGAGCTCAGGTCAGTGCACCAACTTCAGATGGCCATTTCACCCAATATAAAAAGAGCTTTCTCAGTTCTGAACAGCGATGTTAGACAGTGTAGTTTCATTTCCCCTCACAGTTTTGGAAAACAATGCTTCTATCTATCCAGATCAGGAGATGCATTGAACTTAAAGTTTCTCTCCTTGCACTGTTTAAACCCCTAAAAACCTTTTCTTCCCCTCATAAAAAATAAGCCTACCAATAAACTGGTAACTGTGTTTTCCATACATTTTGTACACGGACAAAGACATGCAGTCCTGGTCAGTTCTGCTGAAGTGTGTGAGAGGCGAAAACACAGTTAGGAGTTTCTAAATCAGGAAGTCCTGGGCCACAGAGAGTATGCTGTTCCTGCAGGTCAGGGGGAGAAAAAAATCCACTGTGTCTGGTGCAAACAGGAAGTGGCTTTGTGCAAGCTTTTAAAACTAAATTAAAATATCACCACAAAAAGCATTCATGTGGGTTAGCACTTATTAAAATGCTTTAATCATCGTCAGCTGTTCTGTCGTCTTGCTCCACACTTGCACATATATTTGGCGTGACCACACTGTTAATCGCTAGCTCTGACAAGTTAGCCCTGCGTAGCAAGTGGACAAAACTAATTCCTATGGTTGTTTTTGAGACTGTCAGAGGTACATCATATTTCAGAAATAGTTAAAATGCCAGTCCCGTTTCTCTGTTTATGTCACTTGTGATATCAGTAAGTGGGGTCAGTTAAATTCATTGCAAAAAAATGTGATGTTATTCAGGTTTAATCAGAGCCTGTTCCGCTGATTCAGCACCAACTGAGCAAACACCAGCAGGGGTGGTCCTCCGGCGGCCCAGTCGGGATTTAGTAATCCCCCAGCCTCAGAGAGTGAGCACGGGGAGCCTACCTTCATCCACTTCCTCCACCCCCAGAAATGGAACACCTGAGTTGCAGCGCCACAGCAGCCCCGTGCCTCAGTCTCCTCACAGGGTGTCCTGGATTGAGGATGGCGTCTGGCTGCCTCCACCCAGGCCTTCTTCCTTGCTCCAGCCTCCATCACTCGAGCTTGACTCGCTTTCAATCAGCAGCATAGAGGAAGAGATGGAGCCCCAGATGCTAAGCTCGTCACATCACCACGCTTCAGCACACCGTTTGGCTGATAAGGTCCTACATCGCCTCTCTGCCGTGGGCCAGGCGCTGGGTGGGCTGGTAAGCCAGAAAAAAAGACTGTCCAATCGTGTGCAAGAGCTGAGTGAGAGGAAAGGTGCTGCATTCGCAGAGGCTGTGAAGGGATTTGTGGAGATGACATCGAAGCGAGGGACTGATCCTAGTGGTGTCACAGGGTCGGAGTTCTTACAGGAAGTGAGATTATCACTCTCATCACTGAGGGAGACACTGCTGGAAAATGCAGAAATCCAGATGTTACTGGACAGCATAACTGACTTAAATGACTCAGAGATTGGTGAGTGGGCTGTGACATAACACAGAAATGATTTTAGGTTTTTGTTGTCAGCATAAATGACAGAATATATATTTTGCATTCTTGAAACCTTGTGGTTGAACGCTTAGTGCTCCAATCATTATCCCTCTGCTATCTTTTGATCCTGGTGTAGACACCCTGGTGGAGCTCTCCATCCACAAAGTGGCTCTGAAGCCTGTCTCCAGCCACCTCTACTCCTGCATAGAAACCTCCCGAACCAATGATGGCACCTTCGAGCGTCTCCAGAGCAACCTGCGCTTGCTGGAAAAGAACGAGGTGACTGAACTAGGAGGTTCAGCAGGAGTCGGAGTTCCTGACTCCGTCACGCTAGACCGTATCCAGCAGAAATGGAATAATATGCACGATGTCTACTCCCCAAACAAGAAAGTGGAGATCATGCTCAAAGTCTGCAAGAGCATCTATCACAGCATGAGTGCCAATGCTAGCTCAGGTAGCCTGGCAGTGTTTCGTAAATACTACTTTTCTACTTTGAGTCGCTTGGTTGTTATATCCACTTAAAGTCATTTTCTCCTCACAGCAGGTAAAGTGTATGGAGCAGATGATTTCCTGCCCTGCCTGACGTGGGTGCTGCTTCGTAGCAACCTGGTCACCTTGCAGGTAGACACAGATTACATGATGGAACTGCTGGATCCCACACAGCTACAAGGAGAGGGTAAGCCAGTTATAATTCAAGGACAATGTAGAGGAAGTGTGATGCTCCATTTTAGTAAATCATGTTTGAAACTAAATAGATGTTTTTCTGACTTTACTCAGAAACTCAGTTAGTGACTTGCTAACACACTCTGACAGTAATGCCTATGTTTCGCCTGGTCAACAACTATCTGGAAATCATCAGTTGTGAGAGGAAAGTGTGTATTCCCCGACTGGTTGTGAGTGGATGCTGGAAGTTGCTAGGATGAATTGGTTGAAGGGACCTGAAATTTCCCTGGGATTGCTTTGGTGGCTAGCATATTGCTGCAGTCACCAGTAGTTTACATGTGTGTTTACTCCTCGATAAATGTAAATAAACTGTGCAAAGTAAGAAACTGGGCTAAAATGTGTTTGCTCAGGGAGTGAACAGCAAATGTTTGCACACAGGTCAGCATTTTTCATGGAACTCTAACAATCTGCTAGTAAGCACCATCTTTGTGACCTTGGCAGCAGCCATAAACTTCCAGCGACTACTTGCAAGCTGGTTTTTGGCTTTGCACTTTTTTCCCTATTGATGGCTGCTCACTGGTCTCCAGGCCCACGTGACTAAGGGCTTATTCTTTTAAGCAAAGCCTAATTTATAGTCCTGCAAATGTGTTCATCTGCATACCGGTTTAAATTTTGATGGAGGAGTGACTCATGCAGTCCTCCAAGGTCCTGACTGCACAAGTATGGCCTTTTAAAGTCTAAAGATGACACTATAGAGGGCCTTACCCTTATATTTTATTCTTGCACTACTAATATAGCATTGCATGCTTAAAATAATCCTTACGTTTTCTTAATTTTGTCCTTGGTGCAGCCCTTTAGTTTTTCAGCTGTCTGAAAAAAAAACTGTTTTAGCTCCTGTTCCCCTGCGTTTAAGTGAACTTTCTTTTTATTGGCTGCCCCTCGCAGACAGGAAACAGCAAGTGGGTGGGGTTTCTGTTCTCGCAGCCTCAGAGCTGTATGCCTGGGATGTCACACAGAGCAAAGAACAAACAAATATGAGCATTTAGTGTACTCCCAAGACCTAAGCTTTGGTTTTAATCAGTCCCCCCTACTTGTATGGAACTTTATGATGACACTTTGTAGTTGTAGTTTTGTAGTTTCCCCCCTGCTTATAGGTTGTCTCACTCAATATCACCTTTTTCTATATCCCCATATCAACAGGTGGCTACTACCTTACAACTCTATATGCCTCTCTCTACTACATCAGCAGTTTCCGCCCACGACTGGCTGCCCGTCAGCTCAGTGTGGAAGCCCAACAGTCTCTCAATCAGTGGCATCGCAGACGCACACTGCACTGTAACCAGTCGCGTCGCAGCAAGCACAGACGGACTATTCGGAGGCAGGTTTGTCGGGACGGGAGTAAAGATGAAAGCAAAAATGAAAATGCATCCGTTAGTATAGACAGGTCACAGGAACAGGAAGAAAGCAACACAGAGGCTCTGCAGACACTGAGCGAGGAGACAGGGAGGGAACAAGGAGCCAATGACCAATCACAGCCTACTAGTCCAACTTCTGACTCTCAACCTGTGACACAGGAAGAGGAAACAACAAGCAAACAGGAAGATAGCCAGACTTCTGGTGAAGGAAAAGAGGAGGACCACAGAGCATTATAATGTGATGCACATCGTCAGGAGAAGGTCAAAGACCCTCAAAATGTTCTTACTGGTCAAAGTCATTTCACACCTGTTGAAATTCTTGCAAAGAGGTAAATTAAGCTTTTAACATCTGTCACTAATACCGTGGTGTCAGTTAATGTGAACATGTGCCTAACTCAGCCTGAGGATTGGGACTCCTCTTGAGTCTCATTATAAAGCTGGAGGGTCACAGGTTGAGAGGATGAATGAGATACTAAAGTGACATTTCTTAAATTTGAGCTGTTTTCTTCTGAAGTGTAACAAGGGGTGTCACACATGGACACCGCTCTCTTGTCACACTCCAAAAAGATTCAAAGCACTGGTCTAAATGACAACAAGTTTAATGTCATAAGTGAGCTGTAAAGACAACACTTGTTACTAGAGACTTGCTTAATGGGAGCTTATTTGGCCACCATGATCAGTGTAAATGTGTCACATAGATCAGTGTTCCCCCTCTTACTCCGGGGGGTTAAATCTAGTAATTGATCACATTGATCAATTAACAGTATATATTAAACATAAGCAATGTATTTGATATAGTTGCTTTATCACATTTCCTAAACCCCCCTGACCAGGAAGTGGTTGCATTTTGTAAGATGTGCCCTGGGTTGGAATCCTTCATGCTGATTAATTTAAACTTGTATCATTCGACATTTCTAAATGTGGTCATATTAAAGCAGTAGCCTGCCAAAAGAGTGAAGTCATTATGGTCTAAAAAAGTCTGCTTAGGTTGTACAGTTTATTCTGTAGCTGTTTTCAGGTAAATGCAGTCCCACTTTGTGTTGCTCATAGAGTATATTATTATTATTATTATTATTATTATTATTATTATTATTATTATTATTATTATTATTATTATTACAGAAGCTTGCTCCAAGATGAAATGCTAAAATGTACTTGGACAGTGTTGCTAACTCTATTAATTTTGTTAATAGCGTTAAATGGTGTTAGCAGTAACACTTTGATAATGCCATGGGCATGTCTTTTCCTTTTGTCCTAAAGTGGCAATAAAATAAACTAATCAATAAATAAAACTGAATCATTTGATCCTCTCAATTTTGTCTCAGGCTCTTTTCTAACAGCATTTTGCTGCAAAGGCATGTGCTGTGTTGTTTCTGGTCTCCACAGTAATGCACAAACACTTTAAATCCACAGACTCCCCACAAAAAGCAATTACAGTAACACCATTATCACTTATCGCTACACTACAGTAAAGTTCATCCGCAGTTTGGGCCACTAGAGGGCAGCATTCAACCTTCTCTGTTATGAACAGCTTTTAGCCCCTTGATTGGTGGGTGGCTTTGGAGCTTTCTTGAAGAGGAAGCTGAAACTAAACTAAGTTACATCAGTTAAAATCACTGTGCTACTACTACTAGTACTAGTGATAGTGTGCCTCTTTTGGCACAGTATAATCGTTAACAAAAGCAGAAGCTATAGCACCAAACAGGTAAGTAAGGAATAAATCATTGGGCATGAGACAAAGCTGAAAATGACAACTGAAATTACAAGACGGAAAGGAAGGAGTCAAAACGAAATTTGCATATATGCAAGGGAGATGGCATGTCTATAAAAGTTGCAGTTGAAGTGATAATGAAAAGATACTTGCAAGTCACATTTGACGAGGTTCTTGAAAGGAGACTTGAAAGGAGGTCCGTTGGGCTAGTCATTGACATTAAATGTGTAAGTCAAGTAAAAGCACCTGTAAAAACAGAGTGACAGGTGGAGGTTCAGCACTGGGCACGGGGGATTGGGGGTAAGCTGTTAGCTAATGCTAACTTGGTTTGCAAGGTGCATCAATAGACAGGATTAATGCATTACACAGAAACTGCTCATGAGTGCTAAGAAGTAAACACATAGGATACTAGAACTTAATTCACCATATTTACCAAATTTGCTTCACTGCTGTTAAAGCAGTGAAGCAAACTGAAGCCAATTCATTTGTTAAACTGTTGCACTGAAAAGTGCAAAGACTTTATTGACTTAAATAAGTTGAGGTGAACCCAGTCAGGAAGTGGCCACAGGCCTAATATCGCACAATTTTAAGTAAGTAAGTAAGTTAGTTAGAGCCTCTACAGCAGGGGTCTCAAACTCGCGGCCCGCGGGCCATTTGCGGCCCATGTCACCTCTACTTGCGGCCCGCATATTGATATGAAGAAATATTTTTAGAAATTATTATTCGAAAAATGATTTAATATGAAGGCAATATGACCGGAGTGTTACAGGCATGGTCCTTTAAGACTGTAGCCCCATGGGCGGTGTTGTTGCTGCAGGGAGACCGTGTGGGACTGCCCCTCCCGCTGTGTGTGTGTGAGTGCCAGGAGCTGCTACCGAGCAGAAACGGGAGATGGAAGCATGTAAATATAATAATAACCACTGCAGCCAAAAAGAGTGCCTGACGAGCCCAGTTGTAAGTAAGCTGTAAATACTCGACTGTACGCTGTGTTCGTGTTTTTCTCTGACACAATAAAGTTGTGTTGGAGCAGCCTTTCAATGCCTCTCTCTGTCTCTCGCTAGCAAAGTTGACCCAGACAGTAAAGCTCGTTCCTGGCTGCGAGCCAGACACGGAACCCGACGTATTAGCCAGAGGTCCCTTTACTACGGTTCAGAGCCGCGGACCTGGCCGAGGTAACAAGAGAGTACAAACATGTTGAGAGATTGGCTGTGTTAGTTCAGTGAGAGATTTATTTGGAAAGAAAACAATTTTAACTTGTAGTCAAAAACTAAAGTGTATGCGTATGCCTGCATTTTTATTTTGTTAAATACAAACAAAATTATAGCAAAAGTGCTGCCACATGTCTGGGCAGAAAGAGCGACCAATTTGTTTATTTGGTAGTTCAATGAAAGGCTTCAGGTAGTAAAGACTGAGAAAAAAAATTGCGTTCATGTTTGCAGTTTTTTCTTGTTATACAATATTTGAAATTAAATAAAACAAACAAAACACTACATTTCAGGAAGTATTAGTGGGTGTTTTCTTGTTTGTTTTTTTGTACTAGTTGAACACTAAAGTGGCCCTCCAATGAGATCACGGTGCCAGAAGTGGCCCGTGGCTCATTTGAGTTTGAGACCCCTGCTCTACAGTCTACTTCTAGAAAAAAAATGGGTGGAAAGGACAGTTGAATTCTTGTAAGAACTGAAGTAGAATTTAAATTCATTATTGTAATTTAATCTACAGTCTGTAGTTATTGTTCTTGTACATTTTCCTATGATTCATGATACATTTTTGCTATTACATTGCTATTTTTGTTGTTATAATATAATTAACAGCTTGTAAATTCAAATGTTACCACAATACTTAATAAATGCACATACATTGAGCGTGTACACATGTGAATAGTTATGCAGAGGGCCTCTCATGTAAATGTGCACACACAGCTCCATGTACATGCACATATGGAACCGTCTCATCGCTGCATTCTAAATGACCGAGCCAATCAAATTTGCCTAATGAGACATCTGGCATTCTGCCTGCATGTGGATGGCAAGCCCAGAAACAGCTGGGCCTTTATACACACACACACACACACACACACACACACACACACACACAAACACACACACACACACACACACACACGCACACACAGAATTTCCCTTTTTCTTTACACATACTATCAGTATGTGATAGTTGGTGGACAGAGCAAGAAATGCTGCGATACACACTGAATCACATTTGTAGTGATTGTCTATAACACACACATGTATACATACACATACACACATGGTGGGCAATATTTTAAGAAGTGCTGAAGATAGAGTTGTGGTCCAAACATGGCCAGTACGTGTCATTCTCCCACACATAGTCCTTTCACATATGTGATATATTATGCATACATGAGTGTGTGTAACTCACTCACCACTGCCATAAATTAGATATATGGCAGTGGCAGTGGCAGAGGTGGTGGTGGTGGTGTGTGTGTATGTGTGTATGTGTGTGAAATGAAGAGTGTAAGGCAGGGATGTGGGAGGGGGCACAGATGGCTGTGGCCTGAGGCGTTTGAGATACTGCAGCTAAACACGGAAACTGCAACAAACACACACACACACACACACACACACACACACACACACACACACACACACACACACACACACATGCTCACATATAAAGAAACAAGGATGGGAAAACAAAGTTTGATTTATTAATGTTCCCTCAAATATCTGCATAATATATTACTTAACACAACTACCTAGTAACTCAATTAAATATTGTAGTTTTTCTTCACTATATTAACACGATAGTAGTACAGTAAGTTGATTTAATGTGATACATTACATAGACAGGGAGTGCAGACAGTAAATAAAAATTATTCACCGTCTCACCCCAGCTGGTCGCAGCAGATGGCCGCACCTCCCTGAGTCTGGTTCTGCTGGAGGTTCCTTCCTGTCAAAAGGGGAGTTTTTCCTTCCCGCTGTCGCCAAAGTGCTCGCTCATAGGGGGTCATATGATTGTTGGGATTTGCTCTGTCTACCTTGCAGTATAAAGCGCCTTGAGGTGACTGTTGTTGCGATTTGGTGCTGTATAAATAAAATTGAATTGAATTGAGTTATTAATAAAGATATACTTCTTTCCCCCTCCTTTGCTTTTCATAACTCCCACAGTGCAACTTGTAATGTCTCACTTTGAGCAAAGTGATCGCGTTGAACAGCACAGCATCTTTACTGCCGTGCTCTTCCTTGTCCTCACATGTCACTTGTCCCTCTATGATGCGCGTGAGGGTCTTTGTCTTTACTGCAGCCTCTGACTGACCATCACCGTACAACAGCTTTCCTCCATCATAGCTCATTCACACGCCCACAATAAAACTTTCTCCTTTTCTCTTTCTCTTTTTAACCCTCGTGGAGATTTTACATTCCCTCCTTGTCATTCAGTCCCCCCCCCCCCCCCCCCCCCCCTGCATTCCTCCATTCCTTTCTCTTTCTCTACCCCTCTCTCTCTGTCACTCCCTCCCCCTCCCCATCTCTCCTACTTGTCTGAACTCTGACAGGTGTGTAATTGAATGATTAATGACCACCACAGTAACCCTCCTCCTCCTCTCTCTCTCTCTTTCTCTCTCTCCTGCTCAACCACATGGACTTTATATTAAAATGGAACTGTGCAATGTTTATGCACACACACACACACACACACACACACACACACACACACACACACACACACACACACACACACACACACACACACACACAAGTTTATGCACACAGGTGTGCACATTTCCACACGTGTTCATTTTGCTTCAATAACCTGAATGGTCAAATTCAAGAAAATGAGTCTTGAAATGATGGAGACATAAGGAGTGTAGTAATATGTATATGAAGGGCCAACACTGCACCAGTGCTGCAATAAAAATCGGAATAGCCTGATCTTATGTGAATTTAATAAATAAATAATAAATGTTTCCTACAAAGTGAGCTTTAATGCATTAAGAAAATAAAAGTAAAAATCTGATTTGTGACACTGTATGGCTCAAATCTACTGTAATGCCAAACTACACACCTCTACGGGCTACAGCAGATTTTCTGTCAATAAGTCCCGTGCACTGACGGGTGTGATTATTTCTGGTTATTATTATTAATATTATTTTCTGATGCTGAGGGGGAAAATTCATGATAATGTGTTTTGTTTTGTTTTTTACAGATTATAAAAACAGCTTGTCATTTGCAAACCAATCAGCTTATTCAAAGATCAGAGGAGTGAATATTGATATTACAGACTTTTTCTTGTTTAAACATACATGTTTGTACACTATGGATTAAGAATGTAAAGGCCTCAGGCTTAAACTTCAGTGGTAAGGAGACATTTCTTTGCATTTCTTCATCTTTTCCCATGTTGATGCTGGAGGTTCTCAAATATTTAAAACCACGCCCTTCACTCCGTGATATGCTAAATGTCAGATATGGCACCATCAAGATGTTATTTTTCATAGACAAACCATATTCATTCATTCATTCATTCCCCTGGTTATCCACATCCCCTGGAGAGACTCTGTGCTTCACCAGGGAGAGACATTTATATAAAATTATATAAAATGTCTCATGGAAAAACTTCCTGTTATCCCCTTTTGACTTTTATGCCCGCCTTCTTTTGGTCTGACTAAACAGTGACAGTGTGATGGACAGTGTGCTTGCTGTAGGCTTTAGTATGTACTTCGGTGCAGAGCTAAGTTTCAAAACCAGTATAAAAAATAATGGTACGTTTTCACAGGTCATACTGAAACAAAAGTTGCTGAACTATTTGCATGACAGTGTTGTGAAGAAAAGGGATTACCAGGCAAACAGGGCTGCATGGGGGGGGGGGGGGGGGGAATTAGAGAGTAAAAGTGAGGGGCCCGTCCTGACCAGCATGGCTGAGGAGCGAGTGTGTGAAGGGACAAAGAGAAACGAAAAGTGGAGGAGTGCTGAGGTCAGGACCTGCGTGCTAAGGGAGAACGACCATTTCCTGTTGACCCCTGTCTGAACTCTGGCCTCTGACCTCCCCTGCAAGTCCCCATCCTCCTGCAGGCCAAATGGGGGTAGGGCGAGGATGGGGTATTACGTGTTTGTTGTGTCCTTTGGGTGCTGTGAGTGGATGTTAGGCAGCAAACGGTGTAATTATGTGTGGATGTTTGGGGCCTAAAGCAGAAGAGAGGTGAAGGTTATGAATAGGATTGGTGTCTACCAGGCTTTAAGGGGGGGAAAGTGAAGTTTGCTGCTCAAGTTTTAAGTGTTTGTGCTTGTTGGAGATATTTCTAAATATATGGCATAAACAGACAGGAAAGAAGAATGTGAGCTCTTGTCTGCGCTATAAAACATTTAAGAATTCGGACTCCTTTTTCCTCCCTGTGATAATCCAGCCTGCGTGACAGATCACTGCAGCTGCAGCCTGAGGCCTCCGTCAGATAAACAGATAGTCAGAGGACACTGACGTGACTTATGAGTGGAAAATAGAGAAAGATCACACCATTTTTCAAAAAATGTTTCTTAGAAAAGTGAGCGGCTGCAATGTTTGTTATGAATGTTTGAGTGTCTCAGGAGTTCCACATTTTCTAAGTGGAATGGATTGTTGTAAATCACACGAGCTGTTTTTATTTCTCGGTGCTGTTTTGCATTAGTTTTGCTGCCCCATTGCCATATGTGTATATATCTACCAATAAGAGAAAAGGTTTATAGTTGAGGAGAATAGATGCATTTAAGGAACTCCAAACTTTTAAGTGACTGTTTCTGCAAAATGAGCCGTGTGTTTACTCATAAGTGGCTGTGTTTTCATCAAAAAGCCTGCACTCTGAATGTATGGCTCTTTACAGCATACGCTAGAAATGCATTGCAAAGCTGAGTTCATAATTTGACATTCGTCTGGGTTAACCTTTATGTACATCAGACGTATTATCACTCAGCTTATGCACAGGCTTGTGTATGTGCCGAATAAAACCAGATGCACACAGTTCTCCGTTTTGTATTCACACCACCTCAGTAGATGTGACATGGAGCATTCTTAAAGCATTAGAAGTTTGAGCTTTCAGCTTCAATTTAAGGAGTTTAACAACACTATTTTATTTACAGTTGAAGAATTTCATTTTAAGGTCATTTGATTTAACCACTGTCTCATTTAAATCTAAGAAACACATGCAATTTACAACACATTTAGGTTTGAGTGCCAGTTCATTTTTAAGGGGGTGACCAGGCTGAGAACACTCATAGACAATGGGGTGAAAATCAGCTGATATCAGTATCATGTCATATCACAGATACCTTTCAATATGTCCAGCTGGTAGCTCTTTAGGGTGCTTTCTGCTTCGTTTATGGTACTGTGATTGTGTCCATTTGCTTATGTATTTGCTTACAGAGAGGGATTTTCAACCAATGTAATGCAATGCTTTGCAATTCACTCCCCGATACCTGCTTCTCCTTTCATGCTGCATGACTTAATCAGTGTTTTAAGCCTGTTGTTATTGCTCAGCCATGTGCTGCTCTCCCCTCCTCAAGAGTGGAGAGATCCCAGAACAGATCCATGCCAGAATATGAATCACTGCAGATGGAAATAACCGTCTTCTTTTGACTACAGTGGCCTTGACTGAACTGATGTCTTCTAATTTTTCTAGGAAGCACATTGCTTCAGGACAAATATGAATTTTCTGATCATGATTCTTATTATTGCTTATGCAGACATTACGACCATGTAGAACTACACCATAAGCCACGGTGTAAGCCTTAACTGAATTTTTTTTTTTTTTTTTATAAAGGAACACTTGCAAAAGTTTATTTTAACCTGCTAATAAATTTCTTGAGATAATAATATTGGTTTAAGACAAAAAACCCTCAAGTTTTATAAAAAAGATTTTAATACTTTAACTGTATTCCCATCATCATCTTCATCATCATAATCATTCAGAAATACTTCAGCAGTCCAAGCAGAGTGGAGAGGGAGCCGAATGTTTAAAGAGTCCTTTGGCTGCAGCTCCCCTCACACACCGCTGTGACAGACAACACTGTAATAGAAATGCTTACAGAGGACTTTGTGTGTGTGTGCGTGCGTGTGTGTGTGTGCTGCAATGGCTTTCAATGTAGTGTTTACTGCAATGTGTGTGTATGTGCGTGTGTATAGGAAAGATCCTAAGGTAACGGACGCCTGCAGGCGTCTTAAGGAGGTCAGTGGTACGATAGCGAGGCAGACTGGAAGTCATTCATAGTGTTTAGCTTCATGCTGAGGAAGAGCACTAATATTTCAATAAACTCACGTGAAGCTGCAGCCGCCTGGAGTGGCGCGCATAAATATAAAAATAGAATAAGAAAAAACTAACAAAAAAAACTAACAACACAAAAAACAAAAGAACAAAGCTTTAAATAAAGTTTGTGTGTGAAGGGGAGTGTGTGTGTGTGTGTGTGTGTGTCAGTCTCTGACAGTCAAACATGTGTAGGAAGACAGGGAGGAGTGAAGAAGGCGTGCTCACAGGACCCAAGCCCCGTGCTGTGGCAAAAAGTCCGGGATGAGTATTCATCGGTGTGTCTGATCCAATCCCTGGGTCTTCCTGTGGTTCAGCAGGCATGATGGGAAGTGTAGTTTAAAGCATATGTCTCACCCACAGGACACAGTGGAGTCATTTAAAGAGGAGGAAGCACTTCTACTCTGAAAGAGGTATGGCTTAAACCTGTGGGTCCAGACTAACGCATGTGTGTAAGGGTCACATCCACTTGTGTGAGTGTGTGTGTGTGTTTGTGTGCATGTGTGTTGAAGAGTGGAACAGCTACATTGAGGTCAGTGTCTTTCAGTGGGGAATGTAAACTTTTGGAGAAATGTGTCTTTTTTTCTTTAAATAGTGTACCTTCATTACACATATTCAGCCGCACACACACACACGCACACACACACACGCATACATATCCCTCCAAACATATACACACATTCAAACGGCAATTACCCCTCTCTCACACACATACGCACACACATACGCCACATATACACCCCAGCTCCCCCCACAACTAATGTGCATGTATGTCCAGTCCTTGGGTGAGCAGTGGCTCTGCGGGGTGTGCGTGAGGCGGCGGGTGGAGCAGCATGGCCGCGTGAGGGTGCGGGCCAGGATAAGAATGGAGGGACGGTCCTGGGTGGGGAGGATAGCCTGGTTGGGACAGGAGAGCGCCGGGGTAGTCACCCTGCAGGGAGGACATTCCCTGGAGACCTGGTGTGAGAAGAAAGTGGAATATTTACGAGGTTCCTCCAAGATGCAGACGTACAGAAGACCCTTCCCTTCTGTCTTAAATCAGTCTTTTCACATTATTAATGGATTATAGGTTTGCACTGGAAACTATGTGAACCTGACGCAGGTATTCAGTGCAGGTTCGCCTGTTTAGTTCCTCTTAAGCACCTGAATCCTTTGAAATTTGTAACAGCTTTTAATTAAAGCTACAAATAATTATTGATGATAATTCATTGCAATATTCTATAAATCAGGAAACATCCCTGTAAGACTTAAAACAAACTTATGCAGGTTTTAAACACTGCCCTGCTGTACAGCATGTATTTCAGCCCCTGGAACACTGCTGCTGACTTTTAAGAGGTTTTTTAACAACTTTATTTTAGGACACGGGGTTTGGTATTTCAGAGTGGTGTTTAGTGCTGGGCAAAGCTTTTTGTTAATATTAAAATCACAAACTTTAAAACTTTTACTTCAACTAGAAATGAAAAAGAAACAGCCTTTAACATGACACAAAAGAACTGGTGGGTCATTAATTAACTGTAGCCACGCATGTAGTTATATTTTATTTAATATTTATAAATATTTTACCTAATCCATGTTATTTATTTTCATTTATTTTAGTTTCATAATCAGCATTGCTGGTAATTTTCTATAGATTCATACTTCATACTAACTTCTACAGCGAACTGAAAAGACCAAAACTAACATTTCTTAATAATTTCAACTTCCCTCCTTCATTTAGTTCCAAAACCAAAGGCGCCTATTGAGATATAATATATCATAATATAATAACATAATGATTTCCAGATTCAGCTTGGCGCTGCAGTTGTTGGGGGGCGTTTTACAGAGATGGATAACTCCACATTTGGTGTGCTAATGAGTATTTTCAGCAGCACAAACGGTGTGTGTCTGTCAAAATAAACTATAGTGTTTGTGCTCCTAGTGACGAATGCAGTTCAGCTGTATTTAATTCTGCCGTACCTGCTGTTCGAAGCCCGAGGTGGGCCTGGCCGTCAAGCCCGTAGCCCCCGAGAGCCGCGCCCTCCGGGCTGTAGGGACCACCCTGACCTGTGAGACAACACACGCCTTCATACACAAATACACAACAGACACACACTTATATACACACATTTAGGTTTACTGAATGACTGACTAAACACCGACCTGAGCGATTTGACTGATCAATCATTGGCTGGACTATTCTCCTCCTGGCATTGATGAACCTGTATGAAGCATTCAGATAGAGAGAGAGAGAGAGAGAGAGAGAGAGAGAGAGAGAGAGAGAGAGAGAGAGAGAGACCCGTTAATGGAGAAAAAGGCTGACCGGGAGACTATTAACCTTTTCCGTTTTACAACCACTTAACCCTTTCAGAGGACAGAGTAAATCAGCGTTAGGGCAGAGGACGTATCGATCAGCCCTGTGATAATTGATTGATCTGCATTGATTGGATTTGTGTGTGTGTGTGTGTGTGAGTGTACCTGCGGCAGTGGAGGTTAAAATATGTACGCTATGAAAGAACAGAATCTATTATCTTTAACATATGTTTCATGTTTGCATGTGTCTAAAAATTGGAGGAACAAAGCATGGAGAAAACTATTCAGTCAGCAACGGGGAAACGTGTTCATGTGTGTGTGTGTGTGTGTGTGTGTGTGTGTGTGTGTGTGTGCTCAGAGAGTGAATAGGAAAGATGTAAGCACTAAATAATGTGATTATTTGATTATTGGTTTACTATTCCGCTTTATGAACACAGAGCTTGTGAATTACATGGCACTGCAGCTTGGGAAAAATGCTTCCTGTTACATGGCACACTCCAGTAAAGTACATTAAAGGTCTATTATCAAATCACTTTTTTTCTTGTGCACTTTTTAACTGGATTTAAAAAAAATATTTTGGGCTTTGTAGAATAAAAACTTGCAAAAAAAGTTCACAAAGCAAAGTAGCAGCAACATAATTTCAACACAAGATTAAAAAACAGGACATGCTGGCAGGAAGGATCTTAAATCTCCATCAATAGAGCACCACAGAAACGAGTCCTAAAACCCAGAAGTGATATAGCAGTTCTGCACTTCTGGTTTCCTCGTTTGGATTCAGGTCTTTTTGGTTAGAAAGATGAAATAAGGTCTAGCTTTAAGCTTTAGAAATCTGGATGCATGCTCAATCATCCACACATTTGCATAATGACAAAAAATAGCACTACTGACTAACAATGGGCCAATTAACGTCATTACGCTGAACCCAGGTGATGATGGTAAAGTCATGTGATTGCAGCCTAGTTTTGTTTATACCATAATGCCTGTGTTTTACTTTTTCCAATTGCACTTATGCTGCAAAGATCAGAAAAGAGATGTGCATTCATTGACATTAATTTGCTGACATGCCATGAGCTTTTATTTTACACGATAATTAAAGAACAAGAATCTGCTTTGTGCAGAGAAAACAAAGGTGATGCTAACTTCTGGTTTAAACTACAGAAAAAGGAAAAAAAACCTTTCCCTGCCACACTTTAAAGGAACAATGAACGTCAGAGGGGCGGAGCCTAAAGGAGCGTAACTATTGGACAAACAAGTTTTAACCCTGGAACGCAGTTCTGTTCATATAGCACCAAATCACAAAACTAGTCACATGCACAATATGCACAACATGCACAATAAAAATAAATCTTGGCATAAGAAACATAAAATGTAAAGGTTGATGCTTCACATGTAAAAAGGTAACTGATGTTGAGCACACTTACCAGTTGTTGACCTGTAAGATGGTCAGTCCTGTATCCTGTGACAGCTGCTTCTTCTGCTCCTCAGATGGGTACGGATGCTGCAGGAGAACACACGGGGCTCGGGTTAAAGAAATTAAACAGTCCAGACTCTGCGCTGTGATCTTTTCAGCTTTTGTTGAGATTCATCTCGAGGCCTGAATCTAGAATAAAGCGACGTCTGTGAGCTCTCAGCTCGAACATCGATGACCTTCCGTCTGAGCGAACATCTGCACTCACATTTTCACCCTCATCAGCCCCTCTCGCTCTCCATCTCAGTATCTCTCTCTAACTCACACACACGTTTTAATAATTGGAGTGAAGCAACATTTGACCTGCCTCATTTAGTAGCTAATTACCAATCCAAGCAGCTCACCAACAATTACTCACTCCATTTCTGTCGCTTCCACAATTATTCAGCAGCAAGCATATTCACATAATCACTTAATCCCAGATTTTTCATTTAATTTAATTGACCTCCATTATACAGTGGCTTCACCCCTCTTTCTATTCCTGTCATAGATGTTTTGTTCCATGCTAAATCCTCTCTTTCACTAATTACAGCGCGCAGACTTCCTTTGTTTGGTTACCAGTGTGGAAGGATGACTTAACTACCGTTTAAATTCAATATTTTCAAGAGTAATAATTCACTTTAATGTGGAAGGTAGATGAAAAGCCAACCCACCGACAGGTGCTGGAAGAGCCAAGCTCTCATGATGTTTGTGGCCACTTTAGGGAAGATCCCCCTCTTCTTGTTGTTCCTCCTGTCTCTGTCTGTCTCGTCCTCCTCACCTGTGCTGGGAGAGGCCACGCCTCCATCGAGACCATCGCCTGCAGGGAGACCGTGGAATCATCATCATCCTAAATGACTGCCAGCATCTATCATGTCCCAACTCATGCAAGCCCACTAAGCAAATGTGTTTGACCCGAGACAGGCAAACTGCATCAGCTTTAAAACCACACTCTGCTTTCACAAATCAAACTCACCATAACTATTATTTTACAGTTTAGTGTAACTGCTGTGCGTGTCATTCATTTTATGGCTTGGTTAATTTTCTAGAGTTATTGCACTGAAACTATTTTTTCTATCCAGCTTGAAATATTTAATATTGTGAATGACAGAGAAAGGCAGTAATTTGTCTTTAAGAAGCTGAAAGTAAAGAATGTTTCTCATTTTTGTTTAAAAACGCCTGAAGTGATTCATTGATTATCAATGCAGCTACCAGTAGTTATGCATAATACTGGCTTGTTTTAACACACAGTTATTTATATTCTTATTATACACAGTGAATGTGTAACCTGCCTTCCCTGTGTCTGCTTCCTCACTGCAGTGTTTTCTCGTGCACACAGTAGCTCTGTTCAACATTAACTATTGATGTCATGTAAATAATACACATATGATCATGTCTCACGCACAAATGTTCTTTTGCTTTCCATTCTATCTGCCTATATTTTCTGTACTCTAACTCTTTAACCCGGTGGACACCTGCCAGGGAACACCCTTATTTCTCTTCTCTAAACTGAGTGGTTTCTGTCATGTTTCAGGCGTGCTTCCAGTACAAAAGGACTGGCTGTGCATCAGAAGTTAGTGAGAATGACCCCTCCCTATACAGGTTATTAGGACTACCCTCAGAAAAACCTGAAGCCTGCTCTTATGACCATCAAACGAAGTCTTTATAGTTTGATCTGTACCCTCAATGATGCATTGAGGGTACAGAGATTGGGAAAAGAGTTAAATTTAATTTCCTGATGCTTTTAGATATATCATAGCTGTGACTTCCTTTGGCTATTATAATTGGGCAGCTAAGATCTGTGCTTGTCTATGTGTACCTGCATCACTACAGTTGTCTGCTGTGCTGTGTGAAGGTAGGCCACAGGTGCCTGGCGTTCCCAGAGGAGTAGTGGCACATTCATCTGGCTCTCGTAACCACGATGCATTCTGCAGGCACAGGGAAAGATGGAGGACAGAGGTGAGATGAGGAATTCCCAGTACAGGAGGAATAAAAGGGAATTGAGAAACACTAGGGCACTACTCTGGATTCACAGATGGATGTGTGATAAGCATGCCGATCAACATCCAACGTCTTACCTGCTCCGACAGACTGGTACAGGACCCGGTGAAATCCTCCATGTCAGACTTGGATCCACCCTCTCGCTCATCCAGCACAAGGTCTGTGGGCATTTTGCCCTTCAGACAGGTGATGTAGCGATGGCAGAAATTATCACACAGGTCGTGCACCTTGGGAAAGAGATTTTTTTTTTTTTTTTTTTACAGATTTTTACTTAATAACTAATACTAATAATACCTAATAATGAGCTTTAAGCTTTAAGCCTTCCAACAGATTAAAGGACAGGTGCACATATTTCAAATTTAAAGAAATTATAACTATAACAATAAGCCTTTTACAGACTTATTACCTTCCTTGTTTAGTTTAATAAAAAGAAATATGATGCTAAACAAAGATAACATCAACAACATCCAGTCTCACCAACCTTCTCTAACTCCAGTAAATGAAAGCGAAGAACCTGTATGGCCTGGATCATCTGAGGAGGAAAGATGCACTTTAATTATGAAAACATATCCCACAATGCAATATGTGAAATCTGAGTTAAGTGTGATGTTAGTTGGTGCATCATACCAAATTGTCCAGCTCGGGATTGGAAGAAAAAATGGGTTTCTCTGACCGAATCTGCAATACAAAGTCGACCCAGTATTAAAAAATCTGAAAGCAAACAACATCAGCTGAGACCCGGTTCTCTGATTGGGCCTCACAGTCACCGCTCACCTGCTTTGCGAAGGCGGCGATGTCATCGTTGAAGGATTCGGAGGAGCAGACGTCGCTGTGATTGGTCATGCCGGGGAGGTGGGAGGTTGCTGACAGGGAGGTGGAGTCTCGAGGGGAGCAGGTGGCCAGCTCACACTTCTCAAACACTAAGGCCAGCAGTGGAAACAGTGGGTGACTGTACACACACACACACACACACACACACACACACACACACACACACACACACACACACACACACACACACACACACACACACACACACAGAGTTAACAAACTATACATAAACACAGTCACAGTTGACATTCATGTGTTAAGAGAAACTTTAAACCGCAGTATTTATGTTGCACACAGCTATAAACACTCCATGTGTATTTTCATATTCAGCACAAACATATACTTTATGTTAATCTGATAAGAGTGTGCATGTACTTAAAATTTTTCTAGCCACTGGAAGGCTACTAAATCATTTTTTGACACATGCTTACCCGTAGATCTGGTCCTTGTGGTGTTTGAGGGAGTCGGGGATGGTGGGTCCGTACTGCGGGGGAGGAAGCCCCCGGACTTCGTCCCCGTACCCCCCCACCGACATGCCCTCTGACCCTGAGTAGTGCACCAGCTCTTCATACTGAAACACAATTAGATGAAAAGACAGAAAACATGAGACACGTTGGACATCTGTGGCTGTCTGACATCAAATCACACTGGGATTTTATTATGTGGTCGGGCTGTCAGTGGAACGGTCTAATATACAGTTACAGTTACTAGACCTGATGTGGGTTTATATCTGTATGCTTCTGTTTGTGCTGTCATTTATATAAATGGAAAATGACCACATATTGATATTGTAAGTTTGAGTATGTGTGTTAGTGCTATTATAACTAGTAATCCTAGCTAATCTGAAACTAACTGTCGAACCAGTGTTACTGCAGTTTGATGTAATTTATTTACACACATTCATGAGAAAAATGGCCTGGATCATCTGAGGAGGAAAGACGCAGTTTAATTATGAAAAATTGCTTTTTTTTCACTTTGGCAGAAAGATGAGATACTTAAGGAAATTCTAGCAATGCCAGGATCCTAAAACACTCATGAAAGCCAAACAGAAGCAGCAGCAGCAGAGGTGCAAAGCAGTTATCCTCACTACTTGAAAAGTTTACTTTCTGTGAGCTTAGAAGAAGAGGAGGAGATAACAAAAGAAGGCGATGTCATCTTTGAAGAAAGACAGCAAGCCTGTAGCTGCTAATACAGTATCCTGGTTGCATTACTCAGACAAGACAGTAGCTGTGCAGACATCTCTCATGATTTGCTGTGTGACAGCCTCACTGAGGCCCACTTGCAGAGGGAATCATACACAGACATATGTTGCAGACGCAATGACTCACACATGCACAGAGACAATCATGCACTCAGCAGCCCTCAAAATACGTGTCATGAATACACATGTCTGACTCCCTGGTTCCCCCATCTCTCTCTGTCTCTGTGTGAGTTTTATTGAGTTATTGAAACTCAGTCTCTAAGGTGATGTTGCTCAGGTCAGAAGATCTGCTTCTGGGACTCCTGTTACACTCCCAAAGGGCCACTGGGATCAGACAGCACGGGACAAGTGACCCCAGCATGGACACATGCTTACAGTGTTATTTTAACCCAGTCATTAATGTTATGATGCGCTTAGGCTGGTTTTTACTGCGCAGACTGTTTCTGATTTACCACATTATTTTTATATTTATTTTACTCAGAAGTGTCCACTTCCAGATTATCAGTGATGTTTATTTGTAGAGTGCAAAAGCAGATAACCTGCAAGTGGTGAGACAGTGAAACCTGGTATAAAAGCAATTATTCTCCCTCAATGTTAACCTCTGGGAATTACATAAAGTAATGAAACAGAAATTAAATTATTCCTCTTTACACGCATGCACATGCCTTCCATGAAAACCCCTCTTTAGGACCCCTTTGGAGGTCTCCGGACCCCACTTTGGGAACCACTGTCCTAAACGCCTTATCAAATTGTTGCATTTCAGCCTCCCATATGGCCACCGGGATCACAGAAAGCACCTGCTCTGAGGCCCTGTCCCCGGACACCTTCTAGTTTTTATGGAGGCTGGCTATTAACACAATCACCGCTATCGGATTGCGCGTCTCTCTTTACGCACGGCCCCTATCGAGTTTCCGTGCGTCAAGGCGGATCAAAGCGAACAAGTCGAGATGACAAATTCCGCGAATGTTCCCTTTTTTTCAAAAAAGTCACGGAGCCGGTAAACACGATTCAGATGGCAGAACAACATTTTCATTATATTTTTTAAAAAAAAAGTTATAGCTGGCCTAACAGGAGACTTTAAGCTGTCTGACTCTGGTCATATGCGCCACAGTAACGCAAAGTTTTCTAAAAGAGGAAACCTGGAGCAGATGCTGTGTTTCATAAATGTCAGACACTATGTGAAAGTAAAGCTGAGCAAAAGAAGCTAATGTTCTATCAGCGGAGAATAATTTAACTGTAAATATCAATTCTTTCAAACTGAAATTTAAAAACTGTGTTTTAAAACAAGAAACACGCAATTTAAACTATGGGCTTAAAAGTACAAGCCTGCTTTCATTTTACTGGAAAATAACCAAGTGTGGATATTTGTGATAATTTTGTGCTAAACTTCAGATTTTCCCCGCTCTTCTAAAATCAATAAACCTTAAAAATCGCAAAGCGCAAGCAGCGGGCAATACCTTCCACAAGGAAAGAACATAGATTTAGCATATATTTCTATAATACACTGTTTAAAAATTGAATTAATTATTAAATTTGCCTTAGATATGGAAATGATTATCTACAGATTTCCAAAACGAAACCTACATATTTCTTCTGAGGGTAAAATACCCGTACCTGTTGCAGGTTATAGACTGGAGCGCCACAATATAGGCGTGTTTTTCGCAGAGACACATTAAAGCACTGATTTCCATTTGAATTGATTGTTTAATTTTAATTTTTAACTTTTCTGTTTTAATCTGCGTTATTACTGTACGAACCCAAATAAAAACATTTTAACGTTAAATGGAGCAGTGAAAAGCTTCTGTCTCTCAATATACAAATGAGCCATACAGCAAGTATCCATTCTATTTCTGCGATCTGAAAATCTTTCAGTTTCTTTATATGGGCTCTGTGTGCAAGCAGTTCCCGGTACACGTGGTTGTCCATGTTTGGCCCCTGCTGCTCTCGCTGTCTGCGCTGTTTTCACACGGCAGTGATTTTCTGTATACACACTGAATATCTACACTTGCTTTCCTCCATTCAGAGGTCTCTGTCCGCCTGCTGCCCGTCAGCCTATTTCTCCTCCTCCACCACCACCACCATCACCAAGCCTCTGAATCACTGTAGCAAAAAAACTGACCTACTTACCGAGTTGCAGAGCTGCATCTCTTCTCCTCTGCCTCTGAATGACCTCCACTCTAAACCTATCTGACATTAGGCTATACGCAATAAAAAAAAAAATGACATTCTTTTATGGTCCCCACACTGCAAGTTATGCATCGCATAAACTAAACCGAATTTTAACTCGTGAAATAGATTATGGTTGATTAAAAGTGGTGGGCCAAAAAGTTCTCGGAATCAATATCAAATTGATTATAAGTAAGCATTTAGCTGCTATATACAGAATATTTTATGAGGAGTTTTTATAGCATGAAATGATATTAATGTTCTGTCCTTTTCCCTACTAAACATCCACTGCTCTCCTTTCACTGGGCCTTGATTTTTTCTTTTTTATATGTGCCCTGCAAGCAAAGAGGATTTCCTACCATGTGCTCCCTTTGTGACTGTTTTCTAATTACTTCTCTGTAGTGATAAAACGATGTTACCCGACACAGGCTCTGGTCTGCCTCACTCATTAAAAAAAAGAAAAAAGAAAAAAAAAAGAGCAGCCCTACCCTCTTCTCCATGCGACCCGACAGCCAGTCCTACACCGGGGATGATGATGCGCTGCTCGGCTAGCGCAGCGTGCTTTGCTCCCTTCCTCTGCCTTCCGGGGTCCTGGAAATAAAAGTACATTTGTTTTTATATTTATTGTGAATTAAGTTGTAATTGTAAGAACAGCCCATTGGATTCAACAACAGCGTGTGGTATTGGATATAAACACTTAGGACCTGCTCCGTGTGTGTGTGTGTGTGTGTGTGTGTTTACTCCGAGTCCATCGTGCTTTATATAACAACATAACGACGGGACTGGAGGTTTTATGGCCGGCTGATATTCTATGGAGGACCTAATGCTTTATAGTAAGATAATAGCTAATAAACGCTATAATAATCCCAGCAGCCCATTAAACGCTATTGCCGGATGAGGAGGAGTAATGCGAGGCTCAAATAAATGGTGTAAAATGTCCCACCGAGACGTAAACGCTCGCCGTATCCTGTCCTGCTCGGGCCGTGTCCGGTGTAGTCCACAATCCCCCGGTGTGAAAGGGAGCGGCGGCTTCCTGCAGCGCCTCGCCTCCGCCTGGTGCGCGTCTCGCTCCGGATCGCAGAGCGTCGGGATGCTCGGTGCTGTGGAAGACGGACTCACAGACAGCGTCCCTCCTTTCCCCCCAGTTTTCTTCTTCTTCTTCTTTCTTTCCTGGCTCCTCGCGTTTGGCTGTCCGCTCAGCATACGGCGACAGGCTGGAAAATGTCACGGCTGGGAATGAGCAATGGTGTTTTCAGCCTCCAGAGGAGAGAAGGAGGAGGAGGAGGAGGTGCAGAGAAGGAGGAGGTGGAGTGGTGGTGATGGTGATGGTGGCGGTGTGCGGGGAGGTTTCGGAGGGTCAAAACACGACGGGGTCTCTTGCCCCCCCACCCACGCCCCCCTCATCCCTCCTCCTCCTTCTCCCTTTCCTTCTTTTCTCCTCCTCCTTATCCTTATCACACACACAAACGCCAGAGAAGAAGAAGAAGACGCAGACCCCCTCGATCGCTTTTTTGTTTTTATCTCCGCGCTGATTTCACTCCTCCACCCCTCCATCCTCCCCCTGCAGCTGCGCGGTTATCATCTCGGGATAACTGGGGAGAAGAATAGCGATAGCTCACACTGTTTAAGAGAATCTATGAAAATCCAGACACTTTGAAGGTGTGTGATCACCTTCACACACACACACACACACACACACACACACACACACACACACACACACACACACACACACACACACACAACAAAGACATTTCATTAAAAACGGTCTCCCTCTGAAATATGGGCACTTCAATCACATGTGCAACAATTAGGACTTGAATTAGAAAGAGAAAGCTGTAGAAAAATAACGCTGGTTTGCCTTCGGTGGAGTTCATCTCCACTAATTATAGGATTAAAGTTGGTCTCGGTGAAGCTGTCCCTCCTGTAGCCTCATAAATAAGTTTGGAGCGTGCTCATGACATTTACAGGCTCACAGTGTTTTGCTGTTTTTGTTGACGTCCATTCAAGGTCAGCCTTTTGACCCAAATCAAATGCCACCCTTTTGCCCTCTTTCTTAATTGTTGATTGAAAGACGTCCGAAAATAAAACCATTACGCGTAACTTTCATTTTAACCAGAAAGAGAGAAAAAGAGAGAGAGGGGGGGAAACCTTTCAGATGTTAGTGGCATAGCTAAACTCCCCGTCTTGTGTTGTAAATGACGTCTAAGTAACATGATAATTATCCAAAACGTTCTTTTCCCCCGGGCCCTGCTGTGAGGGGCCAACAGGCGGCTGCTTTTCAATCAGCAGCGGCTTGGCGGGGATCAGGAGGCCGGGGCATGCGGCTCTGTGGGCGGCACGGTGTTTGGCCGTAGGGCCGCCTGCGAGGGCCCCGCATCGTCCCTGCAGCCGGGGAGGGCTTTCAACTCCGCAGGGTGCTGGTTTCCTACGGGGGTGATCACAGAGCTCGAACCCCCTCCTACACTGAGCCACGATGCCATGTCAATGGGCTGGAAAAGGCGATCCAAGGCTTGTTTTCTCTTTAACAGGTTAAATGAAAGGATTAACACCGAAGCGTGTAACATCTGATGGATTCTTCTTCGCAGGGCTTTAGATTTTCCTCGAACCCTTTCCACAACACAAATAGCCTACTGAATTAACATCAGTTAAAGTTTTTTTTCAAGCTCTTAAGACTACAGTGACCCGGATGGCTGAGGACATACACGAACATTAAAAGTTATTGATTTCTTGATCAGATCTTGATCCGGATTTTTCTCTATCATTTGCCTGAATTGGACCATAAATCTTCGCACTCTATCCAACAGGCTGTTTATCTAAACACAGATTACAGCCATTTACATCACAAACACTTAAAGACCCATCACTTTTATCACAGCTGTAACACCTCCTTTCACTCACAGCATAACAACACGTTTTAACACAACATATGTTATTAAGTTTGTGCTAACGGGTAACACGGCTGATCTGAATGTTCTCACGGAGGCACACAGAGATGCCCCAAAATAACTCACAGAGCAAACTGCAGGGTAGCATTTATATTCACCATCAGCTGGTGGCTTATCAACATTCATTAGTGGTTTATTAGCTCTTCATTAGTCATTATACAACACTTCCCTTGTTCTGCACAACCAGATAGTAATTTAGTAAGACTTTTCTCCTTATAACGTCCTAGTTATTGCTTAATAAGTGAAAAACTAGTTATTGGCAGGAGGTCTCTTTAAATTTTCAGAAACAGACAGACTTAGTTTAACACTACTAACTATTAATTGTAGGCTTTGCTACAGAATATTAGATTAAATATTCTGATATCAATTAATAAATGACATATTAAATGTTAATTTAACCTCTCTCTAACAGATATTTATTGTTTACAAACCGTGAAATAATAGTTGGTAATACTTGGTAATTATTTAATAATTGAATATCATATAAATAGGTATTGTAAATTCACAAGTAATGCTTATCAAACTCTATAAATGATTCATAAAGACTGTGGAGTGAACATAATTTGTAAGTAAACTTACATTAAAAATGCTTTTGTTAAAAAATGTGTAAGAAAGCAGGTAGAGTGGAATCATAAGACTCCAAACATGAAGTCTGTGGCTCATTGACCTCCTTCAGTCACTGTTATTTTTTTTATTTCTGCTTTGTGTTTACGCTGCCATCTGTTTGGTTATGTTTAGACTTGATTAGGTTGAGTAAAAGATCGTGATTTAGGCTGAAATACAATGCAAGCAGCAGTATCTGACATCCTTTGACCAGTGAGGACAGGCTCAGTAATGAAATAACATTCAATCATTAACAAATACATAATATGGTATTTATAAATATTATATGTAGTGTAAGTGTAATTGAATGCTATCCTTTCTGTCTATTATCAGCTATTCAATTAACTATCAGTTTAGACATAAGCCCTAAATTGATGGCATTAACATAAATTACCCCCTTGCTACTCACAAGTATGCATTATTAATGATTACTTGTTTGCTTGTTAGCAGTAAAATTCATGTTTTCTACAGTGTAATGTCCCACTATTTATCAAGAGTTTTTAGCACTTGTATTTATAGTGTGTTATTGAGTTGATGAATATGTGTGTGTCCTGAAAAAGCCTTAGAAAGTGCATTGTAATTACTAACCATGAGCCGATATGCAGTTGATAATCATGTTGGAATAATTAATAATATTAATAATAATAATAAAAATAAATACTTATAGGTATTATAAAGTGGGTTTGTTAATATAAAGAGTTGAAAATGTGTGAATTAAAACAACACATCATGAAACAAGATTACAACATTGAAACAGTAAATTAGCTCTTGTAGTTAGGATTCTACAATCTTTGCTATATTGTTGCTTTATCAGCTTGATAAAACAACAACAAAAGTTGCACCACCTCTGCTATGTAGAATAGATTGTCCTGTGTCTCTCCTCTTACCGCAAACCAGTCGAAGCAGGTGGCCGCCCCTCCCTGAACCTGGTTCTGCTGGAGGTTTCTTCCTTTTAAAAGGGAGTTTTTCCTTCCCACTGTCACCAAGTGTGCATAAGGGGTCATCTGATTGTCGGGGTTTTCTCTGTAACATTGTGGGGTCTTTACCTTAGAATATTAAGCTCCCTGAGATGACTGTTGTTGTGATTTGGTTCTTTATAAATAAGATTTAATTGAATTATTTTTTACCTACTACATGTGCAATTCACTGGGTTGTTTACACAACCTCTTCCAAATGTGCACAAAAGTCTCTGTGGGTTTGTGCTTGATCATTTCTTAATGTAAAATAGATAACTTACTATCGCTACTTTGTTAGTTTTTCCATTCCTGACAATCATGACAAGATTAAAGACTTTTTATAGATCAGATCAAAGCAATACTAATCTTTATGCAAAAGTTTTTCTATACATGCGTGTCAACAAAACACAAAGCCTTACTCGTATGCCATAAACTAGATTTCCTTTTGCTGCCTCTAGAGGATCCCCACCTTGTTCTTCTTATAACATGCTGTTTGGATGAGTGTACATTTTCAGCATAATTATTTAAAACCCAGTCTGAACATGAGGTCACATGCTATCACTTGTGCAGTAATTCAGTCCGTGTTTGGCAGACAGTGCGACTGCATGTGCGGTGGCTGATAAAAACGTAGTATTGGCTTCTTGTCTGACTCCCAGGTTAATTCAGCTTTACGTGTTGGCCTTGTGTTGTTGGGGACCTTGTGTAAAGAACGGGCTTGCTCTCTACACCAAAGAGCTGAAAATCAGTCAGGCAGGTTCACTGTGGGACCATTCGCCATGTCAGGGCTGCTGCAGTTATTTGTCATTCCCTGTCAAGGCTCAGGCGCTCTCTCCACTGCACAAGGCCTGTTGGGTGCACGTGCTTGCAGTAGACCCAGGAATGCATATACGTGTGTGTGTATGTAAATGTGTGTGCTCGCTTGCTTGTTTGCTTGCGCGCTGGAGGGTTACTGTCAAGGTGGTGCTCTTCTAATCTGGGCCTCACTGCAGGCGATGCCCAGGGCTAGAAAACAGGAAACAACAGGCAGAGTTGTGTGTGGAACTGTTTGAATGTGAGAGCGTATGTGTCTTTATGTTCTTCTTGTGTGACACAGGAAAAATAGAAAGAGGGTTTGTCTGTAAACTCATCAAGTTCCAAGCAGAATTTCCTCCCACTTTCCTCTTCCTGTTCTCAGCTAAATGCAGCTGCTGCTGCAAAAACAAATGTGACATTGCCAGCTGTTGACACTTTTAAAATTCCAGTCCATCCTTTTCATCATCTGCAAGGTGAAAATCAGCCACCTCCAGCAACTGCTGCTGTTGCTGCTGCCCCATTTTGCAACAAAACTCTAGTTTTACTCGACTTGAGAAGGCCACCCAGCCTTGTTGACTTCAGTGACTCCACCATTAAGAAAATATGGCTGCCATGACCTCTGGCAACCACACTGAACCACCCAAAACATCAGACAACTGTAAGCCTTTGCCGCCTGCTTTGAGAATGAGGGGATGAGGAAAGGAACAAGAGAGAGGTAAAAGTGGGGTGCAGTTAGTGGGTGCAGAGTGCATTTTTATGAGGCCATGCCTATCTAGTTTCTTTTTTGTCTGGCTGTGTGGACATAAATTTTCACCCTCCCTCCCTCCTTGCCCATGTTCCTCCATCTCTCTCCGGTTTTCTTCTGGCATGCTGGCCAAGCAAATCCGCCCTTATCGACCTGCTTCCTGCAGCCTGTTTGCAAACTTTCCCCCCAGTTTCTCTCAGTCCCCTCAACCCATGTCATTCATCTTCCTTCACGTCCCCGCTGCCATCTTACCATATTTCCATTCCCCGGTTCCCTCTGCCTTCTGCTTTGCCATATTTTTTGTCTTTAAAGGCCAAAACCACCTTTATTCCCTTCAGTTATTTTCTTCTCTTCCATTCCTCCCCTCCTTCTCCTCCACCACCTCCACCCCCCACCCCTGGTCCCCACCCTACCCCCTTATAGATGGAGATTAACTGGGGAGAGCAGCGCCATCCGTCCTCGTGACTGTTTGTTGTTAAGGAGATGGATGGAAGCTCCCTCTGCCAGCCCCACGCAGCCGCAATTACACCAGCCGCCATGATGGATGGAGGGGAGGGAAAAGGGGGGTGGTGGAGAGGAGGGAGCCACAGAGAGGGGGGCATCTATCACACCCCTTAATCTACCTGTCACTGCATGGCTTGCATGGGTAGAGGAGGGGCTGAAGGGAAGAAGAGAGTCGGCTTTACATCCACAGCTGGTCGAAGCTTCTTTTTTTTTTTCTTAACACAAAATTTCTTTTTTTTTTTTTTTTGCAGAACTTGGCCTGCAAGAAAGGGACATTAAATATCCCGATCAGTTTAATTGATTTCCCAGAGCCCACTCAATTCTGCTGAGCATACCACGTGTGTGTGTTTGAAGTGTGTCTGCATGTTCGGCAGGCATCAACAGGTAATGAGATGCAGATTCTATTGCCCTTTTGAAGAAACCCACACTTTGCATAAACCTCATAACATATACATATATATCCACACTAGAACTCAAGTGATAAACATGCAGAAAGGTGACCACAATACACACACACACACACACACACACACACACACACACACACACACACACACACACACACACACACACACACACACACACACGCACACACAACCAAGCTAAGTTGTTTAGCATCCCCCCCACACACACTCACCCCTCCAACATTCTGAGCTCCTTCTCATACCTGTTGAAGACATCATGACCTATCACAGAGTAAATCTGCATACATCACCTGCAGCACTTCTTCATTTTTCCCCCCACAATGGTGCAGAAATGTTATGAAAAGTAATCTGAGGTCTCCTTCCCTCGACCCCTCCTCCTCCTTCTCTCCCCATCTTCCTCCTCCACCTCCTCATCTGTCCAGAGAAGAGAGAGAGATGGGATGGAGGGATTAATACTCTTCCGCCCAAGCCAACCCTGAGAATGATAGATGGACAGATGCAGGAAGGGAGTGGAGGAGGAGAGAGATTAAAGGAGAGAAGTCTGAGGGTTCATAAATCCAAAAGGGTAGAGACCTGGTCCGCATCACACACTAATAAGATCTGCAAGAAATCTATGATGAGGAAGAGAGGTGGAGTGAAGAGGAGGGAGAGAGATGGGAGTGATGTAATAGCATTAGATGTAATCTAATCATGGCAATAAGATGTGAATGGATGAGTGTGAGCATGGTGATTATGCAGAAGAGGGATGGCAGTGCGTTGATGAAGCTTCGAGGCCTTGTTATTAAACAACAGATCAACAGACAGGCCTCGCTGGGGAGCTTTCTGCTGCAAAGGCTCCATAAAAACGCTGTGTTTGTCGTACTTTTTGACAGATTTTATCACGCTGGCTGCCACCAGACGAAAACAAGAAGTGGTAACACAGTGGGTGCTGTATGGTTGCACAATGTCTCTGTCTGAAGTAAATGTAAATCAGGAAGAAAATGTGTGTTGATTGAAATGAATCATTCTGTGTGTCATGAAAGCTATGTGCTCCATCGTGGTCGTGTAGGTGTGTGTGTGTGTGTGTGTGTGTGTGTGTGTGTGTGCATGCGTAGCAGCCATGAGCATGTAAAGAATCAACTGTAAGTGCATTAAGTGCAGTCGTGCAGCCTGGTCTGACTTGGAACAGATAGAGTGCTCCTTCACCTCCCTCCTCTTCTCTGCGACCCCACTGCCACCAACCCCTCCCCCTCATCCCCAACTTCTCCAGCCTCCCCTCAGTCCACTGGGCCACATTTTTCATGGCCCAGCTGTCGTAGGGCTTTGATTGGTTGGCCCGGCGGACAGATAGCCGATAGGCTCTGATTAATAGTTGAGGCCCAAGAACTTCCTCATTGATCAACAGGACAGGCTGCAAGAGGGGGGAGGAGGAGGAGAGAGAAAAAGCATGCCCTGTCGCCCTGCAAGTGCTGGCTGATAATCCAGATAGTGGAATTTGTGGCAGTGTGCGTGCATGTGTGTGTGTTTGTTTGTTTACAATAGTAAGTAGATTGTTAAAAACAGAATAAAACAGAAGCGCTGGGCTGAAAAAGTCCTTTGGGTTTATTCATCTTCTGAGGTGTGTGATAGCATCTGTGAGTGCGCCATATATGAGAGAGCATATATATATATATAAACACAGAAAACACAGACACATTTACCAACAGCAAACCTCTGGCGGTCCTTTATGGATACAGCAGTGTGCCGTGTGGGTGTGTGGCTGAGAAGGAGGAGGGGGGACTGGAATGTAAAATAAATGCTTGATGTCTGATTCAATTACTTGTTTAGTCCATTTAAATGCACTTTCATTGTGCTATATGCCCAGCATTTGTTACAGTATCTAGGTATGCCTATGTTTGTGTGTCTGTGTGTGTGCGCTTGTCCCCTCCTGCTGTTCTGTCCAGCCTCTAGCTGATTGATGATCTTCACTCCCACGGGGTCAGCAGGGTCACGACCTCCCACTTTTGACCCCCCTACTGAGATATTCTCTCTCTCTCTCACTTACACACACACACACACACACACACACACACACACACACACACACACACACACACACACACACACACACACACACACACACACAAACAAGGAAACAGATGGCCTTGGGACAATTTCCTCACCTTTCTGTCACAAACAGTCTCCATCTCATCACATCCGCAGAAGTTCATTGATTTTAACGAATGTAAGCAAAAGGAAAGAAAAACATCAGAGCCAAATGCTTCAGATTCGCATGCTTACTGTATTTCATCAAAAACAACAGATAAGCCACTCAGGACTTTGATACCCAGCGCCTCAAGAAATGGGTTTCATCATGTAGCAATATCACACCCTAGTGACACTTAATGGTTATGACAACTGAGGAATACTTCAAAAACAAAACTCAGCTAAAAAAAACAAAAAACATTTTATTTTACTAGCACCATTTAAAAATTAATCGGTGAGAAATGGCTGTTAAGAACACAAACCTCTAAAAACTCAATCAGCCTAAACGTCAGAAATGTTCAGCACAAAGTCCAAAGTAAAGACATAAGAAGAAAATCTCCAAAAGCACACACGATCTTTAAAAAAACGACAACACATGAATACACAGATCGGCCTCTGTGCTGTGAGATTGTTATAGATGGACAGCAAAGGGGCAGAGAACAGGAGGGAGGAAATGGAAGATGATGAGCAGGAGAAGGAGGAGGCGGAGGACAGATTATTAACTATTTCTTATCAGCTTCAGACGAGTGTGATAAGGGCTGATCGGGTTATAACGTGATCTGATCAGGACATTCCTTTCTCCAGCTTCTCCTGGGCAGCTGTCTTTAGCCAGTTAGCCACGTGTTTTTCAATCTCCTGAGAGGTGGAAAGATGAGAAAGAAAGGCAGACATACATTAAGGTTTTTCATTTTTTTTTAATGCTACAACTGCTTGAGGATTGTTACCACACTAACTACCGCAAAGGTGCTTCCTGTGTTAGTATGTGGTTTAAAAGGCTGGTTTTGATATGGGATGCCTGCAGTGTGTGATTTGCAAGAGTGCAGTAAGCACTTGATTTGTGATTGTGCACCACCGAGCAGCACTTAAGTGGTTGTTTTGTGGACTATGATATATAAATCACAACTAACTTGAGATTTATAGATTATATATTTATATATATGCAGGACAAAATCCACAATACTGTGTAAAAATGCATTCCAGCATTTAACTGACACTTTCACAGTATAGTTTATTGTATCACGAGGCAGTATTTTACAACTCTGACAGTTATTAAAGCTGGAATTACCTCATTTTTCTTTAAAAGAGACAAGGCACGCTCTGGAAATATATGGTGTAAATGCTGCGATGTAATTAACCAGCAATGTGCAGTTGCATGTATTTGACTAGAGAGTGCATCATCTTTGTTGTTAACTCATATCAGATGTTCTACTTTTGAGGTTTGGAAGTTTAATTTAAGTTCAAAAATAGCCAAAACTTTAAGTAAAACACACTAATTTGAATTTTACTTTAAAATGTGGGCGTTGTGGATTTTGTCCTCTGTTTCTTAGGCTAAATAACGTCAGGATAGGATCTGTTTACTTTTCAAGTGCACCTCTGTGCTGTTTTAAGACAGACATGGAAAGAGAGGAAAATATGCTTTAAAGGATTACAGCACTGACTGGTGTGTGAAGCTGCTCTGAAAAATGCTTTTTAGATTGAAAACTTCTCAGTGAGGCGTGGGTACCTGTCTGGCTTTCGTGAGCGAGCTGCGGTCTGTGACTCTTCTACTCGACATGTCAGCGCAGTGAGCAGTGTCCTTAATGAAAACTGTCTGGGCCTCCTCTCCTTCCTCAGTCCCGTCCTGCACCACCGACAGCGTCTTCCACGGGTCGATTCCTCCTGTGGCAGTGATAAAAAAGTCTTCAACAGTCAAGAAATATGTATATGTATTATCTAAATATGTAAGAAAAGGCGGTATTCTCTGTCTCGCCTTACTTTTGTATTTTCTCTGTAAATGTGCTGACTTTGTCTGTAGTAAACCCACTCTCACCATTAACATAAAGGACACTGTGTGTGTGGGGGTTGTCTCCTCCGTAGTAAGTGTTTGTGAAGGCGATGCGAGTAGGCAGGGAATGCTGGGAAATACCAAACAGCGTGGTACAGAGCTTAGTCTGATCCTGCAGGGTCAACATCCCAGAGAAAGGACAACTGGCAGCCTCACAAGTCTGGTCTACAAACATGAAAAGGGGTTCAGGGTACAGAAAAAAATCACCGTATGATAAAGAAGTGTTAGTGTGTGTGTCTACATGTCTACGTGCCTTTGTGAGGACAGAAAATTGGCATGCCACTATACTCGTGGGGACCAACAGTCACTTATGGGGACAAGATGCCCATCTCCACAAGATTGAAGGCATTTTCGATGCTCAAAATGCTGTTTTAGTGTCAGGGTTAGGTTATGGTTAGGTTTAGGCTAAAGGTTAGGCACTCATTTTTTGATGGTTAGGGTACGCAGCTAGGGAAAGCATTATGTTAATTAGGTGTCCTCGCTAAAATATGAAAACAAGTGTCTGTGTGTGTTTGTGTTGTACAGAAGCCGAATTCAGTGCATGTCTGGTAGGTCCACTGTCTCTCTCCTCTTCTGCCGGCATGGACTGACGTGTCCATCAGATCCTTCATTGATTTCTCATAGGAGATGTCCAAGCACGGCTCCTTACTGGTGAATCGGTAAATCTGTCCAGTGCACAAAAACATGCAAAGAGACAGAAAAGAAAAGAAACAAAACTAGTAGACAGATGTTGTGGGAGTTGCATAAAGGTAAAGGCATAAAGGAATCATAAATGCTTGCACTGCTTGTTTTTAGCTCTGAGAGGGACAGCAGACATACAGGAAAATGGCTCAGCAGTGACATCTGGTGGCCACATATCGACATGTAAAGGGGGAGAAGGAGCCCGCTCTGTTCTCCATACCTGTGAGAGTTTAACAAGGCGGTTGTAGGCTTCCATCTCACCCTGATATTCCTGGCTGCTGTTGGTCATTATGCCACAGAGCTCATTTATCGACATGAGCACCCCCTCTTCATTGTACTGCACTGCTCCCATGAAAATGTCGGCCAAGCTTTGCATCAGCTCAATCTAAAGTAAAGGAATATGTTATTGTCCATTTGCATAAAAACCGGAAAGAGATGGATATAAATAAAGGGAAGCGATTAAGAGAAAGAAAACAGGATTAAATGAGGAAAAATATCGATTGCCAACTAGGAGACTACGTGGAAATAAGTTGAAAAGTATACTAATATTTGAAGCCCAGCGTTCAAATAAGAGAGCAAAATAGATTTAGTGAGCAAATTTAATGCTTAAACTAATGAACATACAGTAAATAACTTGTTAACTTTAGATGATAAATACTAAAAAGTGAATGATATTAATGGAAAGTTAAAAGTAATGAATAAATGGTAACAAGAGATTAACATGAAAAGTTGAATCTGTGTACAGTGTTTGTTAACAAGCCTAAACACTTTGACAGCCCACATGCAATCAATACAAGTAGGCGAATAATTAAGAACACTTTATGTATAGTACTATTTAAAAAACTCTTTCATTTGACCTGGACTGTGAAAGCAGGGCTAGGTCTAAAAAGAGAGCTTTCCCAGGGATCTGGAGAAGCCATGAACTGCTATGGCCAACAGTTTAGTGGCCACATTATATTGAATGTGAAAAGTAAAGGAGGCTTGCATCCTCTTTCAGTTCAGGTTTTACATATCAGGGTATTATCAGGACATTATTTGGAAGGGCTGCTTCCTGAGAAAGCTTCTTTCTCTTTATCTGTGTGACAGATCAGATAATGTTCGGTTGAAAATGGGTTATGAAATATGACAGTGATCCCAAGCACAGCAGGAAATCTGCAACAGAATAGTTGAAAAAGGAAATAATCAAAGTGCTGGAATGGACCACTGGTCCAATTGAAATGCTATGGTGGGACCTTAAGAGGGCTGTGCATAAATAAATGCCTGCAAACTTCAAACAACTGAATCAACATTGCAAAGAAGAGTGGGCCACACTTCCACCAGAACAATGTGAGAGCTTGATAAAGACATACAGAAAACAGACACTTCAAGTTACTGCTGCTAAAAGTGGTTCTACAAGCTAATAAATCATGGCGTGTGCTTTACACACTGCTTCTGCTTTTTGGGGTTAGCTTTTGTTGTTGCTGTTGTTTTTCGTTTCTGTTTTCTGGCCTCAGAAAGGATCATGCTAGTACATACAGAACACCTAATGGCTAACACGGCGGTCCACAAGAAGAACTGTTGACAGTAAACGGTTTAAGTTCCAGTTTTTGAACCTCATGTCATGACTCCCATTTTGAGCACCCTCTTCAGTAAAGTCTGGACTCAGTGACCCATAGCTCTTTATTAGTCAGGCAAATTAATAATTTTGAATTAACCTCCATATTTGTCTAAATATATTTAGCAAGAGAGCAACACTCTATACTGGACAAGTACCATATTATGTTTTGCAGTGAAGGTCTAGCAACTACAGCTTTGGCATTTTACCATCAAGTTGAACTTTGCAATAAAATGCAATAATATACCTTACAGTTGTCCTATGTTTATCACAGAAAGACTGTACACAGGTTTAAAATGTGCTTTCTTTTTCACGTGATGCAGCTTACTACCAGCATACAGTGGGGAAAAAAAGTTATCACAAAAAAGTATATATTTAATTTTTTTAAAAAGCAAAAAATGAACAGAACTGTGTGAACAAGAGCTTGGTGTCCATCAAAGCATGTCATCACCTGATCATAAGGATCCTTGGGGATTTGACAGCATCCAAAGTCTGAGGCTACCTGGTTGATATTTCCACTCATCAGTGCTTCTTTCACTGCAGCAAACGCTTCACGCACTTTAGACAGACACTGCAGGAAGAGGATGGGTGTGAAGTTAACAGACAAAAGTAACAGACTAAAATCTTATCCCTGACACATGATGCACAGACATGAAGGTGGCAGACTTCTCACCTTCTCTGAGCCACCAACTGCCTCATTCAACAGGCTCAAGCCAACAACCTGAAATAGAGGAAAGGGCAGATATGTGATTCAAAAGGAAATGAACTTCAGTAGACACCTTAGTTGTTTGGAGGGATGTAGGTACAACAGAGGAACCTAAGGTCAAGTCCTGGTTATGAAGGAACGTTTGTGGTGTACTGACATCAGAAGGGAAAAACTGGACTTGATCACAGTTACTTCTTTGATGGTGAAAAACACATTCAGCCCATAAGAGTCAGCGATGAAAACACAAAGAAATCAATAATAATTAAATGAATGGTGATATTAAATTCTGTGACCATGGTTTGTGTCGTATTACGTTGTTATACTCAGAAAAGTCCAGCTTTGCCTTGACTGGAGCGGAGGAGGCCACAGCTCCATACACCAGATTGGGAAACTGCAGTAGAGAGAGAGAAGACACACAAAAACAATTAATATATTTCTGTTGATTTTACATGATTTTTGTAAAACATGAAGATCAATGCTAACAACCCAATAATCTATACATGTCTTTATATCCAAAGCTTAACATGTAACATTCCTCTCCACGTCACTGTCCAAGGACACACCGTTACACTACCTAACACATGACTCCACTTAATATGGTGACTGAGCTTGGTTTAGCTCATGCTTTTGCTATACAGGGACTAATGCAGCAGTCAAATCCATACTTGAAAGTGGCTTCATCCTCAGATGTTCTAAAAGTATTTCCTAAAATCTCCTGGCCTGAACACCACTTAAAGACTTCCTCTTTCTTTGGGAATGAATTCATGGAGAGCTGCATGAGGCTATGAAGAGTGGAAGCAGCAATCGATGTACTTCTATATACAGCGCTGAATATATGCTCCTTCCTGATTTCTTATTTCTTTTGCATATTTCTCACATTTGCAAGTTTCAGATCATCAAACAAATTCTAATATTAGACAAAGATAACCAGAGTAAATACAAAATTGCAGTTTTTGAATATTTATTTATTGATAAAGTGCTTTTAAGAAGTAGGTTTTTTTAGTGTATTAAAAGCTATCCAGACCTACATGATCCTCTTTTTAAAAAGTAATTGCCCACTAAAACTAATAAATGGTTGTGCCACCTTTGGCAGCAAGAACTGCAATAATAATATGAGTCTTTCACATCACTTTGGAGGAATTGGAGGATTTTTGAGGATGAACGGCCTCTTTAAGGTCATTCATTGGCATGACCTTAAAGAGGCCGTTCATGCTCAAAAATCATGAGTCTGGACTTTGACTAGGCCACTCCAAACCCTGACGGCCAGACATTCTCCTTCAGGATTTTCTGGTAAAGTCCAGAATTCATGGTTTGGTGAGCTTTCCCCCCCTTATTACCTGAAATCACTATTTAAAATACTGCATTTTGTATGTACTCTGCTTATATTTGGCTAAAATTAAAATTTGTTTGATTATCTAAAATATGCAATTCAAACATGTGAAAAATATGTTAAAAAATCAGGAAGGGGGAAACACTTCTTCATAATTTAGTTGATTTTAGTCTTTTTATGGGATTTACCAACAAAACCATAGAGGTAGCATAGTAACATCATGACCTCAGAAAGCTTACTGATTAACTCTTTGTCTAGAAAATCATTGCACTAGAGTAACCACAAATATTCACTTAAAGAATCATCTTCTGTTAGTTTGTGGACTTGAAAATGTAAGTATTCATATAGTAAGATGAGATTCAGTACTTTCTTATCTCCTCAGGGTATAAACAGAAGAGCATCTATGAATTATTGCCTGTTTACAGTTCTTCGGAAACAAATGACTCACGCTGTGTCTTTCCCTAAACTAGATCTTTCCTATCAGTATGAAATACAAATATGTTGCTCTGATCTGTTTTTGTAAAATGATATAGAACAAAAAATATCTCAGTCACAGTATCAGGAAGAAGAAGTGCTGTTCCAGAAGAACAGTCAATAATCTTTCTCTGTCTTTTATAGGATTGATTTTTAAAGATTGTGAGGTGCTGTATTTTAAAGTTTTAAGCCTTATGCATCTTTGAATGCTTCCATATGTAAACCATGTCCTGTACCTTTCCTCTGAACCAGGCTGATAGAGCTCCAGAGTATGAGCCTCCAAAGCTGATCCATGTGTTTCTGTGCGTCAGATTGAAGCTTTGGCTGATGTACTGGTGGAATACAGCCAGGTCAGCAAGTCTGAATGAAAAGAAACAAATTACAAAAAATAAAGTGCACATGCATCTAAAGAGGTCTGCACAAAAGACACGCAGACAAATGTAATCAGATAGATGAAAAGACGGAGAGATACTTGGATTCAAATGTACAAAATTACACTAGATTTGTCTGACTTACAATAAAATTACTGATAGCCTATGTCCCTATTTTTGATGGCCAGTCATGTAAAATGTAGACAGAAACTGTTTAAATGTTGCTTAAAGTTGCCCTTATGTCCATATCTAGGATATGTATTCATATCTGAATTCTTAACATACAATACGAGAGGAAACCGCACTGATGTAAATGGCTGATCACTGTTTTCTTCATTGTATGATTATTACATGTTGTCATAGTGAACAGAAAAAAGAAGAGGGAAAAGTTATCTGAATCCTAAGATAGACACAGGTGTCCATTCATTATCAGTGAGCATGAGGAGAAATGCAATGGGAAAGATACACATTTGCATGATGCACACCCACACACACACACCCGCCCACACAAACACACACACGCACACGCACACACACACACAAACACTGGTAGAGAGTCAGCACTAACGCCTGCTGGCTGCTTAGGTCTGCCAGGTTCTCTGTTTTGAGGCCATCAGGGTTAATGCTGTCACCATAGAAACGATGCTCCAGAGCCAGAAGTAGAGCACCGTGCTCTTCAGCCATGTCACTATGGTGACCTGGGAAAACATGTTCAAAGCAGATAAGATTCATTGTGAAGCAAGCCCTAATATTTTTTTAGAGATGCAGGTACGGTACACGAGAGGCTTAAAAGTAAGTGCAACTTTAAAAAGTTGCAAAGTGTGATGTGTCCAGCTACACTGTTGAAGTCCTGCTACGGTCTGAGCAAAAATATGGAAACTATTAAGTGGTAACTAATGACTATTTGCACTATTGATCAATCTCGTTAATATTACATTTTATACAATCCAGATGATGCAGTTTAATAAATAAAAGTTTATAATATTCAATCACATAGAACCACGATGTACTGTAGATACAAAACTATGGTAAATATACATTAACTGGACACAAAATGTAGAAATCTAACAAAAGACATACAGAGATGCATTGATTATAACATGATTCCTAGAAAATATGAATAATTATGAAATTCTAATTAATCGAAATAGCTGCAGCTCTGTGCTTTTTTACAAACTTTGACCTTTACCGTGAAAGATTTAAGGTCTGTAATTAATTTATAGAAAACAGGAATGCTGATCTTCTCCATATTGCTGTGATATTTTACACTTCCTGTTCACTATTCTCCTAACGATTCTTCTTCTCTTTGGTCATTTCTTGAAAGAGGCTCTGGGGCTAGACTGTTTGCACATTTGAAGACTAATTTCAGAGAACACAAATGAATGAACTCTCGATATATATATTTTTTTCATCAAAATATGACAGTGGTGCCATCAGAAAGGCTTTTTATCTATAATCTTCTTGATATATGAATGGTGACGGTGATGCTTGAGCCTGTACTGCCATACAATGTGAAAAACAAGAAAATATCAAAATGATAGTGTTGAATTAGCTGTGAAAGTAAGTATAATTTCTTGTCAACCATAATTTTGGCATTGTGCTTAGAAAAATCTTAAATGATCTAAACTATTATCAAAATAATGAACTAATGATTTATAAAAACCAACATCTACATGTAGCTAATAGCTATAGCCATTCAAATACAGCCTCCTCCCTGACCTTGCTGGACCTATTAATCACTTTCCTTATTTTCTTTCATAAATACACTGTGACTGCTGTCTATGCTCATATTAAACATGGCCGGTGTTTATAAAAATTAGGTCAGTGTATGAGTTGTAGTAATCGCTGTGAGGATAAAGCTCACAGGCTTCAGACTGATCTAAATTCTCAGTATTAGACATTTTTTCTGTGATTGGACCTGTATGATGTCATAGAGAAGGGATAACTATAATAAAAAGTATGCATTTTATTTATATACGCCTTTCAAGACACTCAATGATAAAAACAATTAAATAACAAAATCACAGTATGGACAAACTGACAAACTGAGTGAATTAAATGTCAGTGATTCATAAAATTAAAATTAAACAGAAAAAGCAAGTTTAAAAAAAATGTGTGTTTAAGGCTTGCTAAAGGGAGAGAATCAGTGTCGCAAATGTGGAGAGAGTTACAAAGACAAGGGGCCAATCAGCTGAAAGCCCATGGTGGTGAGGCGAGCAGATCAGGAAGATGTTAGAGAACGTGAGGGAGTGGCAATGTGCAGAGTATTAGTGACATTGGATATCACTAACATGACGATCTCTGCCACACACTTTCTGGCTATATGAGCACAGAAGCTCTGCTTACCAGCTTTTCAAATATTCTGTTTATGTGGGGAAGCCAATCAGAAGAAAGGTTGCTTATAGGAAAAATGGCCGAAAATGGGAAGGGAGGAGGAGTTCAAAGAGCTTGCAAAGTGACTCTATTAATATATAATAGGTCTTCTTTAAAGTTTTGTCCTTTTTAAACAAAAATCTACGTAATATTAATGATTAGTGATCTACTGTATATTACAAAAATGTTCCACAGTATATTTTTAGCAGTAAAGTATGATAACAGGTGAATTTAGTATAGAATAATAATAATAATAATAATAATAATAATAATAATAATAATAATGGATTGCATTTATATAGCGCTTTTCGAGACCCTCAAAGCGCCATTTCTGTGTTTTTTCAAATTGTAACCTAGTACCAACATCTACTTTTTCCTATGTCTCCTATACACACTTCTCTGGGGTACTTACAAAACAAGTTTTAGGGCACAAAAAAGACAAAACACAGATATGCTTGCAGATGAGCATCACTTTACCTCCAAAGTTTGATTCTTAATTCATTATGTTGCCAGTTCTTTGAGTGTTTTGAACACTGATTTCATATGCGTGTCTGATCTGTGAAAGGCACAAACAGGTGACGATATGTGCTGTATTTTACACTACCTGTCAGAACATCATACTCAACGAGGGGCCCTTCTCCCCCAATGTAGAGAAACACCGGGCCATCATGATGCTGCCAGTATGCCTCATTCACAAAGAACCTCTGGAGGACATTGAGAAAAGTACAAGAAGAAAGACATGCTTTATTTATGCTTGCCCAAACCGGCAGCAGTGCACATTCAAGGACTTGCTCTGAGTAATCCTGTGCTTGATGCTGGAGTGGACAAATTTGCACATTGGCAGCCTCAAATGGCTGCAAGAGCTAAATGAGGCCGAGCATTTCAGTTCATGCTGTCAGGAAACGCCACCCTGTCGCTCCCTGCTGAATCAGGAGTGATGAAAAAGGTTCATCTAGTCTACATTTCTCTGAATGGAGCCCTCACTCTCTGCTTCTTAAGAACCACAGCAACTCCGTTTAGCTCTTGTCTCCACAACAAAGTGAAAGCAGCAGGGTTCAGTGGGACGCGACACTTGCTCTGCTGCACGCAGCCTATTTTGCGATTTGAGCTGACAGGGCATCTGTTTTATCAGCGTCACTGCAATCCAAGCAGTCTTCAGAAATATCACACGATGCCATCTTCTCTAATGCTTTAAATAAATTATGGCCTCCTTTTGGTTCACAGGATCTGACTGATGGAAGAGTTCTCTTATCCTTAACATAGATTTTCAAAGACCTCTCAAACATCAAGCCTTTAATTATCAGCACCATGCACTCACACTGGAGAGGTCTGTGCCCAGAAGTGAAATGTAAATTTACAGTCATATTTAAAAAGTAGAAAATGGAAATCGTCCATATTTAGCCAAGCCAACATTTGATTCTCATGATGCAATGCCTACAGATAAGATAAGACGATATACTGAAATAACATCAAAAACTAACATTTCGTAATATTCTTCATTATCTTTAAAAAAAAATCCCTAATAACATAACCACACCATTTAAAATCCAAAATATTAAAATAGGTGACGAGATGCTCCTAAGGGTGTGAAAGGCAAACTCTATCTTTGATCAAACCTTTGGCATGCTGTATTATTTTGTCTGTTTAAATGTCATGCCAAAGTTGGAAGAAGCTCTCTGAGGCCTTCAAAGACAAGCTCGAGCTTATTAGTCTAACAGAGAATAAAAAAATGATTTCTAAATTTCAAACAAAGCAAACAAAACTTGAAGTTGGTCTGGACTGGCTGCTTCAGCAAATTCAGCCTGAGAAAAGACAACCTGAAATAGAAATTCTCAAGAACCACAAAATATTATCAGAGAACCTGTAAATAACTCTTGCAAATGGCGATACCTAAAAATGCATTTAAGGGAAATGTGTTTGCTGCATACTAAAAATAGCATTTTGGGAGAAGAACCAACTATGAAGTACTGTGGTGGAAATGTTCTTCTGCATCATGTCAACGAGTCCTTGAAAATAATAAGATTGTTTATCTGAAGGTTTGAGCTGAACCTTTTATAATGATAAAGATTCTAAACACGCTGCCAAATTCAGTGAAAAACTCAGATGTGAATCCAAGTGGGAATCAAAGATTTCAAAAAAGTCATTACAAAACACCTGTAAGAAGTTATTTTTGCTAGAGCAATAGCAAAATTTCCTTTTTCCACATATGATTATTTTATATATTTTTCAGTTACATAAAAGTTTTGTTGTTGTTGTTTTGTTTTTTTTTAAAAAGCTCATTAAGTCTTTTTCTTTTAACTGCCTTTAAGTGAATAACCTTTACGTGGAGGCAGGGGTGTGAAGCATTAAAGCATTGCTCAGTGTTCCTCTACCTGAGGGAAGGTGTTGCTATTTTGTTGGTTGAAATGGTCCAGGGGCTGGACAATCCAACCCTCCTTCACGTGGTGGAGAGGCTGATGAAGACTGACTGTGAGCTTCAGGAGAAGTTGCTTGTTTTTCTGAAGCTGGTTGTCACGTGCACGCCTCTTGATCATCCTCAGAATCCGTCCTGTTAGCAAAAAAAAAACAACGAACAAAAAAACATAGGACAGAAAAACAACTGTGAGACTGCTTAAATTCATGAATCTAAACTTGAATAGTTTGTAATCCAAATCATAAGCTAAACATAATTTATGCAAAATAATGGAGAACTTGTCTTAGCTCTGTTGGCCAGATTAGCGATATAAACAGGTGAACCATATTTTGTTATATCTAAACAACTGATTGATGCTCATGTGACTGAAGATGATGAATGAATCCAAATTTGTCTGTCATGGACTGCCCAGCGTGGGATCATCTTGACAGAGAACAGAACAAAAGGCAGAAACATCCAAAGAAGAGCTTTGAATGACCTTCAAGAAGTCTGGAGAAATATTCCTGAAGGCTACTTAAAGAAATTACAAAAAAGTTTGACCAAGAGGGTTCAAGCTATGTTGAAGAATAAATTCATAGAATTGGAAAAACTCTGTTTTTGCCTTATATATTACATTGTATACATTTAAAACATTTTAATAAGCATTTATTTCTTAATTCCCTTGGAAATTATGAAGCAATAAGGAATTGGTCAAGGCCTGTGCACAGTACTTTATATCAAGATCTAAAGTATCACATTTAGTGGAATTTTCATCAACTCACCAGAATAAACAAAGTTCAAAAGTAGCAGAGGAAGGAGACAGCGCAATGTTAAGAAATTCATCTTAAATTCTATATCCACTCTGTAACACACAAGACGTCACTCTATGGGTCCCATATATAGTCCCTGCAGGGCTCCTGTGTGTGTGTGTGTGTGTGTGACTGTGTGTGTGTGTGTGTGTGTGTGTGTGCGCGCGCACTAATAAAAACTGCTCAGCAGAAATGAGCATCAGCCTCGTCCTGTAATTAGACCTCTCTGCTTTGTAACAGCTTTTTTTTGAATGGTTGAGTTACAAAGGGCAGTTTTCAACTTTTTGCGGCTTCCTGATTGGAAGTAGTGAGAGATACTATCCTATCTCCACACAGAGGCTCAGTTCATATCTATCTATCTATCTATTAAATATTAATATATATTATTTTAAAGATGTCATTAAAACATACAATCCAAATATTATGGAATGACACCATTACATTCAAGATGTGTGCATATATGACCAGTGCAGTTTCGGAAAGGTTATATGGAAGATACGGAGATTCTGCAAATGTCTGCCAATGCAAACTACTCACCAAGAGGTAGTGAGACTCTTACCTGTGCGTAACTGTTAAGTAGTCATGAACTACTTAAAGTTATTTCTTTTTTCCTGCGATATACCTAAAGTATACTTCAAATTACTTACAGTATAATTATTTCTTCTTCGCACAAAAAACTTCATTACTAATGTATCTACCAGTAAATATTTGTAGGTAAATACAAATTATACTTTAATTTTAGAACAAACACTATTATAGTTCTACCAGAATTTCAAATTAAGTCTAACAGATTTTGTATTACAGTTTTTTCTGTTAAAACTTTTTTTATTTGGTTGTCATGTCTGCCTCGCAGAGCTGTCTCACTGACTTTTCAGCAGCAGCAGTCACAGCAATTGCAATGTTCAAGTCAGCCAGTGTGGCAGCAGACATGTGGTAAAATTATGAGCACAGAGCTGAATGCTAGTCATGTTAGCCAACTCTACTTTGGTTGCGTGAACGTTAGCAGAGAGGTTCTGGTTCAAATATCTCAGGGGAATCTTTTGTTTTTGTGTTTGTTTTCTCAAAAAAAACAAAACAAAAAACAAAACAAGATAAGAAATCAGGTCAAAAAGGCACTGCCAACTCTGTGCAGAACGACCATCTGCGTTATCTTCAGTATCACTTGCAGACATCTCTATGTCTTGCAATTTGCTCTAAGTGAGTGCTGATGAAACCCACATACATGGCAAGCAGTGGCATGTTTTCACAGCTTTATAATGTCAGGCTGGCTTTATCACCATGCTAGTTGTTGCTCTGGTTAAGGTTATCTTCCATTCAGATCAATGCAGAGGACACATTTGCATGGCTTGTTTTATATTATCAGCGTTCCAGAAGAGAGTAGAACACAATAGAGAGGCAGATTTAAGGCTATGAAGTATATTAAAAGCCCCAGCTGCAAGTTTAGAAACAAGTTTACGTTATGTTTATGTTAAAAGTGGACAATAAGCCAACATGTTTACAGCTTATTTTTGCTGTGCCCAAGAGATGCTTAGGGATCTTAGAGCAAATATCACTGGGAAGCTGGTTTGGTAACTCCTTGACGGACAGGGACTCCAGTCAGAGAGTAGGGCACGGAGAGTTCAGTCTCACATAGATTTTAATAATGTGTACTGTAGTTGAATACCAGATCAGTTGCATGGCAAATGGTGTACAGTGCTTTCCAAAAGAATGAAGAAAAAAGAAATATTATATTGGTGGTCAACAGAACCTGTTTAATATTGAAAAACACAAGTGCAACACTTAGCAGAACAACAGTAAATCAAATTGAATGCCTATATTCCATTAATATGACACGCTTAAAACAAGAATACTTAAAGGATGTAAGCAATATTACCAACAAATATAATATTTTCTTCTCATAATCTAAACTAGCAGACCTATTCTCAGAACAAATAAAAAATCTTGTACTTTCAGATGTTGTATTATCAAATATTTTGAAATTTACTTTTAGCTAGCATGAACACACAAGATTGGAATTTGCTATTCCTTATCATCCATAGAAAATATGCATAATAGCATCAGTCCTTGAAGTAAAAATGTACCATCATAAGAACACAAAACATCATAGAGTATTAACAACAAACAGAAAATCTCGCTAGCCAATACAGAGCACTAAAATTACAATAATAACATTGAAAAGTGAAACACAGACTCTCTGACAAGTTGATATTGTATGTGGTCATTTTTGGATGGTAAACCCTCATATTTGCAGGGTCCTCTAGCAAATACATTATTTGCACATTAAACAGATTTGTGCCACTGATCCAAAAAACACTAATTTTATTTAAAAAAAAATATGAAAGTTGTATAAATGTTAGTTGACCACTAAATAACGGCTATAAGTATAACTCACAATGTGTAAATATTACACAGTGCTGGCCATCCATTCATTCTGTGGTCACTCTTTGGACTTTTAAAGAACATGGGAGTCACACAACATGTCTATATTTTGCATAGATTAGGGATGCAACAAAAATGAATTATTTATAATATTATTTTATTATAACCATGTCATAACCGTGTGAGTGGTTTTGTAAACTACGTCGGATCTTATAAAAGCTTATGTGTAATAAGATATTACATTAAAAAATGTTTTAAAGCATATCGAAAGAAAACTGCATGATTAATTTGCGGCACAACTCTTGAAGTACCTCAGCAAACTTCCTGTTGTAGCTTTTACTTTCTACCCTCCATAGTCTTATCTTATCTTATTTCACCTACACAAACTGCACTAGAGGAAACTGTGAATGTTGTGCTCAAGGGCAATTTTTCATTAAAGAGACAGAGACATGCCTTCTCACCATAAACATGTCAGACAGCAGAACAGAAGAACTGAATTGCCCTGAATTACCCTGTTGCAGTGTTTTACCCTCAAAGGTTCTGTGCTTAGACCCCTATTCTTCACCATCTACATGCTGCCTCTTGATCAGTTCATCAGCTGCTATGGTCTGTGCTTTCATTTCTATGCTGACGACAAACAGCTTTATCTCAGTTCCAAAACCTTTAACCACCTAACTCTACAATCACTCGTCAGCCGTCTGCATGAAGTCATCCAATCTGCTCAAACAGAGCTCTTGGTTATGATCTCCAAAACCTTACTCTGGAGGATTGGACTTTTATTCAGTGACAAAGACAGTTGCCACATTTCACCAACCCCAGAGGTTTCCAACCTGGGTGTCGTTCTGGACTCCACACTTTTAATCCAAGGTCATATCAAATCTGTCACCAAAGCATCTTTTACCTAGCATCTAATGACTATTTCTCAACTTTGGCCCGCTGACTCACTCTGAAGCAGAGGCCCTAATCTATGCCTTTGTCACCACCTGGTTAGATCTTATGAGGGATTTCCACCAAAACCCTGGACAGCTTCAAGTATATCCAGAAATCAGCTGCCAGGTCACTTACAAGATCCTTCTGCTCTGTTACAAACCTCAATGTCGTGGCTCCTCAGTATTTGTCTGAACTCCTTCACCAATACGCACACCCTAAGGTGATATGACCCTCAGCCATGGGTCTGTTTTCTGTCCCTTGCACTAACCTATAACTTTCGAGACAGAGCCTCCACCCCACGAAAAAGTAGCATTTAAGAAAGTGCCCCTCCTCTGGTGAACCATAATGGGACAGATCGAGGGCATCACGGAAAATCTGGAGATTCCGTTGAAAAATTAAGTGAGGAATTTAGATATATTTCATTAACTTTGAATGGGAGCTGCGATGTCCTCGACAGCGCCCAGTTACTCATCTTTGTCAGTGGAATAATGAAAGGGTTTGAGGAGGTTTACGGAGGAGCTGCCAGCAATGCACTCAGTGAAAAGGACTGTGTCAGGGAATGATTTGTTCACAGGGGTAACTGTATGCATGGGTACTGCTGAACTTGTGTGCAGCCCTGTAATTGGTCCACTTGATGGGACTGCTTCCTCTGGATTGAGCCAGTGATTGACAGCACACTGTTAAGGAGTAGCTGGAATCTTGCTCTCTCCTCTCATTACTTTTATAACCTCAAACAACAAGTAAGCAATCAATGAGACATGAAAGATCTGTGTAAGGGAAGTAAGTGGTAAAAAGGTAGCTTTTAGAATTCAGATATTCTGCTGATGTAATTGGTTGGTTGTAGGACTAGCCTTACTCAAAGAAGATACACATGCAGACACAACCAGGTCCTCAGGTGTCTAGCTGAGAAAGTTGAGTACAAGAGGAAGACAGCCTTCCAAGAGGAGAGTCCAGCATCCCTCAGTATTTGTCCGGGAGGTGGACAAGCCGAGGACTAGCCCTTCAACCCCGGACCTGGGCCCACTGAAGGTCACCAGGGATTGGCAGATGCAAGTGGACTTGGATCAGAGGCTCATGTTTCCCACAGAGATCGTAACAACTGCTCTGCGACCAGACCTCGTCCTTTGGTCCAAGTCCCAAAAACTAGCTTACGTCATTGAGCTGATGGTACCATGGGAGGATGCAATTGAGGGAGCATTTTAGCGTAAGAAGCTGCGGTATACCAACTTGGTAGCTGAGGCGGAGGACAGAGGCTGGAAGATAACGGTGCACCGGGTGGAAGTGGGGTGCAGGGGCTTTGTTGCCAGTACAACAGCAAAACTGCTTAGAGAGATTGGAGTCAGAGGACAGGCGCAACAGCAGGCTATAACAGAATTAGCCAACACTGCGGAGAGGACCAGTCACTGGCTATGGCTAAAGAGGGCTGGCATCACTTGGGCACCTAAGGCAGTCAGCTAATTGTGAGACACACGCCAAGGATTGATCAACCCGTGGTGGGCCTGCCTCAGCACAGGGCATCAAAGGGGTAGAAAACCTAATACTAGAATTTTTACTGTGATAAACCAGAACCCTGGTTGCCTGATACAGCTGTCTCAGGGCCTCCTGGGGGCTGTGCAGTTAACCTCATGGTAGTGAAACCTAACAGAGGAAAGTAAAAATGTTCCACTCTTCTCTCCTCTGCTCGTTTTTCCTTTTCTGGGACGCAGTGGGGAGGTACAGCCTGATCCGGCAGGGAGGTGTGGGATGCCAGATCTGGCACCACTCTGGCGCTCTCCTCTCTCCTACCTTGTCTCTTTTGTCTTTTTTCTCACTATCACCTTTTCTATCTGTCAGGGACCAAGCAGTAAAGCATAAAGGACACAGGTGTTTTAATTCAAAAACGGGGTTTTACTGACCCAAAAATATGAAAATATATTTAACAAAGCCAAAACGTAAACAGGCAGACGAATAAAAGAGGTCAACTCAATAGACTGAACTCAAGATAGTAGTTAACAAAACCTCAAACAAACATAAGGTAAACTGACCTGTTGAAATGACACATGGGGGAACTTAAATACTGGTTTAGCTAAACCAAATGACACACACGGGGGAAAACAAAATGGCTGCCATATAACCAACTAATACAAAACCAACAAACAAACATGAAACACCCCCCAGGCATTGAAGCATGTGGTTCTGTCCAATTAGGCTGTCAATGATACTTCAGCTCTCCCAGCCCTTTGCCAGACAGAAGGAGAAGCCAAACCCCAGGTAACTCAGAGAAAGAAAGATGTATTAATATAACATAAAACAGAACTTTGACCTTGCAAGGTTAATATGTGTGCACGCCATATAAACATTGGAAGGTGTGATGGAAAATAAATACATTTAATAAAGAAACAATATTGAACAATAAGTAGGATATTTTAAAGTAGTGACTGTAAATTAAACTAAAGTGAATCAACTGGTGGTGAGGTGTGGAGCTTACCATGTGTGGCATGCCATCACACACCTCCCCTCTTCAGAGCTCTCGCTGGAACAGCGAGAGAGATAGTCAGCAATAAGGTTCTCCTTGCCTGGTACATGGTGGACAGTGAATCGGAATGGCTGTAAGGCCAGGTACCAGCGGGTAATTCGCCCATTTGTGTCCTTCATCTGCTCAAGCCACTGGAGTGCTTTGTGGTCAGTTTCCAAGGTGAAGTCTCTTCCCAGTAGATAGTAGTGGAAGGAGTCCAGGGCCCACTTGATTGCTAAGGTCTCCTTCGCTACTGTGGAATACCGAACTTCCCGTGGAAACAGTTTCCGGCTGATGTATGCCACTGGATGGCGGCCTTCCATGGTTTCCTGAAGGAGGACAGCTCCCAGGCCCCGATCTGAAGCATCAGTCTGCAATATGAACGGTTCATCAAAGTTGGGACTGTACAAAACCGGTTGCTTACTTAGTGACTGTTGGATGTCATGAAATGCTGCCACTGCCTCCTCTGTCCACTGGATGTAATTGGGGGAGCGTGATCCCGTCAGGTCTGTGAGCAGAGCTGCCCTGTTGGAGAACTGAGGGATGAAACGACGGTAGAAACCTGCCATGCCCAAAAAGGATCTCAGCTGCTTCCTTGTTTGGGGCAGGGGGGATGATTCCATGGCCTTGATTTTGCTGACCTGTGGCCTGATAACCCCCTTGCCGATGACATGGCCCAGGTATTCTGTCTCAGCAGCAGCGAAAACACACTTTGACGGATTCACCGTCAACCCGGCTGAGTGCAGGTGGTCCAGAACAGTTCGCAGGTGTTTCACATGCTCCTCCCAGGTGTTGCTGTGGATAACAATATCATCCAAGTAAGCAGCAGCAAAGTCAGAGCAGTCATGTAATACCTGATCCATTAGCCGTTGGAAAGTGGCTGGAGCTCCATGTAATCCAAATGGCAAGACTGAATTGGAAAAGCCCCCATGGTGTTCTGAATGCTGTGAACTCTCTGGACCGTTGAATGAGTGGGACCTGCCAGTAACCCTTACACAAATCTATTGTGGTCAGGTACCCCGCTTTTCCCAGACGTTCAAGTAGATCATCAATTCTTGGTGTCGGGTAGGAGTCAAACATGGATATGGAGTTCAGGTACCTGAAATCAATGCAGAACCTCATACTCTCATCCTTTTTGGGTACCAAGACCACAGGGTTACACCATTCGCTCTTAGATCTTTCAATGATCCCTAGGGACAGCATCAAATCAATTTCCTTCTTCAATGTAGGCAGCAGACGTTCTGGGATCCTGTAACTTAATCGTCTCACAGAGGCACCTTCTCGTACCACAATATCATGTTCGACAATGTCAGTTCTCCCTGGATTCTCATGAAAGACTGCTGATTTACATATTTCTCTTACCTGCTGCTGCTTATCCTCTGGGAGATGGCAGATCATAATCTAGAGTGCCAGCAGGTGGTAGATATTGCTCATCTGCTTCATCTTCTTCAGGCACTCGCCGTATGAGCATTGCATCCGCCTTATGCTCAATACGCTCCACCCACTCCTTCAGAAGGTTTATATGCAAGACCTTGCTGGAGCGCAACTGCCCTGGGGTGGACACCTCATATGTGGTGGGTCCCAGCTTCCTCATGACTTCAAATGGCCCCTGCCACTTTGCCAACAATTTGTTGTTGTCACTGGGGAGGAGCACGAGCACCTTTTGTCCTGGCTCAAACGCACGCTGATGAGCAGATTTATCATACCAAGACTTCTGCTGCTTCTGGGTCTCCGCCATATGTGATTGAGCAAGTTCACTCATTTTCTCCAACCGTTCTCTCATCTGAATGACATAAGACAAAATGTTATTGGGTCCCTCCTCCGCCTTGTCTCCCTCCCAGATCTCCTTTAACAGAGTTAGAGGGCCATGAACCTCATAACCATACAACAGCTCAAAAGGGGAAAAACCTGTGGAGGCTTGGGGGACTTCTCTATAAGCAAAGAGTAGATATGGCAGCCATTGATCCCAATCGTTACCACTGTCGTTGACAAACTTCCTGAGCATCTGTTTCAGTGTCTGATTAAAGCGTTCTGTCAGCCCATCAGTTTGAGGGTGGTATGGTGAAGTTCTCAGGCTCCGGATACCCAACAACTGATAAACTTGTTTTAACAAAGTAGACATGAAGTTAGTGCCTTGATCAGTTAGTATTTCTCGTGGAAACCCAACTCTTGCAAAGAACTGCACTAAACAAAATGCAATGGGCTTGGCCTTTATAGATTTTAAAGGGATCACCTCAGGATATTTTGTGGCATAATCTGTTACAACAAGCATGTAACGATTTCCTGCTTTGCTCCTCTCAACAGGCCCTACAATATCCATTCCAAGACGCTCAAAAGGAGTGCTGATGACAGGGAGAGGTTGGAGTGGAGCTCTATGGGGGATTTTAGCAGATGTTATCTGACACTGTGGGCAACTCTTATAAAACTGAGCCACATCTTTGCTAAGACCGGGCCAGTAGAAATGATGTTTGATGCGAGCTGTGGTCTTGTGTTTACCAAGGTGGCCAGCCCACGGAATAGAATGCCCCAAGGTGAGAATGGTGTTTCTCACCTTCTGGGGAACCACCAGCTGCAGCACCGACCCCTGCTGACGATAGAGAATGTCATTTTGCAAGATGTACTCACTGTTGAGAACCTGTTCCAATCCAGGTTCCTTTTCTTTGGCCTTCTGGAAAAGAGATATTAAAGATTGCTGAACTCCAAAAATCTGATAAATTTCAGTTGGGATATTAAACCCTAGGGGTGACGATGTTGGCTCAGCATCTGTTAGTGTCTCCACAGGTGAAAATTTGAATTTCTCCTGCCTTCTTTGTCTGCGGGTCTTCCGTGGCTTCACCACAGTTGTTTCAAACTCCTCATTAAAAAAAGGCAGGGCACTCAGGGTATCAGAGTGGGTACTGACTTGCTTAGCCTGAGCTCTGGTAACGGCTACATTGCACTCCTCAGTCTGCTCAGATTCCAACAAATCAAAAAGCACAGGAAGGTCACGCCCTAACACGGCAGAGTAAGGCAAACTGTTCACAACACCCACATTCAGCAGATACATCTGGTCCTGAACTTTAATGTAGACGTCAGCTGTCGGATATCTTTTCTCATCTCCATGGACACAACATATTGAAATTGTATCACTGGTGCGAACAATATTAGGTGGGGTAAAATCTGAGTGAATAAGAGACCGAGAACTGCCAGAGTCAAGAAGGGCATTGAGTAGAACCCCATTCACTTCAATCTGACTCATTTTGATGGATTTGTCACTCTCCTGCTCAGGATCAACATTAGAACGGGGGGCAAAGCACATTTGCACCATTTTAGCAGAATTTCTTGGGCACAGGTTTCGTATGGCCCACTAATCCACAAAGATAACAAATGAGCTTCTTACCGGAGGCCTTTGGTGGTCTAGTGGTAGACTGAGGGGGTCTTACTGGTGCTTGTATTAGCTGAATTCAGATGGTTTTGCTGAGGTATCTTCCGGGTGTCCCTCGATGCCTTCCATGCATTATGGCTTCATGCTTGCCCCTTCTTTCTGGCAGCAACAAAAACATCAGCTAACCGAGCCGCTTCCATTGCTGAACCAGGGTTGTGTTCTCTGATCCAAACCTGAAGCTCAGGAGATAACTGCTCCAAGATTAGTTTCACCAATGTCATGAATAGTTTTACCCTTTGGCTGGATCCATTTCCCATAAAGCTCCTTCAGCCTTGCATATAGTTCATGAGGGCTTTCATCTGGTTGAACGTCCAGGGATCTGAATCTTTGCCTATATATTTCAGGGTTGATGTCATATTTTGACAGAATGGCTGATTTCACTTTATCATAGTCTAATGAATCATCAATGTCCATGTGAACATAGGCACCTCTAGCTTTACCAGTAAGCAAGGGTATCAAACGAAAAACCCAATCTGATTTCTGCCATCGATAAGCTGTAGCCATACGTTCAAAGGTGATCAGGAAATGTTCAATATCATCAGCTTCAGTTAATCTTTCCAATCTGCCCTCTATTTGTAGGGGAAACTGAAATGCTGGTGAAATGGCTGGATTGGAATTAGTGCTAACGGGTTCAGCCTGGGCCTGCTGAGCAGAGGAAGAAGGATGAATATCAGACTCTAATGAGTCAGTGCGAGCTTCTGCAGAATCTGATGGTGATGTTCTGACTTGGATTTCTGACTGCAGAAGTCTAAACTGATGTTGAAGGGCTTTAAATCGCTGTTCTTGTCGTGCATTTAACTCACTCTGTTTTGCATCCCGGACGTCCTGTTGTCCCATGTGAGCATGTAGCATATTGACTAGATCAGACAAAGTAGGCTCCTTTTCCACTCTCTCCACAACTTCAGTGACTCCTGAGGCTCCATTTTCCTCCTCTTCGCAGGTTTGCTGAGCAGATCCCTTTTTCTTTTCATTCTTGCCACCACGATGCATTCTTCTTCCTCATGGGGAAAAACAGAAAAAAGAAAAAAGACCCGTGTCCAATACTGGATGATCCCACTGCTGCCACCAATTGTCAGGGACCAAGCAGTAAAGCATAAAGGACACAGGTGTTTTAATTCAAAAACGGGGTTTTACTGACCCAAAAATATGAAAATATATTTAACAAAGCCAAAACGTAAACAGGCAGACGAATAAAAGAGGTCAACTCAATAGACTGAACTCAAGATAGTAGTTAACAAAACCTCAAACAAACATAAGGTAAACTGACCTGTTGAAATGACACATGGGGGAACTTAAATACTGGTTTAGCTAAACCAAATGACACACACGGGGGAAAACAAAATGGCTGCCATATAACCAACTAATACAAAACCAACAAACAAACATGAAACACCCCCCAGGCATTGAAGCATGTGGTTCTGTCCAATTAGGCTGTCAATGATACTTCAGCTCTCCCAGCCCTTTGCCAGACAGAAGGAGAAGCCAAACCCCAGGTAACTCAGAGAAAGAAAGATGTATTAATATAACATAAAACAGAACTTTGACCTTGCAAGGTTAATATGTGTGCACGCCATATAAACATTGGAAGGTGTGATGGAAAATAAATACATTTAATAAAGAAACAATATTGAACAATAAGTAGGATATTTTAAAGTAGTGACTGTAAATTAAACTAAAGTGAATCAACTGGTGGTGAGGTGTGGAGCTTACCATGTGTGGCATGCCATCACACTATCCCTTTGAAGAAGTGATGTTCTTTAAATATTAAAGAGGTAAGTATTACTTGTTTGAATTGATAAAATAAATTGTAGAAAAATTGTAGAAAAGAAGAAAGTGGGGTGGGGGTGTAGCTCAGGTGGTAGAGCAGGTCAACTACTAACTGGAAGGTTGGTGGTTCGATCCCAGGCTTCACCAGTCTGCATGCAAGATACTAACCCCATGTTGCTCTCTGATGCATCCATTGGAGTGTGAATGTGTATGAATGTTAGAGAGTTTTCTAACTTAACAGTTAGAAAAAGTGCTTGTGTGAATGGGTGAATGAATTAGTTGTGTAAAGCGCTTTGAGTGCTCATATAGAGTAGAAAAGCGCTATATGAGAACCAGTTCATAGACATAACAATTTAACATTAACCAGTGACACCCTGGCAGAGCCTCCTTGAGGATGAGGGTGTCTCGTGATAATGGCCGAAACACCCAATGAATCCAAGGTCTACTACTGATGATGTGTCCTAAAATTGTAATATTATAATGTAGATCAGATTTCTAATCCCTAAACCTAACCAAGGAAAGTAAAAAGAAACTAAAAAATGGCAGAATGGCTTGTGATAAAAGACCAAAACACCCAGTGAAGTTGAGGCACACAACGATGTGTCTCGTTGGTAAAGTTTCCAGGCTGCCTTTCCTCATAGTAGCCATCCCTCAAGACTTTCTCCACTTGAAGCAATGCATTATCAGGGACTGTAACATCTAGTCCTTTTATTGAATTAGTTGCAATTGTACATATCTATTCATATAATATTGCATTGTGGATAAAGAGCAGCAGTTTAGTTTAAATGAAAAGCTCTTCTTGTTTAACAGTTCAACTCAGTTATATTTTTGTTTCTTATTTGTAATCCATAGAATTTTAGGTCAAACACTTATTTATACTTTGACTTTCTTTCTAAGGAAGTTTAATGTTGATAAGTGAACGTGTGTTTGGTTTTTCAAGCTTGATTCATATCTGAATGTAATGACAGTTTTTCTCTGAACACTGATTAACAATTTCTGTTAGAGGAAGTGGGGTGGAAGGAATCACACAACTAGCAATGTTTACAGTTAGCCCTAGACAGGAGATGTAACATATATATTTAATTCATAATAACCATTAATGTGAGCTAGATCTTAACTATCTGAGAACTATGTCAGATAGTTAAGATATATTTATTTGAGGTAAAACAACATTTGGATTTAATTATAGCATACACCACACAGAAACTCAATTTACGTCATCAACCACAACTCTTGAGATGAGTCTACAAATTTCCTGTGCCACTTCATTTCAACGCACCTCACACAGCACTGAGAGGAACTTTGAATGCTCAGCTATAATACTTCATAAAGAACAGAAAAATCTCTTCTGTGATCATGAACACGTCAAATGTCACTTCAGAGGACCGGGTTTACGCTGGGGTCTTTGGCTGCATTATGGTGATAGGTCTGCCTCTCAACGCAGCATCACTGTGGATTCTTCTTCGCCGTCACAGCCTCCAATCACCCAACGCTGTCTTAATGGTCAGCCTGGCAGTATCAGACCTGCTGGTCATCATCTCTTTGCCCATGAGGATCTACTTTCACGCCACCCGCAGATGGCCTCTGAGCAATATGGCATGCCTCATCATCACAATGCTTTTTCGCAACAACCTCTGGTCCAGCGCCTTCTTCATTACTTTCATCAGTGTGGACAGACTGCTGGCTGTGGTTTATCCTCTGAGGTCACGCCATCTTCGAACGTCATCCAATGCCTGGAAAGGAGCAGCAGTGGTCTGGCTATTTGTTCTGATAATGAATGTCCCAGGGTTTATGGACTTAAAACATTTTAAAAACAGAAACAATACCACTTGTTTTGGACCTCTTGATTCTATGAGTGCAACACAATCAGCAGTTATTTATTTTCAGATGGCGTTAATCGTCACAATGCTAGCAGTCAACATTATTTGCACCGTTATGGTGTCTTGGACTTTATGCAACCGTCCCAGTGACACTGCAAAGATCAACAACAAGGTGAATGTAATGCTGATTTTTGCCATGAATTTGGTTTTATTCACTATCTGTTTTTTGCCTGTGCAAATAGGTTTAGCCACAAAAAGTTTTGCTCATCTAACCCCACTTGTATGTCTTGCTGCTGTGAACTGCTGTCTGGATCCTCTGCTGTATTACTTTTCTTTTGACTCCTTTTGGAAGAAAAAGGAAGATGCAATAAAGGAAGGAGAAATGTAGATGCTAGACATGCTATTTTTGGTATGATATTTTCTTTTTGACATGCATTTTTTCTTTTTTTTGGTGAACTAACTTGTTATTGCACAAAATGCTCATTTAGTTCAAGCATATTTTCCCAATTCCTAAATTCTGAAACTGAGCTTATTGTACTATTGTGTGTCTTTTGACTTGCCTCTCTCTGCTTTCTTGTCTTTCCACTCACCTCCAAATTATTTGTGGCAGATGGCTGCCCCTCCCTGACCCTGGGTTTGTAGGAGGTTTCTTCCTGTTATAAAGGGACATTTTTTTCTACCCAGTGTTACCACAGGTTTGTTCAGAGGGGGCTCAGTCATGGAATTATGGGGGTTTCATTCTAATATTGTGGGTTCCTTATTTTGTAATATAAAGCACCTTTGGGTGACTGTTGTTGTGAACTGGTGCTATATCAATAAAATCGAATAACATTTTCACCAGTAACTCAACAATAATTGTCAGTTAAATGTACTTGTGAAGCTTAGGCAGTGGGAGCGATGGAGAAAAGACTTGTTAGCTTCACAGTTTCATAAAACGATTCTTCAAATTTAAAGCTTCAGGACTGTAGCTGATTTACTGTACATTTTGTACACTTGACGACTGAGGAAACAACCTGTCTTTATCTGCTGGAGAGTTTAAAAAAGACCTCCGGAAGTCCATACCACAGAACAAGATACTGTCAAGCACGTAAAACAAACCACAGTTTAACAGAAACTTTTTAACTCTGCACACACTGTTCATCACAATGCTCTTTAACAACATCCTCTCTGGTGGCAACTTCATCCCGTCATCAGCTTGGAACGTCTGATGGCTGTGGTTTTTCCTTTGACGCCATGCCATCTTAGACCCTTGTCCTGTGCCTGAAAAGGATCTGCGCTCGTCTGGCTCATTTTGCTGGTGGAGAAACTACAGACGATGTGAGGTTTTGAAAGCGTTTGAACAATCTTGAATTTCTCAGGGCTCTAAGAGTCATAAAAAGGTTAATTTGCATCATCAAAGCTTTAAATAGCAAAAGAATCTAGGCTGTTTTATGAGAATTCATTCATTTTTTGCTAATTATTTGTAACATTTTATTAAATAAACTTATTTGTGAAAAACAGGAAGTCTCAAGTTTACATGTCTCTATGCAAAATCCAAATCGAGAGCTCATTGCACAACTACTGGGAAAAAAAGGAAATAGCTGGCTCCGTAACTGTGGAAACACTTTTGTGCGTTGGTGTAGACCTGCAGCCTGTTTGGTTTGTCTTTTTCACAGTAAAACTAGTTTATAACTGTAAAATAGTAAAAAACATTGTAAACATTTGCAACTGGTTTTAATGCTACCTGTTTTTTATTGGGAGTTGGGAAAATACAGCTTTTACAGTTAACCTAGGCTCAGGTGTTAATAGTATTGGTTCTAAATGTTGTCAGATTGTATAAAAAGTGTGTTTATTGTTTCTCAAACAAGATATTTCATTTAAAAATGTTATAACTATTAACATCAGTGGCCACGATCGAATTGCACCACCAGATTTCCTGTTGCAATATTTCACACTCCCTAGTCTAATCTACCCTCACTTCACACAGATAATCATCAGAGAGTGGAAGGTTTGCTGCTCAGCTGCAATTTAGTTCATAAAGGAGGCAGAAACTTCATCATGAACGCATCAAATGTCACTACAGAGGACAGGGTTTACGCTGGGGTCTTTGGCTGCGTGATGGTGATAGGTCTACCTCTCAACGCAGTCGCACTGTGGATTCTTCTTCGCCGTCACAGCCTCCAATCACCCAATGCTGTCTTCATGGTCAACCTGGCAGTATCAGACCTGCTGGTCATCATCTCTTTGCCCATGAGGATCCACTTTCACGCCACCCGCAGCTGGCCTCTGAGCAATATGGCGTGCCAATTCATCACAATGCTTTTTCGTAACAACATCCGCTCCAGCGCCTTCTTCATTACTTTCATCAGCGTGGACAGACTGCTGGCTGTGGTTTATCCTCTGAGGTCACGCCATCTTCGAACTTCATCCAATGCCTGGAAAGGAGCAGCAGTGGTCTGGCTATTTGTGCTGGTATTGAATGTTCCAGAGAGATTGGACTTTCCAAAAAATGCCAACCAAAGTGGATGTTTTGATTTCAGTCGTGAAAGGAGACCAGTTTTAACTAAAGATATAGCATTTGTACATCTTGTGTTAATAGTCACAATGCTAGCAGTCAACATTGTGTGCACTGTTATGGTGTCTTGGGTACTGCGTAGACATCTCAGTGACTCTGCAAAGATCAACAACAAGATGAACGTAATGGTGATATTTGTCATGAACTTGGTTTTGTTTACTATCTGTTTCCTACCTTTGTCAATAGGTGTAGTTACAGTTAAACCTACTGGATTAAAGCCATTGATATGTCTTAGTGCTGTGAACTGTTGTCTAGATCCATTCTTATATTACTTTTCCTTTGATGGCTTCTGGAAGAAAAAAGAAGATGTGGATCCGGCAAGAGAGCAGTAACCTTAGGATATGCTATTTCAATGTAATTCTAGTCATATTAAGGTTTTCCTATTTTCCAAAAAGTGATTGTGTAGCAATGGGACAGGTATTTTGTTCAACTGTATTGGTTTTTTTTTTTTTTTTAGGTAATTGTTTAATAAAATGTTTCTGAAGCTTTGAACAACAATGATGGACTAAGATTGTAAAAGGCTTGTTGTTAGAGTCAGGAAATTTTGGCAAAATTTGAACACTTCTTCTGTTTTAAAAAGAATTGTTAATAGTTGGGGAAATATGCTCATTTGAGAATACAGACATAGAGGCACATCTTATAGCACATGAACAGGAAAGGTGGAGTTGCTGGTAGACTTTGTCTCTGACTGAAGCTGAGAAATCTGTTACCTCTGTGATGGTGTTGTTCCTGTATCATCAAAACAATGTTAGTCCAGATGCAACATCGCAACTGACCAATCACATTGTCAGAGCATTCAGTTTGCATTAGCTAAGAATCCAACTTATGCTATTAGCCAACTATCACAAGCAAAGCAAGCTAAATTTGGCAAACAGCAAACCTAATTTGATAATGAATTTGTTATATTGCATTAATTAATAGAAAAAAATCCTTGAAACATTTACTATTTGTTCCAGAAGAGAGTTTATATAAACAAGGGTATTTTTGTTTTCTTTTTTCCACCGTTGCATAGCTTTGACATCACACAACGTGACTGGTCGGTTGCAGTATTACTCTTCATTGTAATAATACTCATCCAGGATGATCAACAGTTCAGCCATCTGGTAATTGCTAATAGTTACATTTTTTTAATCAGTGTGCATATCAACCAGGCTTACATTCACACTGACTGTTCTGACCTGCCTGACCTGTACAAATTCCCCATGAAGTGCTGTTCAGTGTTCTGAACTTCAGCTATTTCAGCTGCTACTGAGGAGAGGGGCTGTGTGCTTGCCTGTGTGTAGGAGGAAGGTAAAGACAGCACCGTTGACATCTAATCTGATAGCAATTTTTAGTATTAATAAGTGTCTGTTTATAGACACACACACACACACACACACACACACACACACACACACACATATATATATATATATATATATATATATATATATAAAGCATCTTGCAGCGCAGCAGTCAACAAAAATTGAGAAGACTTACTTGTTGAACAGTTTATTATTGAGTTTATTGCAAGTTCTACTATGAAATTTGATCAATGGCTTTTTATTCCTTAATAAACATTTGTGTCAATTATTTCTAAACTTTGTTAGATCATATAAAACTATGTTTGTATTTTTATAAAAGAAGATATTAAATTTAAAAAAGTCAAAACCATGTGAAAAACAAATTGTTTTATTCTTTTACGTAAGTGATACGACTCTTAGATTGCATCATTACATTTCCTGTTGCAGTACTTGACTTTTTAAGCTCTCCAGTCATCTCACTTGACACAGCTAAATACCACAGAGACGAATGTGCGAGTGTTGTGCTCAGCTGCAGTTTTAATCAAGGGTATGTATACATTTCTTTTATCGCCATGAGCACATTAAACATTCACTATGGCCGCACAGGTTTATGCTGGGGCAGGGGTCAGCAAACTTTAAGACCCAAAGAGCCATTTGGACCCGGTTTCCACGCAAAAGAAAACACTGGGAGCCGCAAATACTTTTTGACATCTAAAATGAAGATAACACTGTATTTATTGTTTTTTTACCTTTATGCTTTGTGTGAACAACTAAGGTGTGTTGTTTATGAAATCCATGAAGTGCTATAGAGAAAATTACATTTTATTTATGTAATTAACACATTTTGAACTCTTAAAGAAATATAACAAAAGGAAAGACACCCAGCTGAACTAAAATGATCCATGTAGCAAACAAAAACTGTTGTGAGCCGCCACCCTTATATCGCCTTTGGGCTTTTGGAGCATTGATCTGACTTTTAAAACATAATTGGAAAAAAGCACTATGCTGCTGAAAAATGAAAAATAGTTATTTGCAAAATTCTGCCTAAATACGTATTTTACCCGGTTAATGTGTGTGGCGGGGCGTGGTCTGCAGTGCCGCTGCAGGGGAGGCGGACGCACCTGAGCGGCACCCGCAATCACGCCTCGCCGCTGTCAGGCAGTGATCAGCTGGGGTCGGGCTTAAAAGAGAGACACCACCCACCTGTTCTCCGCTCAGACATCGATCTCTTCATTGTCAGGAGCTCCGAATCCTTGCCGACGTCAGTCTCTGCCTGCTTCAGCAACTGTGAGTGTTTTCTCTCTTGACTCATCTGCTCATCCCAGCTCAGTTCGCTCTCCGTCTGTAACGTCGGTTCTGAAGCCGTGCTTTGTGCACCGATCGTTACTAGAGTAACTGCGTGCCTGTTCCAACCCATCGCTAGCCTTCGCCGCGTTTGGGTCTAGCCAGCACGCCCACGGGCACGCCGAATTGCTGTGCTTAATTCGCGCGTTTCCCCCGACCGTGACAGGATGTCTGAGCCCGTCATAGACCCAGCGGAATTCGAACGGCTGAAAGCCGAAGTGATATACCTTTGCGGCGTGGTGGATCGGTTGAGCACAAAAGTGGAATCTCTCACCGGAACTGTCCTCCAACTTTCCACTTCCGTCACCTCGCTGCAACGTCAGCCAACGCCGGTGAACGCGGAACCCCGGATCGGACTGCCAGATAAGTGGAACGGAGTTGATGGCCGACCTGATGGCTTGCTCGCCACACTAGACATGCTGTTTGAATGTCAGCCCACTAAATACGCCACCGCCCACGCAAAAGTTGCAATGTTAACCTCTCTCTTGTCTGGCCAGGCCCAGGAATGGGCCGCGGCTCTCTACAACAATAAATCCGCAGCTTGCAATGACTACGCCCTGTTCGTGGAGGAATTAAAAAAGACATTTGTTCCCCCGAGCAGTGAAGTGGAAGTGGAGTCACAGCTGCTTCATTTACGCCAGGGCAACCGACCAGTCTGTCACTTTGCTTCACATTTCCGTACCCTGGCCGCTAAGCTAAATTGGGGAGATGCTTCTCTACGATCCATCTTTTTGGAGGGGCTGGCTTATTACATCCGAGATGAGATGACTGGTCGTGAGGCCCCCAAAACTCTGGATGAAGCCGTGGACCTCGCCCTGAAGATCGACCAACGAGTGATGTCGCGGCCTCGCCACACCCCTCGGGCCTTTAAACCCTTCCAGCCTCTGAGGGCCACGTCTCCGCAGTCTCCTCCCCCCTCTGAAGGAGCAGCCGCTAGCCCAAGCAGCACGTCCAGTGGGGAGCCCATGCAGCTGGGTAGACTGTCTAAAGAGGAGAGAGAGAGACACTGGCGTGAGGGTCTCTGTGCCTATTGTGGATCAGCTCGACACCGTCGTCCCCAGTGCCCGCTACGCCCGGGAAACGACGACGCCAGGTAGACTGCGGGGGAGTCCCACCTGGCCCATCCCACTCCTCTGCCCCCTCTCGTTTTCTGTTACCAGTAATATTTCACCTGAAGCACCAGCAGTTCTCATCTGAAGCTCTCCTGGATACCGGAGCAGCCGAGAACTTCATCGACCAGAAACTAGCCTCTCGACTTCGCATTCCGTTAACCCCTGTTGATCGGTTTCTCCCGGTGACCTCTGTAGATGGGCGACCCCTCCAACCCTACCCGATCCAGTTCCAGACCCGGCCGGTTCACATGTCTATCGGGGATCATCAGGAGGAGATCCGGTTTCTAGTGGTCTTGGCCACTTCCTCCCCTCTCATCCTAGGATACCCCTGGTTCCGTCACCATGACCCCCACATCTCCTGGTCGTCCTGCCAGATCCTGGATTGGGGTCCCCAATGTCCACACCACTGCCTTCTCTCTCGGACCAAAGTGAACTCCAAGTCGGAAGAGGACTCTCCCCCGGAGCCCATTGATCTGGATAAGATCCCTCCGGCCTACCACGACCTATCTGAAGTCTTTAGTAAGAGGCGAGCCTCCATTCTACCTCCTCATCGTTCCTACGACATGGCCATTGAGCTCCTCCCGGGAGCGGTGCCCCCTCGCGGTTGCCTGTTCTCTCTGTCTCCTGAAGAGACTAAGGCCATGGAGGAGTATGTTGCTGAGGCTCTCCAACAGGGCTTCATTCGCCCTTCCACCTCCCCTGCTGCTGCTGCTGGATTCTTCTTTGTCAAGAAGAAAGATGGCGGGCTCCGCCCCTGTATTGATTATCGGGGCCTGAATAAAGTCACTATCAAGAACCGCCATCCTCTTCCCCTGCTATCCACTGCACTCGACTCCCTCTCCCAGGCCTGCATCTTCACCAAATTGGACCTACGCAGCGCCTACAACTTGGTGCGCATCAGGGAAGGGGACGAATGGAAGACGGCCTTCATCACCCCTAACGGACACTGGGAGTACCTCGTGATGCCCTTCGGCCTCTGCAACAGCCCTGCTGTCTTCCGACATCTGATCAACGATGTCTTGCGTGATATGCTAGGCCGGTGAGTGTTTGCTTATCTAGACGACATCTTGATCTACTCCCGCACCAAAGTGGACCATATTCGCCATGTGAGGGCCGTGCTGAACAGGCTGCTCGAGTACCAGCTGTTCTGCAAACTGGAGAAGTGTGCTTTCCATCAGCGGTCCACCACCTTCCTCGGCTTCACCATCTCCTCTGACGGCCTGACCATGGACCCACAGAAGGTCCAAGCCGTGACCCAGTGGCCTCAGCCCTCCAGCCTTAAGCAGCTTCAAAGCTTCCTGGGCTTTGCCAATTTCTATCGGCGCTTTATCCGAAATTTCAGCACCATTGTCACCCCGCTGACATCTCTCACTAAACCAGCTAACCTGCCTAAACCCTTCTGCCTCTCCCCAAGCGCACAACAAGCATTCCGGGGCCTTATTCACCGGTTCACTACGGCCCCCATCCTACTCCACCCTGATCCTGCCAGAGCTTTTGTGGTGGAGGTGGATGCCTCTGATGTCGGCGCCGGCGCCGTCCTTTCCCAGCATGGCCCAGATGGAAAACTTCACCCATGCTGCCATTTCTCCAGGAAATTTTCTCCCACGCAGCAACGGTACGGTGTCGGGGACCGCGAACTCCTGGCCATCAAGTGGGCCTTAGAAGAGTGGCGGCATTGGCTTCTGGGAGCGAAGGACCCTTTCCTGATCTGGACTGATCATCAGAACCTGATCCATATTCGAACGGCCAAGCAGCTCAACCCAAGGCAGGCTTGTTGGGCCCTATTCTTTGAGTCTTACAATTTCCACCTCGCCTACCGTCCTGGTTCCAAGAACGCTAAGGCGGATGCCCTCTCCAGACAGTTTGCCCAGGACGGTCTTACGTCGGACCCTGGACCCATCCTACCTGCCCATCGGTTTGCTGCCCCCCTTCGGTGGCCCCTGGAGGACTCCATCCGGGACGCCCTGGTCGCCGAACCAGCTCCGCCTGACACCCCTACAGGGAGGCTCTATGTGCCCTCCCGGTGCCGTCAGGAGGCCTTGCTTTGGGCTCACTCCTCCCCACTCTCTGGTCACCCGGGGCCCAAGAGGACCCTTCAACTCCTCCGTCGTGCCTTCTGGTGGCCCTCCATGACTCGGGACGTCCGTGAATTTGTTTCCGCCTGTGACACCTGTGCTCAGGCTAAGTCCTCGACTCAGCCTTCAGCTGGTGACCTTCACCCTCTCCCTGTGCCCAGACGTCCCTGGTCCCATGTCGGCCTTGACTTTGTCACCGGCCTCCCGTCCGTGGACGGTCTCAACACCATCCTCACCTTTGTGGACCGGTTTTCAAAGACTGTGCACCTGGTCGCACTGGCTGGCCTCCCTTCTGCTAAACGGACGGCCGAGCTCTTCTTGGACCATGTCGTCCGGCTTCATTGATTCCCCAAGGACATAGTCTCCGACAGGGGGCCCCAGTTCACCGCCAGGTTTTGGAAAGCCTTTTGCCGTCTGATTGGAGCCTCTCCCAGCCTCTCGTCCCGCTACCACCCTCAGACCAACGGGCAGGTTGAAAGGACCAATCAACAACTGGGGCGCTTTTTAAGGTGCTTCATCTCCGCCCAACCGTCGCTTTGGCCTCGTTACCTGCTGTGGGCTGAGCTGTCTCATAACCTTCACGTCTCTTCTGCCACCGGTCTCTCGCCCTTTGAAGTCTGTCATGGTTTCCATCCTCCTATCTTCAACCATCAGGAGGTGGAGGTTGAAGTACCTGCGGCTGAACGGATGGTCCGCCGCTGTCGTCAGGCCTGGATCAAGGCGCGGGCTGCCATCTCCCGATCCAACGCTCGGTACACTAAGCAGCATCGTCGCCGCCACCGTCCGGGTATTCCTTTTCAGCCGGGGGATCGCGTCTGACTCTCCACGAGGCACCTGAGGCTCCGTACCGAGTCCAGGAAGCTCACTCCCAGGTTCATTGGCCCGTATGAGATCGCTGCCCGGCTCAACCCCGTAACTTACCGTCTCCGGCTTCCATCCGCCATGAAGGTCCACCCTGTTTTCCACGTCTCGCAGCTTAAGCGGCGCGTTACTTCCTCGCTGGCACCTCCCTCCCCGGCCCCGCCCAGGTTCGTCGATGGAGATCCTGTCTACACCGTCCGGCGGATCTTGGACTCCCGTCGCCGGGGTCAGGGGGTCCAGTATTTGGACTGGGCTGGTTACGGTCCTGAGGAGCGCTCCTGGGTGCTGTCCCACTTCGTCTTGGACCCCTCCCTCATCTGGGATTTCCTTCGCAGCAGTCCTGGACTGTCGGGTGCCGGTCTTCCGGGGGGGGGGGGTCCTGTCAGGCAGTGATCAGCTGATCACGGGGTCGGGCTTAAAAGAGAGACACCACCCACCTGTTCTCCGCTCAGACATCGATCTCTTCATGTCAGGAGCTCCGAATCCTTGCAGACGTCAGTCTCTGCCTGCTTCAACTGTGCAACTGTGAGTGTTTTCTCTCTTGACTCGTCTGCTCATCCCGGCTCAGTTCGCTCTCCGTCTGTAACGTCGGTTCCGAAGCCGTGCTTTGTGCACCAATCGTTACTAGAGTAACTGCGTGCCTGTTCCAACCCATCGCTAGCCTTCGCCGCGTTTGGGTCTAGCCAGCACGCCACACGGGCAGGCCGAATTGCTGTGTTTAATTCGCGCGTTTCCCCCGACTGTGACAGCCACCTTAACGTCTGTGTTATCTATGCTGTTGTGTTGGTATGTGTCGGGCTGTGAGCTGAAAAGCTACGGCCAGCTGTATGCGTACAGCAACCGTGTATGAAAAGTGGTCAATAAAGAGATGCTGAAAAGCATGTTCATGCAAACATCGTCTGGCCTGCCGTGATATGTTTACAATGGGACTTCTGCTCCCGAACCTCTGCGCACAGCGTCTGCAAATCGGGGCTGTACAAAGTAACTTTCATCTTTACGCAGGCAGCTCTACATCTGTCATCTGTGAGGCGTGAGAGGTGTTTGTTTTTAACATAGTTCACGGTGGAGAATAGCTGCTGACATAATGTGGATCCGAAGATCCATAATTGGCCTACCTCGGGTTGAAAGTCTCGATAAATGCATGGTGTTTCGGCGGGTATACTGCCTTCCGCGAGTGTGACACTTATTTTGAGCGATGAAAAAATAATAGAATATAATTTTATTTTTATATTTCAATATCACAATAATCTTCCAATTTAGAACTACAAGTTAAAAAAGAACTAACATAAATAAAATACACTTCAGCTAAATACTTCTAATTTATTTTCCCAAACCACAAAGAGCCGCAGTATAAGGACTAAAGAGCCGCATGCGGCTCCGGAAGCGCAGGTTGCCGACCCCTGTGCTGGGGCAATCTGATTATTACAGACCTGCTGTTAGTCATTATCATCTCTTACTTTCATCTTGCCATAATTCATATCCTAATGAGTAGAGTTGTTAATATCAGCTGGTGTGTCATGTGTTGCATTTGAAAACAGCAAACTTAATTTACGTCAGCAACCACAACCAGAGTTTCCTGTTCCATGCTAGCTCCCCTCACGTCGCACAGATGAACAGCACAGAAGGACATGTTCGCTGCTTGGCTGCGATACTTCATAAAGGACCAAAAAGAACGTCTTTTCTGATCATGAACATATCAAACAGCACCACAGAAGATGAACAAGTTTATGCTTGGGTCTTTGGCTGCGTGATGGTGATAGGTCTGCCTCTCAATGCAATCGCACTGTGGATTCTTCTTCGCCGCCACAGCCTCAAATCACCAAACGCTGTCTTTGTGGTCAACCTGGCATTCTCAGACCTGCTACTCATCATCTCTTTGCCCATGAGGATCTACTTTCATGCCACAGGCACCTGGCCTCTGAGCAATATGGCGTGCCTCATCATTACAATGCTTTTTCGCGACAACATCCGTTCCAGCGCTATGTTTATCACCTTCATCAGTGTGGACAGATTGCTGGCTGTGGTTTATCCTCTGAGGTCACGCCATTTAAGAACCCCGTCCAATGCCTGGAAAGGAGCTGCATTCGTCTGGAGTTTTTTGCTGGTGGTGAATATCCCAGAGAGTTTGGACTTTCTAGAACATTTGCAGGACCACACTCAACGTGTTTTAAATCTTATGACTCTTACGAGCTTTTATTGAGTAAAACTCGATTAGCAATTATTTACCTTCAGACTGAGTTACTGGTCACAATGCTAACAGTCAGCATTGTTTGCACCGTTATGGTGTCTTGGACTCTGCACAGACATCTCAGTGACTCTGCAAAGGTCAGCAACAAGATGAAAGTTATGCTGATCTTTGTCATGAACTTGGTTTTGTTTGCCATGTTCTTACCTGTGACTATAGGAATAGCTGCACATAACAAAGAAATCATGCCGCTGGTGTGTCTTACTGTTTCTAACTGCTGTCTGGATCCTCTGTTGTATTACTTTTCTTTTGACTCCTTTTGGAAGAAAAAGGAAGATGCAATGAAGGGAGGAGAAATGTAGATGCTAGACATGCTATTTTTGGTATGATATTTTCTTTTTGACATGCATTTTTTCCTTTTTTTTTGTGAACTAACTTGTTATTGCACAAAATGCTCATTTAGTTCAAGCATATTTTCCCAATTCCTAAATTCTGAAACTGAGCTTATTGTACTATTGTGTGTCTTTTGACTTGCCTCTCTCTGCTTTCTTGTCTTTCCACTCACTCCCAAATTATTTGTGGCAGATCTCTGCCCCTCCCTGACCCTGGGTACAAACCCAGAACTTTTTTTCTACCCAGTGTTACCACAGGTTTGTTCAGAGGGGGTTCAATCATGGAATTTTTTGGGTTTCATTCTAATATTGTGGGTTACTTATTTTATAATATAAAGCACCTTTGGGTGACTGTTGTTGTGAATTGGTGCTATATAAATAAAATCGAATAACATTTTCACCAGTAACTCAACAATAATTGTCAGTTAAATGTACTTGTGAAGCTTAGGCAGTGGGAGAGACAGAGAAAAGACTTGTTAGCTTCACAGTTTCATAAAACTATTCTTTAAATTTAAAGCTTCAGGACTGTAGCTGATTTACTGTACATTTTGTACACTTGACGACTGAGGAAACAACCTGTCTTTATCTGCTGGAGAGTTTAAAAAAGACCTCCGGAAGTCCATACCGCAGAACAAGATACTGTCAAGCACGTAAAACAAACCACATTTTAACAGAAACTTTTTAACTCTTCACACACTGTTCACAATGCTCTTTAACAACATCCTCTCTGATGACAACTTCATCCCCGTCATCAGCTTGGAACGTCTGATGGCTGAGGTTTTTCCTTTGACGCCATTGCATCTTAGACCCTCATCCTGTACCTGAAAAGGATCTACGCTCATCTGGCTCATTTTGCTGGTGGAGAAACTACAGACAATGTGAGGTTTTGAAAGCGTTTGAACAATCTTGAATTTCTCAGGGCTCTAAGAGTCATAAAAAGGTTAATCTGCATCATTAAAGCTTTAAATAGCAAAAGAATCTAGGCTGTTTTATGAGAATTCATTCACTTTTTGCTAATTATTTGTAACATTTTATGAAATAAGCTTATTTGTGAAAAACAGGAAGTCTCAAGTTTACATGTCTCTATGCAAAATCCAAATCGAGAGCTCATTGCACAACTACTGGGAAAAAAAGGAAATAGCTGGCTCCGTAACTGTGGAAACACTTTTGTGCGTTGGTGTAGACCTGCAGCCTGTTTGGTTTGTCTTTTTCACAGTAAAACTAGTTTATAGCTGTAAAATAGTAAAAAAAAATAAATTGTAAAAACTTACAACTGGTTTTTAATGCTACCTGTTTTTCATTAGGAGTGGGCGAAAAATACAGCTTTTACATTTAGCCTAGGCTCAGGTGTTAATAGTATTGGTTCTAAATGTTGTCAGATTGTATAAAAAGTGTGTTTATTGTTTGTCAAACAAGATATTTCATTTAAAAATGTTATAACTATTAACATCAGTGGCCACGATCGAATTGCACCACCAGATTTCCTGTTGCAATATTTCACACTCCCTAGTCTAATCTACCCTCACTTCACACAGATAATCATCAGAGAGTGGAAGGTTTGCTGCTCAGCTGCAATTTAGTTCATAAGGAGGCAGAAACTTCATCATGAACGCATCAAATGTCACTACAGAGGACAGGGTTTACGCTGGGGTCTTTGGCTGCGTGATGGTGATAGGTCTACCTCTCAATGCAGTCGCATTGTGGATTCTTCTTCGCCGCCACAGCCTAAAATCGCCCAACGCTGTCTTCATGGTCAACCTGGCAGTATCAGACCTGCTGGTCATCATCTCTTTGCCCATGAGGATCTACTTTCACACCAACCGCAGATGGCCTCTGAGCAACATGGCGTGCCAATTCATCACAATGCTTTTTCGCAACAACCTCCGCTCCAGCGCCTTCTTCATTACTTTCATCAGTGTGGACAGACTGCTGGCTGTGGTTTATCCTCTGAGGTCACGCCATCTTCGAACTTCATCTAATGCCTGGAAAGGAGCAGCAGTGGTCTGGCTATTTGTGCTGGTATTGAATGTTCCAGAGACTTTGGACTTTCCAACAAATGCCAACCAAAGTGGATGTTTTGATTTCAGTCCTGAAAGGAAACCAGGTTTAACTAAAGATATAGCATTTGTACATCTTGTGTTAATAGTCACAATGCTAGCAGTCAACATTGTGTGCACTGTTATGGTGTCTTGGGTACTGCATAGACATCTCAGTGACTCTGCAAAGATCAACAAGATGAACGTAATGCTGATATTTGTCATGAACTTGGTTTTGTTTACTATCTGTTTCCTACCTTTGTCAATAGGTGTAGTTACAGTTAAACCTACTGGATTAAAGCCATTGATATGTCTTAGTGCTGTGAACTGTTGTCTAGATCCATTCTTATATTACTTTTCCTTTGATGGCTTCTGGAAGAAAAAAGAAGATGTGGATCCGGCAAGAGAGCAGTAACCTTAGGATATGCTATTTCAATGTATAATTCCAGTCATATTATGGTTTTCCTATTTTCCAAAAAAAGTGATTGTGTAGCAATGGGACAGGTATTTTGTTCAACTGTATTGGGAGTTTTTTTAAGGCAATTGTTTAATAAAATGTTTCTGAAGCTTCGAATGATAATGACAGAGGAGGATTGTAAAAGGCTTGTTGTTAGAGTTAGGACATTTTGACAAAAATTTTAACACTTCTTCAGTTTTCGAAAAATTGTTAATACTTCAGGAAATATGCTCATTTGAGAATACAGACATAGAGGCAAATCTATAGCACATAAACAGGAAAGGTGGAGTTGCTGGTAGACTTTTCTCAGCTTCAGTCAGACACAGCCTGTTACCTCTGTGATGGTGTTGTTCCTATATCATCAAAACAATGTTAGTCCAGCTGCAACATCGCAACTGACCAATCACATTGTCAGAGCATTCAGTTTGCATTAGCTAAGACGCTAACTAATGCTATTAAAAACTATCACAAGCAAAGCAAGCTAAATTTGGCAAACAGCCAATGAATTTGTTATATTGCATTAATTAATAGAAAAAAACCCTTGAAACATTTACTATTTGTTCCAGAAGAGAGTTTATATAAACAAAGGTATTTTTGTTTTCTTTTTTTCCACCATTGCATAGCTTTGACATCACACAACGTGACTGGTCGGTTGCAGTATTACTCTTCATTGTAATAATACTCATCCAGGATGATCAACAGTGCCTGACTTGTAAAAATTCCCCATGAAGTGCTGTTCAGTGTTCTGAACTTCAGCTATTTCAGCTGCTACTGAGGAGAGGGGCTGTGTGCTTGCCTGTGTGCAGGTGGAAGGTAAAGACAGCACCGTTGACATCTAATCTGATAGCAATTTTTAGTATTAATAAGTGTCTGTTTATACACACACACACATATATATAAAACCATAAATATAAAGCACCTTGCAGCAGTGAACAAAAAATGAGAAGACTTACTTGTTGAACAGTTCATTATTGAGTTTATTACAAGTTCTACTATGAAATTTGATCCCTGGCTTTTTATTCCTTAATAATCATTCGTGTCAATTATTTCTAAACTTTGTTAGATCTTATAAAACTATGTTTGCTTTTGTATATAAGAAGATGTTAAATTAAAGAAAATTAAAAACCATGTGAAAAACAAATTGTTTTATTCTTTTACGTAAGTGATACGACTCTTAGATTGCATCATTACATTTCCTATTGCAATAGTTGACTTTTTAACCTCTCCAGTCATCTCACTTGACACAGCTAAATACCACAGAGATGGATGTGTGAGTGTTGTGCTCAGCTGCAGTTTTAATCAAGGGTATGTATACATTTCTTTTATCGCCATGAGCACATTAAACATTCACTATGGCCGCACAGGTTTATGCTGGGGCAATATGATTATTTTAGACCTGCTGTTAGTCATTATCATCTCTTACTGTCATCTTGCCATAATTCATATCCTAATGAGTAGAGTTGTTAATATCAGCTGGTGTGTCATGTGTTGCATTTGAAAACAGCAAACTTAATTTACGTCAGCAACCACAACCAGAGTTTCCTGTTCCATACTAGCTCCCCTCACGTCGCACAGATGAACAGCACAGAAGGACATGTTCGCTGCTTGGCTGCAATACTTCATTAAGGACCAAAAAGAACGTCTTTTCTGATCATGAACATATCAAACAGCACCACAGAAGACGAACAGGTTTACGCTGGGGTCTTTGGCTGCGTGATGGTGATAGGTCTACCTCTCAATGCAGTCGCACTGTGGATTCTTCTTCGCCGCCACAGCCTCAAATCACCCCACGCTGTCTTCATGGTCAATCTGGCATTCTCAGACCTGCTACTCATCATCTCTTTGCCCATGAGGATCTACTTTCATGCCACAGGCACCTGGCCTCTGAGCAATATGGCGTGCCTCATCATTACAATGCTCTTTCGTGACAACATCCGTTCCAGCGCTATGTTTATCACCTTCATCAGTGTGGACAGATTGCTGGCTGTGGTTTATCCTCTGAGGTCACGCCATTTAAGAACCTCGTCCAATGCCTGGAAAGGAGCTGCATTCGTCTGGAGTTTTATGCTGGTGGTGAATATCCCAGAGAGTTTGGACTTTCTAGAACATTTGCAGGACCACTCTCAACGTACCTGTTTTAAATCTTATGACTCTTACAAGGATTTATTGAGTAAAACTCGATTGGCAGTTATTTACCTTCAGATTGTGTTACTGGTCACAATGCTAGCAGTCAACATTGTTTGCACCATTATGGTGTCTTGGACTCTGCACAGACATCTCAGTGACTCTGCAAAGGTCAACAACAAGATGAAAGTTATGCTGGTCTTTGTCATGAACTTGGTTTTGTTTGCCATGTTCTTACCTGTGCCTATAGGAATGGCTGCACAATACAAAAAAATCAAGCCGCTGGTATGTCTTACTGTTTCTAACTGCTGTCTGGATCCTCTGTTGTATTACTTTTCTTTTGACTCCTTCTGGAGGAAAAACGAGAACTGTAGATAAAAGACCTGCTATTTCCAAAAGTTGGTATTTGATTTACAATGGGATCTATATTTTTTAAGAGGAACAACCTGTTTGTTCACAAACTTTTCTGTAGTTCAACAATTTGTATGGCTTCACAAATAAACCAACATTAACATGTTTGCGAAGCTTTGCGTGTGAGACAGATGGTGAAAAGGCTAGTTGAAGTAGTGGTTTCGTGTTTTATTTAGACCTATGCTGCAGCATGACAGCATCAACCACCAAAAGAATGGTTGCTGTACTAGAAACTGAAGCTTAAAAAAGACAGTTGCAAAGCTTTTTTTTAGTTTACACATTGAAGAGGTTACTTGTTGTCAGCTTAAGAACTTCAGTTGATATCCTTTGTTAATTTTTTCATATTTAGTTTGACTATTTGGATCTATTCATGTGCAAAGTTTAGTGCGCTTCTGTTATTTTTCTCCTAAAGCCTTCTCCTGAATGATTTTTCTAAAAAACAAAAACAAAACTAACTGCTTATCTTTCTCAAATAGTTGAAAAAGACAGTGTGAGAAAAGGGTTTTGATTGAGAGCCTATTTTACATTTTGCTCATTGTTCAGTTGAGGAAGCAGCCTGTTTTCATCTGCTGGAGAGTTAAAGGGAAAAAAAACCCCTCATGGTTTGTCCTCCGGAAGTCACTGCTGCAGTACAAGATACAGTAGGGCACAGGTTACAAACCACATTTTAACAGAAATGTTTCAACTTTTCATTGCTAGGCTTGTTCAATACAACATCGTCTCCTATGCTGCCCTTAGCAGCTTGCAACATCTGCTCGCTGTGGTTTATTCTCTGAGGTCAACTTCAAACCTATTTCTATATCTGAAATGGAGCTGCACACGCCTGGCTGATCTTGCTGGTGGGGAAAATCACAGAGGGTGTGAGGTTTCGAAAGCAGTTAAGCAATTTTGAACTTTCTCAGGGCTCTCAGCATCATGAACAGATTCTTGCTGCAACATCAAAGTGTCATAATTTGGCTGTGGAGTGGGCATGGAGTAGACCCACGTGCAGGACATAATGCTGATGCTAACCTAAACTGATACTAACTCAGGGAAGTAAGAATTTGGGAACTTAGAAACTAAGGAACTACGAAGAAAATGGGGAACACACAAGGCAAATGACACACAGCATTAAGGGACAACATGATAACGAATTGAGGAGAATTTAGAGTGTAAATACACACAAGCTTACAAAGCAGAGTGGATTCACCTGGGGAACACAGCTTGGCAGAATCTAACTAGTGTAACAGGGGAAGCAAAACTAAACATGACACACATGAGACGGGGGACTGTCAAAATAGAACAGGAAACATAATAGTGAGACAGAGACAAAGACACAGACGAAAAGATAAACAGACACAGAGACATGACTTACTGGGGAGACAAGACTAATTTGACATAACTAAACAGTGAGACCAGAAAACAACAGAGACAGATTACAGACAGAGAGACATAGGACACAACTGGGGAACAGACAGGGATGACAAAGAGAACTAACAAAATTATAATAAACAAAAGCTAGAAAAGGCACAAAAACACTAAAGTTTGTGCCTGAGGCACAAAAACCCTAACCCTAACCCAAAACTACCATCAGAAGACTAAAGACCTAAATATAAATCATTTCTTAAAAGCAAAACAAATCGTTAACTCAAAAGAAAAACTCAAAACCGTGGATCCAGGACCTAAGGACCCTGACACAAAGTTTCAAACTCAAAAAAACAAACAATCCAGGCTGTTTTATTCAGTATTCATGCACTAATTAGTACATTCACTAATAATTTAAAACATTTTAGGAAATAAGCTTACTTGAGACAAACATGATGTCTCAAGTTCAAATGTTTTATGGCAAATACAAATACAGAAGCATAAATATGGTACAAAAACTGGAATAGGAGATACACCCATTTAGTATTAAATGTAAAAATTATCTAAATGTTTGGCCCTGTGGGAAACACTTGTTTGTTTTCTTGCACAACCACAGCATGGGTTGGTTTGTTTTTTTCTACTTGCTGCTAAAAACAGCGGAGTCAAACTCTGTGTCACCGTACTCCCCCACAAACTATACAAACATTTTTAATATGCAATATAAACTTGACTGTTAATCAGCTTATATCACCATAAATAACCATAGAAAAATTTCCATAATTGATAACCTATTGCAATAAGCCAGCCACAGAGTGTTTTGAGGCCCTCCAAGGCTTGGAGGCTTGTCTCCCCTCACCCCACTCCCTGCCGGTGGCTGATGCCCTCAGACGTTGGTGCGTTGATGGTAGTGATGGGATTTCCGGCTCTTTTTAGAGAACCGGCTCTTTCGGCTCGGCTCACTAAAAAGAGCCGGCTCTTTCAGCTCCGAACCGGCTCTTCAGGTTGTTTTGTTGCTTTAATTTATTTATTATTAACAATAATATAAAATTATGCACAAAAGGAATCACTAATGTAAAAAAAAAAAAAGTGGGTTTATTTATATATGTTTATATATAAATATATGGCCCCTAGAGACAAAACACGTACAAATTCCAAAACACATTTCTAGCGTTAACTGAACTTCCAAAACAGAGCTACCTAGATCACTTAAATTACACAATTGAAAACATATGTGTATTGTTTGTGTATTTATACACAAGCACTCATATATATTCAAATAATTTAAAAAAAATGTTCATTTACCTGTTACTACCACACACCATATCCGGTTGTTGGTACTTCCTGGCTTGTGTAGCCACTAGGTAACAAAAGCTCAACACTGCGCCTAGCATTCTTCAGCACTTCTGTTGTCTTTTGTATGTGTTTTGGAGTTTTTATGTGCTTCTGAGTTTTTACGGGTTTTGGAGTTTGTACGTGCTTCGGAGTTTGTTCGTGCTATGGAGTTTTTACGTGTTTTGGAGTTTTTACGTGTTTTGGAGTTTGTTCGTGCTTCAGAGTTTGTACGTGTTTTGAGGTTTGTACGTGCTTTGTCTCTAGGGGCCACCGTAAATTTACTTTTATTTATTCACTCCACATAAAATGTAATAAAAAAAATAATATAATACAAAAACCAACTATTCACATTTCAACTTTTAACTATTTAAATTTTCAGCTTTTTCCTTTTAAACAAATTTAAAGTGAAACAACACAAAACACTGCAAACCACAACACAATTAAATATAAATTCAAATATGAAAACAAAAAGAAGATGCACATTCTCTGTCATATGGGCCTGCATGAATAAACTTTCTGAATCCTTTATCATCTGCAACTGAAAATAGTTGTGGATGATTACTATACCTTTCTAATGTGACGTTGTTGTCCCTGGCTCTCTTTCTCTGTCTCTCCCTCCCGCTCTGTTCCTGTGCTACTGCGAGTGTAACTTCCGCCCCTCCCCCCTCTTCCCAGCGCAAAGCACAAGGCTCGCATGCGGAGTGAGGCGGAAAAAAAGTGGGAGAGAGAGGGTGAGAGAAAGAAAGAAAAAAAACCCCACGGCTCGCGTCGTTCACGTCAAAGATCCGGCTCTAAGAGCCATTTCGTTCGCGACAGACACATCACTAGCTGATGGCTCTAGGTGTCCGTGGCTGGGCACTCAGGTATGTACCGGCTCACTCCCGGTGGCTGCTTAGCGGGGTCTGGCGCCCGGGGCTTGGTCTGGCCCCTTCCGGGGGTTGAGGGCCCTCAGGCCTGCTGCTTGGTTCACTCTGGCGCACTGGCTGCCGGCAGAGCCCGTAGCACGTCACTGCAGCCCTCTTTGGCTTCTGCTCCGTGGCTTCTGGGTGACCCCTCATCTGGGGCTCTTCTCACCTCTTCCCAGGAGGGTGGCACGGATGCCCTTCCGACGGTCCTCCTCGGAGATGGGCCTCTGGATGTCTCGGGCCTGGATATCCTCCATGCTTACTTCATGCCCTGGGGGACGGGGCTATGGCTCCCCACACCCTCTAGCACATAGGTGTCAAACTCTGGCCCGAAGCCATACAAAATTACTATTAGAGCTGGCCTGCCAGTATTATACAGTGCATGTACTGCTAATACTACAATTCCCAGAATGCTCTGTTGGTGTTTTGGCCCGTCAGTCACGACAGGACCCATTAGCACCCTGTCCTCTGTTGACCATAGTCATAGCAACCATGCAAATACTGCCATGCTACCTATACCAAAATGGCAAAAAGAAAGGCAGAAAACAGGAGCTTTCTGGACAGGTGGGAGAATATGATGAAAATTTAATAAATGATAAAATGATAAAATTAAATTCAGAAGGCTGCAAATACAATTTTTATTTAAGAAATGAATTCCACTGATGTGTTATTTAATTGGAATTTTGATGCAGCGTGTGTGCAATATCAAGTTATATATACGTTTATATAAGTTAGATATATATAACTTTGCTTGTTCCATATTCAGTTTTTCAGCAAAACTTGTTTGAGTCCATAAAAAAAGATTCCTTGTAATATTTGGAGGAAGATTTTTTTCAATGAATATTAATGTTAGCCCGCGACTTTGATCCAGTTTTGAATTTTGGCCCACTGTGTATTTGAGTTTGACAGAGAAACCTTTTGAATACGAGTGCGCTGATCCACACAGGTGTGCACACAGGTGTTCACTGTTCATAAACACAAACTACACCTGTCTTGGCTGCTACCTCAAAGCACATTGTGCGCTATCGGTCCTGTGTGCTGCACTACAACATTCAGTATTTAGCATTTACTGTTATTTACACTTAGCTAGATTAATGCAATGGTGTTGTGTTTATTATGTTGCTTTCTTTTTTGCTTGTTTCCTTTTTTCTCTCCTTTTTTTCCTCTCTCAACAGGTGATCCAGGAGATTTTTGTCTTTTTAAGTGCTTTTTCTCACTGTCCCTCTTCCCCTCTGTTTTTCTTTTCCTTCCTCTCTTTCTTTCTCCCTTTCCTATCCCCCAGCCATGTCTGTCCCATCTGTAACAACTAAAAATAAAATAAAATAAACAAATGAAGAATCCCCCCCCAAAAAAACAAACAAACAAACAAACAAACAAATGCTGAGTCTACAAGAGTTTCTCTGGACTGGTGTTCAGAAATGAGCTGGCGTTAGTCTTCTACACAGTGCAAGATATGACCTTTGTTGATGGGGTGTAAGAGGCTACTGGGATCCCTAGAGGCAGCCTGTTCATGGTGAGGAAATCTTTTTTGCCTGAGGTTCTTTGTTAGCAGGCCATCAATGGCACCCTTCATAGGCTGCGTCCACTGAGAATGCTCCAGAACATGTATTAGACATCCTGCCTGTAAACACACATGAGGGACAAGGGGATAGCTTGGGACTGCAGTTCCGAGAGGCAGCATTTCCAGAGTGTCTGCATGTGACATAAGACTAGCTCCTTGATCTGACCTGTCACTGCTTTAACTCTGTGTTAAGCAGGAGATCAAGAACTGTGGGAAGCTTTACTTCAGACTGCTTCAGGTCTTCCGATGCAATGGAAACTCCAGCAGTACATCCTAGTCGCGCCCTGCAACTAAGAAAGATCTGTGGAAACCCAAGTGCTTCTGGTCCATTTTGCCTGGAAATGGAAGCTATCAAAATATTGCAAAATCAGCATGACAACATGTTAATACGCTGAGATTTGTTTTAAACCAGTCATTTTTACAGGCGATCCAAATACCAGTAAGTAGTACACACTACAAAACGCTCGGTCAAATATGGACCGAGCCAACGCTGGGTTGTTTCAACTTAACAGGGTTGGGTTACTGGTTTGACCCAGCACATTGGGTTAGGATAACTATCCAAAAATTGGGTTAAATTGACCAATGTTTAAAGTTGAGGTTACCAAAAACTGAGTCGAAACGCAGAACCCATCACAAGGGTTGTATTACCATTAACATTTGGGTTAAGATTCCTACTTAGCATAAAATTCAGCATATAAAAACTAAATTCAAAACAGACTTTCTCAAAAAATCTTTTTATTGCCATATGATACATAGAACATAGACAGCAAAATTCATAAAAAAATATGTCATTGAAAGTAAAAAGCAAGTAGCAAAAAAGTAATTGATTCATTATATTATATTATATCCATTGCTTCAAATCAGTCTTTGGTTACAGCACACATGCTTTGTAAAGTTGGCTCTGTTTTTACTCTTAAAGTTAAAAAATTTTTAAAGTTAAGAGTTTAAAAAACTCGATGATTTTTTTCAGCACTTAACATACATCAACACTTTGGAAAAGTGGCAAGAGGGAACCTCCCTCTCAGATCATTTCATGCACCTTTATGGGCAACATTTTAGGCTTCCATCATAGCTAAATGAGCTCTCATTCATTTGATCATATTTGGTTCATGTCCTGGGATTCATCTATTCCTGGGATAGATGACGGTGTGAAGGAATTCCCGAACCTGGACGCATGACTTTGGGTAACTTGCATCAAAAACAAAAAATGCTTTGAAGCAGCCATCAACAAACCTTAGATTGCTGCAAAAAGCATAAACAAATCTATCTTCTAGTATCAGGCAACATGAACATTTTCTTGGGGTTCCTTTGGTGCTTAATTCTTCTTCCTGATAGAACAAAGCCTTTTCCTGACAGTGCGTAGACACTCCTCCAGAAATCCAGTTGCTGCAAGAGATCTGCAAGGGCTGAACCACGCATCCTGTAATTTTTAAAGAAAAGGGTCAATAAAGTAAAATTTAAAAGATTTTTTGCAACTGTTTGATTAATGTCAATTGTCTGTAATCCTGGAGCGGTGAGTTACAACACTATGCTTGACATTTGCTCAGAGAGGACAAAACAAAAATGAGGCAGACCAGTCTGTGGCCGTGAATGCTTGCAATGAATTGTTAGGAGATGGACTAAGCCAAGTATCATGTTTCACACACTTTATACTGTCACAAGGTTGTACAAAACATTTTGCCACCTTCGCAATAGATTTAAACAAATGCTATTATTTATGCCTCTATAATGTGCATATGACTGAAGATGTCACTTGGATGAGTGACATATAATGTGCATACATCTTTTAAAGATATGGAAATTGAGTACATACAAACTGTATGTTTATTTTTATAATCACAATGTCACAAAAAAAAGAAATCCAACATTTTTGACTGATCCTCTTTGTTTTCATCACCCAGCAGACACACTTTAGGACAGGGGTGGGCAATTCCATTTAGTTCGTTACCAGGCCTCTGGAGAACTTCAGAACATGTTGAGGAGCTAATTTAGCCATTTAAATCAGCTGTGTTGGTTCAAGGACACATCTAAAACCTGCAGGGACACCGGCCCTCGAGGCCTGGAGTTGCCCACCCCTGCTTTAGGAGCTGTCACTGGAGTCATTTTACTTGGGCCAGCACAGGGCAGTGTCCCTGACGTTCTGACCAAGAAGCCTAAATGTAGCCACAGTGAAAATGCCACACAAACCACCACCACCACCACCAACAACAACCATAACAACAACAGCAACAAAAAACGTATAACTGATTTAGCTTATGTACAAGAAATACTCACTTTTCTCCATAGTGCTCTATGAAGTGTAAAATAAGTATCCGGATCCTCCATCTTTCATGAATGGATATGTGCTGGTGTTCCTCAAAACTGGCAAATAAAGATATTCCCCTCAGGTGCACCTTACGGCTGTTATAAAGTTAAATAATTAAATTTAAAACATTTTTAATGTTAATTTTAGAATAATTTAATATACTTGTGATGGCTGCAGTTACAGCCACACAGTGGTAATATCTACTGAACATCAGTGTTACAATAGAGGCGTACACACTACCCTTACATTTTCCTTTCTTTAAATATAGGATTTAATTTACAGGGTAATAAAGAATTGGTTTTGGGTTAGAATTAATTTACTTATACAATCACATAATACTGTAATAAGTGCGCACATTTTAGTTTACGCTGTTATGTATGTCTGATTTAATCTTTCTTTGTTTTCTGAGTTACCTTAGTGGCAGCTGCCCCAGTCCCTTGGTGAGCTAAAAGGTGGAAAAAGGGCGGAGCAAGCCTATGTGGAGACCTGCAAATTGGGTCATACCACAATTCTGGATCATGGGGGGAAATGGAATTTGTTATGTTAGTTTAAGTTGGGTTTGTGTGTTCTATCCCTTTCTGTACGGTGGTCCCTAGAGACAAAGCACGTACAAACTCCAAAACATGTACAAACTCCAAAGCACGTGCAAACTCCAAAACACGTACAAATTCCAAAGCACGTACAAATTCCGAAGCACGTACAACCTCCAAAACATATGCAAACTCCAAAAAACAACGGAAGTGCTAGGGGAAGTGTTGAGCTCGATTCGCAAAACAAATGCCAAGTTTGTTACAAACACATGGAGTTGGATACCGTTTGTAGTTTGTACGTGTTTTGGCGTTTGTACGTGCTTTGTCTCTAGGAGCCACCATACTTTCTGTGTTTTGTTTTTGTGGCTGATTAGCCAAGTTTCCCCTTTGTCTCGTTTAGGTAGGTTAGTTTGTTTGAGTTAGTAGTATTGCTTGTTGCCAGCTTTTCTGGCAACAAAGAGTTCCATTACTTTAACCTCTTTTATGGGCCCACGATTTTGAATTCTCTGTATAATTTAACCAAGTTTGTTTTAACGTCAAATAAAAAAACTTTTTTTGCACTTTAACCCTTGTGCACCCTGGACCAAAAAAAAAAAAAAAAGGGAGGGGGGGGGGGGTCACACAGACCCCGGCAGCGCAGACCCAGGTCTCGTCGCGAAACAGGGCCCCGGCTCGGGGTGGGGGCGGATGGGGGTCAGGTGGACCCCCTGCTATAGCGGGTCTCGTCACAGCGTCGGACAAAGGCACCTAATCGGCTGTAACCCTCCATCGATCGGGTAAGTTACGATGGCAAACCTTGGGGTCTGGAGGGACCCCCAAGCGCCAAGGCAACAACTCTCAACTTCACATCATCATCTTCATCATCATCATCATCGTCTCCTTCTCGAGAGTGTTCACGTAAACCGGCCTCAGTGAGGACCTCGGACTCTCCCTGCCTGCTAGTCCTCCTACCTCCTTCCTCTTGGTTCTCCTGCTCCTCGCAGGGTAGGGCTTAGCCTTACGGGCCCCGGGTTACGCGTAAACCGGCCTAAGTGAGGACCTCGGACCTTCCATGCCTGCTGGTCCTCCTTCCTCCTTCTGCTCCATTCTCCTGCTCCTCGAAGGCGAGCACCTTGCCGGATGGGCCCCGGTTTACGCATAAACCGGCCTAAGTGAGGACTGGGGTAGCTCTCTACTCCGTGGGTACTCTGTGACCACTTAGTAATGGCGATGGGGTATTTCGCAACCCCAATGCACGTTCGTAAGTTACGATGGGAAACACTAGGGTCTGGAAGGACCCCCAAGCGCCACGGCAACAACTCTCAACTTCATATCATCATCTTCATCATCATCATCATCATCGTCTCCTTCTCGGCAGTGTTCGCGTAAACCAGCCTAAGTGGGGACCTCGGACTCTCCCTGCCTGCTAGTCCTCCTACCTCCTTCTGCTCTGTTCTGCTGCTCCTCGAAGGCAAGCACCTTGTCGGATGGGCCACGGGTTATGCGTAAACCGGCCTAAGTGAGGACCTCGGACTCTCCCTGCCTCCAAGTCCTCCTTCCTCCTTCTGTTCCGTTCTCCTGCTCCTCACAGGGGAGCGTTTAGCCGGATTGGCCTCGGGTTACGCGTAAACCGGCCTTCGAGAGGAGCAGGGATGTTCTCTACTCCACGATTACTATGGGGTCAAAGCGTACCCACGATGGGGTATTTCGCCACCCCAATACACATTCGTGAGTTACGATGGCAAACACTGGGGTCCGGAGAGACCCCGAACCGCCGGAGGAAACAACTCTCAACTTCACATCATCATCATCATCATCATCATCATCATCGTCGTCTCCTTCTCGGCAGTGTTCGCGTAAACGGGCCTAAGTGAGGACCTCGGACTCTCCCTGCCTCCAAGTCCTCCTTCCTCCTTCTGCTCGGTTCTCCTGCTCCTCACAGGGGAGCGTTTAGCCGGATGGGCCTCGGGTTACACGTAAACCGGCCTTCGAGAGGAGCAGGGATGTTTTCAACTCCACGATTACTATGGGGTCAAAGTGTACCCACGATGGGGTATTTCGCAACCCCAATACACATTCGTGAGTTACGATGGCAAACACTGGGGTCTGGAGAGACCCCGAACCGCCATTCGTGAGTTACGATGGCAAACACTGGGGTCCGGAGGGACCCCGAACCGCCGGAGGAAACAACTCTCAACTTTAGATCATCATCATCATCATCATCATCATCATCATCATCGTCGTCGTCTCCTTCTCGGCAGTGTTCGCGTAAATGGCCCTAAGTGAGGACCTCGGACTCTCCCTGCCTCCAAGTCCTCCTTCCTCCTTCTGCTCCGTTCTCCTGCTCCTCACAGGGGAGCGTTTAGCCGGATGGGCCTCGGGTTACGCGTAAAACGGCCTTCGACAGGAGCAGGGATGTTCTCTACTCCACGATTACTATGGGGTCAAAGCGTACCCACGATGGGGTATTTCGCAACCCCAATACACATTCGTAAGTTACGATGGCAAACACTGGGGTCTGGAGGGACCCCGAACCGCCATTCGAAAGTTACGATGGCAAACACTGGGGTCCGGAGGGACCCCGAACCGCCGGAGCAAACAACTCTCAACTTCAGATCATCATCATCATCATCATCATCATCATCATCATCATCAATGTCTCCTTCTCGGCAGTGTTCGCGTAAACCGGCCTAAGTGAGGACCTCGGACTCTCCCTGCCTCTCCATCCTGTGACCTCCTTCTGCTCCGTTCTCCTGCTCCTCGCAGGTGAGCGCTTTGCCGGATGGGCCTCGGGTTACGCGTAAATGGGCCTAAGTGAGGACCTCGGGCTCTCCATTGCTCCTCGTCTTCCTTGCTCCTTCTCCATCATTCTCCTGCGCCTCGCTAGTGAAAGAGCAGCTGTTTGGCCTGCCTATTACGCGAACACCGCCCTCCAGTTGGACCTCGGGCTCTCCGTGCATCCTCGTCCTCCTTGCAGCTGTTTGGTCTGCCTATTACGCGAACACCATCCTCCGTTTGGACTTCAGACACTCCTTGCCTCCTCCTCATCCTTGCTCCCTCTACATCATTCAGATGCTCCTCGCTAGCGTACGCTTAGGTCTCCGGAGGGCCGGTTTCGCGAACACCCCCCTTCGGTGAGGACCTCGGGCTTTCCGTGCCTCCGTGTCCTCCTTGCTTTCTCTCCATCATTCTCAAGTGCCTCGCTAGTGAAAGCGCAGCTGTTTGGCCTGCCCATTACGCGAACACCGCCCTCTGTTTATGCTCCTCGCTAGCATACGCTTATGTCTGCGGAGGGCCGGTTTCGCGAACACCCCCTTCGGTGAGGACCTCGGGATCTCCGTTGCTCCGCGTCCTCCTTGCTCCTTCTCCTTCGTTCTCATGCGCCTCGCTAGTGAAAGAGAAGCTGTTTGGCCTGCCTAGTACACGAACACCGCCCTCGGTTTATGCTCCTCGCGAGAGTGGGCTGAGGTCTGCGGAGGGCCTATTACGCGAACACCGCCCTCCAGTTGGACCTCGGGCTCTCCGTTGCTCCTCGTCCTCCTTGCTCCCTCTACATCCTTCTCAAGCGCCTCACACCGCCCTCCGTTTATGCTCCTCGCTAGCGTACGCTTATGTCTGCGGAGGGCCGGTTTCTTGAACACCGCCATCGGTGAGGACCTCTGGATCTCCTTTGCTCCTCGTCCTCCCTGCTCCCTCTCCTTTGTTCTCAAGCGCCTCGCTAGTGAAAGAGAAGCTGTTTGGCCTGCCTATTACGTGAACACTGCCCTCCAGTTGGACCTCGGGCTCTCCATGCCTCCTCGTCCTCCTTGCTCCCTCTACATCGTTCTCAAGTGCCTCGCTAGTGAAAGCGAAGCTGTTTTGCCTGCCTATTACGTGAACACCGCCCTCCAGTTGGACCTCGGGCTCTCCGTGTCTCCTCCTCCTCCTTGCTCCCTCTCATTGTTCTCAAGTGCCTCGCTAGTGAAAGAGCAGCCGTTTGGCCTACCCATTACGTGAACATGGCCCTCCATTTATGCTCCTCGCGAGCGTACGCTTAGGCCTGCGGATGGCCGGTTTCGCGAACACCGCCCTCTAGTTGGACCTCGGGCTCTCCGTTTCTCCCTGTACTCCTTACTCCCTCTACATCTTTCTCAAGCGCCTCGCTAGTGAAAGAGCAGCTCTGTGGCCTGCCTACTACGCGAACACCGCCCTCCGTTTGGACTTCAGACACTCCTTGCCTCCTCCTCATCCTTGCTCCCTCTACATCGTTCTCAAGTGCCTCGGTAGCGTACGCTTAGGTCTGCGGAGGGCGGGTTACGCGAACACCACCATTTTTGAGGAACCCAGTACCTCCTACACACACACACACACACACCCACACACAGACACACACACACACACACACACACACACACGAGGCAGTGAGGAGGAGAAGGAGGTTGTTGCTACGCCTGCGTCGCGAAACCAGGGCTCATTGTGTGCGCGCCCGGAGTAGCTACGGGGAAACACGTGGGACAACCGACCAGTTTGGGGTCATGGTTTATTCAACGCGTATTTTCGGTGTGGTTTAACTTGGTAATCTGATCTGAAAGACTTTCCCTGAATGTGCCTTAATTTCACCTCTTTTTCCTTTCTCCTTTTCTTAGCTTACTGAAAATGTTGGCGACCAAAGGCCGGATTCAGGGACGTGTGCTGCTTGTGCTACTCGCGTTACGTGGGCAAACTGCTCGCTGTCATCATCGATACAAAGGTAAAGTGCAATCCCAGGGTTGTGTGCTGCTTGTGGTACTCGCTTTATGTAGACAAACTGCTTGCTGTCAACATCGATACAAAGATAACAAAAGAATAGCCTAGTGTAACGTAGTGTTTCATGTTTTGTTTTGTTTTTTTCTAGAATGATTCAAATGTAACCATCGTTTCCCCAACCCCGCAGGCTCTGCGACCCGTGAAGAACTGAGACTCCTTCTGGTCGGTATAACAGGCTCGAGAAAGAGTGCGTCCGGAAACACCATCCTGGGGGATGCGTACGCTTTCAAAGAGGACGTTTCGCCCGAGTCTCTCACCGACAGCTGTCTCAGAAAAGAGGCAGAGGGCGACAAACTGGTGGGAGAGGATGTGGTGAAAATCGGCCAGCTGCGGCTGGTCACAGAGTGTTACAAAGGAGATTACTGAGATTCGTTTGTAACAAAAGGCTGATTCTTTCAATGCACGCATCCTACGGTGAGATTTATATCATGTATTCACAGCCACCAGAGGCGCTGTACAGCACCGAGTGCCTGAAACACAGACAGTTTGTTGATATTTTTTTAATGTAAACCTTCTTTTTTTTTCATGTAAACCTGTTCTTGACATATCTACTGAGATTCGTTTGTCTTGAAAGGCTGATTCAACCCCGTTGTTGACTTTTATTTTGCCTTCCAGATTGCCTCAGTTGTATCGTGAGTGTAATTTCAAATAAAATAAAATAAAACTCAGAAGCATCTGTGTGTTGTATTCTTCTTCTTCTTCTTCTTCTTCTTCTTCTTCTCATTATTATTATTATTATTATTATTATTATTATCATTATTATTATTATTATTGTGATTATGCTTCATTTTCATGTGCTGGGGTATCAATGACCCCCATGGTGCCACAGCAGCTTCTGTGCGTGGTCCCCAAGTGCTACGTTTTCTTTCCCGATCCCCTGACGAACCCATTAGAATCGCTCTGGGGCACTCTTCGACCCCAAATGATCATTCTGGGTTTTTTTTAACATTTTCATTCACCAGTCTCTACTGAGGTTGGGGTACTCTGGGACCCCCGGGGTCTGGGGCTGCCCCGAAGGGAAGCATGAGGGTTAACATTTTCATTCACCGGTCTCTACTGAGGGTGGGGTACTCTGAGACCCCCGGGGTCTGGGGCTGCCCCAAAGGGGAGCATGAGGGTTAACAGCGGCCTCCCATGGACGAACGCCATAGAGCCTGCCCGAAACTAGGAGAAAAATTGAAACGGGAGTGGCATCCGGGGAGGGAAACGTGGGTGTACGGGGCGCGGGAGCCAACCCTGATGCACGGCCTGTGAAATACGACCCAGTGGAGAAGGCGACGTGAGAGGATAGTGCTTGTATTACGCGAAACTCCCTGGCTTGTGGAGGACAGATGTGTGATAAGCATGAACACAGGCTCATGAACACAGGCTCATGAACACAAGCTCATGAACACAGGCGCAGGTCTCATGGAGAGGGTCTGAAATTGAGTCTCATGCGCTGAATAAAAAAAAAAAAAACAAATTAGGCAAGGTGAAATTGTAGGCCGGGAGTGATATTGGGTTGGTTCTGTTTTTTTTGGGGGGGGGTTGTGCAAAACACACACGGAACAGAGTGTGGTGGAGGCTGGGACACGGACAGAGCACAGCTTTCGTGTAGCTTGCGTGTCGCTTCACCGTATTGTCTGTTACCACACGCGGGAGCCAACCCTGATGCGCGGCCTGTGAAATACGACCCAGTGGAGAAGGCGACGTGAGAGGATAGCGCTTGTATTACGCGAAACTCCCTGGCTTGTGGAGGACAGATGTGTGATAAGCATGAACACAGGCTCATGAACACAGGCTCATGAACACAAGCTCATGAACACAGGCGCAGGTCTCATGGAGAGGGTCTGAAATTGAGTCTCATGCGCTGAATAAAAAAAAACAAAACAAATTAGGCAGGGTGAAATTGTAGGCCGGGAGTGATATTGGGTTGGTTCTTTTTTTGGGGGGGGGGGTTGTGCAAAACACACACGGAACAGAGTGTGGTGGAGGCTGGGACACGGAAAGAGTACAGCTTTCGCGTAGCTTGCGTGTCGCTTCACCGTATTGTCTGTTACCACACGCGGGAGCCAACCCTGATGCACGGCCTGTGAAATACGACCCAGTGGAGAAGGCGATGTGAGAGGATAGCGCTTGTATTACGCGAAACTCCCTGGCTTGTGGAGGACAGATGTGTGATAAGCATGAACACAGGCTCATGAACACAGGCTCATGAACACAAGCTCATGAACACAGGCGCAGGTCTCATGGAGAGGGTCTGAAATTGAGTCTCATGCGCTGAATAAAAAAAAATAAAAACAAATTAAGCAAGGTGAAATTGTATGCAGTCTTTATATATGCAGGGTAGTGAAATATCACAAAGTGCAATGCTGACTAGTACAACAAGTAACATTAGGCCGGGAGTGATATTGGGTTGGTTCTTTTTTTTTGGGGGGGGGGTGTTGTGCAAAACACACACGGAACAGAGTGTGGTGGAGGCTGGGACACGGACAGAGCAGAGCTTTCGCGTAGCTTGCGTGTCGCTTCACCGTATTGTCTGTTACCACACGCGGGAGCCAACCCTGATGCTCGGCCTGTGAAATGCGACCCAGGGGTACTCTGGGACCCCCGGGGTCCGGAGCACATAATAATTATGTTTAAAAGCTGTTGGTGGTCAGACTTTTATTGTGAAAGGCTTCATAGTTGCACGTCTGTCGGATTTAAAGGTGAACAGTAGTTTTTTTGTATGGCTGCTGAGGTGCACAGAATGAGCAGGTGCAAGTTAAACTTTGAGACGTTTCTCTTCACGTTAAGGAAAAAGCCGAACAGTGACGAAGACTTCCGGGTAGAAAGGACTAGTTTTCTTTGTTAGGATGAAGCTCCTTTCTCCTTCTGCTGCTGCTCCTCTTTCTGTTTGTGGAGCAGTGAGCAGAGGATGGATGGATGGATTCTCCGAAGCGTGTCTCAGCCCGGCGGGGTGGAGGAGGTGGAGGTCTCTCTGCCTCTGCTTTCTTCTTCCACCTTTTTTCATGTTTTTGGTTTAAACTCTCGTAGTGGGTTTGGTTCTTTCTGTCTCGCGGGGGGGCACTGCGTGTAGTTCGCGTGGCCGGCCGCGCGCTCTGATTGGCTGGCCGTGATTACCGGCACGCTTCTCTGCGCGGGGCGGACAAACACCGCGGGCGTCATTATGTTAATGAGCTTCTCCCGCGGCACGGGGCAGACCTGCCGCAGCATTCATCCCCTCGTCTTGCGCGCTAATGCCAGGCCGGGGGGGGTCACAGGGGGCGCGGGGGCAGGGGGCCGGTCATTGTCCCAAGCACGCTATATAAGCGGGCTGAGGCCGGTCGTGTGCCAGGCTCACCGGATCGCACGAGCTGATCCAGAGCAGAAAACACGCAGAGACACGCGCGCCGCTCCGAACTGCCACAGACTTCAGGTGAATTCCTCTTGCGTGGATCCCTCACGCCTCCTCTCCTCTCCCCGCAGTCATGGACTCGCTCTACTCCGACATCGACAGCAACAGCTGCAACTTCTTCCCGCACAGCGAAGACGAGGAGTCCCGCGGCCCACGCTGCGCGTCCCCGCAGCCCGAGCAGCAGCAGAAGAAGCAGCGGCGTCGCGGTCGCGCGCACAGCGACGTGACAGTGCAAGTGGTGAAGAAGAACCGGCGCCTGAAAGCCAACGACCGCGAGCGTAACCGCATGCACAACCTGAACGACGCGCTGGACGCGCTGCGCGGCGTGCTGCCCTCATTCCCGGACGAGACGAAGCTGACGAAAATCGAGACTCTGCGGTTCGCGCACAACTACATCTGGGCGCTGTCCGAGACCATCCGCATCGCGGACCTGCAGGCGGGTAAGGTCGGCGAGCCGCCCGTGCTGCTCAGCCCGTGCCTAGCCGAGGCCCCTAGCCCGGGCAGCGATGCCTGCTCCTGGAGCTCCAGCGGCTCCTCATCCTCCTCCTCCCCGGCCTACTGCGCATCCAGCCCGGGCAGCCCCGCCGTCCCCGAGGACTACAGCTGCCTGCGGCAGGACGCGCTGTACGGCTTCCGCAGCTTCGTGCCGGGCATCTACTGATCCATGAGCCCGGAGGTCCCGCTGGAATAAGACTGAGAGCCGCTATTTGCCTTACTCACACCTCCTTCTCCTCATCACCATCATCATCGTCGTGCTTCTACGGATGGACTGGAAATGAGAGGAACTGAATTTGATCTGTTTTTTATTATTAGTTTTGGGTTTTGTAAATTTCTCCAAAAACCTTTGCACTTTCCCCTCTCCCCTCTCTCTCCCCCACAGTCTGCAGGTTACAGTCAGTCTCAGTTTTTCTGTTTTCGTGTCGGAGGTGAAAAGTCAATTTTACAATTAGTAAAGTGATTCTGCAGAAAAGAGAGCGTGGAAATCGAGTTTCAACGCTCCCACAATAGACTGAAAGGAGCTGCCCGCATTCATTATGTATTCCACACACACACACACACCCTCTCTCTGCATGACTACTACCTACTTGTGAATAAACCATGTATGTTATAAGCAATGTGAGTGTAGTGTAACCACCAGTTGTGATATTGTAGGTTGACAACAATGAGACGATACACGCTGATGTGCATATCACTACTACTACGACTACTACCTACTTGTGAATAAACCATGTATGTTATGAACCACATGAGTGTAGTGTAACCTGTTGCATGTGAATAAATGATAACAATCAAACAAACCAGGTCTTTTGTCTTGTTTTATTATCTCACATCATTGTGGCGTAGCTACACACAAAAAAACCCAGCAAATGTTAATATGACATGCAAGCTCTTTACTTTTCTTCGAGGTATTTGACAATCACATTATCATCGGTCGAGCGTACACGCTTCGCCTCGGGTTCCCCGTAATCCGAATGCATTGCGGTGGGTACTCTATTTGAACAAGGTTCTGATATTTGACTAACATCCATTCCTCTCACAAGAGACTCTGAATATTTTATCATGACATTGCTCTGTGGACCAGGGCACGTTTTTCTTTTCCTAGACACAGCTGACATAGTGGACCAACTCACATATTCACATGAAAATCGTAAGAGTCTGTATCGGGGTCTGTGTCAGACTCCGAACACGCAGTCATGCGCGGGGGTGCCTCGGAAACTTCTGCTTCAGCGTCGTAGCTGCAGCCTGGTTGAGGTGAGATGGATGTAGAAATGTCGGCGCTCGGTCTGTGTCTTTTACGTCGAGTCTTCGGTGAATCGGAGCCTGAATCGGAATCATAAGAAGACAACTTTACGGGTTGAGCTTCTCTGTGGTGCTTAGTTATGGCCTTGCGGTATTTAGAATGGTTTCTCTTGCTACCGCTTTTCTTTGATGAAACGAAATCTGATTCATGCGAAGGATAGAGTCCTTGGTCCTTTCTCAGGCAGTCTTCATTCATGTCACCACAGGTTCTTGGTACAAACGTAACAATGTCAGCAAATGTTTGTCACAACAGTCATTTTTCCCAGATGACCAGATGTGTCTCCTCCGGGATATCCAACCCCGGCATCAGATCCTTGCGATCCAAAAGGATTAGGATCGCGAACATGATACATTTGTGCATGCCATAAAAGTGATTTGTGACCTTTTCAGCCAGTTGGTAGCTGCTCATCAATTCCATAGTACCATAGGGAATGCTGGCCTCTCGTTGCACAATCCTCCATGACAACAGCTTCTTCACTCGAAATAGCTCATTCGCGCTCAGCATGGAGAACACATGACACAACGCTTGTTTCTCATCGATGTAGTCAAGTTCTCCTTGGATTTTCAGTTCAAGAGGACATGTGACGTTGTAATCCTTGTGTGATGTCACAGCATCGGTTTTTAATGATTCAAACATGCCCATGATCATCGTTTCTGCATCCTTTGTGCCCATGAACCTGGACAGTTTGGAGATCAGACACTCGGGATGTAGCATGTGCTCAGTCTCATGTTTGTGTTTCTTAAACGCACGCTTGACGAAATCCTGCTGTTTTTCATTGAGACATCCTTGGTCTTCACTCAGTGTTTTCAATAACCACTCGAAATCATTTCAATTTTTGCTCAGGTAGTGTGAGATGCGAAATTTCCATGAAAGTTCCATCCCAGAACTACAGTAGATGATCCAGGCGTACACCAACTAACTCTTGTGAAGTTGAATGATATAACTGTTCAGTTGTGTGCTGTGCTGACATTTTATATGCATACCCCATAAGAGACCAAAACAAAAAAAAAATAATATCCGGACCGAGAGATAATCTCCCAACCGACAGTATGTTGCCCGACGCAAGAGCGCAATTTTACCTATGTATGTAGATTTTGTGTATTGCACAGATTTAAGATGTGTGCCCGTGTCAGTGAATGTGACGCTGTTCAGTGTACCATCCAGAATTATAAAGCGTAGTAGCTTTTGTCATGGTCCTCTGTCTCAGAGGAACACATTCATGTACTTCGCATGTTTCACACGATCAAGGCTTTTGTCGTCAAGTACAAACAACCATACAATATAAGAGTTCTTGTAACACCTTTAATGACATGCAAGGCATATATGTAAATGTAAAAGGCAGTGCAAAATACAAAACAAAAGAGATCAAGTGCAAGAGATGTAAGACATCCAGTAAGACCTGCTGTAAGAAATATAAAATGTTATACATGACGGTCTTTCCTTATGAACTGGATACTTCTGGTGGGTATCATAACGACCTCGGATCCCTCCCATCATCAAGAGTTCGACTACAGTGTTGATCAAAATACGTGTAAGACAGAAACAAGTAAAAGCTTCATGATTTAGATAATACATTCTGTGAACACTAACAAAGTTCATATATGGTGATTTCACATTATTGAAATGTAAATGTACAAAAAAGTTTCCCAAGGTACACCAGTGTTAGATAAAAGTACACACGTGACGAGAAATGTAACAGAAACAAACACTTCAACAATTCCCAGTTATCACAGTGGTCCCAGTAGTAAGTCATCATTGACGAGAAATGTAACAGAAACAAACACTTCAACAATTCCCAGTTATCACAATGGTCCCAGTAGTAAGTCATCATAGTGAGTACAGACCTTAGGCATATGAAGCACCGTAACACGATTACGAGCACCATATCAAAATTACAAACAAACACTTTCAACAATTCCCAGTTATCACAGAGGTCTGAGTAAGTCATCATTGCAAGTATAGACCTGAGGCATATGAAGTGCCATAACACGATTACACCCAAACTCGTGTGTGATGTCGATCTTAGGATCTCCATCCAGATAGTCAGGGGGTTGACTAAATAGCTGCTCTGGGTACCTGAGGTCAATGGCATAGCTTAAATCTGTCTCTGTTCTTTGCTGTTTAATCTGAGGCACAGTTGCATCCATGCCAGTTTTAGCTGCGAGCATAGAGATGAAATGAGCAAAAGTGGGACTCTCGGAAGGCATGCAATCAAATACGACCTTGACAAGGTCTAACGTTCCTTTGCCATAATTCACACAAACCCATCTATGTAGATAGTACACCATAGAGTTAAACTCCTTAGACGATGTCAAAGTCCGTACTCGATTGTCGGCTCTGTCGGTGATTGGCAGTAGGATGACACCAGTGTCATTATTTCTCGTGGAGCACCACATGGCCAGGATAACGCGGTCAACCAATACAAAACAACACCAATGAAAGTCTACGGCACCCATGTTAACATCAAACAATCTTGGTGTGTGTACATCAGAGGCTAGGATAGCTTCTGTGTTGGGCACGTTGCATCCCACCACGATGTGATCCCAGAAGCCTGGAACGTGCGGTATACACACGTATCTGTACGCCGACTGCAGCGGCATGGGGGAGTTGAGCCAGTTCCTGAAGGCCGTCACATCTTGTGCGTTGATCAAACTCTCGAAAGCTTAAACAGAAAAAAAAAGAAAACATACGAAAATATGAACATCGCTCGCAGTGGATAGCATAGACACACAAGACAACACTTTCACAACTAACCTTGTTTCAATTCGTCTACGGTGGGAGCGCTGCGGTGCAGGTGTATAATATCTTGTACGCTTCTGTTGATCTCGGTCCTAAATGGAGCTGTGTTATCTAGCTGTAGATCCCACTGAGCATCGGCTTCAGCTATGTTAGCCAGCTGACTAGCTGTAACGTTGACAGTAGCGCGTTTTGATACTATCTTGTGCTTAACACAACCTCGGTCTTTGGTGTAACACAGTGAGCATATCACACAACCACAGGCGCACTGAACTGGTCGGTTTAACTTGATGGCGTAATTACTGCAGAGTACAGTATTGTTGAATGTGCATTCGCAGAATGTGCATCTGATGGCCTTTTGCACCATTTCAAGTATGGATTGCAGGAATTCACGATACTCTCGGTTCCAGTCTTGGAAGTTTTCATCTGGACTCCTCCGGGACAGCCTTGGGAGGAAGGATGTGTCGGAAGGTGATTGTCGGTATGCTTTAGCGGTCGACTCGTCCCCGGTGTGGATGCTTGAGCTGGCTTCTTCTGTTATTGTTTTACCAACGTGTTCTTCAAAGGGGGTTGTTAGTTTGGGTTCGACTGACAGCCCATCTGAGTTTTCATGGCTGATGATCAGAGTGTGAGTATCCGCGCTAGGTTCTGCGTTATGCGGTGGTAAGAGGTACGAGGCTTGTTGGTCATTGCTACTATAAGCGTTACAGGTCCCTTCCACTACCGACACGAGCACGTCGGCAAATTGTGGACCATTTAGTGGGGTGAAATGTTCTTGCATGTCATTTATGTACGCAGCGCTCTCTTGAAACTCATCCATTACGTGGAACCTGTACAATTTGTTTTTAAAAAAAAAAACAGCATTAGTTTCCCTGTGATACAGATCAGTTGGGTTATGTTATGCAAAATGATTGACTTACAAACTTTCAGTGGCTCTTTTTGTCTCCTCAGCTGAGGGATCTGCAGACTCTGGGCCAGCGCTTTGTTGCTGCTGCTGCATTGTAACTTGTCGTGAGGTACCTTCTGACGGGTATGATGGGTTATTGTTATGGAACCTGTACAATTTTTTTTTAAAAACAGCATTAGTTTACCTTTGATACAGATCAGTTGGGTTATGTTATGCAAAATGATTGACTTACAAACTTTCATTGGCTCTGATTGTCTCCTCAGCTGAGAGATCTGCAGACTCTGGACCTGCGCTTTGTTGCTGCTGCGTTGTAACTTGTCGTGAGGTACCTTCTGACAGGTATGATGGGTTATTGTTATTTAACACCTGGATTAGCGCTTGGGTTTTTGCAGCGCTGATCAAGTCGATGTCGTGACCCGAGTTGTGACCGCCTTCAGTTGGCATATCACCTTGAAGCGGGGCTAGACTGCCGGTCTCGCAGTTTCCAAGTGCGGGTTCGCCGTGACGCTCGGATATGCAATCAGCGTCCTCCTTTGGATCGCGCAACATCTGTATCTCAGTGTTATCATGGACCTGAGTATCTCCAATGGTGGTGGTTTCGTGCGCTGTTTCAGCGGGGTCTATCTCAGGAGGAATCTCGTCCATTTTCAAGTCGAGGTTCTCCATTTGGCCTTTTGGTGCAGTGGGTGATGACTTGCTGAGCACACACTGTGTTTTTTGCGGAGGCGTTGTAGTTACCACACGTTTGGTTTTCGTTGTTCTTTTACAGGGTGTTTGGTTGGTTTTTGTATTCCAGCATTTCAGCCTCACCCGTTGAGGGTTACGCGATGGGACGCTTACACCTGTACTTGGTGAGGAGGCGCCCTTACTTTTCTTCTTGTTAGGAGTACTTTGTGGGGGGCTGTTCACAGGCTTTCCTGGTGAGGGGGGTCCATTGGTAGTGTTTTTGAGGTTTTGTTGGTTGGCCCCTTCTGCCAGGGAACTTGGCCAGGAAGTGACTTTGGTCTTCCGTTTCTTTTTTTGGCTGTGTTGGCTGTTGTTGGTGCTCTTGTGCTCTATCCGACATTGTTGAGCTGATGGGTTACGTGATGACACGCAAGCTTTTTTTTGTGCGTTCATTATTGGAGTGTTGTTTGTCGGCGAATGGCACTTGTTTTTTGCTGTTTGTTCACATTCAGCTGAGGGCCGAGTGAGATTAACAGAGGAAGCAGGGCTGTTACGTTTTAGTCCATTCCACGGACTACTGTTTCTTTCAGCAGTGTTTGTCAGTGCATCGTACTTGTTTTTGGGATTTTGTGTACGTTCCGCTGAGGTCTGAGTGACATTAACAGAGGAAGCAGGGCTGGTACGTTTTATTCCATTCCACGGACTACTATTTCTTTCAGGATAATATGGTGGTCTCTGTGCATCTTTGGTTTCTGATTCAGAGGAATCGGAATCTGAGGAACTAGACGAACTCGAACTCGATGAACTGGAATCAGAGGAACTCAAACGCACGTTTTGCACAGGTTGCATTTCTTCTTGTTCCTTGTCACAATCAGACTCATCGTCGGAGTCGGTGGTTTGTGGGCTGTTGAACTGTTTCTCGTTTCTCCACGGTCTCTTTGAACTACAAGTCTTCACCGGCGGAGCACGCGTGTGTGTAAGGCTTGTTTGTCTCGCATCATTCTTGGGACGTTGTTTCTGTTGTTGAGGTTTAATTCTGATGCTCTCTTGATCTAGACTGACTCTCGAGGTAGGCACGGGGTGCTTGATGGAGATGGGTTTCTTCCATCTGACCTCTCTGGTGGTCTGTTGCAGCCTTCGGGATGAGAGTGGTTTTCTTTGATCACTGTGGACATCCCTTATATTTTGCTGGTTGTCGTTTTCGCGGTACTGCCGCCTATCGCGTTTTATTTGGTCGACTGGTCTAGTTGCTACACGATCCGGTTCGCAGTACACACGGTTGTTATTCCTTTTAATTGGATATGGTCCTGCGGCCGGCCAGTTTTCCTGGCGGTTGTGGTGTCGCTCCTGCTCAAAACCTCTTCTGTCCAAACGAAGATATTTCTCTTTTTGGTTGTTTACCACAATCACGTTCCTAGGCCTCTTACGTGGGAAGCGATCTGCCTGGAGAACGACATCGTCGCTGGTGTCCTGTCTTGCTGTTTCTCTCGGAACAGCGACGGGTCTGTAGTTGTGTTTCGCTGTGTGTCGCTGAGCTTGTTTGAGTTCATATTCTCTCCTTTGTTGCACATTCCAAAGTACAGAAGGTACGCTGCGGTTTCTTTGGTCCATGTCCAGTTGCCCAACTGAAACTCTTAAATTAACTTTGTGTCTTATGAGATGAGATGAGCAGAACAGCCGCACACATACACGCTTACAGAGTTTTCCCAATGGACTGCACTTTCCCGACCGACATCCCCGACCGGCAGCACTTTCCTGATGGGCGGCGTTTTCCCAACGCGTGGCTTCAGAACTAGGTACTTAGCTCCTGTTCAACAATATCATCTAATATAACATTAACAAAGTTTCCCGACCGGCAGCGTTTTCCCGACCGGCTCTCGGTCGGGAAACCTTTCGTGATCGGGACTCTCGGTCGGCTTTGACATGCTATCCCCACTGAAACAATTTCTCATTAATGAAACTTTGAACCCTCAGCCTTAGATTGATGCCATGAGATTTATTTCTTTTGCATCACACAAAATCGATGCCATTTCACGTACAGGACACAGAATCCATCAAAACGGCAAACCTTTCTTTACACCAAAACTTTCCCGACCGAGGGAGTTTTCCCGACCGAGAGTCCCGACCGAGAGTCCCGACTGAGAACGTTTTCCCGACCGAGAGTCCCGACCGAGAGAGTTGTCCCGACCGAAAAAGTTTTCCCGACCGAGAGTCCCAAATGAGAAAGTTTTCAAACAGGCAGAGTTTTTCACAAACTGTCATTTTCATTGTTTCATTTTATCATGGGTATGTAAAGTGTTGTGCCGTGGTTCATCTTGCACAATGATGAAACGCCACACAGGCCTGCAAACGCCACACAAGCATTTGTAGGAAATCATGGTCAACTTGTGTATGTGTATCGTTTTTAACATTGTAAAAGATGTAAAATGTAGCTGATTGTGTTGAAAATAATAAAAAATGAAATCCAAAGTACTGCTTTGCCATGACATTTATTTCTTTTGCATCACACAAAATCCATGCCATTTAACGTACATTACACAGAATCCATCAAAACGGCAACCCTTTGTTTACACCAAAACTTTCCCGACCGAGGGAGTTTTCCCGACTGAAAAAGTTTTCCCGACCGAGAGTCCCGACTGAGAGAGTTTTCCCGACCGAGTAAGTTGTTCCGGCTGAGAGTCCCAAATGAGAAAGTTTTCAAACAGGCAGTGTGTTTCACAAACTCACGCTGGTATTTTCAGACCAGCTGTCATTTTCATTGTTTCATTTTATCATGGGTATGTGAAATGTTGTGCCGTGGTTCCTCTTACACAATATTGAAACACCACACAGACCTACAAACGCCACACAGGCATTTGTAGGAAATCATGGTCAACTTGTGTATGTGTATCGTTTTTGACATTGTAAAAGATGTAAAATATAGCTGATTGTGTTGAGAATAATAAAAAACGAAATCCAAAGTACTGCTTTGCCATGACATTTATTTCTTTTGCATCACACAAAATCCATGCCATTTCACGAATATTACACAGAATCCATCAAAACAGCAAACCTTTCTTTACACCAAAACTTTCCCGACCGAGGGACTTATCCCGACCGAGAGTCCCGACGGAGAAAGTTTTCCCGACCGAAAGTCCCGACCGAGAGAGTTTTCCCGACCGAGAGTCCCGACCGAGAAAGTTTTCCCGACCAAGAGTCCCGACTGAGAGAGTTTTCCCGACCGAGACTCCCGACCGAGAAAGTTTTCCCAACCGAGAGAGTTTTCCCGACCGAGAGTCCAGACCGAGAAAGTTTTCCCAACCGAGAGTCCCGACCGAGAGAGTTTTCCCGACCGAGAAAGTTTTCCCGCCCGAGAGTCCCGACCGAGAGTCCCGACCGAGAAAGTTTTCCCGACCGAGAGTCCCGACGGAGAAAGTTTTCCCGACCGAGAAAGTTTTCCCGACCGACAAACCCGACCGAGAGAGTTTTCCCGACCGAGAGTCCCGATTGAGAAAGTTTTCCCGACCGAGAGTCCCGACCGAGAAAGTTGTCCCGACCGAGAGTCCCGACCGAGAGAGTTTTCCCGACCGAGAGTCCCGACCGAGAAAGTTTTCCCGACCGAGAGTCCCGACCGAGAGAGTTTTCCCGACCGAGAGTGCCGACCGAGAAAGTTTTCCCGACCGAGAGTCCCGACCGAGAAAGTTTTCCCGACCGAGAGTCAAAATGAGGAAGTTTTCAAACAGGCAGTGTGTTTCACAAACTCAGGCTGGTATTTTCAGATCAGCTGTCATTTTCATTGTTTCATTTTATCATGGGTATGTGAAGTGCCGTGGTTCATCTTACACAATGATGATTGCTAAGCCAGATATGAGTCCTGAACGCCACACAGGCATTTGTAGGAAATCATGGTCAACTGTTGTATAAGTATCGTTTTAAATATTGTAAAAGATGTAAAATATATCTGATTGTGTTGAGAATAATAAAAAACGAAATCCAAAGTACTGCTTTGCCATGACATTTATTTCTTTTGCATCACACAAAATCCATGCCATTTCACGAATATTACACAGAATCCATCAAAACAGCAAACCTTTCTTTACACCAAAACTTTCCCGACCGAGGGACTTATCCCGACCGAGAGTCCCGACGGAGAAAGTTTTCCCGACTGAAAGTCCCGACCGAGAGAGTTTTCCCGACCGAGAGTCCCGACCGAGAAAGTTTTCCCGACCGAGAGTCCCGACCGAGAGAGTTTTCCCGACTGAGAGTCCCGACCGAGAAAGTTTTCCCGACCGAGAGTCTCGACCGAGAAAGTTTTCCCGACCGAGAGTCCCGACCGAGAGACTTTTCCCAACCGAGAGTCCCGACCGAGAGACTTTTCCCGACTGAGAGAGTTTTCCCGACCGAGAAAGTTTCCCCGACCGAGAGTCCCGACCGAGAAAGTTTTCCCGACCGAGAGTCAAAATGAGGAAGTTTTCAAACAGGCAGTGTGTTTCACAAACTCAGGCTGGTATTTTCAGATCAGCTGTCATTTTCATTGTTTCATTTTATCATGGGTATGTGAAGTGCCGTGGTTCATCTTACACAATGATGATTGCTAAGCCAGATATGAGTCCTGAACGCCACACAGGCATTTGTAGGAAATCATGGTCAACTGTTGTATAAGTATCGTTTTAAATATTGTAAAAGATGTAAAATGTAGATGAATGTGTTGAGAATAATAAAAAAAACGAAATCCAAAGTATAACTTTGACTTGACATTTATTTCTTTTGCATCACACAAAATCCATGCCATTTCAAGTACATTACACAGAATCCATGAAAATGGGAAAGTTTTCCCGACCGAGAGAGTTTTCCCGACCGAGAGTCCCGACCGGGAAAGTTTTCCCGACCGAGAGTCCCGACCGAGAAAGTTTTCCCGACCGACAGTCCCGACCGAGAGAGTTTTCCCGACCGAGAGTCCCGACCGAGAAAGTTGTCCCGACCGAGAGTCCCGACCGAGAAAGTTTTCCCGACCGAGAGTCCCGACCGAGAAAGTTTTCCCGACCGAGAAAGTTTTCCCGACCGACAGTCCCGACCGAGAGAGTTTTCCCGACCGAGAGTCCCGACCGAGAGAGTTTTCCCGACCGAGAGTGCCGACCGAGAAAGTTTTCCCGACCGAGAGTCCCGACCGAGAAAGTTTTCCCGACCGAGAGTCAAAATGAGGAAGTTTTCAAACAGGCAGTGTGTTTCACAAATTCAGACTGGTATTTTCAGATCAGCTGTCATTTTCATTGTTTCATTTTATCATGGGTATGTGAAGTGCCGTGGTTCATCTTACACAATGATGATTGCTAAGCCAGATATGAGTCCTGAACGCCACACAGGCATTTGTAGGAAATCATGGTCAACTTTTGTATCTGTATCGTTTTTAACATTGTAAAAGATGTAAAATGTAGATGAATGTGTTGAGAATAATAAAAAAAACGAAATCCAAAGTATAACTTTGACTTGACATTTATTTCTTTTGCATCACACAAAATCCATGCCATTTCACGTACATTACACAGAATCCATGAAAATGGGAAAGTTGTCCCGACCGAGAAAGTTTTCCCGACCGAGAGTCCCGACCGAGAATGTTTTCCCGACCGAGAGTCCCGACCGAGAGAATTTTCCCGACCGAGAGTCCCGACCGAGAAAGTTTTCCCGACCGAGAGAGTTTTCCCGACCGAGAGAGTTTTCCCGACCGAGAGTCCCGACGGAGAAAGTTTTCCCGACCGAGAAAGTTTTCCCGACCGACAGTCCCGACCGAGAGAGTTTTCCCGACCGAGAGTCCCGATTGAGAAAGTTTTCCCGACCGAGAGTCCCGACCGAGAAAGTTGTCCCGACCGAGAGTCCCGACCGAGAGAGTTTTCCCGACCGAGAGTCCCGACCGAGAAAGTTTTCCCGACCGAGAGTCCCGACCGAGAGAGTTTTCCCGACCGAGAGTGCCGACCGAGAAAGTTTTCCCGACCGAGAGTCCCGACCGAGAAAGTTTTCCCGACCGAGAGTCAAAATGAGGAAGTTTTCAAACAGGCAGTGTGTTTCACAAACTCAGGCTGGTATTTTCAGATCAGCTGTCATTTTCATTGTTTCATTTTATCATGGGTATGTGAAGTGCCGTGGTTCATCTTACACAATGATGATTGCTAAGCCAGATATGAGTCCTGAACGCCACACAGGCATTTGTAGGAAATCATGGTCAACTGTTGTATAAGTATCGTTTTAAATATTGTAAAAGATGTAAAATGTAGATGAATGTGTTGAGAATAATAAAAAAAACGAAATCCAAAGTATAACTTTGACTTGACATTTATTTCTTTTGCATCACACAAAATCCATGGCATTTCACGTACATTACACAGAATCCATGAAAATGGGAAAGTTTTCCCGACCGAAAAAGTTTTCCCGACCAAGAGTCCCGACCGAGAAAGTTTTCCCGACCGAGAGTCCCGACCGAGAAAGTTTTCCCGACCGAGAGTCCCGACCGAGAGAGTTTTCCCGACCGAGAAAGTTTTCCCGACCAAGAGTCCCGACCGAGAGACCCGACCGGGAGAGTTTTCCCAACCGAGAAAGTTTACCCGACCGAGAGTCCCGACCGAGAGAGTGTTCAAACAGGCAGTGTGTTTCACAAACTCAGGCTGGTATTTTCAGACTAGCTGTCATTTTCATTGTTTCATTTTATCATGGGTATGGGAAATGTTTTGCCGTGGTTCAACTTACGCAATGATTATTGCTAAGCCAGATATGAGTCCTGAACGCCACACAGGCATCTGTAGGAAATCATGGTCAACTTTTGTATGTGTATCTTTTTTAACATTGTAAAAGACGTAAAACGTAGATGAATGTGTTGAGAATAATAAAAAAACAAATCCAGAGCAAAACTTTGACATAACATTTATTTCTTTTGCATCACACAAAATCCATGCCATTTCACGTACATTACACAGAATCCATCAAAACGGCAAACCTTTCTTTACACCAAAACTTTCCCGACCGAGAGTCCCGACCGAGAGAGTTTTCCCGACCGAGAGTCCCAACCGAAAGAGTTTTCCCGACCGAGAGTCCCGACCGAGAAAGTTTTCCCGACCGAGAGAGTTTTCCCGACTGAGAGTACCGACCGAGAGTCCCAACCGAGAGAGTTTTCCCAACCGAAAGAGTTTTCCCGACCGAGAGTCCCAAATGAGAAAGTTTTCAAACAGGCAGTGTGTTTCACAAACTCAGGTATTTTTTTTTAGACCAGCTGTCATTTTCATTGTTTCATTTTATCATGGGTATGTGAAATGTTTTGCCGTGGTTCATCTTACGCAATGATGATTGCTAAGCCAGATATGAGTCCTGAACGCCACACAGGCATTTGTAGGAAATCATGGTCAACTGTTGTATCTGTATCGTTTTTAACATTGTAAAAGCTGTAAAATGTAGATGAATGTGTTGAGAATAATAAAAAAAAATATCCAAAGTATAACTTTGCCATAACATTTATTTCTTTTGCATCACACAAAATCCATGCAATTTCACGTACATTACACAGAATCCATCAAAACGGCAAACCTTTCTTTACACCAAAACTTTCCCGACCGAGAGTCCAGACCGGGAAAGTTTTCCCGACCGAGAGTCCCGACCGAGAGTCCCGACCGAGAGAGTTTTCCCAACCGAGAAAATTTTCCCGACCGAGAGTCCCGACCGAGAGAGTTTTCCCGACCGAGAGAGTTTTCCCGACCGAGAGTCCCGGCCGAGAGAGTTTTCCCAACCCAGGGTCCCGACCGAGAAAGTTTTCCTGACCGAGAGTCCCGACCGAGAGAGTTGTCCCGACCAAGAGTCCCGACCGAGAAAGTTTTCCCGACCGAGAGTCCCAACCGAGAAAGTTTTCCCGACCGAGAGTCCCGACCGAGAAAGTTTTCCCGACTGAGAGTCCCGACCGAGAGTCCAAATGAGAAAGTTTTCAAACAGGCAGTGTGTTTCACAAACTCAGGCTGGTATTTTCAGACCAGCTGTCATTTTCATTGTTTCATTTTATTATGGGTATATGAAATGTTGTGCCGTGGTTCATCTTGCACAATGATGAAACGCCACACAGGCCTACAAACGCCACACAAGCATTTGTAGGAAATCATGGTCAACTTGTGTATGTGTATCGTTTTTAACATTGTAAAAGATGTAAAATGTAGCTGATTGTGTTGAGAATAATAAAAAACGAAATCCAAAGTATTGCTTTCCCATGACATTTATTTCTTTTGCATCACACAAAACCCATGCCATTTCACGTACATTACACAGAATCCATCAAAACGGCAAACCTTTCCTTACACCAAAACTTTCCCGACTGAGGGAGTTTTCCCGACTGAGAGAGTTTTCCCGACCGAGAAAGTTTTCCCGACCGAGAAAGTTTTCCCGACCGAGAGTCCCGACCGAGAGAATTTTCCCGACCGAGAGTCCCGACCGAGAGAATTTTCCCGACCGAGAGTCCCGACCGAGAAAGTTTTCCCGACCGAGAGAGTTTTCCCGACCGAGAGAGTTTTCCCGACCGAGAGTCCCGAACGAGAAAGTTTTCCCGACCAAGAGTCCCGACTGAGAGAGTTTTCCCGACCGAGACTCCCGACCGAGAAAGTTTTCCCAACCGAGAGAGTTTTCCCGACCGAGAGTCCCGACCGAGAGTCCCGACCGAGAAAGTTTTCCCGACCGAGAGTCCCGACGGAGAAAGTTTTCCCGACCGAGAAAGTTTTCCCGACCGACAGTCCCGACCGAGAGAGTTTTCCCGACCGAGAGTCCCGACCGAGAAAGTTTTCCCGACCGAGAGTCCCGACCGAGAGAGTTTTCCCGACCGAGAGTGCCGACCGAGAAAGTTTTCCCGACCGAGAGTCCCGACCGAGAAAGTTTTCCCGACCGAGAGTCAAAATGAGGAAGTTTTCAAACAGGCAGTGTGTTTCACAAATTCAGACTGGTATTTTCAGATCAGCTGTCATTTTCATTGTTTCATTTTATCATGGGTATGTGAAGTGCCGTGGTTCATCTTACACAATGATGATTGCTAAGCCAGATATGAGTCCTGAACGCCACACAGGCATTTGTAGGAAATCATGGTCAACTTTTGTATCTGTATCGTTTTTAACATTGTAAAAGATGTAAAATGTAGATGAATGTGTTGAGAATAATAAAAAAAACGAAATCCAAAGTATAACTTTGACTTGACATTTATTTCTTTTGCATCACACAAAATCCATGCCATTTCACGTACATTACACAGAATCCATGAAAATGGGAAAGTTGTCCCGACCGAGAAAGTTTTCCCGACCGAGAGTCCCGACCGAGAAAGTTTTCCCGACCGCGAGTCCCGACCGAGAGAATTTTCCCGACCGAGAGACCCGACCGGGAAAGTTTTCCCGACCGAGAGAGTTTTCCCGACCGAGAGAGTTTTCCCGACCGAGAGTCCCGACGGAGAAAGTTTTCCCGACCGAGAAAGTTTTCCCGACCGACAGTCCCGACCGAGAGAGTTTTCCCGAACGAGTGTCCCGACCGAGAGAGTTTTCCCGACCGAGAGTCCCGACCGAGAAAGTTTTCCCGACCGAGAGTCCCGACCGAGAGAGTTTTCCCGACCGAGAGTGCCGACCGAGAAAGTTTTCCCGACCGAGAGTCCCGACCGAGAAAGTTTTCCCGACCGAGAGTCAAAATGAGGAAGTTTTCAAACAGGCAGTGTGTTTCACAAACTCAGGCTGGTATTTTCAGATCAGCTGTCATTTTCATTGTTTCATTTTATCATGGGTATGTGAAGTGCCGTGGTTCATCTTACACAATGATGATTGCTAAGCCAGATATGAGTCCTGAACGCCACACAGGCATTTGTAGGAAATCATGGTCAACTGTTGTATAAGTATCGTTTTAAATATTGTAAAAGATGTAAAATGTAGATGAATGTGTTGAGAATAATAAAAAAAACGAAATCCAAAGTATAACTTTGACTTGACATTTATTTCTTTTGCATCACACAAAATCCATGGCATTTCACGTACATTACACAGAATCCATGAAAATGGGAAAGTTTTCCCGACCGAGAGAGTTTTCCCGACCGAGAGTCCCGACAGGGAAAGTTTTCTCGACCGAGAGTCCCGACCGAGAAAGTTTTCCCGACCGAGAGTCCCGACCGAGAAAGTTTTCCCGACCGAGAGTCCCGACCGAGAGAGTTTTCCCGACCGAGAAAGTTTTCCCGACCGAGAGTCCCGACCGAGAGTCCAAATGAGGAAGTTTTCAAACAGGCAGTGTGTTTCACAAACTCAGGCTGGTATTTTCAGATCAGCTGTCATTTTCATTGTTTCATTTTATCATGGGTATGTGAAGTGCCGTGGTTCATCTTACACAATGATGATTGCTAAGCCAGATATGAGTCCTGAACGCCACACAGGCATTTGTAGGAAATCATGGTCAACTGTTGTATAAGTATCGTTTTAAATATTGTAAAAGATGTAAAATGTAGATGAATGTGTTGAGAATAATAAAAAAAACGAAATCCAAAGTATAACTTTGACTTGACATTTATTTCTTTTGCATCACACAAAATCCATGGCATTTCACGTACATTACACAGAATCCATGAAAATGGGAAAGTTTTCCCGACCGAGAGAGTTTTCCCGACCGAGAGTCCCGACCGGGAAAGTTTTCCCGACCGAGAGTCCCGACCGAAAAAGTTATCCCGACCAAGAGTCCCGACCGAGAAAGTTTTCCCGACCGAGAGTCCCGACCGAGAAAGTTTTCCCGACCGAGAGTCCCGACCGAGAGAGTTTTCCCGACCGAGAAAGTTTTCCCGACCGAGAAAGTTTTCCCGACCGAGAGTCCCGACCGAGAGTCCAAATGAGGAAGTTTTCAAACAGGCAGTGTGTTTCACAAACTCAGGCTGGTATTTTCAGATCAGCTGTCATTTTCATTGTTTCATTTTATCATGGGTATGTGAAGTGCCGTGGTTCATCTTACACAATGATGATTGCTAAGCCAGATATGAGTCCTGAACGCCACACAGGCATTTGTAGGAAATCATGGTCAACTGTTGTATAAGTATCGTTTTAAATATTGTAAAAGATGTAAAATGTAGATGAATGTGTTGAGAATAATAAAAAAAACGAAATCCAAAGTATAACTTTGACTTGACATTTATTTCTTTTGCATCACACAAAATCCATGCCATTTCAAGTACATTACACAGAATCCATGAAAATGGGAAAGTTTTCCCGACCGAGAGAGTTTTCCCGACCGAGAGTCCCGACCGGGAAAGTTTTCCCGACCGAGAGTCCCGACCGAGAAAGTTTTCCCGACCGACAGTCCCGACCGAGAGAGTTTTCCCGACCGAGAGTCCCGACCGAGAAAGTTGTCCCGACCGAGAGTCCCGACCGAGAAAGTTTTCCCGACCGAGAGTCCCGACCGAGAAAGTTTTCCCGACCGAGAAAGTTTTCCCGACCGACAGTCCCGACCGAGAGAGTTTTCCCGACCGAGAGTCCCGACCGAGAGAGTTTTCCCGACCGAGAGTGCCGACCGAGAAAGTTTTCCCGACCGAGAGTCCCGACCGAGAAAGTTTTCCCGACCGAGAGTCAAAATGAGGAAGTTTTCAAACAGGCAGTGTGTTTCACAAATTCAGACTGGTATTTTCAGATCAGCTGTCATTTTCATTGTTTCATTTTATCATGGGTATGTGAAGTGCCGTGGTTCATCTTACACAATGATGATTGCTAAGCCAGATATGAGTCCTGAACGCCACACAGGCATTTGTAGGAAATCATGGTCATGGTAAAATGTAGATGAATGTGTTGAGAATAATAAAAAAAACGAAATCCAAAGTATAACTTTGACTTGACATTTATTTCTTTTGCATCACACAAAATCCATGGCATTTCACGTACATTACACAGAATCCATGAAAATGGGAAAGTTTTCCCGACCGAGAGAGTTTTCCCGACCGAGAGTCCCGACAGGGAAAGTTTTCCCGACCGAGAGTCCCGACCGAAAAAGTTTTCCCGACCAAGAGTCCCGACCGAGAAAGTTTTCCCGACCGAGAGTCCCGACCGAGAAAGTTTTCCCGACCGAGAGTCCCGACCGAGAGAGTTTTCCCGACCGAGAAAGTTTTCCCGACCAAGAGTCCCGACCGAGAGACCCGACCGGGAGAGTTTTCCCAACCGAGAAAGTTTACCCGACCGAGAGTCCCGACCGAGAGAGTGTTCAAACAGGCAGTGTGTTTCACAAACTCAGGCTGGTATTTTCAGACTAGCTGTCATTTTCATTGTTTCATTTTATCATGGGTATGGGAAATGTTTTGCCGTGGTTCAACTTACGCAATGATTATTGCTAAGCCAGATATGAGTCCTGAACGCCACACAGGCATCTGTAGGAAATCATGGTCAACTTTTGTATGTGTATCTTTTTTAACATTGTAAAAGACGTAAAACGTAGATGAATGTGTTGAGAATAATAAAAAAACAAATCCAGAGCAAAACTTTGACATAACATTTATTTCTTTTGCATCACACAAAATCCATGCCATTTCACGTACATTACACAGAATCCATCAAAACGGCAAACCTTTCTTTACACCAAAACTTTCCCGACCGAGAGTCCCGACCGAGAGAGTTTTCCCGACCGAGAGTCCCAACCGAAAGAGTTTTCCCGACCGAGAGTCCCGACCGAGAAAGTTTTCCCGACCGAGAGAGTTTTCCCGACTGAGAGTACCGACCGAGAGTCCCAACCGAGAGAGTTTTCCCAACCGAAAGAGTTTTCCCGACCGAGAGTCCCAAATGAGAAAGTTTTCAAACAGGCAGTGTGTTTCACAAACTCAGGTATTTTTTTTTAGACCAGCTGTCATTTTCATTGTTTCATTTTATCATGGGTATGTGAAATGTTTTGCCGTGGTTCATCTTACGCAATGATGATTGCTAAGCCAGATATGAGTCCTGAACGCCACACAGGCATTTGTAGGAAATCATGGTCAACTGTTGTATCTGTATCGTTTTTAACATTGTAAAAGCTGTAAAATGTAGATGAATGTGTTGAGAATAATAAAAAAAAATATCCAAAGTATAACTTTGCCATAACATTTATTTCTTTTGCATCACACAAAATCCATGCAATTTCACGTACATTACACAGAATCCATCAAAACGGCAAACCTTTCTTTACACCAAAACTTTCCCGACCGAGAGTCCAGACCGGGAAAGTTTTCCCGACCGAGAGTCCCGACCGAGAGTCCCGACCGAGAGAGTTTTCCCAACCGAGAAAATTTTCCCGACCGAGAGTCCCGACCGAGAGAGTTTTCCCGACCGAGAGAGTTTTCCCGACCGAGAGTCCCGGCCGAGAGAGTTTTCCCAACCCAGGGTCCCGACCGAGAAAGTTTTCCTGACCGAGAGTCCCGACCGAGAGAGTTGTCCCGACCGAGAGTCCCGACCGAGAAAGTTTTCCCGACCGAGAGTCCCAACCGAGAAAGTTTTCCCGACCGAGAGTCCCGACCGAGAAAGTTTTCCCGACTGAGAGTCCCGACCGAGAGTCCAAATGAGAAAGTTTTCAAACAGGCAGTGTGTTTCACAAACTCAGGCTGGTATTTTCAGACCAGCTGTCATTTTCATTGTTTCATTTTATTATGGGTATATGAAATGTTGTGCCGTGGTTCATCTTGCACAATGATGAAACGCCACACAGGCCTACAAACGCCACACAAGCATTTGTAGGAAATCATGGTCAACTTGTGTATGTGTATCGTTTTTAACATTGTAAAAGATGTAAAATGTAGCTGATTGTGTTGAGAATAATAAAAAACGAAATCCAAAGTATTGCTTTCCCATGACATTTATTTCTTTTGCATCACACAAAACCCATGCCATTTCACGTACATTACACAGAATCCATCAAAACGGCAAACCTTTCCTTACACCAAAACTTTCCCGACTGAGGGAGTTTTCCCGACTGAGAGAGTTTTCCCGACCGAGAAAGTTTTCCCGACCGAGAAAGTTTTCCCGACCGAGAGTCCCGACCGAGAGAATTTTCCCGACCGAGAGTCCCGACCGAGAGAATTTTCCCGACCGAGAGTCCCGACCGAGAAAGTTTTCCCGACCGAGAGAGTTTTCCCGACCGAGAGAGTTTTCCCGACCGAGAGTCCCGACCGAGAAAGTTTTCCCGACCAAGAGTCCCGACTGAGAGAGTTTTCCCGACCAAGACTCCCGACCGAGAAAGTTTTCCCAACCGAGAGAGTTTTCCCGACCGAGAGTCCCGACCGAGAAAGTTTTCCCAACCGAGAGTCCCGACCGAGAGAGTTTTCCCGACCGAGAAAGTTTTCCCGACCGAGAGTCCCGACCGAGAGTCCCGACCGAGAAAGTTTTCCCGACCGACAGTCCCGACGGAGAAAGTTTTCCCGACCGAGAAAGTTTTCCCGACCGACAGTCCCGACCGAGAGAGTTTTCCCGACCGAGAGTCCCGACCGAGAAAGTTTTCCCGACCGAGAGTCCCGACCGAGAGAGTTTTCCCGACCGAGAGTGCCGACCGAGAAAGTTTTCCCGACCGAGAGTCCCGACCGAGAAAGTTTTCCCGACCGAGAGTCCCGACCGAGAGAGTTTTCCCGACCGAGAAAGTTTTCCCGACCAAGAGTCCCGACCGAGAGACCCGACCGGGAGAGTTTTCCCAACCGAGAAAGTTTACCCGACCGAGAGTCCCGACCGAGAGAGTGTTCAAACAGGCAGTGTGTTTCACAAACTCAGGCTGGTATTTTCAGACCAGCTGTCATTTTCATTGTTTCATTTTATCATGGGTATGGGAAATGTTTTGCCGTGGTTCAACTTACGCAATGATTATTGCTAAGCCAGATATGAGTCCTGAACGCCACACAGGCATCTGTAGGAAATCATGGTCAACTTTTGTATGTGTATCTTTTTTAACATTGTAAAAGACGTAAAACGTAGATGAATGTGTTGAGAATAATAAAAAAACAAATCCAGAGCAAAACTTTGACATAACATTTATTTCTTTTGCATCACACAAAATCCATGCCATTTCACGTACATTACACAGAATCCATCAAAACGGCAAACCTTTCTTTACACCAAAACTTTCCCGACCGAGAGTCCCGACCGAGAGAGTTTTCCCGACCGAGAGTCCCAACCGAAAGAGTTTTCCCGACCGAGAGTCCCGACCGAGAAAGTTTTCCCGACCGAGAGAGTTTTCCCGACTGAGAGTACCGACCGAGAGTCCCAACCGAGAGAGTTTTCCCAACCGAAAGAGTTTTCCCGACCGAGAGTCCCAAATGAGAAAGTTTTCAAACAGGCAGTGTGTTTCACAAACTCAGGTATTTTTTTTTAGACCAGCTGTCATTTTCATTGTTTCATTTTATCATGGGTATGTGAAATGTTTTGCCGTGGTTCATCTTACGCAATGATGATTGCTAAGCCAGATATGAGTCCTGAACGCCACACAGGCATTTGTAGGAAATCATGGTCAACTGTTGTATCTGTATCGTTTTTAACATTGTAAAAGCTGTAAAATGTAGATGAATGTGTTGAGAATAATAAAAAAAAATATCCAAAGTATAACTTTGCCATAACATTTATTTCTTTTGCATCACACAAAATCCATGCAATTTCACGTACATTACACAGAATCCATCAAAACGGCAAACCTTTCTTTACACCAAAACTTTCCCGACCGAGAGTCCAGACCGGGAAAGTTTTCCCGACCGAGAGTCCCGACCGAGAGTCCCGACCGAGAGAGTTTTCCCAACCGAGAAAATTTTCCCGACCGAGAGTCCCGACCGAGAGAGTTTTCCCGACCGAGAGAGTTTTCCCGACCGAGAGTCCCGGCCGAGAGAGTTTTCCCAACCCAGGGTCCCGACCGAGAAAGTTTTCCTGACCGAGAGTCCCGACCGAGAGAGTTGTCCCGACCAAGAGTCCCGACCGAGAAAGTTTTCCCGACCGAGAGTCCCAACCGAGAAAGTTTTCCCGACCGAGAGTCCCGACCGAGAAAGTTTTCCCGACTGAGAGTCCCGACCGAGAGTCCAAATGAGAAAGTTTTCAAACAGGCAGTGTGTTTCACAAACTCAGGCTGGTATTTTCAGACCAGCTGTCATTTTCATTGTTTCATTTTATTATGGGTATATGAAATGTTGTGCCGTGGTTCATCTTGCACAATGATGAAACGCCACACAGGCCTACAAACGCCACACAAGCATTTGTAGGAAATCATGGTCAACTTGTGTATGTGTATCGTTTTTAACATTGTAAAAGATGTAAAATGTAGCTGATTGTGTTGAGAATAATAAAAAACGAAATCCAAAGTATTGCTTTCCCATGACATTTATTTCTTTTGCATCACACAAAACCCATGCCATTTCACGTACATTACACAGAATCCATCAAAACGGCAAACCTTTCCTTACACCAAAACTTTCCCGACTGAGGGAGTTTTCCCGACTGAGAGAGTTTTCCCGACCGAGAAAGTTTTCCCGACCGAGAAAGTTTTCCCGACCGAGAGTCCCGACCGAGAGAATTTTCCCGACCGAGAGTCCCGACCGAGAGAATTTTCCCGACCGAGAGTCCCGACCGAGAAAGTTTTCCCGACCGAGAGAGTTTTCCCGACCGAGAGAGTTTTCCCGACCGAGAGTCCCGACCGAGAAAGTTTTCCCGACCAAGAGTCCCGACTGAGAGAGTTTTCCCGACCGAGACTCCCGACGGAGAAAGTTTTCCCAACCGAGAGAGTTTTCCCGACCGAGAGTCCCGACCGAGAAAGTTTTCCCAACCGAGAGTCCCGACCGAGAGAGTTTTCCCGACCGAGAAAGTTTTCCCGACCGAGAGTCCCGACCGAGAGTCCCGACCGAGAAAGTTTTCCCGACCGAGAGTCCCGACGGAGAAAGTTTTCCCGACCGAGAAAGTTTTCCCGACCGACAGTCCCGACCGAGAGAGTTTTCCCGACCGAGAGTCCCGACCGAGAAAGTTTTCCCGACCGAGAGTCCCGACCGAGAGAGTTTTCCCGACCGAGAGTGCCGACCGAGAAAGTTTTCCCGACCGAGAGTCCCGACCGAGAAAGTTTTCCCGACCGAGAGTCAAAATGAGGAAGTTTTCAAACAGGCAGTGTGTTTCACAAATTCAGACTGGTATTTTCAGATCAGCTGTCATTTTCATTGTTTCATTTTATCATGGGTATGTGAAGTGCCGTGGTTCATCTTACACAATGATGATTGCTAAGCCAGATATGAGTCCTGAACGCCACACAGGCATTTGTAGGAAATCATGGTCAACTTTTGTATCTGTATCGTTTTTAACATTGTAAAAGATGTAAAATGTAGATGAATGTGTTGAGAATAATAAAAAAAACGAAATCCAAAGTATAACTTTGACTTGACATTTATTTCTTTTGCATCACACAAAATCCATGCCATTTCACGTACATTACACAGAATCCATGAAAATGGGAAAGTTGTCCCGACCGAGAAAGTTTTCCCGACCGAGAGTCCCGACCGAGAGTCCCGACCGAGAAAGTTTTCCCGACCGAGAGTCCCGACCGAGAGAATTTTCCCGACCGAGAGTCCCGACCGGGAAAGTTTTCCCGACCGAGAGAGTTTTCCCGACCGAGAGAGTTTTCCCGACCGAGAGTCCCGACGGAGAAAGTTTTCCCGACGGAGAAAGTTTTCCCGACCGACAGTCCCGACCGAGAGAGTTTTCCCGACCGAGTGTCCCGACCGAGAGAGTTTTCCCGACCGAGAGTCCCGACCGAGAAAGTTTTCCCGACCGAGAGTCCCGACCGAGAGAGTTTTCCCGACCGAGAGTGCCGACCGAGAAAGTTTTCCCGACCGAGAGTCCCGACCGAGAAAGTTTTCCCGACCGAGAGTCAAAATGAGGAAGTTTTCAAACAGGCAGTGTGTTTCACAAACTCAGGCTGGTATTTTCAGATCAGCTGTCATTTTCATTGTTTCATTTTATCATGGGTATGTGAAGTGCCGTGGTTCATCTTACACAATGATGATTGCTAAGCCAGATATGAGTCCTGAACGCCACACAGGCATTTGTAGGAAATCATGGTCAACTGTTGTATAAGTATCGTTTTAAATATTGTAAAAGATGTAAAATGTAGATGAATGTGTTGAGAATAATAAAAAAAACGAAATCCAAAGTATAACTTTGACTTGACATTTATTTCTTTTGCATCACACAAAATCCATGGCATTTCACGTACATTACACAGAATCCATGAAAATGGGAAAGTTTTCCCGACCGAGAGAGTTTTCCCGACCGAGAGTCCCGACCGGGAAAGTTTTCCCGACCGAGAGTCCCGACCGAAAAAGTTTTCCCGACCAAGAGTCCCGACCGAGAAAGTTTTCCCGACCGAGAGTCCCGACCGAGAAAGTTTTCCCGACCGAGAGTCCCGACCGAGAGAGTTTTCCCGACCGAGAAAGTTTTCCCGACCGAGAAAGTTTTCCCGACCGAGAGTCCCGACCGAGAGTCCAAATGAGGAAGTTTTCAAACAGGCAGTGTGTTTCACAAACTCAGGCTGGTATTTTCAGATCAGCTGTCATTTTCATTGTTTCATTTTATCATGGGTATGTGAAGTGCCGTGGTTCATCTTACACAATGATGATTGCTAAGCCAGATATGAGTCCTGAACGCCACACAGCCATTTGTAGGAAATCATGGTCAACTGTTGTATAAGTATCGTTTTAAATATTGTAAAAGATGTAAAATGTAGATGAATGTGTTGAGAATAATAAAAAAAACGAAATCCAAAGTATAACTTTGACTTGACATTTATTTCTTTTGCATCACACAAAATCCATGCCATTTCACGTACATTACACAGAATCCATGAAAATGGGAAAGTTTTCCCGACCGAGAGAGTTTTCCCGACCGAGAGTCCCGACCGGGAAAGTTTTCCCGACCGAGACTCCCGACCGAAAAAGTTTTCCCGACCGAGAGTCCCGACCGAGAAAGTTTTCCCGACCGAGAGTCCCGACCGAGAAAGTTTTCCCGACCGAGAGAGTTTTCCCGACCGAGAGTCCAAATGAGGAAGTTTTCAAACAGGCAGTGTGTTTCACAAACTCAGGCTGGTATTTTCAGATCAGCTGTCATTTTCATTGTTTCATTTTATCATGGGTATGTGAAGTGCCGTGGTTCATCTTACACAATGATGATTGCTAAGCCAGATATGAGTCCTGAACGCCACACAGGCATTTGTAGGAAATCATGGTCAACTGTTGTATAATTATCGTTTTAAATATTGTAAAAGATGTAAAATGTAGATGAATGTGTTGAGAATAATAAAAAAAACGAAATCCAAAGTATAACTTTGACTTGACATTTATTTCTTTTGCATCACACAAAATCCATGCCATTTCACGTACATTACACAGAATCCATGAAAATGGGAAAGTTTTCCCGACCGAGAGAGTTTTCCCGACCGGGAAAGTTTTCCCGACCGAGAGTCCCGACCGAGAAAGTTTCCCGACCGACAGTCCCGACCGAGAGAGTTTTCCCGACCGAGAGTCCCGACCGAGAGAGTTTTCCCGACCGAGAAAGTTTTCCCGACCGAGAGTCCCGACCGAGAGAGTTTTCCCGACTGAGAGTCCCGACCGAGAAAGTTTTCCCGACCGAGAAAGTTTTCCCGACCGAGAGTCCCGACCGAGAGTCCAAATGAGGAAGTTTTCAAACAGGTAGTGTGTTTCACAAACTCAGGCTGGTATTTTCAGATCAGCTGTCATTTTCATTGTTTCATTTTATCATGGGTATGTGAAGTGCCGTGGTTCATCTTACACAATGATGATTGCTAAGCCAGATATGAGTCCTGAACGCCACACAGGCATTTGTAGGAAATCATGGTCAACTGTTGTATAAGTATCGTTTTAAATATTGTAAAAGATGTAAAATGTAGATGAATGTGTTGAGAATAATAAAAAAAACGAAATCCAAAGTATAACTTTGACTTGACATTTATTACTTTTGCATCAAACAAAATCCATGCCATTTCACGTACATTACACAGAATCCATGAAAATGGGAAAGTTTTCCCGACCGAGAGAGTTTTCCCGACCGAGAGTCCCGACAGGGAAAGTTTTCCCGACCGAGAGTCCCGACCGAAAAAGTATTCCCGACCGAGAGTCCCGACCGAGAAAGTTTTCCCGACCGAGAGTCCCGACCGAGAAAGTTTTCCCGACCGAGAGAGTTTTCCCGACCGAGAGTCCCGACCGGGAAAGTTTTCCCGACCGAGAGTCCCGACCGAGAAAGTTTTCCCGACCGACAGTCCCGACCGAGAGAGTTTTAACGACCGAGAGTCCCGACCGAGAAAGTTGTCCCGACCGAGAGTCCCGACCGAGAAAGTTTTCCCGACCGAGAGTCCCGACCGAGAAAGTTTTCCCGACCGAGAGTCCCGACCGAGAGAGTTTTCCCGACCGAGAAAGTTTTCCCGACCGAGAAAGTTTTCCCGACCGAGAGTCCCGACTGAGAGTCCAAATGAGGAAGTTTTCAAACAGGCAGTGTGTTTCACAAACTCAGGCTGGTATTTTCAGATCAGCTGTCATTTTCATTGTTTCATTTCATCATGGGTATGTGAAATGTTGTGCCGTGGTTCATCTTACACAATGATGATTGCTAAGCCAGATATGAGTCCTGAACGCCACACAGGCATTTGTAGGAAATCATGGTCAACTGTTGTATCTGTATCGTTTTTAACATTGTAAAAGATGTAAAATGTAGATGAATGTGTTGAGAATAATAAAAAAAACGAAATCCAAAGTATAACTTTGACTTGACATTTATTTCTTTTGCATCACACAAAATCCATGCCATTTCACGTACATTACACAGAATCCATGAAAATGGGAAAGTTTTCCCGACCAACAAAGTTTTCCCGACTGAGAGTCCCGACCGAGAAAGTTTTCCCGACCGAGAGTCCCGACCGAGAGTCCCGACCGAGAAAGTTTTCCCGACCGAGAGTCCCGACCGAGAAAGTTTTCCCGACCGAGAAAGTTTTCCCGACCGACAGTCCCGACCGAGAGAGTTTTCCCGACCGAGAGTCCCGACCGAGAAAGTTTTCCCGACCGAGAGTCCCGACCGAAAAAGTTGTCCCGACCGAGAGTCCCGACCGAGAGAGTTTTCCCGACCGAGAGTCCCGACCGAGAAAGTTTTCCCGACCGAGAGTCCCGACCGAGAGAGTTTTCCCGACCGAGAGTGCCGACCGAGAAAGTTTTCCCGACCGAGAGTCCCGACCGAGAAAGTTTTCCCGACCGAGAGTCCCGACCGAAAAAGTTGTCCCGACCGAGAGTCCCGACCGAGAGAGTTTTCCCGACCGAGAGTCCCGACCGAGAAAGTTTTCCCGACCGAGAGTCCCGACCGAGAAAGTTTTCCCGACCGAGAGTCCCGACCGAGAGAGTTTTCCCGACCGAGAGTGCCGACCGAGAGAGTTTTCCCGACCGAGAGTCCAAATGAGGAAGTTTTCAAACAGGCAGTGTGTTTCACAAACTCAGGCTGGTATTTTCAGATCAGCTGTCATTTTCATTGTTTCATTTTATCATGGGTATGTGAAGTGCCGTGGTTCATCTTACACAATGATGATTGCTAAGCCAGATATGAGTCCTGAACGCCACACAGGCATTTGTAGGAAATCATGGTCAACTGTTGTATAAGTATCGTTTTAAATATTGTAAAAGATGTAAAATGTAGATGAATGTGTTGAGAATAATAAAAAAAACGAAATCCAAAGTATAACTTTGACTTGACATTTATTTCTTTTGCATCACACAAAATCCATGGCATTTCACGTACATTACACAGAATCCATGAAAATGGGAAAGTTTTCCCGACCGAGAGAGTTTTCCCGACCGAGAGTCCCGACAGGGAAAGTTTTCCCGACCGAGAGTCCCGACCGAGAAAGTTTTCCCGACCAAGAGTCCCGACTGAGAGAGTTTTCCCGACCGAGAGTCCCGACCGAGAAAGTTTTCCCAACCGAGAGAGTTTTCCCGACCGGGAGAGTTTTCCCAACCGAGAAAGTTTTCCCGACCAAGAGTCCCGACCGAGAGACCCGACCGGGAGAGTTTTCCCAACCGAGAAAGTTTACCCGACCGAGAGTCCCGACCGAGAGAGTGTTCAAACAGGCAGTGTGTTTCACAAACTCAGGCTGGTATTTTCAGACCAGCTGTCATTTTCATTGTTTCATTTTATCATGGGTATGGGAAATGTTTTGCCGTGGTTCAACTTACGCAATGATTATTGCTAAGCCAGATATGAGTCCTGAACGCCACACAGGCATCTGTAGGAAATCATGGTCAACTTTTGTATGTGTATCTTTTTTAACATTGTAAAAGACGTAAAACGTAGATGAATGTGTTGAGAATAATAAAAAAACAAATCCAGAGCAAAACTTTGACATAACATTTATTTCTTTTGCATCACACAAAATCCATGCCATTTCACGTACATTACACAGAATCCATCAAAACGGCAAACCTTTCTTTACACCAAAACTTTCCCGACCGAGAGTCCCGACCGAGAGAGTTTTCCCGACCGAGAGTCCCAACCGAAAGAGTTTTCCCGACCGAGAGTCCCGACCGAGAAAGTTTTCCCGACCGAGAGAGTTTTCCCGACTGAGAGTACCGACCGAGAGTCCCAACCGAGAGAGTTTTCCCAACCGAAAGAGTTTTGCTGACCGAGAGTCCCAAATGAGAAAGTTTTCAAACAGGCAGTGTGTTTCACAAACTCAGGTATTTATTTTTAGACCAGCTGTCATTTTCATTGTTTCATTTTATCATGGGTATGTGAAATGTTTTGCCGTGGTTCATCTTACGCAATGATGATTGCTAAGCCAGATATGAGTCCTGAACGCCACACAGGCATTTGTAGGAAATCATGGTCAACTGTTGTATCTGTATCGTTTTTAACATTGTAAAAGCTGTAAAATGTAGATGAATGTGTTGAGAATAATAAAAAAAAATATCCAAAGTATAACTTTGCCATAACATTTATTTCTTTTGCATCACACAAAATCCATGCAATTTCACGTACATTACACAGAATCCATCAAAACGGCAAACCTTTCTTTACACCAAAACTTTCCCGACCGAGAGTCCAGACCGGGAAAGTTTTTCCGACCGAGAGTCCCGACCGAGAGTCCCGACCGAGAGAGTTTTCCCAACCGAGAAAATTTTCCCGACCGAGAGTCCCGACCGAGAGAGTTTTCCCGACCGAGAGTCCCGGCCGAGAGAGTTTTCCCAACCCAGGGTCCCGACCGAGAAAGTTTTCCTGACCGAGAGTCCCGACCGAGAGAGTTGTCCCGACCGAGAGTCCCGACCGAGAAAGTTTTCCCGACCGAGAGTCCCAACCGAGAAAGTTTTCCCGACCGAGAGTCCCGACCGAGAAAGTTTTCCCGACTGAGAGTCCCGACCGAGAGTCCAAATGAGAAAGTTTTCAAACAGGCAGTGTGTTTCACAAACTCAGGCTGGTATTTTCAGACCAGCTGTCATTTTCATTGTTTCATTTTATTATGGGTATATGAAATGTTGTGCCGTGGTTCATCTTGCACAATGATGAAACGCCACACAGGCCTACAAACGCCACACAGGCATTTGTAGGAAATCATGGTCAACTTGTGTATGTGTATCGTTTTTAACATTGTAAAAGATGTAAAATGTAGCTGATTGTGTTGAGAATAATAAAAAACGAAATCCAAAGTATTGCTTTCCCATGACATTTATTTCTTTTGCATCACACAAAATCCATGCCATTTCACGTACATTACACAGAATCCATCAAAACGGCAAACCTTTCTTTACACCAAAACTTTCCCGACTGAGGGAGTTTTCCCGACTGAGAGAGTTTTCCCGACCGAGAGTCCCGACCGAGAAAGTACATTTGGTGTACACATTTTAAATTTTGAGCTCGATGCACCAACTCAGTGGAGGTCTCTTCGAGCAAAGTATACTGATAGTTTGACCTTAACAGAGAGGGCAAGCTGTAGGCAAGAGCAAAACCAAGCGGAAGAAGAAATTGAAGCGATGCCCGAGCCTGTTGCAGACTCTGAAGAAGAGTCTTTAGCCACAGCAATAACTGCGTCTTTCAATAAACCTCAACCGGAGCCTCAGCCAGAGCCTTCAACTTCAACTTCCTCCGCGCTAGCCACTGTGGGGTCACATGGGACATGTGCTGACTTGTGTGTGTTGTTGTGAACTTAGACAGATGTACATGTTAAGCTGCGGACATGTTTCCTTTGAGGCATGCATCAAGGAGAACGTGAGGGTAACTGGGAAACGAATGTGTTTTATGTGTAAGGTAGAATGCGCATTTTATCGACCGGTGCACACCAGCTGCGTTTCAGATGTTACCTGCGTTGACTGTAACCAGCGCAGAGTGTACATGATGCTATGCGGTCACGCGACCTGCGCGTGTGTGAACAAAGCTTGTTCAGAATGTAACACCAAACATACCGTGAGAAGTTTCTGTGAATGGATTGACAAACTAACAGCTTATCTGTGTGTATGATACATAAAAAACCTACTACAAGTATAGTAGATGTATTGCCATTACAAGTATTGCCATTATGAGTTTGGCTACTGCATCCAACATATTTTTGTATAATAAAGAACCACAAGTATTTCTACTACAAGTGTTATATTTGTGTATAATAAAAACTATTCTAAAATGGTGAATGTCAGTTACATTCTGTATAACATTCATTTATTGTACTGTGTAACAACATACATATTCAAATGTGATGGGCACAATCATTAACCACACAGTCTCTGTGTCTGCAAAGGCATCGGTTTATTGCAGTGTTTAAGAACATACAGATAAAATTGTACACAGTTAAGAAGAGCATAAACTAAACGCAAAGGGTATGTGATGGGCACAATCATTAACCACACAGTCTCTGTGTCTGCAAAGGCATCTGTTTATTGCAGCGTCTAACAACATACAGATACAATTGTGTGCAGTTGAGAAGAGCGTATTTTTTTTTAAAAAAAAGCAAAGCATACAGCTGTACACAAAAGAAAACAATACTTTGATCATAATGTAAAAGCAAACCGTACCGCTGTACACAAAAGACATCCAAGTGAACAACACTTTACATTTCCCAAAGTGACACTCGTGTACATGAGCTAGTTTTTTGGCGTGAGGCACTTGCTTTTCTTAAGAAGCTGGAGATCTGCGCAGCAGGGCATACTTGCGGTTGAAAAAACCTCGGTTGAACTAAGAGATCGAGTGGAGATGCTCTGCCTGGTGGTTAGTCGATCAAGATCGCAACGAAGCGATAACTTCCTTACGTGTCAAGTACAGTTGGTTCACAAGGATTTGCATCGACTTCTTGTTGTTGATCAGAGGCAAGGGAACCACATTGAAATACGCAATCGGTGCAGACGACACGTACACACGATACATCCTATTGTCTACCGCGCAGTCGCCTCACCAGCTTACGTTCCCAGACATGCAATCGCTCGTACGTTATTGTATGAAGGATGTGAGCAAGCTTTCAGATGGCAAAGAAGACTACGACATGATCAGAGAACTGCAATGTCACCAGACTCAAAGCGCCGATCAGATCAAGTTCTGTGATAAGCTCGAAGGCTTAAAACTGAGATCAGATCCGCATTGCGAGGTAATAGACCGGCGTACAGACCTCAGAGGGCCACCTGTCGTTCACAGGAATCTAAAACCTAGAATGCGTAATACAGACACAGTGTTCCCGAGGCTGGCGTCGGACAATCCGCCTGTTGTTCACAGAAGCGGGGCTGTACAACCTACGGATTTCAGAGCACCACCTGTTGACAAGGATCTAAATCCCAGGACGTGCAATAAAGACAGTGTTCCCGAGGTCGGCGTCAGACAATCCACCTGTCGTTCACAGAAACTTGAAGCCGAATAATGACAGTCCCACACTCTTCGCCGAAGCGACACCCCGGCCTCTGCCTGTTAGAAACACCAGCTCATCTGGAAAGGACCCTGTCGGATTCGGGGAGGGTTACACTTTGCTGGCAGCTTATTATAACTACGGGAAAAACGTGGAACAACAGTCCGAAGTGAACCAAGATCCAGTCAAACGCAACCGCCATGAAGACGGAGCACCTGTAGGATCCGGAATCCATCAGATACGTTACTGGACCCCTAAAGCTAAGGGTAGCATTAACGATCGTGAGCCCTACGAGTAAGAACACAGCTGTGACACGGACTCTTGATTCTCCCGCACCCATTGTATTAGTGTTTGTGAAGACACGTGAAGATAGAAGTGAAATGTTACACTTTTGTCTGTATGATATTGAACGACACAGTGCTGGCAAAGTATTACATTTCTTTATTTAGGTAAAGTTCACAAGTCAAGGTACATCACCAATACATGCAGGCTAGTTCGCTAACCAACAAGCTACGGGTTACCATTATTCCCAATATAGGTCGAGAATGTCCAAATGAGCTTAAAGTGGCGACAACGGGTCACCTTGAGGCGTCGTGCTATAAGACGTCGGGTTACACGACTAGGCCACGGTGCAAAGAATCCACGTCGCTAATATGTTGTATTTAGCATACTCAGTCAAAGCGAAGCCTCTGTTGATCACATCGACCAGCCAGTATGCATCCAACAGGTCTCATCACCCCAGTGATCCTGGTCTATGTGACATCGTGTGGAGCTACTTCAGAAGAAGGCCCATTCTGGATAGCTCTGTACAACTGTAACTAACGACTACATGTACATATTGAATGTGCACCAAATTTCAAGTAATAAGAGTGGATGAATTACTCAAATGTGATGCGGCTTATCGTAGGTGTGCTAATTGTGAAGTGCAACTTATTTCAAATAAACACCTTGTGTATACATGACAAATGAGCGTCAATGTGTTTCCTTACACATGCAGCCACAGATTATATAGCTGAAATTCATCTAAAAGGTGAGTGTTTCCAAGTGTCCAATGTGATGCACAACACCGCACACGAACATGAAATGTGAACACTTTTATTCAAGCAAGGTAGTTACAAGTATGCCACAACAGTTTATTTTTATTGCAATCAAGCGCACCCGATATAATCATAGGTCGGTCAGGAGAATCATACGGCGGTCGGAAGACCGAGCGCGGTGTCGATATTGAACTGTACAAAATATTGGCCTGCACGAAACTAGGAGAAAAATTTAAATGGGCGTGGTATCCACGGAGGGAAATGATGATGCACGGGGGGGCATACCATTAGGGACATGCGCAACAGGGGAGTGCGTTTTTAAAACGCCCCCCTGTGGCTGAATTTTTTTTTACAATATCAACAAACTGTCCGTGTTTCAGGCGCTCGATCCCTTAACCCTTGTGCGCCCTGGACCAAAAAAAAAAAAAAAAGGGAGGGGGGGGGGGGGGTCACACAGACCCCGGCAGCGCAGACCCAGGTCTCGTCGCGAAACAGGGCCCCGGCTCGGGGTGGGGGCGGATGGGGGTCAGGTGGACCCCCTGCTATAGCGGGTCTCGTCACAGCGTCGGACAAAGGCACCTAATCGGCTGTAACCCTCCATCGATCGGGTAAGTTACGATGGCAAACCTTGGGGTCTGGAGGGACCCCCAAGCGCCAAGGCAACAACTCTCAACTTCACATCATCATCTTCATCATCATCATCATCGTCTCCTTCTCGAGAGTGTTCACGTAAACCGGCCTCAGTGAGGACCTCGGACTCTCCCTGCCTGCTAGTCCTCCTACCTCCTTCCTCTTGGTTCTCCTGCTCCTCGCAGGGTAGGGCTTAGCCTTACGGGCCCCGGGTTACGCGTAAACCGGCCTAAGTGAGGACCTCGGACGCCTCCTGCATCCCAGTCCTCCTACCTCCTGCTCCTCGGTTCTCCTGCTCCTCGCAGGGTAGGGCTTAGCCTTACGGGCCCCGGGTTACACGTAAACCGGCCTAAGTGAGGACCTCGGACCTTCCATGCCTGCTGGTCCTCCTTCCTCCTTCTGCTCCATTCTCCTGCTCCTCGAAGGCGAGCACCTTGCCGGATGGGCCCCGGTTTACGCATAAACCGGCCTAAGTGAGGACTGGGGTAGCTCTCTACTCCGTGGGTACTCTGTGACCACTTAGTAATGGCGATGGGGTATTTCGCAACCCCAATGCACGTTCGTAAGTTACGATGGGAAACACTGGGGTCTGGAAGGACCCCCAAGCGCCACGGCAACAACTCTCAACTTCATATCATCATCTTCATCATCATCATCATCATCGTCGTCTCCTTCTCGGCAGTGTTCGCGTAAACCAGCCTAAGTGGGGACCTCGGACTCTCCCTGCCTGCTAGTCCTCCTACCTCCTTCTGCTCCGTTCTGCTGCTCCTCGAAGGCAAGCACCTTGTCGGATGGGCCCCGGGTTATGCGTAAACCGGCCTAAGTGAGGACCTCGGACTCTCCCTGCCTCCAAGTCCTCCTTCCTCCTTCTGTTCCGTTCTCCTGCTCCTCACAGGGGAGCGTTTAGCCGTATTGGCCTCGGGTTACGCGTAAACCGGCCTTCGAGAGGAGCAGGGATGTTCTCTACTCCACGATTACTATGGGGTCAAAGCGTACCCACGATGGGGTATTTCGCCACCCCAATACACATTCGTGAGTTACGATGGCAAACACTGGGGTCCGGAGAGACCCCGAACCGCCGGAGGAAACAACTCTCAACTTCACATCATCATCATCATCATCATCATCATCATCATCATCGTCGTCTCCTTCTCGGCAGTGTTCGCGTAAACGGGCCTAAGTGAGGACCTCGGACTCTCCCTGCCTCCAAGTCCTCCTTCCTCCTTCTGCTCCGTTCTCCTGCTCCTCACAGGGGAGCGTTTAGCCGGATGGGCCTCGGGTTACACGTAAACCGGCCTTCGAGAGGAGCAGGGATGTTTTCAACTCCACGATTACTATGGGGTCAAAGTGTACCCACGATGGGGTATTTCGCAACCCCAATACACATTCGTGAGTTACGATGGCAAACACTGGGGTCTGGAGAGACCCCGAACCGCCATTCGTGAGTTACGATGGCAAACACTGGGGTCCGGAGGGACCCCGAACCGCCGGAGGAAACAACTCTCAACTTTAGATCATCATCATCATCATCATCATCATCATCATCGTCGTCGTCGTCTCCTTCTTGGCAGTGTTCGCGTAAATGGCCCTAAGTGAGGACCTCGGACTCTCCCTGCCTCCAAGTCCTCCTTCCTCCTTCTGCTCCGTTCTCCTGCTCCTCACAGGGGAGCGTTTAGCCGGATGGGCCTCGGGTTACGCGTAAAACGGCCTTCGACAGGAGCAGGGATGTTCTCTACTCCACGATTACTATGGGGTCAAAGCGTACCCACGATGGGGTATTTCGCAACCCCAATACACATTCGTAAGTTACGATGGCAAACACTGGGGTCTGGAGGGACCCCGAACCGCCATTCGAAAGTTTCGATGGCAAACACTGGGGTCCGGAGGGACCCCGAACCGCCGGAGCAAACAACTCTCAACTTCAGATCATCATCATCATCATCATCATCATCATCAATGTCTCCTTCTCGGCAGTGTTCGCGTAAACCGGCCTAAGTGAGGACCTCGGACTCTCCCTGCCTCTCCATCCTGCGACCTCCTTCTGCGCCGTTCTCCTGCTCCTCGCAGGTGAGCGCTTTGCCGGATGGGCCTTGGGTTACGCGTAAATGGGCCTGAGTGAGGACCTCGGGCTCTCCGTGCCTCCTCGTCCTCCTTGCTCCCTCTACATCCTTGTCCCGCTCCTCGCTAGAGTACGCTTAGGTTTGCAGAGGGTGGGTTTCGCGAACACCCTCTTCGGTGAAGACCTTGGGATCTCCGTTGCTCCCCGTCTTCCTTGCCCCTTCTACATTACTCTCAAGTGCCTCGCTAGTGAAAGAGCAGCTGTTTGGCCTGCCTATTACGCGAACACCATCCTCCGTTTGGACTTCAGACACTCCTTGCCTCCTCCTCATCCTTGCTCCCTCTACATCATTCAGATGCTCCTCGCTAGCGTACGCTTAGGTCTCCGGAGGGCCGGTTTCGCGAACACCCCCCTTCGGTGAGGACCTCGGGCTTTCCGTGCCTCCGTGTCCTCCTTGCTTTCTCTCCATCATTCTCAAGTGCCTCGCTAGTGAAAGCGCAGCTGTTTGGCCTGCCCATTACGCGAACACCGCCCTCTGTTTATGCTCCTCGCTAGCATACGCTTATGTCTGCGGAGGGCCGGTTTCGCGAACACCCCCTTCGGTGAGGACCTCGGGATCTCCGTTGCTCCGCGTCCTCCTTTCTCCTTCTCCTTCGTTCTCATGCGCCTCGCTAGTGAAAGAGAAGCTGTTTGGCCTGCCTAGTACACGAACACCGCCCTCGGTTTATGCTCCTCGCGAGAGTAGGCTGAGGTCTGCGGAGGGCCTATTACGCGAACACTGCCCTCCAGTTGGATCTCGGGCTCTCCGTTGCTCCTCGTCCTCCTCGCTCCCTCTACATCGTTCTCAAGCGCCTCGCTAGTAAAAGAGAAGCTGTTTGGCCTTCCTATTACGCGAACACCGCCCTCCAGTTGGATCTCGGGCTCTCCGTTGCTCCTCGTCCTCCTCGCTCCCTCTACATCGTTCTCAAGCGCCTCGCTTGTAAAAGAGAAGCTGTTTGGCCTGCCCATTACGCGAACACCGCCCTCCGTTTATGCTCCTCGCTAGCGTACGCTTATGTCTGCGGAGGGCCGGTTTCTTGAACACCGCCATCGGTGAGGACCTCTGGATCTCCTTTGCTCCTCGTCCTCCCTGCTTTCTCTCCATCATTCTCAAGTGCCTCGCTAGTGAAAGCGCAGCTGTTTGGCCTGCCCATTACGCGAACACCGCCCTCCGTTTATGCTCCTCGCTAGCGTACGCTTATGTCTGCGGAGGACCGGTTTCGCGAACACCCCCTTCGGTGAGGACCTCGGGATCTCCGTTGCTCCGCGTCCTCCTTGCTCCTTCTCCTTCGTTCTCATGCGCCTCGCTAGTGAAAGAGAAGCTGTTTGGCCTTCCTATTACGCGAACACTGCCCTCCAGTTGGACCTCGGGCTCTCCGTTGCTCCTCGTCCTCCTTGCTCCCTCTACATCGTTCTCAAGTGCCTCGCTAGTGAAAGCGAAGCTGTTTTGCCTGCCTATTACGTGAACACCGCCCTCCAGTTGGACCTCGGGCTCTCCGTGTCTCCTCCTCCTCCTTGCTCCCTCTCATTGTTCTCAAGTGCCTCGCTAGTGAAAGAGCAGCCGTTTGGCCTACCCATTACGTGAACATGGCCCTCCATTTATGCTCCTCGCGAGCGTACGCTTAGGCCTGCGGATGGCCGGTTTCGCGAACACCGCCCTCTAGTTGGACCTCGGGCTCTCCGTTTCTCCTCGTACTCCTTACTCCCTCTACATCTTTCTCAAGCGCCTCGCTAGTGAAAGAGCAGCTCTGTGGCCTGCCTACTACGCGAACACCGCCCTCCGTTTGGACTTCAGACACTCCTTGCCTCCTCCTCATCCTTGCTCCCTCTACATCGTTCTCAAGTGCCTCGGTAGCGTACGCTTAGGTCTGCGGAGGGCGGGTTACGCGAACACCACCATTTTTGAGGAACCCAGTACCTCCTACACACACACACACACACACACACAGACACACACACACACACACACACGAGGCAGTGAGGAGGAGAAGGAGGTTGTTGCTACGCCTGCGTCGCGAAACCAGGGCTCATTGTGTGCGCGCCCGGAGTAGCTACGGGGAAACACGTGGGACAACCGACCAGTTTGGGGTCATGGTTTATTCAACGCGTATTTTCAGTGTGGTTTAACTTGGTAATCTGATCTGAAAGACTTTCCCTGAATGTGCCTTAATTTCACCTCTTTTTCCTTTCTCCTTTTCTTAGCTTACTGAAAATGTTGGCGACCAAAGGCCGGATTCAGGGACGTGTGCTGCTTGTGCTACTCGCGTTACGTGGGCAAACTGCTCGCTGTCATCATCGATACAAAGGTAAAGTGCAATCCCAGGGTTGTGTGCTGCTTGTGGTACTCGCTTTATGTAGACAAACTGCTTGCTGTCAACATCGATACAAAGATAACAAAAGAATAGCCTAGTGTAACGTAGTGTTTCATGTTTTGTTTTGTTTTTTTCTAGAATGATTCAAATGTAACCATCGTTTCCCCAACCCCGCAGGCTCTGCGACCCGTGAAGAACTGAGACTCCTTCTGGTCGGTAAAACAGGCTCGAGAAAGAGTGCGTCCGGAAACACCATCCTGGGGGATGCGTACGCTTTCAAAGAGGACGTTTCGCCCGAGTCTCTCACCGACAGCTGTCTCAGAAAAGAGGCAGAGGGCGACAAACTGGTGGGAGAGGATGTGGTGAAAATCGGCCAGCTGCGGCTGGTCACAGAGTGTTACAAAGGAGATTACTGAGATTCGTTTGTAACAAAAGGCTGATTCTTTCAATGCACGCATCCTACGGTGAGATTTATATCATGTATTCACAGCCACCAGAGGCGCTGTACAGCACCGAGTGCCTGAAACACAGACAGTTTGTTGATATTTTTTTAATGTAAACCTTCTTTTTTTTTCATGTAAACCTGTTCTTGACATATCTACTGAGATTCGTTTGTCTTGAAAGGCTGATTCAACCCCGTTGTTGACTTTTATTTTGCCTTCCAGATTGCCTCAGTTGTATCGTGAGTGTAATTTCAAATAAAATAAAATAAAACTCAGAAGCATCTGTGTGTTGTATTCTTCTTCTTCTTCTTCTTCTTCTTCTCATTATTATTATTATTATTATTATTATTATTATTACCATTATTATTATTATTATTGTGATTATGCTTCATTTTCATGTACTGGGGTATCAATGACCCCCATGGTGCCACAGCAGCTTCTGTGCGTGGTCCCCAAGTGCTACGTTTTCTTTCCCGATCCCCTGACGAACCCATTAGAATCGCTCTGGGGCACTCTTCGACCCCAAATGATCATTCTGGTTTTTTTTAACATTTTCATTCACCGGTCTCTACTGAGGTTGGGGTACTCTGGGACCCCCGGGGTCTGGGGCTGCCCCGAAGGGAAGCATGAAGGTTAACATTTTCATTCACCGGTCTCTACTGAGGGTGGGGTACTCTGAGACCCCCGGGGTCTGGGGCTGCCCCGAAGGGGAGCATGAGGGTTAAGAACATACAGATAAAATTGTACACAGTTAAGAAGACCATAAACTAAACGCAAAGGGTATGTGATGGGCACAATCATTAACCACACAGTCTCTGTGTCTGCAAAGGCATCTGTTTATTGCAGCGTCTAACAACATACAGATACAATTGTGTGCAGTTGAGAAGAGCGTATTTTTTTTAAAAAAAAAGCAAAGCATACAGCTGTACACAAAAGAAAACAATACTTTGATCATAATGTAAAAGCAAACCGTACCGCTGTACACAAAAGACATCCAAGTGAACAACACTTTGCATTTCCCAAAGTGACACTCGTGTACATGAGCTAGTTTTTTGGCGTGAGGCACTTGCTTTTCTTAAGAAGCTGGAGATCTGCGCAGCAGGGCATACTTGCGGTTGAAAAAACCTCGGTTGAACTAAGAGATCGAGTGGAGATGCTCTGCCTGGTGGTTAGTCGATCAAGATCGCAACGAAGCGATAACTTCCTTACGTGTCAAGTACAGTTGGTTCACAAGGATTTGCATTCGACTTCTTGTTGTTGATCAGAGGCAAGGGAACCACATTGAAATACGCAATCGGTGCAGACGACACGTACACACGATACATCCTATTGTCTACCGCGCAGTCGCCTCACCAGCTTACGTTCCCAGACATGCAATCGCTCGTACGTTATTGTATGAAGGATGTGAGCAAGCTTTCAGATGGCAAAGAAGACTACGACATGATCAGAGAACTGCAATGTCACCAGACTCAAAGCGCCGATCAGATCAAGTTCTGTGATAAGCTCGAAGGCTTAAAACTGAGATCAGATCCGCATTGCGAGGTAATAGACCGGCGTACAGACCTCAGAGGGCCACCTGTCGTTCACAGGAATCTAAAACCTAGAATGCGTAATACAGACACAGTGTTCCCGAGGCTGGCGTCGGACAATCCGCCTGTTGTTCACAGAAGCGGGGCTGTACAACCTACGGATTTCAGAGCACCACCTGTTGACAAGGATCTAAATCCCAGGACGTGCAATAAAGACAGTGTTCCCGAGGTCGGCGTCAGACAATCCACCTGTCGTTCACAGAAACTTGAAGCCGAATAATGACAGTCCCACACTCTTCGCCGAAGCGACACCCCGGCCTCTGCCTGTTAGAAACACCAGCTCATCTGGAAAGGACCCTGTCGGATTCGGGGAGGGTTACACTTTGCTGGCAGCTTATTATAACTACGGGAAAAACGTGGAACAACAGTCCGAAGTGAACCAAGATCCAGTCAAACGCAACCGCCATGAAGACGGAGCACCTGTAGGATCCGGAATCCATCAGATACGTTACTGGACCCCTAAAGCTAAGGGTAGCATTAACGATCGTGAGCCCTACGAGTAAGAACACAGCTGTGACACGGACTCTTGATTCTCCCGCACCCATTGTATTAGTGTTTGTGAAGACACGTGAAGATAGAAGTGAAATGTTACACTTTTGTCTGTATGATATTGAACGACACAGTGCTGGCAAAGTATTACATTTCTTTATTTAGGTAAAGTTCACAAGTCAAGGTACATCACCAATACATGCAGGCTAGTTCGCTAACCAACAAGCTACGGGTTACCATTATTCCCAATATAGGTCGAGAATGTCCGAATGAGCTTAAAGTGGCGACAACGGGTCACCTTGAGGCGTCGTGCTATAAGACGTCGGGTTACACGACTAGGCCACGGTGCAAAGAATCCACGTCGCTAATATGTTGTATTTAGCATACTCAGTCAAAGCGAAGCCTCTGTTGATCACATCGACCAGCCAGTATGCATCCAACAGGTCTCATCACCCCAGTGATCCTGGTCTATGTGACATCGTGTGGAGCTACTTCAGAAGAAGGCCCATTCTGGATAGCTCTGTACAACTGTAACTAACGACTACATGTACATATTGAATGTGCACCAAATTTCAAGTAATAAGAGTGGATGAATTACTCAAATGTGATGCGGCTTATCGTAGGTGTGCTAATTGTGAAGTGCAACTTATTTCAAATAAACACCTTGTGTATACATGACAAATGAGCGTCAATGTGTTTCCTTACACATGCAGCCACAGATTATATAGCTGAAATTCATCTAAAAGGTGAGTGTTTCCAAGTGTCCAATGTGATGCACAACACCGCACACGAACATGAAATGTGAACACTTTTATTCAAGCAAGGTAGTTACAAGTATGCCACAACAGTTTATTTTTATTGCAATCAAGCGCACCCGATATAATCATAGGTCGGTCAGGAGAATCATATGGCGGTCGGAAGACCGAGCGCGGTGTCGATATTGAACTGTACAAAATATTGGCCTGCACGAAACTAGGAGAAAAATTTAAATGGGCGTGGTATCCACGGAGGGAAATGATGATGCACAGGGGGGCATACCATTAGGGACATGCGCAACAGGGGAGTGCGTTTTTAAAACGCCCCCCTGTGGCTGAATTTTTTTTTACAATATCAACAAACTGTCCGTGTTTCAGGCGCTCGATCCCTTAACCCTTGTGCACCCTGGACCAAAAAAAAAAAAAAAAGGGAGGGGGGGGGGGGTCACACAGACCCCGGCAGCGCAGACCCAGGTCTCGTCGCGAAACAGGGCCCCGGCTCGGGGTGGGGGCGGATGGGGGTCAGGTGGACCCCCTGCTATAGCGGGTCTCGTCACAGCGTCGGACAAAGGCACCTAATCGGCTGTAACCCTCCATCGATCGGGTAAGTTACGATGGCAAACCTTGGGGTCTGGAGGGACCCCCAAGCGCCAAGGCAACAACTCTCAACTTCACATCATCATCTTCATCATCATCATCATCGTCTCCTTCTCGAGAGTGTTCACGTAAACCGGCCTCAGTGAGGACCTCGGACTCTCCCTGCCTGCTAGTCCTCCTACCTCCTTCCTCTTGGTTCTCCTGCTCCTCGCAGGGTAGGGCTTAGCCTTACGGGCCCCGGGTTACGCGTAAACCGGCCTAAGTGAGGACCTCGGACCTTCCATGCCTGCTGGTCCTCCTTCCTCCTTCTGCTCCATTCTCCTGCTCCTCGAAGGCGAGCACCTTGCCGGATGGGCCCCGGTTTACGCATAAACCGGCCTAAGTGAGGACTGGGGTAGCTCTCTACTCCGTGGGTACTCTGTGACCACTTAGTAATGGCGATGGGGTATTTCGCAACCCCAATGCACGTTCGTAAGTTACGATGGGAAACACTAGGGTCTGGAAGGACCCCCAAGCGCCACGGCAACAACTCTCAACTTCATATCATCATCTTCATCATCATCATCATCATCGTCTCCTTCTCGGCAGTGTTCGCGTAAACCAGCCTAAGTGGGGACCTCGGACTCTCCCTGCCTGCTAGTCCTCCTACCTCCTTCTGCTCTGTTCTGCTGCTCCTCGAAGGCAAGCACCTTGTCGGATGGGCCACGGGTTATGCGTAAACCGGCCTAAGTGAGGACCTCGGACTCTCCCTGCCTCCAAGTCCTCCTTCCTCCTTCTGTTCCGTTCTCCTGCTCCTCACAGGGGAGCGTTTAGCCGGATTGGCCTCGGGTTACGCGTAAACCGGCCTTCGAGAGGAGCAGGGATGTTCTCTACTCCACGATTACTATGGGGTCAAAGCGTACCCACGATGGGGTATTTCGCCACCCCAATACACATTCGTGAGTTACGATGGCAAACACTGGGGTCCGGAGAGACCCCGAACCGCCGGAGGAAACAACTCTCAACTTCACATCATCATCATCATCATCATCATCATCATCGTCGTCTCCTTCTCGGCAGTGTTCGCGTAAACGGGCCTAAGTGAGGACCTCGGACTCTCCCTGCCTCCAAGTCCTCCTTCCTCCTTCTGCTCGGTTCTCCTGCTCCTCACAGGGGAGCGTTTAGCCGGATGGGCCTCGGGTTACACGTAAACCGGCCTTCGAGAGGAGCAGGGATGTTTTCAACTCCACGATTACTATGGGGTCAAAGTGTACCCACGATGGGGTATTTCGCAACCCCAATACACATTCGTGAGTTACGATGGCAAACACTGGGGTCTGGAGAGACCCCGAACCGCCATTCGTGAGTTACGATGGCAAACACTGGGGTCCGGAGGGACCCCGAACCGCCGGAGGAAACAACTCTCAACTTTAGATCATCATCATCATCATCATCATCATCATCATCATCGTCGTCGTCTCCTTCTCGGCAGTGTTCGCGTAAATGGCCCTAAGTGAGGACCTCGGACTCTCCCTGCCTCCAAGTCCTCCTTCCTCCTTCTGCTCCGTTCTCCTGCTCCTCACAGGGGAGCGTTTAGCCGGATGGGCCTCGGGTTACGCGTAAAACGGCCTTCGACAGGAGCAGGGATGTTCTCTACTCCACGATTACTATGGGGTCAAAGCGTACCCACGATGGGGTATTTCGCAACCCCAATACACATTCGTAAGTTACGATGGCAAACACTGGGGTCTGGAGGGACCCCGAACCGCCATTCGAAAGTTACGATGGCAAACACTGGGGTCCGGAGGGACCCCGAACCGCCGGAGCAAACAACTCTCAACTTCAGATCATCATCATCATCATCATCATCATCATCATCATCATCAATGTCTCCTTCTCGGCAGTGTTCGCGTAAACCGGCCTAAGTGAGGACCTCGGACTCTCCCTGCCTCTCCATCCTGTGACCTCCTTCTGCTCCGTTCTCCTGCTCCTCGCAGGTGAGCGCTTTGCCGGATGGGCCTCGGGTTACGCGTAAATGGGCCTAAGTGAGGACCTCGGGCTCTCCATTGCTCCTCGTCTTCCTTGCTCCTTCTCCATCATTCTCCTGCGCCTCGCTAGTGAAAGAGCAGCTGTTTGGCCTGCCTATTACGCGAACACCGCCCTCCAGTTGGACCTCGGGCTCTCCGTGCATCCTCGTCCTCCTTGCAGCTGTTTGGTCTGCCTATTACGCGAACACCATCCTCCGTTTGGACTTCAGACACTCCTTGCCTCCTCCTCATCCTTGCTCCCTCTACATCATTCAGATGCTCCTCGCTAGCGTACGCTTAGGTCTCCGGAGGGCCGGTTTCGCGAACACCCCCCTTCGGTGAGGACCTCGGGCTTTCCGTGCCTCCGTGTCCTCCTTGCTTTCTCTCCATCATTCTCAAGTGCCTCGCTAGTGAAAGCGCAGCTGTTTGGCCTGCCCATTACGCGAACACCGCCCTCTGTTTATGCTCCTCGCTAGCATACGCTTATGTCTGCGGAGGGCCGGTTTCGCGAACACCCCCTTCGGTGAGGACCTCGGGATCTCCGTTGCTCCGCGTCCTCCTTGCTCCTTCTCCTTCGTTCTCATGCGCCTCGCTAGTGAAAGAGAAGCTGTTTGGCCTGCCTAGTACACGAACACCGCCCTCGGTTTATGCTCCTCGCGAGAGTGGGCTGAGGTCTGCGGAGGGCCTATTACGCGAACACCGCCCTCCAGTTGGACCTCGGGCTCTCCGTTGCTCCTCGTCCTCCTTGCTCCCTCTACATCCTTCTCAAGCGCCTCACACCGCCCTCCGTTTATGCTCCTCGCTAGCGTACGCTTATGTCTGCGGAGGGCCGGTTTCTTGAACACCGCCATCGGTGAGGACCTCTGGATCTCCTTTGCTCCTCGTCCTCCCTGCTCCCTCTCCTTTGTTCTCAAGCGCCTCGCTAGTGAAAGAGAAGCTGTTTGGCCTGCCTATTACGTGAACACTGCCCTCCAGTTGGACCTCGGGCTCTCCATGCCTCCTCGTCCTCCTTGCTCCCTCTACATCGTTCTCAAGTGCCTCGCTAGTGAAAGCGAAGCTGTTTTGCCTGCCTATTACGTGAACACCGCCCTCCAGTTGGACCTCGGGCTCTCCGTGTCTCCTCCTCCTCCTTGCTCCCTCTCATTGTTCTCAAGTGCCTCGCTAGTGAAAGAGCAGCCGTTTGGCCTACCCATTACGTGAACATGGCCCTCCATTTATGCTCCTCGCGAGCGTACGCTTAGGCCTGCGGATGGCCGGTTTCGCGAACACCGCCCTCTAGTTGGACCTCGGGCTCTCCGTTTCTCCCTGTACTCCTTACTCCCTCTACATCTTTCTCAAGCGCCTCGCTAGTGAAAGAGCAGCTCTGTGGCCTGCCTACTACGCGAACACCGCCCTCCGTTTGGACTTCAGACACTCCTTGCCTCCTCCTCATCCTTGCTCCCTCTACATCGTTCTCAAGTGCCTCGGTAGCGTACGCTTAGGTCTGCGGAGGGCGGGTTACGCGAACACCACCATTTTTGAGGAACCCAGTACCTCCTACACACACACACACACACACCCACACACAGACACACACACACACACACACACACACACACGAGGCAGTGAGGAGGAGAAGGAGGTTGTTGCTACGCCTGCGTCGCGAAACCAGGGCTCATTGTGTGCGCGCCCGGAGTAGCTACGGGGAAACACGTGGGACAACCGACCAGTTTGGGGTCATGGTTTATTCAACGCGTATTTTCGGTGTGGTTTAACTTGGTAATCTGATCTGAAAGACTTTCCCTGAATGTGCCTTAATTTCACCTCTTTTTCCTTTCTCCTTTTCTTAGCTTACTGAAAATGTTGGCGACCAAAGGCCGGATTCAGGGACGTGTGCTGCTTGTGCTACTCGCGTTACGTGGGCAAACTGCTCGCTGTCATCATCGATACAAAGGTAAAGTGCAATCCCAGGGTTGTGTGCTGCTTGTGGTACTCGCTTTATGTAGACAAACTGCTTGCTGTCAACATCGATACAAAGATAACAAAAGAATAGCCTAGTGTAACGTAGTGTTTCATGTTTTGTTTTGTTTTTTTCTAGAATGATTCAAATGTAACCATCGTTTCCCCAACCCCGCAGGCTCTGCGACCCGTGAAGAACTGAGACTCCTTCTGGTCGGTATAACAGGCTCGAGAAAGAGTGCGTCCGGAAACACCATCCTGGGGGATGCGTACGCTTTCAAAGAGGACGTTTCGCCCGAGTCTCTCACCGACAGCTGTCTCAGAAAAGAGGCAGAGGGCGACAAACTGGTGGGAGAGGATGTGGTGAAAATCGGCCAGCTGCGGCTGGTCACAGAGTGTTACAAAGGAGATTACTGAGATTCGTTTGTAACAAAAGGCTGATTCTTTCAATGCACGCATCCTACGGTGAGATTTATATCATGTATTCACAGCCACCAGAGGCGCTGTACAGCACCGAGTGCCTGAAACACAGACAGTTTGTTGATATTTTTTTAATGTAAACCTTCTTTTTTTTTCATGTAAACCTGTTCTTGACATATCTACTGAGATTCGTTTGTCTTGAAAGGCTGATTCAACCCCGTTGTTGACTTTTATTTTGCCTTCCAGATTGCCTCAGTTGTATCGTGAGTGTAATTTCAAATAAAATAAAATAAAACTCAGAAGCATCTGTGTGTTGTATTCTTCTTCTTCTTCTTCTTCTTCTTCTCATCATTATTATTATTATTATTATTATTATTATTATTATTATTATTATTATTATCATTATTATTATTATTATTGTGATTATGCTTCATTTTCATGTACTGGGGTATCAATGACCCCCATGGTGCCACAGCAGCTTCTGTGTGTGGTCCCCAAGTGCTACGTTTTCTTTCCCGATCCCCTGACGAACCCATTAGAATCGCTCTGGGGCACTCTTCGACCCCAAATGATCATTCTGGGTTTTTTTAACATTTTCATTCACCGGTCTCTACTGAGGTTGGGGTACTCTGGGACCCCCGGGGTCTGGGGCTGCCCCGAAGGGAAGCATGAGGGTTAACATTTTCATTCACCGGTCTCTACTGAGGGTGGGGTACTCTGAGACCCCCGGGGTCTGGGGCTGCCCCGAAGGGGAGCATGAGGGTTAACAGCGGCCTCCCATGGACGAACGCCATAGAGCCTGCCCGAAACTAGGAGAAAAATTGAAACGGGAGTGGCATCCGGGGAGGGAAACGTGGGTGTACGGGGCGCGGGAGCCAACCCTGATGCACGGCCTGTGAAATACGACCCAGTGGAGAAGGCGACGTGAGAGGATAGTGCTTGTATTACGCGAAACTCCCTGGCTTGTGGAGGACAGATGTGTGATAAGCATGAACACAGGCTCATGAACACAGGCTCATGAACACAAGCTCATGAACACAGGCGCAGGTCTCATGGAGAGCGTCTGAAATTGAGTCTCATGCGCTGAATAAAAAAAAAACAAAACAAATTAGGCAAGGTGAAATTGTAGGCCGGGAGTGATATTGGGTTGGTTCTGTTTTTTTTGGGGGGGGTTGTGCAAAACACACACGGAACAGAGTGTGGTGGAGGCTGGGACACGGACAGAGCACAGCTTTCGCGTAGCTTGCGTGTCGCTTCACCGTATTGACTGTTACCACACGCGGGAGCCAACCCTGATGCACGGCCTGTGAAATACGACCCAGTGGAGAAGGCGACGTGAGAGGATAGTGCTTGTATTACGCGAAACTCCCTGGCTTGTGGAGGACAGATGTGTGATAAGCATGAACACAGGCTCATGAACACAGGCTCATGAACACAAGCTCATGAACACAGGCGCAGGTCTCATGGAGAGGGTCTGAAATTGAGTCTCATGTGCTGAATAAAAAAAAAAAAAACAAATTAGGCAAGGTGAAATTGTAGGCCGGGAGTGATATTGGGTTGGTTCTGTTTTTTTTGGGGGGGGGGTTGTGCAAAACACACACGGAACAGAGTGTGGTGGAGGCTGGGACACGGACAGAGCACAGCTTTCGTGTAGCTTGCGTGTCGCTTCACCGTATTGTCTGTTACCACACGCGGGAGCCAACCCTGATGCGCGGCCTGTGAAATACGACCCAGTGGAGAAGGCGACGTGAGAGGATAGCGCTTGTATTACGCGAAACTCCCTGGCTTGTGGAGGACAGATGTGTGATAAGCATGAACACAGGCTCATGAACACAGGCTCATGAACACAAGCTCATGAACACAGGCGCAGGTCTCATGGAGAGGGTCTGAAATTGAGTCTCATGCGCTGAATAAAAAAAAAATAACAAAAACAAATTAAGCAAGGTGAAATTGTATGCAATCTTTATATATGCAGGGCAGTGAAATATCACAAAGTACAATGCTGACTAGTACAACAAGTAACATTAGGCCGGGATTGATAATGGGTTGTTTTTTTTGGGGGGGGGGGTGTTGTGCAAAACACACACGGAACAGAGTGTGTTGGAGGCTGGGCGACGGACAGAGCACAGCTTTCGCGTAGCTTGCGTGTCGCTTCACTGTATTGTCTGTTACCACACGCGGGAGCCAACCCTGATGCTCGGCCTGTGAAATGCGACCCAGGGGTACTCTGGGACCCCCGGGGTCCGGAGCTGCCCCGAAGGGGAGCACGAGGGTTTTCCCGACCGAGAGTCCCGACCGAGAGAGTTTTCCCGACCGAGAGTCCCGACCGAGAAAGTTTTCCCGACCGAGAGTCCCGACCGAGAGTCCCGACCGAGAAAGTTTTCCCGACCGAGAGTCCCGACCGAGAGAGTTTTCCCGACCGAGAGTCCCGACCGAGAGACTTTTCCCGACCGAGAGAGTTTTCCCGACCGAGAGTCCAAATGAGGAAGTTTTCAAACAGGCAGTGTGTTTCACAAACTCAGGCTGGTATTTTCAGATCAGCTGCCATTTTCATTGTTTCATTTTATCATGGGTATGTGAAATGTTGTGCCGTGGTTCATCTTACACAATGATGATTGCTAAGCCAGATATGAGTCCTGAACGCCACACAGGCATTTGTAGGAAATCATGGTCAACTTTTGTATCTGTATCGTTTTTAACATTGTAAAAGCTGTAAAATGTAGATGAATGTGTTGAGAATAATAAAAAAAACGAAATCCAAAGTATAACTTTGACTTGACATTTATTTCTTTTGCATCACACAAAATCCATGCCATTTCACGTACATTACACAGAATCCATGAAAATGGGAAAGTTTTCCCGACCGAGAAAGTTTTCCCGACCGAGAGTCCCGACCGAGAGAGTTTTCCCGACCGAGAGTCCCGACCGAAAAAGTTTTCCCGACCGAGAGTCCCGACCGAGAGACTTTTCCCGACCGAGAGTCCCGACCGAGAGTCAAAATGAGGAAGTTTTCAAACAGGCAGTGTGTTTCACAAACTCAGGCTGGTATTTTCAGATCAGCTGTCATTTTCATTGTTTCATTTTATCATGGGTATGTGAAGTGCCGTGGTTCATCTTACACAATGATGATTGCTAAGCCAGATATGAGTCCTGAACGCCACACAGGCATTTGTAGGAAATCATGGTCAACTTTTGTATCTGTATCGTTTTTAACATTGTAAAAGATGTAAAATGTAGATGAATGTGTTGAGAATAATTAAAAAAACGAAATCCAAAGTATAACTTTGACTTGACATTTATTTCTTTTGCATCACACAAAATCCATGCCATTTCACGTACATTACACAGAATCCATGAAAATGGGAAAGTTTTCCCGACCGAGAAAGTTTTCCCGACCGAGAGTCCCGACCGAGAAAGTTTTCCCGACCGAGAGTCCCGACCGAGAGACTTTTCCCGACCGAGAGTCCCGACCGAGAGAGTTTTCCCGACCGAGAGTCCCGACCGAGAAAGTTTTCCCGACCGAGAGTCCCGACCGAGAGCGCTTGTATTACGCGAAACTCCCTGGCTTGTGGAGGACAGATGTGGGATAAGCATGAACACAGGCTCATGAACACAGGCTCATGAACACAAGCCCATGAACACAGGCGCAGGTCTCATGGAGAGGGTCTGAAATTGAGTCTCATGCGCTGAATAAAAAAAAAAATAACAAAAACAAATTAAGCAAGGTAAAATTGTATGCAATCTTTATATATGCAGGGCAGTGAAATATCACAAAGTACAATGCTGACTAGTACAACAAGTAACATTAGGCCGGGATTGATAATGGGTTGTTTTTTTTGGGGGGGGGGTGTTGTGCAAAACACACACGGAACAGAGTGTGTTGGAGGCTGGGCGACGGACAGAGCACAGCTTTCGCGTAACTTGCGTGTCGCTTCACTGTATTGTCTGTTACCACACGCGGGAGCCAACCCTGATGCTCGGCCTGTGAAATGCGACCCAGGGGTACTCTGGGACCCCCGGGGTCCGGAGCTGCCCCGAAGGGGAGCACGAGGGTTTTCCCGACCGAGAGTCCCGACCGAGAGAGTTTTCCCGACCGAGAAAGTTTTCCCGACCGAGAGTCCCGACCGAGAGTCCCGACCGAGAAAGTTTTCCCGACCGAGAGTCCCGACCGAGAGAGTTTTCCCGACCGAGAGTCCCGACCGAGAGACTTTTCCCGACCGAGAGAGTTTTCCCGACCGAGAGTCCAAATGAGGAAGTTTTCAAACAGGCAGTGTGTTTCACAAACTCAGTCTGGTATTTTCAGATCAGCTGCCATTTTCATTGTTTCATTTTATCATGGGTATGTGAAATGTTGTGCCGTGGTTCATCTTACACAATGATGATTGCTAAGCCAGATATGAGTCCTGAACGCCACACAGGCATTTGTAGGAAATCATGGTCAACTTTTGTATCTGTATCGTTTTTAACATTGTAAAAGCTGTAAAATGTAGATGAATGTGTTGAGAATAATAAAAAAAACGAAATCCAAAGTATAACTTTGACTTGACATTTATTTCTTTTGCATCACACAAAATCCATGCCATTTCACGTACATTACACAGAATCCATGAAAATGGGAAAGTTTTCCCGACTGAGAAAGTTTTCCCGACCGAGTGTCCCGACCGAGAGAGTTTTCCCGACCGAGAGTCCCGACCGAGAAAGTTTTCCCGACCGAGAGTCCCGACCGAGAGACTTTTCCCGACCGAGAAAGTTTTCCCGACCGAGAGAGTTTTCCCGACCGAGAGTCCAAATGAGGAAGTTTTCAAACAGGCAGTGTGTTTCACAAACTCAGTCTGGTATTTTCAGATCAGCTGCCATTTTCATTGTTTCATTTTATCATGGGTATGTGAAATGTTGTGCCGTGGTTCATCTTACACAATGATGATTGCTAAGCCAGATATGAGTCCTGAACGCCACACAGGCATTTGTAGGAAATCATGGTCAACTTTTGTATCTGTATCGTTTTTAACATTGTAAAAGATGTAAAATGTAGATGAATGTGTTGAGAATAATTAAAAAAACGAAATCCAAAGTATAACATTGACTTGACATTTATTTCTTTTGCATCACACAAAATCCATGCCATTTCACGTACATTACACAGAATCCATGAAAATGGGAAAGTTTTCCCGACCGAGAAAGTTTTCCCGACGGAGAGTCCCGACCGAGAGAGTTTTCCCGACCAAGAGTCCCGACCGAGAAAGTTTTCCCGACCGAGAGTCCCGACCGAGAGACTTTTCCCGACCGAGAGTCCCGACCGAGAAAGTTTTCCCGACCGAGAGTCCAAATGAGGAAGTTTTCAAACAGGCAGTGTGTTTCACAAACTCAGGCTGGTATTTTCAGATCAGCTGTCATTTTCATTGTTTCATTTTATCATGGGTATGTGAAGTGCCGTGGTTCATCTTACACAATGATGATTGCTAAGCCAGATATGAGTCCTGAACGCCACACAGGCATTTGTAGGAAATCATGGTCAACTTTTGTATCTGTATCGTTATTAACATTGTAAAAGATGTAAAATGTAGATGAATGTGTTGATAATCATAAAAAAAAAACGAAATCCAAAGTATAACTTTGCCATAACATTTATTTCTTTTGCATCACACAAAATCCATGCCATTTCACGTACATTACACAGAATCCATCAAAACGGCCAAACTTTCTTTACACCAAAACTTTCCCGACCGAGAGTCCCGACCGGGAAAGTTTTCCCGACCGAGAGTCCCGACCGAGAGTCCCGACCGAGACAGTTTTCCCAACCGAGAAAGTTTTCCCGACCGAGATAGTTTTCCCGACCGAGAGAGTTTTCCCGACCGAGAGTCCCGACCGAGAAAGTTTTCCCGACCGAGAGTCCCGACCGAGAGAGTTTTCCCGACCGAGAGTCCCGACCGAGAAAGTTTTCCCGACCGAGAGTCCCGACCGAGAAATTTTTCCCGACCGAGAGTCCAAATGAGAAAGTTTTCAAACAGGCAGTGTGTTTCATAGACTCAGGCTGGTATTTTCAGACCAGCTGTCATTTTCATTGTTTCATTTTATCATGGGTATGTGAAATGTTGTGCCGTGGTTCATCTTGCACAATGATGAAACGCCACACAGGCCTACAAACGCCACACAAGCATTTGTAGGAAATCATGGTCAACTTTTGTATGTGTATCGTTTTTAACATTGTAAAAGATGTAAAATGTAGGTGATTGTGTTGAGAATAATAAAAAACGAAATCCAAAGTATTGCTTTCCCATGACATTTATTTCTTTTGCATCACACAAAATCCATGCCATTTCACGTACATTACACAGAATCCATCAAAACGGCAAACCGTTCTTTACACCAAAACTTTCCCGACCGAGGGAGTTTTCCCGACTGAGAGAGTTTTCCCGACCGAGAGTCCCGACCGAGAAAGTACATTTGGTGTACACATTTTAAATTTTGAGCTCGATGCACCAACTCAGTGGAGGTCTCTTCGAGCAAAGTATACTGATAGTTTGACCTTAACAGAGAGGGCAAGCTGTAGGCAAGAGCAAACCCAAGCGGAAGAAGAAATTGAAGCGATGCCCGAGCCTGTTGCAGACTCTGAAGAAGAGTCTTTAGCCACAGCAATAACTGCGTCTTTCAATAAACCTCAACCGGAGCCTCAGCCAGAGCCTTCAACTTCAACTTCCTCCGCGCTAGCCACTGTGGGGTCACATGGGACATGTGCTGACTTGTGTGTGTTGTTGTGAACTTAGACAGATGTACATGTTAAGCTGCGGACATGTTTCCTTTGAGGCATGCATCAAGGAGAACGTGAGGGTAACTGGGAAACGAATGTGTTTTATGTGTAAGGTAGAATGCGCATTTTATCGACCGGTGCACACCAGCTGCGTGTCAGATGTTACCTGCGTTGACTGTAACCAGCGCAGAGTGTACATGATGCTATGCGGTCACGCGACCTGCGCGTGTGTGAACAAAGCTTGTTCAGAATGTAACACCAAACATACCGTGAGAAGTTTCTGTGAATGGATTGACAAACTAACAGCTTATCTGTGTGTATGATACATAAAAAACCTACTACAAGTATAGTAGATGTATTGCCATTACAAGTATTGCCATTATGAGTTTGGCTACTGCATCCAACATATTTTTGTATAATAAAGAACCACAAGTATTTCTACTACAAGTGTTATATTTGTGTATAATAAAAACTATTCTAAAATGGTGAATGTCAGTTACATTCTGTATAACATTCATTTATTGTACTGTGTAACAACATACATATTCAAATGTGATGGGCACAATCATTAACCACACAGTCTCTGTGTCTGCAAAGGCATCGGTTTATTGCAGTGTTTAAGAACATACAGATAAAATTGTACACAGTTAAGAAGAGCATAAACTAAACGCAAAGGGTATGTGATGGGCACAATCATTAACCACACAGTCTCTGTGTCTGCAAAGGCATCTGTTTATTGCAGCGTCTAACAACATACAGATACAATTGTGTGCAGTTGAGAAGAGCGTATTTTTTAAAAAAAAAAAGCAAAGCATACAGCTGTACACAAAAGAAAACAATACTTTGATCATAATGTAAAAGCAAACCGTACCGCTGTACACAAAAGACATCCAAGTGAACAACACTTTGCATTTCCCAAAGTGACACTCGTGTACATGAGCTAGTTTTTTGGCGTGAGGCACTTGCTTTTCTTAAGAAGCTGGAGATCTGCGCAGCAGGGCATACTTGCGGTTGAAAAAACCTCGGTTGAACTAAGAGATCGAGTGGAGATGCTCTGCCTGGTGGTTAGTCGATCAAGATCGCAACGAAGCGATAACTTCCTTACGTGTCAAGTACAGTTGGTTCACAAGGATTTGCATTCGACTTCTTGTTGTTGATCAGAGGCAAGGGAACCACATTGAAATACGCAATCGGTGCAGACGACACGTACACACGATACATCCTATTGTCTACCGCGCAGTCGCCTCACCAGCTTACGTTCCCAGACATGCAATCGCTCATACGTTATTGTATGAAGGATGTGAGCAAGCTTTCAGATGGCAAAGAAGACTACGACATGATCAGAGAACTGCAATGTCACCAGACTCAAAGCGCCGATCAGATCAAGTTCTGTGATAAGCTCGAAGGCTTAAAACTGAGATCAGATCCGCATTGCGAGGTAATAGACCGGCGTACAGACCTCAGAGGGCCACCTGTCGTTCACAGGAATCTAAAACCTAGAATGCGTAATACAGACACAGTGTTCCCGAGGCTGGCGTCGGACAATCCGCCTGTTGTTCACAGAAGCGGGGCTGTACAACCTACGGATTTCAGAGCACCACCTGTTGACAGGGATCTAAATCCCAGGACGTGCAATAAAGACAGTGTTCCCGAGGTCGGCGTCAGACAATCCACCTGTCGTTCACAGAAACTTGAAGCCGAATAATGACAGTCCCACACTCTTCGCCGAAGCGACACCCCGGCCTCTGCCTGTTAGAAACACCAGCTCATCTGGAAAGGACCCTGTCGGATTCGGGGAGGGTTACACTTTGCTGGCAGCTTATTATAACTACGGGAACAACAGTCCAAAGTGAACCAAGATCCAGTCAAACGCAACCGCCATGAAGACGGAGCACCTGTAGGATCCGGAATCCATCAGATACGTTACTGGACCCCTAAAGCTAAGGGTAGCATTAACGATCGTGAGCCCTACGAGTAAGAACACAGCTGTGACACGGACTCTTGATTCTCCCGCACCCATTGTATTAGTGTTTGTGAAGACACGTGAAGATAGAAGTGAAATGTTACACTTTTGTCTGTATGATATTGAACGACACAGTGCTGGCAAAGTATTACATTTCTTTATTTAGGTAAAGTTCACAAGTCAAGGTACATCACCAATACATGCAGGCTAGTTCGCTAACCAACAAGCTACGGGTTACCATTATTCCCAATATAGGTCGAGAATGTCCGAATGAGCTTAAAGTGGCGACAACGGGTCACCTTGAGGCGTCGTGCTATAAGACGTCGGGTTACACGACTAGGCCACGGTGCAAAGAATCCACGTCGCTAATATGTTGTATTTAGCATACTCAGTCAAAGCGAAGCCTCTGTTGATCACATCGACCAGCCAGTATGCATCCAACAGGTCTCATCACCCCAGTGATCCTGGTCTATGTGACATCGTGTGGAGCTACTTCAGAAGAAGGCCCATTCTGGATAGCTCTGTACAACTGTAACTAACGACTACATGTACATATTGAATGTGCACCAAATTTCAAGTAATAAGAGTGGATGAATTACTCAAATGTGATGCGGCTTATCGTAGGTGTGCTAATTGTGAAGTGCAACTTATTTCAAATAAACACCTTGTGTATACATGACAAATGAGCGTCAATGTGTTTCCTTACACATGCAGCCACAGATTATATAGCTGAAATTCATCTAAAAGGTGAGTGTTTCCAAGTGTCCAATGTGATGCACAACACCGCACACGAACATGAAATGTGAACACTTTTATTCAAGCAAGGTAGTTACAAGTATGCCACAACAGTTTATTTTTATTGCAATCAAGCGCACCCGATATAATCATAGGTCGGTCAGGAGAATCATATGGCGGTCGGAAGACCGAGCGCGGTGTCGATATTGAACTGTACAAAATATTGGCCTGCACGAAACTAGGAGAAAAATTTAAATGGGCGTGGTATCCACGGAGGGAAATGATGATGCACGGGGGGGCATACCATTAGGGACATGCGCAACAGGGGAGTGCGTTTTTAAAACGCCCCCCTGTGGCTGAATTTTTTTTTACAATATCAACAAACTGTCCGTGTTTCAGGCGCTCGATCCCTTAACCCTTGTGCACCCTGGACCAAAAAAAAAAAAAAAAGGGAGGGGGGGGGGGGGGGTCACACAGACCCCGGCAGCGCAGACCCAGGTCTCGTCGCGAAACAGGGCCCCGGCTCGGGGTGGGGGCGGATGGGGGTCAGGTGGACCCCCTGCTATAGCGGGTCTCGTCACAGCGTCGGACAAAGGCACCTAATCGGCTGTAACCCTCCATCGATCGGGTAAGTTACGATGGCAAACCTTGGGGTCTGGAGGGACCCCCAAGCGCCAAGGCAACAACTCTCAACTTCACATCATCATCTTCATCATCATCATCATCGTCTCCTTCTCGAGAGTGTTCACGTAAACCGGCCTCAGTGAGGACCTCGGACTCTCCCTGCCTGCTAGTCCTCCTACCTCCTTCCTCTTGGTTCTCCTGCTCCTCGCAGGGTAGGGCTTAGCCTTACGGGCCCCGGGTTACGCGTAAACCGGCCTAAGTGAGGACCTCGGACCTTCCATGCCTGCTGGTCCTCCTTCCTCCTTCTGCTCCATTCTCCTGCTCCTCGAAGGCGAGCACCTTGCCGGATGGGCCCCGGTTTACGCATAAACCGGCCTAAGTGAGGACTGGGGTAGCTCTCTACTCCGTGGGTACTCTGTGACCACTTAGTAATGGCGATGGGGTATTTCGCAACCCCAATGCACGTTCGTAAGTTACGATGGGAAACACTAGGGTCTGGAAGGACCCCCAAGCGCCACGGCAACAACTCTCAACTTCATATCTTCATCTTCATCATCATCATCATCATCGTCTCCTTCTCGGCAGTGTTCGCGTAAACCAGCCTAAGTGGGGACCTCGGACTCTCCCTGCCTGCTAGTCCTCCTACCTCCTTCTGCTCTGTTCTGCTGCTCCTCGAAGGCAAGCACCTTGTCGGATGGGCCCCGGGTTATGCGTAAACCGGCCTAAGTGAGGACCTCGGACTCTCCCTGCCTCCAAGTCCTCCTTCCTCCTTCTGTTCCGTTCTCCTGCTCCTCACAGGGGAGCGTTTAGCCGGATTGGCCTCGGGTTACGCGTAAACCGGCCTTCGAGAGGAGCAGGGATGTTCTCTACTCCACGATTACTATGGGGTCAAAGCGTACCCACGATGGGGTATTTCGCCACCCCAATACACATTCGTGAGTTACGATGGCAAACACTGGGGTCCGGAGAGACCCCGAACCGCCGGAGGAAACAACTCTCAACTTCACATCATCATCATCATCATCATCATCATCATCGTCGTCTCCTTCTCGGCAGTGTTCGCGTAAACGGGCCTAAGTGAGGACCTCGGACTCTCCCTGCCTCCAAGTCCTCCTTCCTCCTTCTGCTCGGTTCTCCTGCTCCTCACAGGGGAGCGTTTAGCCGGATGGGCCTCGGGTTACACGTAAACCGGCCTTCGAGAGGAGCAGGGATGTTTTCAACTCCACGATTACTATGGGGTCAAAGTGTACCCACGATGGGGTATTTCGCAACCCCAATACACATTCGTGAGTTACGATGGCAAACACTGGGGTCTGGAGAGACCCCGAACCGCCATTCGTGAGTTACGATGGCAAACACTGGGGTCCGGAGGGACCCCGAACCGCCGGAGGAAACAACTCTCAACTTTAGATCATCATCATCATCATCATCATCATCATCATCGTCGTCGTCGTCTCCTTCTCGGCAGTGTTCGCGTAAATGGCCCTAAGTGAGGACCTCGGACTCTCCCTGCCTCCAAGTCCTCCTTCCTCCTTCTGCTCCGTTCTCCTGCTCCTCACAGGGGAGCGTTTAGCCGGATGGGCCTCGGGTTACGCGTAAAACGGCCTTCGACAGGAGCAGGGATGTTCTCTACTCCACGATTACTATGGGGTCAAAGCGTACCCACGATGGGGTATTTCGCAACCCCAATACACATTCGTAAGTTACGATGGCAAACACTGGGGTCTGGAGGGACCCCGAACCGCCATTCGAAAGTTACGATGGCAAACACTGGGGTCCGGAGGGACCCCGAACCGCCGGAGCAAACAACTCTCAACTTCAGATCATCATCATCATCATCATCATCATCATCATCATCAATGTCTCCTTCTCGGCAGTGTTCGCGTAAACCGGCCTAAGTGAGGACCTCGGACTCTCCCTGCCTCTCCATCCTGCGACCTCCTTCTGCTCCGTTCTCCTGCTCCTCGCAGGTGAGCGCTTTGCCGGATGGGCCTCGGGTTACGCGTAAATGGGCCTAAGTGAGGACCTCGGGCTCTCCGTTGCTCCTCGTCTTCCTTGCTCCTTCTCCATCATTCTCCTGCGCCTCGCTAGTGAAAGAGCAGCTGTTTGGTCTGCCTATTACGCGAACACCATCCTCCGTTTGGACTTCAGACACTCCTTGCCTCCTCCTCATCCTTGCTCCCTCTACATCATTCAGATGCTCCTCGCTAGCGTACGCTTAGGTCTCCGGAGGGCCGGTTTCGCGAACACCCCCCTTCGGTGAGGACCTCGGGCTTTCCGTGCCTCCGTGTCCTCCTTGCTTTCTCTCCATCATTCTCAAGTGCCTCGCTAGTGAAAGCGCAGCTGTTTGGCCTGCCCATTACGCGAACACCGCCCTCTGTTTATGCTCCTCGCTAGCATACGCTTATGTCTGCGGAGGGCCGGTTTCGCGAACACCCCCTTCGGTGAGGACCTCGGGATCTCCGTTGCTCCGCGTCCTCCTTGCTCCTTCTCCTTCGTTCTCATGCGCCTCGCTAGTGAAAGCGCAGCTGTTTGGCCTGCCCATTACGCGAACACCGCCCTCTGTTTATGCTCCTCGCTAGCATACGCTTATGTCTGCGGAGGGCCGGTTTCGCGAACACCCCCTTCGGTGAGGACCTCGGGATCTCCGTTGCTCCGCGTCCTCCTTGCTCCTTCTCCTTCGTTCTCATGCGCCTCGCTAGTGAAAGAGAAGCTGTTTGGCCTGCCTAGTACACGAACACCGCCCTCGGTTTATGCTCCTCGCGAGAGTGGGCTGAGGTCTGCGGAGGGCCTATTACGCGAACACCGCCCTCCAGTTGGACCTCGGGCTCTCCGTTGCTCCTCGTCCTCCTTGCTCCCTCTACATCCTTCTCAAGCGCTTCACACCGCCCTCCGTTTATGCTCCTCGCTAGCGTACGCTTATGTCTGCGGAGGGCCGGTTTCTTGAACACCGCCATCGGTGAGGACCTCTGGATCTCCTTTGCTCCTCGTCCTCCCTGCTCCCTCTCCTTTGTTCTCAAGTGCCTCGCTAGTGAAAGCGAAGCTGTTTTGCCTGCCTATTACGTGAACACCGCCCTCCAGTTGGACCTCGGGCTCTCCGTGTCTCCTCCTCCTCCTTGCTCCCTCTCATTGTTCTCAAGTGCCTCGCTAGTGAAAGAGCAGCCGTTTGGCCTACCCATTACGTGAACATGGCCCTCCATTTATGCTCCTCGCGAGCGTACGCTTAGGCCTGCGGATGGCCGGTTTCGCGAACACCGCCCTCTAGTTGGACCTCGGGCTCTCCGTTTCTCCTCGTACTCCTTCCTCCCTCTACATCTTTCTCAAGCGCCTCGCTAGTGAAAGAGCAGCTCTGTGGCCTGCCTACTACGCGAACACCGCCCTCCGTTTGGACTTCAGACACTCCTTGCCTCCTCCTCATCCTTGCTCCCTCTACATCGTTCTCAAGTGCCTCGGTAGCGTACGCTTAGGTCTGCGGAGGGCGGGTTACGCGAACACCACCATTTTTGAGGAACCCAGTACCTCCTACACACACACACACACACACCCACACACAGACACACACACACACACACACACACACACACGAGGCAGTGAGGAGGAGAAGGAGGTTGTTGCTACGCCTGCGTCGCGAAACCAGGGCTCATTGTGTGCGCGCCCGGAGTAGCTACGGGGAAACACGTGGGACAACCGACCAGTTTGGGGTCATGGTTTATTCAACGCGTATTTTTGGTGTGGTTTAACTTGGTAATCTGATCTGAAAGACTTTCCCTGAATGTGCCTTAATTTCACCTCTTTTTCCTTTCTCCTTTTCTTAGCTTACTGAAAATGTTGGCGACCAAAGGCCGGATTCAGGGACGTGTGCTGCTTGTGCTACTCGCGTTACGTGGGCAAACTGCTCGCTGTCATCATCGATACAAAGGTAAAGTGCAATCCCAGGGTTGTGTGCTGCTTGTGGTACTCGCTTTATGTAGACAAACTGCTTGCTGTCAACATCGATACAAAGATAACAAAAGAATAGCCTAGTGTAACGTAGTGTTTCATGTTTTGTTTTGTTTTTTTCTAGAATGATTCAAATGTAACCATCGTTTCCCCAACCCCGCAGGCTCTGCGACCCGTGAAGAACTGAGACTCCTTCTGGTCGGTATAACAGGCTCGAGAAAGAGTGCGTCCGGAAACACCATCCTGGGGGATGCGTACGCTTTCAAAGAGGACGTTTCGCCCGAGTCTCTCACCGACAGCTGTCTCAGAAAAGAGGCAGAGGGCGACAAACTGGTGGGAGAGGATGTGGTGAAAATCGGCCAGCTGCGGCTGGTCACAGAGTGTTACAAAGGAGATTACTGAGATTCATTTGTAACAAAAGGCTGATTCTTTCAATGCACGCATCCTACGGTGAGATTTATATCATGTATTCACAGCCACCAGAGGCGCTGTACAGCACCGAGTGCCTGAAACACAGACAGTTTGTTGATATTTTTTTAATGTAAACCTTCTTTTTTTTTCATGTAAACCTGTTCTTGACATATCTACTGAGATTCGTTTGTCTTGAAAGGCTGATTCAACCCCGTTGTTGACTTTTATTTTGCCTTCCAGATTGCCTCAGTTGTATCGTGAGTGTAATTTCAAATAAAATAAAATAAAACTCAGAAGCATCTGTGTGTTGTATTCTTCTTCTTCTTCTTCTTCTTCTTCTCATTATTATTATTATTATTATTATTATTATCATTATTATTATTATTATTGTGATTATGCTTCATTTTCATGTGCTGGGGTATCAATGACCCCCATGGTGCCACAGCAGCTTCTGTGCGTGGTCCCCAAGTGCTACGTTTTCTTTCCCGATCCCCTGACGAACCCATTAGAATCGCTCTGGGGCACTCTTCGACCCCAAATGATCATTCTGGGTTTTTTTTAACATTTTCATTCACCGGTCTCTACTGAGGTTGGGGTACTCTGGGACCCCCGGGGTCTGGGGCTGCCCCGAAGGGAAGCATGAGGGTTAACATTTTCATTCACCGGTCTCTACTGAGGGTGGGGTACTCTGAGACCCCCGGGGTCTGGGGCTGCCCCAAAGGGGAGCATGAGGGTTAACAGCGGCCTCCCATGGACGAACGCCATAGAGCCTGCCCGAAACTAGGAGAAAAATTGAAACGGGAGTGGCATCCGGGGAGGGAAACGTGGGTGTACGGGGCGCGGGAGCCAACCCTGATGCACGGCCTGTGAAATACGACCCAGTGGAGAAGGCGACGTGAGAGGATAGTGCTTGTATTACGCGAAACTCCCTGGCTTGTGGAGGACAGATGTGTGATAAGCATGAACACAGGCTCATGAACACAGGCTCATGAACACAAGCTCATGAACACAGGCGCAGGTCTCATGGAGAGGGTCTGAAATTGAGTCTCATGTGCTGAATAAAAAAAAAAAAAACAAATTAGGCAAGGTGAAATTGTAGGCCGGGAGTGATATTGGGTTGGTTCTGTTTTTTTTGGGGGGGGGGTTGTGCAAAACACACACGGAACAGAGTGTGGTGGAGGCTGGGACACGGACAGAGCACAGCTTTCGTGTAGCTTGCGTGTCGCTTCACCGTATTGTCTGTTACCACACGCGGGAGCCAACCCTGATGCGCGGCCTGTGAAATACGACCCAGTGGAGAAGGCGACGTGAGAGGATAGCGCTTGTATTACGCGAAACTCCCTGGCTTGTGGAGGACAGATGTGTGATAAGCATGAACACAGGCTCATGAACACAGGCTCATGAACACAAGCTCATGAACACAGGCGCAGGTCTCATGGAGAGGGTCTGAAATTGAGTCTCATGCGCTGAATAAAAAAAAAATAACAAAAACAAATTAAGCAAGGTGAAATTGTATGCAATCTTTATATATGCAGGGCAGTGAAATATCACAAAGTACAATGCTGACTAGTACAACAAGTAACATTAGGCCGGGATTGATATTGGGTTGGTTTTTTTGGGGGGGGGGGGGGTGTTGTGCAAAACACACACGGAACAGAGTGTGGTGGAGGCTGGGCGACGGACAGAGCACAGCTTTCGCGTAGCTTGCGTGTCGCTTCACCGTATTGTCTGTTACCACACGCAGGAGCCAACCCTGATGCGCGGCCTGTGAAATACGACCCAGTGGAGAAGGCGACGTGAGAGGATAGCGCTTGTATTACGCGAAACTCCCTGGCTTGTGGAGGACAGATGTGTGATAAGCATGAACACAGGCTCATGAACACAGGCTCATGAACACAAGCCCATGAACACAGGCGCAGGTCTCATGGAGAGGGTCTGAAATTGAGTCTCATGCGCTGAATAAAAAAAAAAATAACAAAAACAAATTAAGCAAGGTAAAATTGTATGCAATCTTTATATATGCAGGGCAGTGAAATATCACAAAGTACAATGCTGACTAGTACAACAAGTAACATTAGGCCGGGATTGATAATGGGTTGTTTTTTTTGGGGGGGGGGTGTTGTGCAAAACACACACGGAACAGAGTGTGTTGGAGGCTGGGCGACGGACAGAGCACAGCTTTCGCGTAACTTGCGTGTCGCTTCACTGTATTGTCTGTTACCACACGCGGGAGCCAACCCTGATGCTCGGCCTGTGAAATGCGACCCAGGGGTACTCTGGGACCCCCGGGGTCCGGAGCTGCCCCGAAGGGGAGCACGAGGGTTTTCCCGACCGAGAGTCCCGACCGAGAGAGTTTTCCCGACCGAGAGTCCCGACCGAGAAAGTTTTCCCGACCGAGAGTCCCGACCGAGAGTCCCGACCGAGAAAGTTTTCCCGACCGAGAGTCCCGACCGAGAGAGTTTTCCCGACCGAGAGTCCCGACCGAGAGACTTTTCCCGACCGAGAGAGTTTTCCCGACCGAGAGTCCAAATGAGGAAGTTTTCAAACAGGCAGTGTGTTTCACAAACTCAGTCTGGTATTTTCAGATCAGCTGCCATTTTCATTGTTTCATTTTATCATGGGTATGTGAAATGTTGTGCCGTGGTTCATCTTACACAATGATGATTGCTAAGCCAGATATGAGTCCTGAACGCCACACAGGCATTTGTAGGAAATCATGGTCAACTTTTGTATCTGTATCGTTTTTAACATTGTAAAAGCTGTAAAATGTAGATGAATGTGTTGAGAATAATAAAAAAAACGAAATCCAAAGTATAACTTTGACTTGACATTTATTTCTTTTGCATCACACAAAATCCATGCCATTTCACGTACATTACACAGAATCCATGAAAATGGGAAAGTTTTCCCGACTGAGAAAGTTTTCCCGACCGAGTGTCCCGACCGAGAGAGTTTTCCCGACCGAGAGTCCCGACCGAGAAAGTTTTCCCGACCGAGAGTCCCGACCGAGAGACTTTTCCCGACCGAGAAAGTTTTCCCGACCGAGAGAGTTTTCCCGACCGAGAGTCCAAATGAGGAAGTTTTCAAACAGGCAGTGTGTTTCACAAACTCAGTCTGGTATTTTCAGATCAGCTGCCATTTTCATTGTTTCATTTTATCATGGGTATGTGAAATGTTGTGCCGTGGTTCATCTTACACAATGATGATTGCTAAGCCAGATATGAGTCCTGAACGCCACACAGGCATTTGTAGGAAATCATGGTCAACTTTTGTATCTGTATCGTTTTTAACATTGTAAAAGATGTAAAATGTAGATGAATGTGTTGAGAATAATTAAAAAAACGAAATCCAAAGTATAACATTGACTTGACATTTATTTCTTTTGCATCACACAAAATCCATGCCATTTCACGTACATTACACAGAATCCATGAAAATGGGAAAGTTTTCCCGACCGAGAAAGTTTTCCCGACGGAGAGTCCCGACCGAGAGAGTTTTCCCGACCGAGAGTCCCGACCGAGAAAGTTTTCCCGACCGAGAGTCCCGACCGAGAGACTTTTCCCGACCGAGAGTCCCGACCGAGAAAGTTTTCCCGACCGAGAGTCCAAATGAGGAAGTTTTCAAACAGGCAGTGTGTTTCACAAACTCAGGCTGGTATTTTCAGATCAGCTGTCATTTTCATTGTTTCATTTTATCATGGGTATGTGAAGTGCCGTGGTTCATCTTACACAATGATGATTGCTAAGCCAGATATGAGTCCTGAACGCCACACAGGCATTTGTAGGAAATCATGGTCAACTTTTGTATCTGTATCGTTATTAACATTGTAAAAGATGTAAAATGTAGATGAATGTGTTGATAATCATAAAAAAAAAACGAAATCCAAAGTATAACTTTGCCATAACATTTATTTCTTTTGCATCACACAAAATCCATGCCATTTCACGTACATTACACAGAATCCATCAAAACGGCCAAACTTTCTTTACACCAAAACTTTCCCGACCGAGAGTCCCGACCGGGAAAGTTTTCCCGACCGAGAGTCCCGACCGAGAGTCCCGACCGAGACAGTTTTCCCAACCGAGAAAGTTTTCCCGACCGAGATAGTTTTCCCGACCGAGAGAGTTTTCCCGACCGAGAGTCCCGACCGAGAAAGTTTTCCCGACCGAGAGTCCCGACCGAGAGAGTTTTCCCGACCGAGAGTCCCGACCGAGAAAGTTTTCCCGACCGAGAGTCCCGACCGAGAAATTTTTCCCGACCGAGAGTCCAAATGAGAAAGTTTTCAAACAGGCAGTGTGTTTCATAGACTCAGGCTGGTATTTTCAGACCAGCTGTCATTTTCATTGTTTCATTTTATCATGGGTATGTGAAATGTTGTGCCGTGGTTCATGTTGCACAATGATGAAACGCCACACAGGCCTACAAACGCCACACAAGCATTTGTAGGAAATCATGGTCAACTTTTGTATGTGTATCGTTTTTAACATTGTAAAAGATGTAAAATGTAGGTGATTGTGTTGAGAATAATAAAAAACGAAATCCAAAGTATTGCTTTCCCATGACATTTATTTCTTTTGCATCACACAAAATCCATGCCATTTCACGTACATTACACAGAATCCATCAAAACGGCAAACCTTTCTTTACACCAAAACTTTCCCGACCGAGGGAGTTTTCCCGACTGAGAGAGTTTTCCCGACCGAGAGTCCCGACCGAGAAAGTACATTTGGTGTACACATTTTAAATTTTGAGCTCGATGCACCAACTCAGTGGAGGTCTCTTCGAGCAAAGTATACTGATAGTTTGACCTTAACAGAGAGGGCAAGCTGTAGGCAAGAGCAAACCCAAGCGGAAGAAGAAATTGAAGCGATGCCCGAGCCTGTTGCAGACTCTGAAGAAGAGTCTTTAGCCACAGCAATAACTGCGTCTTTCAATAAACCTCAACCGGAGCCTCAGCCAGAGCCTTCAACTTCAACTTCCTCCGCGCTAGCCACTGTGGGGTCACATGGGACATGTGCTGACTTGTGTGTGTTGTTGTGAACTTAGACAGATGTACATGTTAAGCTGCGGACATGTTTCCTTTGAGGCATGCATCAAGGAGAACGTGAGGGTAACTGGGAAACGAATGTGTTTTATGTGTAAGGTAGAATGCGCATTTTATCGACCGGTGCACACCAGCTGCGTGTCAGATGTTACCTGCGTTGACTGTAACCAGCGCAGAGTGTACATGATGCTATGCGGTCACGCGACCTGCGCGTGTGTGAACAAAGCTTGTTCAGAATGTAACACCAAACATACCGTGAGAAGTTTCTGTGAATGGATTGACAAACTAACAGCTTATCTGTGTGTATGATACATAAAAAACCTACTACAAGTATAGTAGATGTATTGCCATTACAAGTATTGCCATTATGAGTTTGGCTACTGCATCCAACATATTTTTGTATAATAAAGAACCACAAGTATTTCTACTACAAGTGTTATATTTGTGTATAATAAAAACTATTCTAAAATGGTGAATGTCAGTTACATTCTGTATAACATTCATTTATTGTACTGTGTAACAACATACATATTCAAATGTGATGGGCACAATCATTAACCACACAGTCTCTGTGTCTGCAAAGGCATCGGTTTATTGCAGTGTTTAAGAACATACAGATAAAATTGTACACAGTTAAGAAGAGCATAAACTAAACGCAAAGGGTATGTGATGGGCACAATCATTAACCACACAGTCTCTGTGTCTGCAAAGGCATCTGTTTATTGCAGCGTCTAACAACATACAGATACAATTGTGTGCAGTTGAGAAGAGCGTATTTTTTTAAAAAAAAAAGCAAAGCATACAGCTGTACACAAAAGAAAACAATACTTTGATCATAATGTAAAAGCAAACCGTACCGCTGTACACAAAAGACATCCAAGTGAACAACACTTTGCATTTCCCAAAGTGACACTCGTGTACATGAGCTAGTTTTTTGGCGTGAGGCACTTGCTTTTCTTAAGAAGCTGGAGATCTGCGCAGCAGGGCATACTTGCGGTTGAAAAAACCTCGGTTGAACTAAGAGATCGAGTGGAGATGCTCTGCCTGGTGGTTAGTCGATCAAGATCGCAACGAAGCGATAACTTCCTTACGTGTCAAGTACAGTTGGTTCACAAGGATTTGCATTCGACTTCTTGTTGTTGATCAGAGGCAAGGGAACCACATTGAAATACGCAATCGGTGCAGACGACACGTACACACGATACATCCTATTGTCTACCGCGCAGTCGCCTCACCAGCTTACGTTCCCAGACATGCAATCGCTCATACGTTATTGTATGAAGGATGTGAGCAAGCTTTCAGATGGCAAAGAAGACTACGACATGATCAGAGAACTGCAATGTCACCAGACTCAAAGCGCCGATCAGATCAAGTTCTGTGATAAGCTCGAAGGCTTAAAACTGAGATCAGATCCGCATTGCGAGGTAATAGACCGGCGTACAGACCTCAGAGGGCCACCTGTCGTTCACAGGAATCTAAAACCTAGAATGCGTAATACAGACACAGTGTTCCCGAGGCTGGCGTCGGACAATCCGCCTGTTGTTCACAGAAGCGGGGCTGTACAACCTACGGATTTCAGAGCACCACCTGTTGACAGGGATCTAAATCCCAGGACGTGCAATAAAGACAGTGTTCCCGAGGTCGGCGTCAGACAATCCACCTGTCGTTCACAGAAACTTGAAGCCGAATAATGACAGTCCCACACTCTTCGCCGAAGCGACACCCCGGCCTCTGCCTGTTAGAAACACCAGCTCATCTGGAAAGGACCCTGTCGGATTCGGGGAGGGTTACACTTTGCTGGCAGCTTATTATAACTACGGGAACAACAGTCCAAAGTGAACCAAGATCCAGTCAAACGCAACCGCCATGAAGACGGAGCACCTGTAGGATCCGGAATCCATCAGATACGTTACTGGACCCCTAAAGCTAAGGGTAGCATTAACGATCGTGAGCCCTACGAGTAAGAACACAGCTGTGACACGGACTCTTGATTCTCCCGCACCCATTGTATTAGTGTTTGTGAAGACACGTGAAGATAGAAGTGAAATGTTACACTTTTGTCTGTATGATATTGAACGACACAGTGCTGGCAAAGTATTACATTTCTTTATTTAGGTAAAGTTCACAAGTCAAGGTACATCACCAATACATGCAGGCTAGTTCGCTAACCAACAAGCTACGGGTTACCATTATTCCCAATATAGGTCGAGAATGTCCGAATGAGCTTAAAGTGGCGACAACGGGTCACCTTGAGGCGTCGTGCTATAAGACGTCGGGTTACACGACTAGGCCACGGTGCAAAGAATCCACGTCGCTAATATGTTGTATTTAGCATACTCAGTCAAAGCGAAGCCTCTGTTGATCACATCGACCAGCCAGTATGCATCCAACAGGTCTCATCACCCCAGTGATCCTGGTCTATGTGACATCGTGTGGAGCTACTTCAGAAGAAGGCCCATTCTGGATAGCTCTGTACAACTGTAACTAACGACTACATGTACATATTGAATGTGCACCAAATTTCAAGTAATAAGAGTGGATGAATTACTCAAATGTGATGCGGCTTATCGTAGGTGTGCTAATTGTGAAGTGCAACTTATTTCAAATAAACACCTTGTGTATACATGACAAATGAGCGTCAATGTGTTTCCTTACACATGCAGCCACAGATTATATAGCTGAAATTCATCTAAAAGGTGAGTGTTTCCAAGTGTCCAATGTGATGCACAACACCGCACACGAACATGAAATGTGAACACTTTTATTCAAGCAAGGTAGTTACAAGTATGCCACAACAGTTTATTTTTATTGCAATCAAGCGCACCCGATATAATCATAGGTCGGTCAGGAGAATCATATGGCGGTCGGAAGACCGAGCGCGGTGTCGATATTGAACTGTACAAAATATTGGCCTGCACGAAACTAGGAGAAAAATTTAAATGGGCGTGGTATCCACGGAGGGAAATGATGATGCACGGGGGGGCATACCATTAGGGACATGCGCAACAGGGGAGTGCGTTTTTAAAACGCCCCCCTGTGGCTGAATTTTTTTTTACAATATCAACAAACTGTCCGTGTTTCAGGCGCTCGATCCCTTAACCCTTGTGCACCCTGGACCAAAAAAAAAAAAAAAAGGGAGGGGGGGGGGGGGGTCACACAGACCCCGGCAGCGCAGACCCAGGTCTCGTCGCGAAACAGGGCCCCGGCTCGGGGTGGGGGCGGATGGGGGTCAGGTGGACCCCCTGCTATAGCGGGTCTCGTCACAGCGTCGGACAAAGGCACCTAATCGGCTGTAACCCTCCATCGATCGGGTAAGTTACGATGGCAAACCTTGGGGTCTGGAGGGACCCCCAAGCGCCAAGGCAACAACTCTCAACTTCACATCATCATCTTCATCATCATCATCATCGTCTCCTTCTCGAGAGTGTTCACGTAAACCGGCCTCAGTGAGGACCTCGGACTCTCCCTGCCTGCTAGTCCTCCTACCTCCTTCCTCTTGGTTCTCCTGCTCCTCGCAGGGTAGGGCTTAGCCTTACGGGCCCCGGGTTACGCGTAAACCGGCCTAAGTGAGGACCTCGGACCTTCCATGCCTGCTGGTCCTCCTTCCTCCTTCTGCTCCATTCTCCTGCTCCTCGAAGGCGAGCACCTTGCCGGATGGGCCCCGGTTTACGCATAAACCGGCCTAAGTGAGGACTGGGGTAGCTCTCTACTCCGTGGGTACTCTGTGACCACTTAGTAATGGCGATGGGGTATTTCGCAACCCCAATGCACGTTCGTAAGTTACGATGGGAAACACTAGGGTCTGGAAGGACCCCCAAGCGCCACGGCAACAACTCTCAACTTCATATCATCATCTTCATCATCATCATCATCATCGTCTCCTTCTCGGCAGTGTTCGCGTAAACCAGCCTAAGTGGGGACCTCGGACTCTCCCTGCCTGCTAGTCCTCCTACCTCCTTCTGCTCTGTTCTGCTGCTCCTCGAAGGCAAGCACCTTGTCGGATGGGCCCCGGGTTATGCGTAAACCGGCCTAAGTGAGGACCTCGGACTCTCCCTGCCTCCAAGTCCTCCTTCCTCCTTCTGTTCCGTTCTCCTGCTCCTCACAGGGGAGCGTTTAGCCGGATTGGCCTCGGGTTACGCGTAAACCGGCCTTCGAGAGGAGCAGGGATGTTCTCTACTCCACGATTACTATGGGGTCAAAGCGTACCCACGATGGGGTATTTCGCCACCCCAATACACATTCGTGAGTTACGATGGCAAACACTGGGGTCCGGAGAGACCCCGAACCGCCGGAGGAAACAACTCTCAACTTCACATCATCATCATCATCATCATCATCATCATCGTCGTCTCCTTCTCGGCAGTGTTCGCGTAAACGGGCCTAAGTGAGGACCTCGGACTCTCCCTGCCTCCAAGTCCTCCTTCCTCCTTCTGTTCCGTTCTCCTGCTCCTCACAGGGGAGCGTTTAGCCGGATGGGCCTCGGGTTACACGTAAACCGGCCTTCGAGAGGAGCAGGGATGTTTTCAACTCCACGATTACTATGGGGTCAAAGCGTACCCACGATGGGGTATTTCGCAACCCCAATACACATTCGTGAGTTACGATGGCAAACACTGGGGTCTGGAGAGACCCCGAACCGCCATTCGTGAGTTACGATGGCAAACACTGGGGTCCGGAGGGACCCCGAACCGCCGGAGGAAACAACTCTCAACTTTAGATCATCATCATCATCATCATCATCATCATCATCGTCGTCGTCGTCTCCTTCTCGGCAGTGTTCGCGTAAATGGCCCTAAGTGAGGACCTCGGACTCTCCCTGCCTCCAAGTCCTCCTTCCTCCTTCTGCTCCGTTCTCCTGCTCCTCACAGGGGAGCGTTTAGCCGGATGGGCCTCGGGTTACGCGTAAAACGGCCTTCGACAGGAGCAGGGATGTTCTCTACTCCACGATTACTATGGGGTCAAAGCGTACCCACGATGGGGTATTTCGCAACCCCAATACACATTCGTAAGTTACGATGGCAAACACTGGGGTCTGGAGGGACCCCGAACCGCCATTCGAAAGTTACGATGGCAAACACTGGGGTCCGGAGGGACCCCGAACCGCCGGAGCAAACAACTCTCAACTTCAGATCATCATCATCATCATCATCATCATCATCATCATCAATGTCTCCTTCTCGGCAGTGTTCGCGTAAACCGGCCTAAGTGAGGACCTCGGACTCTCCCTGCCTCTCCATCCTGCGACCTCCTTCTGCTCCGTTCTCCTGCTCCTCGCAGGTGAGCGCTTTGCCGGATGGGCCTCGGGTTACGCGTAAATGGGCCTAAGTGAGGACCTCGGGCTCTCCGTTGCTCCTCGTCTTCCTTGCTCCTTCTCCATCATTCTCCTGCGCCTCGCTAGTGAAAGAGCAGCTGTTTGGTCTGCCTATTACGCGAACACCATCCTCCGTTTGGACTTCAGACACTCCTTGCCTCCTCCTCATCCTTGCTCCCTCTACATCATTCAGATGCTCCTCGCTAGCGTACGCTTAGGTCTCCGGAGGGCCGGTTTCGCGAACACCCCCCTTCGGTGAGGACCTCGGGCTTTCCGTGCCTCCGTGTCCTCCTTGCTTTCTCTCCATCATTCTCAAGTGCCTCGCTAGTGAAAGCGCAGCTGTTTGGCCTGCCCATTACGCGAACACCGCCCTCTGTTTATGCTCCTCGCTAGCATACGCTTATGTCTGCGGAGGGCCGGTTTCGCGAACACCCCCTTCGGTGAGGACCTCGGGATCTCCGTTGCTCCGCGTCCTCCTTGCTCCTTCTCCTTCGTTCTCATGCGCCTCGCTAGTGAAAGCGCAGCTGTTTGGCCTGCCCATTACGCGAACACCGCCCTCTGTTTATGCTCCTCGCTAGCATACGCTTATGTCTGCGGAGGGCCGGTTTCGCGAACACCCCCTTCGGTGAGGACCTCGGGATCTCCGTTGCTCCGCGTCCTCCTTGCTCCTTCTCCTTCGTTCTCATGCGCCTCGCTAGTGAAAGAGAAGCTGTTTGGCCTGCCTAGTACACGAACACCGCCCTCGGTTTATGCTCCTCGCGAGAGTGGGCTGAGGTCTGCGGAGGGCCTATTACGCGAACACCGCCCTCCAGTTGGACCTCGGGCTCTCCGTTGCTCCTCGTCCTCCTTGCTCCCTCTACATCCTTCTCAAGCGCCTCACACCGCCCTCCGTTTATGCTCCTCGCTAGCGTACGCTTATGTCTGCGGAGGGCCGGTTTCTTGAACACCGCCATCGGTGAGGACCTCTGGATCTCCTTTGCTCCTCGTCCTCCCTGCTCCCTCTCCTTTGTTCTCAAGTGCCTCGCTAGTGAAAGCGAAGCTGTTTTGCCTGCCTATTACGTGAACACCGCCCTCCAGTTGGACCTCGGGCTCTCCGTGTCTCCTCCTCCTCCTTGCTCCCTCTCATTGTTCTCAAGTGCCTCGCTAGTGAAAGAGCAGCCGTTTGGCCTACCCATTACGTGAACATGGCCCTCCATTTATGCTCCTCGCGAGCGTACGCTTAGGCCTGCGGATGGCCGGTTTCGCGAACACCGCCCTCTAGTTGGACCTCGGGCTCTCCGTTTCTCCTCGTACTCCTTCCTCCCTCTACATCTTTCTCAAGCGCCTCGCTAGTGAAAGAGCAGCTCTGTGGCCTGCCTACTACGCGAACACCGCCCTCCGTTTGGACTTCAGACACTCCTTGCCTCCTCCTCATCCTTGCTCCCTCTACATCGTTCTCAAGTGCCTCGGTAGCGTACGCTTAGGTCTGCGGAGGGCGGGTTACGCGAACACCACCATTTTTGAGGAACCCAGTACCTCCTACACACACACACACACACACCCACACACAGACACACACACACACACACACACACACACACGAGGCAGTGAGGAGGAGAAGGAGGTTGTTGCTACGCCTGCGTCGCGAAACCAGGGCTCATTGTGTGCGCGCCCGGAGTAGCTACGGGGAAACACGTGGGACAACCGACCAGTTTGGGGTCATGGTTTATTCAACGCGTATTTTTGGTGTGGTTTAACTTGGTAATCTGATCTGAAAGACTTTCCCTGAATGTGCCTTAATTTCACCTCTTTTTCCTTTCTCCTTTTCTTAGCTTACTGAAAATGTTGGCGACCAAAGGCCGGATTCAGGGACGTGTGCTGCTTGTGCTACTCGCGTTACGTGGGCAAACTGCTCGCTGTCATCATCGATACAAAGGTAAAGTGCAATCCCAGGGTTGTGTGCTGCTTGTGGTACTCGCTTTATGTAGACAAACTGCTTGCTGTCAACATCGATACAAAGATAACAAAAGAATAGCCTAGTGTAACGTAGTGTTTCATGTTTTGTTTTGTTTTTTTCTAGAATGATTCAAATGTAACCATCGTTTCCCCAACCCCGCAGGCTCTGCGACCCGTGAAGAACTGAGACTCCTTCTGGTCGGTATAACAGGCTCGAGAAAGAGTGCGTCCGGAAACACCATCCTGGGGGATGCGTACGCTTTCAAAGAGGACGTTTCGCCCGAGTCTCTCACCGACAGCTGTCTCAGAAAAGAGGCAGAGGGCGACAAACTGGTGGGAGAGGATGTGGTGAAAATCGGCCAGCTGCGGCTGGTCACAGAGTGTTACAAAGGAGATTACTGAGATTCATTTGTAACAAAAGGCTGATTCTTTCAATGCACGCATCCTACGGTGAGATTTATATCATGTATTCACAGCCACCAGAGGCGCTGTACAGCACCGAGTGCCTGAAACACAGACAGTTTGTTGATATTTTTTTAATGTAAACCTTCTTTTTTTTTCATGTAAACCTGTTCTTGACATATCTACTGAGATTCGTTTGTCTTGAAAGGCTGATTCAACCCCGTTGTTGACTTTTATTTTGCCTTCCAGATTGCCTCAGTTGTATCGTGAGTGTAATTTCAAATAAAATAAAATAAAACTCAGAAGCATCTGTGTGTTGTATTCTTCTTCTTCTTCTTCTTCTTCTTCTCATTATTATTATTATTATTATTATTATTATCATTATTATTATTATTATTGTGATTATGCTTCATTTTCATGTGCTGGGGTATCAATGACCCCCATGGTGCCACAGCAGCTTCTGTGCGTGGTCCCCAAGTGCTACGTTTTCTTTCCCGATCCCCTGACGAACCCATTAGAATCGCTCTGGGGCACTCTTCGACCCCAAATGATCATTCTGGTTTTTTTTTAACATTTTCATTCACCGGTCTCTACTGAGGTTGGGGTACTCTGGGACCCCCGGGGTCTGGGGCTGCCCCGAAGGGAAGCATGAGGGTTAACATTTTCATTCACCGGTCTCTACTGAGGGTGGGGTACTCTGAGACCCCCGGGGTCTGGGGCTGCCCCAAAGGGGAGCATGAGGGTTAAAGGGACAGCGATGGGAAAGAAATTTTCGCCAGCATACGCTAATATTTTTATGGCCGTCTGGGAGGAGGAGGCTTTTGCCCACTGCCCCGAGAAGCCATTACATTATTGGCGGTACCTGGACGATATTTGGGGAATCTGGACAGGTTCTAGGGAAGGTTTTCAGAGATGGTTTGACATCCTGAATTCACATGACCCTTCAATTAAATTAAAGTACATATTACATTCGGAATACGTCAACTTTTTAGATACTACAGTTTACAAAGGACCAAAATTTGACACAACTCATAAATTGGACATAAAAGTCTTTTTCAAGGAAACAGACACACACGCACTTCTATTCAAATCAAGTTTTCATCCGGCTCATACATATAAAGGACTAATTAAGTCGCAACTAATTAGGTTCAGGAGGATATGCTCACGGGAGGAAGACTTTTTGGAGGCAGTTCGGGTACTGTTTACGGTACTTCGGAGAAGAGGATACACAAGATCCTTTCTGAGGGACTGTTTTAAAACATTTCAGGTCCAGAAGGAACCGGATCCTCTTAAAATGATTCCATTAGTAACAACGTTTTCCAAAATGAGTACAATTATGAACAATAGAATAAAAGCAAATTTTCAGGATGTGATTGGGGGACAAAAAATATTAGATAATCACAGGATTATATCTGCATACAGAAGGAATAAAAATTTGAAGGATCTATTAGTTCATGCCAGACTAAAACCCATACAACAAAGGACGGATAAAAGCAAGTTAATTAGCAATTTTTGTACATTGACATATGTTAGAAATAGAATAAACAAAAACATCTTTACAATAAAGCAACGATTTAGTCCCCGTTCAAATAACTGTATTTATATTATATTTTGTGCCAAATGTGGAGCACAGTACATCGGCGAGACTAAGAATTCCATATCTGTTCGAATGTATCAACATCGTTACAATATTAACAATAAAAAGGAAATTCATACTTTATTAGTTAAACATTTTATTTTGCATGGCTGGCAGAATCTCAGAGTTGCGGGGTTACAAAGGAATGTGATATGGACAGACAACGAGAGACGTAAATGTGAAAGGAGATGGATTTTCAATTTGGGAACAAGGGAGGAGTCGGGGCTAAATGAAAGGGTGTAATCCGGAATTGGACCCAAAGTCCTGAACCAAACCCCACCCCAATTTCTCATCTAGACCCCAACCCAAGTCGTATTCCCATGAAGGTTGGAACCCCAACCGGGGGTGAAATCCTAACCCTAACCACACTAATTGGAGCAATTATTATAACCCTATCCCCATCCAATCCCTAACCCTAACCATACTCCTATCCCCATCCTAACCTTAACCCGACCCCCATCTAGCCCCCTAACCCTAACCATATCCCCTCCCCTATTCTAATTCTAACCCTAACCTGGGGGCCATAACACAAAACCTTGATTTTGGAAACCCTTCACATAATAAAAATGGATTACAAAATGTTTTTATTTGAATTAAAAATGGTTTCTACATTAAAAACCGTGGAATCACGTAAAATGTTAAAAACAACGAATTAAAAGAAACACCTTTTCTTACAACACAGTTTCATAGCGTAGAACATTAACATAATTATATTAAAGACGGCTTACGATTGGGAAAAAGGTTTAAAAACACTTTATTTACACAAATAACATTTACACAAAACAAATACAGTTAAAAGCATTAAATATTAAAAACAACGGTTTCCACAATATTCAAATTCATATATACACGAGAATCTTAGAAACGGTTTATATACACAGGATAATATAGATTTCAATGGAAGAAAACTGGATAAGGTTTGTTAAAAACCAAAAAAAACCACACACAGAGGGAAGGGTATAAAGGGAGGTGGAGTCAGCCTAGAGCTCATTTCGACTCTGGACTCTGAGGAGAGAACATCAATAGCCACAGCCTTGTGCAATACAGCCTCATTGGTTTATCCTTTTGTGTGCCAAGCGCCTGAGGAAGACCCTTAAAGGGTTGAAACGTTGCGCGTACGGCACACTACTTTTTTGAATTTATTAATTAAATAAAACTTTTGCTTTTATTTTTTTTGTTTGTTTTTTTCTTTTTTTCATTTTCTACATTTATTTCTCGCCTAATAAAAACTCAAATAAGAGTTATAATTACTTATATAACAAAGGCGAACCCAAATCACAAAAACTAAAACACAACAACGCAAACACAAAAATTAACCAAACACTGAGGACCGGATGGCCTCAGCAGGTTGGACCGTCGTCCGATACGGGAAAAGGCGGAAGCTTTCCCGTAATCGTGACAACCAGCAGGGTGGGTTTCCTTCGGGAGGGATGGCCCGTGCATTTCCTGCCTCACATAGGTGGCAGGCTCAGTCCCCTTCCCCTAACTGGCCAGTGCCTCGCTCCGGAGGGCCCGCCCGCTACCTTGGTCCACAATCCCGCTCTTATGCATCTGTTGCTCGCGGCAACACCTTCCAAACTGTCCGGTTCATCCCTAGACGGCAGGTTCAGGGCGTGAACCAGGATCAGCGTCGTCCGGCAGACCCGGCGTTTGGTGGGTTAGTGCGTAAGCTTTACGGGGTTATTAAAATGGTGCACCATTTGCAAAATGTCGCCCCAGCCCCGGGGAAGGATGAACCTAGGACCATTTCACGAATGGTGGAACATTTGGGGAACATGATCAAACCAGCAGCTCCCACAGTTCACACGACAGATATGATCTTGGGAAATGCCATGAACTGGAGGCATAACACCTTAATCATACTGGAGGACCATTACCGGACAGGGTTGGAGAAAATGTTGGCGGAGCTGGCCAACGATCTTGTCCCGGATTGGAAGGAGGCTTTCAATGTCGCTACTAGGTGGGCCCACAGGAACTTGCCGCGCATGAAAAATGAGTCCATTGAGCATGCGGAGGCAATGATTGCATCATGTGGGGATGGCAGAGGGGTCACTCAGGACCAACCACAAGTGGTCCGTGCCTCGTCAGATCGTCCAGTGGTACGAGCACGAACAGATGGCTGCACTCAAACAGGGGATGCACAAACGCATGGCACTCAAACGGACACCACCGCAGCCCCTCAAAAACAGCAGAGGGTGGAGGTGGAACACAGGACGGTGCAGTCAGGACCGAAGTCCCACACAGTGGCCACCATGACAGGGGACAGCCCTGAGGAGGGAGGAACGTGGATGACCCCACAAGAAGAAGTGACGCAGGGGATAAAGCCCTGGTCACCGGATCCTGGGGAGGGACCAAGTGAGCAACCTAGAACTGAACCTCCCAAAGACCGCAGAACGGTGCGGGGAAGGTTGAGTAGTAGGCCTAGGCGTTCCCCTGCCTTTTCTTCCTCCTCGTCTTCTACTGGACCCCTTGATGATGATAGAATCCTAGCTATCTTAGCAGATTTGGCGGGGGAATCGGTAGAGGAAAGACAGCAGGAAGGCTCTGAAAGAAATCAGAGGAATCCTGCTACACAGAACGAATCAACCGAAGAAGTAGGAGTCCCAAGTGCTGGATTCCAGAGTGATGAGGACCAGGCAGCCTCTGGCCAATCACAGCAGGTTGACACTTCCGTGGCCCAGGAGGCTTCGCCACAAGGTGGCACTCCTGTGGGGAGACAACAACAACCAAAATTCAAGGTTAGGAGACACATTGTCACGGAACGGAAAATGGTGGACTGGGGCCTAAGCGTTAATTGCAAGTGGCTCGTTATTGGAGACTCAAATTTGTCGAGAATACCTCCATATTCAATCCCAGATTTGCAAATTGAGAGTTACCCAGGGGCCAATTTTAGACACATTCAGGCCATTATTGCAAAGGCAACCAAGCATGTGACCGTTGAAAAAGTGGTCTTGTCAGCAGGGATCAACTCCAAGCAACAGAAGGCTAGGGAAACGGCCATAAAACAACTCCAGGCAGCAGTACGGGCAGCAAAACTGCAGTTTCCGTATGCAGAAATCTGGGTGCCAGTTATAAACTTCTCTGCGGGACTACCACGGGAGGAACGGGGGGTGTTGGACATCATTAATACCCATATTTACAAGAACATGCCGTTCCTCCCTCCACTTCCGTACAGGAAATTTGCTACAGAGGGGGATCTGGTACATTGGACCCGTGATACGGGTCGCGCAATGCTGGAGCATTGGAGCAACATTTTAAACTTGAAATCCCGTCGAGTCGGAGCGGGGAGCAAAATGTAGGTTCTGATCCTGTAGCAGGTAAAAATGTCATAGTGTTGACAAAGAACTTTAAGATCACAAAAGCACAGGAGAACCTTTTGAATAAGGGCTTGACGTTTATTCCGACATTGGATATACACAAGAAACAAAAAGCACAGTTACAATTGGATATGCAGGAGTACCATCGCAAAATCAAATTAATGTCCTATTTTGACAGTTTCATTGAACGGAGACCCAAACCCTTCATAGGAAAATCTTCCTGGGTTCCGCATCCGGACAAAATTCATCACCGGGTCAACAAATTGATAGAAAAAGACAGGGAGGATTTTAATAAATATTTCAAGTGTTACAGGGAAAAGAAAAATTTGAAACAAAACGAAGTCAAGGCTTTAAGGGAATTAATAAACAACAAAAATATAGTAATTAAACCGGCAGATAAAGGAAGTACAATAGTAATCATGGGGAGAGATCAATACATACAAGAGGGGGAAAGACAGTTGAACGATTCTATCTATTATAAAAAATTGGACGAACCCATATATTTAAAAACAATTCCAATAGTTCATAAAATTTTGGACAAACTCTGGGAACACAAATTCATAAATAGTAAACAAAGGCAATATTTAAAGGGACAGGAGGAACCGAGACCAAGGAGGTTTTATTTATTACCAAAAATTCATAAGGATCCCAACACGTGGCCGGTCCCATTTGCAATTCCAGCAGGAAGGCCGATCGTATCGGATTGCGGGAGCGAAACGTACAGGACGGCGGAGTTTATTGACTTTTATTTGAATCCCCTCTCTTCGAGACACGCTTCGTATATTAAGGATACATATCATTTTGTGGACATAGTGAAAGGATTGTCGGTTCCAAAGGATTCAATGTTTTTTTCGATTGACGTGGAAAGTTTGTACACAAACATTGACACAAGTGCTGGAATAGCGGCAGTAAAAAAGATATTTAATAAGTACACCGATATTACTAGACCGGATAAAGAAATTTTGCAGTTACTGAAGATTAATTTGATGAGAAATGATTTCGAATTTAATGGGAAATTCTACCTGCAAATTAAAGGGACAGCGATGGGAAAGAAATTTTCGCCAGCATACGCTAATATTTTTATGGCCGTCTGGGAGGAGGAGGCTTTTGCCCACTGCCCCGAGAAGCCATTACATTATTGGCGGTACCTGGACGATATTTGGGGAATCTGGACAGGTTCTAGGGAAGGTTTTCAGAGATGGTTTGACATCCTGAATTCACATGACCCTTCAATTAAATTAAAGTACATATTACATTCGGAATACGTCAACTTTTTAGATACTACAGTTTACAAAGGACCAAAATTTGACACAACTCATAAATTGGACATAAAAGTCTTTTTCAAGGAAACAGACACACACGCACTTCTATTCAAATCAAGTTTTCATCCGGCTCATACATATAAAGGACTAATTAAGTCGCAACTAATTAGGTTCAGGAGGATATGCTCACGGGAGGAAGACTTTTTGGAGGCAGTTCGGGTACTGTTTACGGTACTTCGGAGAAGAGGATACACAAGATCCTTTCTGAGGGACTGTTTTAAAACATTTCAGGTCCAGAAGGAACCGGATCCTCTTAAAATGATTCCATTAGTAACAACGTTTTCCAAAATGAGTACAATTATGAACAATAGAATAAAAGCAAATTTTCAGGATGTGATTGGGGGACAAAAAATATTAGATAATCACAGGATTATATCTGCATACAGAAGGAATAAAAATTTGAAGGATCTATTAGTTCATGCCAGACTAAAACCCATACAACAAAGGACGGATAAAAGCAAGTTAATTAGCAATTTTTGTACATTGACATATGTTAGAAATAGAATAAACAAAAACATCTTTACAATAAAGCAACGATTTAGTCCCCGTTCAAATAACTGTATTTATATTATATTTTGTGCCAAATGTGGAGCACAGTACATCGGCGAGACTAAGAATTCCATATCTGTTCGAATGTATCAACATCGTTACAATATTAACAATAAAAAGGAAATTCATACTTTATTAGTTAAACATTTTATTTTGCATGGCTGGCAGAATCTCAGAGTTGCGGGGTTACAAAGGAATGTGATATGGACAGACAACGAGAGACGTAAATGTGAAAGGAGATGGATTTTCAATTTGGGAACAAGGGAGGAGTCGGGGCTAAATGAAAGGGTGTAATCCGGAATTGGACCCAAAGTCCTGAACCAAACCCCACCCCAATTTCTCATCTAGACCCCAACCCAAGTCGTATTCCCATGAAGGTTGGAACCCCAACCGGGGGTGAAATCCTAACCCTAACCACACTAATTGGAGCAATTATTATAACCCTATCCCCATCCAATCCCTAACCCTAACCATACTCCTATCCCCATCCTAACCTTAACCCGACCCCCATCTAGCCCCCTAACCCTAACCATATCCCCTCCCCTATTCTAATTCTAACCCTAACCTGGGGGCCATAACACAAAACCTTGATTTTGGAAACCCTTCACATAATAAAAATGGATTACAAAATGTTTTTATTTGAATTAAAAATGGTTTCTACATTAAAAACCGTGGAATCACGTAAAATGTTAAAAACAACGAATTAAAAGAAACACCTTTTCTTACAACACAGTTTCATAGCGTAGAACATTAACATAATTATATTAAAGACGGCTTACGATTGGGAAAAAGGTTTAAAAACACTTTATTTACACAAATAACATTTACACAAAACAAATACAGTTAAAAGCATTAAATATTAAAAACAACGGTTTCCACAATATTCAAATTCATATATACACGAGAATCTTAGAAACGGTTTATATACACAGGATAATATAGATTTCAATGGAAGAAAACTGGATAAGGTTTGTTAAAAACCAAAAAAAACCACACACAGAGGGAAGGGTATAAAGGGAGGTGGAGTCAGCCTAGAGCTCATTTCGACTCTGGACTCTGAGGAGAGAACATCAATAGCCACAGCCTTGTGCAATACAGCCTCATTGGTTTATCCTTTTGTGTGCCAAGCGCCTGAGGAAGACCCTTAAAGGGTTGAAACGTTGCGCGTACGGCACACTACTTTTTTGAATTTATTAATTAAATAAAACTTTTGCTTTTATTTTTTTTGTTTGTTTTTTTCTTTTTTTCATTTTCTACATTTATTTCTCGCCTAATAAAAACTCAAATAAGAGTTATAATTACTTATATAACAAAGGCGAACCCAAATCACAAAAACTAAAACACAACAACGCAAACACAAAAATTAACCAAACACTGAGGACCGGATGGCCTCAGCAGGTTGGACCGTCGTCCGATACGGGAAAAGGCGGAAGCTTTCCCGTAATCGTGACAACCAGCAGGGTGGGTTTCCTTCGGGAGGGATGGCCCGTGCATTTCCTGCCTCACATAGGTGGCAGGCTCAGTCCCCTTCCCCTAACTGGCCAGTGCCTCGCTCCGGAGGGCCCGCCCGCTACCTTGGTCCACAATCCCGCTCTTATGCATCTGTTGCTCGCGGCAACACCTTCCAAACTGTCCGGTTCATCCCTAGACGGCAGGTTCAGGGCGTGAACCAGGATCAGCGTCGTCCGGCAGACCCGGCGTTTGGTGGGTTAGTGCGTAAGCTTTACGGGGTTATTAAAATGGTGCACCATTTGCAAAATGTCGCCCCAGCCCCGGGGAAGGATGAACCTAGGACCATTTCACGAATGGTGGAACATTTGGGGAACATGATCAAACCAGCAGCTCCCACAGTTCACACGACAGATATGATCTTGGGAAATGCCATGAACTGGAGGCATAACACCTTAATCATACTGGAGGACCATTACCGGACAGGGTTGGAGAAAATGTTGGCGGAGCTGGCCAACGATCTTGTCCCGGATTGGAAGGAGGCTTTCAATGTCGCTACTAGGTGGGCCCACAGGAACTTGCCGCGCATGAAAAATGAGTCCATTGAGCATGCGGAGGCAATGATTGCATCATGTGGGGATGGCAGAGGGGTCACTCAGGACCAACCACAAGTGGTCCGTGCCTCGTCAGATCGTCCAGTGGTACGAGCACGAACAGATGGCTGCACTCAAACAGGGGATGCACAAACGCATGGCACTCAAACGGACACCACCGCAGCCCCTCAAAAACAGCAGAGGGTGGAGGTGGAACACAGGACGGTGCAGTCAGGACCGAAGTCCCACACAGTGGCCACCATGACAGGGGACAGCCCTGAGGAGGGAGGAACGTGGATGACCCCACAAGAAGAAGTGACGCAGGGGATAAAGCCCTGGTCACCGGATCCTGGGGAGGGACCAAGTGAGCAACCTAGAACTGAACCTCCCAAAGACCGCAGAACGGTGCGGGGAAGGTTGAGTAGTAGGCCTAGGCGTTCCCCTGCCTTTTCTTCCTCCTCGTCTTCTACTGGACCCCTTGATGATGATAGAATCCTAGCTATCTTAGCAGATTTGGCGGGGGAATCGGTAGAGGAAAGACAGCAGGAAGGCTCTGAAAGAAATCAGAGGAATCCTGCTACACAGAACGAATCAACCGAAGAAGTAGGAGTCCCAAGTGCTGGATTCCAGAGTGATGAGGACCAGGCAGCCTCTGGCCAATCACAGCAGGTTGACACTTCCGTGGCCCAGGAGGCTTCGCCACAAGGTGGCACTCCTGTGGGGAGACAACAACAACCAAAATTCAAGGTTAGGAGACACATTGTCACGGAACGGAAAATGGTGGACTGGGGCCTAAGCGTTAATTGCAAGTGGCTCGTTATTGGAGACTCAAATTTGTCGAGAATACCTCCATATTCAATCCCAGATTTGCAAATTGAGAGTTACCCAGGGGCCAATTTTAGACACATTCAGGCCATTATTGCAAAGGCAACCAAGCATGTGACCGTTGAAAAAGTGGTCTTGTCAGCAGGGATCAACTCCAAGCAACAGAAGGCTAGGGAAACGGCCATAAAACAACTCCAGGCAGCAGTACGGGCAGCAAAACTGCAGTTTCCGTATGCAGAAATCTGGGTGCCAGTTATAAACTTCTCTGCGGGACTACCACGGGAGGAACGGGGGGTGTTGGACATCATTAATACCCATATTTACAAGAACATGCCGTTCCTCCCTCCACTTCCGTACAGGAAATTTGCTACAGAGGGGGATCTGGTACATTGGACCCGTGATACGGGTCGCGCAATGCTGGAGCATTGGAGCAACATTTTAAACTTGAAATCCCGTCGAGTCGGAGCGGGGAGCAAAATGTAGGTTCTGATCCTGTAGCAGGTAAAAATGTCATAGTGTTGACAAAGAACTTTAAGATCACAAAAGCACAGGAGAACCTTTTGAATAAGGGCTTGACGTTTATTCCGACATTGGATATACACAAGAAACAAAAAGCACAGTTACAATTGGATATGCAGGAGTACCATCGCAAAATCAAATTAATGTCCTATTTTGACAGTTTCATTGAACGGAGACCCAAACCCTTCATAGGAAAATCTTCCTGGGTTCCGCATCCGGACAAAATTCATCACCGGGTCAACAAATTGATAGAAAAAGACAGGGAGGATTTTAATAAATATTTCAAGTGTTACAGGGAAAAGAAAAATTTGAAACAAAACGAAGTCAAGGCTTTAAGGGAATTAATAAACAACAAAAATATAGTAATTAAACCGGCAGATAAAGGAAGTACAATAGTAATCATGGGGAGAGATCAATACATACAAGAGGGGGAAAGACAGTTGAACGATTCTATCTATTATAAAAAATTGGACGAACCCATATATTTAAAAACAATTCCAATAGTTCATAAAATTTTGGACAAACTCTGGGAACACAAATTCATAAATAGTAAACAAAGGCAATATTTAAAGGGACAGGAGGAACCGAGACCAAGGAGGTTTTATTTATTACCAAAAATTCATAAGGATCCCAACACGTGGCCGGTCCCATTTGCAATTCCAGCAGGAAGGCCGATCGTATCGGATTGCGGGAGCGAAACGTACAGGACGGCGGAGTTTATTGACTTTTATTTGAATCCCCTCTCTTCGAGACACGCTTCGTATATTAAGGATACATATCATTTTGTGGACATAGTGAAAGGATTGTCGGTTCCAAAGGATTCAATGTTTTTTTCGATTGACGTGGAAAGTTTGTACACAAACATTGACACAAGTGCTGGAATAGCGGCAGTAAAAAAGATATTTAATAAGTACACCGATATTACTAGACCGGATAAAGAAATTTTGCAGTTACTGAAGATTAATTTGATGAGAAATGATTTCGAATTTAATGGGAAATTCTACCTGCAAATTAACCCTTGTGCGCCCTGGACCAAAAAAAAAAAAAAAAGGGAGGGGGGGGGGGGGGGTCACACAGACCCCGGCAGCGCAGACCCAGGTCTCGTCGCGAAACAGGGCCCCGGCTCGGGGTGGGGGCGGATGGGGCTCAGGTGGACCCCCTGCTATAGCGGGTCTCGTCACAGCGTCGGACAAAGGCACCTAATCGGCTGTAACCCTCCATCGATCGGGTAAGTTACGATGGCAAACCTTGGGGTCTGGAGGGACCCCCAAGCGCCAAGGCAACAACTCTCAACTTCACATCATCATCTTCATCATCATCATCATCGTCTCCTTCTCGAGAGTGTTCACGTAAACCGGCCTCAGTGAGGACCTCGGACTCTCCCTGCCTGCTAGTCCTCCTACCTCCTTCCTCTTGGTTCTCCTGCTCCTCGCAGGGTAGGGCTTAGCCTTACGGGCCCCGGGTTATGCGTAAACCGGCCTAAGTGAGGACCTCGGACGCCTCCTGCATCCCAGTCCTCCTACCTCCTGCTCCTCGGTTCTCCTGCTCCTCGCAGGGTAGGGCTTAGCCTTACGGGCCCCGGGTTACGCGTAAACCGGCCTAAGTGAGGACCTCGGACTCTCCCTGCCTCCAAGTCCTCCTTCCTCCTTCTGCTCCGTTCTCCTGCTCCTCACAGGGGAGCGTTTAGCCGGATGGGCCTCGGGTTACACGTAAACCGGCCTTCGAGAGGAGCAGAGATGTTTTCAACTCCACGATTACTATGGGGTCAAAGTGTACCCACGATGGGGTATTTCGCAACCCCAATACACATTCGTGAGTTACGATGGCAAACACTGGGGTCTGGAGAGACCCCGAACCGCCATTCGTGAGTTACGATGGCAAACACTGGGGTCCGGAGGGACCCCGAACCGCCGGAGGAAACAACTCTCAACTTTAGATCATCATCATCATCATCATCATCATCATCGTCGTCGTCTCCTTCTCGGCAGTGTTCGCGTAAATGGCCCTAAGTGAGGACCTCGGACTCTCCCTGCCTCCAAGTCCTCCTTCCTCCTTCTGCTCCGTTCTCCTGCTCCTCACAGGGGAGCGTTTAGCCGGATGGGCCTCGGGTTACGCGTAAATGGGCCTAAGTGAGGACCTCGGGCTCTCCGTTGCTCCTCGTCTTCCTTGCTCCTTCTCCATCATTCTCCTGCGCCTCGCTAGTGAAAGAGCAGCTGTTTGGCCTGCCTATTACGCGAACACCGCCCTCCAGTTGGACCTCGGGCTCTCCGTGCATCCTCGTCCTCCTTGCTCCCTCTACATCCTTGTCACGCTCCTCGTTAGAGTACGCTTAGCTTTGCAGAGGGCAGTGTTCGCGTAAACCAGCCTAAGCGAGGACCTCGGACGCCTCCTGCATCCCAGTCCTCCTACCTCCTGCTCCTCGGTTCTCCCTCTCCTCGCAGGGTAGGGCTTAGCCGGACGGGCCCCGGGTTACGCGTAAACCGGTCTAAGTGAGGACCTCGGACTCTCCCTGCCTGCTGGTCCTCCTTCCTCCTTCTGCTCCGTTCTCCTGCTCCTCGAAGGCGAGCACCTTGCCGGATGGGCCCCGGGTTACGCGTAAACCGGCCTAAGTAAGGACCGGTAGTGCTCTCTACTCCGTGGGTACACTGTGACCCCTTAGTAATGGCGATGGGGTATTTCACAACCCCAATGCACATTCGTAAGTTACGATGACAAACACTGGGGTCTGGAAGGACCCCGAACCGCCGGAGAAAAACAACTCTCAACTTTAGATCATCATCATCATCATCATCATCATCATCGTCGTCTCCTTCTCGGCAGTGTTCGCGTAAACCGGCCTAAGTGAGGACCTCGGACTCTCTTTGCCTCCTAGTCCTGCGACCTCCTTCTGCTCCGTTCTCCTGCTCCTCGCAGGTGAGCGCTTTGCCGGATGGGCCTTGGGTTACGCGTAAATGGGCCTGAGTGAGGACCTCGGGCTCTCCGTTGCTCCTCGTCTGCCTTGCTCCTTCTCCATCGTTCTCCTGCGCCTCGCTAGTGAAAGAGCAGCTGTTTGGTCTGCCTATTACGCGAACACCGCCCTCCGTTTGGACCTCGGGCTCTCCGTGCCTCCTCGTCCTCCTTGCTCCCTCTACATCCTTGTCCCGCTCCTCGCTAGAGTACGCTTAGGTTTGCAGAGGGTGGGTTTCGCGAACACCCTCTTCGGTGAAGACCTTGGGATCTCCGTTGCTCCCCGTCTTCCTTGCCCCTTCTACATTACTCTCAAGTGCCTCGCTAGTGAAAGAGCAGCTGTTTGGCCTGCCTATTACGCGAACACCATCCTCCGTTTGGACTTCAGACACTCCTTGCCTCCTCCTCATCCTTGCTCCCTCTACATCATTCAGATGCTCCTCGCTAGCGTACGCTTAGGTCTCCGGAGGGCCGGTTTCGCGAACACCCCCCTTCGGTGAGGACCTCGGGCTTTCCGTGCCTCCGTGTCCTCCTTGCTTTCTCTCCATCATTCTCAAGTGCCTCGCTAGTGAAAGCGCAGCTGTTTGGCCTGCCCATTACGCGAACACCGCCCTCTGTTTATGCTCCTCGCTAGCATACGCTTATGTCTGCGGAGGGCCGGTTTCGCGAACACCCCCTTCGGTGAGGACCTCGGGATCTCCATTGCTCCGCGTCCTCCTTGCTCCTTCTCCTTCGTTCTCATGCGCCTCGCTAGTGAAAGAGAAGCTGTTTGGCCTGCCTAGTACACGAACACCGCCCTCGGTTTATGCTCCTCACGAGAGTAGGCTGAGGTCTGCGGAGGGCCTATTACGCGAACACCGCCCTCCAGTTGGACCTCGGGCTCTCCGTTGCTCCTCGTCCTCCTCGCTCCCTCTACATCGTTCTCAAGCGCCTCGCTAGTAAAAGAGAAGCTGTTTGGCCTGCCCATTACGCGAACACCGCCCTCCGTTTATGCTCCTCGCTAGCGTACGCTTATGTCTGCGGAGGGCCGGTTTCTTGAACACCGCCATCGGTGAGGACCTCTGGATCTCCTTTGCTCCTCGTCCTCCCTGCTCCCTCTCCTTTGTTCTCATGCACCTCGCTAGTGAAAGACAAGCTGTTTGGCCTGCCTATTACGCGAACACTGCCCTCCAGTTGGACCTCGGGCTCTCCGTGCCTCCGTGTCCTCCTTGCTTTCTTTCCATCATTCTCAAGTGCCTCGCTAGTGAAAGAGCAGCTGTTTGGCCTGCCTATTACGCAAACACCGCCCTCCATTTGGACCTCGGGCTCTCCGTGCCTCCGTGTCCTCCTTGCTTTCTTTCCATCATTCTCAAGTGCCTCGCTAGTAAAAGTGCAGCTGTTTGGCCTGCCCATTACGCGAACACCGCCCTCCGTTTATGCTCCTCGCTAGCGTACGCTTATGTCTGCGGAGGGCCGGTTTCGCGAACACCCTCTTCGGTGAGGACCTCGGGATCTCCGTTGCTCCTCGTCCTCCTTGCTCCCTCTACATCGTTCTCAAGTGCCTCGCTAGTGAAAGCGAAGCTGTTTTGCCTGCCTATTACGTGAACACCGCCCTCCAGTTGGACCTCGGGCTCTCCGTGTCTCCTCCTCCTCCTTGCTCCCTCTCATTGTTCTCAAGTGCCTCGCTAGTGAAAGAGCAGCCGTTTGGCCTACCCATTACGTGAACATGGCCCTCCATTTATGCTCCTCGCGAGCGTACGCTTAGGCCTGCGGATGGCCGGTTTCGCGAACACCGCCCTCTAGTTGGACCTCGGGCTCTCCGTTTCTCCTCGTACTCCTTACTCCCTCTACATCTTTCTCAAGCGCCTCGCTAGTGAAAGAGCAGCTCTGTGGCCTGCCTACTACGCGAACACCGCCCTCCGTTTGGACTTCAGACACTCCTTGCCTCCTCCTCATCCTTGCTCCCTCTACATCGTTCTCAAGTGCCTCGGTAGCGTACGCTTAGGTCTGCGGAGGGCGGGTTACGCGAACACCACCATTTTTGAGGAACCCAGTACCTCCTACACACACACACACACACACACACACACACACACACACACACACACGAGGCAGTGAGGAGGAGAAGGAGGTTGTTGCTACGCCTGCGTCGCGAAACCAGGGCTCATTGTGTGCGCGCCCGGAGTAGCTACGGGGAAACACGTGGGACAACCGACCAGTTTGGGGTCATGGTTTATTCAACGCGTATTTTCAGTGTGGTTTAACTTGGTAATCTGATCTGAAAGACTTTCCCTGAATGTGCCTTAATTTCACCTCTTTTTCCTTTCTCCTTTTCTTAGCTTACTGAAAATGTTGGCGACCAAAGGCCGGATTCAGGGACGTGTGCTGCTTGTGCTACTCGCATTACGTGGGCAAACTGCTCGCTGTCATCATCGATACAAAGGTAAAGTGCAATCCCAGGGTTGTGTGCTGCTTGTGGTACTCGCTTTATGTAGACAAACTGCTTGCTGTCAACATCGATACAAAGATAACAAAAGAATAGCCTAGTGTAACGTAGTGTTTCATGTTTTGTTTTGTTTTTTTCTAGAATGATTCAAATGTAACCATCGTTTCCCCAACCCCGCAGGCTCTGCGACCCGTGAAGAACTGAGACTCCTTCTGGTCGGTAAAACAGGCTCGAGAAAGAGTGCGTCCGGAAACACCATCCTGGGGGATGCGTACGCTTTCAAAGAGGACGTTTCGCCCGAGTCTCTCACCGACAGCTGTCTCAGAAAAGAGGCAGAGGGCGACAAACTGGTGGGAGAGGATGTGGTGAAAATCGGCCAGCTGCGGCTGGTCACAGAGTGTTACAAAGGAGATTACTGAGATTCGTTTGTAACAAAAGGCTGATTCTTTCAATGCACGCATCCTACGGTGAGATTTATATCATGTATTCACAGCCACCAGAGGCGCTGTACAGCACCGAGTGCCTGAAACACAGACAGTTTGTTGATATTTTTTTAATGTAAACCTTCTTTTTTTTTCATGTAAACCTGTTCTTGACATATCTACTGAGATTCGTTTGTCTTGAAAGGCTGATTCAACCCCGTTGTTGACTTTTATTTTGCCTTCCAGATTGCCTCAGTTGTATCGTGAGTGTAATTTCAAATAAAATAAAATAAAACTCAGAAGCATCTGTGTGTTGTATTCTTCTTCTTCTTCTTCTTCTCATTATTATTTTTATTATTATTATTATTATTATTATTATTATTATCATTATTATTATTATTATTGTGATTATGCTTCATTTTCATGTACTGGGGTATCAATGACCCCCATGGTGCCACAGCAGCTTCTGTGCGTGGTCCCCAAGTGCTACGTTTTCTTTCCCGATCCCCTGACGAACCCATTAGAATCGCTCTGGGGCACTCTTCGACCCCAAATGATCATTCTGGTTTTTTTTAACATTTTCATTCACCGGTCTCTACTGAGGTTGGGGTACTCTGGGACACCCGGGGTCTGGGGCTGCCCCGAAGGGAAGCATGAGGGTTAACATTTTCATTCACCGGTCTCTACTGAGGGTGGGGTACTCTGAGACCCCCGGGGTCTGGGGCTGCCCCGAAGGGGAGCATGAGGGTTAACAGCGGCCTCCCATGGACGAACGCCATAGAGCCTGCCCGAAACTAGGAGAAAAATTGAAACGGGAGTGGCATCCGGGGAGGGAAACGTGGGTGTACGGGGCGCGGGAGCCAACACTGATGCACGGCCTGTGAAATACGACCCAGTGGAGAAGGCGACGTGAGAGGATAGCGCTTGTATTACGCGAAACTCCCTGGCTTGTGGAGGACAGATGTGTGATAAGCATGAACACAGGCTCATGAACACAGGCTCATGAACACAAGCTCATGAACACAGGCGCAGGTCTCATGGAGAGGGTCTGAAATTGAGTCTCATGCGCTGAATAAAAAAAAAAAATAACAAAAACAAATTAAGCAAGGTGAAATTGTATGCAATCTTTATATATGCAGGGCAGTGAAATATCACAAAGTACAATGCTGACTAGTACAACAAGTAACATTAGGCCGGGATTGATATTGGGTTGGTTTTTTTTGTGGGGGGGGTGTTGTGCAAAACACACACGGAACAGAGTGTGGTGGAGGCTGGGACACGGACAGAGCACAGCTTTCGCGTAGCTTGCGTGTCGCTTCACCGTATTGTCTGTTACCACACGCGGGAGCCAACATTGATGCGCGGCCTGTGAAATACGACCCAGTGGAGAAGGCGACGTGAGAGGATAGCGCTTGTATTACGCGAAACTCCCTGGCTTGTGGAGGACAGATGTGTGATAAGCATGAACACAGGCTCATGAACACAAGCTCATGAACACAGGCGCAGGTCTCATGGAGAGGGTCTGAAATTGAGTCTCATGCGCTGAATAAAAAAAAAAATAACAAAAACAAATTAAGCAAGGTGAAATTGTATGCAATCTTTATATATGCAGGGCAGTGAAATATCACAAAGTACAATGCTGACTAGTACAACAAGTAACATTAGGCCGGGATTGATATTGGGTTGGTTTTTTTTTTTTGGTGGGGGCGGGGGGGGGGGGTGTTGTGCAAAACACACACGGAACAGAGTGTGGTGGAGGCTGGGACACGGACAGAGCACAGCTTTCGCGTAGCTTGCGTGTCGCTTCACCGTATTGTCTGTTACCACACGCGGGAGCCAACCCTGATGCGCGGCCTGTGAAATACGACCCAGTGGAGAAGGCGACGTGAGAGGATAGCGCTTGTATTACGCGAAACTCCCTGGCTTGTGGAGGACAGATGTGTGATAAGCATGAACACAGGCTCATGAACACAAGCTCATGAACACAGGCGCAGGTCTCATGGAGAGGGTCTGAAATTGAGTCTCATGCGCTGAATAAAAAAAAAATAACAAAAACAAATTAAGCAAGGTGAAATTGTATGCAATCTTTATATATGCAGGGCAGTGAAATATCACAAAGTACAATGCTGACTAGTACAACAAGTAACATTAGGCCGGGATTGATAATGGGTTGTTTTTTTTTGGGGGGGGAGGGGTGTTGTGCAAAACACACACGGAACAGAGTGTGGTGGAGGCTGGGCGACGGACAGAGCACAGCTTTCGCGTAGCTTGCGTGTCGCTTCACCGTATTGTCTGTTACCACACGCGGGAGCCAACCCTGATGCTCGGCCTGTGAAATGCGACCCAGGGGTACTCTGGGACCCCCGGGGTCCGGAGCTGCCCCGAAGGGGAGCACGAGGGTTTTCCCGACCGAGAGTCCCGACCGAGAGAGTTTTCCCGACCGAGAGTCCCGACCGAGAAAGTTTTCCCGACCGAGAGTCCCGACCGAGAGTCCCGACCGAGAGAGATTTCCCGACCGAGAGTGCCGACCGGGAAAGTTTTCCCGACCGAGAGTCCCGACCGAGAAAGTTTTCCCGACCGAGAAAGTTTTCCTGACCGAGAGTCCCGACCGAGAAAGTTTTCCCGACCGAGAGTCCCGACCGGGAAAGTTTTCCCGACCGAAAGTCCCGACCGAGAAAGTTTTCCCGACCGAGAGAGTTTTCCCGACCGAGAGTCCCGACCGAGAAAGTTTTCCCGACCGAGAGTCCCGACCGAGAGAGTTTTCCCGACCGAGAGTCCCGACCGAGAAAGTTTTCCCGACCGAGAGAGTTTTCCCGACCGAGAGTCAAAATGAGGAAGTTTTCAAACAGGCAGTGTGTTTCACAAACTCAGGCTGGTATTTTCAGATCAGCTGTCATTTTCATTGTTTCATTTTATCATGGGTATGTGAAGTGCCGTGGTTCATCTTACACAATGATGATTGCTAAGCCAGATATGAGTCCTGAACGCCACACAGGCATTTGTAGGAAATCATGGTCAACTTTTGTATGTGTATCGTTTTTAACATTGTAAAAGATGTAAAATGTAGATGAATGTGTTGAGAATAATTAAAAAAACGAAATCCAAAGTATAACTTTGACTTGACATTTATTTCTTTTGCATCACACAAAATGCATGCCATTTCACGTACATTACACAGAATCCATGAGAATGGGAAAGTTTTCCCGACCGAGAAAGTTTTCCCGACCGAGAGTCCCGACCGAGAGAGTTTTCCCGACCGAGAGTCAAAATGAGGAAGTTTTCAAACAGGCAGTGTGTTTCACAAACTCAGGCTGGTATTTTCAGATCAGCTGTCATTTTCATTGTTTCATTTTATCATGGGTATGTGAAGTGCCGTGGTTCATCTTACACAATGATGATTGCTAAGCCAGATATGAGTCCTGAACGCCACACAGGCATTTGTAGGAAATCATGGTCAACTTTTGTATCTGTATCGTTTTTAACATTGTAAAAGATGTAAAATGTAGATGAATGTGTTGAGAATAATTAAAAAAACGAAATCCAAAGTATAACTTTGCCATAACATTTATTTCTTTTGCATCACACAAAATCCATGCCATTTCACATACATTACACAGAATCCATCAAAACGGCCAAACTTTCTTTACACCAAAACTTTCCCGACCGAGAGTCCCGACCGGGAAAGTTTTCCCGACCGAGAGTCCCGACCGAGAGTCCCGACCGAGACAGTTTTCCCAACCGAGAAAGTTTTCCCGACCGAGAGTCCCGACCGAGAAAGTTTTCCCGACCGAGATAGTTTTCCCGACCGAGAGAGTTTTCCCGACCGAGAGTCCCGACCGAGAAAGTTTTCCCGACCGAGAGTCCCGACCGAGAGACTTTTCCCGACCGAGAGTCCAAATGAGGAAGTTTTCAAACAGGCAGTGTGTTTCACAAACTCAGGCTGGTATTTTCAGATCAGCTGTCATTTTCATTGTTTCATTTTATCATGGGTATGTGAAATGTTGTGCCTTGGTTCATCTTACACAATGATGATTGCTAAGCCAGATATGAGTCCTGAACGCCACACAGGCATTTGTAGGAAATCATGGTCAACTTTTGTATCTGTATCGTTTTTAACATTGTAAAAGATGTAAAATGTAGATGAATGTGTTGAGAATAATAAAAAAAACGAAATCCAAAGTATAACTTTGACTTGACATTTATTTCTTTTGCATCACACAAAATCCATGCCATTTCACGTACATTACACAGAATCCATGAGAATGGGAAAGTTTTCCCGACCGAGAAAGTTTTCCCGACCGAGAGTCCCGACCGGGAAAGTTTTCCCGACCGAGAGTCCCGACCGAGAAAGTTTTCCCGACCGAGAAAGTTTTCCTGACCGAGAGTCCCGACCGAGAAAGTTTTCCCGACCGAGAGTCCCGACCGGGAAAGTTTTCCCGACCGAGAGTCCCGACCGAGAAAGTTTTCCCGACCGAGAGAGTTTTCCCGACCGAGAGTCCCGACCGAGAAAGTTTTCCCGACCGAGAGTCCCGACCGAGAGAGTTTTCCCGACCGAGAGTCCCGACCGAGAAAGTTTTCCCGACCGAGAGAGTTTTCCCGACCGAGAGTCCAAATGAGGAAGTTTTCAAACAGGCAGTGTGTTTCACAAACTCAGGCTGGTATTTTCAGATCAGCTGTCATTTTCATTGTTTCATTTTATCATGGGTATGTGAAATGTTGTGCCGTGGTTCATCTTACACAATGATGATTGCTAAGCCAGATATGAGTCCTGAACGCCACACAGGCATTTGTAGGAAATCATGGTCAACTTTTGTATGTGTATCTTTTTTAACATTGTAAAAGCTGTAAAATGTAGATGAATGTGTTGATAATCATAAAAAAAAACGAAATCCAAAGTATAACTTTGCCATAACATTTATTTCTTTTGCATCACACAAAATCCATGCCATTTCACATACATTACACAGAATCCATCAAAACGGCCAAACTTTCTTTACACCAAAACTTTCCCGACCGAGAGTCCCGACTGGGAAAGTTTTCCCGACCGAGAGTCCCGACCGAGAGTCCCGACCGAGACAGTTTTCCCAACCGAGAAAGTTTTCCCGACCGAGAGTCCCGACCGAGAAAGTTTTCCCGACCGAGATAGTTTTCCCGACCGAGAGAGTTTTCCCGACCGAGAGTCCCGACCGAGAAAGTTTTCCCGACCGAGAGTCCCGACCGAGAGAGTTTTCCTGACCGAGAGTCCCGACCGAGAAAGTTTTCCCGACCGAGAGTCCCGACCGAGAAATTTTTCCCGACCGAGAGTCCAAATGAGAAAGTTTTCAAACAGGCAGTGTGTTTCATAGACTCAGGCTGGTATTTTCAGACCAGCTGTCATTTTCATTGTTTCATTTTATCATGGGTATGTGAAATGTTGTGCCGTGGTTCATCTTGCACAATGATGAAACGCCACACAGGCCTACAAACGCCACACAAGCATTTGTAGGAAATCATGGTCAACTTCTGTATGTGTATCGTTTTTAACATTGTAAAAGATGTAAAATGTAGGTGATTGTGTTGAGAATAATAAAAAACGAAATCCAAAGTATTGCTTTCCCATGACATTTATTTCTTTTGCATCACACAAAATCCATGCCATTTCACGTACATTACACAGAATCCATCAAAACGGCAAACCTTTCTTTACACCAAAACTTTCCCGACCGAGGGAGTTTTCCCGACTGAGAGAGTTTTCCCGACCGAGAGTCCCGACCGAGAAAGTACATTTGGTGTACACATTTTAAATTTTGAGCTCGATGCACCAACTCAGTGGAGGTCTCTTCGAGCAAAGTATACTGATAGTTTGACCTTAACAGAGAGGGCAAGCTGTAGGCAAGAGCAAACCCAAGCGGAAGAAGAAATTGAAGCGATGCCCGAGCCTGTTGCAGACTCTGAAGAAGAGTCTTTAGCCACAGCAATAACTGCGTCTTTCAATAAACCTCAACCGGAGCCTCAGCCAGAGCCTTCAACTTCAACTTCCTCCGCGCTAGCCACTGTGGGGTCACATGGGACATGTGCTGACTTGTGTGTGTTGTTGTGAACTTAGACAGATGTACATGTTAAGCTGCGGACATGTTTCCTTTGAGGCATGCATCAAGGAGAACGTGAGGGTAACTGGGAAACGAATGTGTTTTATGTGTAAGGTAGAATGCGCATTTTATCGACCGGTGCACACCAGCTGCGTGTCAGATGTTACCTGCGTTGACTGTAACCAGCGCAGAGTGTACATGATGCTATGCGGTCACACGACCTGCGCGTGTGTGAACAAAGCTTGTTCAGAATGTAACACCAAACATACCGTGAGAAGTTTCTGTGAATGGATTGACAAACTAACAGCTTATCTGTGTGTATGATACATAAAAAACCTACTACAAGTATAGTAGATGTATTGCCATTACAAGTATTGCCATTATGAGTTTGGCTACTGCATCCAACATATTTTTGTATAATAAAGAACCACAAGTATTTCTACTACAAGTGTTATATTTGTGTATAATAAAAACTATTCTAAAATGGTGAATGTCAGTTACATTCTGTATAACATTCATTTATTGTACTGTGTAACAACATACATATTCAAATGTGATGGGCACAATCATTAACCACACAGTCTCTGTGTCTGCAAAGGCATCGGTTTATTGCAGTGTTTAAGAACATACAGATAAAATTGTACACAGTTAAGAAGAGAATAAACTAAACGCAAAGGGTATGTGATGGGCACAATCATTAACCACACAGTCTCTGTGTCTGCAAAGGCATCTGTTTATTGCAGCGTCTAACAACATACAGATACAATTGTGTGCAGTTGAGAAGAGCGTATTTTTTTTTAAAAAAAAGCAAAGCATACAGCTGTACACAAAAGAAAACAATACTTTGATCATAATGTAAAAGCAAACCGTACCGCTGTACACAAAAGACATCCAAGTGAACAACACTTTACATTTCCCAAAGTGACACTCGTGTACATGAGCTAGTTTTTTGGCGTGAGGCACTTGCTTTTCTTAAGAAGCTGGAGATCTGCGCAGCAGGGCATACTTGCGGTTGAAAAAACCTCGGTTGAACTAAGAGATCGAGTGGAGATGCTCTGCCTGGTGGTTAGTCGATCAAGATCGCAACGAAGCGATAACTTCCTTACGTGTCAAGTACAGTTGGTTCACAAGGATTTGCATTCGACTTCTTGTTGTTGATCAGAGGCAAGGGAACCACATTGAAATACGCAATCGGTGCAGACGACACGTACACACGATACATCCTATTGTCTACCGCGCAGTCGCCTCACCAGCTTACGTTCCCAGACATGCAATCGCTCGTACGTTATTGTATGAAGGATGTGAGCAAGCTTTCAGATGGCAAAGAAGACTACGACATGATCAGAGAACTGCAATGTCACCAGACTCAAAGCACCGATCAGATCAAGTTCTGTGATAAGCTCGAAGGCTTAAAACTGAGATCAGATCCGCATTGCGAGGTAATAGACCGGCGTACAGACCTCAGAGGGCCACCTGTCGTTCACAGGAATCTAAAACCTAGAATGCGTAATACAGACACAGTGTTCCCGAGGCTGGCGTCGGACAATCCGCCTGTTGTTCACAGAAGCGGGGCTGTACAACCTACGGATTTCAGAGCACCACCTGTTGACAGGGATCTAAATCCCAGGACGTGCAATAAAGACAGTGTTCCCGAGGTCGGCGTCAGACAATCCACCTGTCGTTCACAGAAACTTGAAGCCAAATAATGACAGTCCCACACTCTTCGCCGAAGCGACACCCCGGCCTCTGCCTGTTAGAAACACCAGCTCATCTGGAAAGGACCCTGTCGGATTCGGGGAGGGTTACACTTTGCTGGCAGCTTATTATAACTACGGGAAAAACGTGGAACAACAGTCCGAAGTGAACCAAGATCCAGTCAAACGCAACCGCCATGAAGACGGAGCACCTGTAGGATCCAGAATCCATCAGATACGTTACTGGACCCCTAAAGCTAAGGGTAGCATTAACGATCGTGAGCCCTACGAGTAAGAACACAGCTGTGACACGGACTCTTGATTCTCCCGCACCCATTGTATTAGTGTTTGTGAAGACACGTGAAGATAGAAGTGAAATGTTACACTTTTGTCTGTATGATATTGAACGACACAGTGCTGGCAAAGTATTACATTTCTTTATTTAGGTAAAGTTCACAAGTCAAGGTACATCACCAATACATGCAGGCTAGTTCGCTAACCAACAAGCTACGGGTTACCATTATTCCCAATATAGGTCGAGAATGTCCGAATGAGCTTAAAGTGGCGACAACGGGTCACCTTGAGGCGTCGTGCTATAAGACGTCGGGTTACACGACTAGGCCACGGTGCAAAGAATCCACGTCGCTAATATGTTGTATTTAGCATACTCAGTCAAAGCGAAGCCTCTGTTGATCACATCGACCAGCCAGTATGCATCCAACAGGTCTCATCACCCCAGTGATCCTGGTCTATGTGACATCGTGTGGAGCTACTTCAGAAGAAGGCCCATTCTGGATAGCTCTGTACAACTGTAACTAACGACTACATGTACATATTGAATGTGCACCAAATTTCAAGTAATAAGAGTGGATGAATTACTCAAATGTGATGCGGCTTATCGTAGGTGTGCTAATTGTGAAGTGCAACTTATTTCAAATAAACACCTTGTGTATACATGACAAATGGGCGTCAATGTGTTTCCTTACACATGCAGCCACAGATTATATAGCTGAAATTCATCTAAAAGGTGAGCGTTTCCAAGTGTCCAATGTGATGCACAACACCGCACACGAACATGAAATGTGAACACTTTTATTCAAGCAAGGTAGTTACAAGTATGCCACAACAGTTTATTTTTATTGCAATCAAGCGCACCCGATATAATCATAGGTCGGTCAGGAGAATCATACGGCGGTCGGAAGACCGAGCGCGGTGTCGATATTGAACTGTACAAAATATTGGCCTGCACGAAACTCGGAGAAAAATTTAAATGGGCGTGGTATCCACGGAGGGAAATGATGATGCACGGGGGGGCATACCATTAGGGACATGCGCAACAGGGGAGTGCGTTTTTAAAACGCCCCCCTGTGGCTGAATTTTTTTTTACAATATCAACAAACTGTCCATGTTTCAGGCGCTCGATCCCTTAACCCTTGTGCGCCCTGGACCAAAAAAAAAAAAAAAAGGGAGGGGGGGGGGGGGGGGTCACACAGACCCCGGCAGCGCAGACCCAGGTCTCGTCGCGAAACAGGGCCCCGGCTCGGGGTGGGGGCGGATGGGGCTCAGGTGGACCCCCTGCTATAGCGGGTCTCGTCACAGCGTCGGACAAAGGCACCTAATCGGCTGTAACCCTCCATCGATCGGGTAAGTTACGATGGCAAACCTTGGGGTCTGGAGGGACCCCCAAGCGCCAAGGCAACAACTCTCAACTTCACATCATCATCTTCATCATCATCATCATCGTCTCCTTCTCGAGAGTGTTCACGTAAACCGGCCTCAGTGAGGACCTCGGACTCTCCCTGCCTGCTAGTCCTCCTACCTCCTTCCTCTTGGTTCTCCTGCTCCTCGCAGGGTAGGGCTTAGCCTTACGGGCCCCGGGTTATGCGTAAACCGGCCTAAGTGAGGACCTCGGACGCCTCCTGCATCCCAGTCCTCCTACCTCCTGCTCCTCGGTTCTCCTGCTCCTCGCAGGGTAGGGCTTAGCCTTACGGGCCCCGGGTTACGCGTAAACCGGCCTAAGTGAGGACCTCGGACCTTCCATGCCTGCTGGTCCTCCTTCCTCCTTCTGCTCCATTCTCCTGCTCCTCGAAGGCGAGCACCTTGCCGGATGGGCCCCGGTTTACGCATAAACCGGCCTAAGTGAGGACTGGGGTAGCTCTCTACTCCGTGGGTACTCTGTGACCACTTAGTAATGGCGATGGGGTATTTCGCAACCCCAATGCACGTTCGTAAGTTACGATGGGAAACACTGGGGTCTGGAAGGACCCCCAAGCGCCACGGCAACAACTCTCAACTTCATATCATCATCTTCATCATCATCATCATCATCATCGTCTCCTTCTCGGCAGTGTTCGCGTAAACCAGCCTAAGTGGGGACCTCGGACTCTCCCTGCCTGCTAGTCCTCCTACTTCCTTCTGCTCCGTTCTGCTGCTCCTCGAAGGCAAGCACCTTGTCGGATGGGCCCCGGGTTATGCGTAAACCGGCCTAAGTGAGGACCTCGGACTCTCCCTGCCTCCAAGTCCTCCTTCCTCCTTCTGCTCCGTTCTCCTGCTCCTCACAGGGGAGCGTTTAGCCGGATGGGCCTCGGGTTACGCGTAAAAAGGCCTTCGACAGGAGCAGGGATGTTCTCTACTCCACGATTACTATGGGGTCAAAGCGTACCCACGATGGGGTATTCGCCACCCCAATACACATTCGTGAGTTACGATGGCAAACACTGGGGTCCGGAGAGACCCCGAACCGCCGGAGGAAACAACTCTCAACTTCACATCATCATCATCATCATCATCATCATCATCGTCGTCGTCGTCTCCTTCTCGGCAGTGTTCGCGTAAACGGGCCTAAGTGAGGACCTCGGACTCTCCCTGCCTCCAAGTCCTCCTTCCTCCTTCTGCTCCGTTCTCCTGCTCCTCACAGGGGAGCGTTTAGCCGGATGGGCCTCGGGTTACACGTAAACCGGCCTTCGAGAGGAGCAGGGATGTTTTCAACTCCACGATTACTATGGGGTCAAAGTGTACCCACGATGGGGTATTTCGCAACCCCAATACACATTCGTGAGTTACGATGGCAAACACTGGGGTCTGGAGAGACCCCGAACCGCCATTCGTGAGTTACGATGGCAAACACTGGGGTCCGGAGGGACCCCGAACCGCCGGAGGAAACAACTCTCAACTTTAGATCATCATCATCATCATCATCATCATCGTCGTCGTCTCCTTCTCGGCAGCGTTCGCGTAAATGGCCCTAAGTGAGGACCTCGGACTCTCCCTGCCTCCAAGTCCTCCTTCCTCCTTCTGCTCCGTTCTCCTGCTCCTCACAGGGGAGCGTTTAGCCGGATGGGCCTCGGGTTACGCGTAAAATGGCCTTCGACAGGAGCAGGGATGTTCTCTACTCCACGATTACTATGGGGTCAAAGCGTACCCACGATGGGGTATTTCGCAACCCCAATACACATTCGTAAGTTACGATGGCAAACACTGGGGTCTGGAGGGACCCCGAACCGCCATTCGAAAGTTACGATGGCAAACACTGGGGTCCGGAGGGACCCCGAACCGCCGGAGCAAACAACTCTCAACTTCAGATCATCATCATCATCATCATCATCATCATCATCAATGTCTCCTTCTCGGCAGTGTTCGCGTAAACCGGCCTAAGTGAGGACCTCGGACTCTCCCTGCCTCTCCATCCTGCGACCTCCTTCTGCTCCGTTCTCCTGCTCCTCGCAGGTGAGCGCTTTGCCGGATGGGCCTCGGGTTACGCGTAAATGGGCCTAAGTGAGGACCTCGGGCTCTCCGTTGCTCCTCGTCTTCCTTGCTCCTTCTCCATCATTCTCCTGCGCCTCGCTAGTGAAAGAGCAGCTGTTTGGCCTGCCTATTACGCGAACACCGCCCTCCAGTTGGACCTCGGGCTCTCCGTGCATCCTCGTCCTCCTTGCTCCCTCTACATCCTTGTCACGCTCCTCGTTAGAGTACGCTTAGCTTTGCAGAGGGCAGTGTTCGCGTAAACCAGCCTAAGCGAGGACCTCGGACGCCTCCTGCATCCCAGTCCTCCTACCTCCTGCTCCTCGGTTCTCCCTCTCCTCGCAGGGTAGGGCTTAGCCGGACGGGCCCCGGGTTACGCGTAAACCGGTCTAAGTGAGGACCTCGGACTCTCCCTGCCTGCTGGTCCTCCTTCCTCCTTCTGCTCCGTTCTCCTGCTCCTCGAAGGCGAGCACCTTGCCGGATGGGCCCCGGGTTACGCGTAAACCGGCCTAAGTAAGGACCGGTAGTGCTCTCTACTCCGTGGGTACACTGTGACCCCTTAGTAATGGCGATGGGGTATTTCACAACCCCAATGCACATTCGTAAGTTACGATGACAAACACTGGGGTCTGGAAGGACCCCGAACCGCCGGAGAAAAACAACTCTCAACTTTAGATCATCATCATCATCATCATCATCATCATCGTCGTCTCCTTCTCGGCAGTGTTCGCGTAAACCGGCCTAAGTGAGGACCTCGGACTCTCTTTGCCTCCTAGTCCTGCGACCTCCTTCTGCTCCGTTCTCCTGCTCCTCGCAGGTGAGCGCTTTGCCGGATGGGCCTTGGGTTACGCGTAAATGGGCCTGAGTGAGGACCTCGGGCTCTCCGTTGCTCCTCGTCTGCCTTGCTCCTTCTCCATCGTTCTCCTGCGCCTCGCTAGTGAAAGAGCAGCTGTTTGGTCTGCCTATTACGCGAACACCGCCCTCCGTTTGGACCTCGGGCTCTCCGTGCCTCCTCGTCCTCCTTGCTCCCTCTACATCCTTGTCCCGCTCCTCGCTAGAGTACGCTTAGGTTTGCAGAGGGCAGTGTTTCGCGAACACCCTCTTCGGTGAAGACCTTGGGATCTCCGTTGCTCCCCGTCTTCCTTGCCCCTTCTACATTACTCTCAAGTGCCTCGCTAGTGAAAGAGCAGCTGTTTGGCCTGCCTATTACGCGAACACCATCCTCCGTTTGGACTTCAGACACTCCTTGCCTCCTCCTCATCCTTGCTCCCTCTACATCATTCAGATGCTCCTCGCTAGCGTACGCTTAGGTCTCCGGAGGGCCGGTTTCGCGAACACCCCCCTTCGGTGAGGACCTCGGGCTTTCCGTGCCTCCGTGTCCTCCTTGCTTTCTCTCCATCATTCTCAAGTGCCTCGCTAGTGAAAGCGCAGCTGTTTGGCCTGCCCATTACGCGAACACCGCCCTCTGTTTATGCTCCTCGCTAGCATACGCTTATGTCTGCGGAGGGCCGGTTTCGCGAACACCCCCTTCGGTGAGGACCTCGGGATCTCCATTGCTCCGCGTCCTCCTTGCTCCTTCTCCTTCGTTCTCATGCGCCTCGCTAGTGAAAGAGAAGCTGTTTGGCCTGCCTAGTACACGAACACCGCCCTCGGTTTATGCTCCTCACGAGAGTAGGCTGAGGTCTGCGGAGGGCCTATTACGCGAACACCGCCCTCCAGTTGGACCTCGGGCTCTCCGTTGCTCCTCGTCCTCCTCGCTCCCTCTACATCGTTCTCAAGCGCCTCGCTAGTAAAAGAGAAGCTGTTTGGCCTGCCCATTACGCGAACACCGCCTTCCGTTTATGCTCCTCGCTAGCGTACGCTTATGTCTGCGGAGGGCCGGTTTCTTGAACACCGCCATCGGTGAGGACCTCTGGATCTCCTTTGCTCCTCGTCCTCCCTGCTCCCTCTCCTTTGTTCTCATGCACCTCGCTAGTGAAAGACAAGCTGTTTGGCCTGCCTATTACGCGAACACTGCCCTCCAGTTGGACCTCGGGCTCTCCGTGCCTCCGTGTCCTCCTTGCTTTCTTTCCATCATTCTCAAGTGCCTCGCTAGTGAAAGAGCAGCTGTTTGGCCTGCCTATTACGCAAACACCGCCCTCCATTTGGACCTCGGGCTCTCCGTGCCTCCGTGTCCTCCTTGCTTTCTTTCCATCATTCTCAAGTGCCTCGCTAGTAAAAGTGCAGCTGTTTGGCCTGCCCATTACGCGAACACCGCCCTCCGTTTATGCTCCTCGCTAGCGTACGCTTATGTCTGCGGAGGGCCGGTTTCGCGAACACCCTCTTCGGTGAGGACCTCGGGATCTCCGTTGCTCCTCGTCCTCCTTGCTCCCTCTACATCGTTCTCAAGTGCCTCGCTAGTGAAAGCGAAGCTGTTTTGCCTGCCTATTACGTGAACACCGCCCTCCAGTTGGACCTCGGGCTCTCCGTGTCTCCTCCTCCTCCTTGCTCCCTCTCATTGTTCTCAAGTGCCTCGCTAGTGAAAGAGCAGCCGTTTGGCCTACCCATTACGTGAACATGGCCCTCCATTTATGCTCCTCGCGAGCGTACGCTTAGGCCTGCGGATGGCCGGTTTCGCGAACACCGCCCTCTAGTTGGACCTCGGGCTCTCCGTTTCTCCTCGTACTCCTTACTCCCTCTACATCTTTCTCAAGCGCCTCGCTAGTGAAAGAGCAGCTCTGTGGCCTGCCTACTACGCGAACACCGCCCTCCGTTTGGACTTCAGACACTCCTTGCCTCCTCCTCATCCTTGCTCCCTCTACATCGTTCTCAAGTGCCTCGGTAGCGTACGCTTAGGTCTGCGGAGGGCGGGTTACGCGAACACCACCATTTTTGAGGAACCCAGTACCTCCTACACACACACACACACACACACACAGACACACACACACACACACACACACGAGGCAGTGAGGAGGAGAAGGAGGTTGTTGCTACGCCTGCGTCGCAAAACCAGGGCTCATTGTGTGCGCGCCCGGAGTAGCTACGGGGAAACACGTGGGACAACCGACCAGTTTGGGGTCATGGTTTATTCAACGCGTATTTTCAGTGTGGTTTAACTTGGTAATCTGATCTGAAAGACTTTCCCTGAATGTGCCTTAATTTCACCTCTTTTTCCTTTCTCCTTTTCTTAGCTTACTGAAAATGTTGGCGACCAAAGGCCGGATTCAGGGACGTGTGCTGCTTGTGCTACTCGCGTTACGTGGGCAAACTGCTCGCTGTCATCATCGATACAAAGGTAAAGTGCAATCCCAGGGTTGTGTGCTGCTTGTGGTACTCGCTTTATGTAGACAAACTGCTTGCTGTCAACATCGATACAAAGATAACAAAAGAATAGCCTAGTGTAACGTAGTGTTTCATGTTTTGTTTTGTTTTTTTCTAGAATGATTCAAATGTAACCATCGTTTCCCCAACCCCGCAGGCTCTGCGACCCGTGAAGAACTGAGACTCCTTCTGGTCGGTAAAACAGGCTTGAGAAAGAGTGCGTCCGGAAACACCATCCTGGGGGATGCGTACGCTTTCAAAGAGGACGTTTCGCCCGAGTCTCTCACCGACAGCTGTCTCAGAAAAGAGGCAGAGGGCGACAAACTGGTGGGAGAGGATGTGGTGAAAATCGGCCAGCTGCGGCTGGTCACAGAGTGTTACAAAGGAGATAACTGAGATTCGTTTGTAACAAAAGGCTGATTCTTTCAATGCACGCATCCTACGGTGAGATTTATATCATGTATTCACAGCCACCAGAGGCGCTGTACAGCACCGAGTGCCTGAAACACAGACAGTTTGTTGATATTTTTTTAATGTAAACCTTCTTTTTTTTTCATGTAAACCTGTTCTTGACATATCTACTGAGATTCGTTTGTCTTGAAAGGCTGATTCAACCCCGTTGTTGACTTTTATTTTGCCTTCCAGATTGCCTCAGTTGTATCGTGAGTGTAATTTCAAATAAAATAAAATAAAACTCAGAAGCATCTGTGTGTTGTATTCTTCTTCTTCTTCTTCTTCTTCTTCTCATTATTATTATTATTATTATTATTATTATTATTATTATTATTATTATCATTATTATTATTATTATTGTGATTATGCTTCATTTTCATGTACTGGGGTATCAATGACCCCCATGGTGCCACAGCAGCTTCTGTGTGTGGTCCCCAAGTGCTACGTTTTCTTTCCCGATCCCCTGACGAACCCATTAGAATCGCTCTGGGGCACTCTTCGACCCCAAATGATCATTCTGTTTTTTTTTAACATTTTCATTCACCGGTCTCTACTGAGGTTGGGGTACTCTGGGACACCCGGGGTCTGGGGCTGCCCCGAAGGGAAGCATGAGGGTTAACATTTTCATTCACCGGTCTCTACTGAGGGTGGGGTACTCTGAGACCCCCGGGGTCTGGGGCTGCCCCGAAGGGGAGCATGAGGGTTAACAGCGGCCTCCCATGGACGAACGCCATAGAGCCTGCCCGAAACTAGGAGAAAAATTGAAACGGGAGTGGCATCCGGGGAGGGAAACGTGGGTGTACGGGGCGCGGGAGCCAACACTGATGCACGGCCTGTGAAATACGACCCAGTGGAGAAGGCGACGTGAGAGGATAGCGCTTGTATTACGCGAAACTCCCTGGCTTGTGGAGGACAGATGTGTGATAAGCATGAACACAGGCTCATGAACACAAGCTCATGAACACAGGCGCAGGTCTCATGGAGAGGGTCTGAAATTGAGTCTCATGCGCTGAATAAAAAAAAAATAACAAAAACAAATTAAGCAAGGTGAAATTGTATGCAATCTTTATATATGCAGGGCAGTGAAATATCACAAAGTACAATGCTGACTAGTACAACAAGTAACATTAGGCCGGGATTGATGTTGGGTTGTTTTTTTTTTTGGGGGGGGGGGGTGTTGTGCAAAACACACACGGAACAGAGTGTGGTGGAGGCTGGGACACGGACAGAGCACAGCTTTCGCGTAGCTTGCGTGTCGCTTCACCGTATTGTCTGTTACCACACGCGGGAGCCAACATTGATGCGCGGCCTGTGAAATACGACCCAGTGGAGAAGGCGACGTGAGAGGATAGCGCTTGTATTACGCGAAAATCCCTGGCTTGTGGAGGACAGATGTGTGATAAGCATGAACACAGGCTCATGAACACAGGCTCATGAACACAAGCTCATGAACACAGGCGCAGGTCTCATGGAGAGGGTCTGAAATTGAGTCTCATGCGCTGAATAAAAAAAAAAATAACAAAAACAAATTAAGCAAGGTGAAATTGTATGCAATCTTTATATATGCAGGGCAGTGAAATATCACAAAGTACAATGCTGACTAGTACAACAAGTAACATTAGGCCGGGATTGATAATGGGTTGTTTTTTTTGGGGGGGGGTGTTGTGCAAAACACACACGGAACAGAGTGTGGTGGAGGCTGGGCGACGGACAGAGCACAGCTTTCGCGTAGCTTGCGTGTCGCTTCACCGTATTGTCTGTTACCACACGCGGGAGCCAACCCTGATGCTCGGCCTGTGAAATGCGACCCAGGGGTACTCTGGGACCCCCGGGGTCCGGAGCTGCCCCGAAGGGGAGCACGAGGGTTTTCCCGACCGAGAGTCCCGACCGAGAGAGAGTTTTCCCGACCGAGAGTCCCGACCGAGAAAGTTTTCCCGACCGAGAGTCCCGACCGAGAGTCCCGACCGAGAAAGTTTTCCCGACCGAGAGTCCCGACCGAGAGACTTTTCCCGACCGAGAGTCCCGACCGAGAGACTTTTCCCGACCGAGAGACTTTTCCCGACCGAGAGTCGCGACCGAGAGACTTTTCCCGACCGAGAGACTTTTCCCGACCGAGAGTCCAAATGAGGAAGTTTTCAAACAGGCAGTGTGTTTCACAAACTCAGGCTGGTATTTTCAGATCAGCTGTCATTTTCATTGTTTCATTTTATCATGGGTATGTGAAATGTTGTGCCTTGGTTCATCTTACACAATGATGATTGCTAAGCCAGATATGAGTCCTGAACGCCACACAGGCATTTGTAGGAAATCATGGTCAACTTTTGTATCTGTATCGTTTTTAACATTGTAAAAGATGTAAAATGTAGATGAATGTGTTGAGAATAATAAAAAAAACGAAATCCAAAGTATAACTTTGACTTGACATTTATTTCTTTTGCATCACACAAAATCCATGCCATTTCACGTACATTACACAGAATCCATGAGAATGGGAAAGTTTTCCCGACCGAGAAAGTTTTCCCGACCGAGAGTCCCGACCGGGAAAGTTTTCCCGACCGAGAGTCCCGACCGAGAAAGTTTTCCCGACCGAGAAAGTTTTCCTGACCGAGAGTCCCGACCGAGAAAGTTTTCCCGACCGAGAGTCCCGACCGGGAAAGTTTTCCCGACCGAAAGTCCCGACCGAGAAAGTTTTCCCGACCGAGAGAGTTTTCCCGACCGAGAGTCCCGACCGAGAAAGTTTTCCCGACCGAGAGTCCCGACCGAGAGAGTTTTCCCGACCGAGAGTCCCGACCGAGAAAGTTTTCCCGACCGAGAGAGTTTTCCCGACCGAGAGTCAAAATGAGGAAGTTTTCAAACAGGCAGTGTGTTTCACAAACTCAGGCTGGTATTTTCAGATCAGCTGTCATTTTCATTGTTTCATTTTATCATGGGTATGTGAAATGTTGTGCCGTGGTTCATCTTACACAATGATGATTGCTAAGCCAGATATGAGTCCTGAACGCCACACAGGCATTTGTAGGAAATCATGGTCAACTTTTGTATCTGTATCGTTTTTAACATTGTAAAAGATGTAAAATGTAGATGAATGTGTTGAGAATAATTAAAAAAACGAAATCCAAAGTATAACTTTGACTTGACATTTATTTCTTTTGCATCACACAAAATCCATGCCATTTCACGTACATTACACAGAATCCATGAGAATGGGAAAGTTTTCCCGACCGGGAAAGTTTTCCCGACCGAGAGTCCCGACCGAGAGTCCCGACCGAGACAGTTTTCCCAACCGAGAAAGTTTTCCCGACCGAGAGTCCCGACCGAGAAAGTTTTCCCGACCGAGAGAGTTTTCCCGACCGAGAGTCCCGACCGAGAAAGCTTTCCCGACCGAGAGTCCCGACCGAGAGAGTTTTCCCGACCGAGAGTCCCGACCGAGAAATTTTTCCCGACCGAGAGTCCAAATGAGAAAGTTTTCAAACAGGCAGTGTGTTTCATAGACTCAGGCTGGTATTTTCAGACCAGCTGTCATTTTCATTGTTTCATTTTATCATGGGTATGTGAAATGTTGTGCCGTGGTTCATCTTGCACAATGATGAAACGCCACACAGGCCTACAAACGCCACACAAGCATTTGTAGGAAATCATGGTCAACTTGTGTATGTGTATCGTTTTTAACATTGTAAAAGATGTAAAATGTAGGTGATTGTGTTGAGAATAATAAAAAACGAAATCCAAAGTATTGCTTTCCCATGACATTTATTTCTTTTGCATCACACAAAATCCATGCCATTTCACGTACATTACACAGAATCCATCAAAACGGCAAACCTTTCTTTACACAAAAACTTTCCCGACCGAGGGAGTTTTCCCGACCGAGAGAGTTTTCCCGACCGAGAGTCCCGACCGAGAAAGTACATTTGGTGTACACATTTTAAATTTTGAGCTCGATGCACCAACTCAGTGGAGGTCTCTTCGAGCAAAGTATACTGATAGTTTGACCTTAACAGAGAGGGCAAGCTGTAGGCAAGAGCAAACCCAAGCGGAAGAAGAAATTGAAGCGATGCCCGAGCCTGTTGCAGACTCTGAAGAAGAGTCTTTAGCCACAGCAATAACTGCGTCTTTCAATAAACCTCAACCGGAGCCTCAGCCAGAGCCTTCAACTTCAACTTCCTCGGTCCTAGCCACTGTGGGGTCACATGGGACATGTGCTGACTTGTGTGTGTTGTTGTGAACTTAGACAGATGTACATGTTAAGCTGCGGACATGTTTCCTTTGAGGCATGCATCAAGGAGAACGTGAGGGTAACTGGGAAACGAATGTGTTTTATGTGTAAGGTAGAATGCGCATTTTATCGACCGGTGCACACCAGCTGCGTGTCAGATGTTACCTGCGTTGACTGTAACCAGCGCAGAGTGTACATGATGCTATGCGGTCACACGACCTGCGCGTGTGTGAACAAAGCTTGTTCAGAATGTAACACCAAACATACCGTGAGAAGTTTCTGTGAATGGATTGACAAACTAACAGCTTATCTGTGTGTATGATACATAAAAAACCTACTACAAGTATAGTAGATGTATTGCCATTACAAGTATTGCCATTATGAGTTTGGCTACTGCATCCAACATATTTTTGTATAATAAAGAACCACAAGTATTTCTACTACAAGTGTTATATTTGTGTATAATAAAAACTATTCTAAAATGGTGAATGTCAGTTACATTCTGTATAACATTCATTTATTGTACTGTGTAACAACATACATATTCAAATGTGATGGGCACAATCATTAACCACACAGTCTCTGTGTCTGCAAAGGCATCGGTTTATTGCAGTGTTTAAGAACATACAGATAAAATTGTACACAGTTAAGAAGAGCATAAACTAAACGCAAAGGGTATGTGATGGGCACAATCATTAACCACACAGTCTCTGTGTCTGCAAAGGCATCTGTTTATTGCAGCGTCTAACAACATACAGATACAATTGTGTGCAGTTGAGAAGAGCGTATTTTTTTTTAAAAAAAAGCAAAGCATACAGCTGTACACAAAAGAAAACAATACTTTGATCATAATGTAAAAGCAAACCGTACCGCTGTACACAAAAGACATCCAAGTGAACAACACTTTACATTTCCCAAAGTGACACTCGTGTACATGAGCTAGTTTTTTGGCGTGAGGCACTTGCTTTTCTTAAGAAGCTGGAGATCTGCGCAGCAGGGCATACTTGCGGTTGAAAAAACCTCGGTTGAACTAAGAGATCGAGTGGAGATGCTCTGCCTGGTGGTTAGTCGATCAAGATCGCAACGAAGCGATAACTTCCTTACGTGTCAAGTACAGTTGGTTCACAAGGATTTGCATTCGACTTCTTGTTGTTGATCAGAGGCAAGGGAACCACATTGAAATACGCAATCGGTGCAGACGACACGTACACACGATACATCCTATTGTCTACCGCGCAGTCGCCTCACCAGCTTACGTTCCCAGACATGCAATCGCTCGTACGTTATTGTATGAAGGATGTGAGCAAGCTTTCAGATGGCAAAGAAGACTACGACATGATCAGAGAACTGCAATGTCACCAGACTCAAAGCACCGATCAGATCAAGTTCTGTGATAAGCTCGAAGGCTTAAAACTGAGATCAGATCCGCATTGCGAGGTAATAGACCGGCGTACAGACCTCAGAGGGCCACCTGTCGTTCACAGGAATCTAAAACCTAGAATGCGTAATACAGACACAGTGTTCCCGAGGCTGGCGTCGGACAATCCGCCTGTTGTTCACAGAAGCGGGGCTGTACAACCTACGGATTTCAGAGCACCACCTGTTGACAGGGATCTAAATCCCAGGACGTGCAATAAAGACAGTGTTCCCGAGGTCGGCGTCAGACAATCCACCTGTCGTTCACAGAAACTTGAAGCCGAATAATGACAGTCCCACACTCTTCGCCGAAGCGACACCCCGGCCTCTGCCTGTTAGAAACACCAGCTCATCTGGAAAGGACCCTGTCGGATTCGGGGAGGGTTACACTTTGCTGGCAGCTTATTATAACTACGGGAAAAACGTGGAACAACAGTCCGAAGTGAACCAAGATCCAGTCAAACGCAACCGCCATGAAGACGGAGCACCTGTAGGATCCGGAATCCATCAGATACGTTACTGGACCCCTAAAGCTAAGGGTAGCATTAACGATCGTGAGCCCTACGAGTAAGAACACAGCTGTGACACGGACTCTTGATTCTCCCGCACCCATTGTATTAGTGTTTGTGAAGACACGTGAAGATAGAAGTGAAATGTTACACTTTTGTCTGTATGATATTGAACGACACAGTGCTGGCAAAGTATTACATTTCTTTATTTAGGTAAAGTTCACAAGTCAAGGTACATCACCAATACATGCAGGCTAGTTCGCTAACCAACAAGCTACGGGTTACCATTATTCCCAATATAGGTCGAGAATGTCCGAATGAGCTTAAAGTGGCGACAACGGGTCACCTTGAGGCGTCGTGCTATAAGACGTCGGGTTACACGACTAGGCCACGGTGCAAAGAATCCACGTCGCTAATATGTTGTATTTAGCATACTCAGTCAAAGCGAAGCCTCTGTTGATCACATCGACCAGCCAGTATGCATCCAACAGGTCTCATCACCCCAGTGATCCTGGTCTATGTGACATCGTGTGGAGCTACTTCAGAAGAAGGCCCATTCTGGATAGCTCTGTACAACTGTAACTAACGACTACATGTACATATTGAATGTGCACCAAATTTCAAGTAATAAGAGTGGATGAATTACTCAAATGTGATGCGGCTTATCGTAGGTGTGCTAATTGTGAAGTGCAACTTATTTCAAATAAACACCTTGTGTATACATGACAAATGAGCGTCAATGTGTTTCCTTACACATGCAGCCACAGATTATATAGCTGAAATTCATCTAAAAGGTGAGTGTTTCCAAGTGTCCAATGTGATGCACAACACCGCACACGAACATGAAATGTGAACACTTTTATTCAAGCAAGGTAGTTACAAGTATGCCACAACAGTTTATTTTTATTGCAATCAAGCGCACCCGATATAATCATAGGTCGGTCAGGAGAATCATACGGCGGTCGGAAGACCGAGCGCGGTGTCGATATTGAACTGTACAAAATATTGGCCTGCACGAAACTAGGAGAAAAATTTAAATGGGCGTGGTATCCACGGAGGGAAATGATGATGCACGGGGGGGCATACCATTAGGGACATGCGCAACAGGGGAGTGCGTTTTTAAAACGCCCCCCTGTGGCTGAATTTTTTTTTACAATATCAACAAACTGTCCATGTTTCAGGCGCTCGATCCCTTAACCCTTGTGCGCCCTGGACCAAAAAAACTAAAAAAAGGGAGGGGGGGGGGGGGGGGGGGGGTCACACAGACCCCGGCAGCGCAGACCCAGGTCTCGTCGCGAAACAGGGCCCCGGCTCGGGGTGGGGGCGGATGGGGCTCAGGTGGACCCCCTGCTATAGCGGGTCTCGTCACAGCGTCGGACAAAGGCACCTAATCGGCTGTAACCCTCCATCGATCGGGTAAGTTACGATGGCAAACCTTGGGGTCTGGAGGGACCCCCAAGCGCCAAGGCAACAACTCTCAACTTCACATCATCATCTTCATCATCATCATCATCGTCTCCTTCTCGAGAGTGTTCACGTAAACCGGCCTCAGTGAGGACCTCGGACTCTCCCTGCCTGCTAGTCCTCCTACCTCCTTCCTCTTGGTTCTCCTGCTCCTCGCAGGGTAGGGCTTAGCCTTACGGGCCCCGGGTTACGCGTAAACCGGCCTAAGTGAGGACCTCGGACGCCTCCTGCATCCCAGTCCTCCTACCTCCTGCTCCTCGGTTCTCCTGCTCCTCGCAGGGTAGGGCTTAGCCTTACGGGCCCCGGGTTACGCGTAAACCGGCCTAAGTGAGGACCTCGGACCTTCCATGCCTGCTGGTCCTCCTTCCTCCTTCTGCTCCATTCTCCTGCTCCTCGAAGGCGAGCACCTTGCCGGATGGGCCCCGGTTTACGCATAAACCGGCCTAAGTGAGGACTGGGGTAGCTCTCTACTCCGTGGGTACTCTGTGACCACTTAGTAATGGCGATGGGGTATTTCGCAACCCCAATGCACGTTCGTAAGTTACGATGGGAAACACTGGGGTCTGGAAGGACCCCCAAGCGCCACGGCAACAACTCTCAACTTCATATCATCATCTTCATCATCATCATCATCATCATCATCATCGTCTCCTTCTCGGCAGTGTTCGCGTAAACCAGCCTAAGTGAGGACCTCGGACTCTCCCTGCCTGCTAGTCCTCCTACCTCCTTCTGCTCCGTTCTGCTGCTCCTCGAAGGCAAGCACCTTGTCGGATGGGCCCCGGGTTATGCGTAAACCGGCCTAAGTGAGGACCTCGGACTCTCCCTGCCTCCAAGTCCTCCTTCCTCCTTCTGTTCCGTTCTCCTGCTCCTCACAGGGGAGCGTTTAGCCGGATTGGCCTCGGGTTACGCGTAAACCGGCCTTCGAGAGGAGCAGGGATGTTCTCTACTCCACGATTACTATGGGGTCAAAGCGTACCCACGATGGGGTATTTCGCCACCCCAATACACATTCGTGAGTTACGATGGCAAACACTGGGGTCCGGAGAGACCCCGAACCGCCGGAGGAAACAACTCTCAACTTCACATCATCATCATCATCGTCGTCTCCTTCTCGGCAGTGTTCGCGTAAACGGGCCTAAGTGAGGACCTCGGACTCTCCCTGCCTCCAAGTCCTCCTTCCTCCTTCTGCTCCGTTCTCCTGCTCCTCACAGGGGAGCGTTTAGCCGGATGGGCCTCGGGTTACACGTAAACCGGCCTTCGAGAGGAGCAGGGATGTTTTCAACTCCACGATTACTATGGGGTCAAAGTGTACCCACGATGGGGTATTTCGCAACCCCAATACACATTCGTGAGTTACGATGGCAAACACTGGGGTCTGGAGAGACCCCGAACCGGCATTCGTGAGTTACGATGGCAAACACTGGGCTCCGGAGGGACCCCGAACCGCCGGAGGAAACAACTCTCAACTTTAGATCATCATCATCATCATCATCATCGTCATCGTCGTCGTCTCCTTCTCGGCAGTGTTCGCGTAAATGGCCCTAAGTGAGGACCTCGGACTCTCCCTGCCTCTCCATCCTGCGACCTCCTTCTGCTCCGTTCTCCTGCTCCTCGCAGGTGAGCGCTTTGCCGGATGGGCCTCGGGTTACGCGTAAATGGGCCTAAGTGAGGACCTCGGGCTCTCCGTTGCTCCTCGTCTTCCTTGCTCCTTCTCCATCATTCTCCTGCGCCTCGCTAGTGAAAGAGCAGCTGTTTGGCCTGCCTATTACGCGAACACCGCCCTCCAGTTGGACCTCGGGCTCTCCGTGCATCCTCGTCCTCCTTGCTCCCTCTACATCCTTGTCACGCTCCTCGTTAGAGTACGCTTAGCTTTGCAGAGGGCAGTGTTCGCGTAAACCAGCCTAAGCGAGGACCTCGGACGCCTCCTGCATCCCAGTCCTCCTACCTCCTGCTCCTCGGTTCTCCCTCTCCTCGCAGGGTAGGGCTTAGCCGGACGGGCCCCGGGTTACGCGTAAACCGGTCTAAGTGAGGACCTCGGACTCTCCCTGCCTGCTGGTCCTCCTTCCTCCTTCTGCTCCGTTCTCCTGCTCCTCGAAGGCGAGCACCTTGCCGGATGGGCCCCGGGTTACGCGTAAACCGGCCTAAGTAAGGACCGGTAGTGCTCTCTACTCCGTGGGTACACTGTGACCCCTTAGTAATGGCGATGGGGTATTTCACAACCCCAATGCACATTCGTAAGTTACGATGACAAACACTGGGGTCTGGAAGGACCCCGAACCGCCGGAGAAAAACAACTCTCAACTTTAGATCATCATCATCATCATCATCATCATCATCGTCGTCTCCTTCTCGGCAGTGTTCGCGTAAACCGGCCTAAGTGAGGACCTCGGACTCTTTGCCTCCTAGTCCTGCGACCTCCTTCTGCTCCGTTCTCCTGCTCCTCGCAGGTGAGCGCTTTGCCGGATGGGCCTTGGGTTACGCGTAAATGGGCCTGAGTGAGGACCTCGGGCTCTCCGTTGCTCCTCGTCTGCCTTGCTCCTTCTCCATCGTTCTCCTGCGCCTCGCTAGTGAAAGAGCAGCTGTTTGGACCTCGGGCTCTCCGTGCCTCCTCGTCCTCCTTGCTCCCTCTACATCCTTGTCCCGCTCCTCGCTAGAGTACGCTTAGGTTTGCAGAGGGTGGGTTTCGCGAACACCCTCTTCGGTGAAGACCTTGGGATCTCCGTTGCTCCCCGTCTTCCTTGCCCCTTCTACATTACTCTCAAGTGCCTCGCTAGTGAAAGAGCAGCTGTTTGGCCTGCCTATTACGCGAACACCATCCTCCGTTTGGACTTCAGACACTCCTTGCCTCCTCCTCATCCTTGCTCCCTCTACATCATTCAGATGCTCCTCGCTAGCGTACGCTTAGGTCTCCGGAGGGCCGGTTTCGCGAACACCCCCCTTCGGTGAGGACCTCGGGCTTTCCGTGCCTCCGTGTCCTCCTTGCTTTCTCTCCATCATTCTCAAGTGCCTCGCTAGTGAAAGCGCAGCTGTTTGGCCTGCCCATTACGCGAACACCGCCCTCTGTTTATGCTCCTCGCTAGCATACGCTTATGTTTGCGGAGGGCCGGTTTCGCGAACACCCCCTTCGGTGAGGACCTCGGGATCTCCATTGCTCCGCGTCCTCCTTGCTCCTTCTCCTTCGTTCTCATGCGCCTCGCTAGTGAAAGAGAAGCTGTTTGGCCTGCCTAGTACACGAACACCGCCCTCGGTTTATGCTCCTCACGAGAGTAGGCTGAGGTCTGCGGAGGGCCTATTACGCGAACACCGCCCTCCAGTTGGACCTCGGGCTCTCCGTTGCTCCTCGTCCTCCTCGCTCCCTCTACATCGTTCTCAAGCGCCTCGCTAGTAAAAGAGAAGCTGTTTGGCCTGCCCATTACGCGAACACCGCCCTCCGTTTATGCTCCTCGCTAGCGTACGCTTATGTCTGCGGAGGGCCGGTTTCTTGAACACCGCCATCGGTGAGGACCTCTGGATCTCCTTTGCTCCTCGTCCTCCCTGCTCCCTCTCCTTTGTTCTCATGCACCTCGCTAGTGAAAGACAAGCTGTTTGGCCTGCCTATTACGCGAACACTGCCCTCCAGTTGGACCTCGGGCTCTCCGTGCCTCCGTGTCCTCCTTGCTTTCTTTCCATCATTCTCAAGTGCCTCGCTAGTGAAAGAGCAGCTGTTTGGCCTGCCTATTACGCAAACACCGCCCTCCATTTGGACCTCGGGCTCTCCGTGCCTCCGTGTCCTCCTTGCTTTCTTTCCATCATTCTCAAGTGCCTCGCTAGTAAAAGTGCAGCTGTTTGGCCTGCCCATTACGCGAACACCGCCCTCCGTTTATGCTCCTCGCTAGCGTACGCTTATGTCTGCGGAGGGCCGGTTTCGCGAACACCCTCTTCGGTGAGGACCTCGGGATCTCCGTTGCTCCTCGTCCTCCTTGCTCCCTCTACATCGTTCTCAAGTGCCTCGCTAGTGAAAGCGAAGCTGTTTTGCCTGCCTATTACGTGAACACCGCCCTCCAGTTGGACCTCGGGCTCTCCGTGTCTCCTCCTCCTCCTTGCTCCCTCTCATTGTTCTCAAGTGCCTCGCTAGTGAAAGAGCAGCCGTTTGGCCTACCCATTACGTGAACATGGCCCTCCATTTATGCTCCTCGCGAGCGTACGCTTAGGCCTGCGGATGGCCGGTTTCGCGAACACCGCCCTCTAGTTGGACCTCGGGCTCTCCGTTTCTCCTCGTACTCCTTACTCCCTCTACATCTTTCTCAAGCGCCTCGCTAGTGAAAGAGCAGCTCTGTGGCCTGCCTACTACGCGAACACCGCCCTCCGTTTGGACTTCAGACACTCCTTGCCTCCTCCTCATCCTTGCTCCCTCTACATCGTTCTCAAGTGCCTCGGTAGCGTACGCTTAGGTCTGCGGAGGGCGGGTTACGCGAACACCACCATTTTTGAGGAACCCAGTACCTCCTACACACACACACACACACACACACACACACACACACACACGAGGCAGTGAGGAGGAGAAGGAGGTTGTTGCTACGCCTGCGTCGCGAAACCAGGGCTCATTGTGTGCGCGCCCGGAGTAGCTACGGGGAAACACGTGGGACAACCGACCAGTTTGGGGTCATGGTTTATTCAACGCGTATTTTCAGTGTGGTTTAACTTGGTAATCTGATCTGAAAGACTTTCCCTGAATGTGCCTTAATTTCACCTCTTTTTCCTTTCTCCTTTTCTTAGCTTACTGAAAATGTTGGCGACCAAAGGCCGGATTCAGGGACGTGTGCTGCTTGTGCTACTCGCGTTACGTGGGCAAACTGCTCGCTGTCATCATCGATACAAAGGTAAAGTGCAATCCCAGGGTTGTGTGCTGCTTGTGGTACTCGCTTTATGTAGACAAACTGCTTGCTGTCAACATCGATACAAAGATAACAAAAGAATAGCCTAGTGTAACGTAGTGTTTCATGTTTTGTTTTGTTTTTTTCTAGAATGATTCAAATGTAACCATCGTTTCCCCAACCCCGCAGGCTCTGCGACCCGTGAAGAACTGAGACTCCTTCTGGTCGGTAAAACAGGCTCGAGAAAGAGTGCGTCCGGAAACACCATCCTGGGGGATGCGTACGCTTTCAAAGAGGACGTTTCGCCCGAGTCTCTCACCGACAGCTGTCTCAGAAAAGAGGCAGAGGGCGACAAACTGGTGGGAGAGGATGTGGTGAAAATCGGCCAGCTGCGGCTGGTCACAGAGTGTTACAAAGGAGATAACTGAGATTCGTTTGTAACAAAAGGCTGATTCTTTCAATGCACGCATCCTACGGTGAGATTTATATCATGTATTCACAGCCACCAGAGGCGCTGTACAGCACCGAGTGCCTGAAACAGACAGTTTGTTGATATTTTTTTAATGTAAACCTTCTTTTTTTTTCATGTAAACCTGTTCTTGACATATCTACTGAGATTCGTTTGTCTTGAAAGGCTGATTCAACCCCGTTGTTGACTTTTATTTTGCCTTCCAGATTGCCTCAGTTGTATCGTGAGTGTAATTTCAAATAAAATAAAATAAAACTCAGAAGCATCTGTGTGTTGTATTCTTCTTCTTCTTCTTCTTCTTCTTCTTCTCATTATTATTATTATTATTATTATTATTATTATTATCATTATTATTATTATTATTGTGATTATGCTTCATTTTCATGTACTGGGGTATCAATGACCCCCATGGTGCCACAGCAGCTTCTGTGCGTGGTCCCCAAGTGCTACGTTTTCTTTCCCGATCCCCTGACGAACCCATTAGAATCGCTCTGGGGCACTCTTCGACCCCAAATGATCATTCTGTTTTTTTTTAACATTTTCATTCACCGGTCTCTACTGAGGTTGGGGTACTCTGGGACACCCGGGGTCTGGGGCTGCCCCGAAGGGAAGCATGAGGGTTAACATTTTCATTCACCGGTCTCTACTGAGGGTGGGGTACTCTGAGACCCCCGGGGTCTGGGGCTGCCCCGAAGGGGAGCATGAGGGTTAACAGCGGCCTCCCATGGACGAACGCCATAGAGCCTGCCCGAAACTAGGAGAAAAATTGAAACGGGAGTGGCATCCGGGGAGGGAAACGTGGGTGTACGGGGCGCGGGAGCCAACACTGATGCACGGCCTGTGAAATACGACCCAGTGGAGAAGGCGACTGAAATATCACAAAGTACAATGCTGACTAGTACAACAAGTAACATTAGGCCGGGATTGATAATGGGTTGTTTTTTTTGGGGGGGGGGTGTTGTGCAAAACACACACGGAACAGAGTGTGGTGGAGGCTGGGACACGGACAGAGCACAGCTTTCGCGTAGCTTGCGTGTCGCTTCACCGTATTGTCTGTTACCACACGCGGGAGCCAACCCTGATGCTCGGCCTGTGAAATGCGACCCAGGGGTACTCTGGGACCCCCGGGGTCCGGAGCTGCCCCGAAGGGGAGCACGAGGGTTTTCCCGACCGAGAGTCCCGACCGAGAGAGAGTTTTCCCGACCGAGAGTCCCGACCGAGAAAGTTTTCCCGACCGAGAGTCCCGACCGAGAGTCCCGACCGAGAAAGTTTTCCCGACCGAGAGTCCCGACCGAGAGACTCTTCCCGACCGAGAGTCCCGACCGAGAGACTTTTCCCGACCGAGAGACTTTTCCCGACCGAGAGTCGCGACCGAGAGACTTTTCCCGACCGAGAGACTTTTCCCGACCGAGAGTCCAAATGAGGAAGTTTTCAAACAGGCAGTGTGTTTCACAAACTCAGGCTGGTATTTTCAGATCAGCTGTCATTTTCATTGTTTCATTTTATCATGGGTATGTGAAATGTTGTGCCTTGGTTCATCTTACACAATGATGATTGCTAAGCCAGATATGAGTCCTGAACGCCACACAGGCATTTGTAGGAAATCATGGTCAACTTTTGTATCTGTATCGTTTTTAACATTGTAAAAGATGTAAAATGTAGATGAATGTGTTGAGAATAATAAAAAAAACGAAATCCAAAGTATAACTTTGACTTGACATTTATTTCTTTTGCATCACACAAAATCCATGCCATTTCACGTACATTACACAGAATCCATGAGAATGGGAAAGTTTTCCCGACCGAGAAAGTTTTCCCGACCGAGAGTCCCGACCGGGAAAGTTTTCCCGACCGAGAGTCCCGACCGAGAAAGTTTTCCCGACCGAGAAAGTTTTCCTGACCGAGAGTCCCGACCGAGAAAGTTTTCCCGACCGAGAGTCCCGACCGGGAAAGTTTTCCCGACCGAGAGTCCCGACCGAGAAAGTTTTCCCGACCGAGAGAGTTTTCCCGACCGAGAGTCCCGACCGAGAAAGTTTTCCCGACCGAGAGTCCCGACCGAGAGAGTTTTCCCGACCGAGAGTCCCGACCGAGAAAGTTTTCCCGACCGAGAGAGTTTTCCCGACCGAGAGTCCAAATGAGGAAGTTTTCAAACAGGCAGTGTGTTTCACAAACTCAGGCTGGTATTTTCAGATCAGCTGTCATTTTCATTGTTTCATTTTATCATGGGTATGTGAAATGTTGTGCCGTGGTTCATCTTACACAATGATGATTGCTAAGCCAGATATGAGTCCTGAACGCCACACAGGCATTTGTAGGAAATCATGGTCAACTTTTGTATCTGTATCGTTTTTAACATTGTAAAAGATGTAAAATGTAGATGAATGTGTTGAGAATAATAAAAAAAACGAAATCCAAAGTATAACTTTGACTTGACATTTATTTCTTTTGCATCACACAAAATCCATGCCATTTCACGTACATTACACAGAATCCATGAGAATGGGAAAGTTTTCCCGACCGAGAAAGTTTTCCCGACCGAGAGTCCCGACCGGGAAAGTTTTCCCGACCGAGAGTCCCGACCGAGAGACTTTTCCCGACCGAGAGTCCAAATGAGGAAGTTTTCAAACAGGCAGTGTGTTTCACAAACTCAGGCTGGTATTTTCAGATCAGCTGTCATTTTCATTGTTTCATTTTATCATGGGTATGTGAAATGTTGTGCCGTGGTTCATCTTACACAATGATGATTGCTAAGCCAGATATGAGTCCTGAACGCCACACAGGCATTTGTAGGAAATCATGGTCAACTTTTGTATGTGTATCTTTTTTAACATTGTAAAAGCTGTAAAATGTAGATGAATGTGTTGATAATCATAAAAAAAAACGAAATCCAAAGTATAACTTTGCCATAACATTTATTTCTTTTGCATCACACAAAATCCATGCCATTTCACATACATTACACAGAATCCATCAAAACGGCCAAACTTTCTTTACACCAAAACTTTCCCGACCGAGAGTCCCGACCGGGAAAGTTTTCCCGACCGAGAGTCCCGACCGAGAGTCCCGACCGAGACAGTTTTCCCAACCGAGAAAGTTTTCCCGACCGAGAGTCCCGACCGAGAAAGTTTTCCCGACCGAGAGAGTTTTCCCGACCGAGAGTCCCGACCGAGAAAGCTTTCCCGACCGAGAGTCCCGACCGAGAGAGTTTTCCCGACCGAGAGTCCCGACCGAGAAATTTTTCCCGACCGAGAGTCCAAATGAGAAAGTTTTCAAACAGGCAGTGTGTTTCATAGACTCAGGCTGGTATTTTCAGACCAGCTGTCATTTTCATTGTTTCATTTTATCATGGGTATGTGAAATGTTGTGCCGTGGTTCATCTTGCACAATGATGAAACGCCACACAGGCCTACAAACGCCACACAAGCATTTGTAGGAAATCATGGTCAACTTGTGTATGTGTATCGTTTTTAACATTGTAAAAGATGTAAAATGTAGGTGATTGTGTTGAGAATAATAAAAAACGAAATCCAAAGTATTGCTTTCCCATGACATTTATTTCTTTTGCATCACACAAAATCCATGCCATTTCACGTACATTACACAGAATCCATCAAAACGGCAAACCTTTCTTTACACCAAAACTTTCCCGACCGAGGGAGTTTTCCCGACCGAGAGAGTTTTCCCGACCGAGAGTCCCGACCGAGAAAGTACATTTGGTGTACACATTTTAAATTTTGAGCTCGATGCACCAACTCAGTGGAGGTCTCTTCGAGCAAAGTATACTGATAGTTTGACCTTAACAGAGAGGGCAAGCTGTAGGCAAGAGCAAACCCAAGCGGAAGAAGAAATTGAAGCGATGCCCGAGCCTGTTGCAGACTCTGAAGAAGAGTCTTTAGCCACAGCAATAACTGCGTCTTTCAATAAACCTCAACCGGAGCCTCAGCCAGAGCCTTCAACTTCAACTTCCTCGGTCCTAGCCACTGTGGGGTCACATGGGACATGTGCTGACTTGTGTGTGTTGTTGTGAACTTAGACAGATGTACATGTTAAGCTGCGGACATGTTTCCTTTGAGGCATGCATCAAGGAGAACGTGAGGGTAACTGGGAAACGAATGTGTTTTATGTGTAAGGTAGAATGCGCATTTTATCGACCGGTGCACACCAGCTGCGTGTCAGATGTTACCTGCGTTGACTGTAACCAGCGCAGAGTGTACATGATGCTATGCGGTCACACGACCTGCGCGTGTGTGAACAAAGCTTGTTCAGAATGTAACACCAAACATACCGTGAGAAGTTTCTGTGAATGGATTGACAAACTAACAGCTTATCTGTGTGTATGATACATAAAAAACCTACTACAAGTATAGTAGATGTATTGCCATTACAAGTATTGCCATTATGAGTTTGGCTACTGCATCCAACATATTTTTGTATAATAAAGAACCACAAGTATTTCTACTACAAGTGTTATATTTGTGTATAATAAAAACTATTCTAAAATGGTGAATGTCAGTTACATTCTGTATAACATTCATTTATTGTACTGTGTAACAACATACATATTCAAATGTGATGGGCACAATCATTAACCACACAGTCTCTGTGTCTGCAAAGGCATCGGTTTATTGCAGTGTTTAAGAACATACAGATAAAATTGTACACAGTTAAGAAGAGCATAAACTAAACGCAAAGGGTATGTGATGGGCACAATCATTAACCACACAGTCTCTGTGTCTGCAAAGGCATCTGTTTATTGCAGCGTCTAACAACATACAGATACAATTGTGTGCAGTTGAGAAGAGCGTATTTTTTTAAAAAAAAAAGCAAAGCATACAGCTGTACACAAAAGAAAACAATACTTTGATCATAATGTAAAAGCAAACCGTACCGCTGTACACAAAAGACATCCAAGTGAACAACACTTTACATTTCCCAAAGTGACACTCGTGTACATGAGCTAGTTTTTTGGCGTGAGGCACTTGCTTTTCTTAAGAAGCTGGAGATCTGCGCAGCAGGGCATACTTGCGGTTGAAAAAACCTCGGTTGAACTAAGAGATCGAGTGGAGATGTTCTGCCTGGTGGTTAGTCGATCAAGATCGCAACGAAGCGATAACTTCCTTACGTGTCAAGTACAGTTGGTTCACAAGGATTTGCATTCGACTTCTTGTTGTTGATCAGAGGCAAGGGAACCACATTGAAATACGCAATCGGTGCAGACGACACGTACACACGATACATCCTATTGTCTACCGCGCAGTCGCCTCACCAGCTTACGTTCCCAGACATGCAATCGCTCGTACGTTATTGTATGAAGGATGTGAGCAAGCTTTCAGATGGCAAAGAAGACTACGACATGATCAGAGAACTGCAATGTCACCAGACTCAAAGCACCGATCAGATCAAGTTCTGTGATAAGCTCGAAGGCTTAAAACTGAGATCAGATCCGCATTGCGAGGTAATAGACCGGCGTACAGACCTCAGAGGGCCACCTGTCGTTCACAGGAATCTAAAACCTAGAATGCGTAATACAGACACAGTGTTCCCGAGGCTGGCGTCGGACAATCCGCCTGTTGTTCACAGAAGCGGGGCTGTACAACCTACGGATTTCAGAGCACCACCTGTTGACAGGGATCTAAATCCCAGGACGTGCAATAAAGACAGTGTTCCCGAGGTCGGCGTCAGACAATCCACCTGTCGTTCACAGAAACTTGAAGCCGAATAATGACAGTCCCACACTCTTCGCCGAAGCGACACCCCGGCCTCTGCCTGTTAGAAACACCAGCTCATCTGGAAAGGACCCTGTCGGATTCGGGGAGGGTTACACTTTGCTGGCAGCTTATTATAACTACGGGAAAAACGTGGAACAACAGTCCGAAGTGAACCAAGATCCAGTCAAACGCAACCGCCATGAAGACGGAGCACCTGTAGGATCCGGAATCCATCAGATACGTTACTGGACCCCTAAAGCTAAGGGTAGCATTAACGATCGTGAGCCCTACGAGTAAGAACACAGCTGTGACACGGACTCTTGATTCTCCCGCACCCATTGTATTAGTGTTTGTGAAGACACGTGAAGATAGAAGTGAAATGTTACACTTTTGTCTGTATGATATTGAACGACACAGTGCTGGCAAAGTATTACATTTCTTTATTTAGGTAAAGTTCACAAGTCAAGGTACATCACCAATACATGCAGGCTAGTTCGCTAACCAACAAGCTACGGGTTACCATTATTCCCAATATAGGTCGAGAATGTCCGAATGAGCTTAAAGTGGCGACAACGGGTCACCTTGAGGCGTCGTGCTATAAGACGTCGGGTTACACGACTAGGCCACGGTGCAAAGAATCCACGTCGCTAATATGTTGTATTTAGCATACTCAGTCAAAGCGAAGCCTCTGTTGATCACATCGACCAGCCAGTATGCATCCAACAGGTCTCATCACCCCAGTGATCCTGGTCTATGTGACATCGTGTGGAGCTACTTCAGAAGAAGGCCCATTCTGGATAGCTCTGTACAACTGTAACTAACGACTACATGTACATATTGAATGTGCACCAAATTTCAAGTAATAAGAGTGGATGAATTACTCAAATGTGATGCGGCTTATCGTAGGTGTGCTAATTGTGAAGTGCAACTTATTTCAAATAAACACCTTGTGTATACATGACAAATGAGCGTCAATGTGTTTCCTTACACATGCAGCCACAGATTATATAGCTGAAATTCATCTAAAAGGTGAGTGTTTCCAAGTGTCCAATGTGATGCACAACACCGCACACGAACATGAAATGTGAACACTTTTATTCAAGCAAGGTAGTTACAAGTATGCCACAACAGTTTATTTTTATTGCAATCAAGCGCACCCGATATAATCATAGGTCGGTCAGGAGAATCATACGGCGGTCGGAAGACCGAGCGCGGTGTCGATATTGAACTGTACAAAATATTGGCCTGCACGAAACTAGGAGAAAAATTTAAATGGGCGTGGTATCCACGGAGGGAAATGATGATGCACGGGGGGGCATACCATTAGGGACATGCGCAACAGGGGAGTGCGTTTTTAAAACGCCCCCCTGTGGCTGAATTTTTTTTTACAATATCAACAAACTGTCCATGTTTCAGGCGCTCGATCCCTTAACCCTTGTGCGCCCTGGACCAAAAAAAAATAAAAAAAGGGAGGGGGGGGGGGGGGGTCACACAGACCCCGGCAGCGCAGACCCAGGTCTCGTCGCGAAACAGGGCCCCGGCTCGGGGTGGGGGCGGATGGGGCTCAGGTGGACCCCCTGCTATAGCGGGTCTCGTCACAGCGTCGGACAAAGGCACCTAATCGGCTGTAACCCTCCATCGATCGGGTAAGTTACGATGGCAAACCTTGGGGTCTGGAGGGACCCCCAAGCGCCAAGGCAACAACTCTCAACTTCACATCATCATCTTCATCATCATCATCATCGTCTCCTTCTCGAGAGTGTTCACGTAAACCGGCCTCAGTGAGGACCTCGGACTCTCCCTGCCTGCTAGTCCTCCTACCTCCTTCCTCTTGGTTCTCCTGCTCCTCGCAGGGTAGGGCTTAGCCTTACGGGCCCCGGGTTACGCGTAAACCGGCCTAAGTGAGGACCTCGGACGCCTCCTGCATCCCAGTCCTCCTACCTCCTGCTCCTCGGTTCTCCTGCTCCTCGCAGGGTAGGGCTTAGCCTTACGGGCCCCGGGTTACGCGTAAACCGGCCTAAGTGAGGACCTCGGACCTTCCATGCCTGCTGGTCCTCCTTCCTCCTTCTGCTCCATTCTCCTGCTCCTCGAAGGCGAGCACCTTGCCGGATGGGCCCCGGTTTACGCATAAACCGGCCTAAGTGAGGACTGGGGTAGCTCTCTACTCCGTGGGTACTCTGTGACCACTTAGTAATGGCGATGGGGTATTTCGCAACCCCAATGCACGTTCGTAAGTTACGATGGGAAACACTGGGGTCTGGAAGGACCCCCAAGCGCCACGGCAACAACTCTCAACTTCATATCATCATCTTCATCATCATCATCATCATCATCGTCTCCTTCTCGGCAGTGTTCGCGTAAACCAGCCTAAGTGGGGACCTCGGACTCTCCCTGCCTGCTAGTCCTCCTACCTCCTTCTGCTCCGTTCTGCTGCTCCTCGAAGGCAAGCACCTTGTCGGATGGGCCCCGGGTTATGCGTAAACCGGCCTAAGTGAGGACCTCGGACTCTCCCTGCCTCCAAGTCCTCCTTCCTCCTTCTGTTCCGTTCTCCTGCTCCTCACAGGGGAGCGTTTAGCCGGATTGGCCTCGGGTTACGCGTAAACCGGCCTTCGAGAGGAGCAGGGATGTTCTCTACTCCACGATTACTATGGGGTCAAAGCGTACCCACGATGGGGTATTTCGCCACCCCAATACACATTCGTGAGTTACGATGGCAAACACTGGGGTCCGGAGAGACCCCGAACCGCCGGAGGAAACAACTCTCAACTTCACATCATCATCATCATCATCATCGTCGTCTCCTTCTCGGCAGTGTTCGCGTAAACGGGCCTAAGTGAGGACCTCGGACTCTCCCTGCCTCCAAGTCCTCCTTCCTCCTTCTGCTCCGTTCTCCTGCTCCTCACAGGGGAGCGTTTAGCCGGATGGGCCTCGGGTTACACGTAAACCGGCCTTCGAGAGGAGCAGGGATGTTTTCAACTCCACGATTACTATGGGGTCAAAGTGTACCCACGATGGGGTATTTCGCAACCCCAATACACATTCGTGAGTTACGATGGCAAACACTGGGGTCTGGAGAGACCCCGAACCGGCATTCGTGAGTTACGATGGCAAACACTGGGCTCCGGAGGGACCCCGAACCGCCGGAGGAAACAACTCTCAACTTTAGATCATCATCATCATCATCATCATCATCATCGTCGTCGTCTCCTTCTCGGCAGTGTTCGCGTAAATGGCCCTAAGTGAGGACCTCGGACTCTCCCTGCCTCTCCATCCTGCGACCTCCTTCTGCTCCGTTCTCCTGCTCCTCGCAGGTGAGCGCTTTGCCGGATGGGCCTCGGGTTACGCGTAAATGGGCCTAAGTGAGGACCTCAGGCTCTCCGTTGCTCCTCGTCTTCCTTGCTCCTTCTCCATCATTCTCCTGCGCCTCGCTAGTGAAAGAGCAGCTGTTTGGCCTGCCTATTACGCGAACACCGCCCTCCAGTTGGACCTCGGGCTCTCTGTGCATCCTCGTCCTCCTTGCTCCCTCTACATCCTTGTCACGCTCCTCGTTAGAGTACGCTTAGCTTTGCAGAGGGCAGTGTTCGCGTAAACCAGCCTAAGCGAGGACCTCGGACGCCTCCTGCATCCCAGTCCTCCTACCTCCTGCTCCTCGGTTCTCCCTCTCCTCGCAGGGTAGGGCTTAGCCGGACGGGCCCCGGGTTACGCGTAAACCGGTCTAAGTGAGGACCTCGGACTCTCCCTGCCTGCTGGTCCTCCTTCCTCCTTCTGCTCCGTTCTCCTGCTCCTCGAAGGCGAGCACCTTGCCGGATGGGCCCCGGGTTACGCGTAAACCGGCCTAAGTAAGGACCGGTAGTGCTCTCTACTCCGTGGGTACACTGTGACCCCTTAGTAATGGCGATGGGGTATTTCACAACCCCAATGCACATTCGTAAGTTACGATGACAAACACTGGGGTCTGGAAGGACCCCGAACCGCCGGAGAAAAACAACTCTCAACTTTAGATCATCATCATCATCATCATCATCATCATCGTCGTCTCCTTCTCGGCAGTGTTCGCGTAAACCGGCCTAAGTGAGGACCTCGGACTCTCTTTGCCTCCTAGTCCTGCGACCTCCTTCTGCTCCGTTCTCCTGCTCCTCGCAGGTGAGCGCTTTGCCGGATGGGCCTTGGGTTACGCGTAAATGGGCCTGAGTGAGGACCTCGGGCTCTCCGTTGCTCCTCGTCTGCCTTGCTCCTTCTCCATCGTTCTCCTGCGCCTCGCTAGTGAAAGAGCAGCTGTTTGGTCTGCCTATTACGCGAACACCGCCCTCCGTTTGGACCTCGGGCTCTCCGTGCCTCCTCGTCCTCCTTGCTCCCTCTACATCCTTGTCCCGCTCCTCGCTAGAGTACGCTTAGGTTTGCAGAGGGTGGGTTTCGCGAACACCCTCTTCGGTGAAGACCTTGGGATCTCCGTTGCTCCCCGTCTTCCTTGCCCCTTCTACATTACTCTCAAGTGCCTCGCTAGTGAAAGAGCAGCTGTTTGGCCTGCCTATTACGCGAACACCATCATCCGTTTGGACTTCAGACACTCCTTGCCTCCTCCTCATCCTTGCTCCCTCTACATCATTCAGATGCTCCTCGCTAGCGTACGCTTAGGTCTCCGGAGGGCCGGTTTCGCGAACACCCCCCTTCGGTGAGGACCTCGGGCTTTCCGTGCCTCCGTGTCCTCCTTGCTTTCTCTCCATCATTCTCAAGTGCCTCGCTAGTGAAAGCGCAGCTGTTTGGCCTGCCCATTACGCGAACACCGCCCTCTGTTTATGTTCCTCGCTAGCATACGCTTATGTCTGCGGAGGGCCGGTTTCGCGAACACCCCCTTCGGTGAGGACCTCGGGATCTCCATTGCTCCGCGTCCTCCTTGCTCCTTCTCCTTCGTTCTCATGCGCCTCGCTAGTGAAAGAGAAGCTGTTTGGCCTGCCTAGTACACGAACACCGCCCTCGGTTTATGCTCCTCACGAGAGTAGGCTGAGGTCTGCGGAGGGCCTATTACGCGAACACCGCCCTCCAGTTGGACCTCGGGCTCTCCGTTGCTCCTCGTCCTCCTCGCTCCCTCTACATCGTTCTCAAGCGCCTCGCTAGTAAAAGAGAAGCTGTTTGGCCTGCCCATTACGCGAACACCACCCTCCGTTTATGCTCCTCGCTAGCGTACGCTTATGTCTGCGGAGGGCCGGTTTCTTGAACACCGCCATCGGTGAGGACCTCTGGATCTCCTTTGCTCCTCGTCCTCCCTGCTCCCTCTCCTTTGTTCTCATGCACCTCGCTAGTGAAAGACAAGCTGTTTGGCCTGCCTATTACGCGAACACTGCCCTCCAGTTGGACCTCGGGCTCTCCGTGCCTCCGTGTCCTCCTTGCTTTCTTTCCATCATTCTCAAGTGCCTCGCTAGTGAAAGAGCAGCTGTTTGGCCTGCCTATTACGCAAACACCGCCCTCCATTTGGACCTCGGGCTCTCCGTGCCTCCGTGTCCTCCTTGCTTTCTTTCCATCATTCTCAAGTGCCTCGCTAGTAAAAGTGCAGCTGTTTGGCCTGCCCATTACGCGAACACCGCCCTCCGTTTATGCTCCTCGCTAGCGTACGCTTATGTCTGCGGAGGGCCGGTTTCGCGAACACCCTCTTCGGTGAGGACCTCGGGATCTCCGTTGCTCCTCGTCCTCCTTGCTCCCTCTACATCGTTCTCAAGTGCCTCGCTAGTGAAAGCGAAGCTGTTTTGCCTGCCTATTACGTGAACACCGCCCTCCAGTTGGACCTCGGGCTCTCCGTGTCTCCTCCTCCTCCTTGCTCCCTCTCATTGTTCTCAAGTGCCTCGCTAGTGAAAGAGCAGCCGTTTGGCCTACCCATTACGTGAACATGGCCCTCCATTTATGCTCCTCGCGAGCGTACGCTTAGGCCTGCGGATGGCCGGTTTCGCGAACACCACCCTCTAGTTGGACCTCGGGCTCTCCGTTTCTCCTCGTACTCCTTACTCCCTCTACATCTTTCTCAAGCGCCTCGCTAGTGAAAGAGCAGCTCTGTGGCCTGCCTACTACGCGAACACCGCCCTCCGTTTGGACTTCAGACACTCCTTGCCTCCTCCTCATCCTTGCTCCCTCTACATCGTTCTCAAGTGCCTCGGTAGCGTACGCTTAGGTCTGCGGAGGGCGGGTTACGCGAACACCACCATTTTTGAGGAACCCAGTACCTCCTACACACACACACACACACACACACACACACACACACGAGGCAGTGAGGAGGAGAAGGAGGTTGTTGCTACGCCTGCGTCGCGAAACCAGGGCTCATTGTGTGCGCGCCCGGAGTAACTACGGGGAAACACGTGGGACAACCGACCAGTTTGGGGTCATGGTTTATTCAACGCGTATTTTCAGTGTGGTTTAACTTGGTAATCTGATCTGAAAGACTTTCCCTGAATGTGCCTTAATTTCACCTCTTTTTCCTTTCTCCTTTTCTTAGCTTACTGAAAATGTTGGCGACCAAAGGCCGGATTCAGGGACGTGTGCTGCTTGTGCTACTCGCGTTACGTGGGCAAACTGCTCGCTGTCATCATCGATACAAAGGTAAAGTGCAATCCCAGGGTTGTGTGCTGCTTGTGGTACTCGCTTTATGTAGACAAACTGCTTGCTGTCAACATCGATACAAAGATAACAAAAGAATAGCCTAGTGTAACGTAGTGTTTCATGTTTTGTTTTGTTTTTTTCTAGAATGATTCAAATGTAACCATCGTTTCCCCAACCCCGCAGGCTCTGCGACCCGTGAAGAACTGAGACTCCTTCTGGTCGGTAAAACAGGCTCGAGAAAGAGTGCGTCCGGAAACACCATCCTGGGGGATGCGTACGCTTTCAAAGAGGACGTTTCGCCCGAGTCTCTCACCGACAGCTGTCTCAGAAAAGAGGCAGAGGGCGACAAACTGGTGGGAGAGGATGTGGTGAAAATCGGCCAGCTGCGGCTGGTCACAGAGTGTTACAAAGGAGATTACTGAGATTCGTTTGTAACAAAAGGCTGATTCTTTCAATGCACGCATCCTACGGTGAGATTTATATCATGTATTCACAGCCACCAGAGGCGCTGTACAGCACCGAGTGCCTGAAACACAGACAGTTTGTTGATATTTTTTTAATGTAAACCTTCTTTTTTTTTCATGTAAACCTGTTCTTGACATATCTACTGAGATTCGTTTGTCTTGAAAGGCTGATTCAACCCCGTTGTTGACTTTTATTTTGCCTTCCAGATTGCCTCAGTTGTATCGTGAGTGTAATTTCAAATAAAATAAAATAAAACTCAGAAGCATCTGTGTGTTGTATTCTTCTTCTTCTTCTTCTTCTCATTATTATTATTATTATTATTATTATTATTATTATTATTATTATTATTATCATTATTATTATTATTATTGTGATTATGCTTCATTTTCATGTACTGGGGTATCAATGACCCCCATGGTGCCACAGCAGCTTCTGTGCGTGGTCCCCAAGTGCTACGTTTTCTTTCCCGATCCCCTGACGAACCCATTAGAATCGCTCTGGGGCACTCTTCGACCCCAAATGATCATTCTGGTTTTTTTTAACATTTTCATTCACCGGTCTCTACTGAGGTTGGGGTACTCTGGGACACCCGGGGTCTGGGGCTGCCCCGAAGGGAAGCATGAGGGTTAACATTTTCATTCACCGGTCTCTACTGAGGGTGGGGTACTCTGAGACCCCCGGGGTCTGGGGCTGCCCCGAAGGGGAGCATGAGGGTTAACAGCGGCCTCCCATGGACGAACGCCATAGAGCCTGCCCGAAACTAGGAGAAAAATTGAAACGGGAGTGGCATCCGGGGAGGGAAACGTGGGTGTACGGGGCGCGGGAGCCAACACTGATGCACGGCCTGTGAAATACGACCCAGTGGAGAAGGCGACGTGAGAGGATAGCGCTTGTATTACGCGAAACTCCCTGGCTTGTGGAGGACAGATGTGTGATAAGCATGAACACAGGCTCATGAACACAGGCTCATGAACACAAGCTCATGAACACAGGCGCAGGTCTCATGGAGAGGGTCTGAAATTGAGTCTCATGCGCTGAATAAAAAAAAAAAATAACAAAAACAAATTAAGCAAGGTGAAATTGTATGCAATCTTTATATATGCAGGGCAGTGAAATATCACAAAGTACAATGCTGACTAGTACAACAAGTAACATTAGGCCGGGATTGATATTGGGTTGGTTTTTTTTGGGGGGGGGGTGTTGTGCAAAACACACACGGAACAGAGTGTGGTGGAGGCTGGGACACGGACAGAGCACAGCTTTCGCGTAGCTTGCGTGTCGCTTCACCGTATTGTCTGTTACCACACGCGGGAGCCAACACTGATGCACGGCCTGTGAAATACGACCCAGTGGAGAAGGCGACGTGAGAGGATAGCGCTTGTATTACGCGAAACTCCCTGGCTTGTGGAGGACAGATGTGTGATAAGCATGAACACAGGCTCATGAACACAAGCTCATGAACACAGGCGCAGGTCTCATGGAGAGGGTCTGAAATTGAGTCTCATGCGCTGAATAAAAAAAAAATAACAAAAACAAATTAAGCAAGGTGAAATTGTATGCAATCTTTATATATGCAGGGCAGTGAAATATCACAAAGTACAATGCTGACTAGTACAACAAGTAACATTAGGCCGGGATTGATGTTGGGTTGTTTTTTTTTTTGGGGGGGGGGGGTGTTGTGCAAAACACACACGGAACAGAGTGTGGTGGAGGCTGGGACACGGACAGAGCACAGCTTTCGCGTAGCTTGCGTGTCGCTTCACCGTATTGTCTGTTACCACACGCGGGAGCCAACATTGATGCGCGGCCTGTGAAATACGACCCAGTGGAGAAGGCGACGTGAGAGGATAGCGCTTGTATTACGCGAAAATCCCTGGCTTGTGGAGGACAGATGTGTGATAAGCATGAACACAGGCTCATGAACACAGGCTCATGAACACAAGCTCATGAACACAGGCGCAGGTCTCATGGAGAGGGTCTGAAATTGAGTCTCATGCGCTGAATAAAAAAAAAAATAACAAAAACAAATTAAGCAAGGTGAAATTGTATGCAATCTTTATATATGCAGGGCAGTGAAATATCACAAAGTACAATGCTGACTAGTACAACAAGTAACATTAGGCCGGGATTGATAATGGGTTGTTTTTTTTGGGGGGGGGTGTTGTGCAAAACACACACGGAACAGAGTGTGGTGGAGGCTGGGCGACGGACAGAGCACAGCTTTCGCGTAGCTTGCGTGTCGCTTCACCGTATTGTCTGTTACCACACGCGGGAGCCAACCCTGATGCTCGGCCTGTGAAATGCGACCCAGGGGTACTCTGGGACCCCCGGGGTCCGGAGCTGCCCCGAAGGGGAGCACGAGGGTTTTCCCGACCGAGAGTCCCGACCGAGAGAGAGTTTTCCCGACCGAGAGTCCCGACCGAGAAAGTTTTCCCGACCGAGAGTCCCGACCGAGAGTCCCGACCGAGAAAGTTTTCCCGACCGAGAGTCCCGACCGAGAGACTTTTCCCGACCGAGAGTCCCGACCGAGAGACTTTTCCCGACCGAGAGACTTTTCCCGACCGAGAGTCGCGACCGAGAGACTTTTCCCGACCGAGAGACTTTTCCCGACCGAGAGTCCAAATGAGGAAGTTTTCAAACAGGCAGTGTGTTTCACAAACTCAGGCTGGTATTTTCAGATCAGCTGTCATTTTCATTGTTTCATTTTATCATGGGTATGTGAAATGTTGTGCCTTGGTTCATCTTACACAATGATGATTGCTAAGCCAGATATGAGTCCTGAACGCCACACAGGCATTTGTAGGAAATCATGGTCAACTTTTGTATCTGTATCGTTTTTAACATTGTAAAAGATGTAAAATGTAGATGAATGTGTTGAGAATAATAAAAAAAACGAAATCCAAAGTATAACTTTGACTTGACATTTATTTCTTTTGCATCACACAAAATCCATGCCATTTCACGTACATTACACAGAATCCATGAGAATGGGAAAGTTTTCCCGACCGAGAAAGTTTTCCCGACCGAGAGTCCCGACCGGGAAAGTTTTCCCGACCGAGAGTCCCGACCGAGAAAGTTTTCCCGACCGAGAAAGTTTTCCTGACCGAGAGTCCCGACCGAGAAAGTTTTCCCGACCGAGAGTCCCGACCGGGAAAGTTTTCCCGACCGAAAGTCCCGACCGAGAAAGTTTTCCCGACCGAGAGAGTTTTCCCGACCGAGAGTCCCGACCGAGAAAGTTTTCCCGACCGAGAGTCCCGACCGAGAGAGTTTTCCCGACCGAGAGTCCCGACCGAGAAAGTTTTCCCGACCGAGAGAGTTTTCCCGACCGAGAGTCAAAATGAGGAAGTTTTCAAACAGGCAGTGTGTTTCACAAACTCAGGCTGGTATTTTCAGATCAGCTGTCATTTTCATTGTTTCATTTTATCATGGGTATGTGAAATGTTGTGCCGTGGTTCATCTTACACAATGATGATTGCTAAGCCAGATATGAGTCCTGAACGCCACACAGGCATTTGTAGGAAATCATGGTCAACTTTTGTATCTGTATCGTTTTTAACATTGTAAAAGATGTAAAATGTAGATGAATGTGTTGAGAATAATTAAAAAAACGAAATCCAAAGTATAACTTTGACTTGACATTTATTTCTTTTGCATCACACAAAATCCATGCCATTTCACGTACATTACACAGAATCCATGAGAATGGGAAAGTTTTCCCGACCGGGAAAGTTTTCCCGACCGAGAGTCCCGACCGAGAGTCCCGACCGAGACAGTTTTCCCAACCGAGAAAGTTTTCCCGACCGAGAGTCCCGACCGAGAAAGTTTTCCCGACCGAGAGAGTTTTCCCGACCGAGAGTCCCGACCGAGAAAGCTTTCCCGACCGAGAGTCCCGACCGAGAGAGTTTTCCCGACCGAGAGTCCCGACCGAGAAATTTTTCCCGACCGAGAGTCCAAATGAGAAAGTTTTCAAACAGGCAGTGTGTTTCATAGACTCAGGCTGGTATTTTCAGACCAGCTGTCATTTTCATTGTTTCATTTTATCATGGGTATGTGAAATGTTGTGCCGTGGTTCATCTTGCACAATGATGAAACGCCACACAGGCCTACAAACGCCACACAAGCATTTGTAGGAAATCATGGTCAACTTGTGTATGTGTATCGTTTTTAACATTGTAAAAGATGTAAAATGTAGGTGATTGTGTTGAGAATAATAAAAAACGAAATCCAAAGTATTGCTTTCCCATGACATTTATTTCTTTTGCATCACACAAAATCCATGCCATTTCACGTACATTACACAGAATCCATCAAAACGGCAAACCTTTCTTTACACAAAAACTTTCCCGACCGAGGGAGTTTTCCCGACCGAGAGAGTTTTCCCGACCGAGAGTCCCGACCGAGAAAGTACATTTGGTGTACACATTTTAAATTTTGAGCTCGATGCACCAACTCAGTGGAGGTCTCTTCGAGCAAAGTATACTGATAGTTTGACCTTAACAGAGAGGGCAAGCTGTAGGCAAGAGCAAACCCAAGCGGAAGAAGAAATTGAAGCGATGCCCGAGCCTGTTGCAGACTCTGAAGAAGAGTCTTTAGCCACAGCAATAACTGCGTCTTTCAATAAACCTCAACCGGAGCCTCAGCCAGAGCCTTCAACTTCAACTTCCTCGGTCCTAGCCACTGTGGGGTCACATGGGACATGTGCTGACTTGTGTGTGTTGTTGTGAACTTAGACAGATGTACATGTTAAGCTGCGGACATGTTTCCTTTGAGGCATGCATCAAGGAGAACGTGAGGGTAACTGGGAAACGAATGTGTTTTATGTGTAAGGTAGAATGCGCATTTTATCGACCGGTGCACACCAGCTGCGTGTCAGATGTTACCTGCGTTGACTGTAACCAGCGCAGAGTGTACATGATGCTATGCGGTCACACGACCTGCGCGTGTGTGAACAAAGCTTGTTCAGAATGTAACACCAAACATACCGTGAGAAGTTTCTGTGAATGGATTGACAAACTAACAGCTTATCTGTGTGTATGATACATAAAAAACCTACTACAAGTATAGTAGATGTATTGCCATTACAAGTATTGCCATTATGAGTTTGGCTACTGCATCCAACATATTTTTGTATAATAAAGAACCACAAGTATTTCTACTACAAGTGTTATATTTGTGTATAATAAAAACTATTCTAAAATGGTGAATGTCAGTTACATTCTGTATAACATTCATTTATTGTACTGTGTAACAACATACATATTCAAATGTGATGGGCACAATCATTAACCACACAGTCTCTGTGTCTGCAAAGGCATCGGTTTATTGCAGTGTTTAAGAACATACAGATAAAATTGTACACAGTTAAGAAGAGCATAAACTAAACGCAAAGGGTATGTGATGGGCACAATCATTAACCACACAGTCTCTGTGTCTGCAAAGGCATCTGTTTATTGCAGCGTCTAACAACATACAGATACAATTGTGTGCAGTTGAGAAGAGCGTATTTTTTTTTAAAAAAAAGCAAAGCATACAGCTGTACACAAAAGAAAACAATACTTTGATCATAATGTAAAAGCAAACCGTACCGCTGTACACAAAAGACATCCAAGTGAACAACACTTTACATTTCCCAAAGTGACACTCGTGTACATGAGCTAGTTTTTTGGCGTGAGGCACTTGCTTTTCTTAAGAAGCTGGAGATCTGCGCAGCAGGGCATACTTGCGGTTGAAAAAACCTCGGTTGAACTAAGAGATCGAGTGGAGATGCTCTGCCTGGTGGTTAGTCGATCAAGATCGCAACGAAGCGATAACTTCCTTACGTGTCAAGTACAGTTGGTTCACAAGGATTTGCATTCGACTTCTTGTTGTTGATCAGAGGCAAGGGAACCACATTGAAATACGCAATCGGTGCAGACGACACGTACACACGATACATCCTATTGTCTACCGCGCAGTCGCCTCACCAGCTTACGTTCCCAGACATGCAATCGCTCGTACGTTATTGTATGAAGGATGTGAGCAAGCTTTCAGATGGCAAAGAAGACTACGACATGATCAGAGAACTGCAATGTCACCAGACTCAAAGCACCGATCAGATCAAGTTCTGTGATAAGCTCGAAGGCTTAAAACTGAGATCAGATCCGCATTGCGAGGTAATAGACCGGCGTACAGACCTCAGAGGGCCACCTGTCGTTCACAGGAATCTAAAACCTAGAATGCGTAATACAGACACAGTGTTCCCGAGGCTGGCGTCGGACAATCCGCCTGTTGTTCACAGAAGCGGGGCTGTACAACCTACGGATTTCAGAGCACCACCTGTTGACAGGGATCTAAATCCCAGGACGTGCAATAAAGACAGTGTTCCCGAGGTCGGCGTCAGACAATCCACCTGTCGTTCACAGAAACTTGAAGCCGAATAATGACAGTCCCACACTCTTCGCCGAAGCGACACCCCGGCCTCTGCCTGTTAGAAACACCAGCTCATCTGGAAAGGACCCTGTCGGATTCGGGGAGGGTTACACTTTGCTGGCAGCTTATTATAACTACGGGAAAAACGTGGAACAACAGTCCGAAGTGAACCAAGATCCAGTCAAACGCAACCGCCATGAAGACGGAGCACCTGTAGGATCCGGAATCCATCAGATACGTTACTGGACCCCTAAAGCTAAGGGTAGCATTAACGATCGTGAGCCCTACGAGTAAGAACACAGCTGTGACACGGACTCTTGATTCTCCCGCACCCATTGTATTAGTGTTTGTGAAGACACGTGAAGATAGAAGTGAAATGTTACACTTTTGTCTGTATGATATTGAACGACACAGTGCTGGCAAAGTATTACATTTCTTTATTTAGGTAAAGTTCACAAGTCAAGGTACATCACCAATACATGCAGGCTAGTTCGCTAACCAACAAGCTACGGGTTACCATTATTCCCAATATAGGTCGAGAATGTCCGAATGAGCTTAAAGTGGCGACAACGGGTCACCTTGAGGCGTCGTGCTATAAGACGTCGGGTTACACGACTAGGCCACGGTGCAAAGAATCCACGTCGCTAATATGTTGTATTTAGCATACTCAGTCAAAGCGAAGCCTCTGTTGATCACATCGACCAGCCAGTATGCATCCAACAGGTCTCATCACCCCAGTGATCCTGGTCTATGTGACATCGTGTGGAGCTACTTCAGAAGAAGGCCCATTCTGGATAGCTCTGTACAACTGTAACTAACGACTACATGTACATATTGAATGTGCACCAAATTTCAAGTAATAAGAGTGGATGAATTACTCAAATGTGATGCGGCTTATCGTAGGTGTGCTAATTGTGAAGTGCAACTTATTTCAAATAAACACCTTGTGTATACATGACAAATGAGCGTCAATGTGTTTCCTTACACATGCAGCCACAGATTATATAGCTGAAATTCATCTAAAAGGTGAGTGTTTCCAAGTGTCCAATGTGATGCACAACACCGCACACGAACATGAAATGTGAACACTTTTATTCAAGCAAGGTAGTTACAAGTATGCCACAACAGTTTATTTTTATTGCAATCAAGCGCACCCGATATAATCATAGGTCGGTCAGGAGAATCATACGGCGGTCGGAAGACCGAGCGCGGTGTCGATATTGAACTGTACAAAATATTGGCCTGCACGAAACTAGGAGAAAAATTTAAATGGGCGTGGTATCCACGGAGGGAAATGATGATGCACGGGGGGGCATACCATTAGGGACATGCGCAACAGGGGAGTGCGTTTTTAAAACGCCCCCCTGTGGCTGAATTTTTTTTTACAATATCAACAAACTGTCCATGTTTCAGGCGCTCGATCCCTTAACCCTTGTGCGCCCTGGACCAAAAAAACTAAAAAAAGGGAGGGGGGGGGGGGGGGGGGGGGTCACACAGACCCCGGCAGCGCAGACCCAGGTCTCGTCGCGAAACAGGGCCCCGGCTCGGGGTGGGGGCGGATGGGGCTCAGGTGGACCCCCTGCTATAGCGGGTCTCGTCACAGCGTCGGACAAAGGCACCTAATCGGCTGTAACCCTCCATCGATCGGGTAAGTTACGATGGCAAACCTTGGGGTCTGGAGGGACCCCCAAGCGCCAAGGCAACAACTCTCAACTTCACATCATCATCTTCATCATCATCATCATCGTCTCCTTCTCGAGAGTGTTCACGTAAACCGGCCTCAGTGAGGACCTCGGACTCTCCCTGCCTGCTAGTCCTCCTACCTCCTTCCTCTTGGTTCTCCTGCTCCTCGCAGGGTAGGGCTTAGCCTTACGGGCCCCGGGTTACGCGTAAACCGGCCTAAGTGAGGACCTCGGACGCCTCCTGCATCCCAGTCCTCCTACCTCCTGCTCCTCGGTTCTCCTGCTCCTCGCAGGGTAGGGCTTAGCCTTACGGGCCCCGGGTTACGCGTAAACCGGCCTAAGTGAGGACCTCGGACCTTCCATGCCTGCTGGTCCTCCTTCCTCCTTCTGCTCCATTCTCCTGCTCCTCGAAGGCGAGCACCTTGCCGGATGGGCCCCGGTTTACGCATAAACCGGCCTAAGTGAGGACTGGGGTAGCTCTCTACTCCGTGGGTACTCTGTGACCACTTAGTAATGGCGATGGGGTATTTCGCAACCCCAATGCACGTTCGTAAGTTACGATGGGAAACACTGGGGTCTGGAAGGACCCCCAAGCGCCACGGCAACAACTCTCAACTTCATATCATCATCTTCATCATCATCATCATCATCATCATCATCGTCTCCTTCTCGGCAGTGTTCGCGTAAACCAGCCTAAGTGAGGACCTCGGACTCTCCCTGCCTGCTAGTCCTCCTACCTCCTTCTGCTCCGTTCTGCTGCTCCTCGAAGGCAAGCACCTTGTCGGATGGGCCCCGGGTTATGCGTAAACCGGCCTAAGTGAGGACCTCGGACTCTCCCTGCCTCCAAGTCCTCCTTCCTCCTTCTGTTCCGTTCTCCTGCTCCTCACAGGGGAGCGTTTAGCCGGATTGGCCTCGGGTTACGCGTAAACCGGCCTTCGAGAGGAGCAGGGATGTTCTCTACTCCACGATTACTATGGGGTCAAAGCGTACCCACGATGGGGTATTTCGCCACCCCAATACACATTCGTGAGTTACGATGGCAAACACTGGGGTCCGGAGAGACCCCGAACCGCCGGAGGAAACAACTCTCAACTTCACATCATCATCATCATCGTCGTCTCCTTCTCGGCAGTGTTCGCGTAAACGGGCCTAAGTGAGGACCTCGGACTCTCCCTGCCTCCAAGTCCTCCTTCCTCCTTCTGCTCCGTTCTCCTGCTCCTCACAGGGGAGCGTTTAGCCGGATGGGCCTCGGGTTACACGTAAACCGGCCTTCGAGAGGAGCAGGGATGTTTTCAACTCCACGATTACTATGGGGTCAAAGTGTACCCACGATGGGGTATTTCGCAACCCCAATACACATTCGTGAGTTACGATGGCAAACACTGGGGTCTGGAGAGACCCCGAACCGGCATTCGTGAGTTACGATGGCAAACACTGGGCTCCGGAGGGACCCCGAACCGCCGGAGGAAACAACTCTCAACTTTAGATCATCATCATCATCATCATCATCGTCATCGTCGTCGTCTCCTTCTCGGCAGTGTTCGCGTAAATGGCCCTAAGTGAGGACCTCGGACTCTCCCTGCCTCTCCATCCTGCGACCTCCTTCTGCTCCGTTCTCCTGCTCCTCGCAGGTGAGCGCTTTGCCGGATGGGCCTCGGGTTACGCGTAAATGGGCCTAAGTGAGGACCTCGGGCTCTCCGTTGCTCCTCGTCTTCCTTGCTCCTTCTCCATCATTCTCCTGCGCCTCGCTAGTGAAAGAGCAGCTGTTTGGCCTGCCTATTACGCGAACACCGCCCTCCAGTTGGACCTCGGGCTCTCCGTGCATCCTCGTCCTCCTTGCTCCCTCTACATCCTTGTCACGCTCCTCGTTAGAGTACGCTTAGCTTTGCAGAGGGCAGTGTTCGCGTAAACCAGCCTAAGCGAGGACCTCGGACGCCTCCTGCATCCCAGTCCTCCTACCTCCTGCTCCTCGGTTCTCCCTCTCCTCGCAGGGTAGGGCTTAGCCGGACGGGCCCCGGGTTACGCGTAAACCGGTCTAAGTGAGGACCTCGGACTCTCCCTGCCTGCTGGTCCTCCTTCCTCCTTCTGCTCCGTTCTCCTGCTCCTCGAAGGCGAGCACCTTGCCGGATGGGCCCCGGGTTACGCGTAAACCGGCCTAAGTAAGGACCGGTAGTGCTCTCTACTCCGTGGGTACACTGTGACCCCTTAGTAATGGCGATGGGGTATTTCACAACCCCAATGCACATTCGTAAGTTACGATGACAAACACTGGGGTCTGGAAGGACCCCGAACCGCCGGAGAAAAACAACTCTCAACTTTAGATCATCATCATCATCATCATCATCATCATCGTCGTCTCCTTCTCGGCAGTGTTCGCGTAAACCGGCCTAAGTGAGGACCTCGGACTCTTTGCCTCCTAGTCCTGCGACCTCCTTCTGCTCCGTTCTCCTGCTCCTCGCAGGTGAGCGCTTTGCCGGATGGGCCTTGGGTTACGCGTAAATGGGCCTGAGTGAGGACCTCGGGCTCTCCGTTGCTCCTCGTCTGCCTTGCTCCTTCTCCATCGTTCTCCTGCGCCTCGCTAGTGAAAGAGCAGCTGTTTGGACCTCGGGCTCTCCGTGCCTCCTCGTCCTCCTTGCTCCCTCTACATCCTTGTCCCGCTCCTCGCTAGAGTACGCTTAGGTTTGCAGAGGGTGGGTTTCGCGAACACCCTCTTCGGTGAAGACCTTGGGATCTCCGTTGCTCCCCGTCTTCCTTGCCCCTTCTACATTACTCTCAAGTGCCTCGCTAGTGAAAGAGCAGCTGTTTGGCCTGCCTATTACGCGAACACCATCCTCCGTTTGGACTTCAGACACTCCTTGCCTCCTCCTCATCCTTGCTCCCTCTACATCATTCAGATGCTCCTCGCTAGCGTACGCTTAGGTCTCCGGAGGGCCGGTTTCGCGAACACCCCCCTTCGGTGAGGACCTCGGGCTTTCCGTGCCTCCGTGTCCTCCTTGCTTTCTCTCCATCATTCTCAAGTGCCTCGCTAGTGAAAGCGCAGCTGTTTGGCCTGCCCATTACGCGAACACCGCCCTCTGTTTATGCTCCTCGCTAGCATACGCTTATGTTTGCGGAGGGCCGGTTTCGCGAACACCCCCTTCGGTGAGGACCTCGGGATCTCCATTGCTCCGCGTCCTCCTTGCTCCTTCTCCTTCGTTCTCATGCGCCTCGCTAGTGAAAGAGAAGCTGTTTGGCCTGCCTAGTACACGAACACCGCCCTCGGTTTATGCTCCTCACGAGAGTAGGCTGAGGTCTGCGGAGGGCCTATTACGCGAACACCGCCCTCCAGTTGGACCTCGGGCTCTCCGTTGCTCCTCGTCCTCCTCGCTCCCTCTACATCGTTCTCAAGCGCCTCGCTAGTAAAAGAGAAGCTGTTTGGCCTGCCCATTACGCGAACACCGCCCTCCGTTTATGCTCCTCGCTAGCGTACGCTTATGTCTGCGGAGGGCCGGTTTCTTGAACACCGCCATCGGTGAGGACCTCTGGATCTCCTTTGCTCCTCGTCCTCCCTGCTCCCTCTCCTTTGTTCTCATGCACCTCGCTAGTGAAAGACAAGCTGTTTGGCCTGCCTATTACGCGAACACTGCCCTCCAGTTGGACCTCGGGCTCTCCGTGCCTCCGTGTCCTCCTTGCTTTCTTTCCATCATTCTCAAGTGCCTCGCTAGTGAAAGAGCAGCTGTTTGGCCTGCCTATTACGCAAACACCGCCCTCCATTTGGACCTCGGGCTCTCCGTGCCTCCGTGTCCTCCTTGCTTTCTTTCCATCATTCTCAAGTGCCTCGCTAGTAAAAGTGCAGCTGTTTGGCCTGCCCATTACGCGAACACCGCCCTCCGTTTATGCTCCTCGCTAGCGTACGCTTATGTCTGCGGAGGGCCGGTTTCGCGAACACCCTCTTCGGTGAGGACCTCGGGATCTCCGTTGCTCCTCGTCCTCCTTGCTCCCTCTACATCGTTCTCAAGTGCCTCGCTAGTGAAAGCGAAGCTGTTTTGCCTGCCTATTACGTGAACACCGCCCTCCAGTTGGACCTCGGGCTCTCCGTGTCTCCTCCTCCTCCTTGCTCCCTCTCATTGTTCTCAAGTGCCTCGCTAGTGAAAGAGCAGCCGTTTGGCCTACCCATTACGTGAACATGGCCCTCCATTTATGCTCCTCGCGAGCGTACGCTTAGGCCTGCGGATGGCCGGTTTCGCGAACACCGCCCTCTAGTTGGACCTCGGGCTCTCCGTTTCTCCTCGTACTCCTTACTCCCTCTACATCTTTCTCAAGCGCCTCGCTAGTGAAAGAGCAGCTCTGTGGCCTGCCTACTACGCGAACACCGCCCTCCGTTTGGACTTCAGACACTCCTTGCCTCCTCCTCATCCTTGCTCCCTCTACATCGTTCTCAAGTGCCTCGGTAGCGTACGCTTAGGTCTGCGGAGGGCGGGTTACGCGAACACCACCATTTTTGAGGAACCCAGTACCTCCTACACACACACACACACACACACACACACACACACACACACGAGGCAGTGAGGAGGAGAAGGAGGTTGTTGCTACGCCTGCGTCGCGAAACCAGGGCTCATTGTGTGCGCGCCCGGAGTAGCTACGGGGAAACACGTGGGACAACCGACCAGTTTGGGGTCATGGTTTATTCAACGCGTATTTTCAGTGTGGTTTAACTTGGTAATCTGATCTGAAAGACTTTCCCTGAATGTGCCTTAATTTCACCTCTTTTTCCTTTCTCCTTTTCTTAGCTTACTGAAAATGTTGGCGACCAAAGGCCGGATTCAGGGACGTGTGCTGCTTGTGCTACTCGCGTTACGTGGGCAAACTGCTCGCTGTCATCATCGATACAAAGGTAAAGTGCAATCCCAGGGTTGTGTGCTGCTTGTGGTACTCGCTTTATGTAGACAAACTGCTTGCTGTCAACATCGATACAAAGATAACAAAAGAATAGCCTAGTGTAACGTAGTGTTTCATGTTTTGTTTTGTTTTTTTCTAGAATGATTCAAATGTAACCATCGTTTCCCCAACCCCGCAGGCTCTGCGACCCGTGAAGAACTGAGACTCCTTCTGGTCGGTAAAACAGGCTCGAGAAAGAGTGCGTCCGGAAACACCATCCTGGGGGATGCGTACGCTTTCAAAGAGGACGTTTCGCCCGAGTCTCTCACCGACAGCTGTCTCAGAAAAGAGGCAGAGGGCGACAAACTGGTGGGAGAGGATGTGGTGAAAATCGGCCAGCTGCGGCTGGTCACAGAGTGTTACAAAGGAGATAACTGAGATTCGTTTGTAACAAAAGGCTGATTCTTTCAATGCACGCATCCTACGGTGAGATTTATATCATGTATTCACAGCCACCAGAGGCGCTGTACAGCACCGAGTGCCTGAAACAGACAGTTTGTTGATATTTTTTTAATGTAAACCTTCTTTTTTTTTCATGTAAACCTGTTCTTGACATATCTACTGAGATTCGTTTGTCTTGAAAGGCTGATTCAACCCCGTTGTTGACTTTTATTTTGCCTTCCAGATTGCCTCAGTTGTATCGTGAGTGTAATTTCAAATAAAATAAAATAAAACTCAGAAGCATCTGTGTGTTGTATTCTTCTTCTTCTTCTTCTTCTTCTTCTTCTCATTATTATTATTATTATTATTATTATTATTATTATCATTATTATTATTATTATTGTGATTATGCTTCATTTTCATGTACTGGGGTATCAATGACCCCCATGGTGCCACAGCAGCTTCTGTGCGTGGTCCCCAAGTGCTACGTTTTCTTTCCCGATCCCCTGACGAACCCATTAGAATCGCTCTGGGGCACTCTTCGACCCCAAATGATCATTCTGTTTTTTTTTAACATTTTCATTCACCGGTCTCTACTGAGGTTGGGGTACTCTGGGACACCCGGGGTCTGGGGCTGCCCCGAAGGGAAGCATGAGGGTTAACATTTTCATTCACCGGTCTCTACTGAGGGTGGGGTACTCTGAGACCCCCGGGGTCTGGGGCTGCCCCGAAGGGGAGCATGAGGGTTAACAGCGGCCTCCCATGGACGAACGCCATAGAGCCTGCCCGAAACTAGGAGAAAAATTGAAACGGGAGTGGCATCCGGGGAGGGAAACGTGGGTGTACGGGGCGCGGGAGCCAACACTGATGCACGGCCTGTGAAATACGACCCAGTGGAGAAGGCGACGTGAGAGGATAGCGCTTGTATTACGCGAAACTCCCTGGCTTGTGGAGGACAGATGTGTGATAAGCATGAACACAGGCTCATGAACACAGGCTCATGAACACAAGCTCATGAACACAGGCGCAGGTCTCATGGAGAGGGTCTGAAATTGAGTCTCATGCGCTGAATAAAAAAAAAAAATAACAAAAACAAATTAAGCAAGGTGAAATTGTATGCAATCTTTATATATGCAGGGCAGTGAAATATCACAAAGTACAATGCTGACTAGTACAACAAGTAACATTAGGCCGGGATTGATATTGGGTTGGTTTTTTTTGGGGGGGGGGTGTTGTGCAAAACACACACGGAACAGAGTGTGGTGGAGGCTGGGACACGGACAGAGCACAGCTTTCGCGTAGCTTGCGTGTCGCTTCACCGTATTGTCTGTTACCACACGCGGGAGCCAACATTGATGCGCGGCCTGTGAAATACGACCCAGTGGAGAAGGCGACGTGAGAGGATAGCGCTTGTATTACGCGAAACTCCCTGGCTTGTGGAGGACAGATGTGTGATAAGCATGAACACAGGCTCATGAACACAAGCTCATGAACACAGGCGCAGGTCTCATGGAGAGGGTCTGAAATTGAGTCTCATGCGCTTAATAAAAAAAAAAATAACAAAAACAAATTAAGCAAGGTGAAATTGTATGCAATCTTTATATATGCAGGGCAGTGAAATATCACAAAGTACAATGCTGACTAGTACAACAAGTAACATTAGGCCGGGATTGATATTGGGTTGGTTTTTTTTTTTTGGTGGGGGCGGGGGGGGGGGGTGTTGTGCAAAACACACACGGAACAGAGTGTGGTGGAGGCTGGGACACGGACAGAGCACAGCTTTCGCGTAGCTTGCGTGTCGCTTCACCGTATTGTCTGTTACCACACGCGGGAGCCAACACTGATGCGCGGCCTGTGAAATACGACCCAGTGGAGAAGGCGACGTGAGAGGATAGCGCTTGTATTACGCGAAACTCCCTGGCTTGTGGAGGACAGATGTGTGATAAGCATGAACACAGGCTCATGAACACAAGCTCATGAACACAGGCGCAGGTCTCATGGAGAGGGTCTGAAATTGAGTCTCATGCGCTGAATAAAAAAAAAATAACAAAAACAAATTAAGCAAGGTGAAATTGTATGCAATCTTTATATATGCAGGGCAGTGAAATATCACAAAGTACAATGCTGACTAGTACAACAAGTAACATTAGGCCGGGATTGATAATGGGTTGTTTTTTTTGGGGGGGGGAGGGGTGTTGTGCAAAACACACACGGAACAGAGTGTGGTGGAGGCTGGGCGATGGACAGAGCACAGCTTTCGCGTAGCTTGCGTGTCGCTTCACCGTATTGTCTGTTACCACACGCGGGCGCCAACCCTGATGCTCGGCCTGTGAAATGCGACCCAGGGGTACTCTGGGACCCCCGGGGTCCGGAGCTGCCCCGAAGGGGAGCACGAGGGTTTTCCCGACCGAGAGTCCCGACCGAGAGAGTTTTCCCGACCGAGAGTCCCGACCGAGAAAGTTTTCCCGACCGAGAGTCCCGACCGAGAGTCCCGACCGAGAGAGATTTCCCGACCGAGAGTGCCGACCGGGAAAGTTTTCCCGACCGAGAGTCCCGACCGAGAAAGTTTTCCCGACCGAGAAAGTTTTCCTGACCGAGAGTCCCGACCGAGAAAGTTTTCCCGACCGAGAGTCCCGACCGGGAAAGTTTTCCCGACCGAAAGTCCCGACCGAGAAAGTTTTCCCGACCGAGAGAGTTTTCCCGACCGAGAGTCCCGACCGAGAAAGTTTTCCCGACCGAGAGTCCCGACCGAGAGAGTTTTCCCGACCGAGAGTCCCGACCGAGAAAGTTTTCCCGACCGAGAGAGTTTTCCCGACCGAGAGTCAAAATGAGGAAGTTTTCAAACAGGCAGTGTGTTTCACAAACTCAGGCTGGTATTTTCAGATCAGCTGTCATTTTCATTGTTTCATTTTATCATGGGTATGTGAAGTGCCGTGGTTCATCTTACACAATGATGATTGCTAAGCCAGATATGAGTCCTGAACGCCACACAGGCATTTGTAGGAAATCATGGTCAACTTTTGTATCTGTATCGTTTTTAACATTGTAAAAGATGTAAAATGTAGATGAATGTGTTGAGAATAATTAAAAAAACGAAATCCAAAGTATAACTTTGACTTGACATTTATTTCTTTTGCATCACACAAAATCCATGCCATTTCACGTACATTACACAGAATCCATGAGAATGGGAAAGTTTTCCCGACCGAGAAAGTTTTCCCGACCGAGAGTCCCGACCGAGAGAGTTTTCCCGACCGAGAGTCAAAATGAGGAAGTTTTCAAACAGGCAGTGTGTTTCACAAACTCAGGCTGGTATTTTCAGATCAGCTGTCATTTTCATTGTTTCATTTTATCATGGGTATGTGAAGTGCCGTGGTTCATCTTACACAATGATGATTGCTAAGCCAGATATGAGTCCTGAACGCCACACAGGCATTTGTAGGAAATCATGGTCAACTTTTGTATCTGTATCGTTTTTAACATTGTAAAAGATGTAAAATGTAGATGAATGTGTTGAGAATAATTAAAAAAACGAAATCCAAAGTATAACTTTGCCATAACATTTATTTCTTTTGCATCACACAAAATCCATGCCATTTCACATACATTACACAGAATCCATCAAAACGGCCAAACTTTCTTTACACCAAAACTTTCCCGACCGAGAGTCCCGACCGGGAAAGTTTTCCCGACCGAGAGTCCCGACCGAGAGTCCCGACCGAGACAGTTTTCCCAACCGAGAAAGTTTTCCCGACCGAGAGTCCCGACCGAGAAAGTTTTCCCGACCGAGATAGTTTTCCCGATCGAGAGAGTTTTCCCGACCGAGAGTCCCGACCGAGAAAGTTTTCCCGACCGAGAGTCCCGACCGAGAGACTTTTCCCGACCGAGAGTCCAAATGAGGAAGTTTTCAAACAGGCAGTGTGTTTCACAAACTCAGGCTGGTATTTTCAGATCAGCTGTCATTTTCATTGTTTCATTTTATCATGGGTATGTGAAATGTTGTGCCTTGGTTCATCTTACACAATGATGATTGCTAAGCCAGATATGAGTCCTGAACGCCACACAGGCATTTGTAGGAAATCATGGTCAACTTTTGTATCTGTATCGTTTTTAACATTGTAAAAGATGTAAAATGTAGATGAATGTGTTGAGAATAATAAAAAAAACGAAATCCAAAGTATAACTTTGACTTGACATTTATTTCTTTTGCATCACACAAAATCCATGCCATTTCACGTACATTACACAGAATCCATGAGAATGGGAAAGTTTTCCCGACCGAGAAAGTTTTCCCGACCGAGAGTCCCGACCGGGAAAGTTTTCCCGACCGAGAGTCCCGACCGAGAGAGTTTCCCCGACCGAGAGTCAAAATGAGGAAGTTTTCAAACAGGCAGTGTGTTTCACAAACTCAGGCTGGTATTTTCAGATCAGCTGTCATTTTCATTGTTTCATTTTATCATGGGTATGTGAAGTGCCGTGGTTCATCTTACACAATGATGATTGCTAAGCCAGATATGAGTCCTGAACGCCACACAGGCATTTGTAGGAAATCATGGTCAACTTTTGTATCTGTATCGTTTTTAACATTGTAAAAGATGTAAAATGTAGATGAATGTGTTGAGAATAATTAAAAAAACGAAATCCAAAGTATAACTTTGACTTGACATTTATTTCTTTTGCATCACTCAAAATCCATGCCATTTCAGGTACATTACACAGAATCCATGAGAATGGGAAAGTTTTCCCGACCGAGAAAGTTTTCCCGACCGAGAGTCCCGACCGGGAAAGTTTTCCCGACCGAGAGTCCCGACCGAGAGACTTTTCCCGACCGAGAGTCCAAATGAGGAAGTTTTCAAACAGGCAGTGTGTTTCACAAACTCAGGCTGGTATTTTCAGATCAGCTGTCATTTTCATTGTTTCATTTTATCATGGGTATGTGAAATGTTGTGCCGTGGTTCATCTTACACAATGATGATTGCTAAGCCAGATATGAGTCCTGAACGCCACACAGGCATTTGTAGGAAATCATGGTCAACTTTTGTATGTGTATCTTTTTTAACATTGTAAAAGCTGTAAAATGTAGATGAATGTGTTGATAATCATAAAAAAAAACGAAATCCAAAGTATAACTTTGCCATAACATTTATTTCTTTTGCATCACACAAAATCCATGCCATTTCACATACATTACACAGAATCCATCAAAACGGCCAAACTTTCTTTACACCAAAACTTTCCCGACCGAGAGTCCCGACCGGGAAAGTTTTCCCGACCGAGAGTCCCGACCGAGAGTCCCGACCGAGACAGTTTTCCCAACCGAGAAAGTTTTCCCGACCGAGAGTCCCGACCGAGAAAGTTTTCCCGACCGAGATAGTTTTCCCGACCGAGAGAGTTTTCCCGACCGAGAGTCCCGACCGAGAAAGTTTTCCCGACCGAGAGTCCCGACCGAGAGAGTTTTCCCGACCGAGAGTCCCGACCGAGAAAGTTTTCCCGACCGAGAGTCCCGACCGAGAAATTTTTCCCGACCGAGAGTCCAAATGAGAAAGTTTTCAAACAGGCAGTGTGTTTCATAGACTCAGGCTGGTATTTTCAGACCAGCTGTCATTTTCATTGTTTCATTTTATCATGGGTATGTGAAATGTTGTGCCGTGGTTCATCTTGCACAATGATGAAACGCCACACAGGCCTACAAACGCCACACAAGCATTTGTAGGAAATCATGGTCAACTTCTGTATGTGTATCGTTTTTAACATTGTAAAAGATGTAAAATGTAGGTGATTGTGTTGAGAATAATAAAAAACGAAATCCAAAGTATTGCTTTCCCATGACATTTATTTCTTTTGCATCACACAAAATCCATGCCATTTCACGTACATTACACAGAATCCATCAAAACGGCAAACCTTTCTTTACACCAAAACTTTCCCGACCGAGGGAGTTTTCCCGACTGAGAGAGTTTTCCCGACCGAGAGTCCCGACCGAGAAAGTACATTTGGTGTACACATTTTAAATTTTGAGCTCGATGCACCAACTCAGTGGAGGTCTCTTCGAGCAAAGTATACTGATAGTTTGACCTTAACAGAGAGGGCAAGCTGTAGGCAAGAGCAAACCCAAGCGGAAGAAGAAATTGAAGCGATGCCCGAGCCTGTTGCAGACTCTGAAGAAGAGTCTTTAGCCACAGCAATAACTGCGTCTTTCAATAAACCTCAACCGGAGCCTCAGCCAGAGCCTTCAACTTCAACTTCCTCCGCGCTAGCCACTGTGGGGTCACATGGGACATGTGCTGACTTGTGTGTGTTGTTGTGAACTTAGACAGATGTACATGTTAAGCTGCGGACATGTTTCCTTTGAGGCATGCATCAAGGAGAACGTGAGGGTAACTGGGAAACGAATGTGTTTTATGTGTAAGGTAGAATGCGCATTTTATCGACCGGTGCACACCAGCTGCGTGTCAGATGTTACCTGCGTTGACTGTAACCAGCGCAGAGTGTACATGATGCTATGCGGTCACACGACCTGCGCGTGTGTGAACAAAGCTTGTTCAGAATGTAACACCAAACATACCGTGAGAAGTTTCTGTGAATGGATTGACAAACTAACAGCTTATCTGTGTGTATGATACATAAAAAACCTACTACAAGTATAGTAGATGTATTGCCATTACAAGTATTGCCATTATGAGTTTGGCTACTGCATCCAACATATTTTTGTATAATAAAGAACCACAAGTATTTCTACTACAAGTGTTATATTTGTGTATAATAAAAACTATTCTAAAATGGTGAATGTCAGTTACATTCTGTATAACATTCATTTATTGTACTGTGTAACAACATACATATTCAAATGTGATGGGCACAATCATTAACCACACAGTCTCTGTGTCTGCAAAGGCATCGGTTTATTGCAGTGTTTAAGAACATACAGATAAAATTGTACACAGTTAAGAAGAGAATAAACTAAACGCAAAGGGTATGTGATGGGCACAATCATTAACCACACAGTCTCTGTGTCTGCAAAGGCATCTGTTTATTGCAGCGTCTAACAACATACAGATACAATTGTGTGCAGTTGAGAAGAGCGTATTTTTTTTTAAAAAAAAGCAAAGCATACAGCTGTACACAAAAGAAAACAATACTTTGATCATAATGTAAAAGCAAACCGTACCGCTGTACACAAAAGACATCCAAGTGAACAACACTTTACATTTCCCAAAGTGACACTCGTGTACATGAGCTAGTTTTTTGGCGTGAGGCACTTGCTTTTCTTAAGAAGCTGGAGATCTGCGCAGCAGGGCATACTTGCGGTTGAAAAAACCTCGGTTGAACTAAGAGATCGAGTGGAGATGCTCTGCCTGGTGGTTAGTCGATCAAGATCGCAACGAAGCGATAACTTCCTTACGTGTCAAGTACAGTTGGTTCACAAGGATTTGCATTCGACTTCTTGTTGTTGATCAGAGGCAAGGGAACCACATTGAAATACGCAATCGGTGCAGACGACACGTACACACGATACATCCTATTGTCTACCGCGCAGTCGCCTCACCAGCTTACGTTCCCAGACATGCAATCGCTCGTACGTTATTGTATGAAGGATGTGAGCAAGCTTTCAGATGGCAAAGAAGACTACGACATGATCAGAGAACTGCAATGTCACCAGACTCAAAGCACCGATCAGATCAAGTTCTGTGATAAGCTCGAAGGCTTAAAACTGAGATCAGATCCGCATTGCGAGGTAATAGACCGGCGTACAGACCTCAGAGGGCCACCTGTCGTTCACAGGAATCTAAAACCTAGAATGCGTAATACAGACACAGTGTTCCCGAGGCTGGCGTCGGACAATCCGCCTGTTGTTCACAGAAGCGGGGCTGTACAACCTACGGATTTCAGAGCACCACCTGTTGACAGGGATCTAAATCCCAGGACGTGCAATAAAGACAGTGTTCCCGAGGTCGGCGTCAGACAATCCACCTGTCGTTCACAGAAACTTGAAGCCAAATAATGACAGTCCCACACTCTTCGCCGAAGCGACACCCCGGCCTCTGCCTGTTAGAAACACCAGCTCATCTGGAAAGGACCCTGTCGGATTCGGGGAGGGTTACACTTTGCTGGCAGCTTATTATAACTACGGGAAAAACGTGGAACAACAGTCCGAAGTGAACCAAGATCCAGTCAAACGCAACCGCCATGAAGACGGAGCACCTGTAGGATCCAGAATCCATCAGATACGTTACTGGACCCCTAAAGCTAAGGGTAGCATTAACGATCGTGAGCCCTACGAGTAAGAACACAGCTGTGACACGGACTCTTGATTCTCCCGCACCCATTGTATTAGTGTTTGTGAAGACACGTGAAGATAGAAGTGAAATGTTACACTTTTGTCTGTATGATATTGAACGACACAGTGCTGGCAAAGTATTACATTTCTTTATTTAGGTAAAGTTCACAAGTCAAGGTACATCACCAATACATGCAGGCTAGTTCGCTAACCAACAAGCTACGGGTTACCATTATTCCCAATATAGGTCGAGAATGTCCGAATGAGCTTAAAGTGGCGACAACGGGTCACCTTGAGGCGTCGTGCTATAAGACGTCGGGTTACACGACTAGGCCACGGTGCAAAGAATCCACGTCGCTAATATGTTGTATTTAGCATACTCAGTCAAAGCGAAGCCTCTGTTGATCACATCGACCAGCCAGTATGCATCCAACAGGTCTCATCACCCCAGTGATCCTGGTCTATGTGACATCGTGTGGAGCTACTTCAGAAGAAGGCCCATTCTGGATAGCTCTGTACAACTGTAACTAACGACTACATGTACATATTGAATGTGCACCAAATTTCAAGTAATAAGAGTGGATGAATTACTCAAATGTGATGCGGCTTATCGTAGGTGTGCTAATTGTGAAGTGCAACTTATTTCAAATAAACACCTTGTGTATACATGACAAATGGGCGTCAATGTGTTTCCTTACACATGCAGCCACAGATTATATAGCTGAAATTCATCTAAAAGGTGAGCGTTTCCAAGTGTCCAATGTGATGCACAACACCGCACACGAACATGAAATGTGAACACTTTTATTCAAGCAAGGTAGTTACAAGTATGCCACAACAGTTTATTTTTATTGCAATCAAGCGCACCCGATATAATCATAGGTCGGTCAGGAGAATCATACGGCGGTCGGAAGACCGAGCGCGGTGTCGATATTGAACTGTACAAAATATTGGCCTGCACGAAACTCGGAGAAAAATTTAAATGGGCGTGGTATCCACGGAGGGAAATGATGATGCACGGGGGGGCATACCATTAGGGACATGCGCAACAGGGGAGTGCGTTTTTAAAACGCCCCCCTGTGGCTGAATTTTTTTTTACAATATCAACAAACTGTCCATGTTTCAGGCGCTCGATCCCTTAACCCTTGTGCGCCCTGGACCAAAAAAAAAAAAAAAAGGGAGGGGGGGGGGGGGGGTCACACAGACCCCGGCAGCGCAGACCCAGGTCTCGTCGCGAAACAGGGCCCCGGCTCGGGGTGGGGGCGGATGGGGCTCAGGTGGACCCCCTGCTATAGCGGGTCTCGTCACAGCGTCGGACAAAGGCACCTAATCGGCTGTAACCCTCCATCGATCGGGTAAGTTACGATGGCAAACCTTGGGGTCTGGAGGGACCCCCAAGCGCCAAGGCAACAACTCTCAACTTCACATCATCATCTTCATCATCATCATCATCGTCTCCTTCTCGAGAGTGTTCACGTAAACCGGCCTCAGTGAGGACCTCGGACTCTCCCTGCCTGCTAGTCCTCCTACCTCCTTCCTCTTGGTTCTCCTGCTCCTCGCAGGGTAGGGCTTAGCCTTACGGGCCCCGGGTTATGCGTAAACCGGCCTAAGTGAGGACCTCGGACGCCTCCTGCATCCCAGTCCTCCTACCTCCTGCTCCTCGGTTCTCCTGCTCCTCGCAGGGTAGGGCTTAGCCTTACGGGCCCCGGGTTACGCGTAAACCGGCCTAAGTGAGGACCTCGGACTCTCCCTGCCTCCAAGTCCTCCTTCCTCCTTCTGCTCCGTTCTCCTGCTCCTCACAGGGGAGCGTTTAGCCGGATGGGCCTCGGGTTACACGTAAACCGGCCTTCGAGAGGAGCAGAGATGTTTTCAACTCCACGATTACTATGGGGTCAAAGTGTACCCACGATGGGGTATTTCGCAACCCCAATACACATTCGTGAGTTACGATGGCAAACACTGGGGTCTGGAGAGACCCCGAACCGCCATTCGTGAGTTACGATGGCAAACACTGGGGTCCGGAGGGACCCCGAACCGCCGGAGGAAACAACTCTCAACTTTAGATCATCATCATCATCATCATCATCATCATCGTCGTCGTCTCCTTCTCGGCAGTGTTCGCGTAAATGGCCCTAAGTGAGGACCTCGGACTCTCCCTGCCTCCAAGTCCTCCTTCCTCCTTCTGCTCCGTTCTCCTGCTCCTCACAGGGGAGCGTTTAGCCGGATGGGCCTCGGGTTACGCGTAAATGGGCCTAAGTGAGGACCTCGGGCTCTCCGTTGCTCCTCGTCTTCCTTGCTCCTTCTCCATCATTCTCCTGCGCCTCGCTAGTGAAAGAGCAGCTGTTTGGCCTGCCTATTACGCGAACACCGCCCTCCAGTTGGACCTCGGGCTCTCCGTGCATCCTCGTCCTCCTTGCTCCCTCTACATCCTTGTCACGCTCCTCGTTAGAGTACGCTTAGCTTTGCAGAGGGCAGTGTTCGCGTAAACCAGCCTAAGCGAGGACCTCGGACGCCTCCTGCATCCCAGTCCTCCTACCTCCTGCTCCTCGGTTCTCCCTCTCCTCGCAGGGTAGGGCTTAGCCGGACGGGCCCCGGGTTACGCGTAAACCGGTCTAAGTGAGGACCTCGGACTCTCCCTGCCTGCTGGTCCTCCTTCCTCCTTCTGCTCCGTTCTCCTGCTCCTCGAAGGCGAGCACCTTGCCGGATGGGCCCCGGGTTACGCGTAAACCGGCCTAAGTAAGGACCGGTAGTGCTCTCTACTCCGTGGGTACACTGTGACCCCTTAGTAATGGCGATGGGGTATTTCACAACCCCAATGCACATTCGTAAGTTACGATGACAAACACTGGGGTCTGGAAGGACCCCGAACCGCCGGAGAAAAACAACTCTCAACTTTAGATCATCATCATCATCATCATCATCATCATCGTCGTCTCCTTCTCGGCAGTGTTCGCGTAAACCGGCCTAAGTGAGGACCTCGGACTCTCTTTGCCTCCTAGTCCTGCGACCTCCTTCTGCTCCGTTCTCCTGCTCCTCGCAGGTGAGCGCTTTGCCGGATGGGCCTTGGGTTACGCGTAAATGGGCCTGAGTGAGGACCTCGGGCTCTCCGTTGCTCCTCGTCTGCCTTGCTCCTTCTCCATCGTTCTCCTGCGCCTCGCTAGTGAAAGAGCAGCTGTTTGGTCTGCCTATTACGCGAACACCGCCCTCCGTTTGGACCTCGGGCTCTCCGTGCCTCCTCGTCCTCCTTGCTCCCTCTACATCCTTGTCCCGCTCCTCGCTAGAGTACGCTTAGGTTTGCAGAGGGTGGGTTTCGCGAACACCCTCTTCGGTGAAGACCTTGGGATCTCCGTTGCTCCCCGTCTTCCTTGCCCCTTCTACATTACTCTCAAGTGCCTCGCTAGTGAAAGAGCAGCTGTTTGGCCTGCCTATTACGCGAACACCATCCTCCGTTTGGACTTCAGACACTCCTTGCCTCCTCCTCATCCTTGCTCCCTCTACATCATTCAGATGCTCCTCGCTAGCGTACGCTTAGGTCTCCGGAGGGCCGGTTTCGCGAACACCCCCCTTCGGTGAGGACCTCGGGCTTTCCGTGCCTCCGTGTCCTCCTTGCTTTCTCTCCATCATTCTCAAGTGCCTCGCTAGTGAAAGCGCAGCTGTTTGGCCTGCCCATTACGCGAACACCGCCCTCTGTTTATGCTCCTCGCTAGCATACGCTTATGTCTGCGGAGGGCCGGTTTCGCGAACACCCCCTTCGGTGAGGACCTCGGGATCTCCATTGCTCCGCGTCCTCCTTGCTCCTTCTCCTTCGTTCTCATGCGCCTCGCTAGTGAAAGAGAAGCTGTTTGGCCTGCCTAGTACACGAACACCGCCCTCGGTTTATGCTCCTCACGAGAGTAGGCTGAGGTCTGCGGAGGGCCTATTACGCGAACACCGCCCTCCAGTTGGACCTCGGGCTCTCCGTTGCTCCTCGTCCTCCTCGCTCCCTCTACATCGTTCTCAAGCGCCTCGCTAGTAAAAGAGAAGCTGTTTGGCCTGCCCATTACGCGAACACCGCCCTCCGTTTATGCTCCTCGCTAGCGTACGCTTATGTCTGCGGAGGGCCGGTTTCTTGAACACCGCCATCGGTGAGGACCTCTGGATCTCCTTTGCTCCTCGTCCTCCCTGCTCCCTCTCCTTTGTTCTCATGCACCTCGCTAGTGAAAGACAAGCTGTTTGGCCTGCCTATTACGCGAACACTGCCCTCCAGTTGGACCTCGGGCTCTCCGTGCCTCCGTGTCCTCCTTGCTTTCTTTCCATCATTCTCAAGTGCCTCGCTAGTGAAAGAGCAGCTGTTTGGCCTGCCTATTACGCAAACACCGCCCTCCATTTGGACCTCGGGCTCTCCGTGCCTCCGTGTCCTCCTTGCTTTCTTTCCATCATTCTCAAGTGCCTCGCTAGTAAAAGTGCAGCTGTTTGGCCTGCCCATTACGCGAACACCGCCCTCCGTTTATGCTCCTCGCTAGCGTACGCTTATGTCTGCGGAGGGCCGGTTTCGCGAACACCCTCTTCGGTGAGGACCTCGGGATCTCCGTTGCTCCTCGTCCTCCTTGCTCCCTCTACATCGTTCTCAAGTGCCTCGCTAGTGAAAGCGAAGCTGTTTTGCCTGCCTATTACGTGAACACCGCCCTCCAGTTGGACCTCGGGCTCTCCGTGTCTCCTCCTCCTCCTTGCTCCCTCTCATTGTTCTCAAGTGCCTCGCTAGTGAAAGAGCAGCCGTTTGGCCTACCCATTACGTGAACATGGCCCTCCATTTATGCTCCTCGCGAGCGTACGCTTAGGCCTGCGGATGGCCGGTTTCGCGAACACCGCCCTCTAGTTGGACCTCGGGCTCTCCGTTTCTCCTCGTACTCCTTACTCCCTCTACATCTTTCTCAAGCGCCTCGCTAGTGAAAGAGCAGCTCTGTGGCCTGCCTACTACGCGAACACCGCCCTCCGTTTGGACTTCAGACACTCCTTGCCTCCTCCTCATCCTTGCTCCCTCTACATCGTTCTCAAGTGCCTCGGTAGCGTACGCTTAGGTCTGCGGAGGGCGGGTTACGCGAACACCACCATTTTTGAGGAACCCAGTACCTCCTACACACACACACACACACACACACACACACACACACACACACACACGAGGCAGTGAGGAGGAGAAGGAGGTTGTTGCTACGCCTGCGTCGCGAAACCAGGGCTCATTGTGTGCGCGCCCGGAGTAGCTACGGGGAAACACGTGGGACAACCGACCAGTTTGGGGTCATGGTTTATTCAACGCGTATTTTCAGTGTGGTTTAACTTGGTAATCTGATCTGAAAGACTTTCCCTGAATGTGCCTTAATTTCACCTCTTTTTCCTTTCTCCTTTTCTTAGCTTACTGAAAATGTTGGCGACCAAAGGCCGGATTCAGGGACGTGTGCTGCTTGTGCTACTCGCATTACGTGGGCAAACTGCTCGCTGTCATCATCGATACAAAGGTAAAGTGCAATCCCAGGGTTGTGTGCTGCTTGTGGTACTCGCTTTATGTAGACAAACTGCTTGCTGTCAACATCGATACAAAGATAACAAAAGAATAGCCTAGTGTAACGTAGTGTTTCATGTTTTGTTTTGTTTTTTTCTAGAATGATTCAAATGTAACCATCGTTTCCCCAACCCCGCAGGCTCTGCGACCCGTGAAGAACTGAGACTCCTTCTGGTCGGTAAAACAGGCTCGAGAAAGAGTGCGTCCGGAAACACCATCCTGGGGGATGCGTACGCTTTCAAAGAGGACGTTTCGCCCGAGTCTCTCACCGACAGCTGTCTCAGAAAAGAGGCAGAGGGCGACAAACTGGTGGGAGAGGATGTGGTGAAAATCGGCCAGCTGCGGCTGGTCACAGAGTGTTACAAAGGAGATTACTGAGATTCGTTTGTAACAAAAGGCTGATTCTTTCAATGCACGCATCCTACGGTGAGATTTATATCATGTATTCACAGCCACCAGAGGCGCTGTACAGCACCGAGTGCCTGAAACACAGACAGTTTGTTGATATTTTTTTAATGTAAACCTTCTTTTTTTTTCATGTAAACCTGTTCTTGACATATCTACTGAGATTCGTTTGTCTTGAAAGGCTGATTCAACCCCGTTGTTGACTTTTATTTTGCCTTCCAGATTGCCTCAGTTGTATCGTGAGTGTAATTTCAAATAAAATAAAATAAAACTCAGAAGCATCTGTGTGTTGTATTCTTCTTCTTCTTCTTCTTCTCATTATTATTTTTATTATTATTATTATTATTATTATTATTATTATCATTATTATTATTATTATTGTGATTATGCTTCATTTTCATGTACTGGGGTATCAATGACCCCCATGGTGCCACAGCAGCTTCTGTGCGTGGTCCCCAAGTGCTACGTTTTCTTTCCCGATCCCCTGACGAACCCATTAGAATCGCTCTGGGGCACTCTTCGACCCCAAATGATCATTCTGGTTTTTTTTAACATTTTCATTCACCGGTCTCTACTGAGGTTGGGGTACTCTGGGACACCCGGGGTCTGGGGCTGCCCCGAAGGGAAGCATGAGGGTTAACATTTTCATTCACCGGTCTCTACTGAGGGTGGGGTACTCTGAGACCCCCGGGGTCTGGGGCTGCCCCGAAGGGGAGCATGAGGGTTAACAGCGGCCTCCCATGGACGAACGCCATAGAGCCTGCCCGAAACTAGGAGAAAAATTGAAACGGGAGTGGCATCCGGGGAGGGAAACGTGGGTGTACGGGGCGCGGGAGCCAACACTGATGCACGGCCTGTGAAATACGACCCAGTGGAGAAGGCGACGTGAGAGGATAGCGCTTGTATTACGCGAAACTCCCTGGCTTGTGGAGGACAGATGTGTGATAAGCATGAACACAGGCTCATGAACACAGGCTCATGAACACAAGCTCATGAACACAGGCGCAGGTCTCATGGAGAGGGTCTGAAATTGAGTCTCATGCGCTGAATAAAAAAAAAAAATAACAAAAACAAATTAAGCAAGGTGAAATTGTATGCAATCTTTATATATGCAGGGCAGTGAAATATCACAAAGTACAATGCTGACTAGTACAACAAGTAACATTAGGCCGGGATTGATATTGGGTTGGTTTTTTTTGTGGGGGGGGTGTTGTGCAAAACACACACGGAACAGAGTGTGGTGGAGGCTGGGACACGGACAGAGCACAGCTTTCGCGTAGCTTGCGTGTCGCTTCACCGTATTGTCTGTTACCACACGCGGGAGCCAACATTGATGCGCGGCCTGTGAAATACGACCCAGTGGAGAAGGCGACGTGAGAGGATAGCGCTTGTATTACGCGAAACTCCCTGGCTTGTGGAGGACAGATGTGTGATAAGCATGAACACAGGCTCATGAACACAAGCTCATGAACACAGGCGCAGGTCTCATGGAGAGGGTCTGAAATTGAGTCTCATGCGCTGAATAAAAAAAAAAATAACAAAAACAAATTAAGCAAGGTGAAATTGTATGCAATCTTTATATATGCAGGGCAGTGAAATATCACAAAGTACAATGCTGACTAGTACAACAAGTAACATTAGGCCGGGATTGATATTGGGTTGGTTTTTTTTTTTTGGTGGGGGCGGGGGGGGGGGGGTGTTGTGCAAAACACACACGGAACAGAGTGTGGTGGAGGCTGGGACACGGACAGAGCACAGCTTTCGCGTAGCTTGCGTGTCGCTTCACCGTATTGTCTGTTACCACACGCGGGAGCCAACCCTGATGCGCGGCCTGTGAAATACGACCCAGTGGAGAAGGCGACGTGAGAGGATAGCGCTTGTATTACGCGAAACTCCCTGGCTTGTGGAGGACAGATGTGTGATAAGCATGAACACAGGCTCATGAACACAAGCTCATGAACACAGGCGCAGGTCTCATGGAGAGGGTCTGAAATTGAGTCTCATGCGCTGAATAAAAAAAAAATAACAAAAACAAATTAAGCAAGGTGAAATTGTATGCAATCTTTATATATGCAGGGCAGTGAAATATCACAAAGTACAATGCTGACTAGTACAACAAGTAACATTAGGCCGGGATTGATAATGGGTTGTTTTTTTTTGGGGGGGGAGGGGTGTTGTGCAAAACACACACGGAACAGAGTGTGGTGGAGGCTGGGCGACGGACAGAGCACAGCTTTCGCGTAGCTTGCGTGTCGCTTCACCGTATTGTCTGTTACCACACGCGGGAGCCAACCCTGATGCTCGGCCTGTGAAATGCGACCCAGGGGTACTCTGGGACCCCCGGGGTCCGGAGCTGCCCCGAAGGGGAGCACGAGGGTTTTCCCGACCGAGAGTCCCGACCGAGAGAGTTTTCCCGACCGAGAGTCCCGACCGAGAAAGTTTTCCCGACCGAGAGTCCCGACCGAGAGTCCCGACCGAGAGAGATTTCCCGACCGAGAGTGCCGACCGGGAAAGTTTTCCCGACCGAGAGTCCCGACCGAGAAAGTTTTCCCGACCGAGAAAGTTTTCCTGACCGAGAGTCCCGACCGAGAAAGTTTTCCCGACCGAGAGTCCCGACCGGGAAAGTTTTCCCGACCGAAAGTCCCGACCGAGAAAGTTTTCCCGACCGAGAGAGTTTTCCCGACCGAGAGTCCCGACCGAGAAAGTTTTCCCGACCGAGAGTCCCGACCGAGAGAGTTTTCCCGACCGAGAGTCCCGACCGAGAAAGTTTTCCCGACCGAGAGAGTTTTCCCGACCGAGAGTCAAAATGAGGAAGTTTTCAAACAGGCAGTGTGTTTCACAAACTCAGGCTGGTATTTTCAGATCAGCTGTCATTTTCATTGTTTCATTTTATCATGGGTATGTGAAGTGCCGTGGTTCATCTTACACAATGATGATTGCTAAGCCAGATATGAGTCCTGAACGCCACACAGGCATTTGTAGGAAATCATGGTCAACTTTTGTATCTGTATCGTTTTTAACATTGTAAAAGATGTAAAATGTAGATGAATGTGTTGAGAATAATTAAAAAAACGAAATCCAAAGTATAACTTTGACTTGACATTTATTTCTTTTGCATCACACAAAATGCATGCCATTTCACGTACATTACACAGAATCCATGAGAATGGGAAAGTTTTCCCGACCGAGAAAGTTTTCCCGACCGAGAGTCCCGACCGAGAGAGTTTTCCCGACCGAGAGTCAAAATGAGGAAGTTTTCAAACAGGCAGTGTGTTTCACAAACTCAGGCTGGTATTTTCAGATCAGCTGTCATTTTCATTGTTTCATTTTATCATGGGTATGTGAAGTGCCGTGGTTCATCTTACACAATGATGATTGCTAAGCCAGATATGAGTCCTGAACGCCACACAGGCATTTGTAGGAAATCATGGTCAACTTTTGTATCTGTATCGTTTTTAACATTGTAAAAGATGTAAAATGTAGATGAATGTGTTGAGAATAATTAAAAAAACGAAATCCAAAGTATAACTTTGCCATAACATTTATTTCTTTTGCATCACACAAAATCCATGCCATTTCACATACATTACACAGAATCCATCAAAACGGCCAAACTTTCTTTACACCAAAACTTTCCCGACCGAGAGTCCCGACCGGGAAAGTTTTCCCGACCGAGAGTCCCGACCGAGAGTCCCGACCGAGACAGTTTTCCCAACCGAGAAAGTTTTCCCGACCGAGAGTCCCGACCGAGAAAGTTTTCCCGACCGAGATAGTTTTCCCGACCGAGAGAGTTTTCCCGACCGAGAGTCCCGACCGAGAAAGTTTTCCCGACCGAGAGTCCCGACCGAGAGACTTTTCCCGACCGAGAGTCCAAATGAGGAAGTTTTCAAACAGGCAGTGTGTTTCACAAACTCAGGCTGGTATTTTCAGATCAGCTGTCATTTTCATTGTTTCATTTTATCATGGGTATGTGAAATGTTGTGCCTTGGTTCATCTTACACAATGATGATTGCTAAGCCAGATATGAGTCCTGAACGCCACACAGGCATTTGTAGGAAATCATGGTCAACTTTTGTATCTGTATCGTTTTTAACATTGTAAAAGATGTAAAATGTAGATGAATGTGTTGAGAATAATAAAAAAAACGAAATCCAAAGTATAACTTTGACTTGACATTTATTTCTTTTGCATCACACAAAATCCATGCCATTTCACGTACATTACACAGAATCCATGAGAATGGGAAAGTTTTCCCGACCGAGAAAGTTTTCCCGACCGAGAGTCCCGACCGGGAAAGTTTTCCCGACCGAGAGTCCCGACCGAGAAAGTTTTCCCGACCGAGAAAGTTTTCCTGACCGAGAGTCCCGACCGAGAAAGTTTTCCCGACCGAGAGTCCCGACCGGGAAAGTTTTCCCGACCGAGAGTCCCGACCGAGAAAGTTTTCCCGACCGAGAGAGTTTTCCCGACCGAGAGTCCCGACCGAGAAAGTTTTCCCGACCGAGAGTCCCGACCGAGAGAGTTTTCCCGACCGAGAGTCCCGACCGAGAAAGTTTTCCCGACCGAGAGAGTTTTCCCGACCGAGAGTCCAAATGAGGAAGTTTTCAAACAGGCAGTGTGTTTCACAAACTCAGGCTGGTATTTTCAGATCAGCTGTCATTTTCATTGTTTCATTTTATCATGGGTATGTGAAATGTTGTGCCGTGGTTCATCTTACACAATGATGATTGCTAAGCCAGATATGAGTCCTGAACGCCACACAGGCATTTGTAGGAAATCATGGTCAACTTTTGTATGTGTATCTTTTTTAACATTGTAAAAGCTGTAAAATGTAGATGAATGTGTTGATAATCATAAAAAAAAACGAAATCCAAAGTATAACTTTGCCATAACATTTATTTCTTTTGCATCACACAAAATCCATGCCATTTCACATACATTACACAGAATCCATCAAAACGGCCAAACTTTCTTTACACCAAAACTTTCCCGACCGAGAGTCCCGACTGGGAAAGTTTTCCCGACCGAGAGTCCCGACCGAGAGTCCCGACCGAGACAGTTTTCCCAACCGAGAAAGTTTTCCCGACCGAGAGTCCCGACCGAGAAAGTTTTCCCGACCGAGATAGTTTTCCCGACCGAGAGAGTTTTCCCGACCGAGAGTCCCGACCGAGAAAGTTTTCCCGACCGAGAGTCCCGACCGAGAGAGTTTTCCTGACCGAGAGTCCCGACCGAGAAAGTTTTCCCGACCGAGAGTCCCGACCGAGAAATTTTTCCCGACCGAGAGTCCAAATGAGAAAGTTTTCAAACAGGCAGTGTGTTTCATAGACTCAGGCTGGTATTTTCAGACCAGCTGTCATTTTCATTGTTTCATTTTATCATGGGTATGTGAAATGTTGTGCCGTGGTTCATCTTGCACAATGATGAAACGCCACACAGGCCTACAAACGCCACACAAGCATTTGTAGGAAATCATGGTCAACTTCTGTATGTGTATCGTTTTTAACATTGTAAAAGATGTAAAATGTAGGTGATTGTGTTGAGAATAATAAAAAACGAAATCCAAAGTATTGCTTTCCCATGACATTTATTTCTTTTGCATCACACAAAATCCATGCCATTTCACGTACATTACACAGAATCCATCAAAACGGCAAACCTTTCTTTACACCAAAACTTTCCCGACCGAGGGAGTTTTCCCGACTGAGAGAGTTTTCCCGACCGAGAGTCCCGACCGAGAAAGTACATTTGGTGTACACATTTTAAATTTTGAGCTCGATGCACCAACTCAGTGGAGGTCTCTTCGAGCAAAGTATACTGATAGTTTGACCTTAACAGAGAGGGCAAGCTGTAGGCAAGAGCAAACCCAAGCGGAAGAAGAAATTGAAGCGATGCCCGAGCCTGTTGCAGACTCTGAAGAAGAGTCTTTAGCCACAGCAATAACTGCGTCTTTCAATAAACCTCAACCGGAGCCTCAGCCAGAGCCTTCAACTTCAACTTCCTCCGCGCTAGCCACTGTGGGGTCACATGGGACATGTGCTGACTTGTGTGTGTTGTTGTGAACTTAGACAGATGTACATGTTAAGCTGCGGACATGTTTCCTTTGAGGCATGCATCAAGGAGAACGTGAGGGTAACTGGGAAACGAATGTGTTTTATGTGTAAGGTAGAATGCGCATTTTATCGACCGGTGCACACCAGCTGCGTGTCAGATGTTACCTGCGTTGACTGTAACCAGCGCAGAGTGTACATGATGCTATGCGGTCACACGACCTGCGCGTGTGTGAACAAAGCTTGTTCAGAATGTAACACCAAACATACCGTGAGAAGTTTCTGTGAATGGATTGACAAACTAACAGCTTATCTGTGTGTATGATACATAAAAAACCTACTACAAGTATAGTAGATGTATTGCCATTACAAGTATTGCCATTATGAGTTTGGCTACTGCATCCAACATATTTTTGTATAATAAAGAACCACAAGTATTTCTACTACAAGTGTTATATTTGTGTATAATAAAAACTATTCTAAAATGGTGAATGTCAGTTACATTCTGTATAACATTCATTTATTGTACTGTGTAACAACATACATATTCAAATGTGATGGGCACAATCATTAACCACACAGTCTCTGTGTCTGCAAAGGCATCGGTTTATTGCAGTGTTTAAGAACATACAGATAAAATTGTACACAGTTAAGAAGAGAATAAACTAAACGCAAAGGGTATGTGATGGGCACAATCATTAACCACACAGTCTCTGTGTCTGCAAAGGCATCTGTTTATTGCAGCGTCTAACAACATACAGATACAATTGTGTGCAGTTGAGAAGAGCGTATTTTTTTTTAAAAAAAAGCAAAGCATACAGCTGTACACAAAAGAAAACAATACTTTGATCATAATGTAAAAGCAAACCGTACCGCTGTACACAAAAGACATCCAAGTGAACAACACTTTACATTTCCCAAAGTGACACTCGTGTACATGAGCTAGTTTTTTGGCGTGAGGCACTTGCTTTTCTTAAGAAGCTGGAGATCTGCGCAGCAGGGCATACTTGCGGTTGAAAAAACCTCGGTTGAACTAAGAGATCGAGTGGAGATGCTCTGCCTGGTGGTTAGTCGATCAAGATCGCAACGAAGCGATAACTTCCTTACGTGTCAAGTACAGTTGGTTCACAAGGATTTGCATTCGACTTCTTGTTGTTGATCAGAGGCAAGGGAACCACATTGAAATACGCAATCGGTGCAGACGACACGTACACACGATACATCCTATTGTCTACCGCGCAGTCGCCTCACCAGCTTACGTTCCCAGACATGCAATCGCTCGTACGTTATTGTATGAAGGATGTGAGCAAGCTTTCAGATGGCAAAGAAGACTACGACATGATCAGAGAACTGCAATGTCACCAGACTCAAAGCACCGATCAGATCAAGTTCTGTGATAAGCTCGAAGGCTTAAAACTGAGATCAGATCCGCATTGCGAGGTAATAGACCGGCGTACAGACCTCAGAGGGCCACCTGTCGTTCACAGGAATCTAAAACCTAGAATGCGTAATACAGACACAGTGTTCCCGAGGCTGGCGTCGGACAATCCGCCTGTTGTTCACAGAAGCGGGGCTGTACAACCTACGGATTTCAGAGCACCACCTGTTGACAGGGATCTAAATCCCAGGACGTGCAATAAAGACAGTGTTCCCGAGGTCGGCGTCAGACAATCCACCTGTCGTTCACAGAAACTTGAAGCCAAATAATGACAGTCCCACACTCTTCGCCGAAGCGACACCCCGGCCTCTGCCTGTTAGAAACACCAGCTCATCTGGAAAGGACCCTGTCGGATTCGGGGAGGGTTACACTTTGCTGGCAGCTTATTATAACTACGGGAAAAACGTGGAACAACAGTCCGAAGTGAACCAAGATCCAGTCAAACGCAACCGCCATGAAGACGGAGCACCTGTAGGATCCAGAATCCATCAGATACGTTACTGGACCCCTAAAGCTAAGGGTAGCATTAACGATCGTGAGCCCTACGAGTAAGAACACAGCTGTGACACGGACTCTTGATTCTCCCGCACCCATTGTATTAGTGTTTGTGAAGACACGTGAAGATAGAAGTGAAATGTTACACTTTTGTCTGTATGATATTGAACGACACAGTGCTGGCAAAGTATTACATTTCTTTATTTAGGTAAAGTTCACAAGTCAAGGTACATCACCAATACATGCAGGCTAGTTCGCTAACCAACAAGCTACGGGTTACCATTATTCCCAATATAGGTCGAGAATGTCCGAATGAGCTTAAAGTGGCGACAACGGGTCACCTTGAGGCGTCGTGCTATAAGACGTCGGGTTACACGACTAGGCCACGGTGCAAAGAATCCACGTCGCTAATATGTTGTATTTAGCATACTCAGTCAAAGCGAAGCCTCTGTTGATCACATCGACCAGCCAGTATGCATCCAACAGGTCTCATCACCCCAGTGATCCTGGTCTATGTGACATCGTGTGGAGCTACTTCAGAAGAAGGCCCATTCTGGATAGCTCTGTACAACTGTAACTAACGACTACATGTACATATTGAATGTGCACCAAATTTCAAGTAATAAGAGTGGATGAATTACTCAAATGTGATGCGGCTTATCGTAGGTGTGCTAATTGTGAAGTGCAACTTATTTCAAATAAACACCTTGTGTATACATGACAAATGGGCGTCAATGTGTTTCCTTACACATGCAGCCACAGATTATATAGCTGAAATTCATCTAAAAGGTGAGCGTTTCCAAGTGTCCAATGTGATGCACAACACCGCACACGAACATGAAATGTGAACACTTTTATTCAAGCAAGGTAGTTACAAGTATGCCACAACAGTTTATTTTTATTGCAATCAAGCGCACCCGATATAATCATAGGTCGGTCAGGAGAATCATACGGCGGTCGGAAGACCGAGCGCGGTGTCGATATTGAACTGTACAAAATATTGGCCTGCACGAAACTCGGAGAAAAATTTAAATGGGCGTGGTATCCACGGAGGGAAATGATGATGCACGGGGGGGCATACCATTAGGGACATGCGCAACAGGGGAGTGCGTTTTTAAAACGCCCCCCTGTGGCTGAATTTTTTTTTACAATATCAACAAACTGTCCATGTTTCAGGCGCTCGATCCCTTAACCCTTGTGCGCCCTGGACCAAAAAAAAAAAAAAAAGGGAGGGGGGGGGGGGGGGGTCACACAGACCCCGGCAGCGCAGACCCAGGTCTCGTCGCGAAACAGGGCCCCGGCTCGGGGTGGGGGCGGATGGGGCTCAGGTGGACCCCCTGCTATAGCGGGTCTCGTCACAGCGTCGGACAAAGGCACCTAATCGGCTGTAACCCTCCATCGATCGGGTAAGTTACGATGGCAAACCTTGGGGTCTGGAGGGACCCCCAAGCGCCAAGGCAACAACTCTCAACTTCACATCATCATCTTCATCATCATCATCATCGTCTCCTTCTCGAGAGTGTTCACGTAAACCGGCCTCAGTGAGGACCTCGGACTCTCCCTGCCTGCTAGTCCTCCTACCTCCTTCCTCTTGGTTCTCCTGCTCCTCGCAGGGTAGGGCTTAGCCTTACGGGCCCCGGGTTATGCGTAAACCGGCCTAAGTGAGGACCTCGGACGCCTCCTGCATCCCAGTCCTCCTACCTCCTGCTCCTCGGTTCTCCTGCTCCTCGCAGGGTAGGGCTTAGCCTTACGGGCCCCGGGTTACGCGTAAACCGGCCTAAGTGAGGACCTCGGACCTTCCATGCCTGCTGGTCCTCCTTCCTCCTTCTGCTCCATTCTCCTGCTCCTCGAAGGCGAGCACCTTGCCGGATGGGCCCCGGTTTACGCATAAACCGGCCTAAGTGAGGACTGGGGTAGCTCTCTACTCCGTGGGTACTCTGTGACCACTTAGTAATGGCGATGGGGTATTTCGCAACCCCAATGCACGTTCGTAAGTTACGATGGGAAACACTGGGGTCTGGAAGGACCCCCAAGCGCCACGGCAACAACTCTCAACTTCATATCATCATCTTCATCATCATCATCATCATCATCGTCTCCTTCTCGGCAGTGTTCGCGTAAACCAGCCTAAGTGGGGACCTCGGACTCTCCCTGCCTGCTAGTCCTCCTACTTCCTTCTGCTCCGTTCTGCTGCTCCTCGAAGGCAAGCACCTTGTCGGATGGGCCCCGGGTTATGCGTAAACCGGCCTAAGTGAGGACCTCGGACTCTCCCTGCCTCCAAGTCCTCCTTCCTCCTTCTGCTCCGTTCTCCTGCTCCTCACAGGGGAGCGTTTAGCCGGATGGGCCTCGGGTTACGCGTAAAAAGGCCTTCGACAGGAGCAGGGATGTTCTCTACTCCACGATTACTATGGGGTCAAAGCGTACCCACGATGGGGTATTCGCCACCCCAATACACATTCGTGAGTTACGATGGCAAACACTGGGGTCCGGAGAGACCCCGAACCGCCGGAGGAAACAACTCTCAACTTCACATCATCATCATCATCATCATCATCATCATCGTCGTCGTCGTCTCCTTCTCGGCAGTGTTCGCGTAAACGGGCCTAAGTGAGGACCTCGGACTCTCCCTGCCTCCAAGTCCTCCTTCCTCCTTCTGCTCCGTTCTCCTGCTCCTCACAGGGGAGCGTTTAGCCGGATGGGCCTCGGGTTACACGTAAACCGGCCTTCGAGAGGAGCAGGGATGTTTTCAACTCCACGATTACTATGGGGTCAAAGTGTACCCACGATGGGGTATTTCGCAACCCCAATACACATTCGTGAGTTACGATGGCAAACACTGGGGTCTGGAGAGACCCCGAACCGCCATTCGTGAGTTACGATGGCAAACACTGGGGTCCGGAGGGACCCCGAACCGCCGGAGGAAACAACTCTCAACTTTAGATCATCATCATCATCATCATCATCATCGTCGTCGTCTCCTTCTCGGCAGCGTTCGCGTAAATGGCCCTAAGTGAGGACCTCGGACTCTCCCTGCCTCCAAGTCCTCCTTCCTCCTTCTGCTCCGTTCTCCTGCTCCTCACAGGGGAGCGTTTAGCCGGATGGGCCTCGGGTTACGCGTAAAATGGCCTTCGACAGGAGCAGGGATGTTCTCTACTCCACGATTACTATGGGGTCAAAGCGTACCCACGATGGGGTATTTCGCAACCCCAATACACATTCGTAAGTTACGATGGCAAACACTGGGGTCTGGAGGGACCCCGAACCGCCATTCGAAAGTTACGATGGCAAACACTGGGGTCCGGAGGGACCCCGAACCGCCGGAGCAAACAACTCTCAACTTCAGATCATCATCATCATCATCATCATCATCATCATCAATGTCTCCTTCTCGGCAGTGTTCGCGTAAACCGGCCTAAGTGAGGACCTCGGACTCTCCCTGCCTCTCCATCCTGCGACCTCCTTCTGCTCCGTTCTCCTGCTCCTCGCAGGTGAGCGCTTTGCCGGATGGGCCTCGGGTTACGCGTAAATGGGCCTAAGTGAGGACCTCGGGCTCTCCGTTGCTCCTCGTCTTCCTTGCTCCTTCTCCATCATTCTCCTGCGCCTCGCTAGTGAAAGAGCAGCTGTTTGGCCTGCCTATTACGCGAACACCGCCCTCCAGTTGGACCTCGGGCTCTCCGTGCATCCTCGTCCTCCTTGCTCCCTCTACATCCTTGTCACGCTCCTCGTTAGAGTACGCTTAGCTTTGCAGAGGGCAGTGTTCGCGTAAACCAGCCTAAGCGAGGACCTCGGACGCCTCCTGCATCCCAGTCCTCCTACCTCCTGCTCCTCGGTTCTCCCTCTCCTCGCAGGGTAGGGCTTAGCCGGACGGGCCCCGGGTTACGCGTAAACCGGTCTAAGTGAGGACCTCGGACTCTCCCTGCCTGCTGGTCCTCCTTCCTCCTTCTGCTCCGTTCTCCTGCTCCTCGAAGGCGAGCACCTTGCCGGATGGGCCCCGGGTTACGCGTAAACCGGCCTAAGTAAGGACCGGTAGTGCTCTCTACTCCGTGGGTACACTGTGACCCCTTAGTAATGGCGATGGGGTATTTCACAACCCCAATGCACATTCGTAAGTTACGATGACAAACACTGGGGTCTGGAAGGACCCCGAACCGCCGGAGAAAAACAACTCTCAACTTTAGATCATCATCATCATCATCATCATCATCATCGTCGTCTCCTTCTCGGCAGTGTTCGCGTAAACCGGCCTAAGTGAGGACCTCGGACTCTCTTTGCCTCCTAGTCCTGCGACCTCCTTCTGCTCCGTTCTCCTGCTCCTCGCAGGTGAGCGCTTTGCCGGATGGGCCTTGGGTTACGCGTAAATGGGCCTGAGTGAGGACCTCGGGCTCTCCGTTGCTCCTCGTCTGCCTTGCTCCTTCTCCATCGTTCTCCTGCGCCTCGCTAGTGAAAGAGCAGCTGTTTGGTCTGCCTATTACGCGAACACCGCCCTCCGTTTGGACCTCGGGCTCTCCGTGCCTCCTCGTCCTCCTTGCTCCCTCTACATCCTTGTCCCGCTCCTCGCTAGAGTACGCTTAGGTTTGCAGAGGGCAGTGTTTCGCGAACACCCTCTTCGGTGAAGACCTTGGGATCTCCGTTGCTCCCCGTCTTCCTTGCCCCTTCTACATTACTCTCAAGTGCCTCGCTAGTGAAAGAGCAGCTGTTTGGCCTGCCTATTACGCGAACACCATCCTCCGTTTGGACTTCAGACACTCCTTGCCTCCTCCTCATCCTTGCTCCCTCTACATCATTCAGATGCTCCTCGCTAGCGTACGCTTAGGTCTCCGGAGGGCCGGTTTCGCGAACACCCCCCTTCGGTGAGGACCTCGGGCTTTCCGTGCCTCCGTGTCCTCCTTGCTTTCTCTCCATCATTCTCAAGTGCCTCGCTAGTGAAAGCGCAGCTGTTTGGCCTGCCCATTACGCGAACACCGCCCTCTGTTTATGCTCCTCGCTAGCATACGCTTATGTCTGCGGAGGGCCGGTTTCGCGAACACCCCCTTCGGTGAGGACCTCGGGATCTCCATTGCTCCGCGTCCTCCTTGCTCCTTCTCCTTCGTTCTCATGCGCCTCGCTAGTGAAAGAGAAGCTGTTTGGCCTGCCTAGTACACGAACACCGCCCTCGGTTTATGCTCCTCACGAGAGTAGGCTGAGGTCTGCGGAGGGCCTATTACGCGAACACCGCCCTCCAGTTGGACCTCGGGCTCTCCGTTGCTCCTCGTCCTCCTCGCTCCCTCTACATCGTTCTCAAGCGCCTCGCTAGTAAAAGAGAAGCTGTTTGGCCTGCCCATTACGCGAACACCGCCTTCCGTTTATGCTCCTCGCTAGCGTACGCTTATGTCTGCGGAGGGCCGGTTTCTTGAACACCGCCATCGGTGAGGACCTCTGGATCTCCTTTGCTCCTCGTCCTCCCTGCTCCCTCTCCTTTGTTCTCATGCACCTCGCTAGTGAAAGACAAGCTGTTTGGCCTGCCTATTACGCGAACACTGCCCTCCAGTTGGACCTCGGGCTCTCCGTGCCTCCGTGTCCTCCTTGCTTTCTTTCCATCATTCTCAAGTGCCTCGCTAGTGAAAGAGCAGCTGTTTGGCCTGCCTATTACGCAAACACCGCCCTCCATTTGGACCTCGGGCTCTCCGTGCCTCCGTGTCCTCCTTGCTTTCTTTCCATCATTCTCAAGTGCCTCGCTAGTAAAAGTGCAGCTGTTTGGCCTGCCCATTACGCGAACACCGCCCTCCGTTTATGCTCCTCGCTAGCGTACGCTTATGTCTGCGGAGGGCCGGTTTCGCGAACACCCTCTTCGGTGAGGACCTCGGGATCTCCGTTGCTCCTCGTCCTCCTTGCTCCCTCTACATCGTTCTCAAGTGCCTCGCTAGTGAAAGCGAAGCTGTTTTGCCTGCCTATTACGTGAACACCGCCCTCCAGTTGGACCTCGGGCTCTCCGTGTCTCCTCCTCCTCCTTGCTCCCTCTCATTGTTCTCAAGTGCCTCGCTAGTGAAAGAGCAGCCGTTTGGCCTACCCATTACGTGAACATGGCCCTCCATTTATGCTCCTCGCGAGCGTACGCTTAGGCCTGCGGATGGCCGGTTTCGCGAACACCGCCCTCTAGTTGGACCTCGGGCTCTCCGTTTCTCCTCGTACTCCTTACTCCCTCTACATCTTTCTCAAGCGCCTCGCTAGTGAAAGAGCAGCTCTGTGGCCTGCCTACTACGCGAACACCGCCCTCCGTTTGGACTTCAGACACTCCTTGCCTCCTCCTCATCCTTGCTCCCTCTACATCGTTCTCAAGTGCCTCGGTAGCGTACGCTTAGGTCTGCGGAGGGCGGGTTACGCGAACACCACCATTTTTGAGGAACCCAGTACCTCCTACACACACACACACACACACACACAGACACACACACACACACACACACACGAGGCAGTGAGGAGGAGAAGGAGGTTGTTGCTACGCCTGCGTCGCAAAACCAGGGCTCATTGTGTGCGCGCCCGGAGTAGCTACGGGGAAACACGTGGGACAACCGACCAGTTTGGGGTCATGGTTTATTCAACGCGTATTTTCAGTGTGGTTTAACTTGGTAATCTGATCTGAAAGACTTTCCCTGAATGTGCCTTAATTTCACCTCTTTTTCCTTTCTCCTTTTCTTAGCTTACTGAAAATGTTGGCGACCAAAGGCCGGATTCAGGGACGTGTGCTGCTTGTGCTACTCGCGTTACGTGGGCAAACTGCTCGCTGTCATCATCGATACAAAGGTAAAGTGCAATCCCAGGGTTGTGTGCTGCTTGTGGTACTCGCTTTATGTAGACAAACTGCTTGCTGTCAACATCGATACAAAGATAACAAAAGAATAGCCTAGTGTAACGTAGTGTTTCATGTTTTGTTTTGTTTTTTTCTAGAATGATTCAAATGTAACCATCGTTTCCCCAACCCCGCAGGCTCTGCGACCCGTGAAGAACTGAGACTCCTTCTGGTCGGTAAAACAGGCTTGAGAAAGAGTGCGTCCGGAAACACCATCCTGGGGGATGCGTACGCTTTCAAAGAGGACGTTTCGCCCGAGTCTCTCACCGACAGCTGTCTCAGAAAAGAGGCAGAGGGCGACAAACTGGTGGGAGAGGATGTGGTGAAAATCGGCCAGCTGCGGCTGGTCACAGAGTGTTACAAAGGAGATAACTGAGATTCGTTTGTAACAAAAGGCTGATTCTTTCAATGCACGCATCCTACGGTGAGATTTATATCATGTATTCACAGCCACCAGAGGCGCTGTACAGCACCGAGTGCCTGAAACACAGACAGTTTGTTGATATTTTTTTAATGTAAACCTTCTTTTTTTTTCATGTAAACCTGTTCTTGACATATCTACTGAGATTCGTTTGTCTTGAAAGGCTGATTCAACCCCGTTGTTGACTTTTATTTTGCCTTCCAGATTGCCTCAGTTGTATCGTGAGTGTAATTTCAAATAAAATAAAATAAAACTCAGAAGCATCTGTGTGTTGTATTCTTCTTCTTCTTCTTCTTCTTCTTCTCATTATTATTATTATTATTATTATTATTATTATTATTATTATTATTATCATTATTATTATTATTATTGTGATTATGCTTCATTTTCATGTACTGGGGTATCAATGACCCCCATGGTGCCACAGCAGCTTCTGTGTGTGGTCCCCAAGTGCTACGTTTTCTTTCCCGATCCCCTGACGAACCCATTAGAATCGCTCTGGGGCACTCTTCGACCCCAAATGATCATTCTGTTTTTTTTTAACATTTTCATTCACCGGTCTCTACTGAGGTTGGGGTACTCTGGGACACCCGGGGTCTGGGGCTGCCCCGAAGGGAAGCATGAGGGTTAACATTTTCATTCACCGGTCTCTACTGAGGGTGGGGTACTCTGAGACCCCCGGGGTCTGGGGCTGCCCCGAAGGGGAGCATGAGGGTTAACAGCGGCCTCCCATGGACGAACGCCATAGAGCCTGCCCGAAACTAGGAGAAAAATTGAAACGGGAGTGGCATCCGGGGAGGGAAACGTGGGTGTACGGGGCGCGGGAGCCAACACTGATGCACGGCCTGTGAAATACGACCCAGTGGAGAAGGCGACGTGAGAGGATAGCGCTTGTATTACGCGAAACTCCCTGGCTTGTGGAGGACAGATGTGTGATAAGCATGAACACAGGCTCATGAACACAAGCTCATGAACACAGGCGCAGGTCTCATGGAGAGGGTCTGAAATTGAGTCTCATGCGCTGAATAAAAAAAAAATAACAAAAACAAATTAAGCAAGGTGAAATTGTATGCAATCTTTATATATGCAGGGCAGTGAAATATCACAAAGTACAATGCTGACTAGTACAACAAGTAACATTAGGCCGGGATTGATGTTGGGTTGTTTTTTTTTTTGGGGGGGGGGGGTGTTGTGCAAAACACACACGGAACAGAGTGTGGTGGAGGCTGGGACACGGACAGAGCACAGCTTTCGCGTAGCTTGCGTGTCGCTTCACCGTATTGTCTGTTACCACACGCGGGAGCCAACATTGATGCGCGGCCTGTGAAATACGACCCAGTGGAGAAGGCGACGTGAGAGGATAGCGCTTGTATTACGCGAAAATCCCTGGCTTGTGGAGGACAGATGTGTGATAAGCATGAACACAGGCTCATGAACACAGGCTCATGAACACAAGCTCATGAACACAGGCGCAGGTCTCATGGAGAGGGTCTGAAATTGAGTCTCATGCGCTGAATAAAAAAAAAAATAACAAAAACAAATTAAGCAAGGTGAAATTGTATGCAATCTTTATATATGCAGGGCAGTGAAATATCACAAAGTACAATGCTGACTAGTACAACAAGTAACATTAGGCCGGGATTGATAATGGGTTGTTTTTTTTGGGGGGGGGTGTTGTGCAAAACACACACGGAACAGAGTGTGGTGGAGGCTGGGCGACGGACAGAGCACAGCTTTCGCGTAGCTTGCGTGTCGCTTCACCGTATTGTCTGTTACCACACGCGGGAGCCAACCCTGATGCTCGGCCTGTGAAATGCGACCCAGGGGTACTCTGGGACCCCCGGGGTCCGGAGCTGCCCCGAAGGGGAGCACGAGGGTTTTCCCGACCGAGAGTCCCGACCGAGAGAGAGTTTTCCCGACCGAGAGTCCCGACCGAGAAAGTTTTCCCGACCGAGAGTCCCGACCGAGAGTCCCGACCGAGAAAGTTTTCCCGACCGAGAGTCCCGACCGAGAGACTTTTCCCGACCGAGAGTCCCGACCGAGAGACTTTTCCCGACCGAGAGACTTTTCCCGACCGAGAGTCGCGACCGAGAGACTTTTCCCGACCGAGAGACTTTTCCCGACCGAGAGTCCAAATGAGGAAGTTTTCAAACAGGCAGTGTGTTTCACAAACTCAGGCTGGTATTTTCAGATCAGCTGTCATTTTCATTGTTTCATTTTATCATGGGTATGTGAAATGTTGTGCCTTGGTTCATCTTACACAATGATGATTGCTAAGCCAGATATGAGTCCTGAACGCCACACAGGCATTTGTAGGAAATCATGGTCAACTTTTGTATCTGTATCGTTTTTAACATTGTAAAAGATGTAAAATGTAGATGAATGTGTTGAGAATAATAAAAAAAACGAAATCCAAAGTATAACTTTGACTTGACATTTATTTCTTTTGCATCACACAAAATCCATGCCATTTCACGTACATTACACAGAATCCATGAGAATGGGAAAGTTTTCCCGACCGAGAAAGTTTTCCCGACCGAGAGTCCCGACCGGGAAAGTTTTCCCGACCGAGAGTCCCGACCGAGAAAGTTTTCCCGACCGAGAAAGTTTTCCTGACCGAGAGTCCCGACCGAGAAAGTTTTCCCGACCGAGAGTCCCGACCGGGAAAGTTTTCCCGACCGAAAGTCCCGACCGAGAAAGTTTTCCCGACCGAGAGAGTTTTCCCGACCGAGAGTCCCGACCGAGAAAGTTTTCCCGACCGAGAGTCCCGACCGAGAGAGTTTTCCCGACCGAGAGTCCCGACCGAGAAAGTTTTCCCGACCGAGAGAGTTTTCCCGACCGAGAGTCAAAATGAGGAAGTTTTCAAACAGGCAGTGTGTTTCACAAACTCAGGCTGGTATTTTCAGATCAGCTGTCATTTTCATTGTTTCATTTTATCATGGGTATGTGAAATGTTGTGCCGTGGTTCATCTTACACAATGATGATTGCTAAGCCAGATATGAGTCCTGAACGCCACACAGGCATTTGTAGGAAATCATGGTCAACTTTTGTATCTGTATCGTTTTTAACATTGTAAAAGATGTAAAATGTAGATGAATGTGTTGAGAATAATTAAAAAAACGAAATCCAAAGTATAACTTTGACTTGACATTTATTTCTTTTGCATCACACAAAATCCATGCCATTTCACGTACATTACACAGAATCCATGAGAATGGGAAAGTTTTCCCGACCGGGAAAGTTTTCCCGACCGAGAGTCCCGACCGAGAGTCCCGACCGAGACAGTTTTCCCAACCGAGAAAGTTTTCCCGACCGAGAGTCCCGACCGAGAAAGTTTTCCCGACCGAGAGAGTTTTCCCGACCGAGAGTCCCGACCGAGAAAGCTTTCCCGACCGAGAGTCCCGACCGAGAGAGTTTTCCCGACCGAGAGTCCCGACCGAGAAATTTTTCCCGACCGAGAGTCCAAATGAGAAAGTTTTCAAACAGGCAGTGTGTTTCATAGACTCAGGCTGGTATTTTCAGACCAGCTGTCATTTTCATTGTTTCATTTTATCATGGGTATGTGAAATGTTGTGCCGTGGTTCATCTTGCACAATGATGAAACGCCACACAGGCCTACAAACGCCACACAAGCATTTGTAGGAAATCATGGTCAACTTGTGTATGTGTATCGTTTTTAACATTGTAAAAGATGTAAAATGTAGGTGATTGTGTTGAGAATAATAAAAAACGAAATCCAAAGTATTGCTTTCCCATGACATTTATTTCTTTTGCATCACACAAAATCCATGCCATTTCACGTACATTACACAGAATCCATCAAAACGGCAAACCTTTCTTTACACAAAAACTTTCCCGACCGAGGGAGTTTTCCCGACCGAGAGAGTTTTCCCGACCGAGAGTCCCGACCGAGAAAGTACATTTGGTGTACACATTTTAAATTTTGAGCTCGATGCACCAACTCAGTGGAGGTCTCTTCGAGCAAAGTATACTGATAGTTTGACCTTAACAGAGAGGGCAAGCTGTAGGCAAGAGCAAACCCAAGCGGAAGAAGAAATTGAAGCGATGCCCGAGCCTGTTGCAGACTCTGAAGAAGAGTCTTTAGCCACAGCAATAACTGCGTCTTTCAATAAACCTCAACCGGAGCCTCAGCCAGAGCCTTCAACTTCAACTTCCTCGGTCCTAGCCACTGTGGGGTCACATGGGACATGTGCTGACTTGTGTGTGTTGTTGTGAACTTAGACAGATGTACATGTTAAGCTGCGGACATGTTTCCTTTGAGGCATGCATCAAGGAGAACGTGAGGGTAACTGGGAAACGAATGTGTTTTATGTGTAAGGTAGAATGCGCATTTTATCGACCGGTGCACACCAGCTGCGTGTCAGATGTTACCTGCGTTGACTGTAACCAGCGCAGAGTGTACATGATGCTATGCGGTCACACGACCTGCGCGTGTGTGAACAAAGCTTGTTCAGAATGTAACACCAAACATACCGTGAGAAGTTTCTGTGAATGGATTGACAAACTAACAGCTTATCTGTGTGTATGATACATAAAAAACCTACTACAAGTATAGTAGATGTATTGCCATTACAAGTATTGCCATTATGAGTTTGGCTACTGCATCCAACATATTTTTGTATAATAAAGAACCACAAGTATTTCTACTACAAGTGTTATATTTGTGTATAATAAAAACTATTCTAAAATGGTGAATGTCAGTTACATTCTGTATAACATTCATTTATTGTACTGTGTAACAACATACATATTCAAATGTGATGGGCACAATCATTAACCACACAGTCTCTGTGTCTGCAAAGGCATCGGTTTATTGCAGTGTTTAAGAACATACAGATAAAATTGTACACAGTTAAGAAGAGCATAAACTAAACGCAAAGGGTATGTGATGGGCACAATCATTAACCACACAGTCTCTGTGTCTGCAAAGGCATCTGTTTATTGCAGCGTCTAACAACATACAGATACAATTGTGTGCAGTTGAGAAGAGCGTATTTTTTTTTAAAAAAAAGCAAAGCATACAGCTGTACACAAAAGAAAACAATACTTTGATCATAATGTAAAAGCAAACCGTACCGCTGTACACAAAAGACATCCAAGTGAACAACACTTTACATTTCCCAAAGTGACACTCGTGTACATGAGCTAGTTTTTTGGCGTGAGGCACTTGCTTTTCTTAAGAAGCTGGAGATCTGCGCAGCAGGGCATACTTGCGGTTGAAAAAACCTCGGTTGAACTAAGAGATCGAGTGGAGATGCTCTGCCTGGTGGTTAGTCGATCAAGATCGCAACGAAGCGATAACTTCCTTACGTGTCAAGTACAGTTGGTTCACAAGGATTTGCATTCGACTTCTTGTTGTTGATCAGAGGCAAGGGAACCACATTGAAATACGCAATCGGTGCAGACGACACGTACACACGATACATCCTATTGTCTACCGCGCAGTCGCCTCACCAGCTTACGTTCCCAGACATGCAATCGCTCGTACGTTATTGTATGAAGGATGTGAGCAAGCTTTCAGATGGCAAAGAAGACTACGACATGATCAGAGAACTGCAATGTCACCAGACTCAAAGCACCGATCAGATCAAGTTCTGTGATAAGCTCGAAGGCTTAAAACTGAGATCAGATCCGCATTGCGAGGTAATAGACCGGCGTACAGACCTCAGAGGGCCACCTGTCGTTCACAGGAATCTAAAACCTAGAATGCGTAATACAGACACAGTGTTCCCGAGGCTGGCGTCGGACAATCCGCCTGTTGTTCACAGAAGCGGGGCTGTACAACCTACGGATTTCAGAGCACCACCTGTTGACAGGGATCTAAATCCCAGGACGTGCAATAAAGACAGTGTTCCCGAGGTCGGCGTCAGACAATCCACCTGTCGTTCACAGAAACTTGAAGCCGAATAATGACAGTCCCACACTCTTCGCCGAAGCGACACCCCGGCCTCTGCCTGTTAGAAACACCAGCTCATCTGGAAAGGACCCTGTCGGATTCGGGGAGGGTTACACTTTGCTGGCAGCTTATTATAACTACGGGAAAAACGTGGAACAACAGTCCGAAGTGAACCAAGATCCAGTCAAACGCAACCGCCATGAAGACGGAGCACCTGTAGGATCCGGAATCCATCAGATACGTTACTGGACCCCTAAAGCTAAGGGTAGCATTAACGATCGTGAGCCCTACGAGTAAGAACACAGCTGTGACACGGACTCTTGATTCTCCCGCACCCATTGTATTAGTGTTTGTGAAGACACGTGAAGATAGAAGTGAAATGTTACACTTTTGTCTGTATGATATTGAACGACACAGTGCTGGCAAAGTATTACATTTCTTTATTTAGGTAAAGTTCACAAGTCAAGGTACATCACCAATACATGCAGGCTAGTTCGCTAACCAACAAGCTACGGGTTACCATTATTCCCAATATAGGTCGAGAATGTCCGAATGAGCTTAAAGTGGCGACAACGGGTCACCTTGAGGCGTCGTGCTATAAGACGTCGGGTTACACGACTAGGCCACGGTGCAAAGAATCCACGTCGCTAATATGTTGTATTTAGCATACTCAGTCAAAGCGAAGCCTCTGTTGATCACATCGACCAGCCAGTATGCATCCAACAGGTCTCATCACCCCAGTGATCCTGGTCTATGTGACATCGTGTGGAGCTACTTCAGAAGAAGGCCCATTCTGGATAGCTCTGTACAACTGTAACTAACGACTACATGTACATATTGAATGTGCACCAAATTTCAAGTAATAAGAGTGGATGAATTACTCAAATGTGATGCGGCTTATCGTAGGTGTGCTAATTGTGAAGTGCAACTTATTTCAAATAAACACCTTGTGTATACATGACAAATGAGCGTCAATGTGTTTCCTTACACATGCAGCCACAGATTATATAGCTGAAATTCATCTAAAAGGTGAGTGTTTCCAAGTGTCCAATGTGATGCACAACACCGCACACGAACATGAAATGTGAACACTTTTATTCAAGCAAGGTAGTTACAAGTATGCCACAACAGTTTATTTTTATTGCAATCAAGCGCACCCGATATAATCATAGGTCGGTCAGGAGAATCATACGGCGGTCGGAAGACCGAGCGCGGTGTCGATATTGAACTGTACAAAATATTGGCCTGCACGAAACTAGGAGAAAAATTTAAATGGGCGTGGTATCCACGGAGGGAAATGATGATGCACGGGGGGGCATACCATTAGGGACATGCGCAACAGGGGAGTGCGTTTTTAAAACGCCCCCCTGTGGCTGAATTTTTTTTTACAATATCAACAAACTGTCCATGTTTCAGGCGCTCGATCCCTTAACCCTTGTGCGCCCTGGACCAAAAAAACTAAAAAAAGGGAGGGGGGGGGGGGGGGGGGGGGTCACACAGACCCCGGCAGCGCAGACCCAGGTCTCGTCGCGAAACAGGGCCCCGGCTCGGGGTGGGGGCGGATGGGGCTCAGGTGGACCCCCTGCTATAGCGGGTCTCGTCACAGCGTCGGACAAAGGCACCTAATCGGCTGTAACCCTCCATCGATCGGGTAAGTTACGATGGCAAACCTTGGGGTCTGGAGGGACCCCCAAGCGCCAAGGCAACAACTCTCAACTTCACATCATCATCTTCATCATCATCATCATCGTCTCCTTCTCGAGAGTGTTCACGTAAACCGGCCTCAGTGAGGACCTCGGACTCTCCCTGCCTGCTAGTCCTCCTACCTCCTTCCTCTTGGTTCTCCTGCTCCTCGCAGGGTAGGGCTTAGCCTTACGGGCCCCGGGTTACGCGTAAACCGGCCTAAGTGAGGACCTCGGACGCCTCCTGCATCCCAGTCCTCCTACCTCCTGCTCCTCGGTTCTCCTGCTCCTCGCAGGGTAGGGCTTAGCCTTACGGGCCCCGGGTTACGCGTAAACCGGCCTAAGTGAGGACCTCGGACCTTCCATGCCTGCTGGTCCTCCTTCCTCCTTCTGCTCCATTCTCCTGCTCCTCGAAGGCGAGCACCTTGCCGGATGGGCCCCGGTTTACGCATAAACCGGCCTAAGTGAGGACTGGGGTAGCTCTCTACTCCGTGGGTACTCTGTGACCACTTAGTAATGGCGATGGGGTATTTCGCAACCCCAATGCACGTTCGTAAGTTACGATGGGAAACACTGGGGTCTGGAAGGACCCCCAAGCGCCACGGCAACAACTCTCAACTTCATATCATCATCTTCATCATCATCATCATCATCATCATCATCGTCTCCTTCTCGGCAGTGTTCGCGTAAACCAGCCTAAGTGAGGACCTCGGACTCTCCCTGCCTGCTAGTCCTCCTACCTCCTTCTGCTCCGTTCTGCTGCTCCTCGAAGGCAAGCACCTTGTCGGATGGGCCCCGGGTTATGCGTAAACCGGCCTAAGTGAGGACCTCGGACTCTCCCTGCCTCCAAGTCCTCCTTCCTCCTTCTGTTCCGTTCTCCTGCTCCTCACAGGGGAGCGTTTAGCCGGATTGGCCTCGGGTTACGCGTAAACCGGCCTTCGAGAGGAGCAGGGATGTTCTCTACTCCACGATTACTATGGGGTCAAAGCGTACCCACGATGGGGTATTTCGCCACCCCAATACACATTCGTGAGTTACGATGGCAAACACTGGGGTCCGGAGAGACCCCGAACCGCCGGAGGAAACAACTCTCAACTTCACATCATCATCATCATCGTCGTCTCCTTCTCGGCAGTGTTCGCGTAAACGGGCCTAAGTGAGGACCTCGGACTCTCCCTGCCTCCAAGTCCTCCTTCCTCCTTCTGCTCCGTTCTCCTGCTCCTCACAGGGGAGCGTTTAGCCGGATGGGCCTCGGGTTACACGTAAACCGGCCTTCGAGAGGAGCAGGGATGTTTTCAACTCCACGATTACTATGGGGTCAAAGTGTACCCACGATGGGGTATTTCGCAACCCCAATACACATTCGTGAGTTACGATGGCAAACACTGGGGTCTGGAGAGACCCCGAACCGGCATTCGTGAGTTACGATGGCAAACACTGGGCTCCGGAGGGACCCCGAACCGCCGGAGGAAACAACTCTCAACTTTAGATCATCATCATCATCATCATCATCGTCATCGTCGTCGTCTCCTTCTCGGCAGTGTTCGCGTAAATGGCCCTAAGTGAGGACCTCGGACTCTCCCTGCCTCTCCATCCTGCGACCTCCTTCTGCTCCGTTCTCCTGCTCCTCGCAGGTGAGCGCTTTGCCGGATGGGCCTCGGGTTACGCGTAAATGGGCCTAAGTGAGGACCTCGGGCTCTCCGTTGCTCCTCGTCTTCCTTGCTCCTTCTCCATCATTCTCCTGCGCCTCGCTAGTGAAAGAGCAGCTGTTTGGCCTGCCTATTACGCGAACACCGCCCTCCAGTTGGACCTCGGGCTCTCCGTGCATCCTCGTCCTCCTTGCTCCCTCTACATCCTTGTCACGCTCCTCGTTAGAGTACGCTTAGCTTTGCAGAGGGCAGTGTTCGCGTAAACCAGCCTAAGCGAGGACCTCGGACGCCTCCTGCATCCCAGTCCTCCTACCTCCTGCTCCTCGGTTCTCCCTCTCCTCGCAGGGTAGGGCTTAGCCGGACGGGCCCCGGGTTACGCGTAAACCGGTCTAAGTGAGGACCTCGGACTCTCCCTGCCTGCTGGTCCTCCTTCCTCCTTCTGCTCCGTTCTCCTGCTCCTCGAAGGCGAGCACCTTGCCGGATGGGCCCCGGGTTACGCGTAAACCGGCCTAAGTAAGGACCGGTAGTGCTCTCTACTCCGTGGGTACACTGTGACCCCTTAGTAATGGCGATGGGGTATTTCACAACCCCAATGCACATTCGTAAGTTACGATGACAAACACTGGGGTCTGGAAGGACCCCGAACCGCCGGAGAAAAACAACTCTCAACTTTAGATCATCATCATCATCATCATCATCATCATCGTCGTCTCCTTCTCGGCAGTGTTCGCGTAAACCGGCCTAAGTGAGGACCTCGGACTCTTTGCCTCCTAGTCCTGCGACCTCCTTCTGCTCCGTTCTCCTGCTCCTCGCAGGTGAGCGCTTTGCCGGATGGGCCTTGGGTTACGCGTAAATGGGCCTGAGTGAGGACCTCGGGCTCTCCGTTGCTCCTCGTCTGCCTTGCTCCTTCTCCATCGTTCTCCTGCGCCTCGCTAGTGAAAGAGCAGCTGTTTGGACCTCGGGCTCTCCGTGCCTCCTCGTCCTCCTTGCTCCCTCTACATCCTTGTCCCGCTCCTCGCTAGAGTACGCTTAGGTTTGCAGAGGGTGGGTTTCGCGAACACCCTCTTCGGTGAAGACCTTGGGATCTCCGTTGCTCCCCGTCTTCCTTGCCCCTTCTACATTACTCTCAAGTGCCTCGCTAGTGAAAGAGCAGCTGTTTGGCCTGCCTATTACGCGAACACCATCCTCCGTTTGGACTTCAGACACTCCTTGCCTCCTCCTCATCCTTGCTCCCTCTACATCATTCAGATGCTCCTCGCTAGCGTACGCTTAGGTCTCCGGAGGGCCGGTTTCGCGAACACCCCCCTTCGGTGAGGACCTCGGGCTTTCCGTGCCTCCGTGTCCTCCTTGCTTTCTCTCCATCATTCTCAAGTGCCTCGCTAGTGAAAGCGCAGCTGTTTGGCCTGCCCATTACGCGAACACCGCCCTCTGTTTATGCTCCTCGCTAGCATACGCTTATGTTTGCGGAGGGCCGGTTTCGCGAACACCCCCTTCGGTGAGGACCTCGGGATCTCCATTGCTCCGCGTCCTCCTTGCTCCTTCTCCTTCGTTCTCATGCGCCTCGCTAGTGAAAGAGAAGCTGTTTGGCCTGCCTAGTACACGAACACCGCCCTCGGTTTATGCTCCTCACGAGAGTAGGCTGAGGTCTGCGGAGGGCCTATTACGCGAACACCGCCCTCCAGTTGGACCTCGGGCTCTCCGTTGCTCCTCGTCCTCCTCGCTCCCTCTACATCGTTCTCAAGCGCCTCGCTAGTAAAAGAGAAGCTGTTTGGCCTGCCCATTACGCGAACACCGCCCTCCGTTTATGCTCCTCGCTAGCGTACGCTTATGTCTGCGGAGGGCCGGTTTCTTGAACACCGCCATCGGTGAGGACCTCTGGATCTCCTTTGCTCCTCGTCCTCCCTGCTCCCTCTCCTTTGTTCTCATGCACCTCGCTAGTGAAAGACAAGCTGTTTGGCCTGCCTATTACGCGAACACTGCCCTCCAGTTGGACCTCGGGCTCTCCGTGCCTCCGTGTCCTCCTTGCTTTCTTTCCATCATTCTCAAGTGCCTCGCTAGTGAAAGAGCAGCTGTTTGGCCTGCCTATTACGCAAACACCGCCCTCCATTTGGACCTCGGGCTCTCCGTGCCTCCGTGTCCTCCTTGCTTTCTTTCCATCATTCTCAAGTGCCTCGCTAGTAAAAGTGCAGCTGTTTGGCCTGCCCATTACGCGAACACCGCCCTCCGTTTATGCTCCTCGCTAGCGTACGCTTATGTCTGCGGAGGGCCGGTTTCGCGAACACCCTCTTCGGTGAGGACCTCGGGATCTCCGTTGCTCCTCGTCCTCCTTGCTCCCTCTACATCGTTCTCAAGTGCCTCGCTAGTGAAAGCGAAGCTGTTTTGCCTGCCTATTACGTGAACACCGCCCTCCAGTTGGACCTCGGGCTCTCCGTGTCTCCTCCTCCTCCTTGCTCCCTCTCATTGTTCTCAAGTGCCTCGCTAGTGAAAGAGCAGCCGTTTGGCCTACCCATTACGTGAACATGGCCCTCCATTTATGCTCCTCGCGAGCGTACGCTTAGGCCTGCGGATGGCCGGTTTCGCGAACACCGCCCTCTAGTTGGACCTCGGGCTCTCCGTTTCTCCTCGTACTCCTTACTCCCTCTACATCTTTCTCAAGCGCCTCGCTAGTGAAAGAGCAGCTCTGTGGCCTGCCTACTACGCGAACACCGCCCTCCGTTTGGACTTCAGACACTCCTTGCCTCCTCCTCATCCTTGCTCCCTCTACATCGTTCTCAAGTGCCTCGGTAGCGTACGCTTAGGTCTGCGGAGGGCGGGTTACGCGAACACCACCATTTTTGAGGAACCCAGTACCTCCTACACACACACACACACACACACACACACACACACACACACGAGGCAGTGAGGAGGAGAAGGAGGTTGTTGCTACGCCTGCGTCGCGAAACCAGGGCTCATTGTGTGCGCGCCCGGAGTAGCTACGGGGAAACACGTGGGACAACCGACCAGTTTGGGGTCATGGTTTATTCAACGCGTATTTTCAGTGTGGTTTAACTTGGTAATCTGATCTGAAAGACTTTCCCTGAATGTGCCTTAATTTCACCTCTTTTTCCTTTCTCCTTTTCTTAGCTTACTGAAAATGTTGGCGACCAAAGGCCGGATTCAGGGACGTGTGCTGCTTGTGCTACTCGCGTTACGTGGGCAAACTGCTCGCTGTCATCATCGATACAAAGGTAAAGTGCAATCCCAGGGTTGTGTGCTGCTTGTGGTACTCGCTTTATGTAGACAAACTGCTTGCTGTCAACATCGATACAAAGATAACAAAAGAATAGCCTAGTGTAACGTAGTGTTTCATGTTTTGTTTTGTTTTTTTCTAGAATGATTCAAATGTAACCATCGTTTCCCCAACCCCGCAGGCTCTGCGACCCGTGAAGAACTGAGACTCCTTCTGGTCGGTAAAACAGGCTCGAGAAAGAGTGCGTCCGGAAACACCATCCTGGGGGATGCGTACGCTTTCAAAGAGGACGTTTCGCCCGAGTCTCTCACCGACAGCTGTCTCAGAAAAGAGGCAGAGGGCGACAAACTGGTGGGAGAGGATGTGGTGAAAATCGGCCAGCTGCGGCTGGTCACAGAGTGTTACAAAGGAGATAACTGAGATTCGTTTGTAACAAAAGGCTGATTCTTTCAATGCACGCATCCTACGGTGAGATTTATATCATGTATTCACAGCCACCAGAGGCGCTGTACAGCACCGAGTGCCTGAAACAGACAGTTTGTTGATATTTTTTTAATGTAAACCTTCTTTTTTTTTCATGTAAACCTGTTCTTGACATATCTACTGAGATTCGTTTGTCTTGAAAGGCTGATTCAACCCCGTTGTTGACTTTTATTTTGCCTTCCAGATTGCCTCAGTTGTATCGTGAGTGTAATTTCAAATAAAATAAAATAAAACTCAGAAGCATCTGTGTGTTGTATTCTTCTTCTTCTTCTTCTTCTTCTTCTTCTCATTATTATTATTATTATTATTATTATTATTATTATCATTATTATTATTATTATTGTGATTATGCTTCATTTTCATGTACTGGGGTATCAATGACCCCCATGGTGCCACAGCAGCTTCTGTGCGTGGTCCCCAAGTGCTACGTTTTCTTTCCCGATCCCCTGACGAACCCATTAGAATCGCTCTGGGGCACTCTTCGACCCCAAATGATCATTCTGTTTTTTTTTAACATTTTCATTCACCGGTCTCTACTGAGGTTGGGGTACTCTGGGACACCCGGGGTCTGGGGCTGCCCCGAAGGGAAGCATGAGGGTTAACATTTTCATTCACCGGTCTCTACTGAGGGTGGGGTACTCTGAGACCCCCGGGGTCTGGGGCTGCCCCGAAGGGGAGCATGAGGGTTAACTTCTAGGGCCGGTGTCCTGCAGGTTTTAGATGTGTCCTTGTCCAATACAGCTGATTTAAATGGCTAAAAAACCTCCTCAACATGTCTTGAAGTTCTCCAGTGGCCTGGTATTGAACTAATCATTTGATTCAGGTGTGTTGAAACAGGATGATATCTAAAACCTGCAGGACACTGGCCCTCGAGGCGTGGAGTTCGACACCCCTGATCTAAGTGAAGAGCAGATTACCTGTATATTGAGTAGGGTCTGAATGCGGCCAACATTCTCAGCCCTGTTGGGTCTGCACTTCCACAGGCCCGCTAGTTCAGATACTCATCACCCATGAAGAACGCAAGACAACGACGTAAACTTGCTAGAAAGGGAAGGCTGGCCGGAACCAAGCTCTTGGAGCTGAACGCTCCTCACCTGTCTCCTAGCCAACTTCAAATAAACAGCCTTCCTTGCAGCCTTTTATTCTGAGAATACAAGGACCACCCATTGTAAAAAAAAAACTATGGTCACAAAAGGTTAAAACACTGTGTGTGTATGTGTGTGTGTGTGTATACGTGAGTGTGTCGGGCCTTGTATGTGTGTGTATGCATGCGCGAGAATGTGTGTGTGTCTTCCTGCCACACAGTATATGCTTACAACCAGAGATGGGCAGTAATCCGCGTTACTGCCCATCTCTGGTTGTAAGCACGTAATACTTTTTTCAAGTAACGAGTAAAGTAAGGGATTACTATTGCAAAAAAGGTAACTAGATTACTGTTACTTTCCCATAAGCACGCTGCGTTACTGCGTTACTAAAACCATGATTTTTTTGCAAGAGTGTCTCATGACATTGATGTAAGCGAGTGCGACGTTTGTGGCAACAGCTGTGTGCAGATCAACAATGGATCATATATCGAGTGCGGGAGAGAGTATGAGCGTGCAGCGTTTAAAGCGTGGAAGTACTGACCTTACTTTGAGTTTGATTCCGTAAAAAGTGACAAAAACATTAGCGTCCGCTGTTCACTGCGTGGGAAGAAAACTTCTTTTTACAGCGAAAAAAAACCCCTAAATTTCCAAGCAAGCACCGAGTGCGCTACCAGGGAATGGGAAATTCACAGACAAACTCGCGGATTCTTCCACTGACCGCTGCGGCACACCTGCACCAGGGCAAACATCCGCCTGCTATACAGGTGAAAATAGAGCAACAGGACCGCTGAGGCATTGATTTTATTTATTTTCCGCTGCGTTTCACTTGCATTTATTTGAAAGACTTAGTGTAAACACAAAAAATATTTTATTTTATGTGCTGGAATGTGCAGAAAATAGGTTTAAATGTTAAACAAATTTCTTCCAGTCAGAGAATGTTGCATATAATTTCATTTTTGCTTGATGCATAAAGTTAAAAGATTAAAACTAAAAAAACAAGTTTTAAAAAGAGACTTTTCCATTTGATTACGTTTTATATGATGGATTATGCAGAAAAAGTAGAATTGGGCTGAAAGATCTATCGCTTTATCACCTATTCAGGTTGTAAATCATGTTTTTAAAAAGTAACTAAGTAATTAATTAATTACTTTTGAAAATAAGTAATCAGTAAAGTAACGGGATTACTTTTGGGGGGAAGTAATCAGTAATTAGTTACTGATTACTTTTTTCAAGTAACTTGACCAACACTGCTTACAACTGTTAACCACATTTCCTGGTTATCGAAAGGTCATCTCCCCACACCTGTATACGGCTTAACTCTAATGGTTCACCATTTGCAAGCATAGGCGAGCCCCTAAATGGCCGGGGGTGGACATCCCTCAGAAGATAAGGAAACCAGAATCTCACATGGAATGTGCCTGCAATTAAACAGCTACAGCTAATTATCTCCCCCAGCATCATAGATGTGTAGGGGAGGAACAGATGAATATCTAGCCATGCAGTTTAAGGCACGGTTTACAAATTTAAGTACAACAATGACAACATTTAACAATTTCAACCTAACACCCTGCCAAGCATAGCTGGACTGGCCATCGGACATTTGCCCAGTGGGCCGATGGTGATTTTTCATTTTTATGGGCCGATGGTTTTTTTTTGCGTATTGTTGTTGTTGTTGTTTTTGTAACGGTATAAACAATGAAAGGTGGTGGATTGGCCAGATGCTGGCAGATATGTATGAAATAGCTTCCACAGAGGCCAGCAGGTGGATGAGGGAAAGGGGAGGCAGGAGAAGGAGAGACCCAAAGCGGCCGCTGGTCCAAGTGTCAGGTGAACTGAACTTCAGGTATGAAGTTATGACCTGCAGTCTATCTGGGTCAGATATAAACCAAGTTTAGGTGGAGTTTATTTTCATTTTTACAGTCAGCTACAATAACTCGTACTGCGTACTAGCTAGCATGACGGAGTTTCTATACAGCTGGGTGGGTGCTATGATGTTACTGATAGTGAATTTTATTTTATTCATAAGGTTAATTAGTAGAGTTTCCAACCGTCCCCTAAAAAACGGAATCGTCCTGTATTCAGAGAAAATCGCGTTTCGTATTGAGCTGAAAAGCAACGCAGTTTGTCCCGGACTTCAGCTACAATGGAAAAAAGGCACAAAGCTGGAGTTATTCTGGGTCTTTACGCTGTCAGCTGCCTCTTCTTCTCTCATTCTCCCCCCTCCCTCTCCTGTTGCTACTTCAATCATGAAACTGATCAATGATCAGCTGATCGGCTTTTCTGTTGCAAGTCCCGTCTCTCTTGTTTGTTTATCACCCAGTTTGCGCCAGAAGAAACCAGCAGATGCTAAACAACAGCAGCACGTTTAAGCTTGATCTGTTGTTAGAATTTATTTAATATTAATTTCTAGTATCAGCTGATGTTTGCTGGAGCCACAGCTGTAAAAGCTGGAATAAATGTAGGGCTAGGGAGAGCTCTAATCTCAACAACATCACTGTCACAACAGTGTTTGTTTTCATTCAAAGGCTTTATGGCTTTTCCTATAATACCTGGTGGGCCGGTCTCTAGTCAAAATGCCCGGGCTGATTTTTTGTCCCAGTCCAGCCCTGCTGCCAGGTTAACCCTTTAACTTAGCCTTGTGTGTTGACTAAGAACCAAAAGGCTTAATACAAATGATATTTAGAAGGCATTAAATTAGTGTTTTTTATTTTACTTTGATTACACATAAACTTCGGAGTGGCGGACCTTAAAGCTACCGAGGTCTCAGAGTGAGGATCAAAGATGGTGGCTAAATATTGGGTGGGGGCAGTATAAATACTCAGGTATGTTGCTGTTGCCATCACGTTTTCATTAGTAGCAAACGAGCTAAGCGAAGGGATGCGCGTGCCCTTTGCGTGGTCTAGTGAATGAGGGAAAAAAGGGGGTCAGAGTATTGGCGCAATCTATCTTTAAAAAATCTAAATGGGACAAATGATCATTTCCTTTAAATTTTAAAATAAAAAGATGTTGTTATCGACATAGGGGTCATTTAGGTTAAATTAAATAATTGAATTAAATTAAATAGTTTAGATAGACTGTGCTCCTTTTTCTTTTTTACCTTTTTCCCACAAATGCAACACCCAATCTGATACTTTCTTTGTTCTATATACAGAGATCTCTAAATAGTTTGTCAAACAGAGCAACCTCAGCCTCATTTCAAATAATAACTTTAAAAGATGATATCAAGCATTTTTAAGTAGAAATAACTTTCTTCATCATAAGCTAGCTGGTGTTATCTGTTAAAAGACAGTTCTAGAATAAACCAATAAATTGCATTACCAACCCTATGATTTTCAAACTGTTAGAATTCACTTTTTACTTACCATGTTTTAGTTCATAGTAGTGGAGAAGTCCAGTGATATCTGATCAGGTCACAGTCTAGTTGAAAAAGGCAGTTTGTGAAGAATGATGTGGCTTCTTCTGAGGCTCATCTTCAACCCTAACAATTGGGTAAAATTTTGACACAATATTTTATCAAAGCTGCCCAACCTACATGGGCGTAACTTTGTGCTGAACATTGGGGGGGGGGGGGGTCAAGATCTCCATCTAAATAAATAAATACATCTGGGTAATTTCCCAGATGATTAAACATGCAACTATTTTGCTGGTAATAACTGAAATGAGTAAAGAAAATCAACAGCATATTTATGCAAGATAATTCATAATTTTATTGGGGGTTTATATTGGCTGGGTCTGATTATTGGGGGGGTCATAACCCCCCTGGAAATATGCCCCTGCCAACCTATGACCCAAGAGAATTAGTCAAAATGTGGAGTGAACTGAAGAACCTGGCACATTACCAACCCAACTCCTGAGTCATGACTTTTGAACCAATATTTGGTCACAATAACCCAATTTACGAACCTATGGCTTTTACACAAGTTGAGTTATGAAAGTAACCCAGCATTTTTAAGAGTGTGCTGGCCACCTGTAACATTAATGGCACGAGGCCATCCAACACCTGATTATGTAATGTATTGGCTTCTACAGAGATGAGAGAGTGTAGATGTTCTGGACTCTTTCCCTTAGAGTGTGTTCTGGTTTCTTCCATCCAAAAAATGGACGGCAGCTCACAGACAGCATCACTAACATTAGGGTAATGTGGATCATGTCACAAAGAAATCAGATTATTATAATATCATATTATACAATTAGCAGCTTTTTACATCAAATAGGATGTGCAAACTATTTCAAATTATCAGTACATACATGCACTTTTGCTCTGCTACTGCATTTTGGAAATATACATATCAGTTTTATTATAAAGCTTACAATTTTTTTTTATTAAAATCATTTACCTTAATGCTCTTTAAAGTAAAGATTCAAAAACAAAAGGTGCAAACATACAAAACAAAAATTTTTACTTACCCCCAAAACGCCTTCAGAGTAAATCGGTTTGTTATTCTCACTCAGAGAATTTTAGGTGGATTAGTGACATCATTGTCCTGTCCACATCCCTCACATGTGGAAAGGATGGGGGGGGGGGGGGGGGGGTGTGCGTACCAATGTCAGGAAGGTTTTCTTCTTACCAGATTGTTGTGGAGAAGGAAAGCATTACAGTGTGGACTATAATTATTATTATTATTTTGTGATGTGTGTGTCTTCTGCACAATGCTGTCATGTCTGTGTTCCACTTATTGTATGTGTAGGCAGGGTGTGTGTGTATATATGTGTGTGTCTGCGGGTGTGGCTGTAGGTAGGATGGATGACAGGCACCTGCGGGCCTGATGGGTGTGGCCCTGCTGGAGGACTGGCCACACCTGAAGTCCCTGCCACACACCTGCTGCTGATCAGGGCTCGTCGGGGGAACTATTTAGGAGAGCGTTGGAGCTCCCGCCAACGTGGGATCATTGCGTTACATCCCAAGTTAGTGTGTGTCAGTGTACGGTAGTGCAGATCGTGTATGCCCACGGGGGTCAGTGTTGACGGCTGCTTCTGTTGGTTTCCTGCAGGTGGAACGTGGAACCAGAAGGACAGCATGCACAGGGTGTGCAGAAACACGACAGCGGGGAGCACTAGCACAGACGTCGGAGGGGAACACACACACGAGTCTAGGGAGCAACGTGGATTTAGTGTGCATCTGTTATTTACCTCACTGTAAATAAATGCACTGTCTTCACTAAAGAGTCCAGCTTTCGGGTCCTTCTTCCCCACATCCCCACGGTTTGCCAGGGCAAACCGTGACAGATTTATTTCCAGATGCATGTGAATCATGTGAGTTACACATATTAATATGACCTAATACAGTGCTCTAAAAAGCCCCTTTGCCCTTTCCTGATATTTCATTTTTTTCCAAATTCATCTCTATTACATGTTTCAGCTCATCAAACTCATTTTAATATTACACAAAGATAACTCAAGTAAATATAAAATACATGTTTTTAGATTTTGACCTCTTTTAATAAGGGGAAAAAACTATCCAAACCTACCTGATCTTGTGTAGAAAAGTAATCCCAACTTCTTAAATCAGTTAATCAATTTAATTGTTAAGTAAGCCAAAAGTCCAACTCTGGTAAACCACACTGAGAGCATTTTTCGACAAATGGAGAATTTGGAACAATGATGGACCTTCCCTGGAAAGGCCAGTCAACAAAATTAATCCAAGAGCATGAGTGTGCCAAGAATTTGCTCTGGCCATTTTCATTTGAAATATCTGTGGAAGTGGAAAGTTAGTGTAATAATTCAGATATTTTAATCTGATATTCTTGTTAGTTTGTAAATTTCTGATTGTTCACATCTCTGTGTATAATTCTGAACTGTAAACATAGAACATGTAGTAGCAGTTTTGTTGAAATGATAAGCCTTGTTTTTTAAACAGTTTTGTTTCTCTCTTATTATAATCGGTCTGAAAGTCAAATGCTTATTGTTTTTAATTTCATTTTTTAGTTATGGAAGTTTTATTTTGACTAGATACTTAGCAATGGCATTTTCATGAAAGCAAACTGGTTTATTGAGAGACAAGAGACAAGTTTTCACTTGATTTATTTATAATAAAGCATCTAGCCAAATTATTAAAACAGCTTAACAGATGCTCACATACCAAAACTGATGAAACAAAGAAGGAGAAAGAGAGAGAGTTCTGTTTCACTCAGTTAAGCCTCAGTTACTGTACAAACAGCTTTTTTCAGACGTGCAGCGACCTGTCCTTTTTTAAGAGTTTGCAGAAAAAGGCTATTCTGGGCTTTAGTGCAGAACTCATAACATGAAAAGTGATAAAACCACTGTTCTGAATTAAAGTGTCAGTATGAAAATGTTTTTCCTTATGAAAAGCAGATAGTCTGAGGGAAGGTGTGTTCCACTGGCTGTGGCCCATGCCACGTTGTGCTCATGAAGGACACTATATTGCCAAAAGTATTTGCTCAACTGCCTTTACACTCATATGAACTTGAGTGACACCTCATTCTGAATCCAAAGGGTTTAACATGATGCCGCTTCACCCATCCAGTTATAAGAGCTTAAAATCTTCTGGGACCCTTTCCACAAGGTCTAGGAATTTTTGACCAGAATCATAGTTATCTTTATTATGCCAAGTTTGTGCACACAAATAAGGAGTTTGACTCTGGTTTACTTTGCTCTCTTCATGCAAAAAAATCCCAAAATGTTTTGTTAGATAGGCAGCATATACAACATATATACATTTCCCCTCTCGCTCATGTGGGCGGTCTTTGTCCTTCAAGCTCGGGTCCTCTACTAGTGGCCTGGGAGCTTGAGGCGTCCCGCACAGTATCTTGGCTGTTCCTGGGAATCTTTTGGACCAGGTGCAGAGTAGAGTATATTATTACAGCCACTTGGTTATGGCCTTCCATGTATGCCCTGACTCCTGTTATGTTCTGGATTGTCTCAGGAGAATCTTTACACAGCCTGCACCTGGGGTCTTGCGTGGTATGGTAAACCCCAGCCTCTATTGATCTTGTGCTAAAAGCTTGTCCCTGTCTGCCATGATTAGTGCCTCTGTTCTGTCTTTTAGTCTTGCTTTGCCCAGCCATGGGTACGATGTTTGGATATCAGCCACTTCCTCTATCTGCCAGTGGTACATACCGTGCAGGGACCTGTCCTTACATGATGGTTCTTCTCTTTGTTCCTCTTTTTTCATGGGTTTCTGTCTGAGGTATTCACTAAGCACATGGTCATTTGTGGCCATCTTCCTGATGTACTCATGGATAGGGCAGGGCAATGTGGCCAAAAATATTTATCACGATATATATTTGAAAATTTGCGATAACGATATATGTGACGATATAATTGACACTAGACAAAATACTTTACAACTCCACAATTTTATTAGTGCAAAAAACCCATCAATATATTTTCACTTAAACAAGCAGCTGTTTTTTTATGTGCATTACAGCTATATAAAAATTTAACAGTGCAAATGCAAATTCCTTGCTGACAGTTTAACCAAAAGGCATTTCCAGTGGAAACTGGCCGACATATCCTCAGCATAACCATGTATAATATCCACAAAACTTAAAAAGAGGTTATACATACACAATACGGTAATATTATGGTGAACGTATTACTCCGTGAGGCTACTGACTACGGTAGCCGTAATGACAATCCATCAAGTGGTGCGCCTTCATAGCTTATGAAACTCGTACTAAAACATTTTTTGACAGAATTTTGAGCGCCGTGTACCACATAAAATCAGTTCGAGGTCAGTAAGCACAACCAGAATTCATCTCCTCCACACATCACTTACTCACTTGGACACTAGAAGGGGGAATTATGTTAAAATGCTCTTCATCGACTACAGCTCTGCATTTAATACCATAATTCCCTCCACACTCACCACCAAACTGGAGCACCTGGGACTCAGCTCATCTATGTGTTAGTGGATCTCCAACTTCCTAACTGGCAGACCACAGGCAGTAAGGATGGGCGGACATGTCTCAGCCTCCACCACTCTCAGCACTGGAGCCCCCCAGGGGTGTGTTCTGAGCCCCCTGCTGTACTCTTTGCACACATATGACTGTGTGGCCACTACCAACTCCACCACCATCATCAAGTTTGCTGACGACACCGTCGTGGTGGGCCTGATCTCTGACAACAACGAGACGGCCTACCTGAAGGAGGTTAGGAATCTGGAGAACTGGTGCCAGAGGAACAACCTCCTTCTAAACGTCAGTAAGACAAAGGAGTTGATAGTGGACTTCAGCACTAAGCAGGAGAGGAACTACCAGACCCCTGTCATCAACGAGTGCCCAGTGGAGAGAGTGGACAGCTTCAAATACCTCGGAGTTCACATCACGCAGGACCTGTCATGGTCCTGTCACATCAACACCGTGGTGAAAAAGGCCCAACAGCGTCTCTACCACCTCAGACGCTTGAGAGACTTCCAACTGCCCTCCAAGGTGCTCAGGAACTTTCACTCGTGCACCACAGAGAGCATCCTGACGGGAAACATCTTAACCTGGTTCGGGAACAGCACCATGCAGGACAGACGAGCTCTACAGAGGGTTGTGCGATCAGCTGAGTGCACCATCCGCTCCGAGCTCCCTGACTTGCACTCAATCTACAGCAGGCGGTGCTGGACCAAGGCCAGGAAGATCGTGAAAGACCTCAGCCATCCCAACTGTTCTCTCTGTTGAGGTCAGGAAAGCGATTCCGCTCCCTGAGCTTCTTCCCGCAGGCGATACGGTCTCTCAATCACACCACCACATAGTACTGACCCACACATATGGTTCTTACACACACACTGGACATTCTGGACTTTGTTTACACTAATTTGATTAGATGCGTGGTCATCTAATCACTTCATCACTAAATCACTTTAAGCATATTTGCACTGCACAAGACACTTACAATGTGGATTGCACAACACTGGACATTATATTTCTTCATTTCCATTTAATACTTGTACAGCTGCTGTTATTGTATATATATATTTATATTTCTTCATACATTCTTATATATTTCTATACTGTGTATTGTGTATTTTGTTGTACAGTTATTTTATTTTCAACTTTAATTTATATATTTTATCTTATTCTTTCCCAGTTAAATTTACCCTTCATTCTAATTTGTGTTGTACAGTTATTTCATTTTTAACTTTAATTTTTATATTTTATTTTATTCCTTCCTAGTTAAATTTACCCTTTTAAATTTTCATATTTATTTCCTATCTTATTCATAGTCTTTCTTTTTTCTTTAGGTCACGAGCAGTTGTGTAAGCATTTCACTGCATATCGTACTGTGTATGACTGTGTATGTGACAAATAAAATTTGAATTTGAATTTGAATTTGAATTTGAATTTAATAACGACGGCCCACTTGCTCTACCAAAAATTGTGCGTTGGTGTGTATCTGACGGACAAAAGCCAAACCAGTTCCACACCACTGAAGTTGCAGCATTTTTACAAACCAGTTCTGGTTCATCCGTTTCATTCAACGATCCGTTTTCGCCCTTCTCATTCTCTGTCACCATCAAAACAAAGGCACTGCGCATGCGCGTTTTACCCATATTCTATCGCGATATTTCATTTTCATTATACCGGTATTACCATGAACGGTATGATGTGGCCCAGCCCTACTCATGGATGTTTGTTTTCTCATCCTGGACAGTGGTTCTGACACTCACCAGTCTTTGGCCTCCTTTATTTCACTTTCAGCATACAGTCCCATGGTGCTGGATTTGGGGGGAAACCTTTCATGCTTCTATCTCAAGGCTTCCAAACTAAGTCTTAGGAAACTAGTGCATAACAATGGGTTATTTCACAGTGTTCATCAGAATGACAGCCTGGAGAAACAAACTGTCACTGTGGCGGTGGGTTTTAGTAAACAGTGCTCTATAGCACCTGCCAGAATGCAGCAGTTTGAAAAGTTTATGTCCAGCATGTGAGAGGTCTGTAGCAATGTTTTCTGACCATTTCCTAACCGTGAACCTGTGCAGGTCCTGGATGGAGGGAAGATCAGCGCTGACGATCCTCTCTGCAGACCTAATTGTCTTTTGCAGTCAGGCCCTGCCCTGATTTGTGGATAAGCCGAACACATACAGTGATTCATGTGCACAGGACAGATGATGACAGTGTAGAAGACGGCCAGCAGCTCTTGTGGCAGGTTGAACTTACTGAGTTAACACAGGAAGCCCAACCTCTGCTGGGCCTTTGGTGGAGGATGCCTGGGATTATGGTGCTGAGATGAAGTCCATGAACAATATCCTGGTGTACGTTCCAGGTCGAGGTGATGCAGAATGCATCCTCAGCTGACCTGTTTGCCTTGTAAGCAAACTTCAGGGGGTCCAATTGGGGCTTTGTAATGTCCTTCATGTGGCTCAACACCAGTCTTTCAAAAGACTTCATGACCACAAACATCAGGGCAGCAGTCCTGTAGTCATTTAATTATGTAATGGTGGACTTCTTTGGGACAGAAATGATATTGGAGCATTTGAATCAGCAGAGGAACTTCACACAGCTTCAGAGATCTATTAAAGATTCCGGTGAAGATGGGCACCAGTCGGCACAGACATTCAGGCACAAGGGGGACACACCATCAGGTCCTGCAAACTTCCTGGTCTTCTGCCTGTGGAAAAGCAGACACACATCCTCCTCACAGCTCTTTAAGCACTTTTCCATTAGTACCTACTCAGATGGACTTGCCACAGATTGCTGCGACTTGACTCAGATCAACAGGTTTTCCATTACAATCAAGTACCACCTAATGTGTGTGGTCGTCGTCATAGCAACACTGCAGAGCATCCCGTGACATGATTAGTATATGACATGAACGCTACAACAAAGGTGGACGTTGAGGAAAGAATATACCTGCTGCTCGGTCTGTGGCTTTCCGGCAGAACAGACCACAGTGTTGTTTTTTGTGCCCATTTCCCTCGTTGCCAGGTTTCAAAAATGGTGTTTCAATTTTTTGTGAAAGAGACACTCTCGTGAGCCATCAAATGACGCCACTGACCAGCCAATCAGTGGCATGCAGTCTGACAATATGCCATCACATTTTAGTACCTGTTAAGTCTATTAGTGTCACAGTCCTGGGTCTGTGACCCAGTGTTTTGTGTTTTTGGTTTTATTCTGGGAATTGTGGTTTTCTGTCTTGTATTTCCTGTTTTACTTTAGAGCAGGGGTAGGGAACTCCAGGCCTCGAGAACCAGTGTCCTGCAGGTTTTAGATTTTATCCAAAACAGCTGATTTAAATTGCTAAATTACCTCCTCAACATGTCTTGAAGTTCTCCAGAGCCCTGGTAATGAACTAATGATTTGATTCATGTGTGTTGACCCAGGGTGAGATCTAAAACCTGCAGAACACTGGCTCTCGAGGCCTGGAGTTCCCTACCCCTCCTTTAGAGAGTCCCATGTTCAATATTCAGGGTTTTGCTTCCTCGTTGTCTTGTCTAATTAGGTTCAGCTGTGTCTCCCTCCTGTGTGCCATTTTCTTGTACCTTGTGTGTATATCTATGATGCCTTCCAGTCAGGTTTTAGACAGAACCACAGCACTGAAACCGCTCTGACCAAAGTGTTTAATGACATATGTCTGAACACAGACAGTGGAACAATGTCAGTCTTAGTTTTACTGGATCTCAGTGCAGCATTTGATACAGTTGACCACAACATATTACTCAAACGACTGGAGAACTGGGCAGGTCTTTCAGGAACTGTACTAACTGGTTCAAAACATACTTAGAAAACAGGAAATACTTTGTATCAATAGGTAACTTCACATCTGAGCAGACAAGTATCACATGTGGAGTTCCCGAAGGTTCCATCTTGGGACCCCTTCTGTTTAACATTTACATGCTCCCACTGGCACAGATTATAAAGAACAACAAAATAAACTATCACAGCTATCACAATGTCACCAGGAGACCGAGGCCCTGTACAGGCTCTTGGTAAATGCATTAAGGGAATTAATGACTGGTTGTGCCACAATTTTCTCCAGCTAAACAAAAACAAAACTGAGGTAATAGTCTTTGGTGCCAAAGAAAAACGATTACAGGTCACCAGAGAACTTCAATCTATACACCTAAAAACCACAAACCAGGCGAGAAATTTGGGTGTAGTGATGGATGCAGACCTAAACTTAGAAAAACACATTAAGACAATAACAAAGTCAGCTTACTATCACCTCAAGAATATTTCAAGGATAAAAGATCTGATCTCTCAACAGGACCTGGAAAAACTAGTCCATGCATTCATCTTTAGTAGGCTTGATTACTGTAACAGCATCTTTACAGGTCTACCTAAAAAATCAGTCAGACAACTACAGCTCATTCAGAACTCTGCTGCTAGAGTCCTCACTAAGACCAAAAAAGTGGACCACATCAGTCCAGCTCTGAGGTCTTTACACTGGCTGCCTGTCCGTCAGAGGATAGACTTTAAAGTTCTGATGCTGGTCTATAAAGCTCTGAATGGTTTAGGACCAAAATACATCAGTGACCTCCTGACCCAGTATGAACCTTCCAGATCCCTCAGGTCATCTGGATCCGGTCTTTTATCAGTTCCCAGAGTCAGAACCAGACACGGAGAAGCTGCATTCAGCTTTTATGCTCCATATATCTGGAACAAACTCCCAGAAAGCCTCAGATCAGCTGAAACACTCAGTTTATTTAAATCCAGGTTGAAGACTCACCTATTCTCAGCTGCTTTTGAATAAAGCACCAAATCCACACTTAAGCTTAAATTTCAAAACTTACATTTTAACTACTGATTTTATCTACTGTTCTGATTTTATCTACTGTTTTGATTTTTGATTTTATATACTGTTTTGTTTGTTTGTTTGTTTGTTTGTTTGTTTGTTTGTTTGTTTTTTGTTTGTTAGTTAGTTAGTTAGTTTGTTTGTTTGTTTGTTTGTTTGTTTGTTTGCTTGTTTTAATCAATTTTAAATCATGCTTTTTATTTGTTTTTGTTTTTAATGTCTCTGTAAAGCACTTTGAATCACCTTGTTGTTGAATTGTGCTATATAAATAAACTTGCCTTGCCTTGCCTAGTGCGTGGTTACCTCTGTTCTTCATCGGAGTGTCTGCATATCATTCTTTGTATCATGCCTCTTGGTCATCCTGTTCATCTTCCCCAGTGTCTCTCCAGCTACGTTTCCATGTTTCAGGTTGTTTAGTTTTATGTTTCTAGTTTCATGTTTAGCTGACCCCAGTTTGGGTTTGTGGTAATTCTTACAGCTGCAATAAAGGCTCATTCTCAGTGTGAAACACTCTCTCCTGCATCATTGTCTCGCAAACCATGACAATTAGGCTATTTTTTCTGGACATTTTGAATGTTACTGGGCTGTCAACAATTTGAAAGAGATTTAAAGAGTTATAGCTTTAAAATCATCAGATACCGATTGTAGACGATAGCAGTTTAAGCCCCACAAATACTATTTTATTATGCATAAAACATCTAATTTATGACCACTAATTCTAACGTTCACATTCATTTCCATCACACCACAATTTTTTTTTTTAAATCAAAGTTATTAGCATTGTGTTTTCCTCAATTGTTTAAAAATATTCATTTTCATGATTTAAAAGATTGCATTTTTCAGTGGTTAAGCAGAATTCAATAAAAGGACAAGATGTTGCAATCCTCGATAATGCATTGCTTCAAGTAGAGAAAGTCTTGAGGGATGGCTACTATGAGGAAAAGCAGCCTGGAAACTTTACCAGCGAGATACACCGTTGTGTGCCTCAGCTTCACAGGGTGTTTCGGTCTTTTATCACAAGCTATTCTGCCATTTTTTAGTTTCTTTTTACTTTCCTTGGTTAGCTTTAGGGATTCAAAATCTGATCTTGGTTATATTAAAATCATCAGTAGTGGACCTTGGATTTATTGGGTGTTTCGGCCATTATCACTAGATACCCTCATCCAAGGAAGCCCTGCCAGGGTTGATCAGGCCCCAGAGTGTGTCACTGGTTAATGTTAAATTGTTTTTTTCTCTTCTACTTTCTTCTTTTTAATTTTCTACAATTTGATTTCTTCTATCAATTCACGGCAAAACGAAAAGTAATACTTAACTCTTGAATATTTAAAGAGCTTCACTTCTTGTGTCTCTCGGTTAGCTGACTGCCTTAGGTGCCCAAGTGATGTCAGCCCTATTTAGCCATAGCCAGTGACTGGTCCTCTCAGCAGTGTTAACTAATTCTTTTATAGCCTGCCGTTGCACCTGTCCTCTGACTCCAGTTTCTCTCAGCAGTTTTGCTGTTGTACTGGCAACAAAGCCCCTGCACCCCACTTCCACTGGGTGCACCTTGATCTTCCAGCCTCTGTCCTCCGCCTCAGCTGCCAAGTTGGCATATCGCAGCTTCTTACGCTCAAACGCTTCCTCATTGCATCCTCCCACGGTACCGTCAGCTCAATGACGTACGCAAGTTTTTGGGAGTTAGACCAAAGGTCGCAGAGCTGACTGCCTTAGGTGCCCAAGTGATGTCAGTCCACTTGTATCTGCCAATCCCCGGCAACCTTCAGGAGGCTCAGGTCCAGGGTTGAAGGGCTAGCCCTCGGCTTGTATCCCTCCCAGACAAATGCTGATGGATACTAATGCTCCTCTTGGTTCGTGAAAGGTTGAGCATTGATGGATTTCCTCTTGCACTCAGCTTTCTCAGCTAGACACCTGAGGACCTGATTGTGTCTCCATGTGTATCTGCCTTGAGTAAGGCTAGTCCTACAACCAACCAAGATGTGCTTGAGTGTTGCTGGGGGCAAGATGGGTCCTTTCCAAACCACAGCTGCATATTTATGGGGGAAGGCAGCACATCATATGTCGCTGGAATGATGAAACTTAGCCTATTAGCCTCCATTCCACAGATTTCACTCCATGGGAGTTTCCTCTTTTCAGCACTCTCCCAATTCATCCAACGACCCTGCTTGGCCAGCGCTACAGCTATGGCATGTCTGGCTGTTTCCTCCAGTCGACGCACCTCCTCCACTACCATTTTTCAACGTTTGGCACAGATGCCTGTTGCCAGAGAGGTGTTACTGCTCCAAGACCAAATCCTCTTCTCCCCTGTTGGATGTGACCCACCACGTCACATTGGTGAAGAGCAGATTTGGCCTGCAGGCACAGCTGTGGATGGGGTCCACTTCCTCCCCGTTGCTAGGGTGGGAGCAGCGCCACAACAATAGCTTTCAACTGTCTCAGTAAGGTTTTTTTAATCTGTTTCTTACATGGCTCAATTGTGTGTTTTCCAATTCAATAAATCAACTGTTGATATTACTGCACAATTTTGATTGTGTTTTTCTTCATAAAGTTGTTCTTTGTTTTTCTTTATTGAGCTTAAATTACATCTAACACAATGAAACCGACATTTTATGTCAGGAATTAAGTCTGGAATTAGCGAGCTGAGAATCAAAATGAAATTAGAATAAAACAAACTTCTCAAAGTTTGACATATTTAAGTTAAAAATGAAATCTAAGCGTTTAAAGCAAGTTTAAATGAAATATAATTTGTCTCTGGGCACCATCATTAAAGACAAGATAGGGCATCACATTAAAGTATCTATTCTACTCTTGCAGCTCACCAACAGTGTTTTCAATTTTTATCCTCACTACCACACTATAGGAATTAGTTGATAATATGTAATTTTTTTTTTAATTTAATGTAAGCCAGGTGTCATTTCCAACACAATAAAAAGTGAAGTAGAAAAGTAAAGAAAAAGTAGAAGTGACTTGTTGAAATGTTGTTGTTGATGAAATCTCAAAAAAAAGAAATGTCAGAATAGCTTGCCAAGTTTTGTTTTAGAATTAGCATTTACTATACACAAAATAGTGGAGTAGTTTGTATATTCGCTCACATTCATTCAGATTAAAAATTCCCAGTTCAAGGCCATGCAGTGTAAAAACTCTGCCAAATCAAACAAACTGACAGGGTCATAACGTACCATGATGAAGAGACATCCGTAGACGGTGAAGAAATTAAAAGTAAGATCAGTTCTAGATTAAAAATCAGCAGTGATAAAACTTGTAGTGGATTCAAGGACTAGACTGGGTTTAACGTTCTCAGAAATAAGAAGTTGCCCAGTAAAACTTACCTCGTAGAACTATGGCACAAATCATAGGTGTGAAATCTAGAAATGAGAATAATAGATAGATAAACAATGTCCTGAGCTTTATTAGATGCGCATGATCGATGGGATGCAGCAATTAAGTGCTTTCCCTACAGCTGTACGGAATAAAAAAAAAAAAAAAAAAACACACAGCAAAGCAGAAGTAGCCACGGTATTTTTGTATTATTTCTTCCACTCAGAACGTGTTATGCTTGCTGAGATCAAGCAAGCAAAACGTGTCAATCTAAGTGCGTTAAAGTCCAGACCATATTTTCGGTTTTGCCGTTTTGAATGGCGCTGCAAATATACAAATCCGCCCTGCTCTGTAAAGAAAAGAAGAAAAGCAGTACAAATTTGGGGCATGTCTGATGTCAGATACAAAGAAAAATTATTCAAGAGTCCAGTGGGAGCAAAAGGAGCGCAATTTCCTTATTATGCGGAGTTTGGCGGAAACGTCTCACAATTTGAACTCCAGCGACGATCTTACGCATGGGAATGCAACCTGTTAAACTGGAAAACCTTTTGGCGTTTATGTTGTTTAAAGTAATGTCCTAAAAGCCACGCCCAAAACACAGCTGTTTCCCTGTAAGTCTAACACACCGACAGATGTGGGGGCTCCGGTGTTGGAAAGCGACAGCAGAAGAGTTGCGGACCCGCAGGTACGTAGTAGGTCCACCTTTACGTATGGGCGCTCAGGAAAAAGGAAGGCTTCCCGAATAAAGATACGCAGAGTAGATTACAGAGATATATATTTAAATAGAGCTTGTCTGACTGAGCACAGTCCAAGCTGCAGTCAGGCACAGAAACTTTAGTTTAAACCTCTCTCAAATGGATTGCAAACGTGACCGGTGTTCCAGCTTAAATGGTTTTGATGAGAACTGCTGATGTTTCGCAGCTTTGTAATCTGTCTTATCCAACTCCAGACGCTTCTAGTCGATGACTGGGCACAATTATGAAAATCGGAGAAGCGAAGATTGGCGTTAAAAATGACGTTGTTTCATTAAGGTTACATTTAGACGATTTGAGTAAGTTTCCAAAACAATTATTATTATTATTATTATTATTATTAATAATAATAATAATAATAATGATAAAGAAGAAGAAGAAGAAAAAAACATAGGTCACCACAAACAGGTCTTCAACTGCTGGATAAAATATCTATTAGCTTAAAACGCAAGCTGCCAGCAAGACCTTCTGACAAGTACGCTGAGCACATACCTCAGGAGCAGGTTATGTTCAGAGTTTCGGTTTAAAATCGGCCAGAAGCGCCACGTTTGACTGATTTATTTATTTACTATCTGTGGTAATAGCATGTTTTAAGCGCAGCCCAGTAGCACACCCATCGATAAAGTAATTAACTGGAATAAATATTTATTTTACCGGTCCGTAGGAGAAGTCCCAAGACTAACGGCAGCAGTAATCTCTTGTCTTATTTCTATGAAGGGAAATAAGTTTGTAAAATGTGGGAGCTTGCAGAATTTAAAAAAAAAAAAGAAAGAAAAAAAGAAATGTGAACTTTTATTTTGAAACTTTTACTTTTAAACATATTTTACATGTGTTTATTTGTTTTTAATTTGCAGTTACTGAAAAAAATATTCACAACTGTGTAGGTTGATACTTTCACAAATATACTGAGAGCTGCAAACTTGTGATTTAAATATTACTCATTTTTATTTCCCTTTTTACTACTTACAACCACCTCCCAAATCACAAATTCACACATTGACTTTTGACTTTGGCAACATTTCTTGCAAGGAAAGTTTTGCAAAACTTAAACTAATAGCTGCATTCATTAAGCGTTTTGTTGTCTTTTAAACGTGTCTCAGAAGTAGACGATAAACAAAAAAAAGCGTCACGTTTCATTAAAAGACCCATCAGACATCTGACTAACTGGCATCAGACTAAAAGGTTTCAGCCAAAACTTGGTTAGGCTAAAAGGTCTCAAACAAAAGAGCACCAGACTGGTGACGGCCTAGGAGAAAACTTGGTAGTATTTAGGTAAGTATTGAGTTTTATCTCATTTATTTATGTAGTAATACAAATATTTCAATATTGAAGAACGCGAAAACATTAATTTTAGCTGAATGTTGGCAAAGTTACAAAGTTAGTACTTAATGCAGCTCAGGTTCCACTTGCTTTTAAAGCCTTTTTTCTGCTTGTTTGGTGGTGTTGAAACAAACCGAGTTAAACATTTATTTTAATGACCAGGTAGTTCACTCATTTGTCTGAAAGAAAGGTGGTTTATTGGCCAGTGTGCCAACTGATTTTGCATCTAATTTGGTACTCGTAATAAGACAAACAGTAAATGTGGAAATGGTCCTTCTCTTGTGCTATTTTGTAGTTATTTATATGATTATCTAACCATTATCTAACCATACCATGATCCATTGTCTGTGATATGAAACAGAAATAAATGCACGTTGGAATCTTTACTGAAGCTCTGTATTTGAAACTTCAATTTCACTGCTGTAAATTTTTAATTAAATATATTTAATTTAGTAATAAAAGAAATGTAATATTGGACATATCATATTTTCATTACACAAGTGAGATGACACTAGTCTCATGAACATTAGATGTTATTTTCTAGCTATTATTAAAATTAACAATCATGTTTTTACACACCGTTGGTCTCTCAGCCTCAGATACTTAACATACATAAGATTAAAATTTTCTCCTTCATTTCTGTCAAAAAATGCAGTGTTAGGCAACTCAAGCAATTCAATTCAATTTTCAATTAAATTTTATACATAGTGCCAAATCAAAACAACAGTCGCCTCAAACGCTTTATATTGTAAGGTAGACCCTTCTAAAATCAAAGAACAGCGTGCCGTAGGCTAAACCAGTCGCTTTTAACAACCTCGAAATTCCGGCCTTTGCGGTCTTCGAAGGACCTGAACTACGTCGATCGCAAAGGACGAGTCCTTTGAAGGATGCACACCGTGAATTGGCACACACTTGTTATGTTTGATGCCCTTTTAATGACATTAATGATGTGTTTAGATTTGGGCTGAGAACTGACAACGGCATCACCTGCAGGAAGATTCTCTCTGATGCACTTTTATTTTGAGACTGTATGCTCTGATCCCTTTTAGTCAGAATTCGGAATTTTTCAATGAAAGCGATGCTTTTTTTGTTGATGTTCTGATGTCTGAGGCCTTTAAATCTGATGTCTCATGATGTTTTCCCCCATATCATCTGTTCTGTGCCCACCTTACTACTGAATTAGGCGGAGCACTCTGAATTAAATCAGGATATAAAGCATTATCTTTCTCTTGCTTTATTGAACACTGTCGATCTGACAACTTAATGAGGCTTTCTCCGGGGCAACAACATCCGGTTCAAATGTCATCACATTAAGACATTATCCACATATCAGTACATGACATCCCCCTTTTCCTCTTTAGCCTTAATAACTTTGTTTTCTTTTTTCTCTCTTTTTTTAACACTGAACATTGTTTTCTTGTCTTACTTTGTGACAATTATATTTTCTAACTGCCTCACCACACTTGTACCTTTCCTTTCCCCAATATATACATATATACATACGTATATGAACTTGAAACTTGCATATTTTATGTTACCTCTACACATTAACATATTATGGTTTATTTAACCACAAAATCATGAAACCTCTCAGGTATCTTTTTAGCCCTCTGTGATCTACTCGGTCTCTCTGGCCGCTGGGGGCCCTCTTGTGGTTTTGGAGTGAAGGTGTCAATCTTTGTGTTTGTTTCACTTTCCTCCCTTTCAGGCATTGCGTCTTGCTCCTATTGTCCTTCTCGGGTCTCACTTGTCTTGTATTTCTTCACATGCGTATTATTCCGGTGATAGCGAGCTCCTGTTGGCAATTCAACAATGACTTGGTTTCCAGTTCTGCTTACAATTTTGTGTGGCGTTGTGTTGAATCGTGTTGTAAACTTGTCCACTTTGTCTTGTTGACCCAGCACTGTGTCTCCCATGTCAACTTTTTAATACTCAGCTCCCCTTCATTCATCAGCAGAAATCTTTGATTTTGATTTGATCTTCCTCTGTCACGCACATCCAACTCAGTTGATTTTGACTCACAGATGTTCGGTAACTTTCCTCTCATTTTGCGGTTGACAGTGTTGGGGAGTAATGGAATACATGTACCGCCGTTACGTATTTAAAATACAAAATATGAGTAGCTATATTCCGTTACAGTTACCGTTTAAAAAGGTGGTATTCAGAATACAGTTACTTTGCTAAAATAAAGGGATTACACGGCGGTCTTTTCCTGTTTCATATGTTAGGCTATGCCCTCTCTATTTTTGGTAATTCCACGCCGGTGGAAACAAAACAAAGAAAACACGCATTAAGAGGCTCAAATGCCTGTGTCTCAATCTCATAATGACGTGAAGAAATATTATTTTAAATGATTTAATATGAAGGCAATAGGCAGAGTGTTACATGCATAGCCCTAAAGAATGTAGCCTCATGGGCACTGTAGTCCGTGCTGCAGGGAGAATGGACTGCCATACCTGTTATCTGTCTGTGAGCGCCAGGGAGGGAGAAAAAGGAGAGTGGAAAAGTACGAGTTGTCACTGACCAGAAACGGGAGATGGAAGCATGTAAATATAATAATAACCACTGCAGCCAAAAAGAGTTCCTGACAAGCCCAGTTGTAAGTAAGCTGTTAAGACTCGACTGTACACTGTGTTTGTGTTTTTCTCCGAAACAATAAGTTCCGCTGGAGCAGCCTTTCAACGCCTCTCTCTGTCTCTCGCTAGCAAAGTTGACCCAGACAACAAAGTAAAGCTAGTTTTCAGCTACGAGCCCGTATTAGCCAGAGGTCCCTATACTACGGTTCGGAGCCGCGGACCTGTTTTATATACGCGTGGAATAGTTTTCTATACAAGATGACTGCAAAAAGTGCAGCCTTACCTAATGTCAACCTACTGTTACTCATTTTATATTACGATTTAAAAATCTAGTTGCTATTGGTATGGCGAGTAACCTTCAGTAATAAATCACACAGCAATAGTACGTTCATGTAGTTGTAAAAAAGCATGGTAATATATTAAGTAATCCAAAGTATTCAGAATACGTTACTCTCATTGAGTAACGTAATGGAATACGTTACAAAATACATTTTGGGGCATGTATTCTGTAATCTGTAGTGGAATACTTTTTAAAAGTAACCTTCCCAACACTGGCGGTTGAACAGGAGTTCTGCTGGACTTTTGCCTTTGGTTGGATGTTTAATGCTGCGATAAACTGTCACATATTTTCTCAGCTCTCGTTTCCAGTAAAGGCCTTCGGCTTGTACGATCCTGATTCTTTTCATCAGTGATGCATTTTGACGTTCCACTTCTCCCTTTGCTTAAGCCAATTTTGGTGTGGTTCTTATATGTTTGATTCCATTAGTTTCACAGTATTCTCTGAACAACTCAGATTTGAACTGTGGACCGTTATCAGATTTAATGGTAACTGGTAGCCCATGTCTACTGAATATACAGTCAATAGAGTCAATGACTTTTTCAGCAGTTGTAGACATCATTACATCATACTCATAGTACCGACTGTAGACTGTCTTTTGACGTGGTGTCAGACAGTGGTCTTGACAGTGAATCCGCAATGTTTTGTTTTCCCGCAATGTGAACTACTCTAAAGTCATATGGTTGTAGTCTGAGAACCCATCTTTCTATTCGTGCACAAGGTCTAGATCTTTGGCTGTATATGACCTCTAATGGCTTGTGTTCTGTGATGAGGTCAAACTTCCTGCCATACACATATGGATGTAGTCTCTCACATGCCCATACCAGTGCTAGGGCTTCTCTTTCTGTTTGAGAATATCTTCGCTCACAGTCTATTAAACTCCGACTTACGTAGCACACTGGTACCTCTTCTCCGTTCTGTATTTGTATTAGCACTGCGCCCAAGCCTACAGGGCTTGCATCTGCTATGACCTTGGTTGGGGCTTCTTTGTCAAAATAGGCTAGGGTACCTGCTCTGGCTAACTCAGTCTTTAGTCTTTCAAATGCTTGCTTTTGTTCTGGCCCGAATGTAAACATAGTCTCTTTTCGAGTCAAACATCTAAGCGGTTCAGAGAGTGTAGCAAGCTGTGGTATGAACCTGCTACTGAAGCCTACCAGTCCAAGAAAACTTCTCACTTCAGTAGCATTATTCGGTTCTCGGGCTTCCACCACAGCTCTCACTCTTTCTTCAGTTGGGCCAATGCCTTTCTGCGTCAGCAGTATTCCCATGAATATGAGTCTGTCCATGTTGAACTGACAGTTCTCTGAGTTTAGTGTCAGGCCACAGTCAGAGAGTCTCTTCATCACAGCATGCAGGCACTTATCATGGGTTTCCTGGTCTGGTGCGTGTATGATTACATCATCTGAAATGTTCTCAACTCCTTCAATGCCAGCTAGTGCATTGGTGATCTCATGCTGATATTGCTCACTAGCTGATGAGACTCCAAATATTAGCCTTTTGTATCGATAAACTCCATTGTGCACTGCAAATGTAGTGATCTCTCTTGATCTTGGGCGATCATGGCTCAAGAAGTTGGCAGTTCGTCTTGTAATCGGAAGGTTGCCAGTTCGAGCCTCGGCTCCAACAGTCTCCGTCGTTGTGTCCTTGGGCAAGGCACTTCACTACTGGTGGTGGTCAGAGGGCCTTGTGGCGCCAGTGTCCGGCAGCCTCGCCTCTGTCAGTGCGCCCCAGGGCAGCTGTGGCTACTATGTAGCTTGCCATCGCCAGTGTATGAAAGTGTGTGTGGATGACTGAATCTAGTGTAAAGCGCTTTGGGGTCCTTAGGGACTAAGTAAAGCGCTATACAAATACAGGCCATTTACTCCGGGGTAGTGATCTCTCTTGACTCCGGGGTGAGTTCTAGCTGATGGTAAATGGTAAATCACAACAACAGTCACCTCAAAGCACTTTACATTGTAAGGTAGACCCTACAATAATACATACAGAGAAAAACCCAACAATCACATGACCCCCTATGAGCAAGCACTTTGGCGACAGTGGGAAGGAAAAACTCCCTTTTAACAGGAACAAACCTCCGACAGAACCAGGCTCAGGGAGGGGCAGCCATCTGCTGCGACCGGCTGGGGTGAGAGAAGGAAGACAGGATGAAAGACATGCTGTGGAAGAGAGATGGAGATTAATAACAAGTGTGATTCAGAGGAGAAGTCTATTAACACATGTTGAGTGAGAAAGGTGACTGAAAAGGAAATATTCAATGCATCATGGGAATCCCCCAGCAGGCTAAAACTATTGCAGCATAACTAAGGGAGGATTCAGGGTCACCTGATCCAGCCCTAACTATATGATTTACCAAAAAGGAAAGTTTTAAGCCTAATCTTAAAAGTGGAGATAGTGACTGTCTCCCAAATCCAAACTGGAAGCTGGTTCCACAGGAGAGGGGCCTGAAAACTGAAGGCTCTGCCTCCCATTCTACTCTTAAATACTCTGGGAACAACAAGTAAGCCTGCAGTGCGAGAGCGAAGTGCTCTAATAGGGTGATACGGTACTACAAGGTCATTAAGATAAGATGGGGCCTGATTATTTAAGACCTTGTATGTGAGGAGCAGGATTTTGAATTCAATTCTGGATTTAACAGGAAGCCAATGAAGGGAAGCTAAAACAGGAGAAATATGCTCTCTCTTTCTAGTCCCTGTCAGTACTCTTACTGCAGCATTTTGGACTAATTGAAGGCTTTTCAGGGAGTTTATAGGACATCCTGATAATAATGAATTACAGTAGTCCAACCTAGAAGTAATAAATGCATGATCTAGTTTCACAGCGTCACTCTGAGACACTTAAACTTCATGTTTTAAAAACCCGTTTAGTGTTTTTCTGTCAGTACAGAACGTAATGTCATGTGGTTGGTTTTGGGCTAATGGACTTACATTAGTTATGTTGTCAAAGGAGTTTGCAAAGAAAAGCGTCTGGACTTCTTAAAGTTGCTTGAAGACGTTTCACCTCTCATCCGAGAAGCTTCTTCAGTTCTAAGGTCAAATGGCCGAGAGTCCCAGATTTAAACCCAGTGGGAGTATCCCCCCAAAGAGGGACAAAAGGACCCCCTGGTGATCCTCTAATCACCTGAGCCAAGGTGTGAAAGTGGGTGTGGGTCCCAATCAGCCAGGGTTTCGGGTGAGCTCATTATGAAACCTGGCCCCACCTTGTCAGGTGAATTCCTGAGGTCAGATGGCCCAGGATGTGAGTGGGCGTCTGGGGAGGGAACTCAAAACTGGATTATAGATGGCAGACAGTTGGTGTCATAAACCACCGCCTCTGTTCAAAGATGGTCGCTCACAGTGGACATAGATGGCTTCTTTCACTCCTCTTTCAAACCATCTGTCCTCTCTGTCCAAAATGTGAACATTGGCATCCTCGAAAGAGTGACCTTTATCCTTTAGATGCAGATGAACTGCTGAGTCTTGTCCTGTGGAGGTGGCTCTTCTATGTTGTGCCATGCGCTTGTGAAGTGGCTGTTTGGTCTCTCCAATGTAGAGGTCTGGGCATTCCTCGCTGCACTGTACAGCATACACCATGTTGTTAAGTCTGTGTTTTGGAGTTTTGTCTTTCGGGTGAACCAGTTTCTGTCTGAGTGTGTTGCTGGGTCTGAAGTACACTGGGATGTCGTGCTTGGAGAAAACTCTCCTGAGTTTCTCTGATACACCGGCTACATAGGGGATGACTTGTTGTTGCGTCTGTCTTTCTTATCCTCCCTCGCTGGTGTCTGATCTTCTTTTCTGTGCCTCTTTGCTGACTTTATAAACGCCCAATTAGGATAACTGCATGTTTTGAGTGCTTCCTTTACGTGTGTGTGTTCCTTCTTTTTTCCCTCAGGCTTAGAGGGAACATGTTCTGCCCGGTGGTGTAGGGTCCTAATTACTCCAAGTTTGTGTTCCAGAGGGTGATGGATTTGCCTTTCCTGGACTGCGCTGTGCACATTGAAGAGAATGGCTACCTCAACATCGAAGTTTACCGGAAGCCCACACACACGGACCTCCTCTTTGACTCCCATCACCCTCTGGAACACAATTAGACGATCATCAGGGGGTCCTTTTGTCCCTCTTTGGGGGGACACTCCCACTGGGTTTAAATATGGGACTCTCGGCCATTTGACCTTAGAACTGAAGAAGCTTCTCGGATGAGAGGTGAAACGTCTTCAAGCAACTTAAAGAAGTCCAGACGCTTTTCTTTGCAAGCTCCTTTGACTACAATGACCTGGATGACTGAGAACCTTCACAGACATATTAGTTATGTTAGCTAACTAGTGACAGAATAGATACCTCAGAGATAAAATAAAAATCAGCACGTCTGCAGGGAAAGTACGTCAGGGTGTGGAAGGGGAAAATGTTTAATGCAATAGGTGCAGAAGTCAAAGCACAGAAATTTGTCATTTTGTGACTTGAGGAGGCGCAGTAGAGCACTCATATTCACTGATTTTAGAAGTTGTAATCAGAGTTGTGGTTCTAAGTAGTAGTAGTAGTAAAAAAAATAAATAAATATGAGTATAATTTAAATAACAAGTTTGCTGCTCTCGGTATATTTGTGAAAATATCAATGAGAATATCAATCTTTTGAGTTAAGTTTTAACTTAAAAAGTGAAAGTTTCAAAATATAAGTTCACGTTTTCTACACATTCTCAACTCTCTGCAAGCTCTTACGCCAACATATTTAACTCTCAATTTGCAACAATGTTGCATTTTACTGATACATTTCTTATGTTCTTTTCACGTTTTTAATCATGATTTTATCATCATCATCTGACAACATCTCAGTTAGGTGTAGGCGTCATTTCGCGTAGAAGAAGACTGATATGATCTACAGAATGCCCTAACTGCAAAAGAGGCCTGAAGCAAAAAACCCAGCTTAACAGATTTAACAGAGAAAGTTGATAACAACCCTTGTGATACCCGTTATCTACAATTAGGGTTTTAAATGTTGTCAAGCCAGCTAATGCAAAGAAGGCCAAACCAAACCAAAACCAAAGGCAGGGCTGACGATACTCTGGAAACACAAAGTATGTTTCTGTCAGGTAAAAATGTATTTGTTAGTGTGCACCTCAATACCAGATGCAACCTATAATTTCTAGAGAGCAACATTTTTTTTGTCAGTGAGGTCTTTTGTCAAGTATGACATACTAGCAGGCAGAAGCAACTACTTGTTGAAAATGAAAAATCTGCACATTTATCATCTGAAGCAGTTAGAGTGGAGTGTGTGATATAACAAACAAAACTTAACCAGTGTAAAATGAAAACGAGCTAAACTGGAACACGGGTTATTTTCAGGAACAATAGAATCTCTCAGTTAACACAAACACAGATATGCACGGATGTAGAGAGACGTGCTGCCCTCTTGGAGATTTCAATAAAACTGCAAGAATCCTTTAGAATTATTAAGAACCTATTTTTACTTTTTTCTCTTCTTTGTGGTCCACGGGGCCTTAAGTGAAATATTTATTTTCACTTTTATACTGTGATCTCTGATTCATTCTCAAAAAGAACTCCCCATCTTTTCTCCCACTCTAACTGTAGAGTTACAGTGGTTAATCTATACTAGCTAAAGTTAATTGTTTACAAGTAAGGCCTTTACACAACTGGCACGTAATTAATTGTTAATTTCGTGTCCCTTTTTCGCATTCAGTGTGTAATAGCCTTTAGCCTTGAGTGGCTAGCTGTAAACAGTTAGCCACTCTGGGCTAACAGTAAACACAAGATGCAGGGTTTACGCTTAGCTTAACTGTGTTGTAATGTAGTGTCACTTCTGTCAGTTACCACAAATGTTGAGTCAAGTCACAAAGTTTCCTGTTCCACTGTTTGCCCTCGCAGACTAACCTCACCTCATTCCACACAGATAACCAGCACAGAGAGGAACATTTGCTGCTTGGCTACAATATTTTATAAAGGACGCAGAAAGATTTCTTTTCTCATCATGAACACATCAAACATCACTGACGTGACAACAGAAGACCGGGTTTATGCTGGGATCTTTAGCTTAATTATGGTGATAGGTCTGCCTCTCAATGCGATCTCACTGTGGATTCTTCTTCGCCGGCACAGCCTCAAATCACCCAACGCTGTTTTCATGGTTAACCTGGCACTCTCAGACCTGCTGCTGGTCTTCACTTTGCCCATGAGGATCCACTTTCACGCCACAGGGAAATGGACACTGTCCAATGGGGTGTGCCTCATCATCACAATGTTCTTTCGCACCAACATCCGCTCCAGCTCCTCCTTCATCACCTTCATAAGCGTGGACCGACTGCTGGCTGTGGTTTATCCTCTGAGGTCTCGCACTCTTCGGACCGCGTGCAATGCCTGGAAGGCTTCTGCACTTGTCTGGGTGATTTTGCTGGTGATGAATATCCTAGATAGTGTGGACTTTCTAAATCAGTTGAATAACCACACTCACCCTACTTGTTTTGAGTCTTACGAATCTGAGAAATGTCCTTTGAAAGGAATCCGATTAAGAGTTATTCAGTTTATGATTGTAATATTGGTCACAATGCTGTTAGTCAATATTGTGTGCACCATTATGGTGTTTAGGACTCTACACAGACATCTCAGAGGTGACTCTCCAAAAATCAACAACAAGATGAATGTAATGCTGATTTTTGCCATAAACTTGATTTTATATGCTATATTCTTACCTGTGCCTATAACTATGGCAAGAGATTGTGCCCATGTCAAGCCATTGATATGTCTTACTGTTTTAAACTGCTGTCTGGATCCTCTGTTGTATTACTTCTCTTTTGATGCTTTCTGGAAGAAAAAAGAAGATGTTGTGTAAATGAAGTGCATAAATGGTCACACACTGCTCAGGCTTTTTACTTCAGCTGTGTGTGTTATTTTATAAATAAATGTAATATATTTTGTTTTTAAAATCAAGCTGTAGACTTGTTTTTTTTTTAAGCCCACTACCAGTTGTTTATTGAGAGATGCACCTGCCACCACAAACATATGATTTTATAGAATATGAGGCATTACCAAAAATTAAACACCATATGAAGCAATTCAAATGAGGTCAACCCTAAACATCAGCAGCAGCAGTAATACTGATCAATATAACAGTATTCATATGATCAATATGGGGAACAGCTTTTCTGCAGTAAAGGTACTGCTGATGATTTATGTAGAATTTAGTGTAAAACACTTTTATGTCTAGTCAGGTATTTTCATATTGAATTTAAAAAAATTCCCCAACTACTTGCCATCGTAAGCTTAATGTAAATATCGACATGGTAGCTACAGAAGTTTTTGCAACTCTTCATTATGTGTGTGTGTGTTCACATGTGTATATGTGGCCCTATAGTTGCTCCACATGAGAAGCGAAACAAAAGGCTAAGTGCTGTAGTGTTGGAGGGCTGGCAGCAGAGTTTCATAATTTCATTAAGTCTGTAAACTTCACCAACCACAAAAGCCGAGTTTCCTCTTACATTTTAGACTAGCTGCTGCATCACACACTAACCTTGCCTCACTTCACACAGATAAACAGAAAAAGGAAGAACTTTTGCTATAATACTTCATAAAGGATAGAGAAATATCTTATTTTCCATCATGCACACACCAAACATCACCACAGAAGACCGGATATATGGCTTCATTATGGTGATAGGTCTTGCCTCTCAAAGTGGCTCCCTGTGGATTTGTCTTCGCTGTCACACCTCAAATCATCCAATGTCGTCTTCATGGTCAACCTGGTCATCTCAGCCTGCTGCTCATCCTCACTTTGCACATGAGGGTCCCCTTCACGCCACAGGCACTGTGTGTGTGGTCAAATGAATGACAGCAGCCTCACGGCCCTCTGCTCACTTCTATGGCTGCAAATAATGTGTCAGCATCATGTTTTGGGCATTGTCAGGAAAGAGCTGTGTGAGCAGAGCAACTGGTGGAAAGTTAACATTAGGTATTCACGTATTCTGACAGTCTTGTTAATTTGTAAAACAATAATTGTACAGATCTACATAATACTGCTTTGTAAATATAGACCATCTAGTATCCGCTTAGTACAAATAAGAGCCTCTTGTAGTGAAATCAGGGGAATTTTCAACCACACATTGGGCACAAAGTGGTAAATGGGTGATTGCTGGCAGATAAAGAGCACACTTCTGGCAGTCGTCCAGTACTGTGCTATGTGTTTCCCATGTGGCTGACTGATATCTTATTTGGAAAGTTAAATGGGCAACATTTAGTTATTGTAATAGCTTGTTTTTTTCTGTATTGACACATTATCATTTGCTAATTCACTGATAAACTATAGCTTTTACTCTACGCATAAAAAGAAGACACGGTTAACTGGTAGAGCCCTATGAGGTATGTTTACTATATCATACCAACCATGTATTTATTTAATTTAAAGCAAAGCGGTAACACTTTGTTCACAGGCAGAACATTCCATTTATAGTAGTGTTTTTTCTGTGTTTTAACAGTTGTGGTTAGACAGGTTTTTAGTCCTGTCCTCTTTTTCTCTGGTTTTGCACTTAAAAAAGTTTTGCATGAATTCTGATAAAACTTTGTAGGTGTGTAGAGTGGGATCATATTAACGCTTCAATAAAATTTGGCTTACATCCAGCAAGGTCTTCAAGGTCAACTTTAATGATTTAGTGGGTGAAGAAAGCCTTATAACTTAAACTATGGTTCTTACAGTTATGGTGTGTATGGTCAGCAAATAGAAAGCATTGCATAAAGATTTAAAATATCATGTCACATCTGATCCCTGACATCTCCTTCAAGGTCCAGAGATTGATCTGAAGTGATAGCAATGCTACTGTATACTGTAGTATAATATTATAGAATCAGCTCAAGTCATTCATGTCCTGTTATACACGTTACCCATTAGCCACTGCTACAAAGTCTTTGTGTAATCAAAGTCAATTCAATTCAAATTCACATTTCATTAAAAAACAACTGTATTTGTCCCTAAGGGGCAATTAAAAAAACAATTAAATATCTGTCCTGCTACCCTTATCTGATTTTTACTGTACTATGAACCTATTAAAGTATTTTAAAAAGAAAAGAACAAAGAGAACAAGATGGATATATGTAGAATACAGCTACATATATAAAGAGACAAACTTTCTGTCCGTGCTCTCTGGGTACTTCGGCTTTGTCCCACAGTCCAAAGGCATGCTTGTGAAGTTAACTGGTTATTCTAAATTGGCTGTAGATGTGAATGTGAGCATGAATACTCACTGCGTTTGTATTGTGATAGACTGGTGTACTGTCCCACGTCTCACCCACTGACAGCTGAGATAGACTCAAGCCCAAATTAGAAAAGATGGAACTGGATGGATGGGTTTACAAGCATACACGGGAACACTGGTGTACTGCCTGATGGAGATCGATAACCTACGGCTCTTTCGCCCCTGAGCTATGGCTCTTACTGGCTTGCAGCTTTGGGTAAAAAAAATATTCAAAAAATAAAATAAAATAAAACTAGGGACATTTGAAATGTTACAGGCATAGTGTCCCCTTTAGGAAAGTAACCTGATGGGTAATGTATTCTGTGCCAGAGGCTGAAGTGGAAGACAGGCACGGTGCGCGCCAGCGACTGAGTGAAGTGCAGTGAAGTTTACGGAGATTGGGAAAAAGAAACCTATGCTTATAGTACTAGCTAGTGCAACCAGAGGGGCATGTAAAGGACCCATTTCTAAGTGAAATGTTAGTATACCAGCCCAGGAAGCTATAGCAGCAACGAGATAAACTCTGACTCACACTGGCACTTGAACGCAGAAGCTGGCAGTGTTAAATTTACCTCAAAACCTACGGGGGCATACCGACGTGATCTGTGCGTATCAGGTGATTCGTCCACATGTATGTAAGGTTTTGTGAGCGCGCGAGAGAGATGTTTCGTGTAGTCTTATACATTTTGCACCCAAAAAGGTTTTTGATAGTCAAAATGATCGGATTCTTGAAGCTGAACTTAATAAATTGTGCGTAAATCATCATTATTTACTCAGGTTTGGATGTACGCGTTTGTAAAATAGTTTTACGTATGGTCAGATATTTCTGTTTGGATTGAAGCACGCGCGTGAGTCCTCAAAAGTTACACACACATCATTGAATACGTTTGTAAAGCTTAGTTTACGCTTTTGAGGCATACTCCTCTCCATATTTCGGAGTCCTGTGCATCTTTAGATCCGCATACCAATGCGAGCAGGTTTTCTCAAACATGAACTACAGGAAGTCCAAACAGCGCTCTTTCCTGACTGACGACATTCTGTAGAGCTGCATGAATTTTACAGTAACTTCTTGCAGCCCTGATATGGAAATCACACAAAACAAAGTGAGAACGCTATTATTTAATATGCTGCTATTTTGCATCACAAAATATCTCAAATATCTTTTGCAAATATCTATATATTTTCGACCCTGAGCTCATGCTGTTTTATTGTCGCCTGTCGAAAAGAGGACAGTACACTGAAATGGACTGAAGTCATAATTTCATGCAAAAAGTTTTCATGATTATTCTTTTTATTTTAAAATTATTACTCCACTGCTACGTTTTATTTATTTGAAAGTGGGCTATTTGTTATTTGATGAATTTTCCACAAGGTGTGAAATCAAATAGACCTGTGGTTGGAGAGGCTAAAATGGCTTTTTTGATGTTAAAGGTTGCCGTCCCCTACATTAGACATAGCCATATTGCGTTAACAAGTTGTTTAAAAATCCTACAATGTCACATCCAAAAAGTTGGGACACTGTCCCAAATGTCAATAAGACATGTAAAATATTTACAGTGAGAAAGTTGGAATCTGATTGCAGCAATATATCTTAGGAGACAGAGGCAACAAAAGCTAGAAAACAGAAATAGTGAGAGCAATATTTTGCAAATTATTGGGTTAATAGGCAACAGATCAGTAACATGAGTTGGTATAAAAACAGCATCTTAGAGAGGCAATAGTGTCTGTGTAGTAAAGAGAGCCGCATGATGAAAGTGGCTCTGCCATCCAAGATCACCCTACCTTCAAAGCACAAATGTAGAGGCAGAGCTTATGAGATGAGATGAGCTTGAGTTTCCTGTAGTGGGACTAGTTACAGTCACAAACTAGTCACGCCTCACTCACAAAGAAAAACCACACAAAGAGGAACCTTTACCACTCGGCTTCAGTACTTTAAAAAGGACATTCAGACATTTCTTTTCTCATCATGAACACATCAAACAGCACCACAGAAGATGAACGGGTTTATGCTGGGATGTTTGGCTGCATTATGGTGATAGGTCTGCCACTCAACGCAGTCTCACTGTGGATTCTTCTTCGCCGCCACAGCCTCAAATCGCCCAACGCTGTCTTCATGGTGAACCTGGCACTCTCAGACCTGCTAGTCATCATCTCTTTGCCCATGAGGATCTACCATCATGCAACAGGCACCCCGCTGGGAATTATCACATGCCTCTTCAGCCTAATAATCTTTCGCAACAACCTCCGCTCCAGCGCCTCCTTCATCACCTTCATGAGTGTGGACCGACTGCTGGCTGTAGTTTATCCTCTGAGGTTTCGCCATCTTCGGACTTCGTGCAATGCCTGGAAAGGAGCAGCACTCGTCTGGGGGTTTTTCCTGGTGGTAAATATCCCAGAGGCCATAGGATTTGTAAAACACATACAGAACCACACAGAACACAATTGTTTTCAATCTCATTATTATAAAAGTGTAACACGATCAGCAATTATTTACCTTCAGATTGTGTTGCTGGTCACAATGCTAGCAGTCAACATTGTGTGCACCGTTATGGTTTCCTGGACTCTACACAACCATCTCAGTGACTGTGCAAAGGTCAGAAACAAGGTGAATGTAATGCTGATTTTTGCCATCAACTTGGTTATATTCTGCACATGTTTTCTGCCCATGCCACTACATGCAGTTACAAAAAGCAATACCAGTATAACTCCACTGGCATGTCTGACTGTTTTGAGGTGCTGTCTGGATCCACTGATGTATTATATTTCTTTTGACTCCTTCTGGAAGAAAAAAGAGGACGTGGGAAGAGAACTATAGTTTAGTGACCTGGTAAAGTTGCTATCAGATGTCCTATGATACATGCATGTTTTTTTTTTTTTTCACAAAGTAGCCCGTTTGTGCATGAGATTATTAGTTTAATTTATTAGATTAAATTACTTCAACCACATGCACTGTTTTCAGCAGTTAACCATCAATGTTCATCTCTTCAGTGACATTTGTGTCAAAGCCAGAAAGTAAAAGAGCAAAAGCCTTGGCTTGGCTTAGTGGTTTCATGTTTTATTTCCACTGCAACATGACAGCTTCAACCACAGAAAGACCGGTGGTTCATCTGTTTTACTAAAAACGGTGAAAAAAAGGCAGCTGCAACACTTTGAGTTTATGCAACTAAGATGTTATTTTTGTCAAGTTCAGTCAATATCCCGATCAGTATCATTTAATACGTTTGTCAGATTTAACACTCTGACATGAGAAGATGTATTCAGACGCACTGAAGTTTAGTGTACTTGCGTCATGAAGTATTCTTTTCTCCTAAAGCCTTCTCCTGAAGGATTTCTCATGCAGTTGAGACAAACAGTGTAGAGAAAAACATCACACAATTGATTAAATCTACTTTATATTTTGCTCACTTCAAACTCAAGGAAGCAGCCTGTCTAAATCTGTTCGAGAGTTTAAAAAAAAGAAGCTATTATCAGACTTCCGGAAGTCACCGCTTGTTGAACTAAATACTGTCAGGACATGAAACAAACCACCTTTTAACAAACAGATAAGAAAAAAGAAGAAAAATTGTGTTTTTTAGTCTTTTTAGTCAGACTAGCTGCTTTGTTTTTGTGATAAGTTGTCTCCTTCTTGTGCATTTTTCAGTTGCATGAAAGAGAGGTCAGTAATGTGGTATAAAAAGAGCGTCTTAGAAAGGAAGCGTTTCATCAGTCTGTAAATCTCCAAATTGTGAAAAAAAAAATCAGAATAACATCCCTCAATGTAAAATTGTAAAGGCTTGAATATCTCATAATCTACAATACATAACATCACCAATGCATTATGAGAATGTGGAGGAATCTCTGTGCGCAAGGGACAAAGCCCAAAATCAATATTGGAGTATTGTGATTTTCAGGCCTTAATACAGCACTGCATTACAAAAAAGTATGCCTGTGTCACAGAAATCACCGCATGGGAACACTTGCAGAAATTGCTGTATGTGAATCATAATCATAATTTACTGTGCCAACGACAAATCCAAGTTAAAGAAAACAAAGCCCTATGTAAACATGCTCCAGGAACACCACCATCTTCTCTGGGCAAAATGCATTTTAAATGCACAAATTGAAAAACTTTTCTATGGTCAGATCAATTCTTTGGACCAAAGAAGAGATGGGCCTTCAAAAGGTTACACTTCTGATGGTATGGGTGTGCATTACTGACCATGGAATTGGCAACTTGCACATCTGGAAAGGCACCATCAATGCTGAAAGTTATATACAGATTTTAGAGCAACATATGCTCCCATATTGATGACATTTTTTCAGGGCATGTGTTGCGTAAGACAGTGATAAACAGCATACTGGCTCTATTACAGCAGTGTGGCTTCATAGTAGAAGAGTCTTTTTTTAGATCAGTTGCTGCCATCAAATTCAAAATGAGCTAATATTTGTCTTAAAAAGGTAAATTTTCTCAGTTTAAACATTTGGTATGTTTTCTATGTTCTTTTGTGAATTGTTTATGAGTTTATGAGCTTTTCATTTGGGGCTGTTTTTCATCTGCCTGAAAACCACTTGCTTCCACAAAAGGTCTCTCAAACCTTGTGGCTGCTTTGGTCCAATATACAATAACATTTAATTCTGTTTAATATTCGGGTTGCTAAGGTTTCAGTCGAAACTTTCATAGAGGTGAATGGATGGAGATTTTAGTTGCCACTATATCAGCCCACCTTATGGCACATCATTTAGAGAGGGAGCTGCTGCTGCTTTGCTCTGTCTGGCTCTTTCTAAAATTAAGCTCATGTGTTTCATTGTGGTAATTTGTGCTGTCTAATTGTGATAGATATAGTGTCACATATAAAACTCTCCCACTTCCTGTTACAACTCGTAACAGCTAAATCAATCTTAGCATGTTAGTTATGCTGTGCTCGCCTTTCTTTTGAAAGAACTTTGTGAAGAATTAATTTCCCTTACTTGCTGCTTTTCTCCCGCTTGTTTTGTTTTGATTCTTTGATTTTGCTTTGATTTGTTTTATCCATGTGCAGTGAAATTGATTTCATTTAGTTAGGTTAAATCTCCAGTAGATAAGTTTCTATTAGTATAGTTGTACATGCTTGTGTATGTCACAGTAATGTTGGGTTAATATATGTCGAAGTGTATAAAGATTTTAAATAAAACAAATATTTGTTGTTTACACAGATGCTTTTTTGTTTTGTTTGTTTTCTTTTGTGTAACAGCAAAATGTACATTACTTAACTGTCCTGTAGCTGATGTGGTGTTTCCTGGAGGAAAAGATTATAAAAGGATGAAGAATTCTTTTTCTACAGTTAAGGCTGAAGATTCATAACAACTTCCAGAAATACCAGTAAAGTTCACCACTGTTTGACTGGTGTTTGCTATAGATCGTACATTATGCAGTTTTCTGTGATGTCAGAGTTTATAAAAATGGTGGCATGGAACAATTTAGGTTTATATTTTAATTTTGTGCTGAATACATTTGCTGTTTAACTTGGTTAACATGTGACCATGCACAGAGTGGTCAGTAGAAGAAGGTTTAACTCAGCTGACAAAGCTGCAGATGAAGATGAAGATGCAGATACGTGGTACTGGACTGTGAGCACAGGGTTCCACTAAAGGATGTTGGAACCTTGTGCCACCTTCACAAAGCCTTTGACTGACAGTTTAATAACTAACATGCACAGGAATAGCCTGCTGGAGGTCATTCGGTGGGAGTCTGGCAGTGCTCGTCCTGCTCCTCCTAGTAGAAATGAGCAGACACTGATCTTGCCCTCTAGGGTGAGGCCTTTCTATGGCCCTGTCCAACTCTCCTTGTGCAACCTCCCATCTCCTGGTATCTCCTCCACATACTCAAGACTGAGCTCGGAGACACAGCAAACTTTCTTGCATGGATGTGCCATCCTGGAGGAGCTGGACTACCTGTGCAACCAGAATTGGCTGTAAGCATCTGGGCTACCAGCAGTGACAAGGACAGTAGCTAAAAACCAAACAAAAGAAAAATCAGTCAGGGGGGATAAGTAGAGAAATGGTCTGTGGGCACCACCTACAAACATTCCCTTTTGGGGGGAATGTCTTGTTGATGGCTCTCCAGTGCACCTGTTGCCACTTTTATTTATCATCACCATATGTGATGATAGCGCACAAGCGCCACATATTTAAATGTTTTCCAGAAAAAGACTCCAAACGAGGCACATTCACTGTGTCCAGTCTAATCATTTATCATCACGCTGCCACATTTAAGAAATTGTTTCCTGTTCTTCTGTTTAGTTTTAGCACAGGTTATCTACTGTAATAATATTTCTTTATCTGTTTATTCAAACTGATCATGTCTGTTCAAAACTTACAAACTTATTAAAGGTAACTGAAAACAAACCATCTTGCATCCATCATTGTAAATTCACATGAACCTAGGCCCTGTAATGTTTCATACTTTTTATTCATCTCATGTAAAATTATGCTTTCTTTTTTTTTCTTTTTTTTTTTTTTGACAGATCATATCTCAGTTTTATGTGTACAGCTGAACAGTGACGAAAAATGTCTTATTTTAGTATAAGAGGGGGAAAATTCCTAAGTTACACAATACTTAAAATAACAAAACTCTAAAAATTGAATTGACTATTATTTTTTATTTGTGTTATTTTCAGTGTTCTTGAAAGTTAGAAAAAGTGAGGGAAGGAAATAAGGCAAGCTGACTGCAGATTAGTGAACTTCAGTTTGGAAGCCATTTATGTGTGAACTTTATCATGGTCCTGCCTGCAGTGGAGTCACAGTGGTTACAATGGCCTAGATTAAAGACGCAACTCAAAAATAATACTGTCATTTACTCTATTTCTAAACCATCATGATCTGAGGCTGCAGATTGTGTGAGGCCAATCAGTGAGGACCAGAATGAAGACGACACAGGAGAAATTGGTAAAAGAAAACAAGACGTTTATTTTGTATTTTGGCTGACACAAAAAACAAGACAAACCTAAATGCAACAGGGAACATGAACTGGGAAAATACTTTATAGAAGTAAAGTTTATATTGCAAAAAAGAAACCTCCCCCAAATAAATAAACTCAGAGACATTAAAAGAACTAAACTCAAGACTAAATGTAACGGTCTTTTGCATTTGATGTTTGTTAAGCTGTATGTCTGGATTTTGTTCTTTGCGCCCTCTGGTGGTGAATTGTGTAGGGTATAGCTTGGTCTCCACCCCAGTCTCCTTTTTTGCTAGCGCACATGGTGTCTGCATGCTGCAGCTCACAGTTAGCTCCACACATGGAAAAATATCGTTCAAAGAGTAGAAATAATTGAGAAAGAAGATGGAGGATAAGGCAATAAGGCCATAAAGGACTATTTAGCACCTCCTGGATGTCAGCTTACGAGGTTTGTGTGTTTTAAATGTTTTATTTTCTGTAATTAAGGACTTTTGATTGATTGGCACTAAGTACATGAGCGCATTTTAATGTGATGTTTTGTTTATTGTTTGTCCGTGAGCAGTTCTCACGGGTTGCCAAGACCAGAATAAACCCTGTTCTATAACTACATCGTGCGTACGTCAATCCTTGAGGATGCTACAGTGAGAACTCGTCTGCTCTGCACGGGTAGATGAAAGGACGCAGCCACCGCAGGAAAGTCAGGTGCCCCGAAAATAAGTGTTTCCTCAGTTGAAGGACTCAACCACAAGAAAGAGAAATAAAAAGAAAAAAAAGGACTGTAAAAATAATTAAAATAAGTTTCCTTTTAAAAATGAACAAAGGACTGGAATATTTCTTTTTTCTTTCTTTCTCATTGTTTACATTTCTGCTGTTTAAGTGACTGATATTCATACAGTGATAGATTAATGTTGTGATGAGTAACCTGTGCATTGTGCGTATGGTGGGTTTCAGCAGTTTCTGTAAGAAACAGTATTACTGGCTTGGACAAGATATGTAATGGTGACTTATAGCTAAAGTGACTTAAGTATACACGTTGAGTGATGTTTAAAGAGTAACAGTAATTACTGTGCTTTAAAGTTGGAACAGTAAACTTAGATTAATATCCATTTGCTCCTCAACTACCAAATCAAATTTAAGCTGCTGCACCTTTACATTAAGGCTAAGTAAGATACAAATTTTAAAAAAAACCCTCCAACAATGGCAGAGTTTGAGGCTAATCCAGAAGTCAATGAAAAGGGTGATGTGGAACAACTTTGTGCAGATGAGCAACTATGCAGCATGGACAGTTCTCAAAGAGAGGTATGGCAATCCCTTCCTCATAGCAAAGGCCTTCAGAGACAAACTTGACGCATGGCCTAAGATAAGCTCTAAAGGCAGTATGGAACTTCAAGCATTTGCTGACTTCCTTTGCTGCTGTAAGACAGCCATGTCGCAAATGAAGGGGCTTGAAGTGCTCAATGACTGCAATGAAAACCAAAAAATGCTTGCAAAACTTCCAGATTGGCTGACTTCAAGGTGGAACAGAAAGGTTACAGAAGTGCAAGAAGAGACTCACACCTTTCCAAGCTTCAGCCAATTTGTAGATTTCATCTCACGGGAAGCCAAAATTGCCTGTAATCCCATAACATCTCTCTTTGCTCTGAAGCCAAGTGAAACTGAAGGGGCAAAACCAACAAGGAACAGAGGCAATGGAGCAAAGGTGCTAGCAACTAATTCAAATGAAAGGACTGTTAGTGCTAGTTGCGTGTACTGTGAAAGGTCGGGTCACAGCCTACTTAAGTATAGAAGGTTCATAAATGAGAGCATTGTTGAGAGACTAAAGTTTGCTCAAGACAAGAAGTTATGTTTTGGCTGTCTGAACTCTGGTCATCGCTCCAAGGATTGTGAAAGCAGAGAAACCTGTGACACATGTAATAAAAGACATCCAACATGTCTTCATGACAATCACACTAAGGAAGAGAAAACAAGGAGAAATCAAACCAAGAACAGTGACAGGACAAGACAAACGAACTCAGACGTCTCACAGGACAACAGTGTCACACCAACAACAAGTGAAGCAACTTCTAACAGAGTCACGCAGAATGTCGACGACACTCACACATCTTCCATTATTCCAGTATGGGTGTCAACCAAAGGTGAGCCAGAGCATGAAATTCTTGTGTACGCGCTCCTTGATACACAGAGCGATACAACCTTTATTCTTGAAGAAACGGCACAAGCTCTGCATATCAAAGGTGAATCGACTCAGCTAAAGCTCACTACCATGTCTTCAAGAAACACAGTTGTGGCCTGTCGCAAGCTCTCAGGTCTACAAGTCAGAGGGTTCTACTCAAATAAGACCATTGCCCTACCAGTAACATATGCCAGAGACTTTATTCCCGCAAACCGAGATCACATTCCATCGCCTACAACAGCTAAGGCTTGGCCTCATCTTGAATGCATTGCAAGTGAGATCGCTCCACTACAAAGCTGTGATGTTGGTCTGCTGATTGGGTACAACTGCCCCCAAGCACTTGTTCCTCGTGAGGTTGTGTCTGGAAGGGAAAATCAGTCATTCGCCCAAAGAACTGATCTGGGATGGAGTATTGTGGGTTATGGCAATCCATGTCTCGATTATGGAGATGCCTTCGGAATACGTCACCAAGTCATTGTGAAACAAGTGGTGCCTGACATTCAGCCTTCTTCAAACCTCACTAACAAGGTTCACTATGTCTACAGAACTCAAATAAAGGAAATGATCTCTCCCATAGAGGTCCTAAAGATGTTGGAGTCTGACTTTGTTGAGAAAGCACCAGAAGACACAAAGGTCTCTCAAGAAGATCTCAAATTTCTAACAAAGATGAAGACCGGCATTAGGCACAAGGAGGATGGTCATTTTGAAATGCGAAAGGCCGAACCTGCCGAACAACAAGGCATGTGCTATTCATTGCCTCAAATGTTTAGGAAAAAGGCTCAAGAGTAACAAGCAGTACTACATGGACTATAAGAAATTCATGGATGAGATCCTCGCCCATGGAGATGCTGAAAAGGTCCCAGAGCAAGATATTGACAAGACACCAGTTTGGTGCATCCCACACCATGGTGTGTATCATCCACTGTTACGTCCCTCTGCATCCCCTAATCTCCTCAATGTTTTCAGCTGGTGCTAATTGGCCACACCTAGTCAGGTGTGGATAAAAGCATACCTGAGGCGAGCTTCCCAGGGAGCTCGCTTGCTTTTGCCTTGGTGTCACCAGCCATTTCAGCCAACCTCCTATCCATTATAAGATAAAACCTCTTCCTACCTACACTCTGCTATTCGTCTCCTTTTTTTATGTTGCGGCCTCGAGCCGGGTCGTAACACCACAAAAACCCAGAAAGATTCGTGTTGTCTTTGATGCCTCTGCCAAGTTCCAAGGCACTTCACTAAATGACCATCTCCTGACTGGTCCAGAGCTAACAAACACCTTGCTCGGAGTCTTGTGTCGCTTCCGAAGAGGCCCAGTGGCTTTCATGTGTGACATCGAACGCATGTTCCACCAATTCCATGTGCATGCTTGCGACCAAGATTACCTACGGTTCTTGTGGTGGGAGAACGGTGACCTTGAAACTCCATTCACTGTCTACAGGATGAAGGTACACCTATTTGGAGCAGCATCTTCTCCAGGTTGCGCCAACTATGGTCTCAAGCATCTTGCAGCTGAAGGGGAAGGAAGTTTTGATGAAGAAACCATCGAGTTCATCAAAACCAACTTCTGTGTTGATGACGGACTACCAAGTGTTGACACTGAAGATCAGGCAGTACAGCTGGTTAATGAAGCACGCAAACTCTGCAGCATGGGCAAACTTCGGTTGCACAAGTTCATCTCAAACAGCACCCAAGTTCTAGCTTCGCTTCCAAAGGAAGAATGCGCTGCAGCTCCCAAAGATCTAGATATGGCACTTGGTGAAGTACATATGGAAAGAGCACTTGGCGTACAATGGTGTGTGGCATCAGATCAATTTTAGTTCAGAGTAGTTGTTAAGGAAAAACCACTCACCAGAAGAGGAGTATTGGACACAGTCGCCTCTGTGTTCGATCCACTTGGGTTTGTGTCACCTTTCATTCTGCTGGGAAAGCAGATCTTGCAACAAATGTGTCGAGATAAACTCAGCTGGGATGATAACTTACCTGACAGTCTTCGACCTCAGTGGGAGTCTTGGTTGTGTGACCTGGGAAACCTTGCAGACGTAAAGGTTCACAGATGCTACATTCCTTCGAACTTCAAGGCACAGCACTACGAACTTCATCATTTTTCTGATGCAAGCGCATCTGGATATGGAATGTGCACTTACCTCAGAGCAGTAAGCACAACTGGTGAAGTCCACTGCTCATTGGTGATGGGAAGATCGAGAGTTCCACCAACCAAAGTCACAACTATACCTCGGCTTGAGTTGTCGGCGGCCGTTGTTGCTGTGCGCACTGGTGACATGCTGAAAAAGGAATTGGAAATGGAAATTTCAGAAGAAAGGTATTGGACTGACTCGAAGGTGGTAACCAGATACCTCAGCAATGAAGCCAGACGATTTCATGTGTTTGTTGCAAACCGAGTGGAACACATCAAACAAAGCACAGATTCAACCCAATGGAGGTATGTAACTTCCGAAGATAATCCGGCGGACCACGCCTCAAGAGGCCTCACAGCAGAACAACTTGTAGCATCAAACTGGTTCAAAGGCCCAGACCTCCTTTGGCAGAAGGTCATACCCAGTGGTGAAATTAAGGTGGGAGAGTTATCAACCAGTGACCCGGAGGTTAAGAAGGTTCAAGTCCACAAGATACAAGTGGAGGAACAAAGGTCCCTGTTAGATCGCCTACACAAGTTTTCCGACTGGTCGAGAATGATTAATGCAGTTGCTAGACTCAAGCGGTATGTGAAAGGAGCAAAGGATCACAAGAGTAGATCACACGACGTCAGTAGCCTACAAGAGAGAAAGGAAGCAGAGTTAACAATCATAAATATGGTTCAAGAAACAGCCTTTGCTCAGCAAATAAAAACCTTGCAACACCATGATGTGATGCAGATGAAAGACAAGGTTAACAAGTTACACAAGTTATGTCCATTTGACCAAGGCATTCTTCGGGTAGGCGGACGCTTAACACATGCAGCTTTGCACCCCAATGTCAAGCATCCTGCGATCCTGCCAAGAGACAGTCACGTGTCGGCATTACTGAACAAACACTATCACGAGAAGACATACCATCAAGGATGAGGGATCACCATGAATGAACTTTGAGCTAACGATTCTGGATTCTTGGATGCAGCAAGATTTTGTCATCTTACATCTATAAATGTGTAAAATGCAGAAGGTTCAGAAGGCGCACAGAGCAGCAGAAGATGGCAGACCTCCCAGAGGATCGGATGGAGACCACACCGCCATTCACCTACTGTGGGATGGACTGCTTTGGTCCTTTTTATGTCAAAGAAGGCCACAAGGAGCTAAAGCGTTATGGCTTGCTAATCACTTGCATGTGCTCCAGAGCAGTGCATCTTGAAATGCTTGACGATCTCTCTACAGATTCCCTCATGAACTCCTTACGTGCATTCATAGCCATCAGATAAGATGCGATCAAGGCACGAATTTTGTCGGCACTAGAAATGAGTTTATTGGAGCATTTAAGGAAATGGATCAAGCCAAGCTAGGGAAACTGGACTGCGAGTTTCTCATGAACACCCCAGCATCTAGTCACATGGGTGGTGTCTGGGAAAGACAAATTCACACCATAAGAAGTGTTCTCATGTCCATTCTGGAAGAATCAGCCAAACAACTCGACAGCTCCTCTCTGAGGACATTCCTGTATGAAGTCATGGCAGTGATTAATAGCAGACCATTGACTACTGACCAACTATGTGATCCATCAAACCCAGAACCTTTAACACCGAATCACATACTAACCATGAAGTCCACAATCATCTCTCCACCTCCAGGAAGGTTTGTGAAAGAAGATCTTTATCTCCGTAAGAGGTGGCGTCATGTTCAACTACTTGCCAACACTTTCTGGACAAGGTGGAAAAAGGAGTATTTGTTAAATCTTCAAGGCAGACAGAAGTGGACCAAAGAGCACAGAAATGCTAAGATCAATGATGTTGTCCTTCTGAAGGATGAGATAACTCCACGCAACCAGTGGAAGTTGGCAAGGATCATTGAAGTGTATCCTGGAAGGATGGAAGAGTGAGGAAGGTGAAATTGCTGCTGAGTGATCCAACCCTGGATAGAGCAGGAAAACGTACCTCCAAACCCGTGCACCTGGAAAGACCCATTCAGAAAACAGTCATTCTGATGGAAGCGGAAGAAGATTCTCCACCGCACTCTGCTTAAAAGATTCTTCATAATAGTTCATTCAAAAGCCGTTCATTAGTTCATAGGCGATACTTTATTCTTTAAAATCACAAGTTATTGGTGGGAGTGTAACAATCTTTTGCATTTGATGTTTGTCTGGATTTTGTTCTTTGCGCCCTCTGGTGGTGAATTGTGTAGGGTACAGCTTGGTCTCCTCCCAGTCTCCTTTTTTGCTAGCGCACATGGTGTCTGCATGCTGCAGCTCACAGTTAGCTCCACACATGGAGAAAATATCATTCAAAGAGTAGAAATAATTGAGAAAGAAGATGGAGGATAAGGCAATAAGGCCATAAAGGACTATTTAGCACCTCCTGGATGTCAGCTCACGAGGTTTGTGTGTTTTAAATGTTTTATTTTCTGTAATTAAGGACTTTTGATTGATTGGCACTAAGTACAAGAGCGCATTTTAATGTGATGTTTTGTTTATTGTTTGTCCGTGAGCAGTTCTCACGGGTTGCCAAGACCAGAATAAACCCTGTTCTATAACTACATCGTGCGTACGTCAATCCTTGAGGGTACTACACTAAACCACTGCAAAGGAAAGAATCAAGAATATAAAAATACACTCAAAATGCAGGTCAAAGACCCAGCCTCATGACAGACAGAGCTTATTAAAAATGTGCATTACAGGAATCATAATCAGACATCCTATCTTCAAAGCACAAATGTAGAGGCAGAGCTTATGAGATGAGATGAGCTTGAGTTTCCTGTAGTGGGACTAGTTACCGTCACAAACTAGTCACGCCTCAGTCACAAAGAAAAACCACACAAAGAGGAACCTTTACCACTCGGCTTCAGTGCTTTAAAAAGGACATTCAGACATTTCTTTTCTCATCATGAACACATCAAACAGCACCACAGAAGATGAACGGGTTTATGCTGGGATGTTTGGCTGCATTATGGTGATAGGTCTGCCACTCAACGCAGTCTCACTGTGGATTCTTCTTCGCCGCCACAGCCTCAAATCGCCCAACGCTGTCTTCATGGTGAACCTGGCACTCTCAGACCTGCTAGCCATCATCTCTTTGCCCATGAGGATCTACCATCATGCAACAGGCACCCTGCTGGGAATTATCGCATGCCTCTTCAGCGTAATACTCTTTTGCAACAACCTCCGCTCCAGCGCCTCCTTCATCACCTTCATAAGCGTGGACCGACTGCTGGCTGTGGTTTATCCTCTGAGGTCTCGCCATCTTCGGACCTCGTGCAATGCCTGGAAAGGAGCAGCACTCATCTGGGGGTTTTTCCTGGTGGTAAATATCCCAGAGGTCATAGAATTTTTAAAACACTTACAGAACCACACAGAACACATTTGTTTTGAATCTCATTATTATAAAAGTGTAACACGATCAGCAATTATTTACCGTCAGATTGTGTTGCTGGTCACAATGCTAGCAGTCAACATTGTGTGCACCGTGATGGTTTCCTGGACTCTACACAACCATCTCAGTGACTCTGCAAAGGTCAGAAACAAGGTGAACGTAATGCTGATTTTTGCCATCAACTTGGTTATATTCTGCACATGTTTTCTGCCCATGCCATTACATGCAGTTACAAAAAGCAATACCAGTATAACTCCACTGGCATGTCTGACTGTTTTGAGGTGCTGTCTGGATCCACTGATGTATTATATTTCTTTTGACTCCTTCTGGAAGAAAAAAGAGGACGTGGGAAGAGAACTATAGTTTAGTGACCGGCTAGAGTTGCTATCAGATGTCCTATGATACATGCATGTTTTTTCCATGAAGTAGCTCGTTTGTGTATGAGATTATTAGTTTAATTTATTAGATTAAATTACTTCAACCACATGCACTGTTTTCAGCAGTTAACCATCAATGTTCATCTCTTCAGTGACATTTGTGTCAAAGCCAGAAAGCAAAAGAGGAAAAGCCTTGGCTTGGCTTAGTGGTTTCATGTTTTATTTCCACTGCAACATGACAGCTTCAACCACAGGAAGACCGGTGGCTCATCTGCTTCACTAAACGGTGAAAAAAAAGGCAGCTGCAACACTTTGAGTTTGTGCAACTAAGGTGTTATTTTTGTGAAGTTCAGTCAATATCCCGATGAGTATCATTTAATACGTTTGTCAGATTTAACACTCTGACAGAGGAAGATGTATTCAGACGCACTGAAGTTCAGTGTACTTGCGTCATGAAGTATTCTTTTCTCCTAAAATAATCTCCTAAAATCCTTCAGTTGTCTTAAAAAGGTAAATTTTCTCAGTTTAAACATTTGGTATGTTTTCTATGGTTTTTTTTGTGAATTGTTTATGAGTTCAAGAGCTTTTCATTTGGGGCTGTTTTTCATCTGCCTGAAAACCACTTGCTTCCACAAAAGGTCTCTCTAACATGGTGGCTGCTTTGGTCCAATATTCCAGAAAAAGACTCCAAACGAGGCACATTCACTGTGTCCAGTCTAATCATTTAGCATCACGTTTAAGAAATTGTTTCCTGTTCTTCTGTTTAGTTTTAGCACAGGTTATCTACTGTAATAACATGTCTTTATCTGTTTATTCAAACTGATCATGTCTGTTCAAAACTTACAAACTTATTAAAGGTAACTGAAAACAAACCATCTTGCATCCATCATTGTAAATTCACATGAACCTAGGCCCTGTAATGTTTCATACTTTTTATTCATCTCATGTAAAATTATGCTTTCTTTTTTTTTTAGACAGGCCATATCTCATTTTTATGTGTACAGCTGAACAGTGACGAAAAATGTCTTATTTTAGTATAAGAGGGGGAAAATCCCTAAATTACACAATACTTAAAATAACAGAACTCTAAAAATTGAATTGACTTGTTATTTGTTTTATTTTCAATGTTCTTGAAAGTTAAAAAAAAAGTGAGGGAAGGAAATAAGGCAAGCTGATTGCAGATTAGTGAACTTCAGTTTGGAAACCGTTTATGTGTGAACTTTATCATGGTCCTGCCTGCATTGGAGTCACAGTGGTTACAATGGCCTAGATTAAAGACGCAACTCAAAAATAATACTGTCATTTACTCTATTTCTAAACCATCATGATCTGAGGCTGCAGATTGTGGGAGGCCAATCAGTGAGGACCAGAATGAAGACGACACAGGAGAAATTGGTAAAAGAAAACAAGACGTTTATTTTGTATTTTGGCTGACACAAAAAACAAGACAAACCTAAATGCAACAGGGAACATGAACTGGGAAAATACTGTATAGAAGTAAAGTTTATATTACAAAAACCCCCTCCCCCAAATAAATAAACTCAGAGACATTAAAAGAACTAAACTCAAGACTAAACCACTGCAAAGGAAAAAATCAAGAATCTAAAAATACACTCAAAATGCAGGTCAAAGACCCAGCCTCATGACAGACAGAGCTTATTAAAAATGTGCATTACAGGAATCATAATCAGACATCCTATCTTCAAAGCACAAATATAGAGGAAGCGCTTATGAGATGAGATGAGATGAGCTTGAGTTTCCTGTAGTGTGACTAGTTACAGTCACAAACTAGTCACGCCTCACTCACAAAGAAAAACCACACAAAGAGGAACCTTTGCTGCTCGGCTTCAGTTCTTTAAAAGAGACATTCAAACATTTCTTTTCTCATCATGAGCACATCAAACAGCACCACAGAAGATGAACGGGTTTATGCTGGGATCTTTGGCTGCATTATGGTGATAGGTCTGCCACTCAACGCAGTCTCACTGTGGATTCTTCTTCGCCGCCACAGCCTCAAATCGCCCAACGCTGTCTTCATGGTGAACCTGGCACTCTCAGACCTGCTAGCCATCATCTCTTTGCCCATGAGGATCTACCATCATGCAACAGGCACCCCGCTGGGAATTATCACATGCCTCTTAAGCCTAATACTCTTTCGCAACAACCTCCGCTCCAGCGCCTCCTTCATCACCTTCATAAGTGTGGACCGACTGCTGGCTGTGGTTTACCCTCTGAGGTCTCGCCATCTTCGGACCTCGTGCAATGCCTGGAAAGGAGCAGCACTCGTCTGGGGGTTTTTCCTGGTGGTAAATATCCCAGAGGCCATAGGATTTGTAAAACACATACAGAACCACACAGAACACATTTGTTTTCAATCTCATTATTATAAAAGTGTAACACGATCAGCAATTATTTACCTTCAGATTGTGTTGCTGGTCACAATGCTAGCAGTCAACATTGTGTGCACCGTGATGGTTTCCTGGACTCTACACAACCATCTCAGTGACTCTGCAAAGGTCAGAAACAAGGTGAATGTAATGCTGATTTTTGCCATCAACTTGGTTATATTCTGCACATGTTTTCTGCCCATGCCAATACATGTTCTTACAAAAAGCAAAACCAGTATAACTCCACTGGTATGTCTGACTGTTTTGAGCTGCTGTCTGGATCCACTGATGTATTATATTTCTTTTGACTCCTTCTGGAAGAAAAAAGAGGACGTGGGAAGAGAACTATAGTTTAGTGACCTGGTAAAGTTGCTATCAGATGTCCTATGATACATGCATGTTTTGGGTTTTTTTTACACAAAGTAGCCCGTTTGTGCATGAGATTATTAGTTTAATTTATTAGATTAAATTACTTCAACCACATGCACTGTTTTCAGCAGTTAACCATCAATGTTCATCTCTTCAGTGACATTTGTGTCAAAGCCAGAAAGTAAAAGAGCAAAAGCCTTGGCTTGGCTTAGTGGTTTCATGTTTTATTTCCACTGCAACATGACAGCTTCAACCACAGAAAGACTGGTGGTTCATCTGTTTTACTAAAAACGGTGAAAAAAAGGCAGCTGCAACACTTTGAGTTTATGCAACTAAGGTGTTATTTTTGTCAAGTTTAGTCAATATCCCGATCAGTATCATTTAATAAGTTTGTCAGATTTAACACTCTGACATGAGAAGATGTATTCAGACGCACTGAAGTTTTTTTCTTAAAGCCTTCTCCTGAAGGATTTCTCATGCAGTTGAGAAAAAGAGTGTAGAGAAAAAAAATCACATAATTCATTGAATCTACTTTACATTTTTTCACTCGACAGCTGAGAAAGCAGCTTGTCTAAATCAGTTAGAGACTTTTTTAAAAAAAAACTTTCGGAAGTCACCGCTTGTTGAACTAAATACTGTCAGGACATGAAACAAACCACCTTTTAACAAACAGATAAGAAAAACAGAAGAAAAATTGTGTTTTTTAGTCTTTTTAGTCAGACTAGCTGCTTTGTTTTTGTGATAAGTTGTCTCCTTGTACATTTTTCAGTTGCATGAAAGAGAGGTCAGTAATGTGGTATAAAAAGAGCATCTTAGAAAGGAAGCGTTTCATCAGTCTGTAAATCTCCAAATTGTGAAAAAAAATCAGAATGACATCCCTCAATGTAAAATTGTAAAGGCTTGAATATCTCATAATCTACAATACATAACGTCATCAATGCATTATGAGAATGTGGAGGAATCTCTGTGCGCAAGGGACAAAGCCCAAAATCAATATTGGAGTATTGTGATTTTCAGGCCTTAATACAGCACTGCATTACAAAAAAGTATGCCTGTGTCACAGAAATCACCGCATGGGAACACTTGCAGAAATTGCTGTATGTGAATCATAATCATAATTTACTGTGCCAACGACAAATCCAAGTTAAAGAAAAAGAAGAACATGGTCCAGGAACACCATCTTCTCTGGGCAAAATGCATTTTAAATGCACAAATTGAAAAACCTTTCTATGGTCAGATCAATTCTCTGAACTAAAGAAGAGATGGGCCTTCAAAAGGTTACACTTCTGATGGTATGGGTGTGCATTACTGACCATGGAATTGGCAACTTGCGCATCTGGAAAGGCACCATCAATGCTGAAAGTTATATACAGATTTTAGAGCAACATATGCTCCCATATTGATGACATTTTTTCAGGGCATGTGTTGCGTAAGACAGTGATAAACAGCATACTGGCTCTATTACAGCAGTGTGGCTTCATAGTAGAAGAGTCTTTTTTTAGATCAGTTGCTGCCATCAAATTCAAAATGAGCTAATATTTGTCTTAAAATGGTAAATTTTCTCAGTTTAAACATTTGGTATGTTTTCTATGTTCTTTTGTGAATTGTTTATGAGTTTATGAGCTTTTCATTTTGTAAAAGTATTATCGTGATTATTATTATGATTAATATCATGATTATGGAGGGAGGGGCTCCCAACCTCTATAGAATTTGGGTTGTATTTCATCTGCCTGAAACACACTGGCTTCCACAAAAAGCCTCTCTAACCTTATGGCTGCTTTAGTCCAATATACAATAATGTTTAATTCTGCTTGATATTAGGGTTGCTAAGGCTTCAGTTGAAACTTCTGTCAATACAAGTGATTGCTCAAAATAAATTTTAGTTGCAGCCCTGTGACAGACCTGTCCAAGGTATACCCTGCCTCTCACCCTATGGTAGCTAGAATAGGCTCCAGCACCGCTTCAACCCTGAATTTGATAAATAGAAGTGGATGGATGGAGATTTTAGTCGCCACTATATCAGCCCACCTTATGACACATCATTTAGAGAGGGAGCTGCTGCTGCTTTGCTCTGTCTGGCTCTTTCTAAAATTAAGCTCATGTGTTTCATTGTGGTAATTTGTGCTGTCTAATTTTGATAGATATAGTGTCACATATAAAACTCTCCCACTGCCTGTTACAACTGCTGACAGCTAAATCAATCTTAGCATGTTAGTTATGCTGTGCTCGCCTTTCTTTTGAAAGAACTTTGTGAAGAATTAATTTCCCTTACTTGCTGCTTTTCTCCCTCATCTTTTGTTTTGATTCTTTGATTTTGCTTTGATTTGTTTTATCCATGTGCAGTGAAATTGATTTCATTTAGTTAGGTTAAATCTCCAGTAGATGAGTTTCTATTAGTATAGTTGTACAAATGTTAGCTTGTGTATGTCACAGTAATGTTGGGTTAATATATGTCGAAGTGTATAAAGATTTTAAATAAAACAAATATTTGTTGTTTACACAGATGCTTTTTTGTTTTGTTTGTTTTCTTTTGTGTAACAGCAAAATGTACATTACTTAACTGTCCTGTAGCTGATGTGGTGTTTCCTGGAGGAAAAGATTATAAAAGGATGAAGAATTCTTTTTCTACAGTTAAGGCTGAAGATTCATAACAACTTCCAGAAATACCAGTAAAGTTCACCACTGTTTGACTGGTGTTTGCTATAGATCGTACATTATGCAGTTTTCTGTGATGTCAGAGTTTATAAAAATGGTGGCATGGAACAATTTAGGTTTATATTTTAATTTTGTGCTGAATACATTTGCTGTTTAACTTGGTTAACATGTGACCATGCACAGAGTGGTTAGTAGAAGAAGGTTTAACTCAGCTGACAAAGCTGCAGATGAAGATGAAGATGCAGATACGTGGTACTGGACTGTGAGCACAGGGTTCCACTAAAGGATGTTGAAACTTGTGCCACCTTCACAAAGCCTTTTCCTGACAGTTTAATAACTAACATGCACAGGAATAGCCTGCTGGAGGTCATTCGGTGGGAGTCTGGCAGTGCTCGTCCTGCTCCTCCTAGTAGAAATGAGCAGACACTGATCTTGCCCTTTAGGGTGAGGCCTTTCTATGGCCCTGTCCAACTCTCCTTGTGCAACCTCCCATCTCCTGGTATCTCCTCCACATACTCAAGACTGAGCTCGGAGACACAGCAAACCTTCTTGCATGGATGTGCCATCCTGGAGGAGCTGGACTACCTGTGCAACCAGAATTGGCTGTAAGCATCTGGGCTACCAGCAGTGACAAGGACAGTAGCTAAAAACCAAACAAAAGAAAAATCAGTCAGGAGGGATAAGTAGAGAAATGGTCTGTGGACACCGCCTACAAACATTCCCTTTTGAGGGGAATGTCTTGTTGATGGCTCTAGAGTGCACCTTTTGCCACTTTTATTTATCATCACCTCCATTGATCTCTTGGTGGCGCTGTCACGTGGTGTTCGCTCGCTTTGTGGTAGAGTATCACTTCCTGTTCCTGCTCAAACACAGTGGTGTTTCTGAGTAGCTTTTCTGCTTAGCAATTTAATTAAAAACTTTTAGATACATTCCTTCTTCATAGTATAATCTTCACGTGCTTCATATGAATCACCCTTTCTGTGTACTCACTACCTAATTTATAGCCAAAGTATTCACTCACTGTCTCTGTACTGTTTCGCTAGCTTAGCTTAGCTCGTAGCCGACTCGTTAGCACCATGGCTACTTCACCTGTCCCTCCTGCACTTTCCTGCTCATTGTGTCGGATGTTTAGCTACTCATCGGCCTCCTTTAGCAGTAATGATACCTGTAACAAATGTAGCATATTTGCAGCTCTGGAGGCCAGGATTACTGAATTGGAGACTCTGCTTCGCACCCTTCATTCACCCGTAGCTAGCCAGGCCCCTGTAGCTGGTGCAGCCGAAGATAGCGTAGGCCCCACTAGCTGTTCCCCGGCAGACCCCAAGCAGCTGGGGAAAGAGGGCGGCTGGGTGACGGTGAGGAGGAAGCATAGTCTTAAACAGAAGCCCCAGGTACACCACCAACCTGTTCATGTGTCTAACCGTTTTTCCCCACTCGGCGACACACCCTCCGGGGGTCAAACTCTGGTAATTGGCGATTCTGTTCTCAGACACGTGAAGCTAGAGACACGGGCAACCATAGTCAATTGTCTTCCAGGGGCCAGAGCAGGCGACATTGAAGGAAATTTAAAACTGCTGGCTAAGGGTAAACGTAAATTCAGTAATATCATAATTCACGTCGGCAGTAATGACACCCGGTTACGCCAATCGGAGGTCACTAAAATCAATATTGAATCGGTGTGCAACTTTGCCAAAACAATGTCGGACTCTGTAGTTTTCTCTGGTCCCCTCCCCAATCAGACCAGGAGTGACATGTTTAGCCGCATGTTCTCCTTAAATTGCTGGCTGTCTGAGTGGTGTCCCAGAAACGATGTGGGCTTCATAGATAATTGGCAAACCTTCTGGAGGAAACCTGGTCTTGTTAGGAGAGACGGCATCCATCCCACTTTGGATGGAGCAGCTCTCATTTCTAGAAATATGGACCAATTTATTAAACCCCCCAAAATATGACTATCCAGAGTTGGGACCAGGAAGCAGAGTTGCAGTCTTACACGCCTCTCTGCAGCTTCTCTCCTCCTGCTACCCCCCCAAAAAACCCATCTCCATTGAGACTGTGTCAGCTCCAAAACAGACAAAAAACAAACTAAAAACCAGCAATAAACAATTTAAACATAAACAATCACAAAGAAAGAACAATACAGTATCCACATCTGAACCAAAGAGTAAAACAGTGAAATGTGGATTATTAAATATTAGGTCTCTCTCCTCCAAGTCTCTGTTAGTACATGACTTAATAATTGATCAACAAATCGATTTACTCTGCCTTACAGAAACCTGGTTGCAGCCGGATGATTATGTTAGTTTAAATGAATCAACACCCCCGAGTCATTCTAACTACCAGAAACCTCGAAGCACAGGCCGAGGGGGCGGTGTGGCAGCAATTTTTCACACCAGCCTATTAATTAACGAAAGACCAAGACAGACTTTTAATTCATTTGAAAGCCTGATGCTTAGCCTTGTCCACCCCAGCTGTAAAACTCAGAAACCAGTCTTACTTGTTATCATCTATTGTCCACCTGGGCCTTACACAGAGTTTCTCTCTGATTTCTCAGACTTTTTATCTGATTTAGTGCTCAGCTCAGATAAAATAATTATTGTGGGTGATTTTAACATCCATGTAGATGCTAAAAATGACAGCCTCAACATGGCATTTAATCTGTTATTAGACTCAATTGGTTTCTCTCAAAATGTAAAAGAACCGACCCACCACTTTAATCACACTCTAGATCTTGTTTTAACATATGGTATAGAAACTGAACATTTAACAGTGTTTCCTGAAAACCCTCTCCTGTCTGATCATTTCCTGATAACATTTACATTTACAATAATTGATTACACAGCAGTGGAGAGTAGACTTTATCACAGTAGATGTCTTTCTGAAAGTGCTGTAACTAAGTTTAAGAATATAATCCACCCACTGTTATCATCTTCAATGACCTGTACCAACATAGAGCAGAGCAGCTATCTGAACGCTACTCCAACAGAGGTCGATTATCTTGTTAATAATTTTACCTCCTCACTACGTACGACTCTGGATACTGTAGCTCCTGTGAAAACTAAGGCCTCAAATCAGAAGTACCTGACTCCGTGGTATAATTCTCAAACACGTAGCCTAAAGCAGATAACTCGTAAGCTGGAGAGGAAATGGCGTGTCACAAATTTAGAGGATCATCATTTAGCCTGGAGAAATAGTTTGCTGCTTTATAAGAAAGCCCTCCGCAAAGCCAGAACATCTTACTATTCGTCACTGATTGAAGAAAATAAGAACAACCCCAGGTTTCTCTTCAGCACTGTAGCCAGGCTGACAAAAAGTCAGAGCACTGTTGAGCCAACAATCCCTTTAACGTTAACTAGTAATGACTTCATGAACTTCTTCACAAATAAAATTTTTATCATTAGAGAAAAAATTACCAATAATCATCCCACAGATGTAATATCGTCTACAGCTACTTTTAGTACCATCAATGTTAAGTTAGACTCTTTTTCTCCAATTGATCTTTCTGAGTTAACTTCAATAATTACTTCCTCCAAACCATCAACGTGTCTTTTAGACCCCATTCCTACAAAACTGCTCAAAGAAGTCCTGCCATTAATTAATTCTTCAATCTTAAATATGATCAACCTATCTCTAATAATCGGCTATGTACCACAGGCCTTCAAGCTGGCTGTAGTTAAACCTTTACTCAAAAAGCCATCTCTAGACCCAGCTGTCTTAGCTAATTATAGGCCAATCTCCAATCTTCCTTTCATATCAAAAATCCTTGAAAGAGTAGTTGTCAAACAGCTAACAGATCATCTGCAGAGGAATGGCTTATTTGAAGAGTTTCAGTCAGGTTTCAGAGCTCTTCACAGCACAGAAACAGCTTTAGTGAAGGTTACAAATGATCTTCTTATGGCCTCTGACAGTGGACTCATCTCTGTGCTTGTCCTGCTAGACTTTAGTGCAGCGTTTGATACTGTCGACCATAATATCCTATTAGCGCGATTAGAACATGCTGTAGGTATTACAGGTACTGCACTAGTGCTGGGCGATATGGAAAAAATATTTATCACGATATGAATTATTTTATATTATGATAACGATATATATCACGATATACCACCTGACCTGTGGTCATCTGGAAAGTATGCAGTCTTTAAACAGCGAGTGGAGAGGGTGCAGTCTTTGTTTTGAGTTACCGTAAAGTATGTCGCAAATCCGGGTGCACGTAAAGCAGCACCATGTTGCAAAACCACAAGACGGAGTTTCTTTGCGAAAAATATCATTTTTTTTATACTTTATTTTCTCTTGCATAAAGTTAAGAGTATGTATAGTGAGAAGACAACACTAATATATTTGCACAGGCTATTTAACCCTTTAAGACCTACCATAGAACCAAGTCCGCCAGAGCTTATCTTTGCATTTATTTATTTTGAGTGTCTTCATAGTTTTCTTTTTGAGATACACAAATTTTTATATACTACAGGAAAAATGAAAATAAATAAATGCAAATTTGCAAAAACAGCATGTGCATCAAAATTAAGTATTTCCAACAGTGTAATTTGACTTCTAAGCATCCCAGAAACGATACAGAAAAGCATAAAGTCAAACATGACTTTTAAAAACACCAACACCATAGACTTTGAAGCTTAAAAAACTACATTTTCCGCGAAAATCACGTCACTTCCGGTTTCGGACAGGTAATGGCGGACATGCGATAGTTCGCGCTGACTTATATTCCAACTAGGAAGTGTTATGAACAGCTGATCGGATCGGCAAAGCCTGTTTCTGGAATATTATGTTTTTGTTGCTGCAAGTCTGGAATATTATGTTTTTGTTGCTGGAAGTGCTTTTTATGCAATTTTTGCAAAGCTATATGTGGAAGGAAACCGTGACCGAGGACAAGCTAATGGAATAAGATGTAAGTACAACTCCTACGGTTTCATATGCAAAAAAAAACCAAAACATTATTGCGCTACCTTACGTGGATACAGTTCTACAGGGATTTAAAAATAGTTAGGGAAAACGGAGTGTGCCTGCTCCGAAAAGGGTTAATGATATATTTTATGTAATAATTTGTAAAATTCGGGTTAGAAACGATAGAAACGATAGAAGACAAATGACACGATAGACACTTTTCTATCGTCCACACGATATATATCGTCATATCGCCCAGCACTATACTGCACTGCAGTGGTTTGTATCATATCTATCTAATAGACTCCAATTTGTACATGTAAATGGAGAGTCCTCTTCACCCACTATGGTCAGTTATGGTGTTCCACAGGGTTCAGTGCTAGGACCAATTCTATTTACATTATACATGCTTCCCTTAGGCAGCATCATTAGAAGACATAGCATAAATTTTCACTGCTATGCAGATGACACGCAGCTCTATCTGTCCATGAAGCCAGGTAACACACACCAATTAGTTAAACTGCAGGAATGTCTTAAAGACATAAAGACCTGGATGGCCGCTAACTTTCTGCTTCTTAATTCAGATAAAACTGAGGTTATTGTACTCGGCCCTGAAAATCTTAGAAATATGGTATCTAACCAGATTCCTACTCTGGATGGCATTACCTTGGCCTCCAGTAATGCTGTGAGGAACCTTGGAGTCATTTTTGACCAGGACATGTCCTTCAAGGCACATATTAAACAAATATGTAAGACTGCTTTCTTCCATTTGCGCAACATCTCTAAAATTAGAAATATCCTGTCTCAGAGTGATACTGAAAAACTAGTTCATGCATTTATTACTTCCAGGCTGGACTACTGTAATTCACTATTATCAGGATGTCCTAAAAACTCACTGAAAAGTCTTCAGCTAATCCAAAATGCTGCAGCAAGAGTCCTGACAGGGACTAGAAAGAGAGAGCATATTTCTCCTGTTTTGGCTTCCCTTCATTGGCTTCCTGTTAAATCCAGAATTGAATTCAAAATCCTGCTCCTCACATACAAGGTCTTAAATAATCAGGCCCCATCTTATCTTAATGACCTTGTAGTACCATATCACCCTATTAGAGCACTTCGCTCTCGCTCTGCAGGCCTACTTGCTGTCCCTAGAGTATTTAAAAGTAGAATGGGAGGGAGAGCCTTCAGTTTTCAGGCCCCTCTTCTGTGGAACCAGCTTCCAGTTTGGATTCGGGAGACAGACACTATCTCTACTTTCAAGATTAGGCTTAAAACTTTCCTTTTTGCTAAAGCATATAGTTAGGGCTGGACCAGGTGACCCTGAATCCTCCCTTAGTTATGCTGCAATAGACGTAGGCTGCCGGGGATTCCCATGATGCATTGAGTTTTTCCTTTCCAGTCACCTTTCTCACTCACTATGTGTTAATAGACCTCTCTGCATTGAATCATATCTGTTATTAATCTCCATCTCTCTTCCACAGCATGTCTTTATCCTGTTTTCCTTCTCTCACCCCAACCGGTCGCGGCAGATGGCCGCCCCTCCCTGAGCCTGGTTCTGCCGGAGGTTTCTTCCTGTTAAAAGGGAGTTTTTCCTTCCCACTGTTGCCAAAGTGCTTGCTCATAGGGGGTCATAAGATTGTTGGGTTTTTCTCTGTATTTATTATTGTGCGATCTACTGTACAATATAAAGCGCCTTGAGGCGACTTTTGTTGTGATTTGGCGCTGTATAAATAAAATTGAATTGAATTGAATTGAATGTGATGATAGCGCACAAGCGCCACATATTTAAATGTTTTCCAGAAAAGACTCCAAACGAGGCACATTCACTGTGTCCAGTCTAATCATTTAGCATCACGTTTAGGAAATTGTTTCCTGTTCTTCTGTTTAGTTTTAGCACAGGTTATCTACTGTAATAACATTTCTTTATCTGTTTATTCAAACTGATCATGTCTGTTCAAAACTTACAAACTTATTAAAGGTAACTGAAAACAAACCATCTTGCATCCATCATTGTAAATTCACATGAGCCTAGGCCCTGTAATGTTTCATACTTTTTATTCATCTCATGTAAAATTATGCTTTCTTTTTTTTTTTTTAGACAGATCATATCTCATTTTTATGTGTACAGCTGAACAGTGACGAAAAATGTCTTATTTTAGTATAAGAGGGGAAAAATCTCTAAATTACACAATACTTAAAATAACAAAACTCTAAAAATTGAATTGACTATTAATTTTTATTTGTTTTATTTTCATTGTTCTTGAAAGTTAGAAAAAGTGAGGGAAGGAAATAAGGCAAGCTGATTGCAGATTAGTGAACTTCAGTTTGGAAACGGTTTATGTGTGAACTTTATCATGGTCCTGCCTGCAGTGGAGTCACAGTGGTTACAATGGCCTAGATTAAAGACGCAACTCAAAAATAATACTGTCATTTACTCTATTTCTAAACCATCATGATCTGAGGCTGCAGATTGTGGGAGGCCAATCAGTGAGGACCAGAATGAAGACGACACAGGAGAAATTGGTAAAAGAAAACAAGACGTTTATTTTGTATTTTGGCTGACACAAAAAACAAGACAAACCTAAATGCAACAGGGAAAATGAACTGGGAAAATACTGTATAGAAGTAAAGTTTATATTACAAAACCCCCCTCCCCCAAATAAATAAACTCAGAGACATTAAAAGAACTAAACTCAAGACTAAACCATTGCAAAGGAAAGAATCAAGAATCTAAAAATACACTCAAAATGCAGGTCAAAGACCCAGCCTCATGACAGACAGAGCTTATTAAAAATGTGCATTACAGGAATCATAATCAGACATCCTATCTTCAAAGCACAAATATAGAGGAAGCGCTTATGAGATGAGATGAGATGAGCTTGAGTTTCCTGTAGTATGACTATTTACAGTCACAAACTAGTCACGCCTCACTCACAAAGAAAAACCACACAAAGAGGAACCTTTGCTGCTCGGCTTCAGTTCTTTAAAAAAGACATTCAAACATTTCTTTTCTCATCATGAGCACATCAAACAGCACCACAGAAGATGAACGGGTTTATGCTGGGATCTTTGGCTGCATTATGGTGATAGGTCTGCCACTCAACGCAGTCTCACTGTGGATTCTTCTTCGCCGCCACAGCTTCAAATCACCCAACGCTGTCTTCATGGTGAACCTGGCACTCTCAGACCTAATAGCCATCATCTCTTTGCCCATGAGGATCTACCATCATGCAACAGGCACCCCGCTGGGAATTATCACATGCCTCTTCAGCGTAATAATCTTTCGCAACAACCTCCGCTCCAGCGCCTCCTTCATCACTTTCATAAGTGTGGACCGACTGCTGGCTGTGGTTTACCCTCTGAGGTCTCGCCATCTTCGGACCCCGTGCAATGCCTGGAAAGGAGCAGCACTCGTCTGGGGGTTTTTCCTGGTGGTAAATATCCCAGAGGCCATAGGATTTTTAAAACACGTACAGAACCACACAGAACACAATTGTTTTCAATCTCATTATTATAGAAGTGTAACACGATCAGCAATTATTTACCTTCAGATTGTGTTCCTGGTCACAACGCTAGCAGTCAACATTGTGTGCACCGTTATGGTTTCCTGGACTCTATACAACCATCTCAGTGTCTCTGCAAAGGTCAGAAACAAGGTGAACGTAATGCTGATTTTTGCCATCAACTTGGTTATATTCTGCACATGTTTTCTGCCCGTGCCAATACATGTTCTTACAAAAAGCAATACCAGTATAACTCCACTGGTATGTCTGACTGTTTTGAGCTGCTGTCTGGATCCACTGATGTATTATTTTTCTTTTGACTCCTTCTGGAAGAAAAAAGAGGACGTGGGAAGAAAACTATAGATTAGTGACCTGCTAAAGTTGCTATCAGATGTCCCATGATGCATGCCTGTTTTTTGTTTTTTTTTACAAAGTAGCCCGTTTGTGCACAATATTCTTAAGTAGGTCAACCACATGCACAGTTTTCAGCAGTTAACCATCAATGTTCATCTCTTCAGTAACATTTGTGTCAAGCCCAGAAAGTGAAAGAGTGAAAGAGGCTTGGCTTAGTGGTTTCATGTTTTATTTTCACTGTAATATGAAAGCTTCAACCACAGATCGGTGGCTGACTTACTAGAAACTGTGAAATAAAGTCAGCTGCAACACTTTTTTGTGTTTCCACAACTGTGTCCTTACTTGTCTTCAGTTTACATTCAGTCAATATCTTGATCAGTATCATGTAATAAGTTTATCATATTTAACACTCTGACATGAGAAGATGTCCCCTCCCCCCAGAAAAAATAGACACTTCCGGAAGTCACCGTGTGTGGAACTACATACTGTCAGAGACATGAAACAAACCACCTTTTCTCATACCATTGTTGTTTTGGCCTAATATTTAATCAAGAGGTAAAAGAGTAAAATCAATCTCCTCATTTCTCTTTTGGCAAATAGCGCATACATAAGAATAACTCTGACAGATGGGTGTGTGTATGCATGTAAAGTACCACATGAATTAATAATGTTGAGGATAGATTAACAATAATTAAGCATTCAACAGAAAAGCTGGTTTAAAATTGACTAATCACAATATTTTGTAAATATTTTTGAAAACATTACATACAGCACTGTTTAAGCCCATCTCTTCTGTATGTTTTAAGTCCTTTCATAAGACTCAGGCCTTTGTTTTATTTGTGAGTGCCTCACTAGTGGAGCCAACGGCTCAAGGCCTAATTAAGTCCCACCAGATGGAAGGGTGTTGGTGTAAGCCTACAACAGACTGTAAGACGACTGATTAGCTCATCTGCAGCTTTAAAATTATCCAAAAGTTATCACTGAAAATGCTATTAGACACTGAAGATTGGTTGAATTTCCTAGACTGGCCATTGCATTTTACTGTTGTTAATGTTCACTATTGTACATGCAAGTTGATTGTGCCAAGTTCAATATAGTCATCATTTGCCAAGACCTATTAACTTCTTTTCTTAGTGATCATAATTGACTACAACTGGTAGTTTCTACTTGCCAGGATATAAGGATTTGTTTGACAGCACTCACTGGACTGACCAATACTGACCCAATGTTCCCTCTAAGCTGCGCACGTGCGCAATTGCGCACTGCTGGCACGGTCTCTGCGCACAGAAAATCTGTGTTGCGCACAAAAAAAATCTAACCTGAATTGAAATTAAAATTAAAACTTTAACAATTGTGTTTTGCAGTGTTAGTCAGTAAGTGACTGGCTGCTCCCGTATGGGATTAGAACGATGCCACCTTATCTCATAGTCCAGCCAATGATGCGATTCACATTCGTATATACGCAGCCAATCAACGTCGTTGACAGGCTATGACAGCGTCCTTATGTGCCGACACCGGTGTTTTAGCTAGCAAAGCGGCGTGGCTGATGTGGAGTGAAGCCACGTTAATGACAACGTGAACAACCATTGGAGATGTGAGCAGGACAGACGGAACAATTGACGGAAAAAGTGTGGACTTTATACCAGTTTTTAAATTGTGTTGATCGGCCATGTAAAACCAGATTTATGATAAAAATATATACAATGTTTGGTTTTCTTCCTGAATACTATCGTTGTTTATATTTACTGCGGGAAGAAACGGTAAAAACGGTGTTTTATAAGGAAAACCAACTCCGCCTGTGAGCAAAAACAAAACCGACCCCCACCCTTTCCTATTCGTCCAAAAAAGTACCATGTCGACCAATCAAAAAATGATATGGCAATGTGGCATCTAGTTGTTAAGAAACGGGGGGAAGTTTTAGGAGTGACGGTGGTGTTTTGAGATGTGAGAGATTTGAGACGTTTAGCGCAAATCTTGTGTAGTTAGTGTGTAGTGTAGTCAATAGTTTTGTTCTGTGTGTCAGAACAATGAGGCGAGTGCTGAATGTTACAGGTGTTAAAGGAGTCATACATCTGTTGTCAGGCCTGCAGGTATCAGGCTGTTTTTCTCCTTTATCTCATAGTGGACAGAAATAATTTTTTGGAGTGGCACAAATAATTTGTGTGGCATCAGATTTGATGCAGAACAGCTGATTGTTCTGTAAATAGTTTGAAATGTTTATTTAAAAACACCTTGCCTGCATTAAAAAAAATAGCTGCAAAAAACTTTGTTGTTTGCCAAACTGAGTTACTTTTTTGAAGAAGTAACTATATAATTAATTGCCCAACATTGGTCATTATATACTGTATTTGGCAGACAGAGTTACAGGACTCTTTCCCAGACCACAGACTCATACTCATAATACAAGTCAGAGCTTTATAAAAAAAAAGTGTGTTTTCAAAATTGGAGTTCAAGTTATTTTTACTTCCAATAGTGTTAACATACTACACAGGTCATGAACAAGATTTTTTAAATTTTCATTTATAAGTGGGCTAAAGCAGTTAATTAAAAGTAGTCTAACATAAATGTAAATGCTGTAATTTGATTATTTTAATAAACCATGTAACTTGGATGGATTCGATGCTGGCGTGACCACAGTGCACACGTCTGATGTCGCTCACAGTGGTCCAAGGGACCGCTCAGGGAGTTTGTGTGTTCGCTCAGACACATGAAAAATTAGAGGGAACATTGCTGACAACAATGGAAAAGTCAAAGTAACTCAGGGAAGATCTAAGAAGGAGAACTGTAGATTTGGGAAAGTCTCTTGGAGCCATTTCTAAACAACTGGAGATTCCAGGATCAGTTTAAACAGCTCATTGCATGTACAAGTTATCTGGATGTGTCACCACTTTGCCAAGTCTTGGAAGAAGGCCCAAACGGTTACTCTCTGATGAGAGGAAATTGCTTACGATGTTGAGGAACAACCCAGAAACCGCAAAAGTTCAACTGTGGCATGAAGAGGAAAGCGCTGTAACATCAGGGCCAATGTCCAGTGAGTTTTACTTCACGGTGAACTGAGAAGGTTTCAGAAAAAAGCCCCTGCTACAAAATCAACACTTTCAAGCTGAAATTTACACCTGCCCACATGAACAGGACAAATGACTTCTGGAGTTTTACCATCCAAAGAAACAATGATTGAGCTATTTGGCCACAATGGCAAGAGGTATGCTTGTTTAGGTATGTTTAAACCTGAGGCTTTCAAACCTAAGAACACTGTACCAGACATCAAGCATGGTGGTGGGAGCAGTTTTGTTGTGCATGGAGTAATGAAGGACAAATACCTATAGTGTGTCTTTGACCCAGTTTGTGAGTTTATGATGGTTTTGTGAATCGTTCTTTTGGATTTAACAGATTTTCATCTTCTTGTCCTGTATTAGTTAGTCTGTAGTTTTGTATTTCCTAGTGCATCTGTGTTTCTATTTTGTTTTTGCTTTTGCCTGTTCTCATGTCTGTTCTGTCTTCAGCATCTCCTGCTGCTGTCTGTTCTGTGTTTTGTCTCTCCAGTCTGTCATGTGTTTCCATGTTTATCCCCGTCCTAATATCAAGCTTTTGTGTCCTTGTCTCAGTCTCTCGTCTCTTGTTTGTTGTTGTGTGTTTTCAAGTCTCCCGGTTCTGAGTTTCCTAGTTTAGCTTTTTACCTGATTTCTTGCATTTTTTTATATCATTTTTGAAACTTTTAAGTCACAGCATTAAAGTTGCTTTTTTTTTTCAAGTCAATTCCTTGACTCAGAGTCCTGCATTTGGGTCCTAGTCTGCCTGCCACACAGCCATGAATGACATTCAAATTCTTCAGCTTCACCTCAAATCAACACCTAGCTGTTTGAAACTTGGACACAGTTGGGTGTTCCAGTTGGACAATGATCTCAAAGACACATTAAAACTGGTTAATAGATAAAGCAGGCTATCATTAAGGTTCTGGAATTACCAGCACTATTGAAGATTTGTGGACTATGCTTAAAATGAACTCCATCAATCTGCCAGAATTACAATAGAAGCTTGTTCATGGCTACCAAAAGTATCTTGCCAAAGCGCAACTTGCTAAGGACATTAATAGAGCCTGTATGAGCGTTTATGTATAGCTTTGACCCTGTGTGGATTGGAGAAAATCCCCCCCAAAAGAGTCAAATTGCTGCAGTCAGTTCTTGAGGCTTTTTTAAAAGTCATTAAAGACAGAATTCATTAAAAGTTATCTGATGACATGATGCCATCAGATAACAATCTACAAGCTCTACTTCCAATGTAAACAGAAAAGAGAAACCAAAAGCAGTGGTTGAATCAGTGGCTACATCCATGTTTTATCCTGTCTGTGTAATAAAGTCATCATTTCTTCCAATATTACCCTACATTAACCTACTACAAGTTTCATACTGCATGTAGTTCAATTCACTGACAAAGACTGGAAGATGTACAAAGCAACTATAAGGCGCATGTGTCAAATACAAATAGCAGTTAAGTGCGATTTCATTATGCAAAAAAAAAAGTATCCAACACATCAAACTCACCTCTTTTACTTTAAGAGATTTCTTTTAAAAATCTAGGGAAATTTTATGTTTTTGATTAATGGTGACTGGAAATGCAGTTGCTGGCAGAGCTGCAGGTTCACACGAGGATTTTACTATGGAAATGTTTAAATCGGTACAGAATACAAAATAAAAACTGTAAAATGAAAAATACTGGCAGCAGCCAGCGTTAACCCTCAGCCTCCTACTGGATGCTCCCATGGTATCGAATTCAAAATCCTTTGTCAGCTTTTTCTCCAGTTATCGCATTCACAGAATTTAAAAAAAAACTTGACCTCTGACCTCCAACCTCGAAGTCTAGGTCACTGAGATTCAAACTTGTCCAAGATTTTTAGTAGATACACCTACGGTGTCACTTTGAAACTCCTGCATCGCTTCTTTCTTGAGTCATCGTATTCACAAATTTGGGTGTCCACATTACTTGCCCACCCACCTGGTATGGTGACAACAAAATCCCATTAGCCTTTTTACATTGATAAGATACTGACTGAAGCCTAGTAACGTTTGAAATAAAGTAACATATGCCTCAACTCAGTCATTTTTTTACTACTTTATTCACAGACAGATTTCATTGGCAGACAAAATATACAGATCACAGTTGGTTTTGTTCATCTAACATATAATACGCTCCCTTTCACTTGTTTTGACTTTAGTCCAGTCTCTGACTCTGGACTAAGGCTTTAAACGTGGTTTTACAAAACATTCTAAGAGTGCTGTTTCTCTTATACATAAACACATGCAAGGGAAAACAAAGGTTAGTCTAAAACGATTCAGAAAAGTAGTGGGGACGAGGGGGGAAAAAAAGAAGAAGAAGTGTGACAAATTAGAGGTCAAAAAGAAATATGGGTCCATGTGTTTCAGTGGCGGAATATTATTCCCAAAGAAGAAAAATAGTAAGTGTAATGCCCGATGCAGCCTTGTCTAAAGTCTACTGTGTGATAGTGCTTTTTAACAGGATGAAGGCAGAAGCGAGGAAGCAACAGGCTAGCAAGAGGCTAAAGATGCAAGCAAGCTACTAGTCATCAACAGTTACATTACACTGAACATGAGAAAATATAAATAAATGAATCCATGTTTGCTCAGGAAGGCAATACCTCATGCTTTGTGTAGATAACTAAGGAAACCAACGTAACCTCAAGGGGAGCAGAACAAAACAACATGGGGAGAAAGTCGTCTCCCCCGGCAACGGTAACCATTATACAAATCCCCAAAGAGGAAGAGGAGATGTCTTGAAATCATTATTATTGGCTTAAGGCCTTTGCTACATGGAAAATCCTGTGACATAACCAGCAGCTTAGTATTGCATCACACTTTAGGGTAAATATTACCTAATTCGAAACAGAATAAAGGGGAGGTACTGAAATAAAATTAAAAACAAAACAAAAACAAGTAAAGTGCAACTCAGACATGATCAGATCCACAGGAGGGTGCTACAGTGGCTGGAGACATGACTGGTGATGTGCCTTTGGGTGGGCGGGAATCTCACAGATGACAGTCGCGTTTACGCTTCATCGCAGATAACCGTCTCCACCACAAATGTATTCTCAAAGTGGCGGATGTGGTGGCAGTCCTTCGTGTCACGCTTGTTGATGCCTATGAGGGAAAATGGGGCGAGACACAGAGAGGCGATCAGCCGAGTCGCTGAACTTCAGATACCATCACAGCTTAAACGATAAACCTCTTAATCCACCAAAAGAAAACAAAAAACACAGGCATGTATCAGCTCTTTTTAATTGCTCCATTAACCCCAACGTACGCCTGCGGGTGACGCGGCGGTTCAGGCGGTACGTGTCCTTCCCGTTGCACAGGCGATAGATGAAAGGTCCCAGCTGACGCATGTTGTGCACTTTGCCGGTCACCACCATCTCTTCATGGATGATGTAGGTCTGAGGCAAGTATGTACCCTTCTGCAAGAGACACAGTAACAAGCTCGGTGGGAACACAAAGGGGCTGGTGATGCTGGAACACTAATTCTTGAGGGGACTGACATCTGTGGAAATTTTCCTGAGTGACTTTTAATACTGGCAAATTGTAACAGAGGAATATTTCCAGTTGAACAACACCAAACTGGTGTTAATACACCAAAATGGTGTATTAACTCAAATTAATTAAAAAGTATCAACTCCTTCAAACATCAGCAAAGTAGGTGAATTTTTTTTTTTCTTTAAATTAAAAGCTTGGGAAGCTGTGACAGACTTACTAAGCCATGCTAGCTGTTAATGTGTCCACATAAGCAGTGTATCAATACATCACAGAGTACACCAACTATATTACAAATAAAGGAAGGAAAAAAAAGTGGGGTGGTTTTCTTCTTATTAATTTCTTACACTGCTAAATATGTTAGCTTCCAGCATTTGGTAACAGCCGGACATGTCGCCTAAGATTGCGGCTGTGTTACCTTGACATTGATAAGCAGCTCCCAGAGGTTGCGCGGAGGCATCACAATGGTGGTGTTGAGCTCAATAACGTAGCACTTGTCCAGAGCAATGTCATGGTATGCAGTCAGTCCCTGGAAACAACAACAAAGCAATTCTAATTATGGCCAGTTCTCCATTACTGTAGAGTCTTTACCTTACAATGTAAAGCACCTTCAGCAAACTATTAATATCATTTGGTGCTTTACAAATAATATTAAACTAAAGTTGTTAAACTGGAATGACTGCAACCACGCTGGCTGCAGAGCTGAAATACCTCAACAAATAATTCAGTGTCTTAAGATTCGATTTATACAGTAAACGAAACAACAACAATAAATCCAACATTCTCATTTCAAAACATTTGCAGGTCAGTATTTCACTGACTGAACTTTGATATTGAAAATAAGTCAGTAATTTTAGTTTTTTTGTTTTTTCTTAAGCGTATTTTGCAACTTTTGCGGTTGAAAGATAAAGCCAATGTGGAATCGGTGAAGACCGCAGTTCCTCAAATGGCCACTTGTTTACAAAACACAGTTTTTGCAATTCGCCTGTTAAAAATTGTAAAAAGCCTTAAATATGAATGATTATCAGGCTCACTGTATAAGTGCATGGGGCTGAAATTCCAGCATTTATTTACTTATTTTCTCAGCACCAACTAGCAGGTGTCTGTGTCTGCAGTGCAATAAACCCATGTAGTCTATGGATGCACTTTGCTAACCAAGATAGTTAGCATTGGATGACAGCTTTGCACTTTGGCCAAATGAGCAATTAGTGTACAGTATAATTAGACTCCACTTTCTGCTAGCTGTATGCTTCCTTCCTATGCTCTGCATTCACTCCTCTGATGCAGCCGAATTAGCAATGAAATCTGCCTCATGTTCATATTTTTCCATTCTTGTCACCAGACAAAGACAACAAATATGAAGTCTTGTTTTTAAAGCAGCCTATGAGCTGTGTGGAAAAACTCTAACTGTTCTATACTCCTGGACTGCAGATTTTCATGAACTCAGACAAACTCCATGTTCACATTTACTAGAAGAAAAAAAAAGAAGTTATCATACTGACAAAATGTTACAACCCACATTTTGGCTCAGATCTGCATCTATATGTTGTATTTGAGGCTGAAACTTGAAATACACATTCTGGAGACATGTGAATGTGGCGTTAATGTGTCTTTAAGGGGTAGAATATCAGACCTTTAAAGCAGCAGTCCACATACCAGTGCTTATTGTCCTCCATCTTATATATACACCTACCTTGCATGGTAGGAAGCGGACATTCTTATTAAGCTAATAGCTTTTAAAGAAAGAGCCAAAAAGGAACTAAAAAAAGTCAAATGTAACGTGTGTATATTTCTCCTCACTCTGTGGAAATCATGGATTATATCAGCAGGGTCACTTCCTCCAAAGTGAGGCACGGGCACAGTGATCTTCTCGTAGTTGTCGGCCAGGTAGATGCCGACATTCTCCTCCAGCTCCTGACGGCCACGCAGCGGAGCGTACACAGAGTCTTCATACAGCACCCTGCAGTGGAACAAGTTCTCCTCTGGGATCTACACACACGCACACAGATCAGCTTTTAATGCAACACAGCAGCCAAGAAACAAGACTGCAGCAACATTATCCGTCTCAGATGGCAGCGATTACAATTATTTATTGTTTTTAAAAAGAAGGACATTTTTCCCATTTTTTTAGTGCAGTGTTTCATTGCAAGGCCAACGAGGGCACACATATGGCACACTGTAGAGCATAATCGGGTCTTACATGAGGTATGAAGTAGTAGCGGTAGACAAAGATGGAGGCTAAAACCAGACCAGCCATGAAGACCACCAGACCAAACGTCAAGCAGCACAGGCCATTGAGAGGAGATTTCTTGGGCCGCAGGGGCAGGACCAGCTCCTCCTCATCCTGGAGGACACCACAAATGCACACATTAAAACTTCGAGAAGTGCACAGAGCAGCATTTCTAGCCAGCTTCGATTCAATCGCGTGACGGGTGGCTGAAAAAAAATCTGAATTTAACTAACTGCAGGAATTAGCAGCACGGAGCTCGGCCAGGAGAAAAGGCTGACGGAGACGGCGGGTAATGAAAACTTGACTGAGATGGTGAGTAATCTTCCCAGACGCCTCCAGTCTCGCAGCCCATCTGCTGATGCCACGCGCCCAGCCAGTGTTTGGAGGGTGGCACTACACACTGTTAGTCATTATTGTTGTAAAAGGAAGTGCACACACACAGCGAGTGGCTACTATCTGAGAACTGGCTCAGCGAATTACTGTAGATGTGCTGCAGAGTAACTACAGCAGGAGAAATTATCTTGTGAAAAGCAGACTGTAAGGAAACAAAGGGCTGCTATTCTTAGCTGGAGCTATGAAGGGGAAAAAATAACAACTGTGTGCATGTGAAAAAAGACTCTTTGAGGATACCTCAAAGAAAAATGATGGCAACTGTGTTTGCGTGTGTTCCTATTATTATTATTTTTTAAAAGGGAGATGACTTCAAAATGCTTGAAAGCTTTCACCAACCACCCCCCTCACCCCACCAACAATGCGTGGTATGGCCCGAGTGCCTAATTTCAGAACACTGCCTTTGCTATGTGAGCTGAATTTGATTCTTCAAGCCTTTGTTCTTTGGAGGGAGCATTTGGAGGGTGCATGAGGACAAGGAGACAGCAGTGTATGTGTGAAGGCAGACTTTTGCAAGTTCTTTGTGTTCCTCCGTCCCACTGAGATGGGATCGTGGCAGCAGCTGAGTGCGTGTCACACCATGAGGCCTTGTCTGTCTGTCTGTCTCCTGTTCAGTACATTTGGACGAGCGCAAGTCACTCAGGGGCCGCAGCTCTGCACTCCTGCGATATTCACTTCCTATGCAATGCCGGACGCCTTCTCTGTATTCTGTCGGTGTTTGTCGTCTCTGCTGCTCAGCCATGTATGTTTTTAATAAGAGCGCTGCAGGGGATTCCGCAGCACAGCAAACTTCAGGACTCCGCTGCTCTGCCTCCCTTTAGAGCTGTGACAAATAATCCTGCATGCGCTGCAAGCCTCGGCAACCCATCTGCCATTTTGTCATCCCAAAGCTCTGCATTTCTTGCATTCTACCCCCCCCCCCCCCCCTTTTTTTTTACCCCCTCCCCTTTTTTGAAAGCTTGGAGGTTTTGTTTTCATTGAATACATCAGCACTGCAGGGGAAGTCGACAGATAAACCAAGTACAAAGCCTTTAAATTGGTACATTGTGGCTTTTTTTTGTGGGGGTGGGGGGGTAATCCCCCCAAAGCAGCCCTGATTAAAGAGCAAGCATTTTTGCACATTGGAATAACTTGCAACAAACGTGCACAAAGCGCGCTGGCGCACAGGAAAGCATCACAGCAATGACCTGTTTTTGTTCCCAACCAAATGTCGATAGATGCTGTCAAAAAAAAGGAAAAAAAAATCCCCCTGCTGCTGCTCATGACCGAGCAGGTGCAGGCTGCCCTGCGGACCAAGCAGGCAGGTGAGCCTGCTGGACACACAGCAGGCATCGCGTTGCATAAAGACCATCTACACACAGGAGTGGATATCATGCACGATTATAATGGGTTAAATGTGAACAGGCGACTCTTTTGCTCACCATCGGATGAGGAATGAGGATCTCGGTCTTGTCGCCATCGCTCTCTTTTTCCACTTTCTGTCCCGAGACAGCCTGGAAACTGATCTTCACCATGGCTCCGGGGTAGTGGGGCGGTCACTGCTCGCCTGTCTATCCGCTGCAGGTGACTTCACTCTCGGGCTGTGTTGACGATAGCTGGCCACCTTTCTCAGACAGATCCCTTACTCTCGCTAACGGGCCGCCCTCTTCTCTGCTGTCACCACCGGGGTGCCTCTCTGTTTTTGTCTCTACCCACCGGAAGTGTGCTTTTTTAAATCGCCCTTTAAAGGACCAATCTGCAGCTTTACTGTCTACTGTTCAGAGGAACACCTTTATTAACGAGACAAACAGTTTCCACATAAAACTAAGGCTGTAGCTGTAATGATATTTTATAATAATATATGCTGATATATTCAAACTTACCTACCCCTCAGCTTAAATGGTGCTCGATGTAAATTTCTGCTTAAAATTATTAAAATCTTTTAAAATTAACTAAACCTATCAACAGAATATGAAGAAACGGCTAAAGTCTGTGTGCAAAATATCCATCTATCCATAATTAACCTAACCCCACTAATTGCATGTCTTTAGCAAGCCAGAGTACCCAGCGATAACCCACGCAGACACGGGGAGAACATGCAAACTCCACATAGAAAGGCCAGATGGTGGATTCATACCCACGACCTTCTTTCTGTGAGGCAGAGTGGTAACCGTGCTACGCCTGTAAAATGTCTATGTCTGCACTGTGTTAAAGAAGTATCGAGTGGCCGCTGTACTACCACTTTGTACCACAAGATGATGTAGTGAGTAATTATTAGCCTTTTCTCACACTTCTGACCCTGATCTGGTTGTCTTCATCAGTGACTGTATGAAACGGTCATCGGTCTGCATTCACACACAGCTTAATGCGTTCATTTCTCAGCGTCTCAAACTTTTTCTCAGACTGGCTCTGAATTCATGCACATACATGATCTTGAAGAGCACTTTATGGTTTGACACTTAACTTTTGAAGTAGTGATAGGTCAGTTTTCCAACAACAGTATTTCTACACTGGAATATTGCTACATGGTGTGGTATAGGTCCTGCCTTAATATAGCGAGAAACCAGGGTTCTGTTTCTTCAGGAATAGTTCTCCAGGCTCCTTGAAGGACATTCAAAGCGCTTCTTTGCATGTTTCTGCCTTTTGGTCTGTTCTCTGTTAAGATGACCCCACACTGCTTTAGTAATGTTGAGGTCTGGGTTCTGGGGACACCAATCCGTGACTTATAGAAAAAACACACAGTTGAACACTATGTAGATATGGGTTTACTGCACTGGCAGAAAAATGAAATTACTGCCAATCAGATGCTTTCTAGATGATCTTTCACAGTGGATCAAAATCTGACAGTTGTGTGTTCGTAATTCCATCAATTTTGGTAAAATCACAAACCATGACAGACCCTCCACTGTGTTTTAGAGACGACACTACATTCACTGTTCTACCTCTCGCCTGAAGTCCTCCATAAACATGGATTCAGACACTGTTTATCTGTTGTAGCGTTAAGGCCTGAAACTTCTTTCATCCTCCACTTTTCTAGCTTCCTTATTTAAGGACACCCTTCACACCATGCTGGGATATTATACGTTTTGAGCTAACAGCTCCTTAGGAATCACCTTGGTGTTTCAGAAATACTATTTTGTGTCCGTCACCATTTTATCTTTGGCAGTTTCCATAGGTTCAACTAAAGAACGGTAACAAAGTTCCTAAAGATTCAATTACAAATTTTGCCTTTTGTAAGTTGTCTGTTCTGCGTAGACTGAGCGATTCCCTTTTTTATGTTAGAATGATTCATCGGTCAGTGTTAATGGTCAGGTACAAGGACTGGACTGAAAATGAGTGGAAAAATTAGAAATTATGTTTTTAAAATGACATGTCAAAACACTTGACTTTGTAATGCTTTTACCAAGTACCCACATGAACCTTAGAATCACAGAGTACACATACAATCAACAGCTGAGACTTTGATAGTCAGAAGGAAAGCAACAACAGGCTTTGTTTTATTCCAAATATTTTTTTGTTTTGTTTTTATTCCTTTATTTTGATTGTAGGGCCCAAGCCTTTGACACTTCTGAAAGCACCCACACGCTCTTTGCTGAAACTGGAGTCAAAGCCAGCGTACAGCCATGTAGCCAAGAGTTCAACTGGACATTTCAATGTTGTTAAATAGCTGGAAAAACCAATTCCAGTACAACATCTTTAGTACAGCATCATGCACAGCCAGTGGAGCAACATGCTTGTTCAATGCTCATGGAGGAACTATGGGCTTCTGGTTTCTGTCTAAATTGCTTGAATGTGTTTACCATAACACGTTTCCCGAGTTCAGTGTAAATGCAGAAAAATCTGTGGTTTCATCAGTTTTGCTCAGCACCATGAGGACAATCCAAGATGCCCAAAGTACTCTGCTACCCACAATGCTTTACGCTCACAATTGTACTGGAATTATATCAACCCTCTGAAGAGACAGGCTCAAACACAAGGGGAAAAAAAAGGGTGGAGGGGGTGGGGTAAGAATGTGGAAAGATGTGCTGAGTTTCCAAAGTCCTAATGAGGTCACCCCAGAAGTACACTCACTGTGGGGCTGCACAGCACTCCGGGGCCTCATGCCAAACAGTGAAAAAGGGGTTGAATGAGAAAGAAAAAAAAAAAACAAGTTAATGAAGAAACTGGGGAAATCTTCATCACCCTAACTCCAGTTAAGTGATGCTGATCATCCAGTACTTCACAAAGTGCACAAACACACAGGCTTTAATGTTTCAGTAAATGCTCTGCGCCTACATCACCTCCCCCCCAGCACATATTCAGCAGTCTGAGTCTGAAATACTCAAAAATGTAGATGGAGAATAAAAAGAAGATTAAGAGATCCAGAGCTAATACAATGACATTCCTCTGCTGGACAAATTGTTAATATCCTATAAGGTTAGCTAAATGTGAGCTGGCCCTTCAAAGTATGTACAAAGAAACCCACCAGCAATCAGCAGTAAAATGAAATGCAAAAACAATGTCACTTAACTTGTGTTGTTTTTTTATGGTTTAGAAAGCAATTTGATTACAATTAACCGAAAACATTATGTTTAAGGTAATATATATAATATATATTCATATGTCAAGGTTAAACAAAAATCTACAAAGCAAAAGAAAAGAAACAAAAAGGCATATGTACATGTTCATCCTGTCCCAGAAAACAATAAAAATGCCCATGTCTTGGGCTTCACCAGAATTATACCTTTCCTCCCTCCCTGCTTTGTGCCTGTGCTTCATGTGCCCTGTGGTGACGAAGCGCACGGGAGGTAACCGGTGTGACGGCGTCTGAGAGTTTGCCCCTGTAAAACGAGCCGCTGTTGCTTTGTTGGATGAAGGCATACATGTTGCTGTGATGCACACAAATTTCAGTTTGTGGCACTGAACGTGGGTGCCGGGCTCGGCAGGCCATCACAGAGCCGACGCCGGGCACAGCAATGGATCTGTCACATTTCGAGGCATGCAACGACCACACACACATCAATGTTCAACTTGCTCGTACCATTTCCAAGATGTTAGGTGACATTCTTGCAGCATGTGTGTATGCATGTTTTTGTTTTTTTTTTGTAATACGCATGTTTGTGTAAACGGGTCCATTTTTGTTGCAGGAAGTCTGCCTTACTTTAAATGCACGGATATTTTCTGCCACTATGTTTGATGGGCTGTGGGTTGTGTCAATATAATATACCGTAAATGTCTCGATGTGCAAGAAAGCAGCAGCAACTATTATTTTCTCTTTTGAAGGAAAAAGACTGAAAGGAACAAAAAGAAAAAAGGTTCTGGGGTGCAGAGGAGCTGGCGACTTCCTGACGAGTTGATACGAGTAGATTTGTTCTTCTTCTTTTCTTTTCTTTTTTTTTAAATTTGTTTCTTAAATTTTGTTCAGAAACCAGAACAGCAGCTGCTGATGGGGTCCTTTAAGCAAATGTCGCCTGGATGTTGTCCAGACATGGTCCTGGTGGCTCCCCCCCTAAACTTCTGCACGCTCTTCGCCTCAGGCCTCCTGGGGTGCAGGCCTCTTAAGATCCCTGATCTGTTTGACCAGGTAAGTCTTTTCATCGTTGAACTGTTCGTCTTCTGTTCTGTCGTTTTGGAACTTGCTCAGAAACTCGATGAGTTTGGTCTGGTTCTTCAGCAGGATGTCGAGGATGGGCTGTGTCTTGTTCGGGTTGGCCACAAACACCTGTGGAGAGAAACAGAAAGAGGGAATTTTTCATGATTTTGTTTTCTACAGAATCTGTATCTGTGGTGCTAGCAGGACCACATGTGCTCACAAGAAGAGGCTCACCAACACTTCACCAAATAACTCACTAAATAGTAACAATATATATTGCACTATTGATTATATTAGTAACCGAGTACTCTATCAGTTATTCCATCGATTAATGAAAAATCTGATAAGAAATACTTTCGTCTTATTAATGAGCAATAATAAATATTTCAAAGAGAAAAGAAGATCTTTCAGAATAAAAAGCTCAGACTTGCCAAAAAACAAACAAAAACAACAACTAAACGCTTTGACTGTATTTAGAGGCCATATTAAAAATTTATTCTTTAAAGAAAACATTTTCTTAAATGCAAAAACATAAATATTTGAAGTACAGTCAAAGGTCAGAGTTGAATAAAATTAGATACATATAAAACGAGGTAGAACAGGTGTGTTCATGTTCATGTGTTTTCATTGTAAGCCTTTAAAGAAGAATGTGGTGGCTGCAAAAAAAGCGAGCATACCAGCATTTTGAAGTTTGCTGTGCTTTGATGCCAAATTTTTGTACTGCTGCTATGAAAACCTTAATGATAATAACATTAATATCAACAACCCTATCCCGGGCAGGGTGAACTGTTCCTTCATGTCTTTAGCAAGCCAGAGTACCCAGCGATAACCCACGCAGACACGGGGAGAACATGCAAACTCCACATAGAAAGGCCAGATGGTGGATTCAAACCCACGACCTTCTTTCTGTGAGGCAGAGTGGTAACCGTGCTACCTTGCCCAGGAGGCGCCCTGGGCAAGGTTTTCCGGGCATGTCCCACCGGGAGGAGGCCCCGGGGCAGACCCAGGACATACTGTAGAGATCATATCTCTAGCCTGGCCTGGGAACGCCTTGGTGTTCCAACGGACAAGCTGGAGGAGGTGGCTGGGGAGAGGGAGGTCAGGGCTTTTCTGCTTGGGCTGCTGCCCCACGATCGATGTATGTATGGATGATAATAATACCAATGTGTCCAACCTAACAACCCTCAGGTCAGTGGCTCAGAGTTTTACTGGCCCATATACATTTTTATTTATTGTTTTTTTTTTAAAGCAATTTTTTCTTATTTTTAAATATTAATGTAATTTAGTGAACACTATAATTTATGTTTCATTTTCAATCTGAAAAATGTTTGAAATAAATATGATCTAGTACATCCCATGTCCGCCGTGAGACTCACCCCGTTTGCTGCATGTACGTTAAACTGTGCCTGTGTCATCATCACTGCTGCTGTTGTGTTGTCAGTGTTTCTGTTTAAAACTCTGTGGGCTTAATGTTGTCAGATTTTTTTATTCACACGTTGCTCCTAAATACGTTAGTTCTGCAGGTCTGTTTTTAGTCACAAATGTAGTTGAAATGCTCATGTTTACATTGTTTAACACATCGATGCGCTGCACAGCTGTGTGTTAAATGAAGCACTGAAGCAAAACATTTGTGTCAGGAATTTTTTATAATTGAATTACTCCATGAACTGGTGCAGCTCTAATATATATACACACAGTTTTGTGACAATAAATAGTAATCAGCAGTCAAGTGCCTCACTAATAAGTTCCTCATCCAGTGGAGGAACTCCAAACCCCACTGTCTTGAACTGCAGGCAGTGACAGTAGTCTGTGCTCTGCATTGCAGGCTCAGTGAATTCAGCGTATTGGCACATGAATCAGTTCTCTACCTGCTGCTTCTTCCACTAAGCAAAAGAAAACAGAACAAAGGCTATGATCACCAGTTTCAGTCCACAACAGTGGAGTGAGTGTGACCGCAGGATAGCACCTGAAAGACAACTATGACCACAAAAAAAGCGACATGATCAGCCTGCGGGAAGGGAAACAAGATGGGAAAGGCAGAAGCAGAACTTTCCAGAGAAGAAGAGAGGAACTGTGCTCACATGAAAAATGAAGAAATTCTAAAATGACTTGTAAATGTACTTTGGGCAGTCAACCCAAGTAAGAGCACTGTATAGTAGAGCACTGCTGCCCGTCTATTTTCAGTGACTGTGTGCTAAAATGACCAAACTTATAAAAGATGTGCTGATCATTGCTGTAAAAGATGAAGTAAAAACAACACAAGCAAAATACCAGTTCTACTTTATCATTTAGGTTTCATAATTTATCTGATATTTTTGTAAGCTACTGTGCCGTTTACTTCTTACTGCACTGTACACCCAAGCACTCGCCTTTCCTCAAGATTGCCTCAAGTTCTCTATTTAACGTGTTAGGGTGTAAATATAATATTAACCCTCTGGGGTCCAGGGTATAATTGGCCGTTTTTGACTACTTTTGATTTGACCTCGAATTTCCACCTTTAGAAACTGTTTATCTTGCTTTGTTTGGTATCATTCTTTACAGCACAACCTCACATATATGAATTTGGAGTTATTTTTTTCATTTTGACATACTGTATTAGCACAATTGATCTAAAAATCTGAGTACAAAAGAGTTATATTTTTTACTGTAACAAAAAACAACAAAAAAGTAAAGAAAGAAAACGCAGGTTTTACCGTTTCTTCCCGCTGCAAATACCTGTGTTTTATTCAGAAAAAAACATTGCGTGTATTTTTATATCATAACTCTGGTTTTAGGTGGCCTATCAACACAATTTAAAAACTGGTATACAGTTTGAAGTCTGGGTTTTTGACACAAGCTGAAATGGAGACTCTGGGTCGCTGCATAATCTTATATTGGTCATGTGATTTAGATGCCCCGGCGCGCCCCTGGACCCCAGAGGGTTAAACAGGAGTAATCATTTTTTTTATTTTACTGGTAATTACTTCATAATGGAAATGACTCCAAAACTAGAAATGATCCAAGTAGAAAAGTAGAAGAAATAAGTCTGCCTGATGTCTCGAATAATTTACACAACACTATTAAATCAGGAAGTGCATTAAGCACCTAAATATTTTCTTTACCCCTCCCCCCCTCTCAAGCCTTGCCTCTTCTGTAGAAAGGACTAGCATACAGTGCTTTGATTCTACCTTAAAAACGTGGAAAGCCTCAAACTGGATGTTGCGGCTCTTGTCCCGTAGCAGGTTCATCATGAGTTTGAGATTCTCTGGCTTGCTGATGTATTTTGTCATAATGGTGAAGTTGTGCCGGTCGAGGAGCAACTCCCCCAACAACTAGAGTGAGAAAAGACATAAAAATGTATTCCATCAGTGTATTTCTTCTACCATATTTAAATAAGTAGTCATGCTTTACTCGTTTGTATATAATCATTAGTGATCATGAATAAGGCAATAAAAATCTGTTTGAGAATCACCAGTGGTCAAACATCTGGATTACAGATTTAGTCATCAAGTACTCAGTCTTCAGACTGAAATCAAATTAAACACTCCAAACATAAGGCCAGTGAAGGAGCCATTAAAGCTCTTTAAATAACCATGTAAGTTTGTGGTCTAACCACTAGATGGCAGTCATGTTAAGAGTGATTCAGAGAAACCCAACACTAGAAACCATTTTTAAATAGCTCTCTGAATAGAGTTGCACCACTACTTGAAACCTCTTTACTGGCACAATCCTGGGCTCTTACCTTGAGGGACTGCCTTTTAGTCACGTAGTTTTCTGAGTGGAGCAGCTTCTCATATTCACTAAAGAACTAGAGCAGCAGAGAAAGAGGCAGTGAGGCAGACAAAATACAAGTGGTCAGTGAGAGAGGCAGTCATCTAAATGCTTCAAGCGGTGTTTTCACAATTACATCTGTATCTTGTATCAAAACACTGTGACAGGAAAATGAGAGCTTTTCCTCTCACGGACTGACAGCTATGTTGTGCTCCCAGCCTGCAAATTATCTCCCAAATGGCTGGTTTGATGTTGTTAGAAAAAGAGATTGCCAAATGTTAAACCGCCTGACTGACAGAGACAGACCTAATTCACACGTAACTGGTCAAAAGAAACTGTTTTTGTTTTTTCATCTGAAGTTTATAGTTGTGTCAAACACCATCCTTAGCAGGGGTAAGGCTATATGGTTTATTTAAGAGTAAATTCTTTACATATTTTCCAATCTAATCTAGATATTTTTAGTTAAATGTGAACTTACTCTGTCATAATGTTGTTCCAGAAACTCTGCGCTGAGTAGCTTGTGTCTTGTAAGGAGGTCCTGGAAACAGACAAAGCCAACTATCAGCGACACATTCAGACCTGACAGCTATGACTAGGTCCCATCTGTCTCCTATTTGTACAGCGCAGATACAAACCACAACCCAGAGAAACCCATTTACGTTTTGTCACTAAATGAACCACTCTGAAGCTAAAAATTAGCGAGAAAAGACATGTCAGATCACTGTCTGATGACTGAAACTGTTCCAAGACAGCAGACAAATGCTTTATTAAAAAGGTTTATCAAAGTTATCTTTTGCTGGATGGAATGAACATGTTTACTGTCAAGACTTACATGCCAGTACCTGTATTCAATAAGTAAAAGTGTGAAAGTCTTTTTGAATAGCACAGGATTTAAAATGGACAAAGAACTCCACAGTAACTACACAGCTTGTTTGGTTTCTATCAAAGCTAACAAAGGGCCGTGCACTTAAAACACTTGACTACTTGGATTTATCAGAGGTTTTTCTTTTTTTAAATGTGTCTAGAAGAAAACCCCTCTCACTCACAGCAGTAATCATCCCGCTTCAGTTCACATCGCTGTCTTGTACTTAGTGACTTTGTTGCCTGATTTTGCCATTTTTGGATACCCTTTAGTGGAGAACCCCCCCCAAAAAAATAAAATAAAATCTCTCAGCATGACAGAGAACAGCTGTGTGTCATGCCAGGGGAATAAAGTAATAAACTTTCTGTTGCCTCTTACACTCTCTTTGAGTGATCATTTTACATGTACTACAACTTGGCCCTCGATTTGCATGCTCAAAGCTGGCACTGGCCTGTCGTCCCCCTCCTGAAAAAATACCATCTTAAACATGAGCTGCTCCAATGGGACCCTGAAGTAGCAAACTACAAGTAAGGGTTTACATAATAATATAAACAGCTATTTAAACTGTCATAAACATAAAAGCATGACCAGGTTTTCCCTTTTGAATCTAAGAGGCAGATCATGAGAGCTGAAGTGTTGAGATCTGGTTTTTAATTCAAGGCATTGCTTTCATCTTTTCTGTTATAACAGCAGCAGCAGCCGACGCACGTTTGGTGCCTGTGCTTTATCAAGTCTGTTTTCTTTAAGCTGTTTAGGCAGTTACAGCTATGAGGAACCACAGATGTTTTTAGAGCATTACTTCAATAGATTAACAACTTTGCTGACTTACTTTGAAAGTGGCAAATGCGTCTGAGGCGATGTCGAATGTGGACATCTCCACGTATCTGAAGAAGTCGTAGAATTGTTCTGACCACAGTGTGATTTTGGCCAGTGGCTCATGTCTGATGCACTCCCTCAGCATGATACCGCAGTTCAGTGCAATCTCTGGAGACTCATACCTGCATATAACATCAACATATGGAAAATGATTTCTCATTTTGTATTTCACATGCACGCAAACACAAGCGGCAGAAGGATGGATGGTTTCCTGAAAAACTGAAAACAAGAACACAGTGAGCTGCAAAATGTTTGGCATAATAATGGTGTACAGTACTACAAAGTACATATTATTAAGTCATTAATAAAGGTAACAATTATTTAGTAAATATGGCATTTCTGCAAAAATGTTCCTGCACACTGGGTGCACAGTTTTTTTGATGTTTCCCTTCTATTTTATGGCACTTAAAAGAACCATTTCGTCTCAACAAACAGGAGGGTAACGTCATCTAAAGATGTGCAATTGCTTTATTTAAATGAAACCATCTTATCTTCATGTCAGCAATTTCACATAAAACAGACTTCCAGTGTTTAAACTGAGTGTAATCTGTAGCAGCTAGCCAAAGATCCTTCAGTTTTCAGGAAAGACAAAGCAGGGATAGTGACTGAGCTGGGTGAAAGCTTATGATGTTTACACTACTGATAATGAGGATCAATTCCACTGTGCGACACACAACAAGGGAAATCCTCATTAGTCCTATCACAATGGGAGTATGCGCACAAGATGTATGTTCTTTCAGAGCACCACTTTACTGCAGACATTTAAATAATTTCCCTTGGGATTAACTGAACAAACACAAAGAACAGAAAGCTTCAGTCACGTCAAGCTGTGCAATATAAGACGTGCCAATCTGAGAACTAAATGTTACACTCTGAAGCATTAGAATGCTGGAAATTGGGAACAGTAGTGCATCTATTCACCGTGCCCCTGGCACAAAATGACTGATCCTCGTGCCGTGTGCTTGGTTTTCACAAAACAGGTTTAAGAAGAGATTTTTAAATCCTTTAGAGTCACTAGGATTTCTGCACCAGTGACTCCAAATATTCTCATATCTTCATCCAAGTCAGAAAGAGAGAAACAATCTGACTAAACTGACAACACAAAACCAGTTGTGCTTCTCATGTGTTGTATAACCTCTCCACTTACCTTTTCAAACCTTCACTGAACTATTGAATCTGAGAAGCGCAGACTTCCAATTCTATCTAACTGAAACACCTGACATTATGAGCACAGTGATTCACAAACTTATTCCAGCCTGGACTTGCATGTAGCTTGTTGTACTCTAAAAAACAAGAAAAGTGTAACCGTTTATGCTACTAGTAGCTGCTCTATTACTGCAAAATTAGACAAGGTGAAGGGTAGACCAGGGGATATCTATAAGCGTGGATGAGGTGCACAGAAACGAGCCACCTTCCACAAGCCGTAGTAGCACTCTAGGATGCCTTATACTGGTGTTTTTATAATCTGTAGTGAACTGGACTGCTTGTTCTATTTTTGCTTTTCTTATATAGGCAGCAGCTCTCATTTCCCTTTATGCTAGGAAGTAGTTACTTGGGAAGTTCCTTGGTCTTTTCAATACCAAGTACTGTTAACAACAACAATTATAATGAAATAATCATTGGGGGGGCAGTATTACTCCGTGTGTATGCTCTTACCCTTTAAGTAGCATGAAGAGAATATTCTGCTGGGTGCAAAGATACTCCACTGTGGGTGTCCGAGTACCAATCTGACGCCTCAGGATGTTGTTGAAAATCTGAGCCACATCTTTTTTACCCTGGCGGTGACAGAAAAATACCACATGAAGGCTTAGACAGAACAGAAATGTACACAATAGAGAATTTATACATGAAGTCATTTTACAGCAAGCTCTCTGGGTGGAAAGCCAAGAGGCAGTTGTAAATGTAAGGTGTGGTGCTTTATTACATAACAGCTAATGAACGGCTAGGAATCTGCTGCATTTTTAATTTTCTGCAGTGTGGCAATAAAACCTTGATGAAAGATCCGTTCTCTTGAGGTTTAAACATATTGACAGGAAACAGCACTAAACAGAGGAGCCAAAAAGAGAGACACTGTCGTATACTGGCAAAACTGAGCATATAATAAAAGTGTGTAAAGTTATCAGAAATATCAAATTACTGTCACACTTTGATATTGGACTCTTGTGCTTTGCAACTGTTCACCAGGCTTTTCTTTTGAGCAAGGAGGCAGTATGAGCGAGGGTAAAAGAGGAAGAAGGATCACACAGCACAGTGAGTCACACTGTGATGGGGTGAGTCAGGGAAGCCTGCAGCAGTTACCACACACACCATGACATATTGCAGCGAGACATGAGTTTGCTCACATATCAAAACAGGCAGGTTTGTCATGAATAGCAAGCCGTCAACCCACGTGCGCTTTTTCGAAACATCCTGCTTTTTCCTTCTCATACATAGTTCAGTTCCTGCATCATTGTTTTAAAAACAAAATGCTTTTAAAAACCTTTAAAGACAAAAAAAACAGTACTACAGTACTTTTTTTTTTTTAAATCCACAGTTAAAAGTGAGTACATTTCTGCAGATTTTGCACTGCTGGTCAAACAGAACAAGAGCTTTAAAAACATCACTTTGAAATGTGGTTTGAACCATTTAATGGTGCAGGGCCCTACCAGTCTGTTCCACATCAAGGAATTTTATATTTTTAGCTTTTATTTTTAAGCAATCAATTACATATTTACAAGATGCATACTTAAATAATTTTTTTACCCAAGTTCAGGAACCCAATTTAATTTGCACACCCGAATATTGCTATTAAGTCATTTTATCCATGCATCCATTCTCTCTCTTCTTATCCTTATCAGGGTCATCAGGGGGCTGGAGCCTACCTCAGGTATTATACGGAAAGAGGCGGATTAAACCCTAGACAGGTCGTCCTTTGACACTAACACAGAGGGCATTTTATATTTAGTTATATCATTTGCTATATTGCATTTGATTTGTGCATTTGCTACTGTGAATTACTGGGGAAAAAAAAAATCATCAGTGAGTGTAAAGTTACTGCAGGTCCACTGCCAACACACAATGATGACCAACAGAACACTGACATGTTAAACATCATTTATGATCTTGCACATGTGTCTGTCTGCGTACACTTTTGTGTTTGGATGGGAGGGGAGGGGTTTTCACCCATGGCAGATGCACTCCTGTGCAGTCCTCCTAAATCCTGACTGCGTGTTGCTGGAAGCAGATGACACATGCTTCTGCCAAATGCCAATTGGTTGACAAGTAGACTGGAATAGGCAAGGGAGCAACAGCAGAGTTAACCGGGAACTGCAGAACCGCAAAAAGAAATTCAAAGATAAAAATAAAAGAAATAGCATGAAAAGCACAGACAGTGCTGAAGTGACACTTTTCATAGTTCTTAACACTCTGTTTCACTTCAGCTCTTTGTTTATTGGAACTTCACTCTTCTCCACAGCTGGCAGACGGACAAAAGCATAAGCAAGAGGTCCACACAACGACTGTACAACAGAGCTCTCTGCAGGCAGATTGGACATCCCCAGAGTGCAAGCAGACCACAAACGCAAGAATATTTTTTTATTTTCATTTACTGTTTCCGTTTTGTGAATCAAAGTAAGGCACATATGACGACATAAAGTGATTCTACAACTAATATTAATGTGAAGTTATTTTAAACAAATTAAAAACAACACCTGAAACAATTAGTGGATCAACAAAGTTCCTAAAATAAATAGCAAGAATGGGACAAACATTATGACTTAACACTGTTTTGCTTTCAGATCATCAGTATCCATCAACTTATACTGACTGATTAATGTAGGCATAATTCCTTGCTGTTAGTGAACAGGGTTAACGTTAGTGCTCTCTAGTTGGTTTTATTGTGCGTTCCCTTTATGTTTGCAGTGAGAAATAAAATGTATCCACACCTTTTCAAACTTTCTCACCACAATCTGAATCCTCTACATCATGTGTGCTAAGTGCTAGACCTCACATGTCACTGTAAAGCTGCTAATGGCTGCTAACTGCAGATATTTTATTAGGTTAGTGCCCCTGTAAGACACATTCTTGCAATGCTTGCATACCTTGGATAAATTGAGACCACTGTTCAATATCTACCACTACTTCCTGTTCTTTCAACTTCACATCAAAAGTCTCACCTCAAAGTCGATGAGCTGCAGGTCTGCTATCAGGGTGCTGAGTAATCCACTGTTGTAGAGTTCCTGGGCGAGCTGGGCCACTGCTTCTGTCTGGGGCTCTTTTTCATTAGTCCCATACAAGATCTCCTTCATGGCCACAAGACTCTTTGACACCTCCTCTGTAGCCTGAATACACAAATTAATCCAGGGCACAACATCAACATATCAGATTATTTCAAAGTTCAAAAGAATTCCTTCAAACTCGTGTCACTAAGTACAGTGAAATCTCTGAGGTGACGGACACTGCACCTGACAGATGAAGAGATTCACCCTACCTTCTCTGCCTTTTTGTCCGAGATGTCGTGCTTCTCGAGCACCGTCATGCTGTCCTTAAGATTCTTGACGATGTCCGCCGGCGACTTGTGGGACTTGCCAAAGGGGAAAGGCATGGCGGAGAGTTACCACGAGTGACCAGACAGCCGACTGTCCACCTGAGGAAAGAAACGTAAAACAAATCCACCTTTCAGATCAAGTACAATCACAGAAATGATATAACGAGCAGACACAAAACCCTGAACAGGAGAAGTTTGAAAGGTTAAATACCGCAGAAACAGGAAATGTATTGACTGCTGCTGCACTTACAGGTGTGCATGGTAGCAGTAAATGTATCCCTCTACTTGTTACTGTATTCAAGACAAGAAGAGATATTTTTTTTCATCTTATGAATTTGCGTTTTTGGCAAATGTTCATTGGATAAGCGGAAATGCTGCTCATGTCATCACTCTGGATTGAGCCTTTGATGAAGTTGTATTGTTATGCAACTTTGAGCTGAGAAGTAGAAGTTGGGTGGGGGCAGGGAAGTGGTGCACTCCATATATCCTGTAACAAACACTAACCTATGTATTAAGTCCCAAAGAAGCTCTCAATACTAATAAAAGTCAAGCTCATGTTAGTTATAGAAATTAATTTGTGGAAATATTATGTTTTTTTAATGATTTGCACATATCTAGATCTGACCTTTAAAGCTTCATTTAGTAGCTGTAAAAGCTTGCGAAGTTTTTTGGTCATTATTAGTAAATGATTAACTGTGAAATCAGCTTACTATGACACAGGCCCACATAAATGAAGACACCACCTCAGACCTTTGTATGCCCGACTCCTTCACTTCAATAGCATACCTAAACAGACACTACATTGCCAAATATACTTTATCAGTTCAAATTTAGGTTTGTAAACACACCCTTTGAGTCACAAATCTATAAAACTAAATCCTCAAACCATACCAAAAAAACAAACACTAAAGACCCTAGCAAGGCCGCGGGTGATGCAATCGACAGATGTCACCATCTCATATCTCACTGCTGCTCCCGTTTAACTGTGTGACTTAACAAGGACCCCTTTCTAAGAAATTCTCCGACCCACCCAACAACCCTAAGTTCACAGGGCAGAGCAAAAGTCAAAGTTTCATGAACAGTCACGAAGAGGCAACACCAGGCCAGTAAACTGTAATCCCATTCTCATGATCAGGTTAGCTGGAGGAAAAATAGAAAGCGTGCTGCCCTTTTAGGACATATTTCCACTTGATGTTTGGTGAATTTAGTGACCTAAAGGTACAAATCTGGCACTGCCACCAACCTGTTTTCCAGCCAGGATCCTCTAAACTGTGCACACAAACCCTGGAGCTGTCACACACTTCCTCTTATATCTTGGCAGGGAGTCCACATTTAGAAAGCAATGCTGGAGCCAGGAATATAAAACCGAGCAGCAACCAAAGTGGGGTGGCAGGCTGCTGCTGTTGCCCACCATTCATATATGATGTGTCATGTGTGACAGAGCTGAAACAGGAGAGCCTTATGTTCCCAAGCGGATGGTTTTTGCTTGCTCACAGCTTGGTTAACGTAGACAGGCTTCAGCTTCGCCAGGTGGCCAAATGCGTCTTTCGCGCAGGCTAATGCTCGTTAATGTAGGCAGCAGAAGCGCCTCTCTGCTCCTGACCTGATACAGTACCAGTGACGCAAATAGGAGGGAAATACATATGGTGCGTTCAAAATCGGTAGATCACATCTAACCCACAATGACTCCGGTACTAATCAGGAGTCCGAGTAAAATTGTGCCAACAAATGTCAACCTGACGTCTGTACAACCTGTCCTAACACAGACAAAAAAAAAAAAGAGAGAAAGAAAGAAAATCCAAACCCGCTCGACCTCTCTTTGGGTAAATTAGCCTAGAAAGACTTGTCGTGGCAAGTGACAGTGAATCCTGACCTATAAGTACCTACCAGAACTCAAACAATACAGTGCCATAGAACAGCTCAACGTTAACCTCACCATCTCTCTCAGTCCAGACAGCAGCGACTGCCCTGCTACCATCTGAAGGTAAGCTAGCAACCGCTACTCGCTGCTAGCGAGTGCTAGTCAAGTCCCCTGATTTATTTACACATTTAGCCAAGCGATATATTAAAAAAACATATATGTTATACACACCAACACATCTATTTAATGAAAGTATTACCACTCGTACAACTTAAAAGCTAATTGCAATCCTACGGCCCAATAAGCTGTGCAACATAAACCTGACAGTGAGCACCGCCCATCTCTCTTATCCATGCCTGGTTTGTGATGGTGTGAAGTCTGCCAACTTTGCGCAATGTTAACAAAATGGATACTGAATAACATGGAGTCTAGCAAACAAAAGAGCGTTTACCGCAAAGCTGGAACAATATGCCACTTAGCTTTCTTTCATTTCTGCAGGACAGCGAACTTTATTTGTTTGCAAGGTAGCGTGGCCTATAGTTTTTCAATCACAGTCCACCAAACAACCGTGCTACTGTTGGCTGGCTTGTGGAAGTGTGTATATGACTGTGTTTGTGCTGTCGACACACGGGAGGCCTCGGCAGGCCCACTGCTTACAAGCATTTTCCAGCTGCTAAACCTTCATTTAAAGCTGATAGGAGTTGTGGCAATATATTACCAACTCACCAGCTATCATAAGGCAAAAGTGGCTACGTTAATTAGCTAACTCGGCCTAACGTTAGCCAGGCCTGACTGAGGCTGCTCGCGTTAGTGCTGTGAAAACCATGCCTGGCTTTAGCAACTATCAGCAGCAGGCTAGGTTCAGCTAAACCGTTTCCACTTGCTCAGAAAGCTATGCCTGCAAACCACAATTCATAGGATAATATTCACAACACAATACCTTGCAAACGGCGTTTTCACTCGTTTCTCCCGGTTTGTCAAGACAGTAAAAGGCAATTCAGGTGCTCCTCGGAACAAAAACCGCTTTGTTTTCCTTGCTCGTGTCGCCTCCCCTTGTTTGTACTGTTGTTAATTGTGCAGCCCCTGTTTCCTCCTAGTGCTTTCTCTGAGCCCGACTGGTAACGTTAGCAGAGAGCGGCTGTCACTGCAGTGTCGTCTAGCGCCCCCGGTGGTCGCCTCGTGCAACAACAGTGGGGGTTACACTGCAGGGACATGCGAGATCACCGCATGAGGGCGCGCTTACCCCATAGACAGATCATGGGACCTATAAGATGAATTAGGTAGAACCCCAAGCCACAATCTGCCTGCAAATAAATGTACGTATGAGGTGTCTTAACAGCTTTAAAGCACTTCCTTTAGCAACAACAACATTTCACTTGCACTGAACCATATGATCCCACTTCTACAGTTTCCCTGCAACTGTCCAGTGTGCAATATGAATACGAACATCGGTCACAATCTGTACATGCACTAAACTTGAGTAGAAATATGTCTTCTTGCCTATAAATATCTTCATGTCCTCTGATCAGTAAAAAAACGTTCAAGATATTTTACTTTATTACAAACTTTAGGATTATTGACTTAAAATCAGGAAATTTGAAATATTTGTCTTCCTTTTATAACTATTGTCAGTGTACAGAGAGCATATGTGGAACGAAACCTTAGCACCCCATTTAAGGTTAGAAACCAAGGCATTTTAGGATGCAGTTAGCCTAAATCTGGAGTACACTGTATCAAATGTCACCTGAAGGAAATATTGCACTTACAGGTTATGATTTGAACTCAAAGCATTATTATTTCATCCAGTTTTGACAAATGAAATGATCTACATTAACACATTTGAAATAAGTCTATATTTTGCTTGAAATAACTCAGCCTTTTCCTTGAATTGTCTACAATTTGCTTGAAATAAAACTGAACTTTGTTTGAAATGGGGTTTTTTGTTTTTTTTTTAAAGTTGTGTGGTATGTTCTCTCTATTAGCACAAACTATTCCTTAACTCTAAACAAAACAAATATTGGATGCATTGCATCCTTCCAAATTTCTAAATTAATTAGTTGTACTTTAAGTTGTTTTCTAAGTGATGATGCATTGCCAACAGCCAGAGTATTTTAATGTCTCTTGTATAGGAAAAATGTTTTGTTAATGTACAATACACAAAACCATTAATTCCTTAGATATTAAGTTAAGAATGTGCAGGCAGTGGCTCGGGAAACAGACAGCTGTGATTCACTTTAATAACCAAAGCCTCAGGCAAGAACTAACAGCAGCAGGAAGAGGCTTTAATTTTACAGCTGTCTATTTAGCTGCATGAAGTGGGGTTTAGCAGCTGTTAGCTCCAAACTCTGTTTTTCATCTAAAGGTGTAGTAAGGGTTCACCTAGAGCTGAAAGTTACATGTTGGGGGCTGAGACCGAAGGAGAAGGCTGGTTTCTAAACAAGAGAAGCCTCAGGTGGAGGATAGTGGTGGGATATGGCTGACTATCAAAAAGTAATTGCAGCAAATATGGCCCCCCTCATAAAGCATCATCTGCTTTTGCTGGCAAACTTCTAACGAAAAATGAAAGCTTGTTTCATCATTTCATCAAATGTTCATCATCATCAGATTTGATCTTAACCCGTAAACAGTTAACTGAGTAAAGTCAATTGCAACGTAAAATTCAAAGCAACTACATCACCCAGATGGTTTGAGATACCCACTCCCCAAAGCAAACACTGATGGGATTGGCAGTCCTGCATGTCAAGCCCTTGCATACAGGTAACATACCTGGTGTATTTGTGCAGTCTGTTATACTGCAACAATTCAGATCCTCTGTGTTATTGATTCCATTAGAATTCAGAATTCAGTAGTACTGACATTACACTCGCTGACCATGCTGGTGCAGGGTCAGACTTCAGAACTGCTTTAAATCTGCAGAGTTTCCATTCCACCACAACCCAAAGGTGCACTAGTGGATTGAGATCTCAGAGATTCAGAGATTCACTTTCGCATAATTTTTTAAACAACTGGTTATTGGAGTTATTGTTGCCTTGGTACTACTCAAAGCTATCTGGCCATTACCCTCTGACCTCTGGCATCAAAAAATAATTTTCTTAGAGAGAACTGCAACTCACTGAAAGTTTTCTTTTTTCAGAAAACTTTTTTCCTTTTTTCTCTGCAAACCGTAGAGATGGATGTACGAGGAAATCCCAGTAGATCAGCAGTTTCTAAGATACTCTGACTTGTCTCTCTTGGTAGCTCATGAGCTGTTTCGGGGCTTATTTTGCCTTTGTTTTTGCCACTGTCTGCCACTGAACACTGGAAAAAGATGGATCAGTAAAATCAAAACTCTATTACTAACACTTTTGTTATAGTAGTGCGACAACAGAGCCACAGTGGCTTCAAAAACCCACTCCCTTTAAAAATACAGACGCCTACTTAATGCTTCTCTGAGGTTATGATCTGATTGATGTATTTGGATTGGTTGCCATGTGTTACACCTGGCCTCGTCACCGGCTATCTACTGGTCACTTGCCATAGGCCGAGCCTCCTCCTCGTCCTCCTCTGGTCGGGCCCTGTGTGAAGGTTATTACTCACTTCATGCTGATTAAGTTTGGGTGAATAGCGCTCTTTGTCCGACCTCGATTCCCACGACCCGGCATTCGCCTGGCAGTCGCGTGGCTCTGAAACAAGGGCTCCCACTTTAGGGGACCCAAAAGGTAGGAGGACGGGGAGGGAGAAAGAGAGGGTTGAAGGGGGAGGGGGCATCTGGTCAATCTGACATCTGCTCGTAAACAGTTAACAGCAGATGTCTCACATTTTAAAAACACCGAATGTGATCAAAGCAGGCTAAATACACAGCGTGTTTCCTCCCCCTCTTCTGCGCTTCCACAAAGGTACAACCTCTCCCAGTGCAACCAGCTTCTGTTAAAGTAATTCAGAGGTTTTAAAGGATATGATTATGAACTATAACAGGTGACAGAAATATATTCTCAGGTGATTTGTCAGCCTTTTTGTGTCGTCCCGTAAGCTCTGAGGAAATAGGTTTGGTCTTTTTTTGCAGGTAGTGTAATGTTGCCCTTGAATAGAATAGACGTGGGGGTCCCGGGAGTAAAGCACGGTAATTGCACACTCTTGTTCATGCCTGGGAGAAGAGGAAACTGCAGTTTTTTGGTGTTGTTGTCGGGTGAAGAGTGGGGAAGGGGGGTGTAGCGCAATGGTTTCAGGCTGGACATCTGTCGCTTGTGAGCTTTTTTTTTTTCTAGGCCGGGTCTCTCAGTTATTCAATGGAGCCAGTGACCTGTCTGTCTTGACTGATGGGACCCCGTGTGTGGGAAAATCCCGCAGCCAAAGAGTTGGCGCATTCACATGCTAATTGCGCCCTATAAATAAGAGGGTCGCGCCGCGCCGAGGACCCTAGAGACGAACTGAGATTCAGAGGAGAAGGGACAAAAAGCGCGCACACAAACACACACATATACACATACACACACCATCACACACCACAGGTTAAAACATGACTGCTTCATCCATGGCGCACAAACTGGAGAAACATCCTAGCGCAAAGGAGGAAAGAAAGGTACTGGACATACTGAAGACGGGTTTCTTTTTGACCAATTTTTAAATGAATCCAGCATGGTGCCTCTCCATCTTGTTTTTCCTGCTCTTACCTGATTTGTTTACTTTTTTACAGCTCAGAAAGCCGCTCATTGAGAGAAAGCGGCGGGAGAGGATAAACAACTGTTTGGATCAGCTCAAAGAAACCGTGATCGGAGCGTTCAGGCTGGACGTGAGTATTGTCCTCACGTGTCTCCTCTGAGCAGACAGCGAGGGCTCAATAATAACTGAGGTTTCTCCTCTCTCGACAGCAATCCAAACTGGAGAAAGCGGATATTTTGGAGATGACGGTGAAACATCTGCAGAACATCCAGAACAACAAAGTTAACGGTAAGGAGCCGGCCACTTGATTGATTACGATATTACGAGCTTTGTTACTGCTGTTATTCATCGTTGTAATAAAAGAGATTTATATCTCCGTTTTATTAATTTGGTTAGGCGTAATAAACCGATAACGCGTGAGAATGAAAATCGACTGACCTATTTGGCATTAGGCAGCAGGGGGCAGCATCAGCACATATCATGGCATATGTTGGAGGTCTGACAACGTTTTCACTGGGTGGTGGTTAGAGCAGTGTGGTATGTGGAGCTGCTGGATGGGTGAAAGTGGAAAAATTAGAAAATGATGGCTGTCTGAGGTGCTGAGCCATGGATGGAGGTGCTGAGCCATGGATGGAAATGTAATTGTGCTGTTTTCTTGTTACCACCAGGGGTCGCTGTGACACATGTATCTTTTTCTCTCTTCATTCAGACCCCACGTTAGGCCTCGAGGCCCAGCAGAGATACAGCACGGGCTACATCCAGTGCATGCACGAGGTTCACAACATGCTCCTGACCTGTGATTGGATGGACAAAACTCTGGGCTCCCGTCTGCTCAACCACCTCCTCAAGTCTTTGCCTAGGTCCGCCGATGAGCGCCCCCTCACCCTGCCCACACCCAGACTCGATGCTGCTCTTCCAGCCACCCAAGCCGTCCCAGGGACCCCCCTCAGAGTAGAGCAGTTCCAGAGAGAGGCTGGACCTCAGGAAAGGCCAGCACTCCACAGTTCCCACCTGGGGATGCTTGAGATGTGGAGGCCCTGGTGAACTGCTGGATTGATGATCTTGGTTGTCCATTCTGTTAGACCATCCTCTGTTATGTATCTTATAGATATGCTGCTCAGAAGACAAACATGTGGGGCGGTTTTTGTTCCAGTGATTATTATTGTAGGTGTGCTATAATGATTCTATACAGACCTTTTCTCAGTACTTCCCTTCAGAAGTTGACCTCTTGTAGCCTGCATTATAGAAGGCTCTTATTAATCTTTCGTGTATTTATTGTATTAACAGCTTTATTTATTGTTATTATAAGGCATGACTTTGCTTCTTAGACCACCTGCTTGGCCTTTGCATAGATTCCTCCTTTGCTGTACTATTAACCTAAACATTATTAATAATAAAACTTATTTTGCACTCACTCAGATTGTATGATCTTTGTGAACAGCCATGTTTGTATGCAGGTGTTCTTTTCTGTTGGATCTTGACAGGAGTACTTTAAGGTCTAAGAGGCCTACAAGCGTTTATTGTAATATGATGTTACAGTGATATGGATTAAGATTTTTAGGGATTATACAGCATTCGACTGTGACAGGTTCCAGCCCTCTTGTGGCCCTGGATGCAATAAACTAGGAAAATGGATTCATGGATGGACTATTGTCATGTAATGGACATGAAACAAGTCAAATAAGTGCTAAACTCAACTGCCTAATGGAAACGTGTCAAAGTCAGAAAGAAAACACTTAAGTACTACATAGACTCATATCTTATGCTCAGTTGTAGTTTAGCTGATTAAACAGAACAGAGAAGCAGCTAATATTTGGACTTTTCATAAAGGGGTGAGAACAGATGTCAAAAATAACATAGAAGATGAGTCTGGACTTTCATTTCCACTGTCCCAGTAAGCTAATATGTCTAACATGAACACCCTGGGACCAACAAATCTACAAACCAGATATCATAAAATCTGGCATGCTGCATAAAATGTAAATAAAAATAGAATGCAGTGATCTGCCCCCTAATCTTATTCACAATAGAGCTTAGAAAATATATCAAATGCTTAAACAGAGAAATTTTATCGACAAATATTAACTTGTTTTGAACTTTATGACAGTCATACATCTTAAAAAAAGCTAAAGTAAAAAAGAAAAGTAAGTGGCACTAACACTAAAGAGCTGGAAACATGTGAAATCATTAGGTTAGCGGGTCAGTAACATGACTGGGTAGAAAAAGCATCTTTGAGAGGCAGAGTTTCACCAATCTGTAAAAACTGCCTCTGCATATCGGGGAAAAATTTCAGAGTAATGTTCTTGAATATAAAATTGCAAACATTTCAAATATGTAATGATCTACATCTACATCGTGTCATGAAGAGAATGTGTAGAAATGTACGCATTAGACAAGGCCCAAAATCAATACTGGATCTTCAGGCCCTCATAAAGCATCGCATTAAATCACGGAAATAAGTGCAAGGGCCTAAGAAAACTTCCAGGAATTACTGTCTATGAGTACAATTCACAGTGCCATCCACAAATTCAGGTTAAAGCTCTATCGTGCAAAAGAGAAGCCATTCCTGATCATGATCAGAAAACTCTGCCATCTTCTCTGAGCCAAGGTTCATCTAAAATCCACCGAGGTAAAGTAGAAAACTGTTCTGTGATCAAACAAATAAAAATCTCAAATTCTTGTGTCATCTGGCCTAAAGAGGAGACGGACCATCCAGCTTGTTATCAGTTTTCAATTCAAAATCTCTGATGGTATGGAAGTGCATCTCAAAAGGCACCATCAATGCTAAAAGTTATATACAGATTTTAGAGCAACACATGCTCTCATCCAGATACCCTCTTTTCCTGGAAGGCTTTTCATTTTTCAGCAAGAGAACGCTAAACCGCAACTGCACTTATTACAACAGCAAGTCCAAGTGCTGAGCAGACATTTGAAGCACAATAAAAGGGAAAAATGATGACAAATAAGACCCTGGACTGCAGTTAGAATCTTCTATCAGACAAGAATGAGATATTCCTCTCCCAAAAGTCCCACAGCTGCCTTTCCTCAGTTCCCAGATGCTTACAGACTGTTGTTAAAAGAAGAGGGATGCTACACAGTAGTAAACATGATTCCATCCCAACATTTCTACATAATGTTGCATCAAATTGAAAACAAGCTTTTATATTTTTTTCTCTTAAAATTGTACATTTTCTCAGTTTAAATATTGGATATGATTTTTAGATTCTTTTGTGAATCAAATGTGAGATTATGAGATTCCAAATCATTGCATGCTGTTTTTATTTACATTTTACACAGCATGCCAACTTTTTGGAATTGGGATAGTAAATGGAATAGACAACATGAGCTAACATGAGCTAAAACATCTTTGTGAGTAATATATATTAGAGTTGAGCTTCTTTTGCTCAACCCTAATATATATATTTGCACTGACTATAACTACAGTCAGTGCACCCAAATCATAACACAACAGTTTCCTGTCTCACCTCTAATTGTGCAAAGCAGATTCCAGTATGCAACTCAAATTCTGCTGAGGTATCCCCACCACCCCCTCATATAAGACATTTCTAATAGGTCATGGCAATAAAAGAAGTGTGAAAAGAGAGTCATTTTAATGTTTCTTTATTAGAACTGCTTCCAATGAAACCTCTTTGCAGAAGGTCTGTGGATTATTCTGAGATGGAGGAAGCTGCTCGACATATTTGTTCCATTTGACTTTATCCAGATACACCTGAACTCTGTATGTTTGTGGAAAACAACTCAGTCATAACGATTGTTTCTTTATGATTTGATGATTTGGGAGGATATGACACATAGATAAGTACCCACCAACACTTATCACTTATGTGCAGATTTGCCTGGCTAGCACGATTTGTAATTATAAATGATGCCAGCATTGTATAGTGTGTATGTGAGATGAGAGGACAAGCTTATTTATGCTTCACGCTATGCCGCCAAGCTTGATTAGCTTCGTTCCGAGTTCGTTACATTACAATAAGAGAAGCAGATAAATCCAGTGAGGATCTAAACGAGTTGTGTGTGTGTGTGTGTGGGGTGGGGGGGGGGGGGGGGGGGGTTAAATAGCCATCTGGAAGAAAAAGAAACGTGTCAGAGATGGCTCATACATTCACGTTTTAATAAAGATGCAATTCATTATAAGCTTCTGAGAAGTGCAAACGTGCGAGTGTCCCATTCCCCAGCTATTATAGTCCCTGTGATTGGCCGCCACATGGAGCCAGGCGGCTGGTCTGAAGAGAGAGGGAGAGAGGGAGACAGAAAGGGGGACGCCTGGTCCCTCGGCGGAGCTCGCCAACAAAAGCGAGCCGAGACAGCTGCTCTCTCCACAGTCCACACCATTAAAGCTCTCTGGAACAAGAGATCTGGGGGTGGCGAGGTGCCAAAAAAAAAACCTTCACTTCAAAGGTCTGAAGGGCTTCATTCATTCATTCATTCGGGGCACGGGGCTTCAGTGGCGCGTCTTAGCGGAAATGCTGCTGCGCAGTTATGGAAACAGCGCGTAAAACACGAACTTAACACGCAGCCCTGCATTTACCTGGAAGCTTTCACAGATGCACGCTGACCCAGCCACTCTGCTCTGCTGTGAGGGTGATCTGAATAAAAATGACGTAAACAAAACATGTAATAACCAGGCCAGAGGGTTCTCTCAATGCGCCATATGCACGCTCACCAGCAGAGCACCCTAACGAATTCCAGGCGAATTAAATCATCAAAATTGGTATTATGAGAACAGCTTTTGACTTATTCACAGTTGTGCAAATAAGTATATTGCAGTGTGTTTGAACACACATAAAAAAGGGGGAAAAAACGTCGTCCACGTTGCACAGCAGCCAATGTGAGAATGCAGTTGCGCACAAATCAGAAGTCACAACAACAACGGGGAGAACAAACGAGGCGCAGGCCAACACCTGTCGCTTTCTTTGGAGAAGGGCCCTTAATTCCCCGAACTGATTCAGTTTTGGCCGAGGGGCCGCCAGCAGCAGCAGCTGCCAACTGAAGGCATCGCGTTACATCCGCCAAACAGACGGGTAAATCTGCTGAGGCTCGGACACAAAAGCCAGCAAAGAGGAAAAGAGGTCGGGCAGAAAAGAGACGGGGCAGGGTTTAAATGCCTCGATGTGGTGTAGAATAGCATCGTGCTGCAATCATTTTGGTTGGGCTGGTTTGAATAAGTAACTGACTGGTTTATATTTGATAGCCTGAAGAATTTCATTTTTGTCTTGAGTTAAACTTATATTTGAGGCTTCTTCTAACATATGGACAGTCAAACGAAAATAAAAACAAACAGCACTATTCTAACACTCTACTCTGTTTCTGTGTGCCGATTCGTTTTGTGCGGATGAATTATAAGTGCGAGCAGTTCACTGAAACTAACTGAAAGGGGGACAAAAAACGAGCGTTCGCTCCCCTAACCCAACAAATTGTCTGATTAAAGCCAGTCCAGCTCCTCGGGGCGCAGACCTGGGCTGACCGCAGACAAAGGGGGAGAGCGCTCATTGGCTCCGACCGTGTGCGCTCTGTTGTCCCCCAGCGAGAGCAGCACAGCCCCTATTCACATGTTAATAAGCCCCTATAAATACTAACAACAGCCACTCAGCGCCAGCAGCACGTCTGACTAGGATTACACAATAAACAGAGGGCGCCTCGCCTCGCCTACGAGTTTGTCGATTTTTTTTCAGCCTCTAACCGGTTCCGTTTGCCAGCTGCCCCTCGAGGACCACTCAGGAGGTACGAGCAGCGGTGGGAGAAGCCACAGTAACGGCGATCCAACCAACATGGCCCCCTCGGCTCGGCCAAACGGCCTCGGACTTGATGTGAAAGATGAAGATGAGTCCTACTGCGGGATACAGAAAGCGGATAGAAAGGTAGGGGACCGGTGGATCCACTGTCCGGAGACACTTGGCAGTGACGCACTTGTCACGCCGCTTTAACGCTGCGTGTGCACAGTTATGAGGCAGGGATGGTTAGTTTGAGAGGAAACCCTCAATGATTCAAAGTTAGTTACATGCTTTAGTGAGAGATGAATGACGCTGGGTTGCCTTTGCGCACTAACCGCGGACAGGTGGACACTTATGACTTTGAATGGTGCTTCTTTCCTCATGTCACTGAAGTGCTTTCTTTCTGTGCTCCCGCAGACGAGGAAACCTCTGGTGGAGAAGAAGAGGCGAGCTCGCATCAACGAGAGTTTGCAGGAGCTGCGGACTTTGCTGGCAGACACAGACGTGAGTACGGAGCGCACACAGCTCCTGCACTGGAGTTTCACTTTTGCTCTGCGCCACAATGAAGGCGTAAACTGTGGTCTTGGTGGTGCTCATCTGGTTTCATTCCTCAGTTTCATTCCAAGATGGAGAACGCAGAGGTGCTGGAGCTGACCGTGAAAAAGGTGGAGGACATACTGAAGAACCGGAAACAAGGTGTGCTCAAATTTATCCAGCCCGTGTAACTATAAAAGAGTAAAGATCTGTTTTGTTGAGCGCTCAGAGTGCCAAATAATGCAATACTCAAGCGTTTTATTATTGATAGAATTACTCTCATTATTATGGCAAGACAGGCGTACATTTTCACCCTGCTCTAATAAAAGAGCATGTGAAGAGTCAGGAAATGCTTGATATAGACAGTGATGAGCAAACAAGACCTCAGTGGGGTCTTTTAAATTACAATTTCCGTGTGTTTCATACCATTAACTCTCATCTAAATATCTTATACAGTATTTTACAAGAAAAAGCACTTTTTCCGCAGAATGGTCACCATCGGAGGTTTGTATCAACATGCTTATATGTAGAGCTAGAGCAATTTGCAATTATCTTATAAGAGGAAGTGATATTTTATCACATAAAAGGTTGAAAAGTAACATTTTTAGCTGTTAAGTAATTGTAGTGTAGTGAAGGAGAAACATTTAGCTGTCACGTGTCTGCAGTCAATAAAGTAGGAGTTCTTCAGTCTTGTATTATCAATGCTTTGGATGCTGAGCAGTCGTGTCTCTCCTCTCACAGAGGCAGAGACACTAAACCGAGAAGCCAACGAGCGGTTTGCAGCTGGTTACATCCAGTGCATGCACGAGGTCCACATGTTTGTGTCCAGCTGTCCTGGGATAGATGCGACGGTGGCGGCTGAGCTCCTCAACCATCTCCTGGAGTGCATGCCCCTGAATGAGGACCACCTCCAGGACATGCTGACGGATCTAATCACGGACACTTCTGAGGGCAACAGCACCAGCAGCACTTGGCATGGAGGCAGCGAGGCGCTCTGCACTTCTCTCGCTTCTCCTGGTGAACGGAGTTTCTCCTGCGGGTCATCTTCTGCCCTCTCCCCAGCCCCTTCCTCCATGTCCAGTGAAGACTTGTGCTCTGACCTGGATGAGACTGACAGTGATCACAACCAGAGCTCTACAGAGGGCATGGAGAACAGGGAGCCTCCCAGTATGCCCACCATGACCTACCCCCGGTCTATGTGGAGACCTTGGTAGAGTAGTGGTGGGAGTTTGGATGGAATACAGTTGGGATGTGTTGAAAGGGGGATTATGGGCTTTCATTTTTATGGTGTGACACAGCGCGTCCCACTGAAAGAGAAAATTCCACCCTACAATACAAGAGGATTTTGTGGCTGTACCAGTTTTGGCCTCCTGTAAGACCGGTTAAGAAGGCTGACTACATGCATGGATTTTTTTCTTAGGCCTCCTGAACTAATGGCACTGATGCCCAATAATTAAAGTCTGTTCTATAAGAGACCAATTTAGGCACCAACAAAAGCCTCAGCTGATCACTCTGCAGTGATTCTGAATACCGGCGTACAGATGGATTTTCTTCACAGTCACACCTGAATACAAGTTTACAGAGATTTCCCCCAATTCTGGGAAATGTTTGGAATCAGAAAATGTAAAAGAACATTTCATCAGAAGTCATTCCTGGAGTACTTTTACATTTATATATATTTAAAATTAAAAGTGGATTCTCCTTTATGCCATCAGAGGGATCTGCTACTCTCTCTGCTACCCTTTCAGCTGGAGGCTCAGAAAAATAGTCCTTCTGTTCTTTTCAGTAGTAACACCCTGGCTTTGAGTCCTCTTGTGACTTATCTTTACACCTGGAGAAACAAAAAGCAATCCCTCTCAACACCCAACAAAGCACAGAAAAGGCAACAGTGCAGGACTCTCCCTCTTGTTTGGTCTATACTTCAGTGTAAATAGGATTTGTACAAGGAGAAAAGCTCTTTTTAGAAACTGAGAAGTCGGGCGATGCCCCAATTAATATAAATATTTCTATTGCATTTCAGAGGTTCCTTTAGTTTATCGGACCAGTAGTTCCTTTAAGAATGACCATTTTATGTTGTAAAGGTGTTTAGAAATGTCTTGCGAATAAAATGTCTGAATTTTTCTAAATAAAATAACGTAACTGAAAACTTCTTTGTCTGACCTGACTCCAGCTTTGGAATAGAAGAGATAAACTGGGTCAACGTGTTTGTGTCTGAAAATACTGATAAAGCAAACCGAAAGCAACAGCAACCCAAACACTTGAATAAGTAGCCCAGTGCATTCAAAAGGAAAAGTATGTCCTCCACTTAAACTTTCACTGATTCATACAGTGCGTGCATGCGCGCGCGCGCGTAAAGCAGTCGCACCTCTCCGAAAGTGTCTTCGCTCTCACCTCTGTCACAATGACCGTGTTAACAAATGCGTGTTAGATCCTGTCTGGACCAGTCACCCAGACGCACCGTCGGAGGTCCTCACAAAGGGGCACGTCCCCTCATCCCTCCTATAATCGCATGCAGTAAGAGCCAGGTGTTGTGCCAGAAAGTGATTTCCGGTATTTGCCCAAAAAAAATTAAAACGATTTCCCCCATTTAAACAGCTATAAATGACTTGCTGGCGCATAATCTGTCAAACATATCTGTCATCCCACCAACAACAAGTCATTCTGAGCCACAATCAACGTTTCTCTCACCAGCTAGAAGCTGAAATCCATTCTTGGCAAAGTGATGTTTATATATCCTTTATTTATGCAGCTAAAAAGTCTCGTTGACATTAAAATGCCTGTTTTTTACGAGTGATCTGGCCAAAAGGGCAGCAGAAATTGCAACAAATATAACACAAGACTTCTATAAAGATATTTTCATTCGCCAAAAACGACTGGATTGATTATAGTATAGGTATACTTACGCAGAGCCATAAAGATACTTCCACCTGTTTCTACTCGTAAAAGTAAATAACATGTCATATTTCACAACCATTAGGTTACAGCTAATAACCTAGGTGGGGGAACCGCACGTTGAGCACGTTGTTCACTGTCTGATGATCCTGGATTACTGGAGGAGGAGGCAGGCTAATTATCAACCCCCGGTGGAGTAGGTGGAGGGGGCTTGGAGGCTCTGGGTGTGAGCGTCGGAGGAAACAAATGCGAAGAGGAGCTGATCAAAGCTTTGAGCCACTGTTTGACAGCGGAGCGTCAAAGTGTGTGGCGGTTTGGGGGGGTGGGGGGGGGGGGGGGGTACTAAAATGGTCCAAGTGTCCAGATTCTTCACCAGGGCTCAGTCAGCACACACACACACACACACACACACACACACACACACACACACACACACACACACACACACACACTTGCAGGGATATCTGTGTGAGGACATCTTTTGACATAGTGCACTCTTTTCCCCAGTCGTTGCAAATGCCATATTCTAACCCTAACCCTAAAACCTAACTCTGAAAGAGGAGGTGTGGAACAGGTTCTAACAATGTTATGATCTAAAGGTTATAAAGTGAAATGAAACAAATGAATCACACTAGAATCAAACTCAGACAACTGCACTTGTGCTAGTTTCACTCCCCTTTGTCTGGTATTTCTGTTCCTCTCAGTATTATTTTGTGTGAACTAACAGATTCAACGAAAACATGATGAGGGAGGTCAAATTATTTTTAAAATAAGGAAAATTTGGAGCAGGCTGTTTCACCAGCTAGCTAGCACAAAATGGCTTTAAGATAGTCAATATACAGAAAGTGTTTCTATGCTTATGACTTATGTTTAATAGCTCAAAACCTGGGATGTTATGATAAATCCAGTGCCTGTCTAATGTAGGACTGTTAGCCAGTCATATCTAGTTTCAGACAGTTAAGTCCATAAATGTATGCTTCTTACCCAAACACACCTTCAAGATGTTATCAAAGGTACTTAGACACATTAAATTACACCCACACACCCATTCTGTCTACCACAGAAATCCCCAAAGCTTTCATTTAACCAAAACGTACCTGATGCAAACTCACAGCATCATAGGAAATGTACATTTTTAGTCAGATATTTCCAGTAATGAGGTCAGTGTACATACAATTAACCACCATGAATCAAAAGCTGAGTCTTAAGACTTTGTCCTTGGGCAAGATACTAACCCCAGGTTTCTCTCCAATGCATCCATCAGAGTATGAATGTGTGTGAATATTAGAAGCACTTGTACAGGAAAAAAAAGAAAGAAAAAGTGCTTGCATGAACAGGTGTGAGTGGGTGTAAGAGGAAAGTTGCATAAAGCACTTTTGAGTGCTGAATTACAGTAGGAAAAAAAAAGAACCAGTCCATGTACCATTCAGATATTACACATCATGAATGTGTGGTCGGATTTTATGCTGACACCAGAGTTAACCCCTGCACACTGCCTCAATCTGCTAACGGAAAATGACAGCTGACAGGCCGACAACATTAAGGGAGGGGAGGGAAGGCGATCAGTCATGAGGAAGACTTATCTGACCAAATACATCAGCTGTGGGTTTGCGACTGCGCTTATGAATTCTGAGGTTAAAGGTCAGTGCAGTGCAACAGTTGGTGTGAGAGAGGTTCAACAGCAGAAGAGAGCATATGGTGCTGAAACAGATCCCCAGGGGACCCTGAAAAACACCCTCAGGACTCTCAACTGTTTTTGACTGCTTGAGAGAACAATCGCCTCTTATGAGCCAGCAGAGGGGATGCCTCTATGTGTTCCATGTAAGACACAAATTTATCACGTTATGTATTTGCTTTTTAAAATAAATGTTAAAATGTCGTTGAAGCCCTTATGCTGCTACAATCAAACCTAATTATTCAGATTTCCAGCTCCAATAGAGGATTGTTACAGACCCCCTCCCTTCCCTCCCAAATTCACCTGCTTGTCTGAAATGATGCATTTCAGCTTCTCTCCATTTAAGCCAGTTTCCTTGGCTGCCCTTTGCAAGTTAAAGATTTGAACAGCAAGTGGTTGGAGCTCTGAAGCTGAGATGAACCTATTAGGGTAGCCACTCTCCCTGACATCATACAGAGCCAGGAGTAGGAAAAAAAACTTGGTGTTAAGAGCAGTCTAAACTCTTAAGTCTGAGCTTTTGATTTACAGGCGTTACTCGTACATACACTGACCTCATTTTGTGGACTGGTGCCAGCTGAACTACCTCCAGATCAACGCCAGTAAAACCAAGGAGCTGGTGGTAGACTTCCGCAGGCACAAACATCCTCCACTGCAACCACTGAACATCCAAGGTATGGACATTGAGGCTGTGGACAGCTACAGGTACCTTGGTGTTCATCTGAACAACAAACTGGACTGGACTCATAATTCAGACGCCCTCTACAGGAAAGGGCAGAGCAGGCTGTACCTGCTGCGGAGACTCAGGTCGTTTGGAGTGGAGGGCCCACTCCTGAAGACCTTCTATGACTCTGTGGTGGCCTCAGCCATCTTTTACGGTGTGGTCTGCTGGGGCGGCAGCATCTCTGCTGGGGACAGGAAGAGACTGAACAGGCTGATTAGAAGGGCCAGCTCTGTTCTAGGATGCCCTCTGGACCCAGTGGAGGTGGTGAGTGACAGGAGAATGGTGGCTAAGCTGTCATCCCTGATGGACAACATCTCCCACCCCATGCAGGAGACTCTGACAGCACTGAGCAGCTCCTTCAGTGGCAGGCTGCGGCACCCACGGTGTGGGACGGAGAGATTTCGCAGGTCTTTCCTCCCCACTGCTGTCAGACTCCACAACAAAGACTCCAACTGATCAAACGCACACATCCACAAATGTGCAATAACACTAAGTGCAATACTCTTTTTCTGACAAAGTTGTATTCTTACTCAGTTGTATAAAGCATTTGCATTCTATTTTTAATCCTATTGTATATTTTATTCTATTTATTCTACTGTATATAGTATTTTATTTTATTCTTATTGTATTCTAATTTTGCTATATAACTTTTGCACTGTCCACTTCCTGCTGTGACAAAACAAATTTCCCACGTGTGGGACTAATAAAGGTTATCTTATCTTATTACTGAACATTTTGGACATGCTTAACATGAGCATCCACCACCGTAACAGCATGTTTATGACAGGAAATAAGGAAACACATAGTTCATTAATTTGAAGAGGACCTTTTACAGGCTCAAGATATTTTGGAATAATCGTAGTGTGACGTGATGAAAACAGTGCATATATATATATATATATATATATTTATCCAACCTCTGGAGCATTGGAGCCTGTTTCAGCTGTCAGCGTGGCAACACAATGCAAAGAAAAGTTTTAACTTCCCTCTACTTAAAAAAAAAAAAAAAAAAAAAAAAAAAAGGATTTGAAGTCATTCAACATTGCAAAATGTTGAATAACTGAATTTTGATGCACGTTTCAAGTGTTAGCGGAAACATTAAAAAGGAGTGTCTTGATGCATTCTCAATAATCCAGGAAAGTAAATCTCCAAAAGTTGATTCTGTTCATCTGGACGTAGCGTTTTGTGGGAGAAACGTTTCGTCACTCATCCAAGTGACTTCTGCAGTCTCAGCTGACTGCAGAAGTCACTTGGATGAGTGACGAAACGTTTCAGAATCAACTTTTGGAGATTAAAAAGGAGTCAAGCAATATTTTTTTCCTAGAATTTAAATGTGATTTGTGTGAATGCCAAACACAAAAAGCCATTTAACTGGACTCCATATGCCCTCTTTAGTGTTTAGCTTCATGTATAATAAAAGAACACAGAAATCAGAGTGGTTCTATTTTTGCAGCTTTATTACACAATCCCACTTTCCAAAAATGTTCGAACACTGCATAAAACAAAATAAAAACAAAAAGCTACACATTTAAACTCTCTCTCTAGATATATATGAGTACAAAGACAACATATTTAATGTTAAAACGGACACATTTCATAGTTCAGAAAAGAAAATGCAGCATTTTGAATTTGTCTCTAGGATTTGCAGGTCCGTGCTTTAAGTTTTTATTTAAAATTTTATGCCACATCCCAACGTTTTTGGAAATGGGGCTGTTCAACATCTGTCAAACAAGACATCTCACCTCAAAATTAAAAAAAAAAAAGAAAAAGGAAAAAAAAGCACAGAAATGTGCCAGATTCTTATACCACAGACTCACAGTGGTAATGAGACAGGTTTATATAACCATACACGACATCACGTGCCGATACTGTGTACGCATTTACAGGTCAAGGAACGTCCAACAGATCACCAGTGTTTAAAATCCGTCTCTCTCTTTATGGAGACTTATGAAACAAAGTCAGTTTTAAACATGACTTGAGACATATCCGGTCTTTTATACACAGGTGAGCGTTGCAGGCTCCTTGGAGATATTTTGCACAGAAAAAGAGATTAATGACAGAGAAAGATGCAGTTACTAAAGATGGTGAGAGGCGCCGGTACTCTCCTCAGGAGGAGTCCATAAACCTCTGCCAGTCCGAGGCAAAGAGTCTCCGTACGAGCCCTCAGTCACTGGAATCACTCAGAGTATCTCACCGCTCTGTCCATTGCGCTTTGCCCACAGGTGCATACACATTCCACATACGTTCTGCTTACAGTAACATGAACCTGGGATTTCTAAGAGGTAGGGTTCGTCCCCAATGACACTCAAAAAAAAGCTCTTCCCCAAAGTCACACAAACAAAATAAAGACGCACAAATAAGAGAAAAATAGAAAAACAGAATAATATATATATTTAAAAAAAAAAAAAAAAAGGACTGCCAAGTTAACGAGAAACCAAAAACCATGAAGAAAAACTAAGTTGGTGAGATGCTCTTGGTCCAGGTACACTTGCAAGCCCTGCCCAACAGTTTCTCTGCCTTAGCACCAGAGTGGTCTCTACTTCTTGTACGGTTTGTGTCAATTAAGCAGAGGCAGGGTGGACCCGTTTACTTAATGGTAGGAGCTGATGTTTCTCGGGCCAAAGTGTAAAAAACTCCACTTTCACCCAAAAAAAAAAAAAAAAAAAAAAAAAGAGGAAAAAAATAGCAGGGAAATATCATCCCTCTTATTTGCTACACATGTAATACTGCTTTCCCACCTTCATGCAGACGTCAGTGCCGATGCTGAGCAATGACGTCAGCGTCACGCATCTGCTCCGGCCAATAGGCTTCACAGTACTCCAGGATCTGTATTGCTGCACCTGCAGAGACTCATGATTTAGTCCTTTTGACATGCATGAAAGCATTATTTAAAAAAAAGAAGAAGAAAAATGAGGCATTGGGTTCTAATTTTTGATGCAAAAATAGATCCAGAAAAGAAGGAAAAAGGGTTGCATTAAAAACAAAAATCCCTAAAAATGTAGTTATTTGTTCTAAAAGTGAAATTATGTAGTGGAGCTGCACCACACTGACAGAAAAGACATTACTCATCTTTCTAGAAAATGTATGGCTGCAAGTTTCTCTTTAAAAAGAAACAAAAAAAGAAGAAGAAACTGAGCTTGCTTCGGAGTTGAAGTTTCTACAAGTCCTCGCTCTTAGTGCATCGCTTCTCTGTCATTTGCTTCGTTTTACAAAAATATTTTGGCAGCTTCTTGATCTTTGATGATGCCCACTTTTTGTCATAGCACCTGAGCTGCTTTGTAAGGTCTGCAGAGGCCTGCAACACTTACAGACTGTGCTGTGAAAAAAGGAGAGGCTAGCTCTGCTGCTTAAGCGACTTTAAAATTCCTGTAGCGTTTCCAAGCTTTTAGAAATGCAATACATTAGTCTTTCAGCTGAACAGATTTGGCTTAAAAATATTCTGGGCAGATTGTTTGCTAGATAATAAATAACACCCATAAACGGATAGCTTTTATCATTAGGTATAAGATTGTCAGAGTTGAGGAAAGTTCCGGCCAGCCTCCGCATGTCGCTCTGCTGGCTGTTGTCTGGTGCTAACACTGCTGCGCCTGCATACTTTGAGTACTCAGGTCCAGGACAAGCAGTGACATAAAAAGTCATTCAATACAAAAAGTGCCAATCCCCACCCACTGACCTTCATCATCCAATGAGAATCCCCACTATTCTACTATTCAGCTATTCCTAACAAGAAAATGACGTGGATCCTGGGCTGTGAAGTTTGTTTTTTTTGTCGTTTTCCGTTTTTGTTATTAAATGGGATCATGTGGTGAGTCAGGAATAAACAAACAAAATTGGGCAGGAGAAACTTCTAACGGCAAACCCTGGCTGCTTCTGACAGCTTGACACTTAGAATAAAAAAAAATTAAAAAAAACATTTAAAAATCTTACATATTTAAAAGTAGTATCTCTCAGTCATTAGCTTTAGATTTATAATGCGCTCTGCCTTTAAAAGAGAAATAAATAAAAAAATAGAGACAGGCCTTTTCAAAGAATGTGTGTGTGACAGATGGAAAAAGTGACTTGCTGTATGGGGGTCTTTCACACAAAACCCCCATACAGCACTACTGCCCCCTGTTGGGGTGCATTAGGAACTGGACCACAGTAGCAGTCCTACACCCACACACAAGCAGTGTACACCCTCCTAACCATCACACTCACAACACAGAGTTCTGCTTGTAGTGTGCATGTATGTGTTCTTCAGGATGGTCAGGCACACAGCTGTTTGTCACATCCATAGTGTCTATTTATGCACATGCCCTCTGCTGGCTGTTTAGGAGCCTGATTCCATTTGAGGCTGAGGCTGAGGCTCCTCGGACTGGCTCTGGGTGTTCTGACTCTCTCTGCTCAGCTCCTCGCCCAGCTCGCTCATGTCTATGTCAGGCAGGTCCTCCTCGATGGGTGCCGCTGCCGCATCCTCGCAGTACACACACTCCTGAACACAAACACATGCCATCGTTACCTAACAACATTTATAGATATACATTTAGCTCATTTGAATCCATTTTACGGTTATATTTTTAATTGTTTTGCTTCATTACATTTGTTTTGTCTCATTATTGGCTCGTCAGTTATCTGTAATGACTTTGAGCAGCACAAACCTGCATGAAAACTGCCATCTTCCCTATAAAGTTCATTTGCAGAAAGTAGTGTACAACTATTGTGTTTTTTGCAGAACACAAGTCACGTTATTTTCCATGTGTCAGGTATACTTTTTTTCAAATTATTTGCAATGGGAGTGCTGTGGGTTTTTTTTTAAACTATGCTAAAAGCGTGTTGACAAACTGTGTCTGTCCCCCACCTTAACGTTGATGGCAGCAGGCAGGCCTCCCCTCCTCATCCAGGGGTGTTCCTCCACTAGCTCTCGTCGCTGGTCTGATGTGAAGTGAGGCTGGCTCTTCTGCATCTGCCTCAGCCTCTCCTTGTCTTCCCTCAAAACCCTTTGAATATCTCTGATGGTCGGAAAACAAATACATTTGTGTGAACGATATTTAATGGAGTTAAAAGGTTAATACTTCATACAAGTGGTGAAGCTTATAATATTTAATTCCACTTAGTGACTCACCTGGATGGCATTTGATATGTCATCATGACCTTGTCGTCAACGTTGGCCATCAGCAGCCAGAGGGGCTCCTGTAGGACATACTTGATGAAATGCTCTCCCTCCCCTCGAGATGAGACTTTGTCCTGCGGCTTGCCGCCTTCAGACCCGCCCTCTCCCCTCATCTTGTTTTTAGACTTGGGGTCGTGCTCAATAGAGTCGACACTGCCAAAGTATTTGCTGGTGTTGCTGCTCCCTGTGGGGGAGACAAAGACAGAGTCACAAAAAAAAAAAACTTCAATTTTGTGGAAACTCTTGTCAGACCTCAATGTTCAACTACTGACCTGTTCTGCTGCCAGAACCGCCGCTAGCTGAGGTACCACAGCCAATGCAGCCTGAGCCTAATCCCGAGCCCAGTCCAGAGCCCGACCCTGAGCCCATGGATCCAGACGTGGCTGATCCGGTACCAGAGTGAGAGTCTTCCTGCTCCTGCAGCAAGATGTCCAGCAGGTCGCAGGACGATGAGTTCCCGTCACTGTGAGCCCCGTCTCCTGGAGACTCCACCTAAGACACAAGGTGGTGCACACATCAGAGATAATTCCACAATCACTCTCCACTGGCACGCTGTGACACAGTTTGTGTTTAAGTGCTGGCACCTGTACAAGTTAGTAACTTTGTTTCGATTCACTGTGTTAGTATTTGTAAATGTCCTGTGAATCCTACCTGCTGTTGGCTATCAGACTTGGAGGCGCCTCCGTTCTTATCCCCTGTTGTTCCCACTCCTACAGACGCTGTTGCCGCACTGCCGCCCTGTCCTCCAGCAGAGGCTACTGTAGTGTCCTGACGCTCCACTGAGCGCTGCCCCTCCTCCATGCTCAGCAGATTGAGCTGCAGGGGCGAGCTGCAGCGGGACTCAAACAGCGGCGGTGATGTGGCAGGCTCTCTCGCCCCAGAAGCAGGGGTGGAAGATCGTGACGCCGCACCCTCTCGAGGCTCCGCTGCAGGGGTTTTGGGAGGCTCGCTGGAGAGACTGTAGGGGAAAGGTTGAGGTGGAAAGGGGGCTTGAGCCACAAACTGGGCCTGCATTGGGAAAGACGGCTGGGCGGTGAACGGCTGCTGAGTAGAGAATGCGGCCTGAGCAGCCTGGAAAGGCTGCTGGGTAGTATAAGGGGTCTGGGCAGCTTGGAATGGCTGCTGGGGGGTGAAGGCAGTCTGCACAGGAAATGGCTGTTGGCTGGTGAAGGGGGGTTGCGTCTGTATGGTGTAGGCTGGCTGAGGGGGCTGAAAGGGCTGCTGGGTAGCGAATGCAGGCTGCGGCTGGGCCTGCTCAGGGAAAAATGGTGGTCTCGGAGCAGCTCCTATTTGTCCTATTTGGGGGAAGATGTAATTGGGTAGCACCAGAGCTACCACAGGTGTAACAATGGGTGCAGGAAACTGAGTGGCAGTAGGCGGGGCTTGGGTGCTCTGCCCTTCTCCAAATCCTGTAGAGAGAGAGGGGTCCGGTCGGGGAGCCTGAGCTGGAGCAGCAGGTGTTGGTGGGTAGAGCGGATATGCAGGCACCATGGTGGGGTAGGACACATTAAAAGCTGACTGCGATGCTTCTGATGGGGACCAAGAGGTCTGGTTGAGGCCCTGGAGAGGGGGCCGTGGTTTACGGTTTGACACAGCGCTGTCTGATGAATCGGGATGCTTCATCCGTGGCTTCTTGGACTTCCTGTTGCGGTTACCCTTCTTGGCAGTAGTTTCTGGCCTAACGGTGCCTTGTTTAGCAGTGCCTCGTGGTCCAGGTGATTCTGAGATGAGGATATAGACGCAGAGGTCAGAATGTCATTTTTGTTGAGTTGGAGAATAAAAAAAATGCATGTAGATGTGCACTAACTGGAGACCAGGAATATACTCCCCACATGAACTGGGAATTTGGTAAAATCATAAGATTAAAAAAGATAAGATAAGATTAAAAAAAAAGATAAAGTCAATCTAAAGGTGAGCCTTATTTCCTCTTTGTAGAACTTTTATTGTGTTTGGTAGCCTCAGTTGTTAAGCTTCTAGCTAAACTATATCTTCTCCCAACAAAGCAGAAAAGCTCAATTTGAAGCTTACAGTACCTTCAACATTGGGTGGACCTCTGTGCTTGTGCAGGTATGTGGAACAGTCCCTCTGGAAGCTCCTGGAATTACGGAGCTCTCTGCATCGGTTGAGGAAGGCCTGCTCCTCTTTCTGGGTATGTGCTGCCAGCACCTGCTTGGTCAGGCCCAGCCTCTTGTAGGCCTCCTTTTCTTGGCTGGGTGGAGACACCATACTGACAGGCAGCGCAGGGGGTGCTGGGCTCTCTGCAACATCCTCAATTATCTCTGTACAAAGCAGTGCCATAAACATCAGTCAAATAAACTCATTAAAACACGGCTAATGACAGTCCTGCTATGTTTCTGCGGACATAGAAACTCACCAGACTCTGGCTGAGGCTTCTTGTCCCCCACATGTACGATGGTGCTGCTATAGCTGCACTGAGAAGTGATGGACACCACACTCTCCGCCTTACTGGGCAGAGTGAGGGGTGCCAGGGGGCCTCCCACCACAGCAGCTGCCCCAGATGGAGGCTTCTTTAGTGCTTTCATGTTTGACAGGCCTGACTGAGAATCCAACATCAAGGGATCTAAATGAGAAAGATTCTGTTAGTGCTGAGCCAGTACCTTAGACTGAGTTTGTGTGCACAGATGCAATGATTACTACATACCTGCATTTGTATCCTGAGGCACTTGCATGCCATCCTCTGAGCCCTTCTTGTCATCATCTGAGTTGGAGGAGGTGGTGTTTGAGGAGAACTGGTATTTTCTTTTCACTGTGATGGGTATATTACAACTCTCCAGATACCTAAGAAACAAGAAGGAGTTTTAAATGAGAGAGCTTTGATATTGTGCAAACAGAGCATGATCTCTCTGCCTTTGCACAGGGATTACTGTGCAAATGACTTCATCCACCAAATCTATGCCTGACCTGATGACACTATCCAGGCAGCTAATCTGCTGGTAGGAGCACACAGTCTGGTCTTTGCAGGTGAAGTCCTCCATGCTGGCTGCAGTACTGTCTCTGGCCTGCAGAGGGGGCGCTGAGTCTTTTGGACGCACAGTTGAATATCTTTGAGCTGCCAATGCTAAAGAGAAGAGGAGATAATATGAGAAACACACACGAGAAGACAGGCAGGAGAACCAAAAGACACTCTGCATGCGTTTCTGATGTACTTAAATTAATAATCACTTTGTTTATTTTGAACTTAATAGTTGCCAACTGGACTCACTCTCAGAGGTCTTCTTCTGCTCATGTTTGGGGAGAGAAGGTGACGGCGTGGGAGATGGGGAATGCAGACCGATCTGAGGGTCCTGATTCCTGAGCATGTGGACACCTTTACAGACCTCCTGGAAAGTCCTGGCGGGCTTGGTCTTGCCTGTGTCCTCTGCTGTGTTCCCTGCTGTAATGTTCCCATTGCTTTCACTGGATGAGCTGATGCTCACCAGCTGCTCGTGGGATCCATTGCTGCCATGGCTACCATAACCACTGGAGCCCATGTTGTGGACCGGCTGCAGAGAGAGTGGCTGTTAGAGGAGCTGTCAAATGCCTCTTGTGTGTGTGTAAAAGTGAACCGTGTGCGTGTGTGTGTGTGCATACTTGAAGCAGCAGCCGGTGAATCTGTTCACTGATTTCCTGGATGTCTGAATCTATGATCTTCCCTCCATGGAAAGCCGGTGCTGCGAAAACATCTTCGTTCACAGGACCCCTGAAACATGCAGGCATAGAGTTGTCACCTAATGTCCTCATAAATACAGATGTCCAAAAAACAACAAAAAACCCCACCATAGTGGGAATACTTACATGCGCACTTTGTGCCTGCCAATGACAAAGGAGACCTTGCGGCTCCAGGGATTGACAAAGCTGGACCAGCTGGTGTCGATTGTGATGTACTCTCCGTTTCTTGCACAGAAACGTATTGAAGAATGATCAAACGGCTGACCAGCGTACTGCAGAACTGTTGGTAACAGAAGGTAAAGTGTGAGCGGAAGAGCTCAGAGTATAAGAACGCAGTGAGACAGTCCAGGTATGCATGCAAATGTTCGTACTTTTGCGATGTATAGCCAGCATCAAGGGTCGGTCGCTCGGGTGTAGGTTGAGCAGCACGGGGGTCCCTATCAGGTCCTGAGGGAGGTACCCCAATAAAGGCACAGCCCTATGGGGAAAACAGTAATTACTTTAGTAGAAAACAGGCCAGCAGGATGACTTCACACAAGGCACCACTGTAAGGATTATAGAAGGATTCAGTCCACTCACCTCTCATCCACATCCTGGAACACACAGTTAGGGGTGTGTGTTGTGGTGAAGATACGCTTGTCAGGAGGTATTCTGGGAGCTAGGTGTGAGAAGGGAAGGGAAAAAAAATGTCAGTAAACAAAATGATTGTACACTAATCCCCTGAAACATGAAAAGGAAGACAGCATTTCCTGGTTCACATTAAAAGGATTAAACTCACACGAGCTAGTTTTGAACTTTCAAAACATGAGCAAGGGGATTGATCGGTAATAAACTGATCAATTGGATAAAAAAAACCAAACAAACAAACAAACTAACTATGAAACAATGAATCTATTATTGAATCTTAAGCACTTTCTGAAGGCTGCTTTTGTTATTAAAGGAGACCTGGACCCTTGTCCAACTAATTAGTTTAATTAAAACCTAATTTAAAAATGTGACACAAAAAAAAAAAAAGTTAATCAGATTAAAATGGCCTTGCAGAAAAAACCTAATGCTATTTCCTTGTTTTCTGGGTGATCAGTTTTTACAGTGGCAACAGTATTGGATGGATGATAACTTGTTTATAGAGATTATCATAAGATAATATAGAGAACCATAAAACTGGTTCAACTTCTGAACGTGTGAAACAAATGACTTTATTTTCCCATCTGATTCATGTCAGAAGTAACTGGTAAACAAAATAAAACTGCATTCATTATTGGGTGATACGCTTGAGTGCTTTATTAAAACAGTGCACAGTTCTCACCTTCATATCCAGAGTGCACCCTCTCAGCCAGCAGGAGGCAGCAGAACTGCTCCTCAGCCAGCTCAACGTCCTGGACCTTCATCAGGTACGGAGTCATCCGGAAAGGATAGTATTGGAGGTCTCCTTTGTGGTCCTTGCCACCACTAGAATGCAAACACACAATGTCAAGACCCTTTCATAATAATGAATGATGATATATATTTTTTTGGCTTTCAAAATAAAAAAGAGAAAAACAAATGAGCTAAAAGCTGAACATTAAGAGATCCTTTTACCAGTTTATCTACTAATCATGTAGTGTAGTTACTGTAATTATTTAGTTAACTGTGGTTTTAGTCCTAAGCTCATTATTTCTTTCATAAAATCAACATTTGTGGTAGAAAATACTGCATCTTGTAGAAAAATTAACTTACAATGCTCAACCTAACCCTCTTCTGTCACACCAACAATCCTCTTTCTACATCCATGAACCTTTCTTTTGATCCTCCTGTTATCCATGTTCAGGCATATTCCTCCTCTATACATGTCCAAACCAGCTCAACCTATATTATATAAATATACAACTTTAAAGTTTAAATGAGCAATAGCAGGTACCCCATCTGGCCACTAGATGGAGATGCGGTTCAAAAGCTCAAAGCTGCTGACTTCCTCCCTCCTCTCACTTTTCCCCTCTCCTACCCACCATCCCACCTCTGACTCAGAGCTTGCTTGGACAGGAAACTGTGGATCAAAGCAGCTGCCGGCTGCTGCCACTCACCTGATGCGGCAAAAGAAGGATTTCTCCTGCATGCACTCCGTGGGAGATGACTCTGAATAAAAAGAAGAGGGGAAAAAGGTGGGATGAATAATTGAATTAGCATGAGTACTTCCCACTCAGCCATCTGTCAGTCATCAATATTCAAAATACTCTTCAGCAGACCTGAGAAGTTTGCCTCTCATGTATCATAGATAAGAATGCAAGAGATGCAATTATACTACATAAGTTTATAAAAAAGTCATTTTTGAGACTATTGACAAAAAATTATAGACGCTTATGAGTGGAAATGCTGGAATTCACTGAACTGATACCAGCTTCCAGTTGTTAAAGTGGGAGTGCAATCAACTATAGAACATAAAAGTCCCGTTGGAGAAAATGTTTGAAAGATAATGCACAAATTTTTAATCTCTGAAATGAGTTTGTGGAATTTGTATGACCGCTTGACAGAAAATTAACATTACAACCCAATAATTCACCAACTCTGTGATAAGAAGAATCTAAATGCAATAGAACCTGAAGGTGTACACATGATCAGTTAACACAGACCTTCTGACTGCCAAACATGCCACATTTGTTAGTGTCATACATTTATTAATGTGTGATTGAGAATGCTAATGAAATATGTGCTATGCATGTATGAACATGAGTATGTGGAGGAAATACGTCCATGTGCAGGTGGTGCATGTGTTTCATGTGGGTTTGCCGTGTGACCCTATTTTGGAAATTTTACCATCCGTGTCTACAGTGCCCCTTACCATACTGTACGACCAATTATGTCAAGGAGACAAAAATAGATCTCATTTATATTTATACATATACACGTGTGTGCTTTTGTGCAGCTCAAACCTGCAGTCGTCATCCTTACCTGCTCCTGTGCACATGCTCCATGAGGGCAGGCGGTATGGAGTGGTGAAGCTGTAGAACACGCTGACATCCTGAGGAGTCAAGAACTCCACAAACTTGGCGTTGTCGAACACTTCCCGCTTGCAGTTCAAGATGGATGCTGCCTGGTCAGAGATGTAAACAATCTTCCCCGTGATGAGAGACACTGCTACAGCGAATATATCCTAAAGGCAAAAACAAAAAGATGTTAATCATTTACGATTATTCTCACTTTACAAAAATGTCAAAGAACTCTATGGCATATGTTTCTACAAGTTAAAGTTTCTCACAAAGTGTACTGCACTGTACAATTTGTTTTTTAATATGTCTGATCAAATTGCAACGCAACTTGTTTTATTTTATTTTTTTTAAAACAACATTCAAATCAGTCCACTGGCTAAGACAAATACAAACATTTGGTACACAATCAGTGATTTCTCAATATTTTAAATACCTGATTTTGTTTGTACTTCATGAATAAAATTAGATGTACTTTAGACCAAATTAGGTACTTCTAGCCCTCTCAGAAGATTTAAAAAACACATCTTCAAACTGACTACTACTACTACTACTACTCAGATGACAGATCGGCTGCTCCTTGTCATCCCCCATTTTATTCTTTATCTTACGTCTGTTATTTTTTCTACATCAACTTCAAGAATAAATAAACAATAAAGCGTGTTCTTTTTTATAATGGTCATCACCCCTGTGGAGAAATCTCTGCCTTTTCTGGCTTCCCTCTTGAATGCTATAATTAGGTTTCTTGAGACAGACTTTCTCCTGCTTTTGTTGCCTTAACAGTGCAGGGAAATGGGGGTGGTGGTGGTATCCAAATAAAACTGTAAGATTGTAGGTAGTGAGCCTAGAGTCTTGGGCTCACTGCCTACAAGCCCATGGATGCGTCTGATTTACTAACATACATACATGCACAGCTGTAAGAACAAAATTGACTAGTACACTTGTGTTCTGAATGTGAAAGTGGTTTTCCATGTGAACTCAGTTCGTGCGCAGGGTAAGACACACACAGACACACACTGTACACGAATAAAAGTGTTGGGCCACAACTCTTAATCTGTAAATTCAGGTGTTTTCAGTCTCATGGCTACAAGTGTATATAATCAAGCATCTAGTTATGCAGTTATGCAACTAGATCTTCCTAAATTTGAGTCTGGCTGAGTGTTACTGGACTAGGATGCCACTGTTGTAACAAGTCAGCTTGTTAAATGTCTTCCCTCTAAGATCTTCCATGATCAGCTGTAAGTGGTATTATTGCAATGGGCGAGTCACAGCATATCAACCACAAAGCAGCAGACCATATAAAGTTAGAGAGCTGTATTGACTGTAAGTGCTGAGGTGCATAGTGCAAAAGTAAAAGTCATCAATAATGTGCTGATTCCATAACTGCAGACTTCCAAAACTGATCTGGTATTAACATCAGCACACAAACTGTGTACCAAGAGCTTCATGGCACAACCTTTTATGGCTGAGCAGCTGAATGCAAACTTTACATCAACAAGCACAAACTCAACCGCTGGATGGAGCGGTGTCGAAAGTGAGCGATAAATTGCACCTCTCTTTAGTGAAAGAACTTTGACTGGTCTGCACAGAGCCCTGACCTGAACCCCATCTAACATCTATGGGAAGAACTAGAAATTGCAAGTTGTATCCAATATTGCTATCTAACCTCACAAAGGCACTTCTGGATGAATGGGGAAAAAATTCCCACAGACATACTCAAAAAGCTTACAGAAAGTCTTTCCCGAAGAGTGGATGCTCCATATTAATGTTGAGGGCTTTAGAGTGAGATGTCATAAAAGTTCCTGTACATGTAATATGTAGGTTGCCCAATGGTTTTGTCCATATAGTCTAGCTTAGAAATAAAGTAAATAATGAATAATACCAGGAAAGCCCACATACAAGCAATAAAACAAAAACAGAAAACTTTCAGTGTTGTTATAATGTTAGCACTCAACTTAGCTTAGCAATGGAATGTGACTACATTAGCAGATATGCTAACATTAGGCAACAAAAGTCAGAGGCCCATCTGGCTACTGATGGGCCTTTCATCTTCATTAGCGAATGATAGCTTCTCTGCTAACAAGTTAAAAAAATATTCTAAGTGATCTTATGTAGCAAAGTGTCTTGAGAGGGTAAGGATTGGCTAATTCATCCAAACTAATCTGATAACTTACTTACAGCCAACTTTAAAAGAATTACCATCATTATGCGGTTTCTTAAAGCAGTGCTATGGTACAACCAGCTGACTGGCCATATCTCACTTGCCAACTTCATTGCTACCAAATCTAATTAGAAATGAAAGCTGGCTAACTTGCCAAGTTACTTCACTAGCTAATATGACTCATGACACAAACTTCTGAATAATGTTGAAAAACACTGACGATACTTAACAGTAAATCATAAAATGTCTCAAAGAAAGAAAATAACTAACAGTTGTTTTCTATAGTAGCAGCTAATAGCTAGCCAATTAGCTATACAGCATGTATCTGATATTGGTAGTTTGCTCATCTCCAAGTCAACTTTGTTATCACTGTTATCATTAATAACATTGGTTTTCACCATTCAGGCATAAGACTGGTTTAGCTGTTTATCCTTTAAGATGAGGTAAAGAGCAGTGGTACTTACGGTGTTTTTAAGGGTGTATTCCGAGGTGATGCTGTTGATTTCCTCAATGGTGTAAGATGTTACATCAAACCCTGGTGGCTGACTGTCGTTAATCATCAGCATCTGGTAGTACTCCTCATTGGCTGCAACCAAGACAATATGGATAAGTGAACACATCAGATAAAAGTTTACTTTCAGTATGTAAGTAAGTATAACATCAGTCATACAACATGAACACACAGATGAAAACAAAGGCAAGTCTTACCTTTCACCTGTTTGATACAGCGCAGTGCATACTTGAGCGTGTTGACAGTGCTCGACTTGCCCTTGCTCCTTTTTTCTGATGGCAAGTGCATCTTCAGCTCCTTGAGCGTCTTGAAGAGCTCCTTCTGTGTCTTAGCTTTGGCTGACTGTTCGCTGCTGCAGGACCCAAATGAGACAGAGACACGTGTGTCAAAATGACAAGATCTCACCATTGATGTCACACTCGGCTTTCCAGCAAAGGGAGCAGAACAGGAGGGGAACGTACTGACAAGGGGTTCTAGACCTTTCTGTTCACATTTCCAATTGTTGTTGCATTAAATACCAGTAGATCTGGGCTGGGCTTTGTTCAGAAGTGTACTAACCTGCAGCCACTGGTTGATGGGTTGTCCTGCTCGGAGCTCACCAGACTGAAAGCGTTGGAGCTGCTTGGCGGGGAGGGGCTATGAGAGTTTGAGCTGTAATCACAAGGACAATGTCATGTTATGAACAAAGGTGTGCAGGAAAACCAGAAAACAACAAAAATGAAGAGCAAACATTTTAAGTGATTCAAGAATTTGATGCTATAGGTGTCCCTGCAGGTTTTAGATCTCACCCTGGGTCAACACACCTGAATCACATGATTAGTTCATTACCAGGCCTCTGGAGAACTTGACAAGAGTACCTTCTCAACAAGACATGTTGAGAAGTTAATTTATCCATTCAAATCAGCTGTGATGGATCAAGGACACATCTAAAACCTGCAGGGACACCGGCCCTCGTGGACTGGGATTGGGGACCCCTGATATAGGCTGTTCTTAGAATTGCACCGTCATATGACCTGCTCTTTTTTTTAAATATTGGAAGGACAAATAAAGAAAGTGAACAAATGTTAAGTGTAATTAATCAATTATATCCACGTGTGCTTTTCAAGTCACATGAAAATGTATATTTAAAAAGAACATTTCAAGTTCTTAATTCATTTAGTTACCTCTGAGGCAAATACTAAACCTTGAAAAGAAGACTACTATGATAATGTATAGTGGAAAAAAAGAAAAAAAAAAAAAAAGGAGCATTCAAGAAACGCAAGGTGCAATGGAAAATTCTGTGGGCGGTTAAACAACCAGGTCAAGCCACCCACAAAAAGCTTTTCTTGAACAAGTTATAAACTGACTTTTGACATAGACTTTTAACAAACATGCATTGTGGTCACTTTTATTTCTCTTTCTCCCAAATTTAAATCATGACACAAAGGTTCACAAAGTTTGTTCTTAAACGTGATAAAGTCCTATTTTGAAACAGAGTATGACAAACGGATGTGGTTCTGTGGACACTGTACAGTCGATGCACAGACAGTATAAAAGATGGATGCAGCTACCGTGATGTCATCCACTGGTTTCTGATGTACCATTTAGTCTCTTAAGTCTCGAGATTAGCACTTTCACCTTTGCAATCTTCTTTTTCCTTTTTAAATTTTAGATGACATGAAATTAGTCACTGAAGCAATAAACTTATTAAGAAGGACATTAAGTTAGAAAGACATTTTCTCATATTCTCTAAGGAATAGGGCTTTTAAGCAAGCCCTATTATAAATCCCAAGTTCAATCTATCAGAGTCAGTGGAATGAAGGAAACACAGTATTAGGTGTGGAGTCTAATCAAGTTGAGGCGTCACTGTTGCAAGTATAGCTGACATGCGTTTCCAGTATTTTCTCCCCCCTCGTGGATGTAAATGGAGATGGAGAAAGCATCAGCATTGGTTATGTAACAACAATCTTCACCAAGTGTGCCATTTTCTTCAAACAAGACTATTATTTAAAGGATTACATCTCAGAATCCCATATGGTTAATCAAAAAAAGATGAGGCCACCAGAAAACTATAAGTGGGAACCGAATTGAAATCAAATTTAATGACATGTAATTATTAGGTCCAATAATATGAGTGTGAGCTGAGTATTTCACACCCTAATGAGTATGGGAAATAGTGAAATGTCATTTTGATACGAACCTATACCGACACTTATTGTCATTTTTGATTAGTCATGATTAGGAATAAACACCAATTCCCAACTTGCTTTCCTCCACCTTAAGCAGTCTACTGGACTATAGCAATGACTCAGCCCAGCAAAACTCAAACAGCCCTTCAATGACTTTAATGAACCTTACTTCCGTGACCTAGTTGGTCCGCTCCCCCACCGTGGTGGGAAAAAGAAAAAGAAAAAGAAAAAAAACAAACAAACAACAACTTCATTTACCACGATTCAGTGGTTTCGATGAGTTCTCACCTCTTGTTGCTCCCCGAGGACTCCATGAGAGCGGAATCCTTGCCATTGCCGTTTGAGCTGCCCACCGATTCGTTGCCGTGGGACTCATTGCCATGTGACTCGTTGCCATGGGATTCTGTCCCGCTCCCGCTCGAACCACTGCCACCCATCTCCACATCCTCGTGCAAAGGTGGGCGCGGTCTCTTCCTGTCATCATGCGGGGACCCCATTGAGGCCGGGTGCTCATGGCTGCTGTCGCTCCCCTCGGAGGCCAATCCTAACTCTGGTTCGAGTTCGACCCCATCTTGCCCGCCACAACCCTCACTGTAGCTGGCCATGCGGTGAAGCTGGCTAATGGAGCTGCAGGGAGTGCCCTGCGCTTCCTCCACGTGCAAGCCTGCCCTTTCCCGGTTCCGTTCACGCCCGTCCAGGGTTGAGTACAGGTAGTGCTTTGGATCACTATCCTCAGACATGGGACAGGTTAGTGATGGAAGATTAAGTTACCTTCCACATGGCAATGCCACAAAGTTGATGGCACTGTAGCATAAATGGGGTTGTTGTCTCAGGAGTGGAAATGCAGTCTGAAATAAACAAACAAGACAAAAAACAAAACAAAAACAGGTGAAATTACTCATACCAACACTTTACAGCACAGTACACTTCTAATGATAGAAGATCAATAGCAGAAGGAACACAACTCTAATATTAGAAGCAATCAATGTGGATTAAATCAACCCATCTATCAAAGTACAGTAGCCATGACTTTGATCTGATCAACCTGTGTGGCCTCACATCTCCACATTTTCAAAAGTCAACCATAAATAAAAAGGGCACCGCAGCACAGATAAAATGATCTTGCTGTTACACAAACACTAACACACAGTCACACCAAAGGAGCTGCCATACATCTTTCAAAAGGTTTGCACAGTAAATAGGCCAGTCGTTTGCCCTTTCCAGGTAGACATCAGTCCCAGACCAGCTTAATCTGGTTCAGTTTTTCTAAAGTGCTTCTTCAAATAAAAGGGGAGTCTCCAGAGATGAAACACAGCTCTGCTGACACAGTACAAACAAAAACCTCCGCCGCCTGCACATAATCAGGACCAACTTGGATGTGAGAAGCAGAAACAAAACAAAAGCATGAAAATTGGGTTTTATTGTTCAAGTAGTCTCCTGTATGGATGGCTGCATCACAAATTACACGATGAAGCGGTAGGAGGAAAACCTGACAAGCAGTCTTTAAGAGAAACAGTCGTATCATTAATGTTAAAGATACAGCTCCCACACATACACATTAACTGTCCATATTAAAAATCAAAGATAGCCTTATGTAACACAGTACAGTGACCGTGGATGCACAGTCCTTTTAGCAATTACCTTTATAAAAACCACATTATATTTCGTAATTATTTAAGTGAATATATAAGGCTCTCATTCAAGTCAGTGTTAGAACTGACCTGGGCATTGTGTGGCCCCTAGAACACATTAGGCCCTTTAATTGTACCTGAGGAGCCCTCATGAGTTTAATGGGAAATTAGGACTCCCCAATGCTTCCCATTTTACCAACACCAAACACTCCTTGATGAACTCTTCATCAAAGAACAGTACAGTTTTTTGTAACTTTGTGGGGGAAAAAAAAAAAAAAAAAAAAAAAAAAAAAAATCACAATACAACTTTGTTAAATTTTATTTTCATACCAAACTGCTAGGCAAAGCCCCATTGGCACATGAAATGCATAGCATTTTGTATGCAGAGCAGCATTTTTATTCACATTCCAACACTGAAGATGCTTCTCTTTGGATTCACCTTCATATGTGAACAAACATTCTCAGTGACAAAGTTTAGAAAAATCCAGATACAGATCCTCTGCCAGCGATCACCTGTCCACTGTCCTTTGCATTTCCACCTCGGACATTGAACCTGATATTAATGTACTTTTTCAAGCCCAACACACACTCGGGAACCTGCAGATGAAGTCATTAAATTACAAGCAAAATAACAATAGCACTTTATACTATTGAGCAGAACTAAGTTCAGCTTATTGGTGTGGCCCTCCAAAACAGTGGCAGTTTCTCATGTGGCCCCTTGAGAAAACTAATTGTCCACTTCTGTGTTAGAAGTTCAGCCATGCTGTAAATAGAGACCTTTTTCCACTTGCTTCTGTAAAGCCGCAATTAGATAAGAGCCTTTAGAAGATCTTGGGGAGTAAAATCTGTCTCCAAAAGACAAATACAAGATCCAGTTTTATCAGTTTTTATCCTCCTACACGCACCTCAGCAGTGGTTGGAGCTATTTGTGTCTCTTAAAGCTGAACAGGAAATACCGGCAACAGGTACTGAAGCCAAATCCAAACTATTTTACTGTTTTGCTGCTCTCCAGTGTCAGGTTGCAGCTATTTATGTAAGCGCGCACATTCAACAGCCTGTCTATTCTTCTCTCTTTACATAAGCACTTTTACATAACTTCTCAAAGTTTTAGGAATAGGTTCTTTATTTTTATTTTTTAAAAAACCTAGAATATATATATATATATATATATAAAAAAACAAAAAAACAACCCAGCAGACTTTCCAAACCACCCACTCCACTTAGAAAATGACCCACTCTTGTTTAAAGGAGGCAGCAGCCAGGCACTGTGAAGAGATGTTTTATTGGCTGCTGGAAATGACCAATCGGCAGAGAGCAAGGAATTACAACTGGTTAGAATAATGTCACCCAAACAAAAGAGAGACCACAGCTTGTAATCATGGCAACAAACTATTTATTCCTATTATTATTATTTACATTCTCTTTAAGGAAATAAGACCAGCATTTCCTAGAATTGTGTCCTCTAGCTACTTTCTATACATGTCAGCACATATCTCATAAAAATCACACGGGTAAATTTTGTTTACGATATATGAGCTAAAGTTAGTTTTATTGCTCAGATTATTTCATATAGGGAGCATGAAGAGCTAATAATAAATGCACAAAAAGAGAAAAAAAAAATTAGGTTAACAGACAAAAAAGTTTAAGTAGTTGAAGTATGTTTATGTAAATCATTCCCCCACATGTGCTTATGTGGGAGCGGTCCACTATGGATAAACTGCAGCTTTACTAAACTGCAAATCACACACAAACACGACCATATGTTAAGCACTGATCCCTGAAACCTGTGCAAACTGTCATAACACTGGCTTGCCTGTGGACATAACACAGAACAAACCATACATGAAACTGCTGAAGAAAATCTGACTACTATCCTGTACTTTAAAGTGTGTTCAACTGCAATGAAAGACCATGCAGTGCAGACGTGGGCTTACCAGTGACCCCCCTTCCTCCATGAACATCACAAGAAACACCAGCATCCAACAACATCCAAGCGCAAAAATTACAACTCAAACCACCAGAAAGTCTTCTTAAACTCTCCGCAACACTGCCAAACATGTCGCTGAGCAGAATAATGACATAATGAAACTGAACTCCCTCTGCTTCCAGCTCAGCCCTCAACTAGAGGGCTTATACAGCCAGCACACTAGCACAGATCTCAGGCATTATACAACCATGCTCCAGTCACATGGATTTGGCCATAGCGCAGCACAAAGCTATGGTAGCCTTGTTTCATAAAACCACATGGTTTGTCTTGTAAGCAGCTCCTCCTGAAGTGCACTTTTAACTGACATGCGAAACTGAAATCACATGAAGACCAATAAAGGCATAATGTTACATTTTTGACAAAAATAAACTCATCTGACAATCCACACAAAGTTAAAACATGGCTTAACAAATATTACTGGAAGACAACATCAATATAGATGTAGAAAGGTGCTGCACATACGGTGGCAAAACCTATAATTTTTACTTAACCCCCTCCTGTTATGGCCCATCTCAATATGCAATAAAAATGGCATCAGACTGAGTGAGTTACATCACAGTGTATGCCACCAACTTAAGATATTACTTATTAATGATGACTGCTGACTTTATCGATGACATACAAGTTGTAAAAATTGTTAAAAGAAGACACTGGGGGGAAAAAAGAATTTGCTAGAATGAATTTTCTTTGATTGTTATCACACACACACTTTTTTTTTTAAATTTACTGTAGCTGCATGTTGCCATGGTATAATCACTGTTTTGGCCTTGTGGGAAACTGCTTTGTAATATGAAAGCCACACGTATGGGGTGAAAAATAAAAAACAGCTCAAGTGCCATTTTTAGGCTTCAAATAAATGCTTTTGAATAACATGCGCGGTATATACTTTCTTTTTTTTTTTTTTTTAAATCTGGCAAAAATGTGCAAATGACAAACAATTCTAATTGTGTATGTGTGTGGAGTAGGCCTCTAACAAGACCTAAATAGTTTTAGGTAGAAATAATCTTAATCTGATTATTCTTCTTCCCCAGGTTTGTCAATCCAAACATTTAACAAACACTTTTAAAAATCTTATATAAAGAAATTAAACCACTTCCTCGGGCCATAATTGTGCCAACAATTCAAAGCCATTTTGTAAAAGTGTTTCGAGTGCGAGCAGCTAAAAAGTAAAACCTGACGAAGAGCCTTTTTATACGTCTAATATTACACTTCCGTGCATATGACATTTCTCACATAGATACTCTCATATTAGATAACGTTTATATTAAAGGAAAAAACATTAAAAAATGACCCCCCTTCCCCCATCTAACTTCCATTGACCTGCTATTCAAAATCCACACACACGTTGACCTGCAATCCAGTGCACGGTACACTGACACAGTTATGTAAAAGTAACCGAATCGTTAAAAAGCAGCCACAAATCCACGGCGAGATACCCGCAGAGGACATATTTCATAAAAGCTAACATTTATCTAGCTGTCTGACTGAACAGAAAAAATATAACCGGCATTTTTTGGTTTTAAAAGTACAATAAGTAGAGCAACTCGGGGTTCGCGCATGCGCAGACCGCATTTTTGTTATGCAACTTATTTTTTTCGCCCGTCAACCTTTTTTGCTAAAACGAAAGGGCGCAAATGAAATCTGACCAACCTGAGCAGTAGTTGGAAAAATCCTCTCTCCGGTGGTCTCCAGCGAGATGTAAAATCAAAAGCGACACGTGAAAACCATCCACTTATAACGTTCAGTATTCCTCAATGGGAGCAGAGCGTCAGACGGCTTGACACAGTAGTGAACGGATCCTCCCCGGTTCTCTCCCGCACAGGCCTATCAGCGAATCGCCGAGCCCGGCTCGCGACCTCAATTTAGACTCCTCCCTGTGCGTTTTCCGATTGGCTGGAAGCAAGGGGTTTCCATGGAGAACGTGACGGAACTGCGATAGCGGAAGCTCATTGGCCTAGAGCGCTGTCCGTCGTTTTATATAAACAAGGCTTTGACTGCACGTGGAATCTCATGTTGTGTGAGAGTGGGGCAGTTACGACTGCGTGAGTAGCAGAATCCACAACAACCTATCAAATGTTAAAATTACATAAATGCAAAAAATGCAAGGAGGAAACGAACAGGAACTGATGATGACAGAGAGAAAAAAGTGTCACAGAAAATGAAAGTCAGTCTAAATGTTAGAAACTCATTTCGGGAAGGCAAGTGCGAGTTATTGCGTGATTGCTGTTGGAAGCCTTGAAATGTTTGACCTGTGTGACCTTTTCAACAGAAGCGCAAGCATCGATAATGCAGTAAAAGTGTTTATCGAAGCAAAGGGACAGGTCTGTGGTGGGGCAGCTAGACACATTTTCCATTCTTACTTGCGTCACATCTATTTCTACCCTTTAGTTGTGGCGAGTTTTTTTTTCTTTCAGAGACCACAGATAAACCATGCCCACATACATTTGTTAGTTAACGTACAGATGTGTATCATATGTCATGCAAACAAACCAAAGCAAACTACATTTTAAAAACGGCCTTTACGCCTTGATTGCGTCATTAAGCTTTGAAATAAAAGGTTTGCAGTCTTTTATTACTCCTTAATCTTTTCAATGGGCTGCTATGATAAACGGGACTGTGCCAAGCTTATTCATCACTGTTTTTCTGGGACTGGACAGCACCTGCTGGATATTTTTTCCCACAAGCTGGCACGATAGCCACAACACAATACTTTCTCTTCTCGAGCCAAGATCCTCCACAGAGCAGTTTACGCAGGACTCTGAGCTTTGTAACTGCTTGTCAAGTAGCAGCCACCCACCCTGGCTCAGGTAGCAACACAGCATGCAAAAGCCTGCACTCCTTAGAACATGTGAGAACGAACACCCTCCTTCTCAGCCTACGCTTTGTAAAGCCACTTTTATGATATCACCCAGAGCCCAGCATGTGAGGCTCTCCTGTTGGCATGTTTGCTTTGTGTTTTTCTCAGGACATCTTTGGTTATAAGTGTAGGTGGATCTGATTCTGACTTTCTGTATAATTAGACTGATTCATGGATCACCCCTCCTTTAACTCCTCCCTAAACTACGCACATTTGCTGGCAGTGGGAGCAGGCTTGGAGATCCTGGAGGTGGGTGGAAGTCCCTAAACAAGAGTGAATCATGCTGTGTATAGCTTCATCTGCTTTGACTGTTGTTCATGATTATCTAACCAGAAATCCTCTTCATTAATTGCCCCACATGTGAAACTACACAGTTCATATTAGCCATTTGTCTGCTTTAATTTTTTAAAGATATATATATTTGGATTCTTAAAGATATGGCTAATGAATAAGAAAATAAAGTGAGGCGTGAAAAGTGTAGAACTTAACCATTTTGCCCTGAAATATCTGTTTGGATGCAAACGTAATTTGTATACAGTGATATCAGGGTGTAAAGGATGACACAGCAACCCCTGGATGCTGGAAAATGAAACCACAGCAAACTTTCTAAAAACTGCAGTACCCCTAACCGCCACATGGGCTGGCTCCAAAAGCAAATCACTAGTCATATAATTTCACGTGAAAATGTCCAGTTTTACAGAATTTAAAAGCATTCAGCATTAGTTTACAGCTAGGTCATTGTACCTGACCCCCCTGTTCATGTACAGGCGGTGAACTTATCCAACTGCATCCATCATGCTAGGCATGGCTGTAACAAGCTATGAAGTCACAGAGGCCTGGATTTTGGACCCTTTTCGAAACAAGACAGGAAAGGCAGGAAAAAATGGCATGAATCAGTGGGTGACACTTTCTATGGCTTTTACTTTGAAAAGTTTATGGTATTCCTACAAAATGATGGCTTGGACTAGAGTCCCTCTTACTGCGTTTAGGGTGCTAAGCTGATGCATACATCATAAGCAATTGTTTTGGAAGGTGTGACTCAAAGGTGCAGTGGGGTCAGAACCAGTAACATTTCCCCCTTGTACTATTTTAATGTCAAGTGAAGGAATTATTCTGTATATCTTTATGTATATATATATATATATATATATATATATATATATATATCTATCTATATATATATATATATATATATATATATATATATATATATATATTTACAGTTACTTCTGAAAACTAGGGAGGATGAAGTCGTTTCAAAATTTCTAGTTCTTATTGTATTGCGACTCTAGCCCATAAGTCTCTTCAGAAGTGTTGCCATTTGTACTGATAGGTGCTACACCTGTTCAGGTCTGGACTTAAGTACAGTAGTTCAGTGCCCTGAACTGGACCTCTTCACTGTGTCTGTGTGCTTTTTGGAGCATTTCTAATGGAAGTATAAGATACACAGTGTGGCTTGCTGTGTGGTGCAACCTATCTAAAAGGTTTATGCTTTAAATTTCAGTAAGAAAATCTACTATTTTATTAGTCTGATACTTGGCACCAGTTTGTCTGTGTATTGAACTTATATAGTTTATTAATGCAGCTTGCTAACATGGCTAGCTAGCCTTAGCTGATAACATAGCCAAAGGGAAAGGTGGAAAGTAACGAATTACATTTACTTGCGTTACTGTAACTGAGTATTATTTTTGTGTGTTTGTACTTTTGAAAGTAGTTTTTAAAGTCTGTAACTTTACTTTTACTTAAGTATGTTTTTGAAAAAGTATTGTAATTCACTACATTTTCAATCACACCTGTTACTGAGTAAAAAAAAACAAAAAAACATTGCACTTTGGACTAGGAAATACTGCAGTGAATAATGGGTAGGAGAACAAACTGGCGTCAGAATAAAGATGGAGACGGAGTCTGACATTGGTAGTATGGATCCAGCGAAAAAACAAACCCCGTTGAATTCTGCTGACATCGAACTCGAAGAAAACGTTGTGAACCCCTGGCCTTATTTAAGGAACCATTTCGGCTTCAAGCTTATTATGCAGTGTTAGCTGTGTTTGCTCAGAGAGACCGAGTTAGCAGCTTTTAAAAATTCCACATCAGACCTGCGCAAGCGTGTAGAGGTAAGTTAAATGGTAACTGGACTGGTTCTTATATAGCGCTTTTCTACTCTGTCTGAGCACTCAAAACACTTTATACAACCAATACATTCACTTCTTCTAAGCTCTTAAGTGCTCTAGCTAACATTCATACACATTCACACTCCAATGGATGCACCAGAGCGCAACATGGGGTTAGTATCTTGCCCAAGGATATTTGGCATGCAGACTGGAGCAGCCTGGGATCGAACCACTGACCTTGTGGTTAGTGGCTGACCTGCTCTCAGGTGGCAGAGCAGAGCAAATGAAACTTGTACTATTGTGGTAGCAAAAAGGTTGTGCTCAAGTTAATTACATTAAGTTAAGACATCAGTGAACGACACGGCTAATGTTGGTTGGTAAGATGGACCTGCTGAACTCATTTCCATACTTAAAAAAACTTTCTCTTAAACTCAACACTGGCCTGCCTGCCTCAGCTGCCTGTGAGCATCTCTTTAGCTGTGCTGGACCACTGTTCACTGCGAAGCGAGCAAGGCTGAACTCTACTAACTTTGAAAATCAACTGCTCCTCAAAATTAACAGGAAGTTCAGAGAGTAACACTCTAGGATGGACACAAAGGAACTGTTATCTAGAGGTGCAGTATGGCAGGGCCAATTGTAAAAAACATTTTTATAGCAGCTGTTGTATGGTTCTTTTGAAAAGTTCATTTGACTTGTTCTCTTATTTCACAGGTTAGAACACATTCTCATGTGAAAGAATGATATAGTTTTGTCTTGAAAACACTGTGATACCTGACAGTTTGGTTTTATTTGGGTCATTTAGGAAAGTCACAGCACTTGTGACCATTACCCATTTTGATTTAAAGATTTGCAGTTTAACTGCTATTGTAATTTAATTTGTAAAGTTTTTATTTTAATTAAAAAAACAACAACAACCATTTTAAGATTTATAGCCCATTGTCTTTTTTGCACTACTCAGAGGAGGCTGTCCTCCTGCTGTCAAAAAAGTAACTATGTAACTTTTACTCTGAGTACATTTTAAATGAGCTACTTTTCACTTTTGAGTACATTTTTAGACAGGTAATTTTACTTGTAATTGAGTAAAATTTCATCAAAGTAATAGCACTTTTACTTGAGTAGAATATTTTAGTACTCTTTCCACCTCTGAACATAGTAAGCCACCATCCCATATAAATATGGTCACATTTGTCTCCAAAAAAAGCTACCATGGTGGCAGGACAAAATGCTAATGTTGAGCCTTCTAAATGCCCACAAACAGTAACTTCGAAGTAGCTACATCTATCTGTAATATACAGTCTGTGGTGTAGTGTGAAGTCATCAGTGATGTAATACTAATTATATTAATATGCAGCTGCTAATACAGATGTTCCTCACTTTTTCACATTTTAATAGTTGAAAATTTGAGCTTCATTTTATTTGCATTATATATAAATACACACACACACACACAACCAGTCAAAAGTCTGGACACACGTTCTTTATTTTCATGACTGTTTACACACTCTTGACATTGGATGAGCTTCATTATGTAGTCACCTGAAGTGGTTTCCAACGATTTTGAATAAATCTCCAACAGTGTCACCAGCAAACACTGACCCCAATAAGAAGGCAAAAATATCCACAAATGAACCCTGACAAGGCCAAACTGTGAAGTGAAAACCATTTTAGCACATAACAGGAAGCAGAGAGCTGATTGCTTCATCATCCAGGGGAAGAACACTTATTGCACTCCGCTGCAAACTGAACAGAAGATGAAACGGTCTCTGAAAGTAAAATAAGAGTAGAGCAGCTTTAGTTATTGGCAGCCAAAGCAACTTTTCTTTTTTTCTGTTCTGTGGAAAAGGGTATAGGTGATGGACACAAAGCAGATACAGGTATGTTATTTACCCAAATTGCAGACAAATTTTTGAAACTGTATTTGCTAAAATAGAGGGATCTGGAAATTTGTTGAAAATTTGAAAAAAAACAAACATATGTTTTCACCCAGTATACACGATATCTGACACTGTGCCTTCACTCCCTACGACCAAAGCTTCTACAGGTTACTGTATTATGTAACTGCACTGAAGAACAACACACGTACAGCAGATGAGTCACACAGAGCACTGATTGTAGCCTGAGTGAAAGAGAATCAATAATTGATGATCGCTGGATGTAGTGACTTTGTTAGCATTGCCCACAGAGCAAAATAAAAATCAGTCCCTGAGTCATCCAAACAGCAATAAAGAGCATTTTTGTACCGCTCAGACACAAAAGGAGCTTCATGATAAGCAAGGTGGCATTTATAAAAATCCCCTTATTGTCCTCTAACTGTAGAAAACATGTGCAAGCTTGATGGCTGAATCCTATTTAGCTGCTTTTGTTTTTCACAACAAGGAGCCAAATAATACAGTCTCAGACGATAATTTAACAGCTAATTTCACTGGTGGAAATATTACTTAATTTTTTAACTATGTGCAAATTTATGCATGCAGCCAGATCATTAAAGCCACCTATACCTAATTTAAGCTCGCCGCCACCCCGCCAGAAAAAGATCTGACTTTTCAAGGTATGTCCTCAAGACCTCTGAGTTCTTCTGTTGGGTGACTGAGTCACCAAGAAGTTAATGGCAGATGAGGTGAAAGGTGCAATGAGACACTTTTGCAGATTAGCAGTTCAATCTAATTGAGAGCTGGGTAATTTAGAAGCTAAAGCAGCATTAACGCAGTCATGTTCCTATAGCTGTTTTTGAACTTTTTATTCAGTGCAGCAAGGGCCATTTTCCTACTAAAACATGTTTCTGCAGTGGACACGCACCAGCGTGGGAACATGGGATGATTTATAATACACAAACCGGTCTACAAAAAGTTTCCTGCAGTTTTTGCTAGAGAGGCCATCACATTTTTATAAAATTTCAGAGGGTCTGAAACCTTGTGCCCTTTTGATATTTTTCGTTTAAATTAAAATAGAGGAGAATATTAAATAGTAAGGGGGCCTTAACCACATACAACTCTCAGAAAAGAGGGAAACTTGTCTTATAAGTAGACTCGCTCATTTCTGGATGTATATGAACGGATTTGACTTTTATATTTTCTAGCAAAAATAGCTGTCTAGAAAAGGCCTGTGTATATTACTGGTCTGGAATCAAAAAGTTATCTTGCCTCTTAGAAGGGAAAAAAAAAAAAATCCATAGGCCTGTGTAGGCGCAGAAGTCACTCAGCCCACATTGAGCAGCAGAATAGAAAAAGACCACAGACAGAAATGCAGCACAGTGGAAAATAAATTTAATAAAACTCCTATGAAAACAGAAACCAGCAAAACATTAAAAGCCTGTACATTTGACAATATCCAGTGTCTGAGACTTCTGAAGGCAGGTAGTGCAAAATGCAGCTGCATCACACATAAATCAGCAGGCAAAACCATTACAGGCTTGGCCCCGGGACCAATGTTTCATATGATTAGATATGGTTCATATACTGGGATATTGCACCAAAAAAACCAAACCAAAACAAAAACAAAAACAAAACAAAACAAAAAAAACAACACAGACGCAGATGCTGGTAGAGCACCATATGTTGAAACAAGTAAATAGCTTTACATTGCAGTGTAATGTCCCTACTGATAAATCCCACCCACACAGGTCCAGACTCCGCCCACATCTGCTTGTATGAGGACAAAAACCCCTTTCAGAAATGCACTCCTTTCAATTAACCTGTGGGGACCTGAACAGGCCACTGTCATGTCTGCTCACTTTACTGGAAAGGTTGAGATATCAGTCTCACCAGAAGCATTTTTGTATCATTTTTAACACTTCAGTCACATGACATGACTGGGCCCGTCTTTTAAGCATCCTTGTGAGTTGCTCCGTCAGTAGAGAATGCCCTTAAATGATGATTTTCATCTTTGCTGGTCCAGAAGACACATCTTCCTCACTGGAGCCTGTGTGGGAGGGGTGGGGGCAGCTCACTCAGCAGTACCATGCAGCTTGTCTCACTGACAAGGAAGTCAGTAATGTTACTCATCCCATGTCTGAAAGGGGCTAAATACACTTAAATAGAGCGGCACATATCTGCACATTCGATGGAAACAGACTGTTAAAAATACAGTAGAAAAAAAAGAAAGAAAAGAAAAAGAAACTGCTAAACATTTTTTCTGTTTTGGTCCTACCATGTTAAAAGCATCAGTTATTTCTCAGTGTACTTGGTGGCTGTAATGCGTTGAATTCTTTAAAAAGGAGGACAATCTGGGGTAGTGGTAACTGGCAGGCGATAACACTTTGGCCAACAATGCTTTTGATTTGACAAAGAGACGACGCGCATTGTCAATTCAGAATAAAATAAACCAGAATAAACTGTTTAGTTTATTAAAAGACTATTTAAAATTTCTTATATATGCCTCTCTATAAACATTCCAGTGTTCAATGGTCCAAGTGAAGTGAGATTCAGACAGTGGACCAGTAGGCTCAGAGCATCTCTCGCATCAGTCCTTCTCTTTCATCATTTCCCTCACAAGTTGACTTTGTGGACTTGTACTCTGGCACATCCACATCCTGGGATACATTCTTAAATGGCAGAGGAAAAAGAAATGTCCGAAATGATACAATCTTCCTGAATTTTCTTTTAGGCACACTGAGACGGGAAGCGAGTGTTAAGATGCACTTCCTGTGGCTGTGGTGCACACCATTTTAAGACACAGAGTCAGATGGGTTTTTTTTCTTGTCTATTTCATTCTGTCCTTTCTACACCCATCTCTTAGCTCTACTTAAAACAAGTTCAGGGGTGTGGGCACAATATGCACTCCATCAGGGTCTGTTCAGGCAGAGTTTCAAGTCCATCTGACATAACTCAGCCACTCCTAAATTTTATTTTGTTAGCCAGTAGTTCAGCCTGTACTCTGTGGAGTTTTGTCTGAGAAGGTTTAGCGTGGGCACAGTGGGTGCTTCAGTTCCCTTCCTTTGGCTGCGTGCTCCATCGGCTTTCGTGCCTGTGCAAAATCTGCAATGACATTACCCACCGTGATTCCACTGAAATGTCACAAGACCATGAATGAAGATGGCTCACGGGGTACCGTGCCAGTGTGATGCAAGGCGAGGAGGGATACAGCAAGTAAGGATGCAGAGTAGCTTAACTGAAGAATGTAGGGGGCAGGTTTTATTCTGTATGTACAGTACAGGAGGGGGGCGACTCTGCTCAAGTTTTGGATATTCTGCTAGATTCCCTTCTTTAAATTAGGGTCTCTGTCACCCTGTCTCCTTGGCACATCCTGCCCCTTCCCTCACACTCTCACGTTCCCTCACTGCGTCCTCTTGGCACCTCTCCCCTAGCCTTTGAAAGGTTACAGCTGCCCTAAGACCGGTTGTCTTTGGCCACATTGTGGGCCATCCAGTTGACTTTAGTTGTCCAGCTCTCTCTCAGGGCTTCATCAAACTTCTGGCGGAACTGCTTGAGGGCCTCCTCATCAGTTTTACCCAGAGCCAGGGAGTCCTGAAAAGGGAGCGGAAAGTAAGACAGGATAAGTCATGGGGGCAGGAGGATGAAGATGTAATCTCCCTGCATACATGCTGGCACTCAGTTATTTAAAATGTTATAGATACGTGTATCTGTAGAGTACCAATTTGGAGAATATTAATATTTTTATAAAAAGATTCTACGCTGAAATCTGGAAGACAAATCACCCCCATATGAATTAACTTCATGATGACATAATGGTCGAAAAATAGCAAGGTTTAGGAACAATGACTGAATTACTGACACTGAAGAAATATGTTAGTATCATGATTCTTACGAAGGTCCTGAAGCTATAAGCAGTTCTTTTTTTAAGATGATTTATGGAAATTAAAATTAAAGGTAGGGGTCTAAAAAGAAAACGGGATGATATGGATGCAAAGCTAAGCTAAAATATTTGGTTAATCTTTATAAAATACTGTTATGTTTGTGCATTCCACCACTACAACACTATATCTATACATGCACACTGTAACAGAACTACAGTTTGTGCTCTCCTTGCATCTCCACTTGTGATTGTCGTACCTTTAAGTACTGGATGTCTTTAACTGAAGTGAGCTCAGGTAGTCCAGCAGTCAGCATGAGGGCAAACAGTGTGATGAAGAGGTTGCCGTTCTTCCTCAAGATAAGATAGGCCTCCTCACAGTACTGTCGGAAACTACAGGAGCACACAGAGACAAACACATGTTAGTCATTTTGGAACATGGTTTCAATTACTTATTTGCTTTCTAATGAAGTCTGTTTGTTTTTAAGAAAATACAATAAATGAACAAACAAAAAACAAAAAAAACAAAAACCATAAATCAGTCAGATTTTATCTGCACCAATGTGAAAGCAAAAGCTAAAAGAGAACATGCGAATAGTACCATCCACTGAAACTCTCAATGGAGTTGTTAAGAGAGGTGGAAAAAGGCATGAGAAAAACTGCTCTGCTGTGGCTCTAAATCGCTCCCTTTTTCAAATTGTGAGATGGGGCTTTAGGGGATGATTCACTCGTCAATCAAGCCCCATCTTTCTTGAACTTGATTATAAAGGTTCCCCCCCATTCCTAAAACCAACACAATGTTCCAAAATACATTTCAGTTTTCTAACAAAACTTTATGCACAGAATTTCTTAGTGCAGCACAGACTGTTGGCCACTGAACCCATTACAAAAATAACTGCTGTGCCCATTTGATTCAGGTTTTGCTTTTTTCCAGGAAACTGTAAATACAGACTATAACTGAGCAAAAAAAACCAAAACAAAAAGAACAAAAACTCAGTTTGTATGCATGTTTTTTTTATTGCAGTTCACTTCATAACTATATTTGAGTTATTTGATGTATAAGACAATGCTAAATGGTAAATGGACTTTTTATACAGAGCTTTTCTACCTGAGCACTCAAAGTGCTTCACACAACTTGCCTCATTCACACCAGCACTTTTTTCAATATAACAGCTTTCTATCCAACATTTGCATGCATTCATGCTCTACCTCCTGAGCTACAACCACCCATGCTAACAAAGTACACATGGTGAAGTCAGTGATTGTGATTCAGGGTTTTTGTTTACACTGTTTGTTGCTAGCAACACAAATGTGTCTGAGCTAAAGGGTGGGCCAACACGCTCTTCGTAACGTGACACACTTCATTTTCACCATGCAGTAACTCGCTGCACTCATGACTTTGTCTCTGCTTGTAAGGAGCATTTTGAATCCACCTTTTTCCTTGCAGACTTCTGAAGGACACAATCACAGTTGCTCTTCTAGCTTTAGTAAGAGCTTGCTGCATAATTTTTTAAGCACGCAAAGACCACAAAAAGACACCTCTGATTAATACTTCTTGTGATCCAGAGGGAAATGATGATCTACGTGCCAACTGTCACATTTTGTGCACAATGTGCCAGATATTAAACCACAACTGACGCAGCAATGCTCCACTACTCCACTTTTCTTTTTACAGTATGCTTTGCTGAGTGATAAAGGTTATTTTCAAACTCATGCTCACGTCATGCAGGATGTGCATCTCTGCGCTGCTCTTCACCAGCGCGCTGCTGTGCAGATTAGTTGTTGGATAACTTCAAATGTCGCTTCAGCATACTGGGTCTTATGCATGCAGACATGTAGTAATTGTAATTAAACATTTAATGCCTTGGGCTGGTCTTTAAGCTCTTCAGTAGTAATGAAGACATTATTTATATGATTGGTTCATTTATTGCTCAATTATAGCAACTTCAGCTGCAGAAACATTTGATGTTTCACAGGACTTGCTTCTAGGCATCTACCTTCTTGTGAGACAGTTACAAATGCAGATATGCATATAGGCCACAATAACAGATTACTATACCACACGGGTATTTCCACTTCACAAAATGAATCATCTACTTGTTCCACAACAGATCAGAACTTTGTAAACAACAGAGAGCAATAGCTTTGCTGGTATTGCCTCGTAATGCCTTTGCACACCACCACCAACGTGCACCTCATTCTGCAAACACAATACATGCACCATTCCACGTGACTGACATGTCTGAGCTTAGGTATCATTATCGCTGAGCAATAACAATATAGTATCAAACCCATATTTTTCTTGACTTGGCAGCAGCAGCTCTGCACAGGTTTCTTTTCTTTTTTTAAACTTTTTTCTTTCCTTTAGAAAAAGAAAAAAGAACCAGCAACAACAGTTACCAGAGCAGCTTTTAGATTACTAGAGAACATAATGCCTTACATGGATGTTTTCTATTATATTTGGATTGTCCAAATTTCATCTAAAGGAAGAATAAAAGTAGAAAGCTGTATCCTTCACTGAGCACATTTTTGCTCAGTGACACATGCTGTTCACCGAGTCTCTACTGCCAACTGCTGGAGGGAGAAGGTACTGCACTGACACTGCTGAAGAAGCTGTGATGTCATTCCTATGTGGCTGTAACCATTTTTTGTTTTGTTTTTTTAAAGTTTGCAGATGGAATATCACCTCAGAGTTACTTAGTTAGAAATACAAATGGAAATTGAGCATTTTCTGTTATGAAATGTATGTAGCTTTTTCATAGCATGATGAAGTCAGTTACAATTTTCAGGATGGTAAATCAAGAAAAAAAAAATCAACCAAGAAACAACAACTTAACATTTTAGTCTACTATCAACTTACCAATCATACACTTGTGAGTTGCTAAAACCTTTTACTCAGCTCCATTATAGTAAGGGGATGTTTCTAGGTCTCTCTAAAATGCTGACTCTTGAATCCCCACCAAGAACAGGAAAGCATATCAGATCACTCCGGTTCTCTGATCTTTACACAGACTTCTGTCAAAGAACTGATTTCAAAGCACTGAATAGCTTTGAGAGAAAATGCATTTCTGATCTGCTCGTATGAATCAAGTTTGGGTACGTCCCCAAAGTTAAAACAAAACTGGAGAACCAGTGTTCAGATACATGAAGTGTAAAAGCTGAACTCCTGTAGTTCTTTTGAAACTATTATGTTTTATCAAGTATTGAGCTACCTAGTTCCACCCACTAGACGTCAATTTAGGAGGTTTCTGGGTATGAGTGGACACTATGTTTCTGTAGAAAATTCGCGGTAATAGTTGTAGTTTGACCAGATTGTGTAGCCAGTCTGCGCCATTTAAATGAAATGAAGAATGGCAGCATGCATTTAAGACAGCAAAGTCCTTCTGTTGCTGCACCCCCTGTTCTGGCTGCCCCCTGATGGTCCACACTATACTGCAACATTTACTCACTTCAGTTGTAAAGCTTTTTATCTTTGTCTTGTATTAAAAGAGTTACATTTTCCTGTATGAGTGCTAATAATAATAATAATGATAATAATAATAATAATAATAATAATAATAATAATAATAATAATACTACATTTCACCATGATGTAGTTTACAAAAGGCACTTCTGGTAGCCGTCTTGTTAAAGTGTGCCAAACAAACTTAGCATCAGACAGGAAAACCAGAATTAGGGCCTTAAACTGTACTTGCTGGTTTATTATTAGTCCAAACAGAGTAAGCTATCAAATCTAAATAAATATCAAATTAATCTTAATGATACAAAAACTTGACTGAATTGCAATAAATGGTTGAAGTTACAGTTTGAATCACTTACAGTGGTTTGTGTGAACAGAGGTGCTGGAGCTGGAGGTAAACAGCAAAGTGAAACAAACCTGCCAAACTTTTCTGTGTTTCCAGTCTTGCCCTGTTGTATGACGTGGATGAAGTCGTGTGTGAGGATAAATGGTACACGCTCCCTTTTAATGCCAAACTTGGACTTGAAGTTGCCCAGGATGTGACCGAAGTCTATGTGAAAGAGCTAAAAAACACACACAAGGCCAATCAGTGAAGCCTGTGGAATCAGGAAAAACCAGGTGGAGAATGGGGAAAAAAAAACAACTCAGATTGTCTAACCTGTCCATTGCTGCGGACCATGATGTTGTCACTGTGGCGATCTCCAATACCCAGGACATAAGTGGCTACACAGTAGCCTGCACATGACAGAGTGAACTCCTCGATGGCCCGGTCAAGAGCATCACTGTAAATGCACAACCACAAACAACACTTTTAAGATCATTTCTGAGGCTGCAGTCTTTTATCTGATCACCGAGCTCCAGCTTACCCAGAGTTCCTCTCTTTGAGCCAGTTAAGCAAAGCATCCTTGTTGAATGCTGCAGCTGCTGCTACATTGCTGCTGGTCAGCTGGATGTTGGCGATTGTTTCTGCAGATGAGACGACCTCAATCAGCCCGGTGCGGTCGCCTGTTGCCAGGCAACCATATGGTACAATTCTGTATAGACGGAGGACAGCGTAACAATATCAGAACATTTCTTCTTATTATTTTCGGTTTATACATGGATAGACACTTGAAATATCTGATGTAGTGACTTTTGTCCTTTAACATACAAATGAAGTAATTCTCCGATCTTGCTCAGTAATACATGCGTGACAGGTTTCTGGGTAAGTAGATAAATGTAACCGTGAGTTTTGTTTTCCCCAACTCTCTTTTTGCACTCCCAGTGTGGAACAATACTTTGGCGATAACATGACCAACCGCGTAACAATATTTTCACTTTAACTTCCTTCAGTTCCACAAGATGGCAGCAGGTCCTTGTTTTGTGTCGTGGACCTCCTTACAATGACCTCTTCACTGTTCTATTAAACACAGCGCCCTCCTAGTCTTTTAAACCTAATACTCTACATTTAGAGTAGGCTTAGGTTAGAGATTTTATTAGCAGTTTGACAGACTTTAATGGAGACCAAATGCCTTAAAGGCGTTTCTTTCTCAGTCTAACTTGTAAATTAAAAAGCAAAGTAAATTATAATAGAAACAGCTGACAAGGAAGATTGCATGTGATAAAATATCACAGTATATTTATTATATCATCCCTGTTTTTATTCCCAGTGTCCCACTGCTTTTGAACGGTGAACCTGTGTCCCTGTAATCTGAAGCACTGGCCACAGGCTCAACTGTCAAAACGCACCCCTCCACTGCTTAGCTCCAGATGTGTAGGTCTATGTATAGAGGGTTTTCACAAAGTGTGAAGTGTGGATTTGATTAAAAGGTTTTTGCCTTTCAGAATTGCACAGAAAATTGAATTTCTGGGGTTGATGCAGCTTTTAGAGAGCAACTCTGTGTAACATATGCACACAGCATGTTCAAGTAATTCTAAAAAAAAAAAAAAAAAGAAAAAAGAAAAAAAATGATGGGGTCATTTTTTAAAATATTATTATCTATTAGCAATGGAATATATGGGTCAGGGTGTAGTACATGTGTGCCTGTACACAACTCTGTATATATGTTTAGAAAATGAGGCTAGAGGTCTAACTAGCATGGGGAGATTAACGCTCTCGAGAGATCCTCCCTCCACACAGAGCATAGGAAGAAGAAAAACAATCTTGGCAAAAATCGGTCAGTCTAACATGCACACACACAAAAACTCACCTGAGGTCCAGATTTGCCTCCTTCCAGAGAAGGTCCATTAACCTCAAAATCTGGAGGGTCAACATGTCTTGTCTTAGGTCTAGGAGTAAAAGTAAAAGTCAAGATGAATACTGGGAAAGTGCCTCAGTTTGGAAAACAAATGCCAATATTTAGCTAGAAGGATGACTTTACTCCTTCCATTCCTTCCCCACTTCCTGCTTCTTTTAATCTCCACCTTTCCAAACCCCCCTCCCCCCCTTTTCTGATCCCTACCGTCTCCATTCTTAAAGATGATTCCCAGGGTGTCTCCACTCAGCAGCTTGTTGTTGTAAACAATCCAGAGGGGCTTCATCTTTGAGTCCATATACCGACACTTCTCCACACTGTAGAGAGAAAAAAAGACCCATCAGCTTCCCGTAAGAACAAAGATTCTCACACTCCGGTATAAATACATAAAAACTTGTGTAATCTTACTTGATGTCAGATAGCAGGACACTGGGGTTTAGAGGGGAGTGAAGGTCTGAAAGTGTCTCCGAGTATCCACTCTGTCTTAAACATGTCATCATGGCCTCCTTGGTCAACATTGCTTCCTTGGTTTTACTACGAGTGTTCTTGATGGTCCCCAATTTAATCAGCTCATTGACTGACTTTAGCTTACTCAGGGCTTCCACCTGGAGTGTCAAGAGAAGAACAATGTAACAGAACCAAACATACAGGTTTGATTTAACCCCGTGAACAAAGTTCTCCTGTTACTAAGAACTGATACCATTCTCCTGAAATAGACAATGTCAGCATTGTGTCACCACTGTGTACACGCTACCAAACAGGAAATTTGGCCAGATAAATGATAAGGAAGTCACAGGATGATTTGAGAAGAGACTGTCAAAAACAACAGTGTAGGGGCCAAAGGTCAGCGGGCAGGATGGGTGACAATGCTGGCACTGGAGAGGCTAAAAATACCATAGAGTTACCCCAGCTGAACTTAATAATAGATCAGCACTAATCTGTCAGGTGTGTGCAGATTTTTCAAAGTAAAATTGCAGTTTCTAGCAATAAAACATTTCAGCATATTTGAGTAACAGAAAACTGTTGATAATTAATTAATTCATTAAATCTTAATAATGACATATGTACATCATGTCATGACTGCCTGAAATAACAGTTGCAATACTTTAAGATTTCTGCCTCCAGCAAGTTTTATGATTTGCAAATGAAACGTGGGAGTCTAAAACAAAGCCGTCATCACTTTTACCATTTTTTTAATAGTGTGAGAGAATAGGTGTGTGTGGGTGCGTTCAGCTTGCCTGTTTCTTTAGAACCTCAATATGAGGGATGTTGCTTCTACAATAGGCTTCTAGGATTAGCGCAAACTGGACTGAAACAGCTGGCATGTGGATCTCTGACCTGTAGAGGGCAGCACAGAGCAGGAATGGACAAACGAGAAACATCTAGAGATTTCAAACATTCCCTCTCCTTCTCCCTTAATTTGAATATGTAACTGTTCAAAGCCTGCATGTTTATTTCCACAACACTCAATTGCCTCCACACACACGCGCGCACACAACCACACCCACCGTAGATGCCAGAAGAGGAAGTGTCCAATCTGGCGGTTTCTTTGAGCACGCTCTAACAGGAAATGAGTGAGGGCGCAGTCATAATAGGGCTCGTAACGCAACACCTGCACCAACTGTAGCAGGTACTGTGACAGTTCCTCATCACTGATGAGGGGAAAGAAGAAACAGGAAGACAGAAATTTAGAAAGACCGTTTTTCTAAACAGTAATGTAATCCAGTGTATGATTAACAGCATTTAAAACAGACCAAGTGTATTTGTGGTCAGTTGATGTATATGGAACAAAGAAAAAAAGCATACTTTATTGGAGTGTATAATAAATGTAATATATGACAGTGAAGTCTATGAAGTCTACTGCATTTCATAAAAGTGTGCAAGGATTTACCTCATGTCCTTTAGACAGCACACAGCATACTCTCTGACATACTGGTCAGGATAGTTGAAGTCCAGCAGCTCCAGAGCATCTCTAGGACTCAGTTTGGGCCAAATCTGGAGCAGTGCCTGGAGCTGAGAGAGACAACCAACTTTAGAAACAGATATGCTGACATTTAATCAGTTAGATATGATGTGTGACCAAAAAGGACAACAGATCCTAAAGCATCAAAATCATTCTCCTGTTTAGAGCCACCTTCTCATGCACCTTCTCTTATTTTCAGATCACTCCTGTTATATACACTGTAGAACTTCTGAAGTGCAAAACTCGTTATCCATTTCAGGGAAGTTGACTAAGTTCGAGGAAGCCAAATCTGGCAAGTGGCCTAGGTGGTGAGCAAGACCGGCCAAAAAAACTCCCATGTTTCCTTAGCACACACTATAGTTGTGATCATTTCGTCTGAATATTAGAGCCGACAGCCTCACCCCGGAGGACTAATTTACGCTACACATAGCAATAGTACAGAGATTGATACATTTTACATCAGGTAATGCTTTTAGTTTTTAAATGGACCTGTGAATCAAATGCTTATGAGTGACCCATGGGGTCACACATAATAAAGATGCTAATAAATTCTATAGTAACAACAGTTATGATCGCAATTTCTTTCCTGTAAATACGGTTGAGTGTGAGTGACTTTATTATGATGCAGTTAATCATTTCAACAGTGATAATCTCTCCCCCAAGTAGAGACTCTATCACAGGCTTTTTACTTCATCTGTGCCGTGACCGACGGCTCTCTGCTTCTCACAACAGTGCTGGCAGCTGTGGGTTTATTATTAAGTGAGATTTTAGTTTCAAGGAGGACAGTTTAAATTCAACTTGTCTGCACTCATAGATGTAGATGAAGGTGTGACCAAGTTTCATAGGACCCTCTTAACATTGAAGAACATATCCGTGCTGTGCATTTTTGACACCAACCCATATCATTTGTAGAGCTCAAACTACTATACATTGAGAGATACTATCACACATTTTATGTCAAAAGTAGTAAAAATATGAGACTGACATTTATGCATAAGAAAATATGAAATATGACCTTTTCTGAATTGTATGGGATTGCACTGAATCAAACATAGTTTGCTTTTTAAAGAATCAATTTTTTAAAACCTTGAAACAAGTGCTGACTTAATATCATTATATCCTCAGTAACACTTTTTTTTAATACCAATGGATATGCTTCCTAACCTGGGCCATGTCCTCATGTTTGCTCCACTTGACAGAGAGTAGCAGCTTGGGCAGCGACTGGGGGAAAGTCTCACGACAATCTTGTCGTAGTGTCCAGATCAGATCCTTTTCATTTTCACAGAGCTGAGAGACCGGGTCACGCTCCATGATCTCCTTCAGCTCCATGTAGAATTTCTTAACACCACGACCCTGAGAGGGCAAAACGGTTCAGAAAAGAGAGAAAAGGTCAGCTGGGTTTGGGATTTTGAGATACAAAGGAGCAGAAAGGTGGACGTAAGGAACTCAGAGCGTGTAGATGAACAACCGCATTTACTGTAAATAACCACATGAGGGCAGGGGAGCATTAAAGTAGTAACATTCTCACCATCTTTGCAACGTGCATGAGTGGGCCAAGAACTAGCATTCATTTGTTTGTTAAAAACTTGTAAAGTGTCTGATTCAACAAAGAGAGGCAGGATTTTAGTAGCTACAAAATGTAACCCGAGTCCTGACATTCACGTTCTTTACAGGTAAATAACAGCTGAGCTGTATAGCGCTCTATACTAATATGTAACATGACACGCTGTAACAATGAAATTACAACTTTTAGTCAGCGATAATCTAGTTTCTCTCAAGCACAGACTGCATATTTAAAAAAAGAAAAAGAAAAAAGAGACAGTGTTCAGGCATGCCCTCTAAGTAACAGCAGATTACGTAACTGGCTGTAACACACCCATGAGTGGGTTTTCAGTTGAGGGGCGGTAAGAGGAAAACGTACATCTAATCTGATTAGCGTGCGTAGTTTTGTACTTTTGAAGAGGATTTGAATATTTTTGCAGCTACACCCTGCCAAAGTAATAACAATGGGTTTCCAAGGAAACTAGCAAACGGGTGCCTGTTGAGGTTATATTTGTATTGTGTGACTCTAAGAGTGTGTGAGGAGAGAGCTGGGCATGCTGCATCATTTCTCACATTTCGTGTAAGCCATCATGTAGCAATCACTACTGTGCTTTCAGCTTCGCTGCACTTTTATGTATTCTGAATGAATTCAATCATCTAAACACATTCACACACAGTCAAGTCCTTTTTTGTATATGAACTCACAATGGACACACAGTCAGCGCTGACCATCTCTGCAGCTTTTTCCAGTATCTGCAAAAAAAAAAAAAATGCATGAGTGAACACACACACTGATACATCAGAGTGCATTAAGCAGGCCGAGCACGTCCTGATCCTCTCATGCTAACAGCTACCACTTCATCATAATCACTAGGTACCATTTTGAAGAGCACTAAGCCACTCTGCTGACAATTTCAACTGAACTCATGCTATCAAAAAAGCCCATACTCAGTTTTCCATTCGCAGATGAATAGTGTTTATCCATACATCACAAATCTAAGCTAATTGGTATGTTTTAAAAGGGCAAATGGGTATCATCTTATTAATTTGACTGAATATGACGATTGAACGCTGTGTGACCTTGTCAAAAGGAGGGAAGACGATGGGGTGTGAAGAGTACTCTGGGAAGTGGATGTGCAGTGCTGTAGCGTTCTCAGTGTATGGGTTGGTCTGAATGGTTCCTATGGGGTTCAGCATCTCTTCAAGTTCATCTGGGCAGGAGAGACACACATGCATAGTTGATATGAATTTGCCCTTTATTAATTATTAAATTATACCGTGACTTTGTGTGTGTCTATACCAGGAAATGATGACCAGCAGTGCAGGATGATGTCTCCAGTCTTCAGCTGCCCTTTATAGTCAAACACCATGGTGTTGACCCAAGCTATGGGGTAGTGCTGGATCATACAATTAAATGCTAGTCAATATAAGATAGTTTGGAAAAAAGGCACTTGTCTGATAATGTGCGTCCCACTCACCACTTTCCCCGCCTTGCGGATGGTCTGATACTTGTTGATGTGAGGATTTTTGGTGGACTTTTGCTTCTTAACCTTGTCCATCACAGCATAGATGGCAAAACAAAGGCGGGTCATGCGGGGCAGGTCACAAACGGAGATTTCAAACTCCAGTGTGTTGTCTTTCCACGTGTGCTCTGAGCGCCCGCTACTCTCGTTGCTAACTGCCGGCTTGCAGAGAAGCTCTGTACCGTGAAAGAGCCCCGCCCTAACCTGCACCTGTGTACGGCAGGAAGGGTTGAATTTTATAATTACAAGCCAACCTGCCAATGGCCATAGATGCAAACTTAGACAAAATATCTTTGCTAATTTGTGTGAAACTGGAAAGACAGATGGCACAGGTGTGTTTGTCACTGCACAAACCCTGCAAACTAATAGGTACACACATGACTTTTTAATAGATGCAAACAAGAAGAGTTTACCTTGGCAGTTTCCTCTGCGTTCACCTTGCTGCCTTTCACAAGAACTATCCTAAAGGGCTTAGGCACGTCCCACACACACGTCTGTACTTGCTGCAGAGGAAGAGTGAGAGGAGGAAAAAACAAACAAAACAAAACTGAGGGGCTGGCATAATGTACTGTGAAAATATACACACTCAAATGCTTAAAAACTAAATAAAAAAACAAAACAAAAAAAAAGCAACAATTCCAGACACAGGCACAAACAACAGGAAAGGTCAGGCAGGTCAGTCTGATGTCAAGCCAAGTGGATTTGTGAGGGTCAGCAAGTCAGCAGAACAAGCAGGGTCACATGACACCTACAAACTATGAACAACGCAGCACACTTCCTGCCCGTCTCTTTGCTCCTATGTGATTAGACTGATGTAATGTCGACGTGATCCCTTATCAGAAAAAATGGAAGTACGTTTGTTTGATTCTACTGTTGCAGGTAGAAACAGCTCCATGTCAAGCAAAGCATAATCACAAAAAACAAAAAAAACAAAAACACAAACACTCTGTACTTCTGTTTTCTTTTCTAATTATCAGTCAGCTTTCCAACAGCAGAGCATCCAATAACCACTTCCTTGCAAGAAAATAAAATCTCACTTCCTGTCTCAAATAGCCGCAATTCTACAGCAGCCTTATTAAAGTCTGCCCAGTGTCCGTTTCTGTCTGCTTCCTCTATTGCACCATTCTTTTCTATGGTACTTTAAAGAACACTGACAAGACCGATATAATAAAGAAAAAGCACAGAAAATATGCAAAAGTCCACAAAACAAAAGAAAGACACTTTAAAATGTAAGCTTTTTTTTTTTTTTAGACTAATTAGAACAACAACAAGAGGAAGTGATAGGAGATGTAATCATCATAGACCATGAACTCATTTATTTACACGTGCCATGCACTCACTCAAAATGATTTATATCTTAACTCAGTGGACAAAGAACTTTTTGGATCTATATCTGTCTGCATTTAATACGGTGGAAAGAGTTACATCCATGAGTTTCCATTACCTGTGATGAACAGTGAGATTTAGCCACTTATATGACAAAGTTTGGAGATGCGTGGTCGCATCATACGCTATGCTTCAGATCCAGTTTCATACTCTGTGCTCTACTATTAGCCCTTAAACAGAGCAGCATTTAGTGCATTTTTGATGGCAGGTAACCCCCCCACCCCTTTCCTCCCCAAAAAACCCTAATCTTCACAATACTGTTAGTACACCTCATCATTGAGAACCACAACTACTGAAAAATCATAATGCTTCTTAACTGTAGTTAAAACCCTGCCAGGTAAAAACTGCGCCATCAGTAAATAGAAAACCTTGATTACACTTTCCATATCAGCCCAGGTCCAAGTGACATACATTTCATCACAATCAAGGCTTCACAGATAACAAGCAAGGTGTTACAGCTGTTTAGTGAGAGGGTGATAACTGAGGTAGGAATTCTCTTGTTGTGATGTTGAGAGAAAAAAAAAGTGCAAAGTTTGTTTTGATTAACAGACATTTCCAATGCTGAGCAAGAGGCGTTACAAAAAGGAAAAAATATACCAACTTTAGAGCTGAGGCAATTAAAACTAATTCAAGTGAAACTAAATTACAGGTACAAGATATCACAGGGAATTGTGTTCTTGGAATAAATGTCACTTCATGATAGGACACAAATCATGACACAAAATGATTGTGATAGTTTCAGTGCAGGGAGTGTATGCTATATGCAGTCAAAGTGAGAAATGGAAGGGCGGTGAAATGACTGGCTGTTAGTACTGCAGAGGAACAGAGATCTTAAATCAAGCAGGTACAAAGTATAAGGAAAGGTTATGAAGCCGTAGCCGTTCCTGCAGCGTTACATAATAAATTTAACGTGGCAATCCTTTATCAGATGACTCATGGTTGAAATATTTATCAACTTTTGAAACCACACATCACCGGGGCTTCAACAGTATCAGGCAATTAAAACCCCTAGGAGACTAGCTAATGAAGGCCAATGAAATTCAACCTGACATTTAAAATGTGGATGCACACATTGAGCTGTGATGTCACTGTGCACCTGCAAGCAGTGCCAAGACGCTGGCAATGATTTTCTGACAACGTGGCAAATGCTGGTAGTGCAGTACGGGCTGACACACTGCCTCATAAAAGAGACACCTGCCAAAAGTACTTGTTTACTTACTTAACCTCCACACCTGTGCAGGTGAATCAACTAAAGTGTGCAACTTTTCTTATATTGGTGCGAGAGCAGCAAATGCTGGTGGATATCAAGTCACTGTAATCTAGTGCACATAAGAACGTTTTCTTACATTTTCAACCCCCTCTGTTTAGGCCTGATCACGTCAAACAAATCACCATCAAATCAGATGATGTACAGCTGTTAGCAAAGCACAGTGTCTTCGAAAACAACATCAGCCGATTAGCAGACACACTCATAAAAATAAAAATTATATTGTTCACAGAGTCATGCATAATATTTGGACTAACCGTGGGAGCCCTTCTCTTGGGAGGTAGTGGTAAAGGTGGGTTGGAGGACTTGCGGCTAACCACAGCTCCAATGGCTGAGATTTCCTTGTCAAACATGGTCTTTACGGTGCTGGTGTGGACCAGGGTGAGGTGGGGAGCCTCCTTGGCCTGCAGGCATGAGCGAATGTACTGCACACAAGACAGGACAGGAGATTTTAGGAGGTTGTAGCCATGTCATGTTAAAGCAGTCTCTGGAGCAGAAAAAGTGCTAAAGTCACTTAAGCTAATGAGCTAGAGACAGAGAATAAATGAGAAGTGAAATTTAATCTCTGTACAACTTGTCAGCAGACTTCAGTGTAACACGGAAGACTGCGCACAAACAATTTCAGATATTTCATCATTATCTTGATTATATTTTTAATGTTTAAAAAGCACATCATGCAGCCTGCCCACATGGATCCAAACAAGATTCAGATGCATAAAAATTTGACTACATCTTTACACACACACGCGTTTACACTGCTGGACTTATAAAAACAGACCTAAGAAATCTATAAAACTAAATATTTCATGATTTCTACCTGGCAGTGTTTCCCAATGGAATTTCAGACGTAAATTAAAAACATTGAAAAAAATAAAATAAAAAAAATGATCACAGACCAAGCAGCCACTTCATTATACTTAACAGAAAAACAAGAACTTATGAGACAAAAGCTTTCACAAAGCATAACATGTAGATACAAATGTATATATTTTTTCTCAGCTTATAACAGCTACCTGCAAGCTAATAAGCAAATATATACACACTTTGGCAGTTTTGAGTCATCCATCATACTGCTCAATATCACTTAAACTTTATCATGCTTAGTTCATTCTGAATATGAAACAACTAACAAGAAAACGTAAGCTTGCAATTGATTACTCTGAAAAATGAATGTGCAAAAAACCCACAAAACGCAACGTATAATTCTTAAGGGGAATAAAGAGTAACTAGCGAGCATGCATTTCAGCAAATAGCTGTAATCGTGCTCCAAATTGTCTCCGAAACAGTTGAAATGAGTTGTACATAAACACACACTTTATTTAGATTTTTTTTAAGAAATAGAACCCACACATAAACCTCTACTGAAAATATTTCTTAGAAACCAGTTTGATGCTGATGGTTCGAGTATAACCTTATACTAGTTGAACTTGTAAGCATCTTTCTTTGCGATCAGAAAACAGGCTTTGGTGTGTTGCTGTCACAGTAATAACACTGCGAGACCCTTTTTGACCTTCAGTTGCGGTGGTCTCCCTATTGGTATTACTATACAGCAGCAACAACATTTTAAGAAGACTGCATCTGCTATATCTGTGTATGAACCTGAAAGTGAGACATGTAAGTTGTTGAAGTTAAACACAGCTTTGATATGCAGCCACTGACCTTGTATTGAATCAGTGGATGGTCTCCACCAAGGAATTCCAAACATTGGCTGACCCTCAGTATATACTGACCCCTCCATACCGCGTCCTCAGATCCGTGGGTGGTCAGCCACTTTTTCAAAGCCTGCTCCATCAGCTCATTCGGGGTGCAAGACAATGACACCTTCAGACTGGCAGAGTCCTGCAAGAAGGGAAAATAGACAGTCGAGTGTTTATTACTGGTCAAAATGTATTTGGGACCATCTGAGAATAAAATAGCTGTTTTGTTTTTTTTTTAAATCATAGTTTGTGTGTATATTTGGCCATATCTAGATGACAAAATGCCAGAAGGGTAAGACACAACAATGAGCTGCAAATGGCTTTTATAGTTAAATGTTTTACTGCTATTTAATCACTAGACTCCACATTTGGTACCCTCTATGATTTAAATACAAACATTTCATATTTGTATATATAAACCTAGAAGCTGCATTTGCTTGTGCATCTTAAACAGGAAGAGCACAGTAAAACACTGAGAAACAATAATATAAGATCTATAAGACCATAATAAAAGTCTCAATTTTCATGTGCACAAGTAACTGACACACAGAGTGACTGAGCTCATATACACGTAATCACTTGGTACACTGATGGCTGAATTCATTCAGGATTTCCACTGATATGTGTTCAAATACATGTTAGCCTCCATCGCCTTATCACAGGGAATCTACCAGGTTTGCTGTGTGACCGCGAGGCTCACTGCGTCATGCCATTTATAGCACAGCACTGACCCGATACCAGAGATGGAATTGCTTTTAATTTCCTGGCGATTTAATAAAAACGTCCTTCATTAGTAATTAAAAAAAGCGACCTTAGCTGCATTATTGAGGATCTACACACAGCAGAGATATTAAAAGTTTTTCCAATTATATGCTGGTAACTATAAAAGCCATATTTTAAACGCTAAAATGAGACTTGATTTGGATACTGACGTAATAATCTATGTGAACAAGGAGGAGGAAGTCGGTCAATGATTTAGACAGTCCACACCAAACAAACCAAACAATAAACGACACCACCGCACTTCCTGTCTATAATGTAGTTTATTGTGTCTGATCTCTCAAAATAAGACTTCCTGCCAATGTTCACCTGAGTGCAGTGGCACAGATGGTCAGTCTTTGTATTACGTGCATGTGTGTGCCTGTGATGTTGATCAAAGCTGATATACAGGAGTCTGGAGGGATGTGACCATCTGTTTTATTATTAAATAATATTATTTCTATTACAGAGGCAAAGAGAAAGGCCGAGACAGATGGAGGGACATAGTCAAGTGAGTTCAGAGAAAAGAAGGGAGCTCATTTTAATCAGCATTTTGGTCCCTTGAGCTGCCATGCTAATGTGTGTGTACACGCATCTGAGAGAATGGCATAATTTCACTGATGGTTTTGACCCACTTAGTGTCGTCACATGTCTTGCTAGTTGGGCTCAATCACGTGACTGTTGTGAAGCTGCCAACTGTGAGAGCAGGAAAAAAAAAGAAAAAAAAAGGAGAGGCTGAGCTACAGTACATGTGCCTGCGCTGGTGGAGTCACATGGTTACTTTTGCTTCTAAAACAAGGTGGTTTTGTCTTCTGTAGTGGAGCAGTAAGTCACACGGTTATTCTCAATTCATTATGCATGCAGAGATGTTGAACAGACAAAACTTTACATGTATATTGCTTTACGTGTCTTTTTTTGTCTACTCTTGCCGATTGCAGTAGAAAAATGATAGAATAGATACACATAAATTAGCCACAATTCACTGAGGATCCTTTTCAGCATCGTGCAATGTAAGCACAATTTCAGACAACATTAAGCAACACGAGGATACATTATATGAACTTGTTTTGAAAATAGAAATTAAGAATTAATGTCAGAGTTGTCAAAGCCCTCAGGAAAGGTCTAAGATCATCCAAAATAAGTTCTCTTTTTGACTTATTCCTACACCGCTAGTGCAGAGCCTGTTGAGAGGAAGTATAACAGGTTTTATTGATGCTGTAAAAATGATTAAAGCTGCTGTTTTGAAAAGAGGACAGCCGTAAGAGGTTCAGTGATTGTGGCAGAAAGACCAGACTGAATGAGGCGTTCTAAAGAAAGCTGCAACCTGTGAACTACATGATTGAGTTTTTCATCACAAACCTTGCATTTATGAAATTACAGGACTATAAAGAAAACACTTTTTTACAGAATCATTTTGAAGTGAAGGTAAAAACATCTATTAGCCTGTTTAGGCCCATTTTGAAACAGAATGGCTATAAAGCTGTGCAGGACTCATTTATTCCAACCCATGTTTATGCATCTGAATGAAATGGAAAAAGTAGCCTTCTTTGATAATAAAAAAAACAGACTGAACTAGTAAAGACTAGTTTTCTGTTCTACTTTACAGGAATTTATAAATGCTTTTTATACCCAAATTTTCTATGTAACATTCACACTCCAAAGGACTAACTTGAGGTTCAGTATCTTGCCTAAAGATACTTTGGCATCCAGACTGGAGCAGCCAGGGTTCGAACCACCAACCTTCTGATTAGCAGACCTGCTCTACCTCCTGCATCTATAGTTCAGTGTATCCTTTTTATTTATCCTACATAAACTGCCACTGATTAAACTACCCTGCACTGTAGCGTTCTGCATTACAGACCCTCACCTGGGACTGGTCAAAGTGGATAATGACTTTCAGGTCCACCGGTGCATCGTTGACTCCGGCTGTGATCGCAGTCACTGCCGCAGGCTCCAGCTGTGGGGAGTAGCAGGCCTGCACCCACTCCGAGAATGCCATCATTTGTATTTGTTGCATCCTCTCTTCACTGATCCGAAACATCTTACTCCGAAAATCCTTCACCTCCTGGTCATTTAAGGCATCAAGTTCATGGAGACCTAGAGAACACAAGTAAAGGACACCGTTACAACATTGCAAAAGAAAGCTGTGAAACCACTTTAAGAAAGAGGGGCACTTGGATATCACTAATTTGTCTACAAATCTAAATTGATGATTCTTAATGTTACAAGAAATCAGCGTAATAAAATAACTGACTTAAACCAATTCATCAACTTTGCAGCCCTTCAGTTCATCTACTGAAACAAGCTGTTCCAGCTGTTCCCTATAAGCCAGTTTATTTCTTTCTTCTGACTCACAAACAGAAGGTTTGAACAGCATATTGTGGGGGGCCATCGGCCTGAGAGGAACACAGTAAAGATATTCCCTCTCTTTTACATCATACAAAGCATAACAGGTTCAATTTAAAGACTGATAATGGTCAAGTTGAGTTTTTATTAAAGATGGCAATGTGGATTCTTAGTATGGAACAAAATTAATTAGCATTTTTAACCAAAGTCAGTACGAAACTTCTGAAATAAGAGAAATGAGTAGGAAGATGGTGAATATTCCTAAAGTAACACACTTGAACACAGAGGCTTTAAAATTAATAGAAAATGCACAACCACCTGTGGGATGTTCAGTGCCAGACACCAGCAGTAATGAATGTGCATAAAATGATGACTGTCTCCATGTTGGATTACAGCAGAGCCCCTTAATATTCACACACAGAGGTATAAGTTGCTGTTGGGCTGATCACAGTCCACCCTCTGCTTTTATCATTGGATTATTATTATTATTTTTTTAAAGGGTACTTCTCATTCACTCTTGAGTAATGAAAACATGTTGACATTTAAAGGCATTTAACATTCATATGACCCTCAGCATTCAAGAAGGCTCTGAAGCACATTGGCTGTGTAGACCAAGTTTGTGTGGCTGCTTTGCTGGAGGGTAAAACATGGTTGACGTGTGCATGAGTGTGTGTGTGTGTGCGTGTGCGTGTGATGACCTTCTAGACAAGCCTGTGGGGTTCCCTTTGAAACACCGCTTTACTCTTTCAAAAGACTTTAAAAGATCAGGTCAGACCAAAGTGGAGTCAGGGGGGAAGAATATCAATATCACCTGAGTCTTGATCAATTACACTCAGAGCCTCTTCTCTTCTTCTCTGAAGAACAAAGGACTTCCAATCCTTAATCTCTTGGTTGGAAGAAGGCTGAATGTGTCTGTCTGTTTAATAATCCAATGGGGCTACACCACTTCCCTTTCATTACTGATTAACCTCTCTGTTATTCTCTTCACTAGTCACGGCATCATTTTGCCTTTAAAATCTCTGAAAAGACTTTCCACTATACTTTACCTGCAGCCCGCTGTAACGCGTTTACGCCTGCTTTCAGGAATCACTCCCGAAACTCAACGTTACTGTGCCTTCTTTCATGTATGATAAACAAACTGAGTGTTGATCATGAAGCAAGGTGAAAGACTTAACACCGCTTTTCCTCCAAATAGTTAATCACCTCAGAGGACTGGGCTGTTATACAGTAGTGACAGAGCCCCTGTGTTCTTTTAAAAGGCCTAATCTTCAGAGAAAATGCAAAGTGACATGTGATGGAAGGCATGTCAGGAACACGTCCAGTCAAACATCACGCTTCTCTATCAGTTAGTGATAGAAGCCATCTGCACAGGAGCCTTGGGTCTGAATGCATGGGAGAGCGTGCTGAGTGGGAGAGCTGCTTAGCATACTGGAGGAGGTGCTAACGGCTTGTTGTGAGGTAGGAAAGATTTACAGTCCCATTTACCAGCTCTTAAGTGCTTTTCTTTATTGGAAATGTCAAACACGGAGAATAAAGGAATCTATCCGGAGGGGAGGAACGCATGTGAGAGATCTTGTGTGATAATGTACTGCTTCAAACCGAGGTAGAGTCTTAAAAGCAATGTTGCATTACCCTTGCCGATGAGCACGCCGATCTTGGAGTCCAACAGGCGCTCTGCTCGACCACAGTTGCGCGTCACCAGCTTGAGAACGGGCAGGAAGGGGCGAACGTCACACAACCGACGTGTTTCGTCCTCCAGCTCTTCGTGTACGGCTGCCTGGTTGACACACTCGAACATGTGGCTCTCCATTTCGCCGAGTGCAGGAAACAGTGGAAAGCTCTGAGCCTGCTTCCATAAGAGCTAGAAGGGAGAAGAACAAATATGTTCCACTAAGGTATTTTTACCCCACAAAACCACACGGTGAGTTTTATTGTAGCCATTAGCCCATATTAAATAAATCTTACATAAAATGAGCAACTGTAATAAACAACATCACATTTTATGTGACAGTTTCATAAAACAAGGCTGAGAGCATTTTCAAGAATGAGGGATAGACGTGACTCATATCTTTACAACACAGTTTCTGGGTGAGGCAATCAGAGTACGACTCCCCTGCCTGCCAGCCCCTGGTGGTACACTTCATGCCCCTTTGCCCCCCACAGCATGATCACAGGATGGGTGTCAAAGAGCGAGTCTTTTTGTGAGGAAAAAGAGATGCACTCTGGCAAAACAGAACAAGCCTCCTCTCTCCTCTCCACAAACAGTTTGGTCTTCACAAACACTCAAAACATTTCCCACAGTTACTTTCTCTGAACTGCTTTTGCGAGCAAGTGATCTCAACATGTGACAAATGGAAAATAAAGAGTTTCAAATGATAACTGTCATTTCCCAGAATCGCTGTAAAACATTTTGGGGAGCTCGGCTGTAGTCTAAAACATGAATGGAGGCTTATGAATGAAAGAAAACAGTCATTCACAAGCCCGCTGTTGGCCGTATGATCACTAATGAAGAGTTTTGTACAGACAGTCTGAAAGCCTGCAAAAAGTTAAAGAATTTTCTACCCTTTGGCTAAACTAACAGCCTCTGGTCTTTCACACATACAGCCTGTATTTGATTCACAGGTTTATGTGCTTTTTAAATGCAAACATGTCCATGTATGGGTTTATACCAGTGTGCAAGGACGCAAACCTCAGTGAAAATTTTTTTTATTTCAAATACCCATGAATTTCAGAGAGAAATCAGGACTTATGGTCAATGAATAGCAGACACACACACACACACACAGCAACAACCCACCTCCTCAGGCTTTAAATTGTGCCCTTTTTGGGGAAATGATGACTTTAATGTTTCAGTGCAGCACATGTTTGTTTTACACCAGAATTATAAAAATAAAAATTCTGCGCAATCCAATAAACAGCCCTGTACTGAGAGCAATAAATACTACCTTTGCAGAAGCTGGTACAGCTTAGGGCTGAGCATCTGTGTTCTCATACAGTCAGTCATTACAGAAGGAATCTGATTGTGCTGTGAATGAGGGCCACACGCACACAAACACCTACGCTGACAACACATGCCTCAAAGTTATTTTCTTAGAGTTTTGAACCTCATCACGTCTGTGACTTCTGACCTCCACTCACATATGGCCTCATCACCTATAAGCTGACATCACGAGCCATTTGCAAACAGAAAAACACTGCCAGCCACAACAATCACCTCTGTCAAAACAGGCATTGGATAATGTCTGACTGACTGACCAGCTGTCTGAATGTTGGGCTGCAGCCTCTGTTTTCCCTTAATGTGACAGCACGCCTACAGGCATGCAGGAACAACACACAATAAGCAAAGGAAGTCCTCAAAGTAAGTTCCCAGTTGATTTTTATATGAACTGATTAAGTATTTGGTGTGTAATATTAACACTGGTAAAAAAAACAAAAAAACCCAAAAACCTTTAAATAAACCCGTTGCTTAGGAAACCTGTGCTGTCACCAACCCAATGTCACTCACCAGTTTGATGTGCTGAATTGTAGCCTCGCGTGGAACGTCCATCTGGATATAAATACCAGTGGGAAGCAGAAAGTCCACAGTGATCTGGTCCGGAGCGTGTCCGGCCAGAGGTGAGTGTGCCGCCCATATGTCCAGGAGGTCTGTCATGGCGGGAGGCATGGCAAGAGGCAGTTAACACCACCTCAACCATAAGGACCTGGAGTGACAAACAAATTATACACTTAAGTTCACTGTTGCTATTCTACTGTAAAAAGCAAACAAAAACAACTAACAGATGCCAAATAATGAGTCATTCCTCACCTAACCCAGAATAAGCTCGACTAACTTAAGAGACAAGCTGACAGCATTTTCAAACTGATGTAAGAGAGATTTGAATATGGTCAAAAGGAGATGTTTAAGGCTTTTCAAGAACAAAAGATGTACACGCATTAAACTTGTACTGCATTTCAACAACCCAGCAAACAGTTGTCACAAGTTTAAACTGGCATTTGTACAAAAAACAAAACACAAAACAAAACAAAACAGCTTCTTAGACTCCAAACACAATCCAGCCTCACCAAACAACAACACCAACTTTTTAATCAGAGTTCCAGTTATACACACACAAACACGCCCCACTATTGTGCTGTTTTTACGCTCATACATTCATTAGCGAGAAGTTGACAGGCGCAGATGATTCAGTGTCACTGTGTCCCTGTGACGGAAGCGCTGCGCCGAGTCCAGTGGGAGGCCGCTGCTTTAATTTGGAAGAGGGCCAGAGCTCAGAAGAATGCCCACTAAGCAAACAGAACAAAAGTTCAGCCTGCCTTCCCCTCATCTGACAATCTGGTGCCTCCGGAACAAACCACACATACAATGAAAACACTCGCAACGGGGTTCTGCATGCATAGGAATGCACACAAATATGAATCATGTATACAGACATTTACTGAATATGTCAGTAGACTCAGAGGCTGGTGCCAAAGTGAAAGTGAGCATGGTGAGGCCATTTTTGTAACAGTTCATTACTGGCAGATGCAAAAAGTCTCCAAGTCAAGTAATGTATATAGTCAATTCAAAGACAGGTGGACAAACTCATGCACCCTCCCCGTTTACCTTGTAAAGTTCCACACAAATGGCATAAGTGAGTTTCCATCTTCCGGTGTTAAAAACAAAACAGAAAAAAAAAAAAAAAAAAAAAAAAAAAAAAAAAAAATCCACAATCTGGTTTCCATTTGGGCCTTTGCCTCAACCACAGCTGCACCATCGCACCACTTCCACCTGCATTCTCATTACGTTGTCCTCGAGTGGCCCGGGACATTAACTCTTCCTCCAGGCCACAGGGCCATCTCCATTCCAGCTCGATCAGCCCATTAAAAACAACAGCTCTGATTGCCTCTAATGGCCTTACTCCTCTATGTTAAGTGCTCATGCAAGCCGTATATGAGCAACCATTTCACCACGTGTCTGAGTGTGGTGCAATATCTGCGATGCATTTGGAGCCACGATCCCAGCCATTTAACATCATCAACCATGCAAATGGCATCAGCCTCGTGCGTGTTTCTGTATGCTCTGGAACTATAGACTGTTGCCTTGACAAAAAAACCCCACAGATACTGCAGACAGCGTGTGCTCGTGTTGCTCTGGGTTCTCACACGACAAACAGAAAACCACAAGTAGCCACTGAGACTAACAGTCACAGGTCAGACAATGGCAAACTTGTTACGCCACAAAGGTGCGCAGTTACAAACACGAGTAACTTGACACCATGTCTGTCTGAAACACTGACAGCACAGCACCAAGTTATCAGGGATGGATGAACGAGTGCATGTGCAAGCTCATCTACGCATGTAACACCCCTCTCTCTAATTATATGCTTCAAAAATGACACTTTCACAGCAGACAGCTTGAATACAGTCTCATCCTGCTGTGATGCAGACACACTCAGCCGCTTTCGCTCTCACATACCACACACACACACACACACACACACACACACACACAGGTGAGCAGGGTTATTGAGGATGTGGTGGCAGTCAGCCAGAGGTCTGCTGCCAGGTCAGGTTTCAGCGGGAGGATCAGAGGAGAACAAGCGGCTTTGCAAGCTCAGTTAAAGAAAGAGAGTTTCATGTGGCAACAAACAGAGAAGCCTGAAGGGGCACATCCAGTTAGCCAACTTTAGGCCAAGTAAACAAAGCATCACGATGTTAGCCTCCATTCCCAAACTCCACAGGCAAACTCTGATGACTCCTGATGCTTGGAGGTGCAGAAATATGATCCTACTTGGATGTCCTTTGTTTTCTGTGCAATATGAGGACGATTATTAGGCAACACTTTCAAAAAACAAAGCACAAATGGATATTTCTTGTCTAACATTTCTTTATTTCAGAATTAACCTCTCACAAATGTAACAAAACAAAAAAGAAAACAAAAGAAATTGCCTGGGAAGAACACGGCTACAGTCTATTCACATCCCAGAATCCTTTAGTCTTTTTATCAGACAGCTGCCAATGCACTGGGAACGGGGTTTGTGGGTAAATCAAAGGAGACCAGTAAAACAAGAGAAGTAATTCCTTTGTTACGATTTTTTTTATTTAATTAACAAAAAGGTAAAGGAGAACCCTGACTAACAACTTTTGATATTTAGCAGACACCACAACCAAAACAAGCAATCACTGAGTTCACACCACAGAAGAAACAAAGTGAACCTTTGCTTCCTCTGAACTAGTCTGAATGTTGTGATGGCTTTCATGCCCAGATGCATTTAACAGTAACACTGGTATTACTCAGCACTCCCTTTCTAAAGCTCTCTCTGTTTAACAGTAAGAAGCCTGTGAGGCTCTCTACAATGGAGTGAGTGTGTCTGTGCATCTCTGTGTACAAGTAATTAAAAAAAAGAAAGAAAAAAAAAAAAGGGGTGGGGGGGGAGCAGGGCTTAAATAAATGGTGTATGCGTAAAAGGTCACGCCTGGTGATTAAGGGTCCTGTGACACATTTTCCTTCACACTGTGCTAAGAATAAAAATTCACAAAGAGGATCTAGGACCTCTTCACCTCTTCACTCCAAACCACTGTGCTCCCATAAATGACTATACAGACAAATATATGCAAGACAGACGCTGCCTGAGTCAGCTTTTCCACTTCTGGGCATGCACTGTGTACGTGTGTGTCCATGTGCGTACATTTGTCTGGATGTGGGCGTGACTGTGCACAAGATTAAAAACAAGCTTCTTTAAAAAACTAAAACAAAAAACCCCAACATGGTCAAAAACTATTAAACATCACTTTAGGCTTGGCAATTTTCTATAGATTTCATATATTTTATAAACTAAAGGGCACATTGATACATTGAAAAAGTGATTTGGTGCCATTTAAATGAGAGTCTTTTAGTTATAATTTATAGTAAGCAAACAGAGCTTCAGCACTGATGCCAGCAGTGTGCTTCTTGGTATACCGGTACTACTTTGCATATTAGCACCTGCACCACATTTCTTGTTTCAGTTTCAGCCGCAAACCACAATGGCACAGAATGAAACTCTCAGCTTGAGAAGCTGTAGAATATAACAAAGATTATTCCCTCCACACAAACCATAGACAAAACATTCATATCACAGATAGCAAAAAAAAAAAAAAAAAAACCCAAAAAAAAAAAAAACCCTGAAATTTGAATCAGTGGTGGGAGATAACCCATTTATTAAAAAGGATTGCCTTTATGTTTACTTAAAAAGCCAAAAAACAACAGGAAATGACTACCTCAGGTATTACAGACTGGTATGCTACCACAGAGGCAGGCATGAATCAACTGTTTTTCATAACTTTAACGCTTGCTTTGAATCAGCTACACAGTCTAGTCTGTGTGTAGGTTGACTGAAAAGCTGTTAAGCTCCATAGTATGAGTTTATCTGGCGGCTGTGTGGATAAGTGGTCAGCTGAGGTGTGTAGCCCTGGCTGTGATTCACCCATGAAGAAGTAGTAGTAGTAGAAGTAGTACTGCTGCTTACGGTCATTAGGAGTGGACATAGGTGGTGGTTGTAGACAGTAAACACACATTCAGGCATAACGGTCACTTCAACTGTGACACACTGTGACTGTGTCGGTGATTAGACATGTTTGTGTGCACACAACTTTTCAGACATATTTCCACAGAAGTGACTGCCGAGCAATGCAGCGGTGTAATATTTTTAGGTATCATGCCAAGTATGAGACTTACTTATAAACACTTCATCTTTAAAGCATTTAATTTCTAACAAAATCAACTTCCTTTCTTTTGTAACGAACACCTTCTTGTTCATTGTCCACATGACTCATCTGATGATATAAAACCAAATCATCTTCACAACATAGGAAACAAGCAGGGACCAGAAATGAAACCAACTCACCAACAAAACAATATTCTCAGTCACAAGACGACATGCATACTGTATCTGGGAGAAAACATGAATGAAGTGAGCGTACATGTGTGGGTATCTTCAGGGTTGACATGAACAAACCACATCCGGTCAGCCAAGAGTGCGCCATGTGTCACTGGCTCCTGTGACACAATGGTATACACCCACTTCTTAAAGAGGAAATAATGACACCAGACAGGAAGTGAGTGACAAGACAAAAAAAAAAAAAAAAAAAAAAAAACCCAGGGGAAAAAGTCCCAACTAGTCATTCATAAAAACTTGTTGACGCTGAATCACAGACTGGACAGGTTGTTTTGTTGTTGTTTTTAAATCACTACACAGTCAGTTTTTAAAGAGGCATTTGCTGTGTAGTAGACTACCCAATATACCAGCGGTGGCCAACTCCAGGCCTCGAGGGCCGGTGTCCTGTAGGTTTCAGATGTGTCCTTGATCCAACACAGCTGATTCAAATGGCTAGATTAACTCCTCAACATGTCTTGAAGTTCTCTAGAGGCTTGGTAATGAACTAATCATGTGATTCAGGTGTGTTGACCCAGGGTGATATCTAAAACCTGCAGGACACCGGCCCTCGAGGCCTGGAGTTGCCCGCCTCTGCAATATACAATACATAGTATATGCAATGTACTATACAATATGCACAATAATGCTTGCTTGTGCATAGAAAAATCTGTCAAACACATGACAAGAGTGTCCACTCTTGTCATGCGGTCCATAGAAAGTAAATTAAGCAAATCCTTCCACAGTATGTTCAAGAGTGATATCTTGGCAACCAATGAGGCCAAAACATTGCTGTTGAACATGGTATCACTTGCAATGCCTTATTCAAGGCTATATGAATAAATATTAGAGACAAACAGTAGAGAAGCCAGAAAATGAGCGTGACATCGCGATCACACTATCATCTTGTATAACAGGTTATTACATCTTCACTGAGCCACTTTATGCTAAACTTTCTGATGAATTACAATAAAGACAATTACTAGTAAACCTGGAATCAATGTGACAGATGCTGCATCACCCTTCATCCACCTTGACACTAATCATATCCAAGCCATTATGACACGGTTGCATCACAGACAAGAAAAGAAACAACATGCAAAGCACCATCTTCTTTAATATCCACGTCTGAGAAATCTCTTGTGACAACTGTGCACAACCACATCAAACTACATCTATCTGTGACATCATGACGTGCCACTCTTCCAGATAAATTGTGACTCTGCAAGACTGCGTTCAGATGGTATCAAGTTTGAATGACAGCAAAAGGTCTAATATGCTCTCCTTGCATTCTATTTGTGTATCAGGAAGACCGGGTCATTAGCTGAGTGGAGGAGAAATGAAGCATGACAGACAGAGCAATGGAAACATCCTTTTCCTGTGCACCACAGATTGCTTTTAGATCAATGCATAATTCTTCCCATATTCCTCTCCCAAAGGGAATGAGTAAGACCCCAGGGAATTTAGCTCTATGTTCAGAATATAGCAGAAAGAACGGATTGGAGATTTGCCTTCTGATGTATGACTTAACCAAGCTTAAAAGAAATGCTCAAGCCTCAAGGGCTTTGAAGGGATTCCCAAGATTTACAAACAATATTGAAATCACTGTTTAAGTGACTGCATGGTAGGCTCCAGGTCTTGAGGTAGCAAAGCAGGCACAAAGCATGATGCTCCCTCCACCATGTTTCACAGTTATAAGGTTTTAGTGTGCAGTGATGAATTTCTTTTAGAGTGCATTCTTGTATCATGTGTCCACCACACGATGTCTGGGAAGTGTTGTGCGCTCATAGAAACATGCTTGAATACTTTTTCTGAGACTTTTGTGGTACCCTTACATCTTTCCATTAAGACTTTTACATTAGATTTTGCAGGATGACCATTCCTTAGGAGAAGGTCATCTGAGCAGAAAGTTGGTCTTACTCTGAGTTCATGAACACTCAGGTCTTTATAAGTGTTTTTAATCCTTGCTTTGGTTGGTGCATTGTTATTAATGAGACCTGTGAAAGTCATCACAGTTTTGCTTGCGCTAACCAGTGAGACTTTATGAGTAACCCGATTTTGAGTGGAAGTATGGGTTGTAGAGATGATCTAGCCAAAACCCTTCCAATTTCATCCCCTTAATCAACTGGTACCTTTTAAAAGAGGACACATTTTTATCCCAACTAAAACAAATATGTTCAATGAAAGGACAGGTGGTTCTCTTAGGTTAGTTTAGTCACGTTCACCATGTCTGAGAGTAATAGAACATTTACATTTGAATATTCATCTATGCAAGATGTAACTATATTATAACTCGCATACATGTAAAGATGCAACAAGCCTATGGGGTAACTATGCCAGGGGGAGAGTGGTTGTCTCATTATTACATGGTCTGTGGTACACACCCTAGTTTCTTGAGTCCACATAGCAAAATGTCCATGGGAAAGACACTGAAGCGCCCACCCCCATTCCACCAATTGGTTTTCAGCAGTATACAAATTGGTAGGTGCCCAACTGCCAGAGAACAATGAAAATACTTGTAATTATTAACATAATCATGCTTCAGCGGTGCAAGCCATCATATTGGGACAGTGGTGAATCACTGAGCATGTTTTCCACGAGAAGATAACAAAGTAGCAGAAGCAACAAAGTGTAGAGGGAGCAATGAATAAAGGAACAAATACGCGATGTAGATCTAACAATTAGTCTTGTAACGCTGTTGATCCTTGCAAAATACCAACTGTGTTAAGTAATATTAAGTATTAAGCAATAATTACTACAAATGAAACCAGCATAGTGAAGATTTTGAAACTCTGAATAGGTGTTCACCTTTTTAGCTTCCATCACAGTCGGTGTCTGTGAGGAGGCAGGTGACAGATTAGCGGGTGAGCTCGTCTGATGTGCAAGTGTGATGTTCCACAGAGCCTGATTCACTTCTCAGACACGAGACAAATAAGGAAGGACACAAGTTATGTACAGATATAAATACAAGCAGCGCCAGCACAGATCTCTGTGACTATACTGTCAGACTTCAGGGCTGAGAGCAAAAAAGAGGGAATGTTAAAGACTATTCAGGAGGGTCTGAGAAGCAGTCAGTTATGAGATGGCTGGAAAAGAGAGGAGAAAAGATGATGAATTAAAAAGGGAAACAGGTGCAGTAGAAAATAAATGGGAATGTTAAGTTCATGAGTTCACTTATGCTAAAAAGACTCAAAAAAAAAAAAAAAAAAGGGGGGGGGGAAGACAAAAACAAAAAACAGACTAATCAGTGATAGACAATGACATAAAAAGATAGAAAGAGATAAAAGGCAGAGATAAAATGCAAAATGTGATACAATGTGTGACTGTAGTGGGTGGACCAAACTGGGCCTGAAGTCCACAATAAGCCTCTGTTTTTGCCAAGTGTGTGCGCGCATGTTTGTATGTGTACGTGTGTGCCACCAAGGCCAGTCCCGTGCCCTGCACAAACACTGCCCTTGTGTTGCCCTTGCCCTGCCAGCTTGGCCTCGCAGACCAACAAACACATACTGAGCAGTAAAAAACACAGGCTGAAGGGGGGGGGGGGGGGGGCATCGTCGTCACACAGTGCTAGCCATATTTTGCTGTGTGGGATGTGCAGCCTCAGGCGGCTTACTCACACCTTCAGTAGCTTTCACACACGCACACGGCCACCGGGGTCATCAGCATATGTAAATAAACTGCTTTGTAAGAGATGCTTTAAATACAACACCGTAAATCCAGCTTTCATATGAGACATGCAAACAACATACCCAAACATAGCTGGTGCTAACCATACCTTTGTTGAAAAGCTAAAGATCTATGCAAACTCTGAACACGACCACATATGACTATTCAAAGCAAGCTCTGATACTAACGCAAAGGCAAAAGGAAGCCCTAGAGGGGAAATAAACCCCCATATACAGAGTTAGTCTTGCCCATCTAATTCTGTGAAAGAGGAAATGAAAAAAAATTAATCGCAAGCATATCTACACAAACTATTACACCTCTTGTCCCCTTCTCTTACAGAAAACTTTACACAGACAAAGTATACTCATGGAAAAGGTTTAGGTTCTCTTCCTTAAATACACACAGTGTCACTAAAACAGGAATCAAGTATATTTTGAATACTTTATAGCAAGCTACTTATTTCTTTTCTTTAAAAAAAACAATTTGCATAACAGAAGCCTGAAAGTCTGACTTTCTTTGGAATCACCATCCATTAAATCATAGACGACGTACACACCGACTGGAGGTGGCCCGGCTAATTCTTCCCATTTTGTGGTTAGCTGTTCTACAAGCTGCTCTGTGAGGGTGACATAAGGATTAGCCTTTGTTCGATTTGACACAACAGCTTCTGTTTTTGAAAAGAACAGAGAAAGCTTTCCTCAGAAACTCTGACAAAGAGGAAACAATGAACAGCTATGATATGAGGGAGTGAGCATGTTGGACACCCTATTTATATCACTTGGGGTCAATTTATTCCTACTGATTACAACACTTACCTTCCTTGAAAGCACAGCTTCTCACAGTTGCCACTGTAAATGAAATTCACATGGTCATGTCTCCACTTTATCCAAGAAGGGCTTGGATTTACTTTTAGATGCGTAGCCGTATACCCGAGATTTATTTATACATTGTTATGCTGCTATGCATCTTCTGGACTAGCTGTAGAAAATATAAGACAAGTGCTACCTCACACAGAGCGAAACGCTCCAAACTTAAGCATTAAGGTGTCGATGCTGTAATTGCCACCTGTGTTAATAAATGTGGCAAATAAACAGATAAAATAAACTAACCTCCCACTGCTTTTACAGCACCTGCATGTGGCTTTCTCTTATCTTACCCAGGATTCTTGTTTTGCGTCTCCCTCCACCACAGCCCCCTGGGAAGGCCATTTGCTTCAGCTCTATTTATGACAGGCCAAATGTACAATCGTCGGGTCACTTTGTCTCACAGAATTCAATGAAACAACAAATTTATCGACAAAACAACACAGCTTACTGCAGTTCAGGTGACTGTCAGAAGAACAATTGACTGCAACAAGATCCTTTCACAGAGAAAAGCCTGAAAATAGACTTGAAGAAAATCCCAGCCTGTCACATAGCCTCCACAGGACTGCAGCAACTGATTATTTTGTGAAAACAGTGGAAAGAAATGGACAAATATAACACTAAGCTGCTGTGAAATGTAGCAGGGATGGTACACACAAACAGACCTGAGTTTTCAGCACTCGTCTCCCAGCCATTTATCTCCCTCATAAACAAAGAGCCACACACTGGCAATGAATGAAACGCACACAAGCCTGGAAATGGAAGACATTTCTTGGCTCCAGCTATCATTTCACTGTAGAGGTGACTGGGTTGCTGGGAACACTTAGATCCGGTAAATGACACGCTGATGCCCGCCTCTTCAGTTTATGCATCCATCTGTCTGTCTGGGCGGCTCGACTCTACACTCGCTCATCTGCAACTGCATCCTTTTTGGCGTCTATTAATACAGAACTCAAGCTAATGCTACCAACAACAATCAATGCCAAGTGTGCAGTTATCCGTTATCTACAGACACACACACTCCTGTTGCGGTGACAGAAAACATCATGTAGCATGTGAGGGCACTGTCTGTCTTTACGCCCATCTATAATTAGATAAATACAGAAGTTCTCGTCCTATTGTCCAGATAAAAATCACACACACAAGTCTAATTATATGCAACCTCTGTAATACCACGGGGAGCAAGGTCAATGCCATAACGATAATGCCAAGCAAACACACTCCTAAGAATAAGCCCAAGGGCTGGGCTTCCTAGGATTGTGTGTTAGAGGGTTATAGCCACACTGATGTTAATATTTGAAGCAAGAATGAGAACACTTGAGGTCATTTCTGTGAAAAACAAAAAGGTCAGCACAGACTGACCCTCAACTGACTTCTGATGAAAAATGGAAACCCTCTAATACAGTCGTGTTAGTGGAAAGATATGGAGAAGGAACACAGCATGAGTAATTGGATTGAGCTATTTTTCCACATTTGAGTGGGAGTGAAGGATGAGGGGGAGGGGAGAAACAGAGTGCAGGTAGGAGGCAACCGTACCAATTACTGGTGATTACTGGCCACAGACACCAACAGTATGAAATGTGGTTATTAAGCAGACAGATGTCAAAACTGCACCTGTAAAACCCTAGTTATACAGTGCTGTGATTGAGAGGACAAGTTAACCCAGTGTTTACTCTGTCAGCATTTGCAGCTAGCACACATCATTGCACACCCGCAGATTTAGACTGTGTTTGTACCTGGGCTATGTTCATATCCATACATGTGTATGTACATGTGCGCTGCGAAAGGGGACGCAAGCAGGCTTCATGAAGTGAATTACTAATTAAAACTGTTTTTGAATTGCTCTTCTGCAAATGTTTCATTTACCACATACTTAGAGCAAAAAATCCCTGCGAAAAAGTCAGATGCTTCTCCAGGGAGTCCAACCCTGTGGATGAACCCCACCACCACTTGTACTACAGCTGGGAGCTGTGTTCAAGTGCAGCATCGGTGAGCCTGGTATAGAGGCACGTGAGCCACTTATTCTCCTGCTTAGAGTGGCCTGCCAGTTCACAGTGGATCTCCAGAGCAGAAGGATGTCTGACCCTGGAATAAGATCGTATCTGAAGAAGCAGCTGCACAATTTCCAGGGCCACTATAACAGTCAGGGAGCCAGGCAGTAGGGAGCAGACAAGATGGGAAGAGCCAAAATAAGACCAAGAGGACTTGAGAGGTTCACTAGTAAACTGATAGAATTGTTCTGACAGATTGAAATTAGATTAAACATGCTGAAACTATCTGCCAAAGCTACTTATCAGGCCGTTAACAAACCTAGGCAACTTTCCTGTGTGTGAGAAACACTCCATTTTATTCCCATTTGTCACCTGGACTAGCAAGCACCATCACAAATCTGCTGATTCTCAGTGGAGAACTTTTGAGAAGGCTCACTTTAAGACTAATTTCTGAGCAATTATTTTAGACTTTGTGAAAGAATTTTGTCAAACTGCTTCATCTCAGTCTACTTGTGAAAGGAAATGATGGCATGAGCGAGGACAGAAACAAAACAGTCAGGGCTGGACTGATAAAATTAAACCACTAATGCTGAGTGCACTGCATGTCAGCAACTGTTAATTTTACATACTGTTCATCAAATCATCATGTGTGTTCTTAAAAAAACAAACAAAAAAAACCCCAAAACAAAACAAAAAGGACTTACAGATCAGCTCACAGAGCTCACAGAGCCACCACTTCCTGCACTGGGCCAATATTACATAAACAGTCTCAAGCCTGGCTGAAGGTTGTACAGCAAGGAAATGACTGCCAAGGCCAGCGGCACCTTAAATGATTTTACAACATTAATTAAAGTCAAGTGAGATGCAAAGGGAGGGGGGAGGGGGGAGGAGGGGGGGTAGCACCACGCCTAGCTGCAACGACATGAAAATAAACAACGCACGACTTCGATTTTGTTCTACTGTCCAGACAAGATCCACAGTAATAAAGCCCAGAAAGGAGGATATAAAGGATCATAAACCAAAAGCAGTGAGTGTACCAAGATGGTGTAACACTGATCTCTGACATGGAAGTCAGGTATGCTGGCTGGCTTCCACACATTCCCCGCCTGTCAGGACGAGGCCTACTCGCCCAGATTCCAGCTAAGAGAGAGCTTTTCCTCCTCTTCCACATGCACACAGCAGCATCACAGGTAAAATAGGTCAAGTAATTACAAGATACAGCATGTTTACGCGCACATGTATTACCAGTTTCCTGAAGTCACTTATTTCCTGTGGCTCAGCTCCTGGCTGGGGGGATCTGGATAGCTTCTGGGACACTGCATCTGATAAAGAAAAAGAACAAAGTGTCAGGGTGAGGGGAAAGCATTCAATGTTGTTACTCATTTCTGTAGTTGTTTTTGTGGACCGAGAAAGTAAAAAAAAAAAAAAAAAAAAAAAAAATTTAAAAATGTTTAGGTGATGGTAGATAAACAGGAAATATAAAAAAGGGATTTAATACAGAAAAACAGAAACAGAACGAGACGGGTTCTGTAAGTGAGAAATTATACCATAAACAAGTCTGTCAACCTGGTGTTACCTCCATGGTCCAGCTGACCTGAAACTTGATATAAAACAGAAAAGGCTGAGCACTGAAACCAAAACTTCCTTACTGACCCTCTTAACTGTCCTTTTCTTACAATCTTTTCCTCTGCCGCCTCCATCTATGACAGGAATGTCAAACTCATTTAACACCCTGGTCCACATACAGCCTACTTTGAGCTGAAGTGCCAGACAGGTGAAACTCCCCATCAGTCAGTGTGAGAAGGTTATTTCACAGAGTAAATGTGTAGTTTAAGAAGGTTAATTTCAACAGTGTGTGTCAGTTTCTGTACGTGACAAAGAAAGATAGTGAAAAAAAATCTGTAAGCACGACTCTTTGGGCTAAAATTATAATAGATAAAAGTTCTGGCATATCATTCCCTTTTTTTTTTTTTTTTTTTTTTTTTTACTGCCAATCCACTGCACAAACTGATTTTTCTATATCAGTGAAAAACATTTCTGTCATTTAACTGTTTCTATAAATAGCCATGAGGAGGAATTTATAACTGGGAAAAGCTGTAAAACTTATGAAAACACATTTGTGGGCTGGGTTGGAGTCTTTTCTGGGCTGATTCTGGTCCCTAGTCCTCATGTTTGACACCCCTGTTCTATGACGACTGATCACACCTCATGCTCCCAGGTCCTGGAGGAGACAGTTTGACCGACAAGGCACACTGCCTGTCAAGAACAGTCATCCAGCAGGCATTTGTAACTTCTGGAGCAACAAGCACATGTGTCATCTTTTGAACACTATGACTGAAAAACAGCAGTGGATGACTCACCTCATTCTAAATATGTTTTATCAGTTTAAACAGGGGAAATTATTGTGAGGGCAAGGATGAGGTTTGATGTTTAAACAAAATATCGGTCAATATGATAAGATACATTTTATTTATCCCAAAAGACGGGAAATTACCAGCGTCAGTAAGCATAAGCCTTCAAGATGTAATCCTGAGTGTTACAAAATAAAAAATAAATTCAGTAAAATAAAATAAATAAAAAGCAGACTTATTAATTCTTTCCCCACTTTTCATGGCAAAATATAGAAAACTCTGTGGCACCTCAAAACCTTCAAACAAGTCTTGCTGACCTGACCTCTGTTTGCACTGTATATAACACCCAAAGCAGTGATATGGGTGGGTCTCTGTATCTGTACACTGTCTACAGTTCAAAGAGCTGTAACTATGGAAGCCAAGATGTGAACCAGGCAATATGGCAAACAAATATACAGCATCTTAAAAAAACCCAAAAAAAACAACCCACACTGATGACACGCAATGCACACAATGACTGAAGCTGGTAAACTTCCGTTTTTTCCCCCTGTGGTTAAGACACTCTCTTGTTTACTAGGAGAAGAACAACTGCAGTGAGCATGTGTGAGACTCGGACGTTTCAAGTAAGAATGAGTATACTTATGAAAGTGCAGAGAATAAATTCATAGAAAGAGGTAAGGCTTGGCTTTTCACCACAAAATGTGATAAAAATGTTGTGTGTATACTCGTCGCACACAGATACAGGAGAAAGGCACGTGGGGTGACCAGTTCCAGGAAGTGTGCTGTTTAACAGTGATAAAATCTCAGGCCAGAGATGGTCAATGTTTAACTCTTTGACTGGATTTGACTCAAAGTATCACATGATTCACAGCAAGAGTGTGTTTGAGATTTTAGGAGAAAGTTCCAAACCAGCACAGAGGGTTCACTATGGAGTAAGGGATGACGTTTATGCTGAAGGGCAAACCCCAAATTTAGCCCTTTCATTGTTCTGCGCTAAACAACTTCACTGTAATGCCAGTGGCTGCCAGTTTGTTTTTGGGACAGAGTCGAAAATAATGTGTTTAATCGCAGACTCCAGAGATATCATTCAGCACAGATCTCTGGTTGAATGTCACAGATGATGCTTAAGTTTGGACTCATTAACTCACCAGCACTCGTGTGATTTTCCAGGAACTAGAAAATTCAGACAAATAATGTCGCGTTTAATCTGTAACACGCATTCAGGCATTTTCTTCTCTCAAATGACAAAAGGGACAAACGACTCAAATGACTAAAAAGCTTATATCATTTTGACATTCTGCCATCCTCTTGCACACGTAAACAAGACCACTTTAAAACAACTGCAGTGAGAACACTAAGATTACAACTACAGCTGACAAATAACTACTAACTAAATAATAACCAAGCAACTATTCTGACACAAACAGATTTTGCACCAGATTTTGCCCCTTAAACATCCATTTTAACTGAGTAAAGGAGACTATACTAGCCTCGTCAAATCACTGATTTCATGAGAACTGATATTTGAGCATCAAATCTATAACATTAATGGCGTTTGTTTTTCCCTCTGGTGTTGAAGGCAACAAAGGCGCTGTAAGCCCTGCACACAGTGCAGAGCCTGATGGAGGAGTGCTGAAAGCTGTAAAGGGATTCATCGGATTTATAACAAGACAAAAACGAGGGTATGACCGTGAAATGGAATGCAGAACAATGATCGTTTTATTCTGTTTAACGCTGGAAGAGAAAACTAAAAATATGACTAAATTACAAGCACAGAAGTAAGACACCCATCATCAAATTCTTGCTGTTGTGGAATTGCACATGAAGCAATGGAGCGTAAACAGAGCCATGTCTGAAAATGATCAGAAGAGAAGGCAGAACACTCAGGATTAATAAAATAACAAATTTCAAGTCAATTAATAATAAAAATTCCAGACTGGCAATTTTGATTGAAATGGCCTCTTTACTAGAAGCTACAAGTTTCCAGCTACATTATCAGGGTACTAACTAGTCATGTAAGGAAGACTTCATTTGTTTAAGCAAATAAGTACCTGAGCTTCAAGTTATTTTTGTAAGATGACTGCACTGGGAAAACAATTCCCAGTAGTGAGTGACGTTAACCTCAAGTGTAATGTGTACATCTTGCGCAAAAGGGATTAGGCTATGGTATACACAGATTCCTAACGCAGGATTTTCACATCTTCGGAGACTCCCTGCAGAATGATAAGAGTGACAGAAACACCACAGTGGGAGTCTGACTCTTAGTTTCTTACTCCTCGTATAACCACACACCCTTCCTCTCCTCCACCCATCCTCTGGTACGGGAATGCGAGGAATGCGGAGTCTTAAAACGGCCGGGGGGCTTCATCACCAGCAGAGTTTCTCACAGTCCTCGGTAAGGAGCATCTTATCTGCCCAGATGTACTCTGACCACATTGATTACACTGAAGTTATTTGAGAGCCAGGATAGCTGCTATCCTGTTGCTATTCTCCTTAGTATCCTCCTTGCAACCTCCAGTCCACAGAGACCAGCAAAAGCTCAGATTTTAATCAGGTGTTTTACTTTATTATGCAACCCTCAAGGCACCCTCCTACCCAACAAATGTCCTAGAGGGCACTTCCTGTCTGACTATACAACTGTGTTTTTATTGTGCCTTGCATTGACTTAACCCCAGGGCCAACACATAAACATAGTGCATGATGTATGATGTCAGCGGACTGCTAAAAACAAATGTTCACTGTTAACGACAACTACAAACTGCTGCTTTGAGATACGGGCCGAAATGGTGCCAGGTAAAGAGCAACAGCTAAAACATGCAGAAGGAATGCACTAGTATGCACATTTTTAGCACTCCCCAAACCAAGTGTGGTCTGAAGGGGCCTTACATTTGACCATGCGTCATCACTGCCTCACCGTAAACAATAGACCACTGTCTGTCGCCTTCTAAAAACAATACACACCCACTCATTAGCACAGAGGGATGTTTATAACCCTCAATCACCGATAAATATGGGAGACTCACACACAGGCTGATTTTTTACAGTCAAAGTTGGGTTTTTTGTTGTTGTTTTTTTAAAGTGTTTGATAAAATCCCATTCAGTCGATGTCTTAGCGTTTACCCACACCTTCCCCCTTTTTAGCTGCTTGCTTCAATCTCTATTTATAGTGGCTGTTTGTGAGGCTGCCCTCAGGTGGGTGGTGTGAAAGAGTATCTGTGCATTGACTCTCAAAAAGTTTCTCTTGTAAATCAGTTACCTTCTGTCAGGGCTGACAGAGCAAAGGTCCCTTCCCTGCAGCTCACACACTGGCACAAGCCAAAACAAAACAGATACTCTGTGACCTCTGACTGAGATCACTTAGCTCACTGGAGAAAAAGGAGAACAGAAGCAAGAAACAGACCTCAAGAGATAGACGACCAAAAGTCTTGACATAGTCTGGAATTTAAGGATGTAGGGACAACATGAAGACAGCAGGAAGTTGGAAGACATCCCTTTGCAATAAAAGGCAGTTAAGACCGATGTGATTGTTTTACAGATACAAGTTACATATTACATATTAAAGAGACGATAAACAGCAACTTATTCAAGCTGCCGTTCTAATCATTACAACTCTTACCAGTTTTCAGCATTTGCATGGATGTGTGGGTGAGGGAACATTGGTAACATGTGAATGCGCCACATGCATGCATATGCAGATATGTGTGCACACACACAGAGCCTTGCGAAAAACAAATGCCATCATCTGTGCACGTGTCATCAGCTTTGGCAGACATGAACCAGCGCTGTGAGAAAGTGTTGCTATAGAGACATCAGGCTAAGGTTTTGACCTCAGAGGTTACAGAATGGAGGCTGTCAATGTGAAATAAATCTGAATACTAGTAAAAAAATAAATAAATAATAATAATAATAATAATAATAATTTTATTTGTGCTTATTAGGCAGAAGGTTTATTTTTTAGTTAAGCCTAAGCCGATCCCAGGCCCGTCCTGGGCAATATAACAATTTAAATACTGGGTAAACAACCACTAGAAACCTGTCAGTGTCTTCCAGTTAGTGAAATGTTAGCTTTCTAGGTTGTAGTGACATTCTAACAAAAACAACAAGACAAAACACACAGACGGACAATCTAAACCTCCAACTTCTTCTATGAAACATACTGAAATAACAATCCTCAGTCTGATATCACAAATTCAATTTGTCATCAGTGTCTCAGCTATTTATATGTAGTGTAGTAATGTCATAACAGATAATATAATTTTCTGCATAGATGCTCCCCTTACTGGATGTGCTATGTGGGCAGACAGTAAGAAAATAAGCAGAGTTAATTCCTGTGTTTGAAATGAACTGCCGTGTTTGAATGATCTACCACTACAGTGTTCACCTGAAAAAAAAAAATTAACTGAATCATAGCTTAGACATTGCCATGTTTTCATATGGACAGTGTGTAGCTAGGAATGCGCTCCAGAGCTTATCTCAGATTAGCTTTTCACATCCACTCAACATCAAACGTTTTCTTTACAGGGATGTTGGACGAGTGAGCACTTCATGGAAAACTCTTGTTATAAAAACATGTTACATCAAAAGTGATCATTTTATACCCAGCTTTAATCTTTTGAGACTGTCTTTATATACATAACTTGCCTAAATGCAATCAGGTGACAGGTTTATGCTCCTGTATGCATGCATGCACGCAGGAGCAGATAAGCAATGGTGCACAACACACTTATCTCATACTTGATGACCTGTAATGCAGATCAACTGAATTCTACTCTTTGTCTTGACATCAAATTGGCTTACGGACCGCTTTTCAACACCTGACTAACAACTTTAAATGCAAGAAAACACCAGATTTAAACTCCTGTTTCCTCAAAGCTTTTTACATCTGTGGCTTTCTGACAAGTGAGCATCTAAATTAGATTCTAAACATAAAATTTCAAGTCAAAGACTTCCTTCGCTCAGCTGACACAATGTAAACATGTTGGCTTAGAACAAGATTTATTGATGATTCAAAGAATTATGTCAAACCTGAGCTGATTTATGGCACTTGACCATTAGATTTAACAAGGGTAAATATGTCTCTATCCACCCCAACTATGACCCTGAATTGGATAAGTGGAAGAAACTGGATGGATGTGTCTAACCACATATGTCAGTGACCACATCTGGCTTGGGTACAGACAGATTTCTCTCTCATATTTCAATCTGCTCATTTCTTCCCCCTCTAACCCTCTCCTGCTGTCTTCCTTGCATTCCTTGGCAGGTCCTGGCCTGCTGTGCAGCAGAGTGGAGAATTCCAACAGGCCACTCTCACCTCACAGTCAGTCACATTTCTAGCTGTGGCAGTTTCTTTTCTATGTATAGTTTTATAATGAGCGGTTGGGACCAGCTAGCGGAATTGAACATTTTCATTGACCATAATGGCTTAAATAGGGCTTATCTAATGCAAGTGTGATCCTGAAAGCTAGCAGACAAACTGGCGTGCCACACCAAACACACCTACTCACACACAAATGAAAGAAGACTACTTTTACTGGCCATCTTACACGCTGCTCTTTGAGAGGATGTTATGCAAGCCATTACTTTAAAAGTATAGCAGCAGGAAGTGTCAAAGAGATTGTGGTGGTGGGTGTGCGTGTGTGTGTGTGTGAGAGAGAGATAGAGATAATGGGGGATGACAAAAAAATGACAAAAAAAACCAACCCAAAAACTGCAAACCACAACTATGTGCTCCATTTGAAGAAACCACCAATAGAACAATTCTGGTTTCAAAAGCAGGACACATGCGCACACACACACTTCTTATGAGCATACTGTGCTATCAAACAACATATTATTCTCTTTAACATGTTCCATTTAAAGAGCATCCTCTGGAACCTTGCTCAACAGCTAAAATGGGGGTATTTAGACAGTTGAAGAAAGGAAAGTCTGAATATTTTCTATTGTTTTTGGAATCACAATATTTACAGTCTAGTACAAATTGGCAAACTAAAAGGTAAAAAACAAAAATACCAAAAAAAGGCAAGGTATCTTAAAGTGGTGATAGTCCCTCATATTGTTTTGTTGATAATGAAGCGCAGCATCTGCAAAGTCAAAAATGATGTCATATCTTGTAGAGGTGTTCAATAATTTGAGAAACAGTAACAGTAAAGTTCACAAATGGGTCATCCTTTCATCCTCAAACCAGTCAGTGAACCCTTGTACTCTGTTGAATGGGGCTCCGTGATCCTGGTCGTCAGTTTTGCTCAAGGATAACAATGATTACTCATAACTGTGCATTAATTTGGGCCACACTTGTCACCTTCCAGAGAGGGACTATACTGGGAACAAACAAACAAAAACAAAAAAAGTATGATGCATTTCAAATTGAACTATGACTTGGGAGATTTCTCACACTGCTCACACAGTGGATGTGAACATCCTGATAGCTGAAAGTCAGCATGTTCACCTCAGAGTCATTGTTTTGCTTGAAATCCAAGTTGGTGGAGTAAAGCCAAAGCAATGAAAAACACCACTGTCTAAATACTAAGACTGCACTGTGTCCTCAGTTCCACCATGCTGCTATATGCCAATAAAACCTTGATGTTATGGTGTGTGCACCAATCCAAGTCTTGGAGTGCCACTGATCACTATGAAGAAGCTATGACAAAAAGATTTGAAAACAAAACCAATCTGCTTTTATGTAAAGTAACTGACTATATTAGTCACATTCTTCCCTTAAACTGGGCCTTAGCTACACCACACCATTTGACACTGGGACCTCTCATACACTCTTCCTTTCATTTGTAGTCCACCTGGCTTTGTCTCCACTTTAGCTGTACACATTAGTATTCATCATTTATTAACCAGCTAGCTAAATCCTCACAGAAAACAGCCTCGGTGTACAATAGTGGTTATTCTTGTAAGTAAAACGATGTGTGACACAGGCGCCACCACAGTTGTAAAAACTTTTTCTTTTTGTGAAAACACTTGCTTAGAATTCTGCCTTCATTTGTGCCCCCGTTTCTCAGGGGCCTGCTTTGGGACCAAATCTGGCTTGGAATAAATAGCTGCATTGTTGGCTCATGTCTTTGGAGTGACGTCAGTTAGCCTTATCAGTGTTCTCCAACTTTACCTCAGAGGGAACCTGACAGCAGACCTTGCTCAACACACGGTAGGCAGGAGCATTGCCCATTTTAAATAATATCAAAATGCATGAACTGGGCATCAATATTTCCCAAAGTGCTACAGAAGCAGCAAATACTGCTCAGCTCCCCTGGGAAATTATTTTTCCCCTTTTATAAAATGTTGTGTAGGTCCAAGATTTACTGCCTGCAAAGATTTAGATCTTCAGCTGCGAGTTATACACTGCAGGTGTAACTGTGTGCGATACATAAAATAGGACTTAGTAAGGCAGCATTTGCAATGCTTTTGCTTGCTATGAATATTGTGTTTACATTTTTGGGGGACTCAAACATGGACACTGCTACTTAAATTTCTAGATAATCTGAAAAACCAAGTCCTTTGCTTACAATGGCCAAAAGAACAAAGTGACTTGTGGCCGTGGCTGCATGCCTGCTAGCAAAGCTGCGTGTTTGTATCATCTGTTGTGCTGCCTGCAATATATCACCACTGAGCTGCTGATTAACTAGATGCACATAAATTAAACTCACAATAAAAATTTAAGACTGAGCTAAAGGATATGTAATGACTTTACTAACACTAAGGTGCACACACACACACACAAACACAGATCTCAGGTTAGTTGGAAAGAAGGCCATTGGTTTACTAGAAATGCCAAAACCTGAATGAAAAAAGGTCTAAGGAAGTAGCCCAACCGTTGAGTCGTGCATTACATGATCAGTAGGTTTGGCTGCAATTTCCTGCACCCTTTGGAAACACCACGATTTCTGCACTGATTTCTTAAAAAAAAAGAAAGTGATTTTTATTTTTTTTAAGTAGTTAGCTCTTGGGGAAATCAGTACAGGGTGGAAAAAGTAAGGCACATCTTTAATTCAGTAACTCACAGAATTTTCTATAACAGCAATAACTCCCATCCGACAACACCATGTCGGATGGGAGTTAATATTTCTGGAACGTCTTTGTTGAACAGCATTTTCTAGTCACAAAACACCATGTCAGTTGTGTTAAGGTCAGGTCTGCCTTGGCCATCCCAAAGCACTGCTGCCCAAACTATAATGCAGCCTCTACCATGCTTTACAGTTGGGATAATGTTACACTGTAGATATACAAGACTTAAAACAACAACAAAAAAAACTCCAAATGTAACATTGTACAGTCTATCCAAAAGGTCACTGAAAGTCAGTCCACAGAAAAGAGTGTTCTCTTGAAGAGTTTCTTCAAGAGTGTTCATCGTATTGCGGACTGACAAGCACAAAGCTCTTTAAAAATCCTTTTGTATATCACACATCTCTATTAAGATTCGTTTAAGGTCCCGTGAAGGTGATCAAAGTCTGGTTCACTCCAACCAAACTTTAAGATCAGACCCATATTTTGTAAGGCTTTATTTACAGGGACTGACACTTCTAATCTTCTGTCTTTAACACAAACACTTGACTCTAAGTAGCAACACTCCAGGGGATTACTTATGTTTCCCAGTGTGTACTATAAGTGATAGAGAACACAGCCGTTTGTGTTTGTTAATTTAGTCTGATTGCGATTGTCGCCAATTGTGACTTTTATCAAGACTGATTACATTTTATTATAAATGAATCCAGTGAGTTTGTGCATCTTTCAGGTAGACATCATGCACGGTCTCTTACAACCTCTAAGGCACATCTGACTAGTTGGAACAGACATTATGTTGGGTGGACAGTCAAACAAGACTTAAAAAAACCAAAACAAAACACAAAAACCCCACAGGTGTCAGATTACCATTTAGACCAGGGGTGGGGCCTCAAGGGTCGGTGTCCTGCAGGTTTTAGATATCACCCTGGGTCAACACACCTGAATCAAATGATTAGTTCATTACCAGGCCTGTGGAGAACTTCAACACTTGTTGAAGAGGTAATTTAGCCATTTAAATCAGCTGTGTTGGATCAAGGACACATCTAAAACCTGCAGGACACCCGCCCTTAAAGCCCGGAGTTACCCACCCCTGATTCAGACTGACGTAGCAGCTGTACCCCCACTCAAGTTTACCAAATTATTGAGGTTTTTTTTTTTTGTAAGATTCTTAATGAAATAAAAACAAAAAGGTCATCATGCTTATTGCAGAAAAGCTGACTGTGCGAATTGCTCCCTTAAGTTTCACATCCTCTCTGCTGTCGGTCCATTTCTCAACAATGAAATACACACAGCTGACAGTTGCACAGAGACTACAGATCCGTTAAAGGTGCGGGCAGGTTTCCGACTTTAAAACTAACAACACGATGAGCGAGCGTCAAAGTCCCCCTCAGCTGAGGAGTAATCACTCCGGAATGCTTCGTCCCTTTCTCGTATGGAGAGAGCTCATGATAAAGGGAATGTGTTACTTGTTTTGCTTAGAGGATGAAATCCACTACCCCTCAAACAACATCTAAACGGTTAACACGCCGACAAGGTTTTCTGTGAACATCAGAATAACATTTCAACTTAAAACTATGGTTGTTTTTCCGCCGCCCACCACACCGGGTAGGCTGATTAGTTAGCTTTAAGTGGGGGTTAAAAAAATCGATAACCTCTTCATCGGGGATAATTAAAATATGACAGACTAGACTGCTAAACGAGACTGCTACGATTAGCTGAAGTTGTGGCCGTTCTCCGCAGCAGGGCTGGAATTTTAATGCCTAATATAAACAGCAATAAATGCAACATTAGACGAATTGATGAACTGAGTTTGGCGTGATGACGTCCTCACTCCCCGAGCGAAAAGCCCACAGCTAAAAAGAAGTGATTTTTTTTATATAAGTGGGACTTACCTTTATTAATTTTCTCCTGGGAGGTCGTTAAAAACGCAGAGGACACGCCAGAAGAGCTGAAAGTTAAAAGTGCTGCTTTATCTTCACGACGGAGTGGGCCAGGCTACTTTCACGCACAGCGAGTCCGCGTATCTGACAACACCGCTCGACAACCTCTCCACGAATAGCACGGATCCCGCAGGTGGACAGGAGATCTGTGTGCTTCCTGTTTGTTTCAGAAGGTGAACAGCCACCACCAACACCACCTCCGTTGCTGCATTTCCCTCCGCCACCGGCTCTATTAAGCCCGAGCAGTAAAACAAGAACAGGACATCCGGTAAATGTTCAAGAATAAAAATCGTACCGTTCATGAATTCGCGGTGAAATACAAATTTAAGCCATACAAATAAGACATGACGTTGTCATATGGAAGGTAAATGTCTTCAGATAACTTTTTGTTTGTTTGTTTGTTTGTTTTAGATGTGATAAGCTATTATTTGGAGTGGGAATTGCAGTTTAGTTTAAAATATAATAAAGAGACAGAAAACGAACTCATATTGACACCCAACGCCTCCCTGAGAGCATTCAGTGCAGCAGCACCCACTGATACGTAAATGAACACAGTGTGCGTCTGATCTAAAGTAACACAAAACTGCTCTTATCTTGATTTACTTGAAACACACAGTCTTGCATTTGAATACAAATTCTTGCAACATAAAGATTATGTATGTTGATGTTGTAGACTGCATCTTTTCACAAACATCCTGTTGTATGCAATAAATGAGCGTTGCTCATAACGAGGACCACCACGTGTAACCTGGTGATTGCCTGTTGCCCTCCTTATGGGGGCTATGAAATCCAAATCATGTTTGAATGTGGGATTTACAGTAAATTCATCCCGATGATGCAGATTAGGCCTACAGGGTCACTGCAGCAGCTGGCCAGTCTCAACTATTTCACATGTAGAACAAAACACAAATATTCAGTAGGTCATCAGATGAGTTTTGTGGGTTCGCTCTTTTAAAAATTGTTGCTTGTACAGTATTTTCTTTGTTTGTGGCAAAATATGGGTACAAAATTCTGCATTCAGTGCTGTTGTTTTTTTTTTGTTTGTTTGTTTTTTAAATATAATTAAAAAACAAGCACATGTGGCGCACGGCGAGGCTTTTATTTTGAAGGCGACAACTTGGTGATTTGCTCTGAGGCTTGTGTGATGCAGCTCTCCGGATGAGCTGTGAAGGATACCGGGCTTTTCACCAACAGCCGCTCACAGCATGTACAAAACGCCGAAGTAATGTCACAACATTTCTTAACATCCTTGTTGAGAAATAGCTTGCCAGAGTGAGTGCAGCCTATTAGGCAAGCTCCGCATTCAAATTGCTCATACCACAACGGATTATGGACAGGATCCATGCGACTCTTTAGTCGCCATTTATTTTTATGTAGCCCCCAAATCATTCACTTAGGCCATGAAGCGTCATTAAACAGTGTCCCTTTTCATCGCTATAATCTTCACAAAACCAGCACAACTCTACAGTGCCAGTAAAATATTGAACTTTGCTGCCATCTGGCGAACAAATCTATCATTATCTATGGTTAATGCGTCAACCAATAAACCAAACTGTGGGCCAGATTGTAACTAAACGTTAAATAAAGAGCTTGTTTTACCCGAGACAGCTTGTGACCTTACTAACGCTGATAGACCACTGAATCAAACTGTGTTATAGCTAACTTAGAAATCACACATAAGCTATGCATGATTTAAGTTATGCATTTAACAAAAGTTCAACCTGAATTATTTTATATTCTCATTGACTAGTAAACCCAAATAAAAACAAACAAACAAACAAAATAATACATACGTATATACATAGATACATTTTCAAAGATATCATGTGAGGCATATTTTGAATTCCTAAAGAGGGATGCCAGAAAGAAAAATGAGTGCCATTGATCCAGAGGTCTGTCAATATAAAAGTTTGTTATTTTGAGAAACACAAATGAAAAAGATGTTTTAAAAAACCTCTTTTCTTATAAATATGAAGGCACAGCTGCTCTGTATTGTAGGTCCAGGTGTAGACGACAAACCTGCTGCCAAAGAAGTTGACTGCTGAGTATCTCACACTTACGTCGTTTTGGAGATTACCTTTCATATTTTGCCATATTTTAAAAGAACAAATTTATAAAAATAATTATCTCTTCCAAATAATCATTCCAAATGTCTCTGTTTTGGTCAGGTCACCCAGCAAGCTTGTGATTGTATGATTATAGAAAATGCATTTGTTCAATATGTAGATTTTAAGTATTGTTGTTGTTTGTTCGTTTTAAACATCAGCACTACTAAAGGTGCATTGTGAAGATTTTTGTGCCTCACCTAAACCCATTTTAAACCTGCTTTTTGGTCATGTGCATCCTGTAAATTATTTTATACTGGATATGTTGTGAGTTGAAATGTTAGTCAAAGGATGATTTTAAAAACCAATAAGAGGAACTGGGTGGAGGCAAAGGCAATGATTAAATGGTTGAAGCTAAAGAAGGAAGTGCAGAGTTTAGGGAAGAGTAGACCGGAAGCGTACAGCTGAAGTGTTGAAGGAAACTGCCAAGAAGGTGTTTGTGTGTCCTCTGGACAGAGGAAGAAAGACAAGGAGGCAGGAAAGTATTCAAAGGAAGAGGTTAGCAAGAAAAAGTGGGTTAGTCTGGGAGATAAAGAGGGCATGAGGTTAGGTGTACAGCAAGATGGCAAGAATTTTAATGATAGCATGTGAGGCTGGATAGTAAGGAAGGAGAAAAGGACTTGTATCAAAAACTAAGCAGAGAGATCGAGCTGGAAAGGATGTGCAGCAGGTTAGAGTCATATAGGGTGGAGATGGAAATGTAGTAGCAAGTGAAAAGAGGATGTGTGAGAGTGTAGATGGAAGGACTACAGCATTTTTGATAAACTGATGAATGAAGAAAATGAGAGAAACAATATATGGATGGAGAAAAGTTATTAAATGAGGAAGTGCTGAGAGCTGAAACACAGTTGGTCCTGATGACATACCTGTGGAGGAGTGGAGATGTCTGGGAGAGAGGGCAGTGGACTTTTTAACCAGATTGTTTAGAACAATCTTGGTGAGTGAGAGGATGCCTGAAGAATGGAGATGAAGTGTACTGTTACTGATTTTCGAAGAACAAGGTTTATGTGCTGAGCTGTAATAACTACAGACGGATAAAGCTGATGGGCCATACAACGAAGATATGAGAAAGAGTTGTTGAAGCTAAGTCAGCAGAGGTGACTTCAAACAGTATGGCTTCAAAGCGCTACAGATGTGATGTCTGCTTTGAGAATGCTGATAGAGTATAGAGAAGATCAGGAGTTGCACTTGTGTCTTTTGGATCTAGAGAAAGCACATGATAGGGTGCCAAGAGAGGACCTCTGGTAGTGCAGGAGGGCATGTATGAAGATAGTGGTGAGTTATGTCAGGAATCTGCTCTGAGCTGCTTCTCGTTTGCAGTGGTGATGGAGGGTTGAATAGATGAGTTAAGGCGGGCGTCTCCATGATGTTTCCAGACGACATTGTGGACGTAGCGTTTTCCAGATGAAATGAATCAACTTTTTGGGATTTCCTTACCTGGATGTTTGAGCATGCATCAACACAACCATATAAGGTCATTTTCTTTTTTGGTTACTGATAGCACTATTATTACATTTATATCTTCTATTACTTTATAAAACTTAGAGGATTTTTTTTGTTTTTCTCGATTTACACTTTACACTTTATCTCTTCGGTTAATCTGAAAGGATGCAGTGAGTTATTTTTTTATACTGATAGTGGAGGACATTTTCTCCTCAACTCTCCAACTATCACAGGGATTAGTAAAACAAATGAAATCAATTTAGCATAAAAAACATCCTTGCTAAAGGGTTGAATTTTGCTGTCACACCGAGACAAATCCCGCTAGTGGAACTGATCACAGCCACAGAAACAGCAATTCAAAACAACAATATTGCAGAAGTGGAAGCAGAGCAACTACGGACGAAAGTTTCGGCCTGTCTCAGCAATGCAAAGCCCCCAGCATCCAACATCACCAGAGGAAGGCACTCACATCATTTAGTAATGACAACAACATTATCATCCTTCCGGCAGACAAGGGTAGGTGCACAGTTTTGCTAAACTAGAAAGACTATCATGAGAAAATTTTGTCACTGCTCAGTGATGAAAATACTTATGAGCCCCTGAAACAAGACCCAGGAAGTGGTTACAGGAAGAGGGTGATAGATTGTCTGAAGCATTTAGAACAAGACAAGGCTATTGACCGGACCTCATACCGCAGGCTATACCCAGGGGAATCTACACCAAGTCTGTATGGTTTACCGAAGATACATAAACAGGGTGCACCTTTAAAACTGATTGTCTGTATGATCAACTCGGTCACCTATAACATCTCCAAGTTTCTGGCTTCAATCCTCAACCCGCTGGTGGGCAGCTCTAAACACCACATCCAGAACACCCTGGATTTTGTTGAGAAGGTGAGAGATGTCATTATGGAGGCAGATGAAACCATGGTCTCGTACGACGTTACATCTCTCTTCACTTGCATCCCAGTCACAGAAGCGTTGGAGTGCATAAGAGATTACAGGATGACCCCAACCTCAGCAACAGGACCACTCTCAGCATCGACCAAGTGTGTTTGCTTTTGGAACTGTGTCTTCATTCCACTTACTTCACATACAAGGGTCAGTTCTACAGGCAGAAACATGGGTGTGCCATGGGCTCCCCAGTTTCACCCATCGTGGCCAATTTGTACATGGAAGAAGTGGAAAAGAGGGCTTTGCTATCCTACCCTGGAACACCACCAAGCCATTGGTTCAGATATGTGAATGACACCTGGGTGAAAATCAAATCTCAGGATGTACTACATTTCACGGATCACAGTAACTTGGACCAACACATCAAATTCACAATGGAGGATATGAAAAGTGGCAGGTTAGCCTTCTTAGACTGTGAGATTTCCATCAGTAATGGGGGACATCTAAAAGCTGATGTGTACCGTAAACCTACGCATACGGATCAGTATTTAAGGTTTGACTCTCATCATCCACTGGAGCATAAACTGGGTGTCATCAGGACGCTACAACACGGAGTGAACACCCTCCCCACTGACACAGTGGCCAGGGAGGCAGAAGAACAGCACATCAAGAAGGCCCTGAGTAAATGTGGTTATCCCAGCTGGACTTTTGTCAAAGCGCCTAAAGAAAGCTCCAGCTGATCCAGGAGAGAAGGACAACCGCTGCCTAAGCAGAAACCTGTAGTGATCCCATATGTGTCAGGAGTATCGGAGCAGTTGAGACGCATTTTTTCTAAACACCGGGTCTCTGTGGCTTTTAAACCCCAAAACACGCCGCGCCAAAAATTGGTCCACCCCAAGGATCGGGTCCCCCGACACAAACAGAGTAACATAGTGTACGCTGTTAAATGTCAGGAGGATTGCCAGGATTTATATATCGGGGAAACCAAACAACCCCAAACAACACAGAAGAGCTACCTCGTCAGGCCAGGACTCTGCAATCTATTTACACCTACAGGCCAGTGGACACTCTTTCAAGGATGAGGATGTACACATCCTGGACAGGGAGAAACGCTGGTTTGAGCGCGGAGTCAAGGAGGCCATTTACATGAAAAGGGAAAGACCATCTCTGAATCGAGGAGGGGGCCTAAGGGTACATCTTTCGCCATCTTACAATGCTGTGATTGCAGCCATTCCCCAACTCTCTGTGAATGGTACTCATGGCCATTGATCAGTGGTCTTTGATCAGTGGGCTTTGATCAGTGGGTTTTGGTCAGTGGCTGTTGATCAATGGTCATGAGAATTTGCATAATTATGATTAAGGAACTGACCTCCCAGCCCATTGTTCCTTCAGTGGGCTGGTTTCAGTCATTATGCAAATGTACTGTTTATAAGATTTGGGGAAACCTGCAGTCAGCTGAGACTGAAGAAGTCACTTGGATGAGTGATGAAACGTTTTTTTCCACAAAAACGCTCCGTCCAGATGAACAGAATCAACTTTTGGACATAATCCCTTAACTGATTTCAAAAATCAGTTTGGCGTGAAAATGTAAAAAACCAACAAACTTGACACACACACACACACACACACAGAGAGAGAGAGAGAGAGAGAGAGAGAGAGAGAGAGAGAGAGAGAGAGAGAGAGAGAGAGCGTCTGCTATGGTGCGTTTCTTTGTAATGGCGTTATTGAGCCACAAGGGAGCAGCAAAGAACCACACAGCAAACTTGACCTGAACCATGACAGTTACCAAGAAGAGCCAAAACGAAAAAAATAAAATAAAAATAAAACTAGTAAGGGTTTATCAGAATCAGTGAAAGCTGACGATATTCATTGTCACCACATGATGATCGGACCTGCTATGAATCAAAAGCATTTCTTCCTGTTTGTGTAATCTTAAACATCTCTCTGTACCTTTATGTTTGATGGGCCTCATTAGAGATGTAGAGGTTAGTTATGTGCCATGCGTATGACCTGTGGTGGGCAGGGGTAAAAGGCTCTCCCTCAGAGTTCCCCTCATAATGTTCTCATTGTCTGAAATTTGCTAAACATAAGCTGGGCTCAAAGACAGCATCTTAGGCAGTGAAGCTTTGGGTCCAGCATGCTTCCATTACGTCTCCTCTTATTTGATTAAATGTACTCTAACTCAGTCCAAACCCACACTATGCGTAATCTCATCGCGGATGATAAGCATGTAATAAAAAACACATTTAAGTTGAAAGGGCACCTTATGCGAATGTGTACAATTATGGATTTCCAAGTATGATCATTCGTTTAATTGTGAAGCCTTGCCAAGATGTATGTAATTGCTTGAAAGAAATATGGCTGAAATTGGATTGTTTTGAGATGTGACCTGGGATTGTGTTTGGCATCCACATAAAGGCGGGGCCAACTTCCTGTTTTGTATACGTATATTTAAACCAAATATTCACAAATCTCATTATTTAGAGGAAATTCGGAGAATATTAGAATGTGACAATGCAAAACACAGTTGTTGAAGAGCATTACAATAACAGCCCAATAACTGACTGAATCCATTTAAACGTAGGATGTGTCGTTAATCTCATGCAATTTGTATCCTAACAGGCTTCCTGAGAGTATAAATTTGAGAGCGTCCAGAAGATGTTTTGCTTTAAATAAGCTCAGTGTTTGGCATTCATATCCGCGTGGGGTTTCTATTACTGATAGTGGGCTGATGTATAACTGGCTTTCAGTGATTATGTGTCTCACACCATCCCCAGAGGTCGGCCTAAGTCTGACCATGAAGTTGGACTGATTTATTTTACAGCCTACAGTATTAGAAGAACAGGTGCTGGCCCTTAATGATCCCAGCGGGAATTTGCTTTCGTCTTTGATTAATTGGAATGTTAACAGGAGAAGAGTTATCCTAATAGCTTCTTGTTGCCAACCCTGCGGAAGTTTTTAGAGGGGCGAGAAAGGAAAGCGCTTTAAAAATAGACTCCATCAGAGCACGCTGGGAAAAGACCTGCCATTTAAATCCCGACAAAGCAATTTGCAGCTCATAATCAAGGGAACGGAAACCGTTTTTTATCGCATTTCCCTTTACAGTATAAGCTGGTCAGTTCCGCCACATCCACAGCAGAAGTTAGCGTGAGCCAAACGCTGGTAAATCTTGACCTTGTGTGTACGTTTGTTTGTTTGCTTTAACAGGTCAGCTGGAGCATAACCAGTCGTTGCTGAGAGGTGATATTCCGTCACCAAAACACGGTTATTTGATAAGAGCTCGTGATTATCACGTTGGACAGAGATTATCATACATGAAATGACAAATTAAACAGGTATATTTTTAGAGCCTCCAAAGTGAGATGAGATAATATTTAGCCCGGTGACTGCTTATTTTCAGGCGCTCTTTGTCAGCATCTCACCACCTCTCCTCTCAAAGGCTGTCAGACTCAAAGGATGGCGTGTGTGTGACATCTGAGTGGCCCCGTGGTGGCTGGAGGGTACTCAGAGGTCAGTGCGTGATGATTTTGCTCTGCAGATGGATGACTGTCTTTTCCTTGAATAGATGACACTCCTGTGTATTTATAGATATGGTATTTCTAGACATTTTGTGGACCTTTGTTGCCCAAAGGTCCAGTTAACAAACGCGCGGTTCCTATTTATAAACTGTGTATCAACACACACCATTGCAATATTTTTGGCTTAATAAAAGAATTATTATATGTCATCCATTGTTTCGTCGAGTTGTCATTAAGATAGGGATCAGCAGTCACTGAAAACATCACGTAGATCACCGTGGCAAGCTGGAGATTCACCAGAGGACGCGCTCAGAAAATAAACAACTCCAAATTCAGTAATGGCGTGGACATAGCACAGATACGTGGCAGAAAGGCTGAAACTTTGAGTTTTTCTACTCTGACAGGAGAAGACGAAAAAACGCATGCTGATTGGAACAATTGCCGGATTTTCTGCGAATCAAATCTCTGCATATTTTCCTGTTTGGAGCAGATGTATACCAAACAGTGGTGACCCCCACTCTCCTTTTCAATGGGTTCGGGGTGATGTGCGCCGCTTCTAAGTGGAAACTGTTGCTCTTCAATCTCAAACATTGACCAGAATGCCAGGAATTCAATTGTGTGCAGGCATTGGGAAACCTGCAACCTGCGTGTGACTCGACCTGCCGGGTCGCATCGCCGATGCCCCGTGGAGCATGCAGGCTGTCATACGCGGAACGACTCCAGGTACGCTCCAGTGTGTGTGTGTGTGTGTGTGTGTGTGTGTGTGTGTGTGTGTGTGTGTGTGTGTGTGTGTGTGTGTGACGGAGAAGAAGCGAGGGTCAAATGCGTTGCCTCCACAATGAGTTGACCTCATTCGTCTTGTTGATTATAATCTGTCATCTCTGAGAGCACAACAAAGGATACAATCATGGTTATTCAGAACGCGCTCTGCGGAAAAGACGCGTGAAAACAAACCGCACATTGCGCTAAACCTTTTCACCTTGTGGAGAAATAATTATGATTGACAGAAATATTCACCGATACAGAAATGCGCTCGACTCACATTTAATAATAATTAGCCAGTGTTAGTTTAATTCTGACTGCACGGTTGCTGTTGTTATTCCCCCTTAGTCACTAAAGCGTCACTTTCCAATTAAGATGATACGTGGGAGATGTGTCCATAAGGCTGTGCTCGCCATAGTTAAATCGTTGTTCTTCTTCAGGTCTCAGCAGCTCTAATGTCATTGTGAACTCTTTTATTGTTTCCGACAGCCACATATAGATATATATGGGCTGCTAACCGTGCTCTTAGTGTAAAGGCCTGAAGGAAGCTGCTCTTATATGTCTAAAAAAATTCCACCAATTCATTCATAATGAATTCGATATACTATAAACTCCCGAGGTCAGCGTAAAAGAAGACTATATTAAAGCAGGCCTGTGTCGCCTGGGCTGAACCTCGGCTGGCCTTATCTGTCTCAGCCCCCCGAGACATCCTGTATGCAGGCCCATTGTTCCCTGCCGCCCTGCTGAACTGACAACCTTTCTGCGCAACTGCACACCTGCCGCGCCCGAGTCCGCACACGTCTTTGTATATTCGCGCCTTTTATAGACGAGCTTTTTGGTCCTCAAGTTTAACTAGAAAGGTGTGTGTGTGTGTGTGTGTGTGTGTGTGTGTGTGTGTGTGTGTGTGTGTGTGTGTGTGTGTGTGTGTGTGTGAATGAGTGAGAGCGACAGAGACAAAGACAGAGACAGAGACAGCGATGTATGTTTACATATGGAAGCCTTTGGTGCAGAAAGGCTTTCGCCAATATAAAGTGTAAAAAGCAATTGTCATATAAAATAGACCTATGATAATAATAATAATAATAATAATAATAATAATAAACTTTGTTAATAAACTAAAAGTTCAACTTTCCCCTTTTTAAAAAACAAACAAACAAACGCACAAATAAATCAATAAATATATGACAAAAGCTGCTGTACTGATTGATGGATTCCAACTTTAAATCAGGAGGAGAAAGAAATAAAATAAACTCCACCTCTGGTTGGACAGTTTATGTAAAGGGTTGCATTGGTCGAAACATTATTTCTTGTTAAACCCCTGTATTTATTATTTCTGGAAGCTTGTTTAGAATACAGTTGCCTTTCAAAAGCGCCCTTATCTCCTTATTGTTTACAAAACATTAATGTGAGGAAGCTGAGAACGTACACAGCTACATTTCAGGCTTGCCTCGACGCTCCCTCTGCACACAGGAGGATGGAGAAGTGTCAGTGTTAGTCTGAGTGAGACCCGGCTGATGGCATTTTCATTCTGTGTTTCTGTTCCCGCAGTTTTTATACGAGCTTTGGGCAACAATGTTAAGAGGTTGTCTGAGCTCACTGATCCCCGACAGCTGCCTGCTGCTGAGCAAGAAGAAGAAGAAGACACGCTGTTTACAGTTGGGCCGAGTGTCAAGTCAATTTATCTGTGATTATGACTTTGTGCAGAGTCTGTCTGTTATGATGAAATGAAGTGCTGTTTTCTCGCTGGATTCTTTATGCGCTTGAATAATAAATGAAAAACAGTCATCATGCGACATGCGCTGACTTTTGTGTCTGAGGATTATAAGTGAATTATGCGCTTTATCAGCAGCCAATACCCATGGGCGAGAATTCCTTGTTTATGCAGTCCTCAAAAAAAAAAAAAAAAAAAAAAAAGAAGAAGAAAAAGCTATCGTTTGAATTTCGTTTATATACATGCAAAAAGTCTATGCGACGTTTTCTGTCAATAAATTACTTAAATTATCCATGACCCACATACATTTTGTACATATGCAATGAAATAATTGCCTACGGTTAGCTTACTTTAGCAAAATCGCTGCAGTAGAAAAAAAAAGAAAAAAGATTTTTGCGTCCTATTTCGGCGCACCTGGACGATGACCCTGTTTGACCGTCCCTGTGACGAGTAAAAGTTGGAGCGAGGTGAATGCTTGGATGCGCCTCCTGTGGTGCCCTGAAGTCATGTGTTGGGAGTTTGTCATCTTTAAATGATAGTCCAATAATTAATTTAGGAAATAATATTTTTAAATGACCTGACGATTCCTTAGTAATTCACTGTGCGTGAAAGCTATAACCTATTCGAAAGAGACACTTTATTTGCAGTGATCGATCACTCAGATGTAAACGCAGACAGCAGATAACGCCAATATGTCGATGCTTTGTGATAATAGCAGGGAAGAGGTTGAGATCAAGTTTTACCAAGAAGCTATTTCAATTTTCTTCATGGATGTTCCTCTGGGCTTCATGGAATTTTATTTTCTTTAGTTCTGCAATCTCTCAGTAAAACAAAAAGAAGGGAAGAAGGAGGAGCTGTCTGAATGTGCCCCACTTTCACCCTTCAGAGAAGACTGTCAGCAGATGTCAATATTTTGTAAACTACATTTGGGATGAATGACTTTATCTTTTTTTTTCGTCGTGTAACGTGTTACTATTACTGGTATCTATCTATCTATCTATCTATCTATCTATCTATCTATCTATCTATCTATCTATCTATCTATATACCTTAACTGATTTTATTTGTTTATTACCAATACTTATAGCTAAAAAAAATACTAAAAAACGCAAACAAACAATACACTAATGCCGTAAATCAATTCCACCATATTATCGAATTTATTATTATTATTATTATTATTATTATTATTATTATTATTATTATTATTACTACTAGCGGTAGAAGGCATTAGTAGTGTTGCTGCACTTATAGAGAAAGACTATTTAGATGTATATGTATATTTAGATATTATGATCATAAATTACGAGCGGAAATTTTCCAGTTTATGTGTGTATTTTGTTTCTTTGTCTGTTTGAAATTAACTAGTAAAAAAAGAGGACTGTTACCTACACGCAACGCCGCTGGAGATGGGAAAAATATAAAATATTAAACATGTGACATTAATTGTCCTTAGCGGGCATAAATACTAATGAATAAGTCTAAATGTGTTTTTATTGTATTGCACACAATGCAGACACTGGTCCTTAGTTGAAAGAGAAAGCTTTAACCTGGTCACACTAATATAATAAATCGATAGATTTTTTAAATGTGCATAATTTGAGCCAAACAATTCAAAAGAATGCATATTTAATTTTTTAAAGTGATACTGAGTGCGCCTATCAGCCATTTTTATGTAAGCCTATCCTCAGCCGACCCCGCGCCGCTGTTAATAGTGTTATTTTCTTTCTTGAACAAGCTGTGAAAAAACTCCTGCATCATAACCAATGTGGCACTTTCATGTCGTGTTAGGTTCACAGATTTGTTTATTACTGATTGCTCGCCTACTGCCAGCAGTGGTTACTATAATAGCCTAAAGCATACAACAGATTATTTCATGACCACTTAATTATTTAAGAAATACAACTTTATTAAGAAATTGACAAACCTAAAAAAAAAAAGGGAAAGTGCTAATTAAAATGAAACATGGCCCCAACATTAATGAAACATAACTAATCACATTTATATATATATATAAAAACGATATTTAGAAAGAACAAAATCTGACACTGGCTGGCGTCATTTTGGAATTTACATCAGACATACATGTAATCAAAAAGTATGAAAAGCCCTGAATTGTTTTTTTTTTCTTTTGGTAGTTTGCTGGATCTCTACCCACACCTTTTAAACCTAACAAAGTATCCAACTATAGCAGGAGGTGAAGTATCACCGTGCAGGCCTTTCTCGGTGCAGCTTACTAAGAAAGCCAAAATTAGCTCTGATTTAATCACACATTAAAACTCTGACTTCATTAGGACGTCTTTCGGCAGTAAGCCGAAGGAAAGCTGAGATAAATCATTACGCACACCAAAAATACAACTGGACCGATGTCAGCAATGTCTATCCATTCAAAATAATCAGTTTTTCATTTCACAATTTTGATTTTACAATACCGAGTTATGGCCATCAGTCCAAGTGTAATACAGGCGCACGAAATGGCTCCCAGAGGTTGTGCTACCTGATGAATGAGCAACCGATGACTCCTTTACCTCCTGTTTCCATTTCATAAAACTTTCTCAGCATCACCTCGTGCATGCTTGGAACTGAAGAGATCTGAGTCAGAGTGGTCTCTTCAAAATACTGTCGGCTCTGTTTTGAAATCACAGGAATTACCTCTCTGTCTCTCTCTCCCAGAGTCTTCATTTTTGCACGGACCAGTTGGTAAACTTCAAATATCAATCCTCGTGTGTAACGCCGAGTGTTTGGTCTCGTGTTCCCAGTATGAGCAGTGCATCATGGAGAGCTCCGCGGGCTGGCGGGAGCACGCGAACTGAAGGCCGGCTCCGTTACTGGAGGAGACCGGAGGTGGTGCCGCGGTGGCAGGGCTCAGCTGCTGGGTATGATGGGGATGGTGATGGTGACTCATGCCGTTGTAAGAGTTCACCATGCTGGGGAGCGCCATGCTCTGCACCCGGGAGTAAGGGTTATATGATGAGGGAGCTGACAGCCCCTTGACGTTCACCGGACTCACGTTGCCGCTGGCCATCTGACAGGACGTGTAGGGCATCGGAGTGGGCGGCTGGCCCAACGACCAGGAGTTGTTCATAAAGCTAGACTGCAGGTACTTGGGTGGAGAAAGGTAGCCATAGCTGTCCCCTCCGAACAAGGCCTTCCCCGGCTGGAAGTGCGTTGGTGGGGGTCTGAAAGGCCGCTTCATCCTGCGGCGTCGCCTGTAGTTCCCCTTCTCGAACATGTCCTCACAGGCTGGGTCGAGGGTCCAGTAATTCCCCTTTCTCTCGCCGCCGCCCTCCCGCGGCACCTTTATGAAGCATTCGTTAAGACTCAGGTTGTGTCTGATGCTGTTCTGCCAACCTTTCTTGTTCTTCTCGTAGAAGGGGAATTTGGTGATTATATACTGGTATATGCCGGACAGCGTGAGGCGCTTCTCGGAGCTCTCCCGGATAGCCATGGCAATGAGAGCGACATAGGAGTACGGCGGTTTCTGGGACGGATCCGGCTTCTCAGAGACTTTGTCCTGAACCGGCTCCTCTTTTGGGCGCTCTTTCTCCTTGGTCGTGTTGGTGTCGTGGATCATTAGGGCCATTGCGTCATCCTCCGGGTTTTGGTAAGTGGCCATCATTGCGCACACACCAAAACAAACAAGTCCAGTCTAAACTTTTAAAAAGAACACCTTTCTGACGCTTCTGTCTCGATCGGTGAAATGCTGCGCTGCAGAATCTCAGGATGCACCAGTGAGTCGAAAACTGTCCTCCAAATTGCGCACGGAGAAATCTTAATTGTAATTTTGCGGATCAGTACGTGACATGCACCAGACCTTCCTCTCTCTTCAGCTGAGATTTTTCTAAGCTGTTTTCTGATGGACGCGCAACCCAAGTTTTGGACTGTGAGTCAGTAAGGCCAGCCCTTTTCCCTTTTTTTCAGGGCCGCTGACAGGCTGCTTTCGCTCTAATGCTCTACACCGAGCGACGTAGTGCTTTGTGATTTGTGCGTATTTTAGTTCCGCCTTCCGTGGTTCCAGTCAATGAAAAAAAAGAGCTCTTCTTCACTTGTTGAAAATTGTATTAATCAGAAACGGGTTCAAAATACTAGTAATAATATGCGCGATAAACACCTATTTACAGTAAAATGTAGGCATAAAACACTGTAGGAAAACTGAAGCTGTTAGTGCGTAATGAAAATAAAAATACAGGTATTCGTTGAAAGAATGCAATTATGCTTATAGCTAGTGAATTCGTTGCTCAAAATATTATATTAACATGACTGACTCTGCTGTTTGAGTCAGAAAGGAAGCAAGCTTTTCAGAAAAAGGGGTGGAAAATATTAATAATAACAATAACAAAAACAGATAAAGAAATGTCCCGAAGTATGTCTTTGCGCAAAACAACCCCAAAATTAAATATTTGGAACAAACGTATTCCAAATTTCAAAGTAATTCTGTTTAATATATCTATATTTTTCTACGTTTGAATGTGAAATATAAAATTTCACTTCTTCTAGTAAATTCAATATATAGTCCAAAATATATAATGTAGTCCACACATTCTCACCAGAGTCATGCATATTTGTAAACGGCTGTAGAGTTCACATAATTCTTACAAAATCCGGATAGCTAGTGGTGCTTAATTAGCTCACCGCGGAGAGGGAAGTGCGTGGTGAAGTATACATTTCTCTGGCCACCCATGAGGGTCCCCTCGGCTTTCTCTGGGAGTGTATTTCCGTGCTTTGGGAGTCTTTGCAGGTGGAGCAGCATTGCCATGTGTGTCATCACCCTGCACCCAGTCTGCAGCCAGTCTGCAGCAGCTGAACCGCGCTGAGAGCCAACCATCTCTCAACATGCAATTACCGCCGACTCACACTTTCGAGCGTTACGACGCGTTGTTATTTCTTGTTCCAATGTCTTTTTCACGTGTTTACGACGGACAGCACTTCCCGATAATCTCTGCACCGCCAATACAGGTTTACTTTGCAAGTATATGGCTTGGTTAAAACATGACATCATCATGTTAATTAATACAAATATTATTTAAGAGAATACACTAAGAAGTCCTACTTACCTGTCCGTAAAACTGTAAAATCATTAAAAAAATACTTATGCAAAGAAACGGCCCCAAATGATAAAAATCAACCCTGTCTCAGAGAAATCACTTTTGAATTTGAAATATCAAAGGCTAAATGCTTATAAATGGACGTTAAGTTACACTTTAAAAAATTATAGGTTTATTCCCATTGCACTTGAAGGCACATTGCCTTGTGCTCATTTATACAGGGCATCTATATGTGGAGTGGTTTGCGTTTGTGCAAATAAAGTAGAAATCACAAAAATAAACCCTTTGTCCCAGTCGTTAAATGTTTAGGTTTACCTCGCGATTCCATGACTTGTTTAGTCTTCCTTTATTGTTCCACATTATTCTTCTGTTTTCTGCTTCTGCACTCAAAAAAACAAAAAAACAAAACAAAACAAAAAATAGACCGGGGGGGGGGGGGGGGGGGGGGTAAAATCGTTCATATATATATATATACATAATTGGAAATGAAGAAGCATTGCAAAATATAGCCCATCCCTTTTAATTATGTATTGTAGTCCTCTAACCCTTTCAAACTTCCCCGGTGGCCCCCGTGCAGCACCCGTAAAACCCTGTATCTCACCGCTTTTAGGCTAAAATACTAAATAGCAAAACTTAATCAGCAATTTCTTTCAAAACGGGTGTGCTTATTTAAATATAGCCTTTTGATAAGGTAATTCCAGAGTCTGTAATCTTTGTAATCTATGACGTCTTGAAAATAATAATAATAATAAAATGTTACAATCTATAATAAAGGTCAGCTGCTGTCTCAAAATAATTAGCCTGCTTTATTTGTGTCACCTAAACGACCCCACGTAACCCCGTTAGGTTCCGGTTCAGGTAGTCTAGCTCTAAATGTTTTTTTTCTTCTCTCTCTGTGCTGTAAGAGGACTTACTTGACACTTGTCTCTTCAGGTTCAAGCCGCTGGTCTTAGGGCAATTTTATTATTATGCTCCGTCTCTCTCCATTAGGCTACCTGTAACCTAATAGAGGAATGGTTTGTTGCGCGACACGCACGCGCTTCATGTCACATAACAAAGCTGTAAACAGCATGTCGACAATCCGTAAACAAAACAAGGACCCTGAAACCTGAACTGTAGTAGTTACAGGCTTCAGGACAGCCCTGAGGAATGTTAATGTGAGAGCACAGCCTGTTTTTAAGGTAACTTTGACATACAATAAAAACAAATAGACTATAAATAACCTCCTTGTAGACTGAGAAAATAGAAAAAATAATAAAAGGGTGTATAACTGAAGCGTAACAATGATTTTTTTAAATGTCTTCCATCTATTTGAAGTTTTCTTCTCTGCACCTTAGCAGTTATCAAAAACTGTGCTTTGAAAAAACCCCACGAATAAAAATCCACCTCACAAACGCTTTTTTGTTGTTTCGGATTATTTCTGCCTGTTTTTAATAATACCAGATATGAGTACTATCCCTGCACATTTTCTGGATCCGACGGGCGAGATAGCGGCGTGCACTCCTGAGACTCAAAAGGCTGTCACAGAGAGACAAGAGGAGTCCGTGTCTTCTTCCTAGATAAATACACATCCTCCAAAAGTCTTCTCAAGTTATCGCTTGATCCCAGACACCTCGTGGAAAAACTTCCCAATAACAAAGCCTCCAACTCCCCGGCCCACCACCCACACACAGTCCGATAGACTTCCATAACTTCTAAAAAATATTTCATTTATATTCACCTAAAGTTAGGAGCATGTTTAGTATGTGTATTACAAGCCCGCGATAAAGATTTTAGTCCATAGCAATTTAGTCCATCTTCCTGATGACTACAGACATGATCCAAATCACAATAATTCTAAAACAATCAGTGTTTAAATGTTTTGCTCTTTTAAGTTACTTTTACTTTAGTTTACTTTTTATGATAGACTCGCAGCCACAACTTATTTTCCACATATGTACAACACCTAGGCCATAGTTTTCCTATAATGTGAGCGTGAGGCAGGCCTCCAGTGAGCTGAGGAGCCATCATTGTAACGGGCCTCAATCTAATTTGAAAGAGTGGAATTCCTGTTCTCTCGCACTTCCTGCACTCGCAGGTCTGGGACTAGGATGTTTATAATTGCGCATGCGGGTGGAATGTGGCGAACGGAACCACCAGGTCAGGTCGGGACCGGAGAGCAACCGACCGGACTGGAGACGACCAGCCGGCTTCTGACAACAGGCAGGAGCAAAAGCAGTGCGTTTTCACAACATTATTATTATTATTATTATTATTATTATTATTATTATTATTATTATTATTATTAGTAGTAGTAGTAGTAGGATAAAAGTAATTTCTTCTAATTTATTAATTTAATCTTAACTGTTATGGCGTCATCATCATCAATAACAATAATAATTATATAATAATTGTTGTTGATGATAACGTTATTATCACAGTTATGATTAAATGAATACATTATTATTATTATTATGATCTTAGTTTTATTTTGAATTATTTTGAACCATGACTCTTATTGTTAAAATGGTCTATTCTTATTTATTAAGCCTTTTTAAAATGTCCCACTTTTTTTTTTTTTTTACTATCCCTTTCTCCAGTATAGTTTTAAACCATCCTACATTCCCTTTCCCCCCCCAAGGGAGCCTCTGCTTTTTAAAAATAATAGCGCAGTGACAGATTAAGCTGTGCTCTGTGCCCTTTGTGTGCATATGTATTTTGATATGGGTGAATGAAAAAAACACAGCCTTCAAGCACTAGCAAATGAAAGCATGTTATTCTGTTTCATAAAATTGAGAATTTAAGGTGAAAAATCGCCAAAATAAAGCTTATGAAGGGTTTTTTTTAATCTTGCTTAACACTGTCAGGGACTCTTTATATCTATAGGAAGAAAAAACAAGTGAAATACACATGATAATATTTGACTTAATGTGTTATTTACAGTTATTATAATTAAAATGTGGTTAATAATCTTATCTGAGGTCAGAGGTTCTTGTCTTCCATAAGCAGTGGTGCATCTGTCCTGGACAGCTGTTGGGAGAGACAGCTCTCACTGCTTGTCCTAGTTTGATCTTACTGGGCTGGTTTCTGGTTCATTTGCATCTGGCTCGCCTGCATTATTAAACATCAACAACACGCCGCCGCTCTTGAATGGAATCCTTATGAGGTGCAGGAAAGAGAGGGGAGGGGCGGGGGTGGGTTGAGGGACAGAGGGAAGAGATGAAGAGGAAGGAGAAGGATGTACCCTCAGCCCTCATGTGGCGTCCCCAACATGGCTCTTGTTCCTCTCAGAAAGAAGAGCGTGAGATAGAGCAAATAAACACTGACCACCAGAATCTCCCCCTGCATCTCCTTTTGCATCCCTGCCCGCATGGGTTAATGTTTGAGTGTGGAATGCAAAGAGGCTGCGTGCAGATATATGCATGCACCATACTCTTATTTTTGAGGTGTCAGATGTGTACTCACGAGTTTGCACAAAATGGAAACGACTTATTGTGGGTGTCACTCTGCAGAAGGTTTGAGAGACACTTCCCCTCTTTGTACAATCCATCCCCTCACTTTGAAACATTCAGACAATTATATGAGAGCATCCCGCATCCCCACTCATGACCGTACATTGCCCTTCATCAGACTCAGTCAGCAGTTCTTTTCTAAACATAAGTCTGTGGGAAACTGCATGGTCTTCCACTTTACTAAGTCCTGTGTAATGGACATTCATCAAAAAGGGAAGAAGCAGTGAGTTTGGTTTTGCAGAAGAAGTTACTGTAAAAAAAGTTTTGCAATGACACAATAAAAAGAAAGGAGGAATAACATTTGTAAAACTACTTAATTTGCATACTTTGTGTTATTGCATACTTCTGAATGTAACATGATTAAAAATGACGGGAAAACAGTGCATATATGTGGGCTGGGCTGGATTAGACCAGGAACATAAAATGTGCTTCCACTCACCTGCCTCAGGTGAGAGGGTCAGTGGGGAGCCATGGCAAACCTTTGCACTCGGGCCCCTTAAAGCCATGTATGTGGGTATGCTGATAAATGGAACGACTCAGTAATGCAAAAGAGCATGAAGATTGATGCATGATAAAAAGGCGGAGGAGAAGGAGACTACAGGACAACTCCAATGATGAGTTAAAGCGTAGAGGGAAATGTGGAGAGCGGTAAAAGTAGAGTCCAGGGCAGAGGAGAGCCTCATTGTGTTCTCGCTAACCTTCAATGAGAGGTGAAGTGCTGCAGCCTCCTGCCAGCAAGATTCTCTTTGAGGTTTTCCTGGTCTGTTGCCAGACCTTAAATGATTCACAGGATCGGGAGTGTGTACGTACTGTATGTGTTTTTGAGCTAGGGAAGAACTTTTGAGCTGAACTGTAGGTATGCATAGACCCTCAGAACTGTGCAAAAACATGTTATATTTATGTGAGAGGCAAATAGACTGGCATCACGGGAAATAAACAGGGCTTTAACAGTGACAGTGAAAGCACTGGGTGGATATGAACAGTAACAATCCAAACTCACATCAAGCCAAAATTGCCATCCTCACAATATTGCATTCCTTTTAATACTCACCGGCTGAACCTCTTCACCCTCCCCGAAACAATCCAGCTAGTCACAGCCAGACTCCCACTTCAAAATTCCCAAGTAACCTCAAACCCATTTCCACATCTTCATCCCAGCCGAGGGGATTAGATTTCAGTCCAAATCAAAACAAGTCACTTCGTTAGAGGTAATTACACAGGTAGCCTACCTCGCTGGGCAAACAAACATGGCTGCCAGCTGACACCCCGAAGACAGATCAAAGCCTGGGGGTGACAAGGAACGGGAGGAGAACGCTCAAACGGCGGCTTGTTAACCACTCTAGTTTTTTCTTTTCTTCCTTGTGCACGAAGAGCTGTGTGAGCAATGTTTTGAGACTTCTTCACCCACTTCCTTCATACAGACTGGGGTAGGGGTGGGGGGTTGGTGGGTTCTGCAGCTGAAAGATGGCGAAGAATCAGAGGTGAACAGAATGACCTTTACAGTAGAGCTGCGTGTGAGAACAGTGCGAGTTAATGGTGCAGAACAGCAGAGCTATACTTCATGTGCTGTGCTGGTGGCACCCCGCTTTTGGTGGTCTCTGTGTAAGCTTGGTGAAGAAGGACAGAGGACATGGCAGGTGTGCAGCCTTCTAATCTGACACTTCTGGAAGGAGAAGTCTGTCGTAATTCCCACTTTTATGCCTCTTTCTGCTTAATGCTTGCTTTTTGTAATCCTATAGGCCTTTTTTTCTTAAATCTTGGGAATTGCTTTGAGGAACACAGTGTCACATTTTGTTTGCAAAAAAATCTTAGCACCTCTTTAAGGAATGCTAAAAAATATTGCATACAATTTTCTGCAAAAAGCACAAGCCCTGCATAAATAGCCCATACTCTCTCTTTCTCTTTCTTTCCCACCTCACAGCCTCTCTTTGAACCGCAGTGTTGTTAGGGCAACCAGGCAAGGTTGTTCTTCCTTTCCTCAACATGCCAGTCTACCCGTGTACAATAGAGCAGAGACCATGTGGGCTGGAGTGAATAAGGTAAGCGATGTTATCTAATCTCCAAATGGAAAGACAGCAGTGGGAAGCCAGGCAGCCTCGTCTGAACGCCAGCTGTCCACTATGGTCTATTTACCTGCTTTCTCTCCCTCTCTCTCATTACCTTTTTGTATTCTTTAGTTTCTTCTCTATCGCAGCATCTCTTGATTATTCATAAATGGAGTGATATAGCATGCTTTGCTAATGATTGGCAATTTTACTATTAGTCTAACAGGCACTGCTGAGTCAGATGCCACCCATGCATTTACAGAGGTTTTGGGGGGGTGAGGACACAAGCGTTGAGTTATGGTCTGAAATGAAAGCAAAAATCACAAAAGAATACAAAAAGAAACGCTTCATTTTGGCTTCGACTCTTATTTTCTTTCTGCATATTTTACACTGAATAGATGCTAGGAGATGATTCTCGAGGCCACCACTGCCGACTTCAAACATGTCCAGTAAACAGAGTCTGATGATGGGATCTCGAAACCACACACACCACTAAAACACACTTTGTTTGGTCAACGGCGTGTCACTCTCTGCATATGGCACGCCACACAAACCTCTCCGATTCCAGCTCCTCAGCCTCCGTCCTGACCAAAATAACAAACAGGAAAATCACGCAATGGGACACACACACGGAGAGGCAAAATCTCACAGATTTGAAAAACACTGTGCACTCACTCACTGACACACACGCATAAGCAGCAGATACTGTGGCTGTGGTAAGCTCAAGGATGGTTAAGGGGTGGGCTACTTGGGAGCGGAGAATGAGATGAGAGTTTAAGTTTAGTCTTTCCAAATGGAACACAGAAGAATCTTTTCTGGCTCCCATTACAACCCATCATTCATGTAACTTTACATAGAGCTGAAAATGTATAGCAGGAATATCCACTTTGCAACAACAGGCGTGTGTGAGAATAATTATGATAATTAAGAATGTTCAATAAATATAACACAAAATCTACTGGCATTAGATAAGATCTGCTACAGTGTATGGTAACTACTGATATGAAGTTATCTAAGGTAGATACTTTGCTACTATTCACTAATGAACTTGCAGTCAGTATCTTACTCAAATTAATAAAGCGTTATCAAAATAATTACATTCAGTCTATGGAAAACAGGCGGCCATCAGAATATCCCCTTGTGCAAGGTGACATCCATCACTGTTTAATTCAGAGTGGTGGAGGAAAGGAGGAGTACTAGCGAAAAGGAGAACATGTCCCAGAGAGAGCAGAGCAGGGCCAGGGCAGAACAGGGGGGATAAAAGGAGAGGGCGAGAGCGCTTCCTTTGGTGAGTTTTCCCCCCGAGGGCAGAGGAGGAGGAGAGGGGCTGCTCCCCTGACAGATCTGAAGATGTCCTGTTTTGCTTTTCCTCTGCTCTCCCTCTTCCTGCAGGAAGCAACATCATGCTGGGCACCAAAGCCTCGGTGATCTGCGGTTGTTCATGTCTACTGATGTGTGCCGTGTACAGATTTGATGATGCAAGAATGGAAAGGCATACAGATGTGCAAAGTTTAATGTAATGAACGCAAAACCCGAAACTTGACTGCAAGTGAACGGGCTGGATTCAAGGCTTTGGGAGAATGTACTTTAATTTTTTTATTACAACTGCAACTCTCTGAAGACTCTGTGGCTACTAATAAAACACTGAGGACCACAGAGAAAAGCTGCCATGCAGCATATTTTTAAATAAGAATGAATGAATCCCAAAAAAGCTTTAAATCATATACATTTAAAAACAGAGGAAACCAGACTGTTCAAGGCTAATACTTTTGAGTTTATTTGATCAAGTGAAGTGAAGTGAAGTGGGAAATCTGAAACAAGTCTCAGTATAGGCAATGAAACAAAGTCTATATTATAAGTGCTTAGTGTGTTAAACATTTTAAGTCTTGAGAAAAGTTGAATTACTATTACTGAAAAATGTTCAAGTGACAGCTAAAATGAAAAGCCTAACACAAACTAAAATCTTAGTGTTAGATAAGCAAGTGTCAGCAGGATTATCATCATTTAAAATGAGTGATGTGAAGGCAGCAGTGACTTTTCAGGGCCGAAATCAACTGAGCTGTCAAACTGAGGAGTGAGAATTACAAAGCAGCTAAAATGTAAGGTGATATGCAACCACAAAATGCAGAAAAGCACAAGCAAAAAGAAAAGAATTTCACACCGTTAACAGAATTCAACCCATAACGTCTTCCATTAAAACAGCAATAATTTGGTTTTCCAGTTTGCATGTACGTGTGCCACACGTGTTCGTACAGATGTCCCAATCATTCATAAAACCTGAAGATATAAAATAACACATACTGAGGCCCACAGTGACTTTTGTTCACATGTCTGTCCGCACTGTTGTAATTCACACTGACATCATCACCCACACACACCCAGTGTCTACTCTATGCTCAGGGGGTCTCTCAGGACCCACATGTGATCTTTGCGTCTCTATGCGTAGCCAGGGCGAGTCGTTCTCTTTCTCTTTCTCCCCTTCATACGTAAGAGCCCCATTTCTCCTTCTGCTCTGCTCGCCTCTCACCATTCATTCGCACTGGCTGCCTCCGTGCATGTGTTTTCCTCTCATTCTTAGTGTGAGACTTTATCTGGGGATCAGATAAGGCTTCGGTACTGGTCTTAAACCTTCAGCAGATCTGTCCAAACACATGAGCTCATGTCAGAGCGCCGCTGCTGCCTGTTAACTCCATGAGCTAATATAGGGTCCATGTGTTCGCTGGTCATGCTGAGTGGAGGTGTGGTGTGGCTTTTTCTGTCTCCATCCCTGACTTCAATTTCCTATCATTTTCACATCCTATGATTTTCCTATTTGCCATCCCACCGCTTATTTTTTTTCTTTTTCTTTCTTTTCTATGTTGTGCTCTGCTTGTGTCTCCAGATCAGCTACAAGGCCGAAACAGCTTGAATCTGATCATGTTAACACTATCAGATGTGGAGATCTCAAACACGGGGCGTCGTCAAGACAACAAAGCTGAAGCCACACAGGCAGAGCCGGGCTCAACCAGCATGACGGTCTCTTTTGGTAATGCGTATGTGTGTGTGTCTGGTAAGGGGAAGGGTGAGCAAAAGGGTGTGAACGTGCGTGTGCGTATAGAGAACAATGGCCTGGGTATGTGTGTGGCTGTTTGGTGACTGGCTTGTGTCAGTGTGTGTATATTACATCCCTGCGGGGGAGGGGAGGGGGTGCATTAGGAGGGGGACTAAGGTTACCCCCTGACAGAGGCAGCGAGGGGTCATCCCGCGGCGGGACACTTCTCAGGGGCGACCCCTCCGCCCCTTGTGGCCCCCCGAGCAGACGGGACTTCTGAGGAGAGGAGAGGAAGGACCAGAGGAGAGACCCCCAGAGAACAGGACCCCCGGTCTGCCTCCCAGACCCCGGACCCCAGACCCGTCAGGGCCCGACCCAGGCCCAATGTGTTCCCAATCAGGAGAAACACAAACAATACTTTTATTAAAGAAAGGAGACCGCCGAGGCCAGCCACACACACACACACACACACACACACACACACACATTTCTTCCCACTAGATAGAAATGAAAGGCAAACCTATGTTACATTAACAAAAAGCTTTAACTGCGCTAAATCAGCATTTCTAAATAGCCGCTCCCCACACTCGCCATCAACCCCTGACGCCAAATCCTTGCCTTCCCTTTCCTCCTCAGCCAGCTCTCGCCTCCTCTCCTCTTGGTCTCTATCCGGGAAAACAAACGGAGGGATTAGGGATTTGTGGAGAGGTAATGGAAGCCAGGTGGAGGAGTGTGACTGAAGGGGTCTCCTGCCAGATTAGGGGGTGAGTGGGTTGGCGGGGGGTGCACGAGTGCCCCAATCCCTCACACTCCTTCCTAAAGACAGCTAATGTTTCTTTTGAAGACATAATCCCATTTGGCCATCTAATAGCACTTGGCAATTATGAGCCTTTGCGGGGCATGTATGGTATTACCAGGTCGGGCTACCAGTGTGTGCAGGGAAGGAGGGAATTTAATTTGAATTCGGGATGGAGATTCAGAAGATACATCTGATCTGACATGTTAATAAACCAACTTAAATTATCAAAATGAAGCATTTGACTGTAAATTTTCAAAGTCTGACAAGACCACTATTCACTTTCTTGTCTTCTTCTGTGATGTTTTGTTACTGGAAGTTGCAAGTGAACTTTCTCCAAAGGTGTGTAACATTTTTAAAATATAAATTTTACTTTGCAGAGCATCTTGTTTACTGAAAGTTGTGTTTATTTGTGTTGATATCAGTTCCCAGATCGCCTGTGGCTTGTTGAGCTTGTGGGCATTCTTCTTCATAAATAAAAGGACGAGAGAGAGTGATGTACTGCAGTGCTACCATCAACTAGACTTCAAAAAGAGCTAGTACGATGTCTTTTCAAACATTTAATACTTGTTTTTCCCCTCAATCTCTCTGCAGCTATCTCACCAACACCCTCACTTTATTAAATTTGCGCTGCTGTGAGTGGCCCCTCCTATTCCTTGGTGCATTATGGGATAGTGGAGCACATCAGCATTCCTCTCTCTCTCTGTGTTTTTCAGCTTGCATTAGGAGTATTTGAGCGCTTGTCACCTACAAGTGACATGCTCAGATCAGAATGGATACTGTATGCAGTGCAGGTCAGGTCACATGTGCAGCCTACAAACGTTGCCCTCTTGTGGACTGCTGCAGAGAACAAACAGCATTAGTGACTGTCTAATGGAGTGACTGATCCCAGCCTGATAACAGCCTGTTTTGTTTGTTTTGTCGATGTGTTATTCCAAACAGCTCCCGCCTGGTCATAGAGACCGGTGTGAACACAGAGAGCTTATGAAACAGAGGGGAGAACGGGTCCTTCTGTTTGAAATCAGTGTTCATTTTTAAGTTCAGATGACTAAATAATGACAAAAATAAAAGATTATGTTGGACGTGGAGGACGAGTCAGTCTTTAGGGAGATGTTTGGGTCTGAAGATCTGAGGAAGGCACTTCAGACCCCCCTTTTGTTAAATCTCAAGTAAGCCGGATAGGAAGGAACAATTAACCCCTATGAAGAAAGAGGTGAATTAGAAGTCAGGCTTTTCACACCTTTTCTGCTCTGTTCACACACATCTACACACACACTCACACACATACACACACACACACACAAAACTCTGGCATTCTCTATGTGACCTGAAGCGTGATATCCAGTAGACGATGGAGAAATGTGTGTATGAGCTCCTCACTTTGCAGGGGCGGGGAAGCGAGGGACTCATCATGCAACACCGTCTTATCGGCGTCGTTCTCTTCATCAGCTGTCTGTCTCTTTATCTCAGAGAGGGGACTCCCTCCTATCAGGCGATCGGGTCGTAGCTTTCTTTGCCTTGGCTAGTTTTGTACGTTCTGACAATGCTCGTGTACCTTTATGTGATTCAGGGTCTGTCTAGACAAATAGCACAAAAAGGACGCTTAAAAGTTTCCTTGTGATCAGCAGCTGGGGTAGAGAGGAAAAAATCATATCGGCATTACGAGTCTAACTAGTTTGAGCTAAACTTAGGAAAGGCCCACATCAGCACTGCCTTGTTGAGGTTGAAAAGTTCAGTGAGCTGATTGCACAGAGCTCAGATCTGATTTGAGCTAAATGAAAGACTAAGACATTCAATTATAGAAAGAGTTCATCAGTGATTGAGAGGGAAGGAAAACACTTCTCCTCTCCTTTGTAAGTCCTCCCGTCTTCTTCCTCTCTGCGTGCTGCTGCCGAGGGGCTCGGATCGTTCAGCCGGCGAACGTCGGTGTGGTATACATCAAAGGCCAGCACACGCACACGAAGGAACACGCCTGAAATAAAAGGCCTGCACAAAAAACAAACAGCGCCCTTTGTTCTGAGAGCAGAGGCCTGTTTCGCCTGTGATTAGAGAAAAGAGGGAGGGAAGAGGAGGCCGCGGGTGTGTGGACGACGTAGTGAGTGGCCGTAGCGGCTTCATTAGATTCTTTGAGAAGGATCTGAAAGAGTGAAAGAAGCGGAGGGTGTCAGTCAGCAGGGCCCCAGTAGACAGGAAATGACACTGTGGCGGGGTTGTGACGGTGGCACGACATAGCTAATCACTAATTGCTGATTAGCCCTTCCGTGCATAGTTGTAGTGTGGGCGCTTGAGTAAGAAGGTCTTTAGAAATACAAGTGAGCAGGAATTTCTGTCTGTCTACTCATAAAAATATTTTTCTTTCACTTTTGTTAATGATTGTCTGTCTGCTTTGGTGGTTTGTCTGTGTTTGTTTCAACTGGAAAGCAGTTCTTTCTAGCTTCTGTGTTTGTAGCTACCAGCGACATGCTAACCACAATGGAACTTGGCAACGCTTTATAATTATTGTTAATAAGTGTGTGAACTGAAGGTGGCATGTACATTTATGAAATGACACAACACTGTAAATTGTTAACATTTATAAACATTACTTTGATGGCTATCGCACAGTGGAAACTGATACTTAGAATATAGAAGTCAGCAGCGTGGGAAATCAACAAGATTGAAACTTGAAAAACTGGTCTCTCACTGTTTAGATTAGTCTCCACCCATAGTTTAAACTTTTGCCTTTTTGGTCAGGTTTAGGCCCCAGCATTACTTGCTTTGGACAAGAAAAAAATGTGGTTCGGATTAAAATGTGACAAGTCGAGAGAGAGTCTCATTATTTCGGCTAAAAACAGGACAGATGTGAATGAGGCTCGCTGAACAGTAATGAAACAACAATAAAATATATTTTATCTTAAAAACACTACAATTTGATAATGATAATAAAAATACAAATAAATAAAACAGATTATATTAAATGTAATTGTTATGGTACACAAATATTTTTGCACTGCACAAATTAATGGAATAAGTAAACAGAGTGTATACCATTATATATAAACAAGAAACATAATTTTAATCCTGTTGTTTGTCTGCTGCAAATCTATCCTTTATTTCATTACTTATTCATTATTGATGTTTAGTATAAAGTCAGTTTTACCTTTAATATTATTTTAATATTTGACTGGTTTCTAATTTTTTAATAACAAATAAAGTCTGCAGCTGTCCTTGGGGGAAAAGCTGCAATGGTGAACTTTGAAACAAGTAATGGAGTCATGCACATCTATCTATATTTTATATGTATAATATACATATTAAATATGCAAATATAAATATGACACACATATATATAATATAAAAGTATACTTCCTTTTCAAGGGTGGAGGGCGGTGTGGGGAATCAAACAACATGCTGAGACCTTTTTCTTGCAAACAATACTTAAGAAACAGCAAGGAAAACCTCTGGATCTGTGTTTCCATGAGTGGTTCCAAGAGCAAGATGGTCAATTGTATTGCATTGCTGACCTTTAAGGTTTTAATTGCAGGTACACGTGTCAACAGAATGCTCTGGCAGTGACTGAATTTATCTTTCTTTTACATTATTGGACTTTTAATGTTAATTTTTGAAGTTGCAAGTTTGGGCCACGTCGGCTAAAAAGATTAACAGTGCAAATAGTTTTTCACTTCCTTTACCCAGCAATACACTTTATCTTTAAAACCAACATAACAAATTTGAAACATTTGAAATTTCTTCATCTTTGATCTCTGAACTGCACAGGCATACGTTTCCTATAGTGCGATGCCATTACCTCCTTTGTTTCATATCTGTAGTCGGATATCAAGAACAGGCCTCATCCTATGTAGTCTCATTTGAGCAGATCGATCTGAAAAAAGAGTTGTATCTCTCCCTGGTCAGGGAGATTATATCCGACTGCTGTAAATCAGACACAGGTGGATGAACTTCCTCCTTCCTATGTCTGCCTCCCAGCTAACCTCTCCTTTACCCTTCTTTTCTTTTTCTCTTCGTCGGTCTCTTTTTTTCTTCTCCACTTGATACACCCCTCTTTCTGTATTGCAGTTCAGGGTATCATGAAAATAAAAACATAACTGAAAGAAAAGTAAAAGGTTATAGCTACACATAAATATCTGTGCATCAACATATTTCAAGTGTTAGCAATCCAGTCCTAGAGGGAGAAGATACATACTCATGTAAACATGGACACTGATTACTAAGGACAAGAAGGTGCACATTCACGGCAACTCTGATACCTTATCTCAGAAATTCTATGGAAAAAGAGCGGCCTTTAGGGGAGTAGCCTACCATTTGGTGTTTGAGTGCACAAAAGCCTCAGTGACACAGAACATCTGCTGGAGTCCTGTTCAGCTAGCTTCACAACTTCTTGTGAGGTTTATTTTTGCACAGACGGTCACAATTTTACAACTAGCACATGTAAGTAGCAGTCCCACCATTCAGTTACTGGAGGATAGCTAACACATGCTCCTTTAACTTTTCAAAAAAATTATAATTTGAGGGAAAAATCTAAATCTGCTTTTCCTAAAGTCCGTATGATTGTAAAACCCAGAGATGGGGACGCTGCTTCATGCATGTGTCACATGTCTATGGATTTTTGACTTTTCACATGTCAGTATACTTACTGACATGACACACTAAGTGATCAGAGTTACACTGTAAAAGGGGACATTAAAAGCAAAAGGTGTGTTATGATAACACACAATTTACAAAATGATTTCTGGCAATTTTTGTGTTTTTTATGTGTCTTTTCATGATACTAGACAGGCCTACCCATAGTTGTCAGTGCTCAGGAAAGCTTACTGAGGTACATTAAAAGGTTTTTATGAATAATTACCACTTATCCCTTTCCTGGTGGTTGTCCTTATCTCACAATATCAGTCTTTTATCCCATTTAGCCCTTGCTCTAATTCATTGTTATGTATGGGACAATTATTTTTAAATGCACAAATATTTTCCCAAGATGTTGCTCATGAGATAAGGCTAAACATTCTCCAGTGAAGGCCATTTTCGGCCTTGTCGGTGTCTCCAAGGGACGAGTGGTGCAGCAGTGGTGTGACTGAGATTGGCGCAGACGTCAGGTCAAAGAGGAACCGAATGTTCCCCAAATGCCCCTCAAGGGTAAAGCCTTGGTCTGCTTCTTCTGTCTGTTCTAATTCAACTTAAATCATTATTTTATAGTCCAAATATCATTAATGATCATGGCTAAGTTCACTGATTTTTTTCGACAGCACAGACTTTTTAAAAAATGTAAGAAAATTTCAAGGGTGTACTTTATTGTTCTTCTTAGTTTTTATTAGTATTAAACAAATGATGCTGTTGGAAGTTTAAACCAATGGAGTAAACCTTAACATAACAGTCAATAACAGATATCTGTGCAGCAATATGCCATTTATAACATGTACTGTACTTTTACCAGAACCCACTGAGCCCAGAGAACAAGAGGGTTTGTTGCTATTTTACAAATGTACTAAGTTGATGAAATGATTGCCAGGTAAATCTGTGCATTTAAAAAAAAAAAGCACAGTAGGGATAATATACCCCTGCTTGTTGTGACAAATGTAACACTAATATTATGACAGCACTATGGAGTGGTTTAAAAGGAGTAATAGGATAGAGAAGATAAATCTGCCGTTCCAATCAATTTGCAATGTGTCGGCCTTCATGTACGGATGAGTAGAGACGACATTTAAAAAAAAAAAAATATCCACAGAAATCTATTAGTGCATGACAAATGCTTTGGGAATGTATTTCCAAACGCTGGAAACTGGCCTGGTATTATAGAGATGAAATGCTAAACTTCTGACATGTATGGGAAAGAGTTAATTGTACTCTTCTCCTTTAAAACATTTTTTACAAAGATGACAGCTGGAAGTGGAACTTTTGAATGTCTGTGCCAGGATTTGGGTAGAAGTAACAATAAAAATGAACAGTTAAAACTAGATTGCTATGCTGAATAATAATACATAAATAGCAAAGAAGGGGTGGAAAAACAAGCAACAATGATAGCGGGCATATCAGGGGTGAAGGAAGGCAATGTGATAAAAATAAGAGCATGTTTAGAAAACAGACAAACAGAATGTAATGCAAGCATATTCCACACTTAGATTTCACAGACAGAATTAAGTAAAACTACAGGCTAGTTCTCCTTCGCTTAGGTTTGTTTGTCACTTGTAATTTTAGTGTTATTTCAAGAGCTTAAAGGGTCCCTAGAATGTTTTCGCACCAGGGCTAGATTAAGCTGCTATTGGACCCTGGGGCAAAAATGAGACGTGAGTCTTAATTAAGTCCTTAAAATAAACATTTCACCAAACCCTTTTGCTTCAAGAAATCTACTAATATTACAAAACTGTGCTATGCTCTGCCTGTCCTGTTGGTTAGTTTGTTTAGTGATATGTTTGGCATGTCAACAAAACATTTCACATGTGATCAGTGATGAAGCAGTATCTATAATAGATATTTTGATAAGTGGAAATTCATTTTTAAATATGTAGTTGTACATGGAACTGTAGATATCTTATTTATAATTGTTATCAATATGAGTAAAATTTCAAACTTTTACAAAGCGGGCGGGGGGGGGGGGGGGGGGGCTGTCCTGGTCAGGTTACCATTTTTTTTCTAGGACTAGGAGAGACAATTCACCCTGATGGCTAAATTGGAATTAGCCAATCCCCTCTGCATGTGTTTGGGTTGTGACAGGAAGCTGGAGGACCATGCAAGCACAGGGAAACCTCCAGAAAGGCCTCAGTCGGCTAGTAGACTTGAACTCAGGAGCTTCTCGTTGTGAAGCAGCAGGGCTAACCACCAAACACTGTGCTACCCAACACTGATAAACTGTTATTTATGAAATTGACAATGTAGATATCTGCACTGAATATTGTTTTTAGTGATTTTTTTTTGACTAGTGAGCGCTGATTTGTTGGAAATTAGATTGACATGTAATCAAAAATAAATCATTGATATTTTGACTTGAATTATAACCAAATTATAACAGGACAGTCTATATCTATAAATTATATTTATAAATATCTATTACTACCACTGATAATCCCCCCTAGTAGTAAATGAATCGCTGATATGAAGAATTAATATTTTGACAAGAGAATCAATTATAGCTATGTTGCTATGATGTAGCTATGTAAGTATTAACATTGTAATGCTTTGGACTGGAAACTAGTTAAAACACGATTGTTGCTATAATAGCTACTGATTAAATATTGAAAGGTTTTGCCAGGTGTAATTTTGGTCAACTGGACTTTTAAAAGTTTTTGTTTCAGAGAAAAAAAAATGACTTAGGTCAATGTATCATAATTAATCTGTTTCACTACATTAAAAAAAAGTTACATGAATGGCTCCATTGTGGAATCATCACCGTCTATCACACGTCTGTCACATCCTGACCTCACTCTATCTGTCCCTCTGGATGTGTTGACACTCACCATGTTCCTGATATCTGGGAACAACCAATCCCGCAACCCCCTCCTCACCCCCAACGCCCCGCAGCCGAGGCCACGGGCCTCATGGGAACTGCATATCTCAACCTGGTGCACACATCAGATTGTTGACACGAACAGATACCCTGGCAATGAAAATATTTTGCTTCTTCGAACACTGACATTGGCCTACATGGACCTACATCTCTACCCCCATTGGGATAGACGGCTCCCGTGTAGCGAGAATGTGTGGGTGGGTGCAAATTCTTGTGGGTGTCCGCATTTGCTGACAGGTGCATTAAAATTTCAACTCGGGGATTATTGCTATCACAGCCAGTGGCGTGTTTGTTTATGGCAATAAGGTAAAGTGGATGTCAGTTGAGTGTGTAAAATAGGGGCATAGGTTTAAAGGTGGAGGTTGCTATCTGTTGTCATGAAGTAGACAAGGCACTTTAACAATAGTCACTTACAGGAGGTCATGCAATTATTTAATCCTTCATAATTAAAACCTTTTCCCCAACGTTTTTGCTGCAATTTACTCAATTTTCATCAGTGTTTCAGTACATGCAACACTGATCAAGAACAGGGTTTTATTTGTGACCCTTGTCTTTCAGAAACAGAACATTCTAGAAAACATCCTTTAAGTAGCTCTTCATCACACAATAGTTTGTGTTAAAATATTAACAGTTTGGGTGGTGGAGCAGTTAGAGTCATAGAAACACTGTTACTGCTAACAGAGCATCTTTCAATTCACTTGTATTGACGTGTATGCAAGAAATTAGCATTTAGCATAACACACTAGCTAGCTTACTGTGTACAGCTTGCTAGAATCTCATACTTGTTTTCTGCTGTTCAAATATTTAAATAGCTGCCTTTAGCAGGTAAAATTAGAATCCCTAAGAGGTGTTGACAACATTCTCTACTCTCAACCTAAAACCTAAAGTCACTTCCTTTTTGTCCTCCTCTCCATCCAACACGTGCCCCCCAGAGAAGCTGCAATAAAAACAAGTCAGCCATCCAGGACCCCAATAGACCCCGGTGGTTAAAAGCGTATGTGGAACTTCTCGATTATTTTTACCTGACACAGGAAAGAGTCCACTCATAATAAACGCAGGGCCGAGGTGGTGACAGATCTCGTTAACCTTATTATGAATGAAAGGGGGAAATGGGTACAGGGGTGCGGAAGGGTGAACGTGTGCCTAGATGTATCCCTGAGCTTCACCCTGACCTTTAGCATAACCCACAGAGGAACACACACATGGAGAATGTTCCAGCAAGGGTACACGTGTAATCTTTTGCTTTGACTTTTGAAGTTGCTTTAATCACATGTCTAGCAATATATTTAAATAAACCTGAAAATGCATAATTGACCACATAGTGTTAGCACTGAAGTCTGGTAGCCAACAAGTATCAGTTCAGCCCAATGCACTGCAGCTACATCAGCAGTAACCTTAGGCTACGTCCACACTAGATAGATTTGAAAACGGCGTTTTCATCTGAAAACGCTCCACGTCCTCACTAGCGTTTTCAGTTGTTTTCACAAAGTTGTGCATCCACATTGAAACGGCTAAAAATGCTTACATTCCAGTACTGCGCATGCGTGAAACGCAAGAAGATTCGACCTGCCTCATTTCTGTCTGCCGTTTGTTTACTTTCCAGCTCTTTGAAACGTCGGGGCAAAAGGTCGAGGAAAAGCACCGAGTTTTTTAAATGGACTAACAATGAGGTGGAGTTGTTACTGCGAGTAACACAAAAGTACAAAGTTGCAAAAGCGATTGAGAATTAAAGAATTTGAAGAGAAGCTATCTGAAGCATGTACAAACTGATATTAATCTTTAATAGGGCTGTCAAAATTGAGAGCAAACAAAACAACTGCTGTATAATGCCCTCTGCTATCTTTGTTTAATTGGTCACATGACTGCATCACATGACTAAAATGTGTCATCGTTTTCAAAAGTCTCCGTTTTCGCTGTCCACACTGCGACAGGACAGCACCGTCTTCAAATGTATTCGTTTTCGAGAACGTTTTCAAAACGCTGCGTTTTCCTTCGGGGAAAACGCCATCTCAGTTTGGACGGGAGCCCAAAACGGAGAGAAAACGATGCGTTTTCAAACGAAAACGCATTAGTGTGGACTCACTGAGAGAGGTGTGATGATCACAACTGATTCTTGCAAAAGGACAAAGAGCATATGGAGACATTTGATAAAAGACTGACAGGCCGTCTATTGTCTATTTATGTAACATTTTCAGCACTTCAGCAGTCATGAAGTCATAAAAGTGATTTATGAGTAACAATATAATATAATAATTAATAATATAATTAAGGTTAAAAATACTTTTAACCTATAAAGGCAGCTTATGTAGAGAAGAGCAGTGTGTCATGACTTATGAGATAAATCATCATCAGTTCGCAAATTCCGAACAAATACTTATGACACTGTGATTTTTACTTTCCACAATAATTAGTAAAAAAAATGTATTACTTAATAATAGTTAATTGCAATAATTACCACAAGAAAACACACCTTTCAGCTTTTCATGCATTTTTTTAAACTGAGCTTTTTGGAGACCTGTAGTGTAAATGTGCCTATATCTAAAGCACAACCTCGGTCAACCTCTGTTCTGTGGTAAAGACTGTAATTAACAGATGTGACAGTAACACAAAAAGTTTCAGACATTTTTCATGGTTCATGTTTGAATTATATATTTTTTATTTCGCCCCCAAAATTCAAAACAATTCAGTGGGCTACATACTGAACTCAAAAGATAGAAACAAAGTATCAGTCCTATCACGCTAGTACGGGGGTGGGCAATCTCAGTCCACGAGGGCCGGTGTCCCTGCAGGTTTTAGATCTCACCTTGGGTCAACACACCTGAATCACATGATTAGTTCGTTACCAGGCCTCTGGAGAACTTCAGGACATGTTGAGGAGCTAATTTAGTCATTTAAATCAGCTGTGTTGGTTCGAGGACACATCTAAAACCTGCAGGGACACCGGCCCTCGTGGACTGAGATTGCCCACCCCTGCGCTAGTATCAATTTGATACCAATACCAGTGTTTAGGATTTTGATCAATCCGCCCACCTCAACTGATTGGTTCTAGCTTCATCTGTTGTTGGTGTCTTATTTAGATCTTGTGGACCAGGATTGCACAACCCATTTTATATCATGGGATGCATACAAACCAACTGGTTCTCAACTAAGTTAGAAAGACTAGTAAAACTGCTGCATTATAACCAACTAAAAACAAAACAAAACATGAGCCCTACAATAGACTGATGACCTGACCAGGGTGCACCCAGCCCTCACATTATGACAGCTGGGATAGGCTACAGGCCAAAAGCGATCCTGAATTTAATAATTGGGGAAAAATACTTCCAGGATTTTCCTTATCTTTCTATAAAAAGTATCATTTGTTGTGGTAATTCTGACCTTTGGCATGGATGAAATGAAAAGTTTGGGCAGCCACAGAAATTTTTAATGACATGGAACACTATATTTGGTGGTGCAAAATAAAGTAAAAAAACAAAAAACGCCATCAAATAGTATTTGGACCATTTGGCAGATGAGCTCAGGCCATGTGTTCAATATTCCTCATCAATAAGTGTTAAAGATTAGAACCTCAGGAATAGCATAACAAGTTTTTTTTTGGCTTTATTTTTCCTAACTGTCCCCTAATCACCTAATACTCCAACTAGAAAGAGTTCTTAGTGTTTTTGGGAAAGTTCTTGTTATTTTCTGCATGTGCCTGCTCAAGTTTAAGGAATTACCACACTGCCAGTAACTTAAAAGGAGTGACCACCAGACTAAACAGGGTTAAAGACCTTTTAAGCACTGGTTAACAAAATTTAGCTTGCTTTAAGCACAACAGGCGTTGGCTGACTAATACATGTCATGCCCTCAGGCCTGCCCAAAGCTGTATATACTCACAACTTCTCATTTGGTTGTTCCTTATGTATGCTATTCCTGGCTGTCTGTATTCACTTACAATCCCCTCTTTTTTGTGGCCAAAAAATATGAACAGAGCTTTCAAATAATGTAAGTTCAGTATGTTGAAACTTGAATGAAGATTGTTTATAAAGATTTCTAGACCGAGCTTTTTCTCTTAACAAGTGATTTGTAAAGAATTTAGCCACAATTAGCATGTTGGTTAGAACCAAAAAAGCAAAACAAAAAGGAAGCAAGGAAAAAGTCGGAAATCAATCACAATTAACAAGATGAAGGAAAAGAAAATGTTAAACTGAAGCAATTGTGGAGTTGGCAGATGACTGTTGTTCTAATGAGTGCCCATTAGGAAATAAACTGATTCCCTCTCAGAACCTTAAAACAAATTTCCTGAGGCCTACTCCTTTGATGAACTTGGATGCTAAGAGGCTGCTAAGAGGCTGCGTGTCACTAGGTCACCAAGGTGACGGGACATCCTGGCAGGAAAAACAGGAAATGAGGCTAAAGAGTGACTCTGATTGGACCCCTCCTTGTTGGCGTGCAGTCCGATAAGGAGGCATTGAGAGGCTGGTGGGGGCCCAGCCTCTTTTCCTTCGTTTTTTGTGGTATGAACGTTAATGAGAGCAAGAATGCAAAAACGTTACTGTGCATACTCATAGACATTTAACTCGATTAACAATTGCTTTCAAATTTTGAATTCAGCATGAATTCAGTTCAATTCAATTCAGCAGAAAATTAGAGGTCTTCCAGGTGTTTATTACTTAAGACATCCCTGAAGCTTTACAAACTGGTGTGAAAATAGGAAAGAAATTCACCTATGCATCCTTTATCATGTTTGTCTAGGCCAGTATTCAGTGACATTTTGCCACCTTCTGACCCCACAATGTAACAATAAATGATTGGGTGAAGGCTGTGGATGATCCAACTCTCCATATTCTCTGTGCTATCCCCCCACTTTGCCTCCCTTCCAAGTCCTTGGGCTGTATCAGACAAAACACCTGCTTGTCTACTCCAAAGACAACTTTTATAAGTTCACAAGGCTTTGAGAATCCAAACGATGCAGGGGCTGGATGCGCAAAATGGTATTGGTAAGTATTTATCTTAATCTTATTCAAAGTCTTAATATTTAGTTGTTAAGTCATGGCTCAGTGTCTTTTTGCCCAAACAAATCCTATTTGAACCACTTCGACTTGTGGACCTTTCAGCCTCTTTGAGATCATTGTAACCCAGCTTGACCTTCTGTAAGTTTTTAGGTAGATAAATGTCAAATTATTTTTCTCAGAACCTTCGTCACTGGTCTCAACACTCCTCTGAAATCATTGTCTGATGTGTATATAAAGGACACTGTGTACTCCTTCCTGGAAGAAGTCATACAGGTTCCCAAAAACCAAACGATGTCTATTAATACAATAACAAGACATTTAAAGGTGCATACTGTACTCGCACTGGCAGTCTGCACATAACACGAGATGCTATATTTAGATAAATTTGTGCTATCGATCAACAGGGTCTAGCATTTTTACAGCTTTAGAAAAAAAAGTGTGTGCTTCAGAAAAAGCCCATTCTGCATATTTAATAATTTAAGTATACTTTGATGCTAAAGCTCTTGTACTATTAACTTGTATTAAGAATTTTTACTTTAAAATATTTGTTTTCCAACTTTGCATTACAGTTCTTCAATGCTAAATGTGCTAAAATTGGCTAATTTTCAGGGCAATTTACACCAAATTTACATTATTATTATTTTGGTTAGTGACACCCAGTTGGTGAAATTCCAAAAAATGTCTTGTTTTCCAGATATTAAATTTAGAGGGAAAAACACTGAATTTACAAAGTTGCATGGAATTAGAGGTATTTAGTTAAGGTCTAAAGAGAATATACTATTTTGTGGGTGAGGTATTTCAGAAAAAGAACAAAAAATATATAGAGAGAAATTTAACCAGTTTGGCTTGTAATCATAATGATCTGGCACCCTACAGCCAGTATTGTTATGCTAATATAAAGAAAGGTTTGTGGTTTTGGGGTAATCTGTAATCCAGAAAAGTACCCGTTGGTGTTTGATTGGCAGAAACAAATGCCATCAAATGGCACAAATAAGACACTCAAAACTTATAAAACAATGTGGCATTAGCTGCTGCTTGAATGTTGTTTGAATGATTATTCTTTACTGTCACACTGAAATCTCTGGCACTGATATATTTCTTGAGTCCAAGTTAAATGCTTTGACCTCTCAGGTGTGAAGTAATCCTTAATCTTTGTCTTCCTTCCCAACCAAGTTCACTTGAGAACCCCGTTGCACCTGAGAGAAGAGAGGTTGGGGTGGTTAAGGGTCTGAGGGCTCGTCACAACATCGGGCTGCTCACACATGTCTTAGGACAAAGACCCCAACACCTGTGAGTGCAGAGGTTGGGGATAAGGTGGGGTGGGGGTGCGTATAGGTGGATTGGAGGGAGGTAGCATATGAATGTTAAGGTGACATACACGGTAACTGAGCTAAGTGCTCAAAGGCATTTAAGAGGATGTGTCTCTGTGTGTGTGTGCATGTGTGTATGTGTGTTTGAAGCATAGCTAAGAGAATGAAATGAATGAGAATGTGTTGAGCAGCGTGTGCTGCATGTGTGTGTGTAGTTCTCTCCACGTCGCTGCCTTTCCATACAGTCCAGGTGTGCATTGTGGTCTATTGTCATCTGACTGGACTTATCACCCCTCTTCTCCCTGTCAGCTACCTGCCCTTTGATGTCTGGGAAGTCTTTCACCCCCTTTCCTTTTGGGGTCAACATTCCAGCAACACACAGACACAGAAGTACATGCGCATACAAAAGCACACCTGCACGTACACACACAGACTTAAAGACACACAAACACATAGAAGAGAGGCCGGGGTGAGGAGAAAGAGGGAGAGGGGAAGGGAGGAATAACAAAGGAACAGAAGGGGAGTGAAGTACAAGTAAACACTTGTTCTGTATCTGTAGAGATGGACTTAAACCTGAGCAAGTCAGATGCAGAGAAGGATCCATCACATGATGACTGAAATGATAGAGTCCTGTATATAATTACACAGAGGATAGCTGTGAATCACTCTGCATGTTTTTTTTATAATTTGAAACTTCGTTAGCTATATGTTTTGTCCTGCTGGGTGTCAACAAAGCGAGTGAGAAAAGAGTGAGAAATTGAAAAAAGGTGATCCTGAGAGCATTTTAATGTAGCAGCATATTTAGTAGGCTAAAGAAAAATGACAATGAACGAAAACCCCAACAATCATACAACTCTCTGTCAGCAAGAACACAGTGACAGTGGGAACAAAAAACTTCCTCTTAACAGGAAGGAAGAAGAACCAGGCTCGGGGAGGGGCAGCCATATGCTGAGACCGGTTGGGGGTAAGGCAATGGAGATAGGACAAAAGGCACAATTGAAAAAGGCACAATTTAAACAAGGTGAGTGAAGAAAACACACACAGTGCATCATGGGAACCCCACGGGAGGCCTAGGCCTATTACACCATAACTGAGGTAGTATTCAGGGTCACTTGATTCAGCCCTAATTATAAGCTTTATCAAAAAGGAAAATGGAAAGGATTAGCAGTACAAGATGTTGAGATGTTTTTTTGGACGATTCTTTTCCTTAAATTTTCATTGTAGTTACCACAGGAAAAAGCAAGCTTATATTGCATTTACTTGTGTTAAAGCTAAAAACTAAAAACGGTACTACGGGCAGTTTGTAATGGATTTTTCCGTTGCTGTTGCTCTACCTGTCTGCCAGGTTGGGTGAAACTCAGTATTGGTGGTTTTTCCGTAATCTGGCTCACCTTTGCCTCAATTCTTGCCCTGATGAAAAGAAAAAAAAAACTCAAAACAAACTTCTGTTGTTGTCGAAAACATAAATGGAAAAGTAATTAATAAATGTTCTCATTTATATGGTCCTAAGAGGGCAAAAATTAGACTACAGTCTCCAAAATGTCTTCTTGTGGTATTTCTTAAAATTCAACTTTGAAAAATGCTACAAAAGATAAAAGGAAAAGTACAAAAATACCCTCACAGTGTCATCTCAGGCCTAACTCGGCATGCATTTCATGAAGTCGGTTGGTTCAGGCTTGCTGTGTCCACATACTGTATATAACCACATATTTAGTAATCACAAACACAGTGTTTAACCAGAGTTATGTCTGCTGCAGCAGCCCTCGCTCCTCACACCAAGCCCGTCTCCATCTGTGGTTGTTTTCTCAGAGCTCTTGATGACTAGTGCTGACAGATGACAGACTGTCAAGAGCCTCTGATCACACAAACAACTTCCCCAGCGCACTTTCACTGACTTTTCTTTTTTTATGCACTCAGTTTGACTGGCATGTAAAATGTATGAAGGCAGTTTTGTTAAGAAAGAATCCTCTTTCTTCTCCCATTTCTACTTCTGCTCAAAGGATTCAAAGGACCTGTTTTAAATGGCTTTTTACGAGCAGAGAAACATAACGACAGTGAAAAATATCAGTTTTGTTGTGTCAGGAAAGGAGAAAAAGCGGGGTCCTCGAGTTCAAGTTTTCTTTTTGACCTTTGTACTTGATGGTGTAGTTTTACGTTTCAGGTTAATTGGTGCAGAGACGACGCCTCTGCTTGTGTGCATATGTGTTTGTGTGTGTGTGTGTGTGTGTGTGTGTGTCAGGGTTTGGATCATGCCTGTATCTCCATCCCCCGTTCTTAGCCAGGTGCATGGCAGTGCTTTGGAGCTTTTATCCCAAGCCGATCCCTGGGAATGCAGAGAATTTCTCCCAGACGCTCCTGGTCACAGTGCCCCGGCAGCTCCTACTCACACCCACAGATACACACACACACAAACACACACACATACACACGCACACACATACATCTCTTCCGCCTCTCCCTTAACCCCGACACCACTGACAGACACAGCCCAAAGAGCAGACACCTGGCTTTGTGCACACACACACACACACATGTGCACACACACACACGCATGTACACACACGCACAAACACACATGCACACACACCCTGGGGAACTTCAGGGAAAGTTGGGGATCAGCAGAAACACTCTAGAGAAACAGGAGAAGGCAGAGGACACCAGATGCAAGATAGTACTCAACAAGGAGAGAAAGATGGAGGAAAAAAAAGTGAGACTGAGACAAAGGCAAAGGGCAAAGGTCAGCTTGACAAACAGTGAAATGGATCCTAAAATTCACAGACAAGCTACACATAAAACTTAGAAAATAATAATCATTACACCTCACAGCAAGTCATTTATGCTCAGTATCATGGTTAACATCGTGACCTTCTGTATGACATTAATTATCTTTTCTAAACATTTTTCCCCAGTTATTAATTAATAATTAATATCATCACTTTTAATCAAATCATAAGTAAACTGGGCAGGAAAGGGTTAACTTAATCTGTCAGTGAGGGTGCGGCCCGCCTGTCAGTCAGGAGTTAACACCACCTGAGAGTCCTGTCAGCCTCACTTCCTCTCCTTTCTGTTGCCTGCCAATCAAGCTGCCGCAGTGCAAAACCGCACCTGCGTGCATGTGCAAGTGTGTAGTTTCTATGGATTCAAAGTGAAGGAAACACAACAATAACAAGAGGTTTTCTTTTCTTTTTTTTTAAACTTCACTAGAAATCCTGCCAGTTAAAGTCTGTGGGATGAATAGGGAGCGAAACATGTGAAACACTCATCGGACAACGTGATAACAAGACACTGCGGCTGCAAAAATCTGTTGCTCGTAGGCCTACTGTGGCATTTCTCCTTGCTGTAGTGCTGAGTGGCATGTGTGATAATGTCTACTCTCAATTCACACGCTGAAAGAATGAAAATCATTTAGCTGCTGGGAAGAGAAGCCGCATGCTTCTTGGATCTTCGCACACACACACACACACACACACACACACACACACACACACACACACACACACACACACACACACACACACACACACACACACACACACAGAGTTCATTATCTAAACACTGCAGGGCACGGTTCTTCACTCCCCTCTCTTCTCTCTCTGACTGTGTCTGCACCTCTGAGGCCAAGGCAAACACTCGGTGTGTGTGTGATACACTCATATCTCAACACACTTCTCCCCCCCATGCCAATTCTCCAGATGTTCTGCAACTTAAAGGTAGGTGGTGTGTCTCGGGAGTGGTGTTTATCGGATCATACCAACTGAACTTCAACCCCGCCCTCCCAACCAACTCTTCTAACACATCTAATTCTTACTGTTTCCTCTGAGCAATTATCTGCAATAGCATCCGTTCCTCTTGCTCTCTTCACTTGAGCAAGTGCATTAAGTAGGAGGAAATGCACAAGATTGACAACAAAGAAAAATAAATCGAAGACACGGAAAGTGAGTCTAAAAAGGCAGCAAGTACAGCTTGTCAGCAGTGCCGCAGCAGTGCAGCTGTGTGGTATCTCTGTCACTCGGCTGGTCTCTGTTTCACATAGAATTCCTCTGCGGCTTTCTAACAGGAGGAAAGCCCTCCCTTAGTCACACAAAGCTGATCTCCTATTGGTTCCCCAGAGGCCCCCGGACCTCCCTGCACTCAGACAAATACAGACACTGCACTTAAGAGTGTGTGTATAGATGTGTGCGGGGGCAACAGTAGAGACAGTGTCAGTGTACACCTGTCTTCATGTCGCTGCACTGGTCAAAAAAATATGGTGCATAAAAGGAATGTCTTTTGAACAGCTGTTCAACACAACGAGTCGCACGAGTCTGGAAGTCAGGCTGAAGTTCGGAGACCAAAATGAACAAGAAAAAGTACCAGTCCCCTGAAGTGGAGAATTTTTGTGGTGGTATTTTATGCTGTGGTCACATCCAGTGGGAAGCTGCATCTTTATATAGCAAAAGATTGGACATGATTATGTATGCAAACAATGATCATGATGTAATTGAAGTTTTTGGCTGACGCTTCAGGGACAGTTTTTGAACACTCGGGTTTGGGTCCAACGCTGCAGTACTCTAAAAAACCATGGTTGCAGGTATTCTTTATATGGGCTATTTGAAATATTTCTGTTAACACACTGGCTATGACTTCATAATAACCACTCTGATATTTACTTTGTGGCCTGCTTATAAATTAAATAAGGATTAATTATAGATTTTTTCATTCACTTTATTCCATTATTATTACTACTAATAATTATTATTATTATTGAATTAAATACTACAATTATATGAGTAAATATTTGATATATTCATAAGATTATTTACTTATGATAAATCATTAGTAAAACATCTATAAACGTTGTATTAATCCATCCATTGCATTCATAGATTATATAATTGAGTTTTAATGAATAATAATATAAAGAAAGAAAAATATAATAAAAATAAAATAAAGATGTTGTAAAGCATCTAATATTATAGCTTTACATTTACTGGTATAGATAAATATGATGGCTCATCTCATTTATTAGCCATACACATTTATGTAAGATGTTATTTAGTTTTTTTTAAAACTGCAATGACTATCCTTTAGCAAGTAAACACTATAACAAAATTACAAAATAAACATGACAAAAACACTTACAGGTGTTCCTGATTGGTTGGTACACCACCTACCTTTTAAGGTTTATGTACACTCACATTTTTTTTCCTGGCTTCTCTGAGCGAGAACATTTAAGGGGATGAATGGAGCCTTGTTGTGTGGACATGTACTGTGTCACAATATGTGAACCTTGGTTTGATACAGATTGATATGAGACAGTAACCAACAGCTAACACAGCGACTCAGGGAACCTTTGCGACAGATGGGTCGTAAGAGCCAGAGTCTCCACATAGAGTCCAACAATACTGGGCCAGAAAATGTCCTTACGTCCTTACACAGTTTGTTTAGCAACAACCTGAAGTAGCTGTTTACTGTATTGCCTGTAACAGACTTTATCAGTCTCTTACATCATTGTGGAGGAATTTTGGCACACTCGTCTTTACAGTATTTCTTCAGTTCATTGAGATTTGCAGGCATTCGTTTGTGCACAGCTCTCATAAGGTCCAGTCAAACCATTTCAATCTTGCTGAGGTTTAGACTATGACTTGGCCATTATTGCATGACCAAATTTCATCCAAGCTTTAGCAGACAGATGGCCTCACATGTGACTACAGAATACTTTGGTTCATGGTCAGCTCAGTGACTGCAAGGTGCCCAGGTCCTATGGCTGCAAAACAAGCCCAAATCATCACTTCTCTAATCCCTGTGCTCTCTTCGATTTTCTCTAAATGTGGAGCTGTGTATTATGGACAAACATCTCTACTTTGGTCTTGTCGGTCGAGAGGACATTGTTCCAGAAGTATTATTGGTTCACATGCAGCTTTGCAGACCTAACCCATACTTCCATATTCTTTTTAGGGGGAAGAGGCAGACAAGAGGTTATAGTTTGGCTACTCTTTCAAACAAGTCACACTTGTTTAGTCTTTTTTTTTTTTTTTTTTAAATTTTACTGTCCTGAACTTTAATATTTTACATGTTAACCGAGGCCCGTAGTCTGAGATGCAACACTTGGATTTTTTTTTCTGTCCATTCCTGTGAAGGTTATTGCATTATGTTAATATACACTGGAATGTTTCAGACCAGCAACCTGCCAAACCCTCAGCTTTTATAGCAGAGTTTCTTTTCTTTTTCTGTGACTTTTTTTTTAGAGCAATTTGGCTTCAATTACCTTTGAAATCTAGCATAGTTTAAATCAATAAAAGCTTAGCTTTAAATATAATATCTAGATTATCCCCAAATCATGCATGTCAAAATGAACATTACTGGAACCTAGACAGCGACATACGCTATACATTTGGAGTTAAGTAACTTTTATTTTAATTAAAGACTGAGCAAACAGTAAGTCTAGTATCTGTGACTTTTGTCTATGTTTCAGACATGGAGGATTTACTTCAATCACAGAGAAGCTATTATGAGTGGTGTGTTTTTCCTCAGTACTATATTCTAAAGTCTATCATAGGAATGATAGCTACAGCAAAACTACGTTAACTTGGGGACTGCTAGTCCTATCAAAAAAGAGAAAACGGTCAGAGAGAAGAGAGCCTTTAGGACAGAAGTCTTTACATAATGCACTTCCAGTCCAGAGATCCTCTAGAGATACTGACACAGACTGTTCAGACAGAGGAAGAAATAAAACAACACTCTGCCCTACGCAATGCAAGCAGCTCTGATGAACACAAACAGGAACCAGGCAGACGGATGGAGAGGCATGGAGGAATGAAATTAAAGAAGGGAACACAAGAACTCTCCTCTCTGGCTCCACATCGAGTGCTTAGCAATCTCTCCATCATCATCATGTCATCACTCAATTAAAAGGTTAGGCTCTGTTTATTCTTTCTATTAGCAAGATTTGGAAAACATCAACAATCACTTATTACCAAGACTCACTGCCTCCGGGCAAAGCCACTGCTAATTGTATTTTGTGTGTGCGTGTGTGTGTGTGTGTGTGTCTGTGTGTGTGTGTGTGTTTGTGTAAGTGTGTGAGAGAGAGAATGTGTAAATAGCTCATTTAACAATAGTGGATAATAGAGGAGCACTCTGTCCTGATTTGGATGCCAAACCAATGTTTGTGTTATCATTAAAAAAAACTGACATCTTGATCAGTGATTTGTCTTTAATGACATTTCTTAGAAATTTCTGTGAAAAATAACTCCATGTTGAAAAGTTGCATTGAAAGTGAATAACTAGCTGGAGAAAGATTCACTGTTTTGCAACAGCTTGTAGTGTTTTTGGCACATTGGAGCACCAAGGGCTCCAATCCAATATCACTACAGTGTAGAAATCATCTAAAAAAAACAACCTGCATGATGATCTGCTGGAGAAGTGGCACAATCCCTGCTTGATGCATGACATAACAGGACCCTTGCCACTCACCATTTACAGTTTCATTAGTTGACTGCCTCTCTTTCAACATTAATGACAACAGGCCAAAATGACAGACTGTAAAAGAACAATACAATCTCTGAGTAGAAATATGTTTTCTTTCTTCCATGTTGGACTTTTTATCTTCATAAATGTTTGAATGACATCTTATTAACATTTACAAGCAAGGATCCACCTATTTTTCTCATCACATTGCCCAACAGGCCCAAGTTGCAATGCAGCAGTGCTTCAACACTGAGCTCCACACTGAGGTGGATATTGTTTAATTGTTTTAGAAAATTTTCAGTCTAATTTCCACTCTTTACACAGCATGTACACAGTCCTGATCAAGGTTATCAAAGAGCTACAGCTTGAAGTCCATAATGCATTTTAATTCTCACTGACCTTGGATCAGCCTTTGCTAACAGCAGCCCTTGATATCATAATCAGCTGAAAGAAACTTTCTTGGTAGTTATGATGGAGCTCCAAGTTCTTTGATTTCTTATCTTTCAAACAGCTCTTTCTTTGTTGTGCTCGGCGTTGTCTTTTCATCTGATGCTCCTTTATTTTCTGGCATACCCTACATGTTAGCCCTGATCAAAATTAGAAGTAGGGAGATTCTAAATTCCATTGCTATGCAGATGATGTGCAGTTGTACGTCTCCATAGATCCTGGTACCACAGTACATCCTGTCGAAACTTCTATGTAATTGACAGTAATGCTGCATACAAATTGGAGGCAATTCCCTCGTCAGGCATTGTTTTGAAACTAATGGCTGGTCACTCCCAGGTTCTGGTTGCCTTGGCGATCAACTAATGTATCTAGATCCAGGTCTCAAGTCAATCATTTGCATTGATCACTCTCATTGGTAATCACTCCAGTGTCACAGTCTCACCTGTTATAGCGTCTCATTGCTATATTCCTGCAAATCACTTGCAGTGTGAATTTGGCTTAATAATTTTAAAAAAGAAATAAAAACTATATGGTTATCATGACAACACCTGTGGCCTTAGCACAAGGGCCATTTTTCCAATCTCCAGTCAGTGTGCTCCACCTAATAATATTTGTAAAAGAAATTAGTGACTTAGACATTACTGACTTAAAATTCTTCTTTGAGCTAATTAAAATGGTGTAATCCTGCTTGGCCCAAATGACACAAACAAACAAGTTAAGCAAGCTCAGGTCATTTTTTTGAGCTTTTTGAATGTTTTTGTATCTTCCAGATGGTTGCGGTGCACTTTACTCTGTTTTATGCAGGTAAAACTCCCAGGTATCCTATGAGTTTAAGAACTGATTTTTAAGATTTCCCTGCTTGTTTTTAAAGCATTGAATGGTTTGGCTCCTGCTTATGTCTGCAATTTGCTTGCTCTCTATGAGCCCAACAGCTTCTGGTGATCCTACGCCAGAACCCCACTCATATTTCCTAATCATTGACTTGGCTTCAAAAGTGAACAGGGTTTTGTTATAATAGTAGGTTTTCTTTTAAAAGGTAAAGGTTTTTATTATTATGACATCTAGGCCAGTGGTCATAATGGTAGGAGGAGTAAACATAAAATAGGGGGCTATATAAAAATGACTGAAAAGAAATCTTACTCAAATGAAAGGTTCTTTAATTACATCCTGTTATGTAACTCTGTAAGTTGAAGCCCTGTTTTGTCACCACGTCGGCATGATAAGCAGGTAAAATTCGAAGCGGATGATAAAACACCTCAGTGCCCATGTTTGTCTCGCTACTCCCACTCCCATCTGCTGTCTGATGAACTCGTCCCAAAGAGTCCAGATAGGCATCTCCCCAAAATCTGAGACAGGACCCACACACAGAGCACCACCACCATCAAATACCGCAGAGCAAGTGAGTGTATGCCTCTGTCTGAGGCATGTGTGTTAGATCGTGTGGGTACACATAAAGTTATGTGTGATTGAATCTGGGCAAATGAGATAAGGTCGGTGCTACGATAATGATGTTTGTGAGAGAACTGCGTTGTGGAAGTTCTGTGCACACTCGGTCTGCAAGTGCATACAGTAGTACGTATATGTGTCTGAGCAAAGCAGGAAGCAAAGTCTTGTGCACTGTGATGCTGGCGATAAGGGTGGTGCATCTGTGTGTCTGTGCATATGTGTGTGTGTGTGTGTGTGTGTTGCCAGGGAGGTGGGACGGGGTTCAGTGGTAGGACATGTTCATCCATGCTGGTATTCGTGAGAGGCTCCCAAATACCAGGGCGGGATTGGAGGAAGGAGATGGTAGGGTGGAGGTGGGGAGGTTGCCCAAATCCTGGTACTTATCTCTAAGCATAAATGAAGAACGGTGGTGCAAAACAATTCAAGAATATTACCTTTACATGCATCAAGAGCAGAACATGGCATTTCTCACTTCTGTTGTTTTTAAATGTGCATAAATCTGAGTTCTCAAATCCTCGACTAAATATCTAAAGATACTGTATGATTTTAAAAGTCATTGGAAACACTAGTGCCCCTTTCTGCTCAACTGATGCTGATTTCTGAGAGGAAGAGTTAAAAACTACGTTATTAAAACTAACAATGTACATCCTCCCATGGCATAATTCTTTGCTGAACATCATGCATGAAATTATGGAGGGTGGAAGGTACCCAGTGCATCAAGTGACGGTTAGCAAGAGAAACCTGTTGGAACTTGTTCCTTATTTTATTTCATCCAGAGTAAATACACAGTAAGTATAAGTAAATACCATGTAAGTATGAGTAAATACAAAGTCAAGATAAATAAATGAAAAGTAAACATAAGTAAAAAGAAAGTAAGTGTAGGTAGATGCAAAGCAAGTTTGGATTTTTTTTCCCATTATTTTAATTACTCTTGCTTTAAGGCACTATATAAACAAAACTGAAGTGAACTGAACTGAATTGAGCCCCAATTAACAAAGCCTATGATGTATGGCAAAGTTACAAAAAGAGTGCCTGACGAGCCCAGTTGTAAGTAAGCTATTAAGACTCGACTGTACACTGTGTTCGTGTTTTCCTCCGAAACAATAAGTTCCGTTGGAGCAGCCTTTCAACGCCTCTCTCTGTCTCTCGCTAAAAGTAAAGCTAGTTTTCAGCTACGAGCCTGACACGGAACCCGAGGTATTAGCCAAAAGTCCCTTTACTATGGCTCCGAGCAGCGGACCTATACGCGCGGAACAGTTTTCTATACGAGATCGCTGCAAAAAGTGCAGCCTTACCTAATGTCCACACTACAGTTACTCTGTTACTACTTTTATATTAAGATTTAAAAATCTAGTTGGTATTGGTATGGCGAATAACCTTCAGTAATAGTAATAAATCACACAGCAATAGTACATTCATGTAGCTGTAAAAAGCACGATAATACATTAAGTAATCCAAAGTATTCAGAATACGTTACTCTAATTGAGTAACGTAACAGAATACGTTACAAAATACATTTTGGGGCATGCATTCTGTAATCTGTAGTGGAATACATTTTAAAAGTAACCTTCCCAACACTGTTAATGATTTTGGCTGCCTGTCTAAGGGCCTGTTGGCTGAAAACCTGTGCCACAGTTCTGACAGGCAGTCCAATGATTTTAGAGCACACTGATGCAGTGTGCTGCAGTCTGTTCCTGTTCTGAAGGCTGAGGGAGTGGAACCAGCAGGAGAAGGTCATGATGCTTTCCAGGAATACATAGTAAAAAGTCATCATGATGGGTGTGCTGACTCCAAAGGAGTTGAGTTTCCTAAGGAGGTATAGCCGCTGGTGGCACCTCCTGAGAATCTCCTCTGTGTTGGCAGGGAATTTCGGGAGGTTGTCAAAGATGGTTCCCAGGTATTTGTACTCCTCAATTACCTCCACTGGCTTCCCATGGATGGTGGTGGTGACTGAAGCAGCCAGATCCCTCTGCCTACTGGAGAAGGTCACCACCATCTCTTTGGTTTTGCTCACGTTCAGTTCAAGTTTGGAGCTGTCACACCACTCTACAAACTCCTGCAGAGCGGGTCCGTGGTGTTGTGAGGGGCCTGACAGCAGTGACAGGAGAACTGTGTCGTCAACATATTTCACCAGGTGACAGTTGGGCTGTGGATCTGCAGTCATCGGTGTAGATGATGAAGAGCAGGGGGGAGAGCACACAGCCCTGGGGGGAGCCAGTGGAGGTGGAACGGAGACCGGAAAGAGAGTTGTTGACCCAAACTTTCTGAGTCCTGTTGGTCAAAAAGTCCAATATCCAGAGGGTTAGCTGATCATCCAGGTGAAATTAATTATTAACTGTTCCTTCCTTCTTCCTTCCTTATTTTTCCCTATTTTCTTTCGAACATGTACTGTATATCTTACTTAAATATCTTAAAAAATACATAATGTCTTTGTAGTAAGATGCTTTTTGTAGTACTGACAATGGTGAGGAGTTACCTCTCTAGACTACTTGTCACTACACACTACTACATGTGTGTGTGTGTGTGTGTGTGTGTGTGTGTGTGTGTGTTTGTGTGAATGAGCAGGTGCCAGTAGCGCCAGGTGGGAGAATGTCTGAGCAGACTTTGGCTCAGAGCTAAAGTGTGAAATGACAGTAACAGTCCCAACTTAACTGTTGTTACTCGCAGGTGTTCGTCAACAATACACACACATGCAGAATATTCCGAACTTCTGCATGTACTCATGAGCAAAGCCATAAAGCAAAGAAAGTACAGAGGCAAAGACTCATTAAATGATTAAACAATTAAACTGCTCTGCTGAGCATTTTGTTGACTCACACAAAAATGTGCCACTGCTGCGTCACTACATGTTGTAACTGCTCAAATCTGGTCACTGACAAAAATTGCACACATTTATTGACCCAGAAAAGAAAGAAAAAATCACAGCCATTCACACAAATCCCAGGGCTTGCACACACACACACACACGCGCGCGCGTGCGCGCACGCACGCACGCAAACATTACGCACATGGCGCAGGAAAAGAATGATGAGGTGACTGATAGGCACAAACAAAAGCTGTGCCCCTAGACAAACACACAAACACAATGAGCACTGAGAGAGCTTAACACACACACACACACACACACACACACACACACACACACACACACACACACACACACACACACACACACATGTAAAAACACTATAAGTAGTTCTGTATACAGCCGGCTTATCAGCAGCTGGCTTTAAGTGTAAATCTGTGGCTATATAAACCAAAGCATATCCTTCCTCGTTTCACCTTTTAAAAAGCAGCGTTCAAAATGTGTGTGCACATATGTGTGCATGTGTGTGAGTGCGTGCACTTGAACGTGAGTAAAAAGCTCTAAAGCGCTTTTGTGTGCAAGGTGCAAGTGTGTGTGTGAGACGGTTCATTATTTTGAAAATGAATGTGAAAACAAGATAGGTGTTCATGAGTGTGTCTTTTGTGTATTTTAAGTGTGAGACACCTGTAGACAGCTATTCACTCACGCACACACACCCATTAAAGCACAATCCAAAACACTGTGGGCTCCTTATATTCAACCAAATTATTGATATAGCCAGTACGTGATAGCCATCTGCCGGCGTGTGGCACTGCAAGGTGAAAGGCAAGCTGAACAGAGGAATGAAGAGGGGCAAAAGGTAAATATTTGGTCTAGTTAACGTGCTGGTGTTTACGTTAAAGAGTAGCAAAGCTGTTTTTTTCTTTTAAGCCTCGCTCTCCTTCCAGTTTGTAAATTTGGCTACCAGATAAAGACTCGGTCCCGCTGGCCTCGCAGAGATGAAGAGAAAAAGAGTGAGGGAAGGATAACAAAACAAACATAAAACAATCGAAGGAGCGCTCTTGGAGCAGCTCCTATCTCTATCAGAAACATTTACTGTACCGTGGCACAACAAATAACTAGGTGACAAGTGAGCAAAAACAAAACTACCACTGCTGTGGACTCACATGGATAAAGAGAGGAAAGGAAAGGAGGAGGGTGGGTGGTGGTGGAAGTGACACAAAGCCAGAAATAAAGAGATCATTTTAAGTAAAATAAGTCACCAAAAAAGTGTTTTGGCTAAAAGAGAAGAGAAAGAAAAGATGATAAAATGAGAGGGGAAAAAAATTAGAGGATGGATGGATGAGGATTAAATAAAACATGCCGATGGATGACAGAGAGAGGCAAGGAGACAGAGATATGAAGATAGAGAGCAGGCCAGAAAAATGGAGAGGTGCAGCCAGGCCAGAGATGAAGAGATAGCAGAGCCAATAAGGCCCAGAGTGTGAAAGAAAGAGGCTTTTCTGTGGAGTTCAGACAGACTGTCATTCCAAGAGAGTCCACACTTCAGCAGAAGTGCAATTTCTTTGATGCAAATAGCATCAAACGAGGGAGGGAATGAGGGCTGGATGGACCAACAGCTTGTTTGTGTTTAATAGTGTTTCTATTTTTATGCACCTGGGTTGTGTAATGTAAAAAAAACCCCTTTTTTATGTTGCTGAAATATATTCAAACCAACAAACATGTTTAAATCATATCCCTTAGCCCACATTTACATTTTTGGCATATACATATTGGTGTTTACAGTGTGCAATATTTGGATATGAATTGCAGCATTACATCATGCACAGGTTTCCACAAATTGGAGCCTCTGTGTTTAGTGGACACTGTGATTGTTTTTTTTTTCTTCAGAAGGTCAGAAGGTGGCCTGCTGAAAATTCAGACTAGGTTCGCTAAGGCTTGATTACCAAGCTGCAGTAATGAACAGTGTGTTTACGACCCTCTGTCAACAACTTCTAAGAATACAAATAGCACAAAACAATAAGATGTCATTCACCATAACTGTAGTACACAACAGGCCGTATTTTTTTTGTCAGTTAATTCCATTAAAATGCTCTAAAGGCACTAACATGTATTAATTTCATTACTGAAGTTGGCCATTTTAACTTTTTGGTTGTTTCTACAAGGATTGCCTCATTTTTAGAGACCCAGGAGAGCACTGGATGACATGCACAACTGCGTCATCCCTGACAAAACTAAAGGAAAAATCTATCACTCTGCCAGTCAAGTTAACAAGCTAATTTGCTTAATCAAGTTAAACTAATTTCTTCAAAAGCACACTGACACAAGTCATCACATGTGAATAACAGTTTTTCTAATTTCCAGTTCTGACAGACAGTGGAGAGTAACAAGACTGTTGTGAGCCATTCATATTTTTACTGTTGGCATGAGGTCAAGTCACTTCAACAGATTTTTGATTTTCACTGTTAATCGCCATATTATCACACAAAAATTGCATGTAATTGCCAACTTGTAGAATCACACAGTTACACTAATCACTTTGGCTGGGCCATGGTCTCCCACCACTGTTTTCTCCAGTGTGACAGAAACATGAAGAAGCAAACAGCATTCAGCACCTTCAAGTGATGCTAAGTGAGCAGTGACCTTATATTTTGACAACTTTGAGCTGGGAAACTTAAACAATTACCAAATCCAGGGACACCACATGAGGGGTTGTAAATAAATCAGTTCACCCAGGCAACAGAGCCTGAAATGTCCGGTAGCTATGAAACAATGGGCAATCAAAGAATTTGTTTATATGTAAACAGGGCTTAAAGGTGGATGCTGGGGCTGATGGAGGGGTTAAAAAGGAGTTAGCAATGCAGTGCTGCAACAGCACTGAGATCATCCCTCAAAAATAGCACAGCTAAACAGGCTGCTGTATTTTCAGATACAACACGCTCCACTCACACTCATCCTGACGTCACCGTCAATCATAGCTGCAAGAAAACATTAAAGCATTTACAGACCACACAGACATCAAGAAAGTGAGTCCCGCCTTCATTCTTCAGAGATTCATTAGAGGTTCTTTGATGCTGATGTATTTTGATTGGGAATTAGTCCCCCCCCCACCCACCCGAAACAAGAGCCAGCTGTACAAGCCTGCAACTGCATCTTATCTCCCAGCACGCTTCCCGTTAGCAGGCCTTTTGCCCCCTTTATTAGTAAATAGGGGCAAAACTGCAGTACCATAAAACTCGGCATGTTTTGGGATTTGCATAAAAGATGACAAATTATTGTCATTGCTTGAATATGTTTGTGCCAAAAAACCCATTTTTTATTAATTAAAAGGTGTGCAGAACAGTGCAGATATTTTTTACATGTGTGTGTAAAAAAACATAAAGCCGGCAATAGTGACGAGTGTACAAGCAGAAAGAGAAAGAGGACTGGAGTGTTCACCCGGAGCGAGCCTTCGCATTCTCCAGATAGTTGGAGTGCTCCTATGAAAGCCCCTCACGTGGCGGGGCAGCACGCTGATTCAGCTGCAGGTTATTGTGCCTCAAAGACACTTTCTTACAGTGAAAATATTATGATACATCTGCACATATTTAACTCTCGGCCGTACTCACACACACATGCCTGTAGGGGCGCGCACATCAAAAAAAACACAGCTCACATGTCTGAGAAGTCAAAGAGAGGAGCCTCGGAGAGCTGTCAAATGTGCTAAAATGTTGGTGGGCGCTCAAAACAATAGAAACAATATCTGCACATTATCAACAGCCCGGGGAGGTCTATTGATCAATGCAGCCGCTAACCTGAAACCGACTAATCCACGGCGATTTCCTTCCTTCCTCGGCTCGCTGAAGTTTTACCTTTGTAGTGCCCAAAGAAATCCACAAATGTTTCTCACTACCACTCAGTACCACTTTCAGTGTTGCTGGTGGAAATAAGAAAGGACTCTCAATGGGCGTGCAAGTCTTTGAAGTACGCTCACTAGGAGGTCAGCGTTTCTACGCCAACATGCACGTGCATATCCTTGCATTGTTAAGCATTCTGTCGACTTATATTGTCTTATTAACCTCTTGGCTTGACATGACAGCATGCCAGCACTCTGCCTAACCCCGTGCTTTACCTCATTTTAACCTTAATTCAGCTGCATTAGACAAAAATAGCTCTGTCGCTTCATGTGGTCTCGCCAGTGTCGCCATAATTGGCCACTTACTGGGTTCTGAGGCTATTTGGACCCCACGGAAGGATCTTCTGTAGACCACAAGCACACAGTCCTTTGAGAGAGTTGGGACAGCTAGAAAAAAAGTGAATTTTTGCAACATCGAAACAGCATCATAATATAATGACACACTTCATTGCATCTACTGGAACTGTAAATTGACCTGGGGATAACCCCGCGTGACCCTCCGGGCTTTCGGACGGAGGCGCCATGAAAAGCAAGGCCCCACCAGTCGCCTCTTTTTCCCTCTCTTCTCTTGTTATTTGTTCAGTATGTAGTACAAATTTCCCTGTGTTGCAGGCATATAGGGATCAACACGGCGAACTGTGCCCAACCTTGACTTACCTTATGGACCTCGTTACCATGCCACAGAGTTCAGGCCTGACAGATCCAATAACCCCTCCACCGTCGTTCAGAAGAGAAATTGCTCCAAGCAATCCGTGCCGGAGAACGCCCCACGCCTCACCCCGCGTTTAAAGTTATGATCCTTATCGTAATTAATTCAATAAAGCGGTAATGTGCTGCAAACCCGGCACCCCCCTCTGCCTCGTGCGGCGTGCAGAGGGATATAAGCTTTCAGGTTCGGCCTCTCTCACTGACTTCAGTGTCGAAGGTAATAGAGAGCAGACAGGAGTTAGACAGCGATAGGTATGTCTGCACCGGTGCGAGTAAAGAGGCCTAATCAAATTTGTTTTAGACTTTAAAAAGATACTTTCAGGGGTTTGCGTTAATAACCTAATAATAATAAGAAATGGAAAGCTGATCCAAGGTCAACAGTGGAAGGAGGCCATTTTTAATTTAGAAAACTGGAGTGGGCTCCAAATAATTGGCTACCATCCTGTGGATGCACACACTGGCTTCCAGGACGGCCACAACATCACAGGGCTGGCGGGAGATGAAGAAAATTACTGCAACAACTATGAAAAGACTTAGAGACTGTGATGCTAGTAGAAAAAACATAAAACGTGTTTGTGTAAACGGTGTACAGTGTGTGGAGATGAAACTAGGGTTGAAAAGGGAAATATACATGAAAAAACCCTTCAAAGCTCATTTGATCACATACATTTAGTATAAGCAAAATAAAAGGGGAGTTGAGTGAATCCAAACACTTTTCTGCGGATGTTCTGCTGCAACACAGCTTTACACAGCTCCTTTTAAGAGTGACCATCTTCTTTGCTTCCCCTGCAGGGATCCATTACCTGGAATAATATAAATATTATCAGTGAAAACAGAGAGCATGTCATCACAACATTTTAGAGTAATTGGGAACGCGACCTGGCTTAAGATGAAAAATAATAACCGGTCATGTCTATTGTTTTTCCAGAGCCTTAATTATTTGAACAGACTTCTGGAGATCGAAACGCTGATTAGATGTCAGTTGCTATGCGCTGCGTGTCTGAGCGCACGCTTGTTACTGCGCAGGTATGTGTTAGATGCACTTCAGTACTTCAGTAGAACTGCTCAGTGGTCAGCACATACACTGTATGCCCTCTTTTTCCAACCAAATATCCTAGGTGCCATGGAGCCGCGGCTCCTAGGAAATAAAAGTCCCATTTATTCATTCCCTTTTGCATTTGCAGTGACATCTGAAGAACTGTGTGAGTTAGGCAAATTAGCCAGATAACAGAAAAAACCCTGACACCTGTATTATATGAGCTGTTGTTTTCACACATGAGAGGTTATAAACACGGAGTCATTATGCTCCTCTTTAAACAACTGAAAGAATGCAAAGGAGAAGAGCAGAGGTGAGAAAAGGTCACTGAAAGACAGAACCTACAGACTGTCTTTTGAGTGAATTAAAGATAACTAAAGATAACCTGTTTCTGTTACAGGCGGCCCCCCTTTTCAGTTTTCATGTTTCATGTTGCGACAGTCCAGCGCTGTTTTGAGCTACGTGGAAGTTTTCATTTGTCCATCTCTGAGCCAAGCTGTACTGCTTCTGAAGTCAGTGGTGCTTTTCTTACAGAACTGGTTCTGTGTACACCTCTGATGTTTGCACTTGGTCCTGCTAAAGCCGCTGCTGCTAATGTGCTGCAAGCCCACTCATGCTACACCTCCTTTGCACAACTGCCTTTTTCTGAACACAGATATTCTCTTTGAATGGCTGTCAAGTGACCCTGCTTCATGATTTGTTTGCATCTTTGTGAAAAACTACACCAGTGGTGTGTATAGCATTAATTAAATAATTCAAATCAAATACAAGCTAAGTCTGTGAAAAAAACACCGACGCCAGGATTCCACAGAGAACACGCTGCCTTTTCACACAGATGCTAATCTGGTTTTGCTCAGGAGGCAAATGAGTTCTTTAAAAGAACTATGAAATGTCATGGCTGACTATCTGAGTTGACAAGGAAATAGGTACGTAAATGAAAAATTTTTCATTCGTGACCGGACAGAGTAACGACACAATATTCCCGCCTTAAAAATTCTGTGGAACATTTCCAAATGGTTGCACAGGCTAATTGACAACCCACAAGAGTCTCCTGCATGGCAAAGCAGCAAACTGTAGCAATCTTGAGATGTGTATTTGACTGATGATGAGCAGTCCTGGGAAAGGTGAATTGTAAAATCAGTATTTTACAAGATTAGAGCCATTAAAAATATTGTATTATGAAATATTATTGCATGATGGAGTATTAAAATGATTCCATCACAGTTGGCTTTCTTAGAAAAGTAAAATGTTAGTGTCCTTTTGTGTTACCAAAAATGAATGCCACTCTGCATTTAGCTTTAGCACTGGCATCAGTGTGGTGGACCAGTAGGGTAGGAATGTAATAGGGTAAGTGATGGGCTTTCAAACAGGAAATTATGGGTTTGAGTCACCCTTAAGGCCTTTACGCACTAAAAACATAAAATTCATGCAAATATTTTGTGTGTTAAAAATGTTTTTCAACCTCACCTATTCTTACTGCAGCCACATTTAACCAATCAGTCGACTGCATTTGGCAACAAGTCCTCTCGTAGCTCAAAACGCACGCAGGTACTGAATACACAGTGACATGGAAATCATAAAATAATACTCTTTTGCCTCAGACATACAGATAGACTTGCTCCGGGTCAGTCGGCTCTCCGAAATGATTCCTCTGACTATTCAGATGTGGTTCCTTCTTGTGAGAATTGGGTGAAATCTAAATCTCAGTTTCTTCCTTTTGTTGTTCACAGACATCAGAACCAGATCATCATCGCTTGATGTCGACTTTCTGGGTTTTTTTACAGCGCATTTTCTGAGGAGGTATTTTTCACAAAATCACGTATGTGTGCGTATATAGTATATACAGTATATACATTACACAACAAGTTTGCACTCAAAATATTCAATTTTGTGTCATATTTTTGGATCGTGTGGTGTGTAATGGCTTTTAAGGTGGACTGCTTTTTTTTCCCCTTTTCTTTTCCATTCTAGGAAGACAGGGGTTTTAAAAAAACTTGTTTATTTCACGATATTCCAGTCAATAGACATAGTAGAAAATAACTGTTGAATTTAAAAATTGTCCTACGTCAAACAAGTAAGTAACAATATAGAAATAGGTATACAATAATTAAAATAGCACAAAGATCAAGCTAACATCCGTGATGGTTCAGCTTTTATTTTGGAACTATTTTCAGTCATGAGTACACGTTGAGAAAAGGCCGCTAGCCAATGGCCATTCAAGGTCGAAATGTTTGCTGGGTGGTGATGATCAATATTCAGTAATGCAAAAAACTTAACAGAGCGAATGCTTTTTAGTCACAAAGAACTACGGCCAAGGAACTAAATAAAAACCTTGAATCCTCTGGTCAAAACAAAGGTAAGGTTCCTAAATTCCTGAAACGGTGTCTAGTTGCCTGGAAGGTTCCTGCTGTGAGAAGGGCTTATATTTTTTATATTGAAACACTAATAGTGTGTTAACTGTGAAAGTGGAGCAGTCCTGCTCATGCTCTACTTAGGATGAATAAAAGTTAAAAAAAAAAAAAAGGGGGGGGGGGGGGGGGGGGGGGGAGTGTTACAGCAGTGGAGCTGGACCACCTTAGAAAACAAGGGAGAAAAATCATTATCGAGGTCCAAACTCTAAGCCCTGCTAAGCAGTGGGATCCAATGCCTGTAGGCAATGACAGCTTGGCTGTATCTTCTATTACATTTTCAGAGGAAGAAATGGTTTAGGTGTACTGACACAGAGGAAAAAAAAAATGGGCTCAGACACATTTACCTAAAATTTGAATATTATGAAATGTTCCTTCATTGTTTGTGTTTGCCAGTAATACTCTTTGAGGATCTGAGAGTAACATTTGTTGAGGAGGTTGCAGACTCAAGATTTGCCCAAACTGAAAATTGCAGTAAGAAATTGATCAAAAGCTCATTGGAGAAATGTCTGCGATGAATAAAGGTGTGTGTGCTAGAAGTTGGGTGGTTAGTGGAGGGGGGTGACAGCACTACGTTCAGCTCAGGATATTTGACCAACGTTTGCACCCGTCCACTTCTCCCCTTCTTCTCCCCGAGTCCCCCCTCAGATTGATTAAATTGGATCAAGATGACACCAATAATTGGCTCAAGCTGGGGCCGGTGCGCAGACCCAACGATCCATATCTAACTCCTTTTGTTGCGATGGTGTCCCTTTTCCCGCGCCGTGCTCCATTTGGAACGGTTTACCTTGGCTCCGCCACAAGTGTTTTAGCCCAATCCCCCGCTGAACACAACAGCTCGCTGACATCATGAGAGCGACGGAAAGGTTACATTTTTTGCAGATGTCTGGTGCGTCACTTCACCCCTTTTGTACACTGTCCCCCTGGGGAGACGCAGAGAGAGAAAGCGGATGAGGTGTTTTGGTGTGAAATGTTACCGTTTGATATCAATATCCACGACCTTAGGGAAGAGAAGTAGATTGAGAACTCCAGGAGACGGTTAATTTTAAGGGTTAAGAAACAGATAGGAATCTGAATGGATGCCTTACAGAGCACATAATTTTGGCAAAAGTAAAAAGATTGTAAATTAATTTAATGCGCATGCTTTCGAAATCCATTTCTGGTGTAGTTAATAGAGGCAGATACTAAGCATCCCAGAGCAGAGTGGCTAATCAATCGTTCTGCTTCACTTCTCTCACAGGGCTGATTTATTTTTTATAGTGATGGCAAACCATAATGTTTGAAGCTTTAATGAATTGAAAGTAAATTGTTAGAAAATGTAGCAACATGAGGGGAGAAAAGCTTAATCAGAAACAATATACACCGCATGGCTCCTCCACACAGCCTGCCTTTGCCTTTTAAATAGGTCTGACATGTTTGTTATGGTTTGAAATTCCTGACTACTGGAATCTGCTTTCACCCTTCAGGTTGCTGATTTTCCTGGCCGCTGCTTTGACTTGGCTCTGCTTCCTGCAAAGGTTTAAAGAGCACAAACATTTTTTAAAAATCTATAAAAATTCTTGATATTTAGGTAGATACTGTAAATTATCCAGTTTGTTGGAAAAAATGAGGTGTTACATGGCACCTAGGACACTGGGAACAGTTAAATCAGGTAAATGGTACAGGTTATCGGTGCACAATCAGATGTCTGTTTACCACTCTCGCCTCATGCATTCAATTAGGCTCTGCAGCACTTTATCTAATGCTCCAACTCAGCCCTTCCAGTCTGAGGTGATCCTTGTGTGCCGGAGCTGAGGACAAATACTCAGCCTGTCACATCTGATTGAAGCAAAGCCTCATGGATCCTATCGCTTTGTCACCAAGGTTACTAATCAGATTTCCGTCCATTGCAGCCACGTATGTGATTTTCCGATCAAACGCTGTTACACGGCCCCACTAGTTGGCCCGTGCCCATTATCTAACATGTTTTCTGTGTGCTGGGGTCAAGCGCAAGTATAAAGCTCAGGGAGAAACACTATACCTGTCTTCTTGAGGAGTCTATTGGAGGAACCCACCAACAGGTTAAAAAGGAAAGTATTTGATAACAGTCGGGTCAAAGTCAGGACTCACAGCAGCTCACGTCAGGGGACCAAACCACATAATGCCGGAAAATAACCAGATCTTTATCAGTCTTGAAACTGTTATTATCTGCTTCAGACGAGGTTTCATTTAATCAGTCTATTTATTTATTGGTATGTCATACACACCCAAGTAATTGAGTGAGATTAGCATAAATAACACATCTCTCTCTCTCTCTCTATACAGTGGCTTGCAAAAGTATTCGGCCCCCTTGAACTTTTCCACATTTTGTCACATTACAGCCACAAACATGAATCAATTTTATTGGAATTCCACGTGAAAGATGAATACAAAGTGGTGTACAAGTGAGAAGTGGAACGAAAATCATACATGATTCCAAACATTTTTTACACATAAATAACTGAAAAGTGGGGTGTGCGTAATTATTCAGCCCCCTGAGTCAATACTTTGTAGAACCACCTTTTGCTGCAATTACAGCTGCCAGTCTTTTAGGGTATGTCTCTACCAGCTTTGCACATCTAGAGACTGAAATCCTTGCCCGTTCTTCTTTGCAAAACAGCTCCAGCTCAGTCAGATTAGATGGACAGCGTTTGTGAACAGCAGTTTTCAGATCTTGCCACAGATTCTCGATTGGATTTAGATCTGGACTTTGACTGGGCCATTCTAACACATGGATATGTTTTGTTTTAAACCATTCCATTGTTGCCCTGGCTTTATGTTTAGGGTCGTTGTCCTGCTGGAAGGTGAACCTCCGCCCCAGTCTCAAGTCCTTTGCAGACTCCAAGAGGTTTTCTTCCAAGATTGCCCTGTATTTGGCTCCATCCATCTTCCCATCAACTCTGACCAGCTTCCCTGTCCCTGCTGAAGAGAAGCACCCCCAGAGCATGATGCTGCCACCACCATATTTGACAGTGGGGATGGTGTGTTCAGAGTGATGTGCAGTTTTAGTTTTCTGCCACACATAGCGTTTTGCATTTTGGCCAAAAAGTTCCATTTTGGTCTCATCTGACCAGAGCACCTTCTTCCACATGTTTGCTGTGTCCCCCACATGGCTTGTGGCAAACTGCAAACAGGACTTCTTATGGTTTTCTGTTAACAATGGCTTTCTTCTTGCCACTCTTCCATAAAGGCCAACTTTGTGCAGTGCACGACTAATAGTTGACCTATGGACAGATTCCCCCACCTGAGCTATAGATCTCTGCAGCTCGTCCAGAGTCACCATGGGCCTCTTGGCTGCATTTCTGATCAGCGCTCTCCTTGTTCGGCCTGTGAGTTTAGGTGGACGGCCTTGTCTTGGTAGGTTTACAGTTGTGCCATACTCCTTCCATTTCTGAATGATCGCTTGAACAGTGCTCTGTGGGATGTTCAAGGCTTGGGAAATCTTTTTGCAGCCTAAGCCTGCTTTAAATTTCTCAATAACTTTATCCCTGACCTGTCTGGTGTCTAAATCCAATCGAGAATCTGTGGCAAGATCTGAAAACTGCTGTTCACAAATGCTGTCCATCTAATCTGACTGAGCTGGAGCTGTTTTGCAAAGAAGAATGGGCAAGGATTTCAGTCGCTAGATGTGCATAGCTGGTAGAGACATACCCTAAAAGACTGGCAGCTGTAATTGCAGCAAAAGGTGGTTCTACAAAGTATTGACTCAGGGGGCTGAATAATTACGCACACCCCACTTTTCAGTTATTTATTTGTAAAAAATGTTTGGAATCATGTATGATTTTCGTTCCACTTCTCACGTGTACACCACTTTGTATTGGTCTTTCACGTGGAATTCCAATAAAATTGATTCATGTTTGTGGCTGTAATGTGACAAAATGTGGAAAAGTTCAAGGGGGCCGAATACTTTTGCAAGCCACTGTATATATATGTATTTGTATAAGTTCCTAAAATTTCAGAGTTGATAGCCCAGGATTAAAGAAGTCATAGAAGGCTACAGTAATGCTTTGAGTCACTGTTAACCAATCACATGCCTCCCTGTTTATTGACACTGAGCTAACCTTTGAACTCAGCCTGCGCCTGCCAAGGGGCGCTCTATTAGTCATGGTAACTCTGTGTGTAGGAGAAAGGGTATGTGAGGAGTACTAGTGTGTTTGTGTGTCTCTGTGTGTGTGTGTGTGGGCCATGTACTCCAGATGATGAGTCTAAAGACACGCAAAATAAAACAAAAAAAGATCCAAACCCCAAACACCAAAGTGTGTGAGTAGGAGGGGGAGACACTAAAATTCAAAGTTGATAACAACACTGATAACTCTCTAATATCTGCAAATAAATATGAAATGTGTAAATATAAAAATGCAATCAGGAACTACTTTAATATAGGTACCATAGGCTAGGTAGGGTCTTTATACAAAAAAGACCAAAGATAAGAGGAAGCACTCTGAAGGTTAAAAAAGGATTCAGTGGGAAAGTTTAGCATTGTGGCAATGTGTATTTGTTACCTATATTTATGTATAATTACCAAGGAGCAAAGGTGTCATCACATTTTATTTTACTTCTGTAAAAGTTTCAAAGCTTCCATGTGAGGTTTGGAAACATGCTGCAGTATTTTAGTGTTAGAGCATTTTGGCTTATCAATTACTCAGTCAGATCAAGCAAGCTAGTTGCACACCAAACATATTGCACACAGGTTTGTCTTCTTAATCATGGAATTGTTTTTTAAAATTACCTCAAGAACACCAGTCATGATTAATTCAGTACAACCAATTAACAAGTTTGTTTTTCAGGGGGTAGATACTTTTGAAGCCAGAGATTCTTTGAAGTCCCATATCTAGCAAACCTCAATAGTTCTGCACTTGAAGATAATTTAGTTTTCACTTTTAAGTAATGGTTGTTCTTATATGTTTCTTGCTCTTCCAGTCCCAATGCCAGGCTAACAAGTACCTCAGCCCTGCAAAGCGCTGAGGAGTTGAAGTTACTGAGTAATGCCTCACCTCTTAATCAAATAGTTAGCATAAACCCAAACCAAAGAATTGAGCCCAGAAAATAGTCCCTTGTGTGAGTTGGTGATGTGACCAGCCAGAATCAACCAAAGTAAGACAAATGCAAGGGAATCTATCTGAAACACGGGAAATAAAAAACTACAGCAATTTACAATGTTATCTGACCCTAGAGAGATTATGAACTGTCAAAATATCTCTTAACTTTCAGACAGAAAGTAAAGATGGATTCTAACCAAGTGTAGGCTCAGAGACCACAAACTAGCAATTGAAGAAGGGAGACAAAAAATCATGGCAACTGAAAGGAAACAGAAGATGTGATCACTGTTTGACAGGTGAAGCTGAAACAGACACTCAATACAGTGATGAGCTCTTACTTTACTCTTACTCGTAGATTGATTATATATATTTGGTTTGCATTTTACTCACAATTATTGCTTCATGTTTATGAGGGCAAAGTAAAAAAAACAAAGTTCTTTGTTTTTTTGAGTGCATGCTTCCAGCTTTGAGAATTTAGCTGTGAGCTGTGGGAACCACAGATGACTGAAAACAATGATATTAACAACCCAAAGCCAGTCTTAGCTGTTTTGTCCTTCTATATGATGCAAACCTATATATAGTAATTGTTTATTTCCCAAAATGTCTCTTCTTTGTATTTATTTATATAAGAAGAGGCATGTTTCTCCACATGCCTGGGAGAGTGAGAGTAAAAAGGAGGCCATTTTTACTTTTTCCCCAAAGCAGCTGGATAGCAGAGGTGAAGAGGTAAAGGTGGAGGTGAGGCACACCTCCACACTCCTGCCAGATGTTGCAGTACAGGACACACACTGTGAGGGAGGGTGGCAGCTAGCCAGAGCAAAGCGCGGATTTTACCAGTGACAGATGTGACGTTGCCTGTGTGGATGTGAAAACACTTCCGTTGTTTTGAAAGCCTGCTCTGCATGGCCTCAAAAGTCTGAGTAGTGGCTTGATGCTGCTGGGCTGCCTGGGTTTTGAGGGTGAGAACATTGCCAGCACCCCCCCACCCCCCCAAAAAGAAAAGAAAAATAACAGCATGGGGGAGTAGAAAGGGAGGGAATGGAAATGGTGCAGAAGTAACTAAGTTAACTCAGAGATGTTGGAGCGCATGATGGTGACTGACCATGGAAAGAGTGTGAGAAAAGCAGGCAGACACACAAAAGTGTTGGGATAGAGAAAGAGAAAGTGTTGAGTGGTGAGGTTTAGGCTGATTCTATTTCACTTAATGTAACCATGGAGGGCTGGGAGCCCCAGCGCTGCCCACTCTGGGCTCTTTAATGTAAATAGCTGTTGCTGCCTCTACGCTCAGGCACATGTGAGCGCACCATCGCCGTGTTATATGACTCTGTCTAACCAAACAGCACTTGCAGACACAGAAATTCCTGCTCCGGCTCTTTTCCCATCACTGAAGTGAAGCAGTGGCCGGGGGGGGGGGAATGGACAGAGACAGAATATGACAGAGAGATCAGGGGCAGAGAGAGAGAGGAAACATTTCTTTGGCATGAAGTGAAATACAATTACCAGACAGACATACTTCTCTAAGAGAGAGAGAAAAAAGCAATTTATGCAAAGAGAAAAGGAAGCAGAGATCTCCTGGAGTGAAAAGTTCATGATCTCCTCAGAAATGTCCTCTGCGTGGAGTTCAGGGCTCTCCTGGGAACCCGAAGTACCATGACCTGATTGGCTGTCAGCCTGAGACTGAGACGCCTGATTGGCTGTGGCACATTCCACATTCTAACCCACTCCAACTTGCATTCACACTGATGTCGCCTTATCAAATTATATGCGGCTGCTAAACACAGCTGAAATGTGCTAAATCTGGTCTAAATGTAAGCTCGGGAGACTTTGGTGAATAAGCTGTGGCTGCTTTGCTGCATAATTAGCAAATAGCCTCAGTTGAAGCTACTTTGGCAGCACCTGCTCTGTATTAGTATTTTTTTTCCAAACCTTTTCTCCTTCCATTCTTGACCTTCTCGTGTCACTGATAGCACGCTTTTATATGGGCCACAGTCAAAAGTTCAACTTTTAGATTTGGGCTCAGTACCACGTGCACCGGTTCAGTTCTTACTACCATCAGTCATCGGCTCTGTCACATGTGTCAAATCATGAAGTTCGCACCCTGGTAGCCCTCGCCCTGTTGCCCCATGGGCTAAAACAATATATCACATCCTTCTATTGTGCCTGCTGTGCCCGCCTCGGCAACTGTCTGCCCTTGCATCGCGTCTCCTGAGCCCCCACCACTAAAGGCATATGTGCGGGTGCCCATCCTGTCCCCAGGCATGGTGCGTGGTGGTCACGCGTGTCTTTGCCGCCGGGCCAGTGGCAAAGGGAAGCGGACGTTCACACATGCACGCATAAGCGGGAATCCATTAAGCTGCATGTAAAACAAACTCAACATGTGCTGCTTCCTTTTCCTATAATGGAGAGCTTTTTATCCAAGTCGACCCAAGGGCTAGCAACTAGAGGGCCCGTGTCTGCACTCGGAGTTGAAAGACGAGGTCAGACGCTGAGGTCACTGCATGTAGGTGAGAGGTCAAAGACAATACCATCACAAATTGTAACCCCTGTTCATCTTGTATACAGAGGACCAGTGAGAAACCCGCTGTTTCATTTAACTGTCGAGAAGACAAAAATGCTGTGAGTGGACAGTAAGATAAAAATGCTACACAGATGCCAGTCTATTGAAGATTTAATACATCTGCTAATCATGGATGGAAATAGGGACAGAAAGGTTATTTGTATTTTTCTGTAGTTAAACCATCTGTGTCATAAAATTACATTTTGCATTTGCTATTCTTTTGTAATTACTTGATGCTATCCATTATTTCAGATAGCATCAAGAGCTGTCTTATTTATTTTACTGTCATTTTCATTTTTTCAGTTTCCTCTTTAATCTTTAACTACCGTACATGACGTATGTGCTTAACAACATTTCTGACATCGGGTCAGACAAAATAAGATCCAGTTTGATTCCCACCATTATATTAGATTACATTCTATTACATTATTTTGTGTCTTATCACATTATATTATATTACCGTGGCCTACATTATAAGCTTGGGATACACAAGTTAGTTATTTAGTTATTTTTATTCTTACTTTTAAAAATGAAAAATACTAGTTATTCTTTTATACACATTAACTAAAACTAGCAGCAAAAAACCTGATACTTTTACAAAGTATGTGGATGTAATGATTGCAGCAACTTAATGCTTATGGAGTGAAAGGATGACAGTAACCTTCTGTATATATGTACTTTAAATGCTTGATCAGCCACATACCACATAACTTCTGCACAAACAGAACTGATGCATTTACAATAAATAAAGCCAAGTACTATGTAAATTTGAGCAGAAACTCAGTGTGATAGTCAGCTCAGGGTTGTCCACCTGGCGCCCTCTTTGCAGCTGTAGCCAGGTTAGGCGCCGCCAATCCTGTCTTTCCTTGTTTATCAAATTCCAGTAACCGTGATGCTCATGTAAAACGCCAACGGACAGTAAAGTACCAAAGATCGAGACTTCTGAGCTGGCAAAGCACCACCAGGAAGCACCGGGGACGATGTAGACAGATAGTGGCCGAGCTGAAAAGGTAAATGAACGAAATGAGCTCATGCAATAAGGAAGATGGCAAGAATGAAAGAAGTAGCATGTGAAAGGAAGAGAGTGCAAGAGAGGAAACAGAGTCTTCCATGAGTCAGGGGTAAAGTCAAAGCTATAGCACACACACACACAAGCACTTTTCTGTGACTGCCTAGCACTGGATACTCGGCATGTCATAACTTCACCTTAACAATAGGACACGAGGGGCTTTGGTTGCAATTCCAGATAACAAAAACCTTTCATATGACATCATGACAAGAGGATGAAGAGGTTTAGTGAAAACGCCTTCCTCCAGGTTAAAAAGAACAGAAACAAATTAAACGCAGTGGAAAACAAAACGATCTCTGCCGGACACTTCCACAAACACATTATGGAAAATTGGGGAAACACTGTTTAATTCCACCCTCTTTATATGCTAACATCCACATCACAACAAAGAAGCCATGCGCTAAACTGAATATTATTCATAACAGCCCCCAAACTGGAGACTGTGTCTCAGTGGTGCACTAACCATGCACAAATTTCCAAAACAAATACGGATCTTATCAATTCCACATTTTGGATCTGGATATTTGGAATCTCTCCCCCCCCCCCCCCCCCCCCCCCATTTTTTTTTATCATTATGCTTTAAATGAACACCGTAAAAATAAATATGACTCTCAATGAAAGTGCACTAACGAGGCATTTAAAGCATTTTTCGCCCCCATAACGGACACACAGTGTGGTACTTGTGCTGTCGCTCTGGTAATTTGAGTAAGTAAGGGGGACTTTTCAGAGGAAAGCGGCTCAGAGCTAAGTGAGAGCAGCTGATGTTGCATCATACTTCAAACATTCTTCAAATTAAAGATATGTCAAAGGCTATGGAGCGCTCTCCGGCACACACACTCAGATCTGCTTGAAGATAAGAAATAACCCCAGCACCTCTTCAGAGCAGTGCACAGTGTGTGTGTGTGTGTGTGTCACACTGATATGACAAGGGAGCTCTAAAAACTTGCTCTCCCACAACCTTTGTATCATGGGAGACAACCGCAGTGCATATCAAAGAAAAAGCGTGGCCCTTCAATATCATCCTTAATCCACCAACTCTATTATCGTAAGGTTGAGTTCTAAAGCTGCAGGGGGGAGATTCTCACCACTGGCGGACATTGCAGATGTTTCTGGAACTGTCCGAGGCCAGCTGTTGGAATGTTTTCCCACTGCACGAAGAAGCGAGGGCAGCAGCACTATTGGCTGCCCCCACTGAGTCACGTGACCAGGGTCATGTGACCGAGGAGAACCTGACTAGTGGGTTTGGCAGCTGACCATTGCCGTTGCGGTCATCTTAACCGGGCTGGCCCACGAGGGCCCTGGCCACTGATCTGAAGCCAGAGGGAGAGAGGAGGCGACTGTCAGCCACATCAAAAGCCTGCAACCTCCCACTCTCAAGGGGATACAAAGTCAGAAGAGCCGGAGATACAGTATGGTGGACAGACTGAGGTCACTCACACAGATGGACGCACACCCCCACGTGCATGCTTCAGTGCATGCACACTGTGCACCGAGGTTCAGCTTACCAGTAGAGGTCCATTGTGTCTATTGCAGTGTCATCGAGCTTTGCAGCACGTTTTCCGTACTTCTATCACTTTATACAAGAAGCAGCCATGACAGGGAAATTTACCTGTGGCAGATCGAACAGGTGCTAAAAGGGCAATCATTAGCAGAACAAAGTCAAGTGTGGCTGATTTGCCAGCACAGCTCAGAGTGATTAGTGCTGACAGACACGTCTAAACATCTCTATGTTGTCTGCTAATTAAAATTAAACCCTTCTACATGGCACTGACAAGCAATATAATATATGGGTGTAGGGTGTCTGGGTGTATTTGTGAAGAGTGCCTGAGTGATAGGAGAAGTGTAATACAAAGCAAGTGTGTAACGTCTCGTGACATTACATTTAAACATCCAGTTTCAGCCGAGGTGAACCTTAAACATGTATTATTTTGAACTAAAACCTCCGAGCATGCTCTCTGCCTAGTTTAAAACATTCTTTCTCATGTCTGCTTATTCCCAATGACAGTTTTTGCAACTCTGCTTTCATTTCATTGGCTAGATTTAAATCTTAATATTTTTTCTTGAGCTGAATTTTTATTTTGTGCATTTAAACCAGTGACACCAAAAAAAAAAAAATGCTTGCAGTCTCAATTTAAGATGGTATAATGACCGACAGCGGAATATCTATTCAACTAAGATCATCTAATTATTTCGGATGCAACTTTGATTCATCCTTTTTTCCTGAAATTTTAAAAACTCTCATTAAAAAAAGACATCCGCTATGATATATGCAACAACAAAGAAGGGGAAGAAGGCAGATCCATTTCACCGTATTTCCTACCCAAATGTTAAAGAACAAGATTTGCTCCAAATGAAAGTGACAACATACCATAATGTAAGATACATGAGAGAATTATGTATGTAGCTATAAAAATAAACCATGTAGGCCATAGTACAACCATAATTCATGCAATACTTTTCAACCCATGTAGAAAATCTGTGAAAGTCAGGTAGCGTTAGTTCAGTTATTCCAAACAGAGCTCTGGCCTGATGCCCTCTAGTGGTTTATCTTCCATTAAATAATAACTCCTATCTCAGAACACACTGAGATACTGTGCATGCAGACATTCAGGGACAATAGTGTGCACACACACACCTCTATCACATGTATGTCCTTGCTTAATTAGGAAATAACCATAAAAAGCAGAGCCACGAGGTAAAACTGTGTTTCAACTACAAATTTAAATCCTACTCTTATTTTGCAAATCAGAGATTTTCAGGCAGGTTATTACATAGCAGTGAATCCCTGACACCTGTTGCTAAAACATAAATTCATGTTTTTTAAAAAAAGAAAGAAATGAAATGAATGTGCAGCTCCTGAAACAAATGTGACTTCAGCTATGTGCACCACTCTATTTTATTTGGTTGGAAAAAAAACACAGATTCAAAATCATATTCTCAGAATCTGTAAATACTGACAAAGTTAACTCACAAATGTATCAGAATCTTTTATTTTGTCCTCATTTGTTTTCTTTTTGTGGCTAAAACTTCCATCCAGTGAAATGTAATCTATACACTTAAAGTCACACAAAACTGTCTGAGTCAAGGGTCTGTGCATAGCTCTAACAAATGAAATACAATGCATATGCTCCAGCTGTCCCCCTCTCTAGACAACAATAACAACAACAGCTGTTAGCATCTCGCGTGTAACTCCATTTCCCCGACAGCATCAGTGCTGCAGACCCTCCCCTCTCGTGCGCGACTTTGCCGTGACAGACATGACAGTTATTAATCACCTTTTCTTCCGCCTGTTCGTAAAGAGCTGCTATTTGGGAGCCGGGGGCCGACGGCTAAAATTAGAGGCCTGCTCAATCAACAGGCTGATTTAGTGCTAGCATGTGTGTGTGGTAAACTGTGTGTGTATGCTGTCTGAGTGCTAGGGCAGATCAGAAGACTGATCCCAGTGGATTTCCTGTTCCTCTGAGCCACTGATTCTGCTTGCTGTCACTTAGGCAAAGCACCTTCATTTTCCTGCTGCAGTGTTTTGGTTCAAATTTTTCACCCCTGAATATTATGTGATGAACAATAATACCACACAATACCCATTCACTCCCCCCCCCACCCCCAAACACACACACACACACATGTGTGTATTTATATCCTTGTGGGGACATTTCATTGACACAATGCTTTCCCTAGCCCCTTACCCTAACCCTAACCATCAAAAATGAATGCCTAACCCTGACCCTTACCCTAAACCTAACCATAACCTAATTGTAACCCTGACACTAAAACCACATTTTGAGGCTCAAAAATGCCTTCAAACTCGTGGGGACCGGGATTTTGGTCCCCACAAGGGCTGTTTGTCCCCACAAGTATAGTAAACTACCAATTTTTGGTCCCCATGAAGATGTTAATACCCGTCCACACACACACACACACACACACACACACACACACACACACACACACACACACACACACACACACACACACACACACACACACACACCCAATCACCAGCAGTCAAGCAGAGGTGACCTTTGACATTTTAAAAAGCTGGGTATTAGCTACCTTATCAGTGCCACGCTCCCCCTGTCACCTCATCTCTTACCCTCCCCAGTCTTGAATTATAAAAATAACAATGTGAGGGTGAAAGAGGAGGTGGAGGGAGCATGGAGAAGTATGTGTGTGTTGCTTCTCACATTGCATGTAAACCCCGTAAACCAAGCTGACTGTGGGTTTAGTTGGAAACAAATGCATTGGAGGCGGGGGAATAAAGGTGAGGCCGAAGTCAGGTTATTGTGTGCATATGAATGCTTTTATTTGAAAAAGAACATTTGTGAGTGGAAAGCTTTTTGAAGATCTGATCTATTACTATTATTAAAACTTAAGCTATTGCGATCCCTCAGAACTTGAAACACAAATTATTTGGGGCAAATATGAAATTTTTCAACATTTAGTCATAAAGAATTCCTTACACAGGGGGCATCAGGTACTTCCAGTTGGTTGGATCCTTTCCATTTGTGATATAGTTGATTGCTGTGTACTTTTTATCACCTGTGTGGCATTAAAGAAGAGACTTTGAAGTTGTCTCTATAACACAGATCAGCTTCAATTTTAATGTTTTTAATCCTCTCCAACTCCGGGCTTGTGTGGTATACCCCAAGGTTCCATCAAGGCCCTAATTTATGTTAATTGCACAATTTTTTGCACATGATTTTTCACTGCTGCAGAAAACAGCTCTCACTGAAACCAAGAAAACCAGTTTTTGATCAGGATATTTCAAGTTGCTTTGATGATATGAAAAGCTTTAGTTTTGTTCAATTCAATTTGATTTCTATACCACCAATTTACAACAGCAATTAGCTCAAGGTGTTTTTTATTGTAAGGTGATGGACAATAATGGTGAGAAAACCCCCCAAATCATACGACCTCCTATTTGCAAGCATTTTGCAATGGTGGGAAGAAAGAACTCCCTTTTAACAGAAGGAAAACAGCTGGGGGTGAGGGGAGGAAGACAGGACGAAAAAGAGACACTCCAGAAGAGAGCCAAAGATCAGTAATAACTAATACTTTAATTCACAATAGGGTGTAAACACATGGTGAGTGAAAAGAGATAAAAAATGAAATCCCTTTTTTTCCAGCTGTGCAATGTCAATGCTGATGCAGTTGCCCAATCTAGAATCTGTTTTGTCAAAGAAAGAAAAAAAGACAAAATGCTTGCAGCACCACAGCATCACGAAATCTTTGGACACGATGATGGAACCACTGATGTAAAAACCAATGAGTCACCAATGATTGGCCACGATTATGTCTGCCACAATTTTCTTCCACGGGAAATACCCCAACTTCTGCTAGTAATGTTACATAACCTGTTAAAATGTGGGCTGATTGTTAAATGGCACCAAAGCGTAACTTGGTTTGGTTGAAAAAAAAAGTATAAATATACTCTCTACTTGTTTTTGTAAATGGCTGTTAGTAATGTAGGTTTCATTAAAACAACACAAGTCTTTTTTTCCTCCATTACCATCATTTTAAACTCTTTTAAAGTCTTCCCTAGAGTTAATGCAACAGCGAAACTCTGTTGAAACTACATGCTGTATTACTGTACACTGGTTACCAGTCCCAGTCTTATGTGTTACTTACAACTGGTTAGGAATTTTATCCTGACATTGTTTAATGATATTCCCTTCTCTCAACACTTGACTTGGTAAGTACCATGTTAAACCCGCTACTGATCAGAATATCCCTGATTCACTCCAGTTTCTGAAGACAGTACTATTTCCTGCGTTTATATGTTCCTTTATCTGACTATAACATGTCATAGTGTCAAATTCTAAGTAACAGAAATATAAAAGTCTTAAGATTTTATTTTTAAACCTGCTAAAAATATACATGAATAAATTTTCTGTAAGGCATGCGTGTATCCATATGTGCTTGTGAGTGTGCGGTGGTCTTCTCTGGGAGGCACGAATCAGTGAATATAAACAGATGGATGGAGGTTAGTAAAGGTCATGAGGGGCAGGTGAACTGCGCTGCCATTACTGTTCATACCTTCTACATTCCCTTATTTTGACCCTTCTCACAGCCCCCACTTTCTAAAGCACACACGCCAAACTCCATATGACCCTCTCCTCCAGCTTCTCTTCTCTCAGACAGCAGTAAATGTCAGCAAAGTCAGAAGCCTGTTTTGTTGTTGTCCACTGGTAGGAAACAGTTCCTGCAAATAAAAATCAGTAGAAGTGTCTTTAAACTGGTTTTAATGAGGTACCTCTCCTAGTTCCCGGTCTGTATCTTTGCTCTTGCAGAACTGCATCTCTTAACTCCCGTGAGATAGCAATATTTTGGTTGTGTGCCCTTGAAGTGTTGCCTTCGGCGATACCAGACACCTCCCAGTCTAGTTGGGAATGCACAAAGTTGCTGGGACAAGATACTGCTTTAGTCTGGAAAGTGACACAGGTGTGTAATTTTGTCTCCTTGTACACCACTACAGTAAGTTTTAAATCAAACAGTCAAGATGCGGTTGGCACTCTTACCCTCACAGCAAGAAGTTCCTCGCTCCAGCTTCCTTCTACAGTCCAACGTCATGCTGGTTAAACTGGTAAACTGGGGTTTCTAAACTGGGCGTAGCTGTGGATGTGAGCATTAATGGTTGTCTGTGTCTGCGTGTTAGCCTGTGAGAGACAGGAGACCTGTCCAAGGGGCACCGCACCACTCACTTCAGCTCCCCCACCCAGTTTGGATTATATAAGTGGTTAAGAAAAGGAGTGAATGGACGGGGCAATCAAGATCAAAGTGCAGATTTTCAGCTTGAATTTATGAAGTTTTAGGGATTACAGTCATTTTTATTTATACCTTATTTTCAGAGGCTCAAATGTAACTGGAAAAACTAACATAATTTATATACAAGGATTGTTTTAAATACTTGGATGAAAATTCTTTGCAATAAATGATGGGAGAATAGAACCAATTAGTGATTGTTTGATTTTTTTTTTTTAAACCCACTGTGGTGGTGTACAGAGGCAAAATTGCAAAAATTGTCTTTTATGGTATTAGATTAGATGATATTAGATTAAAAACACTAAACACATACCTTGCTGCTCAATTTTCTTTTTAAAAAGTCAAATAAATAAACAATAATGTCTATAGAAGTGATTTTTTTGTCTCGGCCTTTGAATTACAGAGTTTGAGAGGGAGGCTGCTGAAGCCAGTGTCGCTGTGATACCCCCACCCGAATCTTTTCCTTCTCTCCCTCTCACTCCTGCTATCACTACGTCTCCTCTGACCTTCCATCTGCCCTCTTTCTCCCATCCACATTCCTCTTCAAAGACGGGATGGAGGAGGCAGAGGAGAATAACATCGGCCTTGAGTGCCCACTGCCAAGCCACAACAGCTCATGCACTCATGCACAGGTGCATATCACACACACACACACACACACACACACACACACACACACACACACACACACACACACACACACACACACACACACACACACACACACACACACACAGCAACATTCTTCATATTTTTAACTTACATGAATCCATTTAAAAGCAAATCATTCATACATGGCCTTTATCTTTCAACAGGAAGCCTCTGGAGATAAAATACCTCTTTTATAAGAAAGCTGCTCAGAATAGAAGAAACAGTCAAAGTAAAACTCACAAGGATCATGCAGTATACAGCGCACAGCAGTAGGATACAAAACGTCATGGCTAATAGAAGCCACAAGTACACATGTTCACATTATAAATATTTTTTCTAATCTCGAATTGTTTCTTCATCTCATAGCGGGAAAAACTGTAATAAAGGTTGTTAATAAAGGTTAATAATGTTAATAATGTAGATGTTGTCCAATTCGTTGATATTTAGCATTCAGCAATTACCTTTGTGCAATAATAAAAATGATGAAATATGCTGTCATTTGACGTACTCACACTGTGGTGTGAAAACATTCATTCAGAATCATTTCTGCACGCTGGCACAGTCACAATATGACAACAATGAAAAGAAGCACGATAAAGAAGCATAAAGTGACAGAGGAGAGTGAACACCTGACACACACAGAAACATATTTAACTGGTGTATGGATTTATATCTGCATGCGATATTTATTTATGCAACTTATGGTTGCACTGCTCTCCTTCTTTGGCCAGGACACTCTTGTAAAAGAGATTTTTGATCTCAAGAGCTAAATTTTTTCATGGTTAAATAAAGGTTAAAAAGAGGGGGAAATAACAGCTTTTGTATCTATTTTTGCATTTTTACATGAAAAAATCAACAACATAATAAATGATAATGCCATATAACTGCACATCATTTTCAGCATTGAACTCTTTCTTAAAAGTGTCACACACAGTTGGTAGTGTGTGTGTGTGTGTGGGGGGGGGGGGGGGGGGGGCAGACTGTGTCGGGGCCAAACTGACAATGGCGAGCTGAAAAAGTTGAACTTATTTGTTCCAGCATCTCCTCTCACAGCCCTGTGTTTTTTACACTCCAGTTGTTTGAGCACAGACATCCTCTTCACATTCTCTCTCTCTTTCCACACACACACACACACACACACACACACACACACACACACACACACACACACACACACACACACACACACACACACACACACACCTTTCCGTTTCACCTCGCTCTGAACTCGTTCTCCGTTGACCGTACAGAAAGCTAAATAAACATATGCGGCAAGTCATTCCCAGAGTGCCCCTACCACCACCACCATCACCACTCACCCACTCACCCACCCACCCACCGGCTCACCGCACTCCTCACCCCTGCATCCCCTCTCCCCCGATTCATCCCATCCACCCCCCTCCACATCCAGCCTCTCTTCTACACTCAGGTTTCACCTCTCAGCTTCCTGCTGCTCCCAGTCACGCTGACACACACTCTTACACTCAACCTATTCACTGTAGCCGGAGCAGCAGTAGAAAAGTCCTTTTCATTAATAGAGCAGAAGTAGCGAGCCTTTATTAAGAAGTCTCCCATTATAGATAAAGGCTCTCCATGAAATGACATTTACAGTAAGAGCAAGCAGAGACTATATATTTAAAATATATATATTTTTAAATCACACTGATTTGAAGTTTATTCTATCATATTTTTATAGTTATGAATGAATGAACATGCAGTATTTGTTACAGGTTGATGTGAAGGAGGAAGCTGGTGGAGGATGAGATTGTTTTAATGGCTATATGGCCTTTTTATTTAATATTATCCATCACATTTCTAAAGATGATCATGCATTTAGGAGTTAAATCATTTCAATGTGATTTTTAATTCTGGAGTTTTTCAAACTCAACAGTTTGAAACAGATAGATAGATAGATAGATAGATAGATAGATAGATAGATAGATAGATAGATAGATAGATAGATAGATAGATAGATAGATAGATAGATAGATAGATAGATAGATAGATAGATAGATAGATAGATAGATAGATAGATAGATAGATAGATGAATTGAATTGGAAGTAAAAGTACTTGCGGTCATTTAAACCTCCACGGGATAGACACTAATTCTGTCTCTGTCTCTCTCTGGCTCTGTGCTTCGGTGGCAGGATTACTTTCTGTCAGCAGTGTGACAGCTGTGTACATCTGGTTGTGTAGGGGCCTCTTACATCTCAATCCACACGTCGTTTCGCCGGTGTCTGGGCCTCCGGACTCACTGCCACTGCTCACCTCATTACCAACTGAGCCACACCTCCATCTGTCCGTCTAATATCTAAATCCCACTGCAGATTAGTGGGGGAGTCGGGGCCCGGAGGAGGAGGAAGGGGGTCGAGGGGGAGAAGGCAACTAAGATCCTGGCGGAAGAGATTGCGCATGGCGCATGAAGTTATATTAATGATCCCCATGGCTATGTGGTGGCGGGGGTGATGGTGGTGGTGTTCGGGTGGAGGGTAATTTTGCATTTTGGGTTTGCGGATTGTGGTAGCATGTGGGGGGCTTGTGGCTACTGTCGTTTGTGCACACAAGTGTTGAAGGACAAACAGAGAAAGAGAGAGATACTGAGAAACTGAGAGAAATGCCATCATATAAAATCTAAAAAAGACTTATTTCTAAAGTTTCTGGTCTTCACATAGTGAAGGTCAGCTGCATGACAGCCTTCTTTTCAATGCCTGTCTTTGTGCATATGTATCGCCTGTGTAGACAAAGTCTAATTTATCCTTTTCCTCTGTGCCACAGAGCCACACTGATGGTTAAATACTGGACTGGATCTCACGTTCCCTGTTGAATTATCACCATCGAATGCTATTACTCTGGTATTAATGCCTTTAATATAGAGCACCAAATGTGGAATAATAGTGCTCCCTCATACTCTAGTGACATTTTCTAAAAAGAAAGTGTTGCTTTATTATTAAATCAGGCTTCTTCTTTTTAAAAAAAAAAAAGAGAGATACTTTTAGTTTTGTTTTTTTAGTTTTTTTAGTTTTTTTAAGCTTGGAAACAATTGAGTGTCAGTCTGAGAACTATATTACAGTATAAAAAACCCATGCCAGAATTACCCTTTAATCCTATTTTACCATGCATTATATTAAAAACATATATAAAAACATCAAAAGAAAGCTTGTGGTAGGCCTGCTGAACTAGTTCAAATCAGCACTAGACGTTAATTGCACCTCCCAAGATAATTCAGAGGTGTTATTTTATTTATTTATTTTTATTTGTTAGTTTTTACTATCTTTTATATATTTAATAATAGTGGAGAAGGATATGTTTGTAATATTAATATTACTCTAGAAAAATTAGGCATCATAGATGATGAAATTACCTTAATCATTCTAAAGTAGATTTTTTACAGAGAACTGCATGGAAGGAAGAGCCACCATGGAATTACAAACTATTTCAAACATAAAAGTGACTCACTTAAAAATAAAATAATAACAATATCTTGGAATCATATACTGAAAAAAATCTTGGTTTGAATTTCCAAGCCAAGCACTTCCGCTAATGATTACTCATTATCACTTCTTTTTTAAAAATATTTTCTTTTCATTTTTCCGGTTGGCCAATAGACACTGCTTATTTTTAAGTCAAGGCTGGAGTGTCTATACAGCGCTGATAACATGTGGTTCGATTTTCTGTGTGTCAGCAACTGACTCACTTGCCCTTAATTGCCCTCTCAGACTCGAGAGGGCAAGTGACTAAAATGCTCCACCGTTCAAGGGCATTTTCAACCGCATTAAGCAAAACTTTCATCCTTTTTACTCGCAACACTTTTCCACATTTTCCACACTGTCTCAGTTAATCTGAAGTAAGAAAAAAGTGTAAAACACCACTGTACAGTTTTTGTTCGTTCCTAGTATTGTAAATATTTGAAAGCATGCATTTTCTTGAAGCTATAAAGTCATCGACAACTTTTTTTTGTTTAAACATATTACACTATTTTAAAAAAAATCACTGTTAAAGTCTGTTAAAATAACAGAATTTCTTAAATCTTTTTATATTCTTTAAAAAAATGTTTCAAAAAGTGGGAAAGAGAGAAAAAAAACCTTTCGGACACAGTCTTGACCGTCTAGCGTTTTATAGCTACACTTAATTCTTTTAGTCCCACACTGCACAAACTTGGTGTTAAATAGGACAAAGTTCAAAACAACCAATGGGTATTTTTTGAGACAGACCTATCTTTACATAGAAAAAAATGTAGCATACTGGAAGAAGAGTGTGTAATTTATCATCCAGACAGATTATCCAGTTATCAGACAATTCAAGAACACGCTGTAATGGCAAGTTAGGAATGTGTGTGGGCTACCCAAAGTTAAGCCGCACAAGAGGAACAAACAAATAAGAAAAAAAAAGATCTTTGAAAATCTGATACAATGGTACGACATTTTTGAAAATGAATTATTTTCCAGTACCCACACTAAGGTCACAAGTGAACGCTTTAGTAGTGAGGGGGTGGGCAATCTCAGTCCACGAGGGCCGGTGTCCCTGCAGGTTTTAGATCTCACCTTGGGTCAACACACCTGAATCACATACATGATTAGTTCGTTACCAGGCCTCTGGAGAACTTCAGGACATGTTGAGGAGCTAATTTAGCCATTTAAATCAGCTGTGTTGGTTCGAGGACACATCTAAAACCTGCAGGGACACCGGCCCTCGTGGACTGAGATTGCCCACCCCCAACCGCATGTGGTAGCACAGTGCCACCTGGTGGATATTTTCACTGAGATTTTCTTTTAATAGAATTAACTTTTTTAATATTCTACAATGAAGTTTTGTTGTAGACAAGTTCTAAATATCAATACATTACCAAAAAAATGAAGTACCCAAAAACAACAAATTAAAAAAGCTTTTTTTTTAAACAGCCACAGTTTAACACTCGAAAGAAAAAATAGTTTTATTCATTTAAACTGCGCAAGCTATGAGAAAGCAACAAACAAATAAAGGTGATTTTATTTTATTTTTCGTAGCGTTGTGTAAACATACTACATATCCCATGATCACTTGGGGGCGGGGGTTCACGAGCAAGTTGAAAGGTCCTGTCGCACAGATGAGGTAATAACAAAGATGGCGGCCCTCGGTACAGCACGGTGCTTGTTGCGGAGCTGCTCTGGGGTGAAAAATGTGCAAAGGAGCAAACAGATACTGATGAGGTCTGGCGCGAGGACTTTTTGTAGTGAAACACAAGATAAAGGTGCGTTTTATTGCTGGTAACATGACTGCAGCTCAGGCTTTTTCTTCGCTGTAACGCTGACCTTGTAGCTCGTTGGGCTCAGCAGTTGGGGTGCCGGTGACAAACGCTCACGGACGCTTTATTGTCGCTCTGCCTTTCGGCACCTATGTGCAGCATGTAAAGGCTTAGCTTCTTCTACAAGCCGTTGTATTTGGAGGTGTTGGCCGGTATAGTCGATGCTTGCTAATCCCAATGAATGATGCTATACAAGCTAAGTTCGTCTGGAAAATAAACAATCTACAGTTAAACATAACTGTCACCAAGCCAGAGTTTGTAAATTATTTAACTCATTAACTAGTATGTCTTTCTCTGCAGCTGCCACAGACCATGCAAAGCCCCAATTCACCGATTCAGCTGTACAGGACATCCTCACCAGGATTACAGGCCTGGACCTGCAGAAAGTGTACCGACCCATTAAGCAGGAGCTGAAGCCACCCACGTATAAACTCATGACGGATGAACAGCTGGAACAGGTGCCCTGTAGATGAAGTGTTACAGAGTCCACCCCTTTTGATCGCATACATTCTTAAATATGTTGGTGTTGCTTTTGTTTCATCCAATCCTTTTTTTGTGATTCTAGGCAGTCAAGTTAGCCAAAGAGCAAGCTAAAAAGCTGCTGCAGATGCCCCCTGTGTTGCAAGAGAGGAAGCCCATCAGCGATGTGCTCTGTGAGGATAAGATCCTGGACGGCATGGACACAGCTAAATATGCCTTTACAGACATCACCTATAATATTCCACACAGGGTACACACATCTTGCTTTCTGTGTGTGTGTGTGTGTGTGTGTGTGTGTGTGTTTAACTGGGTATTAGTTGGCTTCCACAAGTCGATCAGCTGCAGTCCTGGCAGAGCAGTAGTTACCCTTCCACATATCCAACGCGCGACTCTCGTATAGGATGCTCCGTTTTATTTGCTTTAAGCTACATTTGCGTCATATCTGCAAGTGACTTTGCAATCCACTTCCACCCCAGCTCATCTTTTCATGCTGCTTCTCATTTAGTCACCATCACTATTGCTTTTATTGATACCTGCTCTGTGCCAGACTGCCATATGTAAAATACAGACTTTTTATTATAGGGGTCCTGACTGACGTGAGCTTCCATAATATATACATCTCTATGCCCCTAATTAGAGCAGGGCGATATGACCAAAAATATTTATCACAATATACATTTGAAAATGTGCGATAACTATATAACTGACGATATAATTGACACTAGACAAAATACTTTACAACTCCACAACTTTATTAGTGCAAATAAAAAAAATCAATGTATTTTCACTTAAACAAGCAGCTGTTTTTTTTATGTGCATTAAAGTTATATAAAAATTTAACAGTGCAAATGCAAATTCCTTGCTGACAGTTTAACCAAAAGGCATTTCCAGTGGAAATTGGCCGACATATCCTCAGCATAACCATGTATAATATCCACAAAACTTAAAAAGAGGTTATAATATGTTGAAGCACAGTACGTATCACTCCGCGAGGCTCCTGCCTACGATAGCCGTAATGCTCCGACAATCCATCAAGCGGTGCGGGTTCGTAGCTTAGCAAAGTCGTACTAAAACATTTGACAGATGTTCGAGCGCCGTGTACCACATAAAATTGTTTTGAGGTCAGTAAACACAACCAGAATTCATACATAAGGCACACGAGATTATAAGGGCACTGTCGACTTTCAGAAAAATCAAAGGATTGATTTTAAGTGTGCCGTATTTTCCAAAAAACACGGTAATAACGATGGCCCGCTAGCATGCTTTACCAAAAATAGTGCTTTGTTGTGTATCTGACGGACAAAAGCTAAACCAGTTCCACATCACTGAAGTTGCAGCATTCGTCCGTTTCATTCAACGATCCGCTTTCGCCCTTCTTATTCTCCGTCGCCGCCATGCTTTTTCCGCCATGTGCGTATGAAAACAAAGGCACTGCGCATGCGCGTTTTACCCATATTCTATTGCGATATTTCATTTTCTTATCGTTGCCCAACATTATACCGGTATTACCGAGAACGGTATGATATGGCCCAGCCCTACCCCTAATTGCCTAAAACTCACCGATTTGATATGGCTTTTGATTCAAGAATGTTACTAAAATATACCACATATATATTCTGTATGTCTTTTCAACAGGAGAGATTTATAGTTGTACGGGAACCTAATGGAACCCTTAGGAAGGCCACTTGGGAGGAGAGAGACCGACTTATCCAAGTCTACTTCCCTAAGGAGGGACGCAAGCTCACTGCACCACTTCTGTTCAAAGAGGAGAACCTTAAGGTAGAACCTAAGAATTCTCCCACCTCTCTTTCTTCTTCTTCTTCTTTTTAAATTATATTCCATAAAACTCCTTCCATGCATCTTTTACAGAGCTCGGGTTTTATAAGCGGCACCAGCCTTCTGTAGACAAAGGCTTCATTTTGTGCCCATGAGTTGTTCCCTTTTATTTTTTATTGGTCGCAGTGAAAACATCATGTGCTGAAAGTGTTACACTAGAGTGTGGTGCTGGCCAACAGCAGATACTTGGACTTGAACTGCTGTAGTTAATACGTTTAATAATGGTTGCCTTCCATTTATATCTGCCTGTTCCAGCGTAGTTTTACTCTGCTTGCTGGGCTCATCGTCACAGTTTGCTGAACACTATTAGCCATTATTGTGATTTGTTGGATCTGTGATTTTTTTTTTTCCCCCAGTATGTAGCTCATGTTTGCGCTGATATAAAATGTGTTGATGTAATCTACTCTACTTTTTAAACTTGTTTTTTTATTTACACATAGTCAGCATAATCCTTGTTTACATTGATGTTCTATTAACAGGGCTAACAAGGGAAAACTCTTGTTTGGAGCCAATTTTCCAAACTTCATGTATTTCAGAATATTACTGCTTGTATAGCATTACAGTGGATACATTGTATCCATACATGGGCACCAAATATTAGTTTATTATTTAAATTGCAGATACAAATTAAACTTTTAAGTACCAGAATAGTAAAATCAGTTCCTTTTGTAGTCCACCAGAGGGTGCTGTGGAGTTTTCCTAGCCAGGTCAGCTATGGTGATTGTCAGCATGCAGGAGGAACGTTCATTAAACAAATGGGCTTCAGAGAAAGAAATGAGAAAAGCACCATTAAAATCAAAAATGTGCTTTTTTTTCCTTTTGTAACCTGCCCGGGACAAAGGTGCAGTATGCAAGTGAAATACTCTGAGAATGTTACAAACGTGAGGAGTTGTCTCATGCACCGCTATCCTGAAATACTGATACAGACTGATTACAGGACACCTCATGTTAAATCAGCTCAGTCAAAAAGCAACTAACACTTGACCTACTTATCATGATTCAATTCAATAAAACTTTATTGATCCCGAAGGTTGGCCCGGAACGAAATGACAAACCTTGTGAGTGACAAACCTACCTCACAGTTAACGGTGAGCTAAGAGAATAGGGTACATGCTGAAGCCACTGGAATGAGATATGTGACACTGTCACAGGGTTTTATCACAGACGCAGCCCTGTCTAGGCTGTACAGAGGAGTGAACTGTAAGGCCGAGGAAAGTTAGAGTAGAACACAAAGGGTTAAATTAACTCGCAGGCTGTGGATTCATATGTGATTAATATGGCTCATTTTGTTTCAGAGGAGCGGCGACTGCTGTCTCATATTCTAAATGTATGTAATGGTACAGTAGTCCACACATTTGCATTCAGTTGTTTGACTAGAGTGTAATACAAACAGCTCAGTTTGACAGGTGGGTGCAGCATTTATGGCAGGTTTTAATGACAATGTCGGTCCGCCTGTGTGCCTGAAAATAAAATTCATTCAAGTGGAGAAGACTGAAAACCTTGTCAATATTTTTTTTAATTAATAAGATAAAGTTTATCACTGGAGGCCATAATTTGCAGATAAATCGCAGTATATGTTATTGCAGAACTCAGCATATCACTAAATGTTTAAAATCACAATAAAATATCATGAGTGAAGTGTTGTGATAATATCATAATCTACACATTATTCTATCCATTTTAAAAAACTGCTATTAACCATGAGTGACAACTGATCATCACCTCATGTTGTTCATTGTCATTGTGTCTGGAGGGTTTTCCTCAGTACACTGTTACCCACTTATACCTCTTTCTCTTCATTAGTTGGTGTTTTCCCAGGACCGCCATGAGGATGTGTTGGACTTGTGCCTCGTCCAGTTTGAACCAGACTCTTCAGAATACATCAAGGTAAAATACCAGTGACCTTGTGGTATTTTGACCTCATTGCTGGCTGCACTGAGATCTGTAAACTCTACCTAGAACTTGTTATGCTGTGAAATTTTCTGTCTTTTTATATGTTCTCTGCTTCATTTGATATGAAGTGAAAAAAAGTGCATAATGAGTGTTGTGCTGATTAATTACAAATGAGCTAAATCATCAAGGTCTGTATTCATTTAATGTGTTTTGTGTCTAGGTACACACGGCCACATATGAGGACTTGGACAAGCATGGCAAATATGATCTGCTGCGGTCCACCAGACACTTCGGAGGCATGGCCTGGTACTTAGTTAGTGTTCGTAGGGTGGATGGGCTCCTAGTGGACATGCTAAAAAGAGAGCTGTGAGGTTTTTTTTAAGCATTTGCATTATTTTAGAATTGAGTTACATTGAGTACGCTGTACCTGCTGGCAAAAGCTCTGATCTGAGCCTTCAGTGTGTGTGTTGGTGTTTCCAGGCTCCAGGATGCTGTAAGCCTCGTGTCTCTGTTCCACATGGTCCACCCCCACAGTGAGTCAGCCCGGGAAGCTGCCAGCCAACAGGCCACAGGCACCGACCTGCTTAAGGTAGTTGAACTGTGACAAACAGTATGTGCTGATTCGTAGCTCTATTTGGCACTTGAGTTCATTTAAAGTCTGTTTAACGTATTGCTATTTGATCTAGTTTACATAAATGGTATTCCTGGATATTCGAGGCGAATCAGGAGTCAGTGTAACTCTTAAGAGGTCAAATCTAGGATGTTTCCTGCATTAGACGTTTGGGTTTTTCCTTTAACGTGGGAATAGAGGGACCAGGTCCAGGATACATCAGGTCTTATTTGTTCTCACTGGCCTTCAGCCTTGAAGTAAGGGGGAGGGACACTGAGAATGACAACCATTTAATGTGAAAGGTTAGCGGCAGGAGGTGTGGGTGTGTGTCTGTCTTCTACATTCAAGGCCTCTCATTTAGTCACAGTTGATTTCGAAACCCAATCTTAGCTGTGTTTACTACGTCCAGTAATAATACTATTAATACTGTGATTGCACTTTGACTGCACTTTAGTGTAATTGATCTTTTTCTTTTTCCATTTTGCTCATGTGTGCCCCTGCAGATCTATGCCCAGAGGGACTCCCAAAGGTCAGGCTACATCGAGCTGGCTCTGCAGGCCTATGAACAGACTGCTGTTGAGGGCTCTGCTTCATGATTGGTCCATACCTCAATAGAGAAATGCTATACAGAACGCCTGGAAATCCTGCCTCTCATGTATAAAATATGACAGTTTGTTGTTTTTGTGTTGGGCCAAGAGTAAAATATGCTTCTCCAAAGGAAACCTTTTCACATCACAACCAACAATTTGAAGAGTTGGCTGAAACGTCTTGTGAGATACTTTAAGATGTTTGTTTCTTATGCAGAGAAGTTGTCAGTGTAGTTCTTTGAATCAAGCTTCATGTCTGCTTATATCATGTACATAAAATAAATACAGCCTTTGTACTTGAGTGTCATGTTATTGGAATTATATTAGAGACTGTGGAAGCTCCTTTAATTTACTCGCCAAGAAAACAGTCACAGTAGCATGCAATTTTTATTTCAAACAAAGGAAGCAGAAAACCATGTTAAACACACTAGCAACAGCAACATACTGTATGTTTTTGATCATTTAATAAGCTTAAAAATAAAATTATGACTTTAACACTTAAGACAATGAGAAGAATCAAATGGAGGGTTTGCATGACGTGGTGTATACATAAAGCGGAATGGCATGCGGAACATTTAACTCACATTGAACCGGTGAAATGGTAATTTGGAGTCTTTGATAAAATGCTGTGATGCTTGTGGGAGAGGTATTGCGATTCTTTCCTATGAAGGCTAAGTTTCTGTCAGCAAGTAAAGCTTGAAGCACTTAGATTTGAGACACAGCAAACCCCAAAGTATTTATTTAAAGCTATGAACCATTTAAAATAAAATCATAAAGGCACGCTAGCAACAATGAAGAAATGCCTATTTGTCTGTCAGTACATTTTTGGCTTTAATACACTGCATATGCAGATAGTGTTAAAATACAGCCTGGTCTCATCAGTCGTGGCTGAAAACCAGCAAAACAGCTCTGTCCCACTGAGGCATGGACAGGCTTTCTAAGGGTTTTCACGGTGTCTGGCATCATGCCTCGAGAGCAGATACTTTGGGATTTGTGGGCTGCAAGGTAGGCGGGTTGGGCTTATTCCATTGTGTTCGATTAGTCTGGGATCTGGGCAGTTGGGAGGCTGGTTATTGTGGTGTTTGGATAAGGGTTTAGGCCAGAACTAAGAACGCAAATGCCTAATAATATCCACTTTAGTCTTAATTGTTTTGATTTATGAAACTCGCATCACTGAACAGAAAAAAATGGCTTGTGAAAGGCTAGTTTCTATTCACCCAGGAACTCTTCATCTAGGTTGACATCTGTGGCATCAATATCCTCCAGATCAAAGTTGTCCAGATCATCCAGGGCCTACAGGTGTAAGGCAAAACAATTCTGGATTTAACATTCAAAGCAATATTAGGGTAACAGGCTTATAAACCTTTGTTTACCTCATCATTCGCCTCGAGGTCCTCTGGCAGTACCTCAGGTCTTTCAGGACCTTCCTCTTCCTCTTCTGCTGCATGGCCTTCTGCATGAGCTACAGTGAGGGCTAAAACCTCTGGCTCAGCCTTGTGAATAACAGGAGGCTTTACTGGAAGTTCTCCAGTTTGTTTTTCTTGTTCTCGTTCTTGTGCTGGGACTGGCTTCAGTACTGGCACTGCATCTTCAAGCAAGTCTAGCAGAGGATCCAGGGTCAGCTCCGGTAAAATCTGGACAGCTGCGTCCAGCGCTGGAACATCTGCGGTTTCAAAAGAGATGAGCTCCTCCACTGCCGTGTGTGAAGGTGTTGTTTCTGCAACAAGTTCGCACGTAACAGGAGTCTCTTCTGTTTCTGCTGCTCCACCCATTGAACCTGGAACTTCTGAGGCGATCCTATCTTTTTCCAGATCTTGATGAATGATCATTTCCCCAGGTGCTATAGGCTCGGACGTAACTTCATTATCGACCGTCAGACCAGCGCTAACCAGGACATCCTCAGCTGCTAATGCCTCATTTGGTGCTTCTTGTGTTGTTAGAGTGGTTTCTGTTTCAGAAGCACAGACAGCAGGTGGAGCTTCAGTTTCTGGAGATAATTCCTGAACGTCTTTCTTCACGCATGACCTGACATCTTCCACAGGACTGAGCTGTACCGTCTCAGCCTCCTCATCAGGCATCCGGCTGATCTCCTCTACAGAGACTAGAGTGTCTGCTTTAGTGCCCACCTTCACTGCTTTAAACTCGCATGATTCTGACACTGCTTGTTCTTCTGTAGCATCAGTAGGAAAAGGGTCTGCTCTTCTCAGGACAGATTCTTCTTCACTTGCTGAAACAGTCGACTCTTGTTTTACTGAAGCGTCCTCCTCCACTACTGCAACTTTTGAATATTTACTTTCTGTTACTGCTGGCACAATGGTGGCCTCACTAATGCTCTCCGCCCCTTGCTTTAAAGAAAACACAGAACGATCAAACTCAGAAAAGGAGTTGCAGTGTTTGCTCAACCGCTGGCTTTAATCATCTGTTTAAGTTATATCTTTTTTAAAATTTGGATACTACAATTTAAGTTTTACAGAAGGAGCAACACTGTTCTCTTTCATGCACCATGTCTGGCACATGGTGCATGAAAGAGAACAGTCAAGTGTGAAAGGAGCTGAATCAGTGGTAAATTTGAATGTTTTTTTTTTTTTCACTTCTCGCAATGAACCATTACAAATCTTTACAAATCTTTTTCATTTTTGTTATCATCCATTAGCTAATATTGTTACCCTAAAGACACATATTAGGTTAGGATATTACACTGTAGTCAAGATACCATGGAAGGAAATTAAAAAAGACTGGTATGCTGCTGTGACATTTATAGTAGCTTAGGCACTTATTGACACACAAGAGCAGCCTGTTTGACTGCACTGACTGAATGAGCATGTGTAGAGATGAGGACTGTGCTCTCACCTCTGAGTCAGTGATTTCTCCTTTAGGTCTAAAACCTGCTGATTCCTCCAGAACACTGCGCTCTTCATTTGGCTAAAGAACCAAAGAAATGGGAAAAGTGGGATCTCAGACTCTTAACTTATGTTCAAAGTATGAACAGCTATAGTCCAACGAGCTTTGCAGAAAATGCAAAAAATCTTAGATGCTGATTTAACTTTGAAAATACAGTTCGACTGACTCTTGCACTGACCGTAATGAGAGGGTATTCTGTAGCAGGTCTGACCCCGACATGAGTCTCCTTCAGGTACTGCTCAGCCAGCAGGGCTTGCTGGAAGCCAGGGAACAGGTTGGTGTACTGGCTGGGGTCAGCCAGAGCATCTGCTGCCTTCTGGTTGACCTTGGAAAGACTCTCCTTCCAGAGCTTCACCACCCTGAAGGAAGAGAGGCACACGCATCGCCACAGTGATGCATAATATATTATAGAAATTCTCATTAATAAGAAAGAACATTTTTCTAAAAACTCTGATTCAGACTAGTAATTATTTCAACAGCTGGGAGGAAAACAGGCACACCAAGTGATACATGCAGAGGTTCTTCAGGACACAAACAGATAGGCTAATGTAAGCCCACAGGCAAAGAGTGTTACACTTGGACATATGTTAGGTATTCATTAGAAGCAGCATTACCTTGAGACATGGCTGGGCATATATGTTCTTGCCAGGAATGCAGCTTCTGGCAGTCGATCTGTTTTGATCAAAAGGTCCAGACATTTGTCCACTCTGAGCAAATACAAAAAAACAAAGATGGCGGTGACAAAAAAAAGAATAAAGTTTAAACACATAAGTCAGTTTAAAAACCTCCTTTGTGCTCTTTACCCCTGACAGCACTAACCTCCCCTGCAGGAAGTAGGTGAGGAAGGCCACGTTGGTCTTCCCATCTCTCTCTGCCCCCTCAGCCAGTTGGCCCACCATGTCAACGTTGCCCGAAGTGGTGGCCAGAAGCAATAATCCCCCATAATCCTGAGCTTGGTGGAGACACTCCTGAGCCAAGCTAAACTGGCACTTTGTAGTTGCAAGCTCTGCCAGCTGCTTCCATTTTTGTTCTGACTGACTCGGCCCCCGCGAGCAGAGGTGCCAAAGAGACAGGAGAGCGGATTATCTCAGGACGAAAGGCATGAACCTCGACAACAAAACACTGTAAAGCGGTTACTAAATAAGGGACACCAGGTCTGTGACTCACACTTTCAGGCTTGTATAGGGGAAATAACTGATTCTGTGCACAATTACACAGCTGCTGATTAAAAAACAAAACCAATAATCATTGATTTATTTATGTGAATATACACCACACAACTATTCCACTCTGTAGCTTTAGCTAACTTTAGCATTTAGCTCAGAGTAGCACAGTGTCTAAAGACATCCTTACATAGCCGCTAACATTTAGTAGCTATAGAAAGTGTCCGAGCTCTCACCTCTGCTTTCAGGGCCAGTTGATAGGCTGTCTTGAGCTCTCCCAGCTGCAGAGCAAGTTCAAACTTATGCTCTGGGTCATTGGACACAGCGAGGGCCTGCTGCCTAAAGCCCTACACAGCACAAAATAACATTCTCATTAGTCTATATTCTGTATATTATCCTTTCTCACTTGTTGTGATGGCCAGCAGTAGAGGCTAGATATATGAAGCAATATGAATAGGGGAAAAGTGACTGCGTGAGAAGCCAAAGCCCTTGCATGATAAATATGTTTTATAAGAAACACACAGAAATTCTGCCCAGAGGCATCACACCATCTGGCTGCCTCATGTTCTGTAAATTATGCATTCGTCCAAGTCCTGAATTTTTACTCAGCCAAAGGAGCAAGAGAAGCACAAAGATGGATTTCCAAGGGTAAAAGCTGGCATGCAAACATACCTGTTTCTCCAAGAAGCGGGCTACGCGGGTCTGCTGCTCCTTGGGAATCGTGGGTAGAACCTTGTCAGCAGTGCTGAAGTCCTTCCTCATGACAGCTGTCTGATATTCTAGCACAGAAAGCAGCAGCGAATAGCTGATAACGTTCAGCTCCTTGTCTCCGAGGTAGAGACGGTCATCCTTCGGGATGTAGCCCAGCAGATACATCGTCCTACACCAAAGAAAGACTGTCTGTAGTTTTGAATTTACTGGATAGTGTTGCGAAATCAGTTTTACCCCGGTTCTTTTATTCGTCGAGGGATCCAGAGATGTCACCGGAACTCAGTAGTCATTTTTACAAAATCTTTATTCATCTTTATTCATCTTCATTTAAGCATGCACTTCTAGAAGGGAAGACGAGGCCGGTGTCCCTCTGAAACAATCTTCACCCCTTTGATAGTCACAGCCAGCTTTATAGAGGCGACCCTATCATAAATCCCCCACAGTGTGCTACAAACTCTGTCTCTGTGTGTATGCACGAGCACGTGAGTGCCTGTGTGTGCGCGTACCCGTGTGTGTATGTGAGTGCTCGTGAGTATGGATGCGGATGTGTGTGCGTGACAGTTAAAACACTGTGGGTGTAGGTGACTCCCTAGAGATCATAAAAAACCCATCTCCCTTCCAGACCACAGTTATCCAGGTTAAATGTTGAGACCCCCACCTAGGTATGCCCTGAGGAATTTCCACTTAACATTAACTCCTTTCTGTCTTAGCTTCACAGTTCAAGTGGGGGAGGGACACACTCAGGCCTTTATTACATTGAGGGCAGTGTCAGTGTCTCTACAATAATTCTACATTCTATCTTAACACATTCCTAAACTCTAAAATAAGCTAAACATTCCTACAATAGCAAGTGGAAATAAAACGTAAAATAAGACGCTAAATGGATTCATAGCCATGCAACAGATTTTGCAGCATTACAGGAACATTTATGAATATGCCAAGGAAAAAAAAACAAAATGGATTTGCAGATACATATTTGTGAGTTTACCTGTCCATGTGAGCAATGGTGATTATCTCTCCTCCTACATAATAGCTGAGTCTGTTAACAGAGCTGGTGTAGATGAAGCAGTCTCCCACCCAAACCCCTGTCTTTACCACCTCTTGGACCTCCTCCAGCACCTGACCAGCAGGAAAAAGAGGACAGACAGAAAAGAGATTGAGAAATGATCTAAAAAGGTAACAGAATTCTTCTAAGACGTCAAATTTTTACTTAAATAGTCTAGACAATTAACCATGTGAGTCTCTGACCTCAAAGGCAGCCTCTATCCCATCTTCTGTCACCCCTTCTTTAGACTCCTGGGCTGTGGACACTCGCTCTGGTAGGTAGCGCAGCACGAAAAAAGACTCATCTGTAGCGATACAGATGAGCTCCCCAGAGTCAGACCACAAGACCTAAAGACACAATTAAAAAAAAAACCCAACTCCTATTAGAAAGCCACAGTAGTAAATTTAGTATCGATTTAAGCTGATAAAGTGCTCATTGGATTATAGCTGACATGTTTAGGCTGGATCTCAATACGCCGGATCAATTCAGAGCTCTCCCAGTCGTAAAAGGTCAGGCCGCTGTTTGACCTCACTCCTAGTAGGAAGCCACCAAAGATGCCTGTAGGGATGCAGGATAGTAATACATAGGCACAGATACTCACACATATGCTCTCAAAAATATATTCAACAAATTCAAACAAAAACATGACATGAAACTCACCTTCAGCTCCAAATTCAGGTTTGAATGTCTTCTTCTCTTTGAAGTTCTTAAATATTTTGACCACACTGTTGCCTTCTCTGACTGCATACCTATAACAATATTTATAATAATAATAATAATGTACCAGACCACAGGGGACTTACAGTAAGGCTAATCAGTCCTTTGACCATTTTCAGGAGTACATATTTTGGGTTTATGTTGACAGTTCGATGAGCAAGTTGAAATCCTGTTTTTAAAAAAATCACTCTCCATTTAATCATTAGTTATTATTAATCTCTGGCTCTTCTTCACAGCATGTTTTTGTCCTCTCTCTCTCTCTTTATCCCCAAACAGTCTCAGCAGATGGCTGCCGCTCCCTGATTGTCCGGGTTTCTTCCTGTTAAAAGGGAGTTTTTCCTTTCCATTGTCGCCAAGTGCTTTACTCGCTGGGGGGTTGTCTGATAACTGGAGTTTTTGCTGTATTACTGTAAGGCCTTACAATAACAAAAGAGCCTTAAGGCTACTGCGATTTAGCAAATAAAACTAAATTGAACTGATTTGAAATTGGACGATGTGTAAAATGTAAAAAAAAAAAAGAGAGAAAGAACACAACACTTTGCAAATCATATGAATGCTATGTTCATTTGCAAAAAGTACAAAGGCAACATATCAGAGTTTGAATCAAGGAAGTCTGATTTTTATCTTAAGGTTAAATTCGATGATACTATGATTTGATGTTACTATTACCCCTGAGTTACATCACATTAAGAATATTCTGTGATTTTTGGGGGGGAACTGATGATGTAGATTTTTGAAAGCCAAACATATTTCAATTCTTGATGTAAAATATAGATATTTAGCTGCTCAACAGAGCCTCCTTTTTCATATTTCTTATTTCAAAATGAGCCAAATGGTTTTAATGGGCGATAGTTCTATCTTGCAAACAGGCCCATTTACACACCTAGACTCTTTTACTATCAAGCAACACTTCTGTAACTAGATTAAGAATATGATTTGGTTTTGCATTGCTGAAATAAGCTAGGTCTTCCCTAAAAATGAACTCAGTCCTCAGACCTTTTTTGGAAATTGGGCTGTACCATTCACCCTACAAAACTGCAACTTTTTACAGTGTTTACTGTTTCCCTGTATTTACTCTGAGCTAATCAGCCTCTGCATATTTAGCATACGTGTGATATTGGTTTTCATATCTAAGTCAGCACAAAGTATATTTTCTAAAATGCTGAGCCTTAATGTAAAGGTAAAGACTTACTGTGAAGAGTCGTGTGCCCAGATAAACTCCAGAGCAGAGCCGAAGCTCTTGTTCCTCAAAGCCATGGCAGTATAGATGATATACTCCCCATCCCCACACACCACTACAAATCTGTCATTGTGCAAAGATACAAATTACACACATGATTATCAAATTATACTTTAAGATTTTTACCCCAAAGACTCAGTGAGCACGCAGGCTGCCACTATCTTACCTGCACTGAAACGATCATAGGCATTACACAATTACACTGCAGTTAGACATAAATCTAGTTCAAGTCTAATTTACACTTTAATAACGGTCATATTTTGGTTAGAGGAAAAAGAAAGATTAGTCAGAACCTCATGCTGTTTCCACCCAAAGCCTGGCGCTTTACCTCCCATTAGGGCTGTGTCGGATTGTCTGGGGGTAAATCTCACAGCTTCCCAGGTCTTTCACACTCAGAGGGAGCCTCTCTCCATCCCTTATCTCAGTCTCTGTCAGTGCCTTTAGGTTGGCCTGCTGCACTTCAGAGTGACGAGCCCAGATGACCTTCCCGCTAGAGTCCATGGACATGACGGGCTCCACTCGACCAATCTGAAACAAAGAGGGAGTGGATGAAGAAGGATTAAGAATAATAAAGGGAAAAAAGAGAGAAAGGTATATGAAGAAATGGAGGACAGAGATGTTACATCATCAGCTGAATCTTGACCACGTCACTACTTAAAAAGTCCATTCAGAAAATCTGTAAGGAAACTACAAATATAACGACCTTGATGATGATGCTGCCTTCATCAAAGCCTATAGCCACACTGTTGGAGCCGGGCTGGCCACATATGCACCACACCCGCTCCATGCCATAGTTGAGTGTGTTTTCCAGCCGGTAGGTGTTGGAGTGCCACACACGAACAGTGCCTATGGAAAGGACAAAGAGGTCAAACTTTAAGCAAGATGCCGTGCTCATTTGGGAACACAAAAATGTACGAATGTTTGACCCACCATCTTCAGCGCCTGTGAGAATGATTGGCAGCTGAGGATGGAAGCTGACGCAGGTCACATTCTGAGCGTGACCCTCCAGAGTCTGAACACACGTTTTGTTCTAGGGAGATAAAGCACACACCGTGTTTATTGTTCTTTTCACATGTGGTAAGATTTTTATATGAACGCACATGAACGTGTGTGAATTGTCTATATCAACGCCGAATAACTGCTTAAGGACTTTCCATATAATGGCTTTATAGTTAAGAATATAGGGAGTATCATGGAAAGTCCTTCCTATTTTTTACTTCTACAGATGCACCTCTTACTGTTGCTAAATTAAATGGGAACAGCAGAAATAGAAATTGTTACACGCTGTTAAGGTTTTGCTTTCCATTCATGATAACCATATGAGTTATTTAACTGTCCTGATTTAGCTGTATTTAGAATTAAAGGTATGTATCTTTAACCCTTTTTACTTATTTTGCTTTTTTAACATGTACAGTGTACATACATAAATTGTACCGGATATAGAAAAAAATCTAATACAAAGGCCCCTAATGTCCAAAGTAATAATGATAGCACTTAATTGTGTCTAGTTTTTAGCTAATGAGAAACACTATCAACAGTCCCAAAGAAAACAAACACTTCATCAGGGCAAGGAAATTTCAGCTATGGGTACCAATGTTTGCTACAGTTTCAGGCAGACCTGAGACTCTTTCAGTCACGTCTTCAGACTACATTTGCAATCTGTGCTTCACACTCTGATGCACACACACCCCAGCCACCTTAACTGAAAACAGCTTTGCCCAAATGTTGTAGATGGAAACCAAAGATGAAAGACTCCTTGAGTTGAAGCTGTCATTAACCTTGAGTCAGCACTACATGTTTTTCATATTTTTACATACTCTGGTAGATTGTGGATGCTTTTATACAGTGCAGCAACATCACCGCTGGCTCAGAGAGCTAACTTCAAATATGAAACTATCAAAAGACTTGATAGTGCTTGATTATCTATTTTGAAATGGCGATGAGAGTTTGGCCTTTTGTCCAGCATTTTCCATGTTTGCTTTTATAGACTAAAGAGGAGTTACACTGATGCAGGAAAGATAACAGTGTTACCATTTGAGTGACCGTGTTTTTTATAGTGCTGACAATCAGACCATCCAAAAATTTCTGCATTACATTTTTTTGTTGAGTGAAATTCTAATATTTTATTTATATATTAGCCCTAATTAGCAGGTAGCTGTGTCTGTGTCATGCACTATGTACAGTGTTTGGATGCTCCTTGCTAACCAAACTAGTTACTGTTAGCGGATGAGTTAGACGTGAAACTTTTCATCCACAAATCAAATCAAATCAAATCAAATCAAATAAAATACAAATGGTCAAACTGAAGGCTTGAAAATAACAGTGGGTAATATGTCCATCTTTTATATACAGGTTATGGTGGAGATATTTTCTTAATACTGTAGTGTGTTGTTATTGTATTTTTATTGTTTTTGTGTACCTCTTTGCATGTTTTGTATAATAGATGTCACATAATTATGGCAATAAACTGTTTTGATCCTAGGGTGCAGAAAGGAAGAAAAAAGCAGTCTCGTGTGTTTGTGATAACCTGATAATCCCAGATCTTGACCAGGCGATCATCAGCCCCTGATATGAGGTAGGGCTTGTCTCCTCCACTGTAGTAATCAATACAATTCACTCCCTTCTCATGGCCCTCCAGAGTAAAGTTGGGAGTCTTGGAGCCTAGTTGCCACACCTACAGTACAACAATTGAGTTGTTTATCACTGAGCAACTGAATATCACTCAGCAAATTACTGCTCCTGTCTCACTTAAATTGTATTGTTAGCAGTAGTGTTTCTCAAAATGAAGACCACCAATCCCCCTTTTCTTCCTCCTGTAGAGAAACTACACCTGTGTGTTCCTCCTTTTTGTCTCCTTTAACTTCATTTAAACTGAAAAACACTTTCATTTCTTCATGGCCTACAGCGGTCTTCCTTGCCTGCTCTTACAATTACTTTCCTGTATTCTTTAGGTGTGCCTGTGTGTGCGTGTGTGTATACCTTAATAGTCCTGTCCAGAGAGGCACTGGCAAACTGGTTGTTATCTCTGGGGTTGATGACAATCTGCATGACATAGTGAGTGTGTCCCTCAAACACCTGACTGCACAACCACTTTCTGTCCCAGTCCCACAGCTTGATCAACATGTCATCTAAAAACACGGAAACACGAGAAACGTAATTTCAATTCAATTTTATTTACACACGTAGCACCACATCACAAAAAAAAAAGCCAGACACGGAAAGGCCATCCAACTGCTGTGATCGGTTGGGGTGAGGGAAAAGGCAAGGAGAGAAGAGCGTAGAGAGACAGTAAACAAGAAGCAGGAAAAAACATGATGATGATGATTTCTGATTACAGCTTGCAAAGTTTAAAAAGTTACATGCATGAGGTAACATTTCATATGAGAGCATTTGTGTTTATGTGAGTATGTGTGGTGGCAGTTTCCTACCACTGCTGGTGAGGATGTACGGCTGTGTGGGGTGGACAACGATGCATCGGATGTAGTCAGAGTGAGCCTCAAACAAGTGAACTCTCTCCAGCGTGTTGTAGTTAAACACTCGGACCTGCATGTCATCCTGCAGACAGTCAAAGAGATTTGAATTTCTCTGCCAATTAGAAACGGGTCATCTACCAAAGCCAACATTACACACAACAGACTCATTCTTTTTAACCTTAAAACTGTCACATTTGTATTGGTGTTTGCACAAAAAACATACAGTAAAAGTAAAAGCTTTGAATCAGCAGTGCACATGAATTCAAATACTTACGGCTCCAGTGATGACCCAGTGTTTCCTGGCTATGAATTTGGCCACTCTTACAGGCAGATCACACAGCTCGAATGTTTTCACTATCGTCTACACACAGAAAAAAGCCCCATGCTGTCAGACTACATCACCATTAAAAACGAAGGAAGATGAAAAGATTGGTTATTTCATGTAACCTCTCAACGAGCGATTAGGGGGGAGATCAAACGGCTTTGTACAAATGTGCAGAGATAGATAGTGACCTGTGTTTCATGGTTCCAGACCACCACGGTGCCGCTGTAGAGGCTGACCACCATCCACGGTTCAGTGGGATGCAGGTCCACACTCTTCACCCGGTCTGACCGAGCTGTCAGTTTCCGCTTGATGTCCAGTCTCAGAGGCTGTGGAAGAGTGAAAAGACAAAGAGATAATAACGCCGCAAAAATATGTTAAAGTAAGCTTTAACCATCCAGTTTTGTCAGTAATCAGCTTGTCTCAGCTGCTGTTTGATTTCAGTTTTTGACTACCTTGAGGGTGGGGTTGTGTCTGTCGATACTTCCCATACCAGATTTTATATGCATGCCTGCCCCATAACGACTGGTCCTTTCAAGTCTTTTCATAACTCTGCTTATTTAGTATTCATAACTCATGCTTATTTGAATGCATGTTCAAAATATCCAACAACCAAAGGACAAAAGTGTTTTTTTCAGCCTTTTCATTGTCTTATTTTGAGAGTTTAAGACATACAAAGTTATTCCAAGTTATTATGTCACAATTATTATGTCGCTGACAAACATCCTTAAAAAAACGGCAAACGAAATAACTATAATTTTTTTTCTTAAATAACCGAAGTCACATAAACAGTTTAGTTTTTCAGTTGCACCTACCATGACTGCACATCGGTGAGTCTCTGCGGTGCTGTCCACTGTAAATTCGGGCCTCACTGCTGCCTGCCTGTGGAGCTCAGCGGAGCAAGTTTCTGTAAGAAAACTACCTCCGGTACAGATTTTCCAAAATAAGCCTGAACTCCCAAATTTCAACAGGGTTATAAAGCCAAATATAGAACCAAAGGGCTCAGTATAAACACCCGTCTTTGACAGATTTTGCTAGTTTTAAAAGCGTTTGTGCAAATAAGTGACTTGTATTTCTTCAATAACAAGATGTTAGCTCTGGATGGTTACACTTACAGGAAAGCTAAGCTAGCAGTAGCTCTGCACATATAAATATGGTTTAGAAAATGCCATTTTATAACAGGTTTGCTCATTTTCAGAGCTACACAACAGCTGTGAATCATTTTTAACTATTGGGTATAGTAAGTAATGCAATACTAAATATATAAAGGTAGATATTTCAACAAGTTACAGTGGGCTATACGGGATAGATTGTATCCTGTTTTACAGTATGTATGCAGGTTTATATATATACTGCTTCCTGTTTTGGGGGGGGTTAGCACCATTTCAGACACATTTCCTATTGCTCAGCAACAGCATAAATCTTTTCTTGTGAAGACAGGGATTTCCGGCCTGTATGATTTACCCGCTGTGTGATTTACACAGCTTCCTCCAATGTGGATTCTTCCGCATTTCCTGTAGAAGCAAAACACGGTGTCACTTGTAAACTTTTACCTCCGCATTTGGTTCTCAATAATTTCCAAGCAAATTATTATTTTGGTCTTTTATTTACGTTTGTCTGACAGAAGAACAGAGTTTAATATGAACGTTATTTTCTGACGCAGTCCTTTATTCATTCTGGCGTGTATAATTAGTCTTTCTCTGTTTTGTCTAGTTTAGACATCAGACATTATTACATACATTACTTACATATCAGAGAAACCTTTAATTATAAAAGTGAATTTTAATGTATAAAACATACACTCTTTATGTGTTTTAAAGCCTGTACTTTTTAATCCAGTATTGGATTTATGAGCAAGGTTGGACTTCACTTTTTGTATGCATTTAATAAACAAAATATATCACATCAAAAACACAGTAAATCAGAACCGTTGTGTGACATCAGTTTATTGCAGCTCTCCATAATCACATTAAAAAAAGACACAGCAGACAGTTTTGTGCAGATGAACTTCATTCCCATGTTATTTCGCCTTCTTAAATACTTGGTGGCAGACTTTGTCGAGAACGTGGATTTCCTAGAACAAAAGGTACAGACCTTCAGACTTAAAGTCCAACATGGTGCAACACATGTCTGTCTAGATTACTCAACAAGGCTGAGCCCGCATGGGTTTTTTTTAGATAGTGATTCATTATCTTTTTATTGTTATTGCCCGCTGTTATGACATTTAACTTACTTAATGGATAAGATTCCATTAAGTAAGTTTAACTGCTTTTGAAAGAATCAAAACACAAGAACATTTAAATAGATGGCAGAAATTTCCCAGCATGTCACATTTTTTCTTACCAGGTGTAGTAGGTCTCCCTCGATCCAGTGTCTCCAGCCACGATTTTCTTTCTCCCCCTTCTGAACACACACCAGCTTATCCCCATCCCAGGTAACTAGTGTCTGTTACACCACAATATAGGACAAAGACATAGCGCTTAATGCATTACTGGTTCAACACAAGGTGCACTTGTTAAAGGTTCTAGGAGTAAACAAATTCAGTCCTACCTTGACCTTTCGGTTGTCCAGTCCCTTTGTGTACTCCTCAAACTCCTCACCCACGGTGAAGTTGACCTCGTAGTTTCTAAAGGTGCTGAGGGTCTTCGTTTCAAACTTGTCTCCATTCTGGACTATCACTTTCGTCTGATGCAGGTGGACGGCGATCTTCCTGGTGGCAAAGTCAATGTCTGCAAGCATGCAGGGATGCAAAAAGTGAACGCAGTGTCAGCTGAGGCATCAGCTCTTTGTGGGTCTGTGAAGAATATTCTGTCCTGTCTTTGTGTGTGCGCAGACACACCCAAAAGCACACATCCAACAGAAATGCACACAACACCACAGGCCATTTATTATGATTCCTCTCCTACCGCTCCTTTTGACAGTTTCGTTTGCCCTTTAAAAATGACCTTGCTCCCAGTCAGAAGAGGCCTAAATGAGTTTCTCCATCCCGCTCAGTTTGGGCTCTGCCAAAGAGAACCACCCATCCTGACCGTTTAGATATTCATATCCCATTTGCCCTAAAGTGAAAATTCAATTTCTTCTCATCACTCTTACAGATGAGGTCCCTATATTTACCCATCTAAATGATATTTTTGACCCATTTCCATAAGGATGTCATTTTCCCATCCGCTGGATGGAAATGAGGCGGAGGCATTGAGGATTTCCTGGATTTTGTGTGAGCCGAGTGTACTGAGGGTTGTTTTATGAATTGCAGATAGAGTCGTGAATAATGAAAGTGTTTCTGGGCCTGATCAACGACACGCCAAAAAAAAAAAAGAAGGAAGGAGAGCCTTTTTTCCCCTCCTTCTTTTTTAAAAATTGACAAGCTGGCCCGCTGCCTGATCCAGGGTCGGAATCTGTCTTCCATTTCTGCGGATCGTGGAGGATGAAAATGCAGAAAGGAGTGAATCAATATTTATTTGGCGTCGTAACAGACGGCAACCGCTCACAGAGTGGAGGTTAACTCGGCCTGACAGCAGCTCAATGAGGAAATGAAGCAGTGCCATAGCACTCTTCTTTTTTTCCCTTCCTCTTTCCACTGTCTTCATCTGTCTCTCACACTGCTGCTCTCTCATCTTTTCTGTCACACACATGCTAGATTTCCTGCTCAGACCTTCCTGTCTACTTGGCTGCTTTTAATTACAGCACTGTAACTGAGCTACAGTAAGCTACAGTGTGTGTTTTTGGGTTGGTTTTTTAAAGAGAGTTGCCAAGCCAAATTCTCTCTATCTATGCCGTATCAGATGTTGCATGAGCGTGACTTACCGAGGGCTTTCATGACGTCCTCAAAGTTGTCATTGCTCACCATCTCCCAGCGTCCATTGTAATCTGCAGGCATGTTTGACTGGTGTGCGTTTGGAGGCAGGAGTTTGCCGTAACGTTTGTTTGTTAAGCAAAGAGAGAGGCAGTGCGTCGCCCAGCCCTTTATATATAGTGTGTTTGTTCCTGTGTGTGTGTGTGAAAGTGCTTGAGTGTGCATGTGTGTGTGTGTTCACACTTATGCCACTATGTGAGGACCGAAAATTCGACTATTACTATACTTGTGGGAACCAACATTCCCCACAAGCTTGAAGGCATTTTTGAAGGTCAAACTGTGGTTTTAGTGTCAGGGTTACAGTTAGGTTATGGTTAGGTTTAGGCTGAGGTTTGGGGTTAGGCATTCATTTTTGATGGTTAGGGTTAGGGCGAGCGGCTAGGGAAAGCATTATGTCAATTAGATGTCCTTACTAAGATATAAAAGGAAAGCATGTGTGTGCGTGTGTGTGTGTGGACCAAAGGACAGGGTCATTGTTTGTCCTTTCAGTGAGTGTGTGTGTATGTATGCAGAATAAGCTTAGGTTTGCATTTTTTTGCATTGTAAACAGACTCATGTGGGTTTGTGTGTTATGTTGTGATATAAAATCTCATATTACCTACAGCTGAGAGTAGACTTTGTGCATGCTTTGAGGTCTGAGCATCACACTGATGCACTGCAAAGAGTCTCCTGCACTTGTTCCAATCTCCATTTCCGACTTCCGCAATCACTCATTCTAATGTGCTGGAGTGGAGATGAGCTGTAGTGGAGCATGGAGATGTGTGCTGATTACCTTAGTGATAAGTTTGGGAGTTTTGCAGTGGAGACATTCTTCTCTCTTTTTTTTAACTTCAAGGGAAGAAATTCTGTTGACTCAAACACAGATTTTTTTTTCTTTATTGACAAATTGCTTCTTGATAAGATAAGAATAAGACACTCAGGCCTCAGTCAGCTGGAGTTACTTTATCACCAATTGAGTGTGAGTGTGTGCTCACATTTTTACAACACAGTGTTTCTCTGTGTTAATGTCTGAGCTGCTTAGTTTGGGTTAATGAAAAGTTTCTGGTTGGTTTATGTGTGCGGGGTTTCGGCGTTGGATCACAGTTCCTTATTTGTGTTTAATAATTCTGAAAGCTGCCATCTAATCCAATCCTCTTCCATGTCTGTTCATTGAATCAGATACCCCAGCAGAGACTGTGTCCAACACAGAATCAATATGACTCACTCTCTGGATCTCTTTCAGAAGCTGCCGTGATTTTCATAAAATAGTGTGCTGTTGTGACATGGTTTCACAACGGCAGCGGTACCACGCGCTCACGCTCACGCTCACATTGAATTCATCTACGGCTCAAAGATGATGTTGTATGTGGAGGGCCAAAGGTGATGTTGGAGCAGAAGCTCTGATAAACCTCATAATTTATCAGGGCTGATAATAACCTAACCACAGCAACACTTACATTTAACACAGAGAGAAGAACAGATCGCAATGTCCAACTGCACTCTTTTGCTTCATCTCACTGCATTTCAGCCGTCTAGTGTAATCATTGACAGACTCTGCCTGCAGTCTGTTTAGTTTGAGTTTTCTTTACACTATGCATGATTCTATACATAATACATATGCAGTAGAGAATTAGTAAGACTAAGTAATACTAGTAAGACTAATGCACTGATTGCCGAAATAAGCAGAATCAGAGAAGAACCCTCCTACACTGTCTCACCTACTGCTGAAATATTTACATAATACATATTTAAAAATGGGTCTGACCCCAGGGTCACCAAATGGTCTGCTTTGAGGCAAATCTGGGTGTGTTTGGGGATTTTGTATCAACCATAAAATTCAATCACACAAAACAGGTTCTTTTACAGTGCTTTATATCTAACATTCACACTCTAATGAATGCATCAGGAGCAACTCTGGATTCAGTATCTTGCTCAAGGGTACTCTGGCACACAGACTAGAGTAGCCAGGGATTTAACCAGCAACTTTCACAAACAGTCCTGGTTTATAGCTAGAAGGTAAAATTAGAAACAACTAAATTGTAGCTGTGCTGCTTGGATCAGACGCTGAAAATAGCCAAAACCGATAATATGTAATTAAAGAGTGAACTAACAATAACTCAGATTACTTACAGGCTTTTGCCCACTGCTTTTCCTTGGGCACAAAATGTTTGAAAAACCCTGATCCATCCAACCTTCAAAAAAATGCCAAATAGTAAAATGATCAAAAATGTTATAAATCACAGATAATGGTTACTGGAATCATGAATATCTGCATAAGCATGGAGAGCTTGTTTTTGTTTTGTTTTTTGATCAGATATAAGACTTTTTGGCTGTTACTCTTTACATGGAAACTATTTGGTATAAATATGTGTTCTTCTTTAATCTACTGTAAAAACTATGCTTTCTGTTTATCTATTTTTCTTCTTTTCATCATTTCAGCAACTGGTTGATTATTAGGAAAAAAAGTTTTATAATTTAGTTTTACCTCGTTTGAAGAAGGACCACATCAGCCTTGTTGAGTGTAGAGATCAGTCTCTGTGGGTTGCATTATAACCTCAAAATGGCCAAAACAAAAAAAACCCTATTTCTTGCCATTTCTTAGAGAAAATTTCTAAAAAAAAAACTAAAAAAAAAACTAGGGTCATTCAGTGTTCAGTGAGGGCTTTGAATAAAAAGCAGGACATCTGTAAGAAGTGGCACAAATGTAAAGATGGTGGTGGAGTGCGTGCTGCTGTCTTTTGCTGATTCCATAGTAGCAGGTTTGCTACACAGTACTTAAATGATGTTAAACTACAAACTACTTTTTAAAATATTTTATTAAAATATTCACCAAAATGTTAAAGATGAATTAATCTCTTTTCATTTCAAATGATGAAAAATCTAAATACATAATGGGTTTTGTAGTTGCTCAAAGTAATCATTTGTGGAGAGTAAAACACCAAACTTGGCAATTTCCCAAAATTCTGAGACCTTTAGCAACTCTCAGCTCATTCTATTGATTTTGTTAAAGCCGCTACCTTAAAGGCTTTAGCACAAAGTGATCTCCCCCAATGGTTTTATTTTCATCAGCAGTAGATAAAGCAAAAAACAGCTCAGATAAAGCCACTGTATAGGCTTCAATCTGCCCAGCACAAACATATAGACAGTTAACAACAAGTGAGCACATAGAGAGCTGGTTATTTAAAAAAGAGTAGAAAAATCTATGAGGCTGAATAACAGACTTTCATGTGTAGAGCAATGACTCCAGATAAGTGCTGTTAATTAATGTTGGTCAGATGTATAGAAACTGTAAAAATAAGAGCTTTGTATACTTAACAGTATGTCACGGTTGTGTTTTCAGACAGGTGGACACTCCCCAAGCCCTCAATAAAATCAAGCATTATACATTTAACATAAGAGCATATAAATTCTATAAGCAATTAGACAACAATGATATTTTAATGTACACTTGCAAGGTAGATGACAGGTGTGTTCACCTGTCATACACAGAAGAGTTATTATAAAGTTTTCTAGCATTAAAGCATTTTTTATGGCAGTGTGGTTGAATCAGTGTGAGGGCGAAGGAGCTCTGCTACTTCAAGAATGTGGAGTGGAGTGGGTGTGATGTGTCGTCCTCGATGCAGCAGTTTGTTCAGTGCCCTCCTGTCCTGATCTTTAGTCAGTGTGGGTCTTGCGCAAGGCCTCGATCAAATGAACAGGTATGACAGAAAGGGCCTGGAAGCCTTCTATGGGGCTCAGACGGTATAGCATGTAGGCTGTCTACTACTCAGATACTTAGTGATACAATCCTTCCTCTGCACTTACACAAAGTGAATTGTTCACTCATTCACACACATTCACAGCCAGAGTGATTTAATGTTTCTTGTAGTTTAAAGTGCTTTAAGCAGTTTATAAGATTTGAAAAGCTCTGTGCATGCTATCCATTCACTAAAAAGTATGAGGGACTTTATGAATGTGCATCTTTTGGCCAACGTTGAACACTTGTGATGATTCAATATGAAATATTACTGAATTTTTGTTTTTTTCTCTGCTCTGGACAGTAGAGGAGGCTCTGCTGTAAAAGGGTGATGCCATGCACTGAAGCAAAATCTGACAAAAGTTGAAGGGCTGTTTGCTTATACTGCCAAGTTGCTGATCAGATCTGATCAAAGTGCACCAGCACAGCCCTGATAAAGCAAATTAGTAGAGGTTGCTTTCCCTCTTTAATGTTTTAACTTGAGCTTGATTGCTGGCTGTTTCTGCATATTTAAGGTTAGAAAGAAAGCCATTGCACTTATTTATCCTAATTAAAAACTGCATTTCTAACTCACAATACAGAACTGTGTCTGCACTTAAAAAACGTTTCTGCCCGCATCTACCTATACTTTGAAATCCTTTGAAAAAAGCATGATTCCAGTGTTGATTAACTATAAAATGTGGACTGCTGCTAATCAAAGTTACAGTAAATTAAACTAAACACACAAACAGTTTTACTCTTGATGTGTTGATGACACACTGGGTAGTCATTAACAGTCTGTGCTGGAAAAAGCATTTGATCATCTACAAATGTCTCACAAAGCTACTTGGTACCTAAATCTTCATTTTAGAGAAAGATTGTGGGCTGTAGCTGTGTCCCTCTCCATAAAAAAAATCTTGCATAGTCTGGTTACCGGCAACGCTTGATCTTTTCAAGAAAGATTGGTTCATGTAAACCACGCTTCAAGCACAGCAAATTTCCCTTTAGCCCTCAGGAGAAGCATTATCGAGAAGCACAAATCTGAGAAATGGTACAAATCATTTCTCGACCCAGATGTTTATCAGTTCGCATGAGTGGGAGTCCTGCAAACAACACATCAAGATCACAGCATTCAGCCCTGAATTAGATAAAAAGAAAGGTAACAGCAACACCTGCAGAAATCTCTACAACTGACTAAATATTAAACCGTGCATCCATTATAAGAACATCAGCTTCATGCTTTTAACTGAACGAACCACAAACAAAACTGTTACTCTCCAGAAAAATTAAAAGAAAAAACTGGACATCTGAAATTTAGCGAAAAGAAGTGTTGAACTTCATAGTTGTATCTTTATCCTTGGTTTGATTTCTCTTTTTTTGTAGTTTTTTAAATAAAAATGGAACTGCACATGGACTCTAAATCCTCACCACTGCTATGAACGAGTGTGGAGGGAACATCACAGTTTAAGGCTTCATGGTTTTGCAGGGACAGCAAATTTGAATTTGAATTAAGGAGAATGTCAGGGCAGCAGTTCATGACCTGAAACTTATGAAAGGTCAGCAACGCAACCAGGCAATTTATCCACAGCCCAGGAAAAAGAAAGAAGAAAATCCATGTTTGTGAGGCGCTAAATCCTGACTTCACACCAAATGAGATGATGTGGTTCATTAGGAATATTGATGGACTGAGATTGGACTGAGAAATGATTACCACTTCCTTCTGATCTTTGTGTAATTCACATAGGCAGCCACAGGAAACATCTATTGTTAATGCTAAAAGAGTTTGTATTAGTTACTACAGCAACGCTTACTTCTTCTAGAGTGTTCATCTGTTTGTTTGTAAGATGAAGTCACAAGAAGGTCAGCTTACATTTGATAAGTGAGGGTTCACCAAGCTTTCCTCGCTGCCGCACACGCAGCAGAAAACGAAAAGTCTCTTTGATCTTCTCAAGTTCCCTCTCTACAATTTCCCCATTTCACCACACAGGGGCGATGTTGCTACACACGAGTTAAAGTACCTCGTGAGACCTTGTGAGAATATCTTGGACTCTGTGCAAAAATATCAGCACATTTCATACTGCGATCAAAGTTAAGACGACACAGAGCCATCTGGGAACTGAGAGGCCGACTTAGTGGAAATCTGTTCATGTTTTTTTTTCATTTTTTGTTAGGTTAAAGAAAAGTATTAGCTGATTTATAGTAAACACAAAGACAGAGACGGTTAATTACACAGAGAATGACATGCAGTCCCCTAAGAAAGAATGGCTGCAACTATGTGCACGTGTGTGCACAGTGTCTCATAAACGTATGCAAATGCAATTAGGGTAGTTTTAATAATGCATCACAATGCATCACATTTTCAATTCTGCCTGATTCACACCTAATGGCACAGCCCCCGTAACCTTGCAGGCACACACTGCATTGACATTTACTTCTGTCAGCTGATTACACACTTCCTTGTGTGTGTGTGTGTGTGTGTGTGTGTGTGTGTGTGTGTGTGTGTGTGTGTGTGTGTGTGTGTGTGTGTGTGTGTGTGAATGAGTTTCAAGATATCTTCACAACTTGCCTGCAACCTTGGCATCTAACTGATACACATCTTTGAAATAATCTCACGATTCTGTTTCCTGCTAGACTTCACACCTACCCACCTCCCCACCCCAACTTGTGAGTGCCTTATTTCACTTATCTCAGCATAATCTTTTTAACGGTGAGATGTCGTGCATTGTGCTCGCGTGCTGCATCAGTCTCCACAAAATGCGATTTCAATATCCTGTGCGATTCAATTCAATTTGCTTCATTAGTGTGGCATTCAAAGCTTTGCATTACGAAGTCTTTACACCCCCGTGCAGCTCCCGCAGTGGGCTTCTCATCCCTCCCTCATCTCTTCCTCCTCCCCGTTGTTTTAAAAAACATCAAAGGTTAGATTAATCACATTCCTCAGAGGAGACGGATGACTGAGAGAAGTCTGCTCTTTGTTATGAAATCTTAGTTGCAGATTTCAGCAGAGAATAGATATATTTGCAGTATTTTTTCTTCATCCCACCCATGGATTCTAATAGTGCAGTGTCTTGCTGTGTGCTTTGATGTCCCAGTGAGAATTGAAAGGGCCCCAATGTTCCCACACAAATGAATGATTTTTTTTGCTTTTACCCTCCTTATGGAAGCCTGTTTGGGATAAAAAAGAAGCTCAGCAGTGTTACATGCATCAGTACACACTGAAAAATAGCCGTGTTAGAGGAAATTGCACAAACAGGGGGAAAGCATGCTCACGCGCACAAAAAGATGCATAAAAAGACATTTTCATCCTAAATAACCTTTGCAATTTCAGACAGAGGACACAATCCAGGTAGAGTGTAAGTCCGTTTTTATTGCTTCTGCACTTTTATAAATGATATGCAGGGCTTTAGACTGCAGAAAATAATAGATCTGCTGGTTATACAGTGTTACTGTCAATACACGGGGTCCTTTCAGGTGTCAAAGACATGCTCTGTGGAGGTATCCTTTGTCAAGGTCACTCAATGTGCACTGCAGGCTGCTTCATAACAAAAAAGAAAAAAAAGAAGAAAAAAAACCCCAACAACAGTCAGATCTACAAAGCAAGCTCTGCTTCCTGTCATTTGTACAGAATGCTGCCATGAATGTATGCATGTGCTGCATGCACTCAGCTGTGCTTGTTTGTCCATTTATGCATGCTAAATGATTTACCCCCAACCAATCAGCATCGCTACATGTGTGCTTTGTTGCTTGCCTGCACCGAGTCTATTATTCTCACAATAAATCAAAATCTTTTTTTTTTTTTTACTCCTCTGTGTGGATTCATTCCCCAGAGAGGGGGAACCCACCCCTTTAAAAAAACTCTCACCTTCGCCAATCCACATGGTGCCCCCCCGCCAACCAGTCAGGTAAAGCAAGACCATATACTGTAAATAAACTCTCTGCTGCCATCTTTCACTTAAAAAATCAAAAAAAGAAACAAACTTTTTTTTCCCTCAGGAAGTTTGAACAGGAAAGTAAAGAAGAGGAGAGGGGAATGACAATGTTAAATATTTCATGTTTTCCTCTTGGTAATTCCGTGCGGTTGGAACGAGACCTCGTTTTCCACAGAAACATGAGCAACTTTGGGACTGATTGCAGGAGCCTGGGAAGCTGTGTGTTTCTCTTTTATTTTTATTTTTTTTTTGCCTCTCTGCTCCAAAATAAGCCTGGGTGGTGATGCATAATGCATTGGGCTTCCTATGTGCAGCTGGAAAGGGCTGTGAGTCCTGAGGGATCAGCCAGGGAAAGGGGTGTCCAGATTCACATTCTGCTGCATGGGGCTGGGCACGTCAAAAAAACAACAACAACAACAACAACAACAACAAAAAAAACGGAGGTTGAAGGAAAACATGAAGTTTGTGTGTGTGTGTTTTTTTTTTTTAATTTCCTGTTCAGATTACTGTAAGATAGCTTACTGGCTTTCATCTAAATCAGGGCCACGAGAGAAAACGTGGGGCTCTTTTTGTCAAATGTATTATTAATTGAAATTTTCTTCTAGTGTGTATTTAATTTTTATGATTCAAATAATATTATATTGGAGCACCATGTTGGTTCAGGCGTTCCATGGGAGTCAAGCTGCGGCAGATCAGCTGATTTCACTGCCAGCCCACATCAGCTGATGGTCAGCTGATAGGATTCTACACATCCAGCTGTCAAATCTCATACTCATGGGTCCATAAGTATTTGGACAGTTTTCTTTTTTGTTTGATGTGGTGTTGAAAAGAGAAAAATTTAAACCGATTTATGTCATTACTCAAATACTTATGGACCTAACTGCTATATAGGCTACTTTGGTCCGCATAGAGTTGGTGGTGCAACTGCAAGCCACTTAGGAACCCACCACTATCTCAGCTTTTTCCATTTCATTCTATTCATGCTACTGTATTTCTGACTTAACCAACACCAAGTGTGTTGTCATTGATGCCTGATCTGTCCTGCCTTTAGGCCTTCCATTCCTGGGACCAATCTGATTTGGATCTAAGTGGCAAGACAGCTGGACTTGTAGAAATGACATTTAAAGACTCCCTCATAAGACATTTGCTTTATCTGTTCCTGACAACGTCCTTGTGGAGCCCTTATCCTGTGGTGGTTCAAGTAAATCTGAGGCTCTGCGCTATCGGTGCATTCCTCGGCATATTTATGCAGAGTTGACGCTGGGTTTGGGTTTTTTTTGCGCAGCGTGGCGGCTTTTATCCTGCCAATCCAGTGTTTTCCTGTTGTGTTGAAACAGAATCTCTGTGCGTCTCTCACATGTACAGTTGTTTATTCTAAACATTAGTATGCACAGGCATGTCAGCTGTCACACTCATGCTTGTATCCAGAGCCCCTCCCCGATGGAAAATGAATTTCAGTGCACAGCTTCTTCTTCTTCCCAGTTGTTGACAAAAACCAGTGCGCCGTAGTCTCTTATGCTGCTAACCTGTTGTCGTGCAAGTTTGGATTTGTATAATGAGCATTCGTTCTCTTCCATCCGACGCTGCCTTGTGTTCAAACATTTGTTTGATTAAGTAATTAGCAGAGGAAAAGAAAAGAAAAAGCCAGGGTTTGGAAGAAGAAGCCTATATATAATGTGTTCACTTTAGAAGCATCATATATATATCTCGAATGATTAAATCCCCCTGCTTTAAACACTAAAAAGCAACTGATGCCGGGACTGATGTCTTTGGCCGTGTTATTAAGATCAAAACAAAATTTGTAGCAGGACCCTCCTCTAATTTCAAGATGCTTCCCAAACACTGCTCAAGGTCTTCGTTAGCAAATCGAGCTGGCTGAAGTTTCATTGTGAGACCTTGGTGTGGTTATATGATAGTCCCATATTATTTCTACCTTTTTAATCCCTGCGCACATCTTCCACGGTGCCCCTGCCTCTGGCTCAGAACGTGACCAAAATAACTTCCCATCACATGACTCTTCAGGTTTATATGGCTCGTACTGTGATTTATTCATGAAAGCGTGTTTTTCTCCTCTAACAAAATCAAGAAGGAAATAAGTAAAAAGGGGGCACTGTCATTAGTAGAGACACATACTGAGTCTTATAAATAAAACATTTACTATCAGAATGAACATAATTTGTTCTAAACTTTTGTTCTATGTAATTCAAACCGATAAAGTGCCTTGAGGCAACTGTTGTTGTGATTTGGCGCTATATAAATAAAATTGAATTGAATTGAATTGAATTGATATTGTTGCCAATATATCTGAACACATCGTCAGTGGGGAAAGTAAGATACACATACAACCTATAGCCTGTGTTACTATTACTTTTTAACTGTGAGGACAATGGCTGGATGGCGGTGGCAGCGGTGTACCTTTGTTCCACCTGTCAGTATTGCAAGTAATTCACTAGCAAAGAACACAATTATTGCACAAGTCATTTTCTTTTATGTCATAGTGTCATTCTGTATCATTATACTGACTGGGGAAAAAAAATAAACCTTAGCTCAGCTTCGCTTTGCGACACCTCTTGCATGCGAAGTGTGCATTATTTAACAGTGTATTCACTTCACTTAGATATTTCATGTGTAGATCGAGGAGAGGAGAGGCTGCTGGCGGAAATGAGAGTCTCTTGTGCTGAGACAGTTGGTTGCCAGTCCATCTGGGCATGAAAAGTGCTCCAGTTGTCACAAACAGTCTGCATTTCTGTTCTGTGTTACTGAGAAATGGTGAAAAGGACAGGAATGACTGACGAAAAAGTGATGCGAAGGCATTGTGGGAACAAGGAAAGGAAGGCAAACATAAGTGAAATGTGGAAGGAATGGAGGAAAACATAGGTTAATTTAGTTATCTGGAGTTTATTTCTCACTGTAGGAGCATTGTCGGGGACTCTGATTTGAGGTGGGGGAGTGAAATGAGAAAACTTTGGCCCAGGTTCCCGTCTAATTTCTCTTAGTTATTTGGCCTTTCCGCTTGTGGAGCTTTCAATCTCTGAGGCCTTCAGGGGGTCCAGATTATCTCTTTCGTTTGGAGAAAATGAGCTGAGCTGGAAGCTACATTACCTCCCCTGCCTTATGTGAGCTCATTTTTCCCACACCGCCATTAGCTCGCTAAAGCCATTTGGAGATGCACTGTGGAGTGTTTTCCATGTTCATCAGTAAGTGTCTGGCATTCCTTCAGTCAATTATCACCAGAACTGTCTCTGTGTGATAATTCAGGCCTCGGGCTTGTGTCTCTGTGCCAGGGTGGGTATACAAGGGACATGTTGATGGAGGTTTTGAGCAGAGCTTCCATATTCAAAGTAGCAATCAGCCATCCCTGCTTCATGCTCACATATGAGACCAAGTGATTTAATACAAGTCAAAGTGGAATGTTAGATATTGTGCAACTAGCTGTACAGAGTGCATTATTGGTTAAAGAAACAAAAAGAAATAATAGAGAAAGCTTGAAGTGAAATGACGCTTCTGAATGCACATGTTAATACATGTGCATTCAGAAGCATCATTTCATACAGAGAAATCTGCATTCTATGTGGATATGAATATGGATGTGTATAACATTAGCTTATCTGTTGTGGCTAAAAGTGTTTCAAATCTGAACAGGCCATATTTATTGTTCATGCCATGATTTTGCTTTTCCTCCACACACTGTTCCAGGTAGTGGAGACAATATTTAAGCCACTATCTGGTGTTTAAGTGATGACCTGATGAATCCTGCTTCCGGGCCCAAACTACTCTGCGTTAAGGCTGTTGTGTTTTAATGCTTTGTATCTTGTTCTATTTAATCTCAGCAAGCCCCTAAAAACACTCAGTGATCACTGTCGGCCTCTGTCAGTTTTTATTACTTCTATTCATTTTAAAGCTCAGTTTTTAAAACATTACGATGTAACTACAGCCCAGCCCATGCAGCAGTATATTAAAGACTAACTTCATATTGTGGATGGATTATGTCAGTTGTTCTCCTGACTGAAGTTTGGTCCATTTACAGCATCCCGCCATGCGATTGCATTTGTCTCTAACCGTCAGGAACCCTCACGTTAACTTTTATTGAGTGGAAAAAAGTTAGCGTTCATCCTGCAGCTTCACTGTTTATATTATGCTAACATAGCTGTGTCGCTAGCGATCACGTAGCACATCATTATATACCAGCTAGCCAAATTTCAGTAACCCTACAAATGTCCCTGCTGTTTACTTTCCTGTCTTCATTTATGTTGGAAGTGATAGCAAAGCTGTACGTCTTAATTTGTTTCAAAAATCCCTAGGTCTGAACATGGTATATTATATTTAGATGGAAGCTAGCAAGCTAACTCTCTGCTAACGTCTAACTCTTTTAAATATAATAAATTCTGTTTTCATGGATGCCTGGATTTTAAACTTAATTGTTACACCTGGTAGAGCAGCCGCACTGATCATTTTATTAAAGATGAGAGAATTTAGACAGGTTTTCAACTCTCAGTGATTCCACAGTGATCGTTTGACTTTGGGACCTGCAGCGTAGTTTGGGCCCAGACATGACTAATGACCAGTGTTGGGTAAGTTACTTTAAATTAGTAACTTAGTTACATTACTAGTTACTTCCATCAAAAGTAACTCAGTTACTTCAAGTTACTCGTTACTTTCAAAGTAACTAGTTACTAGGGAAAGTAACTTTGGTTTTACTCAGACATCTCTTGTTAATGTGTTGCTTCCGTAACTGGATACCCAGCAAGACTGCCAGTGTTCTAGCTTGCTTACTTGCCACAAGTGCACTGTGCCACCTACCAATAGAAAGGAAAAGATAATGTGCATATTTCCACGAGAGAAATCCCACGCCTGGACCGTCGTTGACCGCCGCCATGATTCTAGCCTACGTCACAGCGTCATGTGCGCTTTTTACATCCAACACAAAAACTGCAGTCGTGGTGCTTTTGATTGTACTCAGAACTCAGAAATTCTGCCTTCTGAATAGGAAGATGTAGGTAACACAGACTGCAGATGAGCTGCATACAGGGCTGGACTGGGACAAAAAATTGGCCCGGGCATTTTGACTAGAGACCGGCCCACCATTATAGGAAAAATCATAAAGCCTTTGAATGAAAACAAACGCTGTTGTGACAGTGATGTACACTGTCTTGATGGTATATATGTATCAATCTATCAATCGTTTGTTGTAAGACTCAGATAATTATTTATTAAAAGCTAGACATTTTAAATGAGAATAAGAAAGTATTTCTTTGTGCCCCCCTTTCCCTGTTAATGCCGAACCTGGCCCCCTGGCAACACTTTGCTAGACCCGCCCCTGCACAGTTACCAGCTGTCAGCTACTTAGAAAAGGATCCTGGTGTTATTTGTCTCTGAGAAACAGTTCATAACTTCCCTTCAACTCATCCATGTCACCTAAAAGGTAAACCTGTTTCTCCATCACCTGTTCAGCTCTGATGATTCAGTAAGGACATCTCCTGGTTTCATCTTCATGTTTCCCTCTCACCAGATAACCAAACCGATATCATGACCAGCAGCTTTTACAGCTGTGGCTCCAGCAAACATCAGCTGATACTAGAAATTAATATTAAATAAATTCTAACAACAGCTGATCAAACGTGCTGCTGTTGTTTAACGCGACATCCGCTGGTTTCCTCTTTCTGGCGCAAAGTGGGCGATAAACAAACAAGAGAGAAAAGCCGATGAGCTGATCATTGATCAGTTTCATGATTGAAGTAGAAACAGGAGAGGGAGGGGGAGAGAATGACAGAAGAAGAGGCAGCTGTGCAGCAAAGACACAGAATAACTCCAACTTTGTGTCTTTTTCATTCTAGCTGAAGTCCGGGACAAACTGTGTTCCTTTTCACCTCAATACGAAACGCGTAATATTTTCTCTGAATACAAGACAATTCCGTTTTTTAGGGGACGGTTGGCAACTCTAATAATTAACCTTATGAACAAAATAAAGTTCAACATCAGTAACATAGCACCCACCCAGCTGTATAGAAACCCCGTCATGCTAGCTAGCCGCAGTACGAAAAAGTCAGCATAACGAAAATAAACTCCACCTAAACTTGGTTTATATCTGACCCAGATAGACTGCAGGTCATAACTTCTTACCTGAAGTTCAGTTCACCTGACACTCGGACAGGCGGCCGCTTCGGGTCTCTCCTCTTGCCTCCCCTTTCTCTCATCCACCTGCTGGCCTCCACCACTTGGTAATGTTACTGAATCTGTGGAAGCTCCGCGATAGCCACCACACGAAGTAACGAATAACGAGCCTATCTAAATCCCAGTAACGAGTAACGCGTTCCTGATTTTGGCATAATAACTAGTTACCGTGCTCGTTACCACAATAATAACATAGTTACTGTAACGCGTTACTTAATAACGCGTTAGTCCCAACACTACTAATGACATTAGACTTAAAGACAGATAGGTCCATGTAGTTTTATATTTACTGCATATTTTTAATGAAAAGGCAGTAGGAGTTAAAGCAGATGCTCTTAGACACTTATTACCACTTATTACTTAATATATTTTCTCTCAGTCCCGGAATAAAAAGCGTAGCCTCAGTAAGCTCTGTGCTTCTTTTTAAAAAATATAAACACAAAATGCATCATGACACAGGGTTATAGGGATGTTAAACTTTTACTCCATACACATCACTTAAACCCTGTTTTCTTGGCATAATATATGTTATGTTGAAAAATTTAAGCAGTTCTCTCCTGTTTGGCTGACAGATCAGCTGAACCCCACCATCCTCCTGCTTCCTTCTCCTTTTTCTTCAACTGTTATTTGCCTGTTTGGGGCACAACTTCCAGTACTAAGGTCCTTGCAACACAAACTTCCCTTTTTAAAAGAAAAAAAATTACAGCATCAGTACTGAAAAAGATGTTTCCTGGTCTTTTCTTTGCATCTATTTCTGTGAAATTCTTTTGCTTAGGCAACCTAAACAAGCAATTTCTCCACAATGAACCTCTACTCAAAATCTTTATTTTCTTGCAGAGAGCTATACGGCCATGGCAGTATGCTCACTGCACATAGCTGGACCGTTATCCGCTATCAATTAGTCATCAATTGCTGGGATTCATTTTTGGATGAGTACACAGTTGTGATGTCTCCAATATTATGATGTCACATTATGTCAACTGAAAGCTCAGCAAAAGCAAATATAATATTATAAGAAAACTGTAACTCAAAATAAAACCTATACCTACTGGTTAACATCCACACTAAAATGTGTGAAATAATTTCCAATTTAAAACTTGTTCATTGAACGCTCATAATGATGTAATCAGTCTACTACAAGTAGTGTTTAAAGATGTTCTGTCTGTACTGATGTGTAAGAGCATACATATATGTCCTTCCAGAGTAGCCTTGACATTTTGACTCCACAATTTGACTTCATTATTGCCACTGAAGAAAAGTAGCATAGCAGCTTCAGGTTACTGCGAGAAGTAACTGCGAGAGTTAAATTGCATCCATAGTAACAAGCGTCCTTGCCCCCCCCCTCTCGCAAACTTGGCTGTTCACATCTAACATTGGTACACTTCTTCTTAGTGACTATTCCATAATGATCCAACATTGCAGGCTAAACATATTTTTATACTTTTATAGATAACTGAGGGTAAGATGGTGGCACGGTGGTTGGCACTGTTGCCTCACAGTAAGAACGTACTGGGATTGAGCCCACCGTCTCACAGACAATCATTAAATGGTTCTCCATCTCTCTGTGTTAGCCCTGCGACACATTGGTGACCTGTCCAGGATCTACCCTGCCTCTCACCCTTTGTCAGCTGGGATAGGCTCCAGCCCTCAGGGCCCTGAATTGGTTATATTTAAGTGGATGAATGGAAGAATGGATATAGTGAACTGAAGTCAGTTTTACAACATAATCTATCTGTAGAGCCCTGAACTCTGTTTACTTCCTACATAGTTCTTTTCACTTCAAAAATCAAGCAAGAATATAATTTCCGCTTGGAGTGACCAAAAGCACTCAGACAGCTGTGTGAAGAGTAAGTCCAGTGAGTATGTTGAGCCACTTCCAGGCACTACAAACTGATAGGATAACCTCCTTTTTACCATAAATACCATCAAAGAGGCCTGACTGCAAATGTTTTCATCTGAGGTGTGTGTGTGTGTGTGTCTTGGTGCAACAGTCATATTTTAGGGAACAGAAAAGTCCACATTAGGTCTTTGCAGGGGTTGTATGGGAGCATGTCACAAGTGTGTCAGGCAAGAGGCCCCAGTTTGTGAACTGTTTGAAGACTTCGTGTTTTGTGCTTTTGCTGGTAAAGTTCACAAAGACACAAAGAAGAACATGGTAATGTTCAAATATGCTACAACACCATGGTAACAATGTAGATTGAAAAATGACATTCACCTATGGCCATGTGGCCAGCAATTGCAGCTTTGACAAACCTGTAGCATTTAAAGCCCTAATAAAGAGAGCAACCTGATACAACACATCTCAACCTGGTAATACAAGGCCCTCCTAATATACAGTCACTTGCTCAGGATGCACTCGGCATCATGTCTTAAAACACTGGAAACACCTGTAACACGAGTTCTCATCCCGTGAGGCCTCCTTGTACGCCTCAGTGGAAGCCACAGTTTTATGATGTTTACATCATAAAACTGTGGCTAAATATTCAAACTATTGCAGATGGGAGGAACAGGCATTCTAACACGTGGTTAAACAGGTTATTGTGGTGAACAGGTTACAAAGGGTACCTCAAACCATGATCATTTCCTGTCCTTAACCAGGTACTTCACTTGTTCAGCTGAACAGCAACTACAAATCAAAGAAAACAAAAAGAAATAAAATAAAACTACTACTACTACTAATAATAATAATAATGATTACAGAAAGGGCACAAGCTCCTGCCTGCTTGTATGAGCTCCCTTATGCCACTGCCTACTAATGCAGACTTCCATTGTTCTTCCTAATTTATTCAGCCAGCTGATACCCTGCAGGTCACAGTCTGAAGCTAAGGGGTTACACAGTGACTGAAATGTGACTCCAAGGAGGCATGACATCAGTACGTCAGTATGCGACAAGCTGAGTTGAAAACGTGTTGTGTGTTCCAGCGATAATGCATTGCTTCTGAGGCAAAAGATGAGCTCTGAGGGCAGTGTGTGTGTGTGTGTGGTAGCTTTCACTTCGAGCAGCATTCATGCCGAGCTGATGTGATGTTGCCATGGGTCTGAGGGGTTCATTGTGTTCTGGAGGTTTATCGTGGGCTTAAAGGGGCGTATCAAACAAGTGAAAGGGCTTTTTAAATGTCACTTCCAGGTCTGATCTGTAATTGGTTATTTGCGGTTTTGTCCAGAATTTTTAACCTGGGCCTTCACGACTCCTTCTAACTTCATTTTTGTGCCTCGCTCTGGCCCGCACTCCACTGTCTCGGCTAACACTTATTGCAAGTTATGGACCGTATGAATAATTGATCCTGATTCTATTTAAGATCCTGACGAGGACAAATGGGATGGGGCTACACTCGCCAATATTTCTCCCTCCACTGCCCTAATAGGAGCCCTCTTTACCCGTGCCACCGCAGTCATTTTTCCTCCCTCTCATATTCCCTCGTCTTCCCCACCCAGTTTCCTTTTCCCATAGTGCGCCATACCTTGTTCCAAGTTGCCGACACTATTTTAAGAATTGGAATCATTCCAGGCAGTGTAAAGGGTATTAGAGAGGAGTAGCTTCAGCTCTATGACGGACGATGCCAGCATCGGTCGATAGCAGATAGCGGGGTAAGGATGTATCTCTGTGGTTTTATAGTGGACTGGCCCTTTAAGTGTCATAACCAGGGAGATCATTTGGAAACAACAACATGAGACCATAGTACATCTATTAGTGCTATAAGGCGAACACCAAGATCAATGCTTATCACATTGGGTCTTTATGTCTGTGGAAGTAGCCCAATCTATTAAGTGTGCCTGTGTGTACTTCTGTGTATCGTGTGGCTGGAGGGCCGAAGTGCAGTAGCTCTTCCGTAGGAACGTGTCCCTGTGGTCGGGCCAGTGCAAAACGCTGGATCCAGGTTCAGAAGTGATGGCAGATCATTAGTGTGCGCACATGCTGCGGGGAAGTCAGAAGATATGGACCTAATGGACTGTAATGGACCCACAAACACAAACACACGTATAGGTAGGCGTGTAATTCACCGCAGCACTGGCCATAATGAGCAATTCACTCCATGTTGTAGCATCCATCTTTCCCCTTCTTCTGTGAATTTGCTGGATGAGACAGAGACCTTTGAAAATCTTTCAGCACTGAGCGTCCCTGCAGAAGTTTATTCCTTCTCTCGCTGAACACTAGGGTCCTTCTCAGCATTGATATTTGTCCAGCAGTGAGATCTAAAAGCAGTCTAAAAAGAAGACGGCTGCTGACAGAGCTTAGGATATCCCCGAAAACCTTCTGAATGTCATTCACTGTCAGCTGGACTCCTACACTCACCACTATGTTGTAAATAGAACAATAGCTACCCTGATGAGTTGCACAGAGAGCCCTGCTCCTGTTGTTGATGTCTCCCCCTTAGACTTCCTCCTTTTTTCCACGTCTTTATCATGTGCGTCATCCACTCTTTTTTTTTCATGACTCAAACTCCCACTGCAGCACTTAAACAACACAAATCTCCTGAAGATAGATTTCTGTAGATTATGATTTAAAAAGGTCTATAAAAGTGTAGGCAGGGAGATGAAAGGCCAGACAAATGAATAAAAGGAAGGTAAGATTAATTTAATATATGAATATACTGGCTTCGGTGCTCGTAAAAGCAGCATAGCCAAACGTAACCCGAGGGGGAGGGGGCAGGTACATCAGCATTAGTAGCATTAGGTTCGTTAGAGCACATCTGCTCTCTTGTGATTCATAAAAACACACCAGCACTGGAAATATCCTGTACACAGGGTCTGTGGCAGCCAGTGGCATCAGACCCATTTCAAAGGCAGCAGGAAGGACAGGGTTTGCATGAAATATCAGTAAATTCTGGATACAAATATAAGCCAAGAAACTACAACTTAAAACAGGCTTATTGGTGTCTCCATCTGCATAAACACTGAACACGAACTACTTCAAGAAACACGAGTTAAAGTGTTTGAATTACTGCCACAGTTTCCTAAACTGAATAGAATTTAAACAATGTCCAACAAAGAGGATGGAAAACCCTAACTAGGGAATAAACACTTTAAAAAAAAAAAAAAAGCTGAGTTAGTTAGGAGTAACTTACTGTAGGAGGATCATCAGACTTTCGTGCGCCGTGGATGTTTGAAAAAAAGATGGGGGTTGTTTTTATCGCAGCTGTGTGGGTTTTTTTTTTGGGCTCTCACTTCAAAGAATAGTTCATTTTCACCCAACTTTCGTAAGTAACCGAGTCTACTCAGAAGCCATCCAACAACTGATGTGGCAACACTTGTGCTAGAGTGATTATCACATACAGTGTGACGCACTCTTATGAAGCACGCTGAAGTGTCTTCTCCGTGCTCACTGCTAATAGGTAGAGCTTTCTGACAACTCCTCTGAAAGAATGTTGTGAAGTTGATTGTTTTTGAGGTGGGGTGGTGGAATAACGTATAGAGAGAGACACCTGCCGAATTCTTGCAGGTGTGATCGCGCCCTCGGGTCATTTGTGTTAGTCCCAGTTATCTCGTGTCACGTGGTACATTACTGCCACCAACTAGTATGGAGTGTGTGCCATGGCAACTTTTGGCAGACCTTTATAGCGGGTTTCCTTCCTTTTTATGTCTCTTTCCACACTCAAACTAGGATCTTTTGTTTAATAGTCAAACATGTTGACCTAGTAAGTCCTATCAAAAATGGATATGGCCTGATAGCTTTCACTGGTATATCAATAAGCTCCAGTTTAACTTCCAATTTAAGTTTGAAAATCAGTTGTCTTCTTTCAGCGTGATATTTCTGAGAGTTTAATAAAACATGTCTAATGGTTTCATCTTCTCCACAATAGTTACACTTCCCTGTATGGTGTTTTCTCGTTATAAAAGATGTGTCAGCAAAGATGCTTATGTGGGTCCACAGTGGGCAGGTGTAGGTGAACTGCGGGGCTGTGTGGTAAAAGCATACCCACACTGATCCTACGTAGGGTCCAAGTGGGTATGCCTACACAGTGCCGATAGCAGTTTTGACATTTCAGGTTCCTGTATGAGTTTTCTATGGGAAAGTCCACTATGGTTTGTGTATAGAAAAGCGTAATGGTATTTCCTGTGGGGCCTGCATGAGCGAATCCACAATGAGGCTTTACAGTGGGTAAACCCACTGTGGTTTGTGGGGACGACTCTTCAAAGAGCTATTCTTTTGTATTATTAAGTTGTTTGAACTATTTGACAGAATCAACAGTGATTAAACTCTGCCAATCTGTTATTTTTTTTTCTTAAAAAAATTGTCACATTAATTAAAATTATTCCTAAAATATTAAAAATGTCACAAACGCTGTTACATCTGGAACATAAATTACAACTGTGGTTAAATGTTTTGTTGGGCTACAGCAAAATGATTTATGATGCAGCTGTGCCACACATCATATTTAATTGGCATGCTTTTAAAATGTGGGATGTCTTATTTAGTTAAATGGCTGTTGCTTCAACTCCTCTCTGCTGGTGTCGCTTTCTCACCTCCTCCACCCACATCTGTGGAGGGAGGAAATCGGGGCATGCACAAACTGAGAAATGAGGAGTGGGAGGGGGTTCTAGTGAAGTCTTAAAAAATAATTAAATTGGCAGAAGTTATGCCTGGCCTGATCCAGGTCCCAGGCAGTATAAGCACCTCTTAACACAGTTAAATTCCACCTCACACCTGCTTCCAGCACTAACCTAAATCAGCAGCAAAGGATTTACAAGAGTATGCTTCATCACACCACTTCATTACAATGAGTACACTCCAAACATTGCTAATTGTGGAGAAAGAAGCACAGGAAGGGCTTCCTTCTTAAAATCACGGCTCACACTAAGCAACATTGATGCTGGGTTTAAAAAAAAAAAAAAAAGGCAGCAGCAAGGTGAGGCCATTGCTCAATAGGTGTGACTGGATGCCTCTGCAGACTGGAAGCAAAGGGATTGACTAGGGCCCAGTGAGATTTACATGCAACTAAAAAAACCACAATAAGGAATAAATATATAAATATATGTATATATGATCTATAAAAGGTCTTGATGCAAGCTCAATCATCCAGGTACATTAAACAGCACATTTGCATAATGACTGAAACTAGCACCACTGAAGGAACTGTTCCTTCAGTAGTGCTAGTTTGAGTCATTATGCAAATGTGCTGTTTTTAAGATTAGGGATAGCTGCAGTCAGCTGAGACTGAAGAAGTCACTTGGATGAGTGACGAAACATTTCTCCCACTGAAAACGTTACATCCAGATGAACAGAATCAGTTTTTGGGGATCTGTAAAAGGGATCACTGAGGCTTTTGATTGGCAGAAATTGGAGAAATATCACCCACACCGAATTAGGTGAGTTCTAATTCTGTGTGTGATGTTTTGTGTATTTGAGATAGGCTTTTATTGTGCAGTTGCAGTTTATTTAACCTGAGGTTTGGGTCAAATTTGTCCTGTTTTGACACCTGACAGCAGTAAAAATACCCTAAATGTCAGTCTTTTAGCTTCAAGTTTGATGACCTGTGAAAAGTATATGATTGAGTACAGTGCAGTGAAGTAGCATTTGCTTCCTGATCTCTTTGTTTCGTTTCATATTTGTCACACTTGCATGTTTCAAACCAATTCAAGTGTAATGAATATGCAAACTAATAAATCAGGAAGGGGGCAAATACTTCTTAATGGTACTTTAGGTGTGCCAAGTTTTGGAAACTGCTCCAGGTTGGATTTGACTGGTATCTATTCAGATGGATTTTAGAATTACAGTAAAGAGAACTCTCTGTGTTGACTCCACATTTGCCCAAGTCCATGCAGAAACAGCCACCTGTTGTTCTTTAAAGGCTGGTGGGAGACTCTTGACACAGTGAGATAGTAAAACAGGATAAGAGCCATCATATATGGTACAAATAAGGAGCAGAGGTCATACTGAGAACACAGGCGCCTTATTACAAATTTCATGTCTGTGCTTTGACAGATGGCGCCTTGACACAGACATGAGATGGGTAATGAGGCACCACAGTGGTGAAGTGTTAACCACGCCACCATCGTAGCGCCTTATTAAATAGATCTTATGTCATGTCAAGAAACCCTCTCTCAAAGCACGGACATGAAATTTGTAATAAGGTGCCAAAGTGGTGGAAGGGTTAGCACACTCACTCTTGCAGCAAGAAAGTTTCTCTTCCTTTGCCCACAGTCCAAAGACATGCACGCTAGGCTAGCTGTGAGTCTAAATTTGCAGGGGATCTGAGGTTTGAAGTGTAAAGAATAACGTGCTAGACTAGCTAGACTTATGTTAGCAATTGCAACATGCCTGCAAGTCAACAAAATCTAAAATGTGTGAAAGTCCCCAAAGCACAAGGTTTCCTGTCGCTGGTTTGAATGCACATCGTAAAACTTTCAATTCCAGCCTGCAGCTAAGAGCTAATTCCCCTGTAATCAAATGGTATTTCACTGTATTTCGTTTAAAAAACACTGTAATTATGTTTACCTGCAAATACTTAAAGTCAGAGACACTAGAACTCAGGGGTAATAAGTCAGGTTTTTACAGGAAACAAAGATGTAAGTACACTGTAAATAAATTTAAGTAGTCTCTCTGTAATTTAAGGTCAAGTCAAGTCAAGTGGTTTTATTGTCATTCCAACCATGTGCACTGGCACAGTACACAGTAAAATGAGACAACACTCATCCAGGTAATGCAAGGTAATGCATTAGTAATTCTAAGGGTTGCATAACTTCACATAATCGGTAGGAATGAAGGAATAATTATTCTTTAAGTCATTTAAAATACAGTAACACTATTTCCCCATCTTACATTCAATGTAACTTAAATTTCCCTAACTTCCAGGTGTTTTACAGCACTCCTTTGCTGTAAAATCCTTTTGAAAGTTATCTTTGAGCAGTGATTGTGAAAAACAGAAACCTAAGTGAGGATTGTCTCTATCATTATAACATCACATAGGCAGCAGCATCACAAATAATGAATAAAGATGGAAAAAAAATTAGAAAAAGGTAAGATTAATCCACTCCATATCACTGTCCATGTCCTGAAAAGTACAGTTTATTTACTATGTAAAATTGGGAAATTTTTAGCAAAAAAAGTAAACTTCTTATGGTATAGTTTCTTTGTTTCCTGTAAAAACCTGACTTGTTGCCCTCACCTTCCTGTGAGCTCACCTATAGTTACACTGTAATTTCAAATAAAACAGATCAGGGGTCGGCAACCCACTGGCGTCAAGCCAGCCTCCAGTTTGTTTTCTGTTCCCTGTGTATTCAAAGTATTACGGGAAGAGATGTGGAAACCTGATTTCAAAATAAAAGCCAACTTCGAGTGAATTAACAGATATGTTAAGAGCATAATAACCTGGGCACGTGTGCCACGGCTGGCACGCGAAGGGTTAACTGATGGCACGACCATAGCGGGACTGGACATCGGGCATACCGGGCAATGAGGATTTTGTTGTTGTTGTTGTTGTTTTGTAACGGTATAAACAATGAAAGGTGGTGGATTGGCCAGATGCTGGCCGATGTGTAAAAATAACTCAGTTGTTTGGTGGTGGCTACAAAGGCGCTTCCACAGAGGCCAGCAGGTGGATGAGGGAAGGGGAGGCAGGATGAGGGGAGACCCGAGGCGGCCGCCGGTCCGAGTGTCAGGTGAACTGAACTTCAGGTAAGAAGTTATGACCTGCAGTCTATCTGGGTCAGATATAAACCAAGTTTAGGCGTGGTTTATTTTCGTTGTGCTGACTTTTTACAGTCAGTTACAATAACTCGTACTGTGTATTAGCTAGCATGACGGAGTTTCTATACAGCTGGGTGGGTGCTATGATGTTACTGATAGTGAACTTTATTTTATTCATAAGGTTAGTTATGCCAACTGTTCCATAAAAAAACGGTGACATGAATGAGTTGAAACTTACCAAAGTCTTACCAAAGATTTCTGCGCGCCGTGTACTACATAAAAACGGTTCGAGGTCAGTAAGCACAACCAGAATTCATAAATAAGGCACACTGTCGATTTTTGAGAAAATTAAAGGATTTTAAGTGCGCCTTATAGTATGTAAAATACGTTATACATAAGAAAAGAATATATCGCGATATATATCGTTACCGCACATGCTTCAAATTATACCATGATATGGATTTTTGGCCATATCGCCCAGCCCTACTACCAACATCTGCGAACAAATATAATGCTATAAAGTTGTTCTATATAGTGTGTAACTGTTAATATAGAGCGTTATTACATTTATTGCTAACGCAATCATATGGCACATTGACTTCTGAGGAAATTTTAGATGGCACTCATCATCAGAAAGGTTGCCGACCCCTGAAGCAGGCTAATAATAATACGGCACAGGCCAAAATATATAGTATATTAAGATAAAGTGTAAAAGTGTAAATATTGCTAATTATGGATAGTTGCTATGAGGATTTTTTTTATGATATAGCAGCGAGGAAAGCATTTGACAGTTGTAATGGTTATACATGACTAAATAACAAATCCCAACACTTCCAGAATGCGCTCGTTGTTTTCACTTTGCATAGAATATATTTAAATCATTGTAGCTGTGATGTGTCCATGTCAATAGATTAAAAAAAAAAATTAACTAATTAATCGCACAATTTTCTGTAATTAATCGCGATTAATCGCAATTACTTGATCAATAGCCTGGTTGCAATTACATTTTTTTAACTTTATATTTAAGCTTGTAACTAACATTTATTGAATATAATGAAGTAAATGCAGAATAAACACAAAGAATGTATGCTTAAATTCAAAGAGAATTTGAATAGTTTTCTTCAATCTTTTAACACAGGTTCTCTCCTCTGAAATACAACTTTTTAAAAAACCTATATACTAATAGGTAAGTATACACTAATATATAATATATATTAGTTCCGTCAAACAATTAAAATTTTTAATCAGATTCATCACAGGGTTACAGTGGATTAATTTTGATTAATCACGATTAAATATCATTCATTTTACTCTATATTAATCACATTTCATTTTGCATGAGTAAACAGACTCAAGAAAAAAGGTAAAATATACGCACTTAACATGTTTATTGAACATCTAGAACATTCATGTTAACAGAAAACTCCATAAACATTTATCCACCCTCTCTCTGTCACTCTTGGGGAGGCACTTCAAGTCCTTGAAAAGAGGAACCAAAGCTATGTAAAGCACGAGTCCTCAACGATATTAATAGGTCTGCAGTTTGTTGCAATCCACTTGGCAATTGTGTCAGTGAATATTTCCGAGGTAGACTCACTGAGTCCCCGATGCTCCGTGAGTGGTTTGTTGCAAGCTGGTTGACACGTTAGCCAAAGTCCTAGCAGCATCCCCGACTAACGTATGCTTTGCGTCAATGTAATATTTTAAGCTGGAAGTGCTTCGGTGAAAGGAAAATTCCTTCTTGCACAATGTGATAGTACATTATGTCGGTCGACTGTTCCGTCTCGTTATTTTTTTTAATACTCAAATGTAGGGATGGGTACCGGTTTCCGGTGCCATTCTGACATAAACGGTAGTAACCAGACCGAAAAGCAGCGCACATTTCGGTGCTTTATTTCGGTGCTTTTTTTTTTTTTTTCCTGAGATGTCATACACTTTGGATTCTAGCCAATCATTTTACCTTTACAAGGATAGTAGGCGGGCCCAGGTACGTACGTTCTTTTAGAGCAGAGCTACAGATTAAAAATGCCCAAGGCGAAGGGGTCAAAAGTCTGGCTGTAGTTCACAGCAAAACATACAAACTCAGCAGCCTGCAACAAGTGCTTTAAGCCTCACGCCCCCGGTACCGCGAGCAAAAAGGAGGAGATCACGTTTAATCGGTTATAACACGGGGTGAGAAATATAAGTCCAGACATGTGTGGTATTTACAGAAACCTCTGAATCTCAGCTAAAATGTCATATAAACCATTTCTACAACCACCAAACTCAACGAAAACAAGCCATGATTAAACGAGCAGTTATGTAAATGCGCACAAGTCCGCTAAACAAACAAGGCGAACCAGAAATTCTCCAGACTTCATGTAACCGGCTAAAGAAAAGCTGGTCATCTTCCAGAGCTATCACCAATTCCAAACACCAAGTTTCACCACACTCTGACCAAAATTCACTGAATGAGCCGCAAAAGAAGACCACAAAACCACACAGCGGCGCAAATGCGCTAAGACAGAAATTGGCTTACTGTCCAGATTTCCTGCGTTATTTTCGCCGGTAGCCGGTAGCCATGTGATTATCAGCAGTTACCATGCCTACCTAGCCGCATCAGAGTCGTTTTCCGTCAACAACCTCCATTTTAGACCCACCTATAGACACGCGCCTGGACAGACGTCACATGCAGTAAATTTGGGCCCACGTAGGTTTTGGCATTACAACGTCTGATTGGTTGACGTAACGTGAACGTGGCATCGTTACTGTGACTTTATTGGCTCAAACAATTAAAAAGAGGTGTCAATCATGCAAATTGACCAAAAGAAACCAAAGTTACAGCCCCTCAGAGTTTAAAGGGCCAGAGGCCAATTAAGCGCTCCATGGCAGAAAAGGCCCATTACCATGTAAATGTGTGGTTAATTCTTCAAAAACGTAATTTAAAAAAAAGCATTTTTAGGCATGTTAATAAAATTAATTAATTTCTGCTCTTAAATACCTAAAAAAATCAACTGGCATGGTGTCCAATTGTGTGCAAGAATTGGACATTTTTGTACAACGTCTGGATATTCATGTATTGACAGCGCTGTAATTTTTCACTGTTTCACTTTAAAAACATAAATCTTTGCACAGATGATGTTTATATGTTGGTACGGTTCTTATCATTTTGCAGAAAAAAAGAGACTGCTAAAAATAAAAACATGAGAGGTTTTTGGACGAAGTTTGTGTACTCCATTCTTTAAGCACCGGTTTGAGCACCGTTTAAGCACCGGCACCGTTTCAAAAGTACCGATTTGGCACCGGTATCGGATAAAACCTAAACAATACCCATCCCTACTCAAATGTCCCATTGAGAGGGCCAATGTGCATTTATCATCTTCCATATTGACTTGATTGGTTCAGCTGCCTGTCACAACCAGATCAACTGCCCATTTGCGCATGTGCGAAGGTAACTCTACTTGGACAAACTGCTTGAAATACGTTGACAGAAACATTTCTGGGATTTTGAGTCATTCTGCACTCTAGATGCGTTTATTGCATTAAAAATTTCAATCGCGCTGACCATGATGGCGGATTAATTTGCGTTAACGCGTTAATTTGACAGCACTAGTAAAAACACATGAATTTTATCCAAAAATGATTATTGGAAAAGCTAAAAAATACACTCTAGCTCCCTTCTGAAACATTTTTCAGGATTACTCATCCATTTATTTATACCCTCTTAACAGATGCACTACAAACCATACTGTAATAGTATATATAGTCCGGACAATAACTGACTATAAGCAACCAGCTTCTTCAATAATGAATGCCGATGCTTCACTGGCTGATGAGCCGAACACGTTTATGCTCACTTCAACGCTGCAGCAAATAACACAACAAACGGCTGCGAGTGCACCAGTGAAGACAACGCGTTCACCATCACAGAGCATGCCATGAGGAAAGCTTTCAGGACAGTGAACATCAGGAAGGCAGCAGGATCAGATGCAATCTGGGGTCCTCAGAGCCTGCGCTGACCAGCTAGCACCGATGTTCACTGAGATCTTCAACCTCTCCCTGGCACAAGCAGTAGTTTCCACGTGCTTTAAATGGTCCATCATCGTCCCTGTCCCAAAGAAACAATAGCCCGGAACAGCACCAAGCAGGACAGATGAGATCTGCAAACAGTGGTGCGCTCGGCCGAACGCATCATTCGATCAGAGCTTCCTGACCTGCTACTTTCATACATCGCGTCACCATATGCACTCTGTTTATTTGCACACTCCTTATAATTGCACACTTTGTATAATTTCTTGCACACTTCTTATAATTTCTTTCCTAAATGTTATTTGCACATTATTTTTTACTGTAAATTTCTAAATTTAAAATCTGTAAATTTTGTAAATTTCTTTATTGTAGTTTAATGGTTGGGCATTTCACCACGTCATACTGTGTATGGTTGTGTGTGTGACGAATAAAATTTGAATTTGAGTTTGTTAAGGCATGAAGTATGAAAATGTTGTTCTGTAATCCTACAGTACATTTACATCAGTATCTTCCCGACATGTTGTACCAGTAGTGTGTTTCAGTTGCTGAGCCTCTATTTCTTTTTCTAATGACCTTATGTTTATTTAAAACAAGCAAACTAACCCATTTTCTCCAAACTTAACTAAAACTTGAAAACTTGCTACATTGCTTCCTAAATGGGCTGAGTTTGTTGTGAAGTGGAGGGACACTGACAGCCTGGCAGGATTTTATAGGAACACGCCTAAAAATTTAATGCGGAGAAAATGTGTTTAGTCCTTTTTAAATCTTCTTATGAGAAGCACGAGTATTGGACACAAGTAGTTCCATTTCATGCTGCCGTGTATGAGATTTTAGTTGCAGGAAGTCATTTTCCTTTGTTCTTATTTTCCAAAGCACCTAGACTTTAATGCCATTTGGGGTGGAAAAAAATGCTCCAAAGATGTTTGGCGTGACGGAAAATCCTGCTGAAGATGGTTTTTAGCAGGAGCAAAGCCATGTTCTCCACACCAGTTTCATCTTCTCTTTGTGTGTCCCTCTGAAGAGGTTTATTTATAGAGCCATCTGCATGTAGACGTGCATGGTTCCATCTCCTGCAAAACAGCTAGCTATCCTATTACTGCTCCAAGCATGCTTAATTCAGTTCAGAATGTTTTGGGTTCCGTGGTGACAACTGCTGTCCTCCAGAATCTATGTGGGCTGTGTGTGTGTGTGTGTGTGTGTGTCTGTGTGTGTGTGCGCATGTGGCAGTGTGATAAAAGACAGATGTCAGACCTAGACAGAGATAGCATAAAAAGGAGGAGAGCAGGCCAGCCTTGGCCAAGTCGCTTGGAGTGGGTGGAAAAAGAGAGTCAGAGATAGCAGCAGAGTGGCGCATGTATAATTGACAACCTATGCTTCCTCTCCATAGAGTTTATGACATTTTCGCTCTGTAATCTACTTTTCCTGGCCAATACATAAGATGGTAGTGGGCTGGGTTGTGAGTTGGCGGCTTGGATGGAAATGGCAGAGCGGAGCATAAGCCTGGCAAGGAGAACGTGAAGGGGAGAAAATGCCATGGCAGTCTTGACGTATTTTTTCTTCTTCTGTGTTGTACTTTCACCAAAAAGCAGGTCTGTCACTGATAAAGCAGTGAGGATGGGAGGCACTGAGGTGAGAAGACACTGTGCTAAAGCCAGAGAGGGTATTTTGTTTCAATATTGTGGGTGGGATTTAAATAGGTGTTGATGTGATTGATAGAAAGTAAGAGTGAAAGTGAGGTGGGGAAAGAAAAGGTTTGGTTTTGCTGGTTCAGTGCGGAATACATTTTCTCTGCGCTAGCTATTAGGTGGCGGGAAGCTGGGGGATTTACACATGCATAGGTGTGTTGCTTCTAGCTTACAACTGCTTGGTAACCACTAAAGTACAAAGTCAATGAGATCTTGAAACACATGTTACAGTGCAGTCTGAAGGCCAGAGATGACCAGAGCATGTTTATTTAAACAATGAATTGGAGGTTGAATTGAAAGTAAGCTCATGGTGAATATGATAAATATGATATGATAAACTCGAGGAGGAAAAGCTGCGTAGAGTGTTCAGTGAATATGATGGATTTTAAAAAAGCAAGATCTGCATATTTTCATTAAGACTTGGTTAAATTAGCTGTAAATTGCTGTGAGGCTTTTTTATGCCTTCTTTAAATCCTCCTCATCATTAAGCCCCATAACGCATGTAAATTAAAGACATCATTTGGCTACTCATACACAACAACTATTCGAGATTCGTTTTTAATGGACCTAATGGCATAAATTGTGAATTCCCATCATTTTTCTTATATAAGAGATTTCTATGAAACGAGGCGCATGAAAAACATGAATGTTGTTTGGTGTGAATTTTGAGATTTTAAAGTATTAATGTTACTGAAACTTTCCCCAAGTTATTTTTCTTCCTTAGAAAGACTTATAGATAAATTATGATACATTTCCTGATTCTCACTGTGAGGCTGTATTGGGAATTGAAAAAACGCTTCTCTTACTTTCACTTTCACTCTAACATAGAGACAGAGTTTGAAACAATAAAAATCAAATCAAATAACTGTAAATGTGCTATCTTCCTGCTCAATTTTGATATTTTAACATAGAAGTCTACTAGGGGTGCAACGATACTCGTATCGATATTGAACCGTTCGATACAGTGCTTTCGGTTCGGTACGCATGTGTATCGAACAATACAACATTTTTAATTTATTTTATCAACTTTTCTTCTGACGATGCTGTGGATCTGCGTTCGACTACTCCGCCTAGGCTGCACTGTCGAGCGCAGATCCATTGAGTGCAGCGCAAGCTAGCAAGACAGAAGCTAGCTCATTGCAACATGGCAAATTGAACCTCCCCCACCCTCATTCAGATATGGCCTTTGGAACTATTTTGGTCTTCATGTGAAGTATGACACTGATGGTAAGCGCGTCATGGACAAAAGTAAAACAGTATGTCGGATGTGCCACGCAATGCTCAATTACATGGGTGGGAACTACTGCGTTAGCGCAGTTTGCTCGTTAACGTGTTGACGCCGTCCAGCCCCACGCACGGGGCGATCCGCGGTAGCTCGTTAACGGAGATTTGCTGTGTTGTGGTGTTAACGTCATTTCAGATTAATGCTGACAGCACTAGTGGGAACACAATGAATATGACTGCACATTTACTCCGACATCATTCTAGTGCAAAGACAAGTGGAAGCAGACAAAAACAACAAGCACGCATGCTACAAACTTTACCTGAGTCATTTAGACAGCTGTTAGCACATGATTCTCCTTATGGGGACCTGATATGTTTAATATGCTGCTGAGAGTATACCCCAGAAGAAGTGTATAGTATAGCTTTTATTTTGGAAAGAGCCATTTCTCTGTAATAAACTCTCTTTTCCAAAGATGAGGGATTTCTCCATCAGATATTTATTTTTTTATTACTTTGTCGTTTCAGCAACATTAAATTTAAAAACTGTACTTTTGAGTTAAAATATATATTTATAATTTTAATAAATGACAAATTAAAAAAGCATGAACATTTTTTTGTATCGAAAAAATATCGAACCGTGACACCAAAGTATCGAACCGAACCGAACCGTGAATTTTGTGTATCGTTGCACCCCTAAAGTCTACAGGGTCTGCCTGTCAATGGGTGCCATTAGAAAAACTGCCAGTTTCTTTTGGCACTTTCACGTTGAGTTCATTTTTCAGCTCTGGAGGTTCCCCCAATGCATTAACCTAGAACACAAAAAAAGAACACTCACTGAATTTAAGTTTAGTGCCAAAGGGCCCTTTTACAAGCATCCATATGTGAGGACTGACATCTGAATTGCATTGGATTTCCATGGACCCTATGACATAGCCTCTGCAAGTGCCTCTGAAAGCATTTATACCTGTGAGGGTTGCTTGTGTTTTTACATTTCTAGGAAGGTATGCTTCAGTTGACAACATGGGTCACAGTGTAGGGTTTCAGAAGGGTCAGTGGTTATGACATACCTAATGCATAGATTGGGTGCAGAAGGATAAAAACCCCATAAGTGAGAGACTCACTGCTGCTGCAACCCAGCAGGGTTAAGGAACAGGTGTTAAAGACACCTCACATATGTCTGTATGATTTCAGCTGATATTTGATATTATGCATGGGAACAAGAAGGGAAAAATCCAAATATAAATTCAAAGGACTGAGAGGAAACCAGCAAGGAGGGCCAAGCAGAGAAGGAGCTGAGACAATGAGCAGTTGTTGCTGCATCTTTTGCCCAGTATTGCCAAAGTTTGTTTCCCCCTCATTAAAATGACTTTTTCTGTGGTGGTCCCCAGGGTTTAGGTTAGATGTAGCAGAAATACCTGGCTGGGTTTAAGTTAAGCATCACTGTATGCAATTGGCTGGATAGGTTCAGATTCAGGAAAGCCAACAATTACTTGCGAAATGGCCACCTGCTGCTGCTGTCCACCTCCTGTAACCGCATGCGTTCAGCTGAAGAGAGCAGTTTGCACCTTAAAATACGATGTAATGTGACATTAATAAAGTCAGTTTGCTTTGTTTGCTGATTGTTAAGTGGTAGTTATAGGTCATTTTGATCGCAGTATGCCACTGTATGATGCCTTAATCCAAGCTGTGTTTCTGCACTTTGCATGTTCACATGGTGAATGTTTTTAAATCAGGTTTTATGAACTTTCATCAACTCAGAGGGCAGCATCAAACCATTTGTTTCTTTCTGACTTCAATTTGAACAATGTATACTTTGCAAGATTAACATGCACAATGTAATGGAATTGTCCCCGATACTCAGTTCAGGTTTATTTATATAGCGCCGAAAGATCCTACAGCAGAGGTGTCAAACATATTATCCGGGAGCCAGAATTGGCCCGCCAAGGACTCCAATGTGGCCCAATGGATGACTTTGGAAAATGTGAAAGAAGACATGGATTTGATGTATCCATACGATGGCCAACTTAATTCCATACTTTTGTGAGCATGTCTTAAGTCACTGCCGTCACTGCTGCTGTTATGCTACCTACCAGAAAACACTTGAAACTCTCAAATACGCTCTTTCTAACAGTAAGTATTTTGATCATTACTGGTGAAGGGCGGTGGAATTAAAACACTTTGAAATCAAATGATTCTTTTTGATAAAGCCTATATATAAACATTTAAATAACAGGAAATTTCCAGTTATTTGTTTATTTATTGTTTTGTTTTGGAGATTATGTATCGGAATTTCAGGAGCAGGGCCACTCCTCCAAACACGCTCTTTCGGTTGTCATCTACATAGGTTCCCCCAGTTCTGCAAGCTGTTCATTCTCGTTTACGTGCCCCACACTCCCTCCCTCCTTGTTCTCAATTCTTTAACTTCTTCATTTCTATTTAGTACACGGGGATCTGCCAGGCCCGGGAGCCATCGCCAGTCCCCTTCGAGGCCTTCCCCAAACCGCAGCTCAATTCATGTCAAAGCATTCACTTATACCTACTAAAACGCTGTCAAACCTAAAATGAGGACGTGGGCCCAGCTAGTGAATTTTAAAACAGTCTGTGCAATAAGCTCATCTTTTACTCATCACTTTTCTGCATGAAAAAAACTCTTCACTTTTTTTCATGCAGAAAAACTGACGTGTATTATTGAAATTGCACTTCCTATATAAAGATATCCGGAGGACTGGTTCTGTAGTTAAATATATATGTATGTATATATATATATGTGTATATATATATATATATATATATATTAGGGGTGCAACGATACTCGTATCGATATTGAACCGTTCGATACAGTGCTTTCGGTTCGGTACGCATGTGTATCGAACAATACAAAATTTTTAATTTATTTTATCAACTTTTCTTCTGACAATGCTGTCTGTGTTAAGAGCTCAGTGGATCTGCGTTCGACTACTCCGCCTAGGCTGCACTGTCAAGCGCAGATCCACTGAGCGCAGTGCAAGCTAGCAAGACAGAAGCTAAGCTCGTTGCAACATGGCAAATTGAACCTCCCCCGCACCCTCATTCAGATCTGGCCTTTGGAACTATTTTGGTCTTCATGTGAAGTATGACCCTGAAGGTAAGCGCGTCATGGACAAAAGTAAAACAGTATGTCAGATGTGCCACGCAATGCTCAATTACATGGGTGGGAACTACTGCGTTAGCGCAGTTAGCTTGTTAACCTGTTGACGCTGTCCAGCCCCACACACGGGCGATCCGCGGTAGCTCGTTAACGGAGATTTGCCGTGTTGTGGCGTTAACATCATTTCAGATTAACGCTGACAGCACTAGTGGGAACACAATGAATATGACTGCACATTTACTCCGACATCATCCTAGTGCAAAGACAAGTGGAAGCAGACAAAAACAACAAGCACGCATGCTACAGACTTTACCCGAGTCATTTAGACAGCCGTTAGCACATGATTCTCCTTATGGGGACCTGATATGTTTAATATGCTGCTGAGAGTATACCCCAGAAGAAGTGTATAGTATAGCTTTTATTTTGGAAAGAGCCATTTCTCTGTAATAAACTCTCTTTTCCAAAGATGAGGGATTTCTCGATCAGATATTTATTTTTTTATTACTTTGTCGTTTCAGCAACATTAAATTTAAAAACTGTACTTTTGAGTTAAAATATATATTTATAATTTTAATAAATGACAAATTAAAAAAGCATGAACATTTTTTTGTATCGAAAAAATATCGAACCGTGACACCAAAGTATCGAACCGAACCGAACCGTGAATTTTGTGTATCGTTGCACCCCTAATATATATATATATATATACCCATCTATCTAGATATATATGTAGATATAGATAGGTCTAGCTATATGCATATTTATTGATAGTACACTAAGCTACTATTCCACCAAGGTGTACTTTTGCTTTGGCCAGCCACTGTTTTATGGTCAGCAGTGATGAGGTCTGATGTAGGTTGCTGTCACCTTGCCTTATGGTGTCTTCATATGACAAACACAGTTTGCAATCTGCTACCCATCAACAGTGTGTCCACCAGCTAAATCACCTTATAAGACCTTGTCCTTTAAAACACAACAGCATGACTGAACCTATCCTGGCTTCCTGTGTGGACACAAACTTGTTCACACAGATAAATGTGAAAACACGCAATTCCATGCTCTGTGACACACAAAAAAAACAGATGGAAATGAAACTCCAGCATGCACACATGCTCACAAACACACACAAGCTGTCCCTCTTCATATCGATGGCCCTTAAAGAAGAGGAGAAAGAGGAGAAAGAGAAAGACAATCAAGTGCATTAACTAGGTTAACCATGTTCTTTCTCTCCTACACATCTTACCCACATCATCTCCTCCTCACTCTGTCGCTCCGTTTCTCTCAGGTAGCGCCACTCGCGTTCTCTCGCCTTGTCTTGCTTGTGACTCAGTGCATTGCAGTTTCTCTCACCCCTCGCTCGTATCCCCACCACCACCCACCCTTCAACTTAGCAGCTACAGATCACTTTCTTCTTCTTTCACACTATTGTTGCTTCATCTGCCAATTTTCCTCCTCTTCACTCTATCCCCCCCCCCATCTTTAAATCTTCCTAGTCTTGCTTTTAACCACCCAGCTAAGCGTGCATTGTTTTTGCACCATGCTGTTTCACATAATGGCGTACAGCTTGTGTCGAAGTCCCGCGACTCCCTCGAAAAGAGCTTTATCTCCCAGTATAGCGCTTATCTGCGGTCTCTGGGAATAGTATGATGCAAATTGAGCAGGTGGTGATGGGTAAGTGTTGTGTATTGCCTATTCGCATTAAAATGCAAGCATTTACATTTTCCAGGTTTACAATTAAGCTATGCTTTGTAACTAATTAACATAAGTGGCGTGGTAAGCAATTAAAGCCTCCCTTTGTAACACGCAGGAAGAACAATTATATAGTTGAGTATTGAGTTCTTTCCTCAGTCTTGTCTGGTGTCTTTTTTTGTAGTCCCCCCCCCCCCAGTGTGTCGCTCAGCTTCATGGACACATAACCATAAAGGTCTTGCAGGCATGTAGCGTATATAAGCTACGTGTAATTTTAATTTATTTATTTAGTTCAATGCTTTCCTTAAGGGTGCTGTTGTGCTCTGCAAATACACTAATATGAACCACCCACTGACAGCCAATCTAATGAAGCAGAGTTTCTCAGTATGCACATGCACAAGTACACACGTACACGAACTTGAAAGAAATGGAGTTTGCGATGAAAGCAAACATGTTAATCGAATAACTTCAATTTTCAGACCAAAGTAAAAGGATTTGCCCCCTGGCGGACTGGAGAGGGTTATTTGATTTTTTTTTTTTGGAATATGAAATGATTCCTCTCCCTTGTGTTCTCACAACATGTCATCTTCTGAATGCCCATGATTGGCTCAGCTTTACTGAGGGAAGTAATTTACACAACAGTAAACCGTTTTATGTTAATAGAGAATAGAGATTGCGAAGCCCACCTCCTCAAGCTTTTATTGTGTAAAGGGTAGATAAATGGACCATACTTTTAGTTCTTTTAATGTGAAAGCGGTACAAATTGCTTTATAGAGTTTCAGATTCACCCACGCAAATATACCATGGTGGAAAAACTGCTGCGCTAGAGAACATCTCTTATGTTGGCCTGCTCTGCAAAGGTTGAGGTTTAAGTCTTTTAGCTAAACCACACTTCCCAGGCTAAAAATGAACATCCTGCGTGAGTCTGAAATGAGAAAACGGAAACTTACATACCCTTAAGATCATTCTTTCCGACATGCAGAACAGGACACTGTGATGACAGGTTATCACTGACAGGTTGGCTTATAATCTATGAAAATTCACCTGTCAGCAGAACAGATAGCAGGCATTAGCTGGCACGACAGAAAACCTAAAACCTCAGTCAGAGATAAAAGGTAACAGAACATTGGTTAACACAGCATTATCTATTAGCTCTGGCTTTCTGCTTCAGCTTCTGTGCATGCTCACATTTGTTGCATCATTTGAATCTTCTTCTATATGAAATTGATCGACTAAGCACTGCCTACGGACATTATCAGAGGATTGGATTGAGATTCATCAGAAATCTGAAAAATAGGAATAGTAAAATGCAACACTGTTGCTGCAGTAATATAATTTAATGTATAAAAATTATAATATAATGGATAATAATATAGTATTATAATATAATATTTAATTATGTGACGTTATGATGATCACAGGCACACAGTGGAAAAAGGAAATAGACTGACTCAAGTTAATGTATTTCCTTTTACTGATTAGTGTAGCCTTAGCCCTGTTCTTTATTTCTTATATGATGAGTTGCTAAATTTTTAGAGCTGCTAAATTTGAAAACCTTTACAATTAGACATTACAGGTTACTCAGAGTGTTCAGGCCTGATAGCCTAATAGAGGACGAGGAAATCACTTTAGTTTGTTGCCGGATCAAAATGAAATTAATAAATGAATAATTATAAATAACATACAAATGCTCAATGTTCTTATCTGTCTTCTACTAGCTGCTACTCCAGGGTGTAAAACACACATAGGAGCTTTAGGATAAAACATAAAAAACACCAAAAACCTTGTGATTGCTTTGATCATGGGCAGATTGCCACAGTTACTCATAGTTTCCATGGAAGACTTGTCTGCAAACACTTACCATTTATAGAGTGTTCCTAGATAAGTCAGAATTTTACAGGTTCTCAGTCTGCATTGCAAGTGATACCTGAATGCCTCTGCTATGCTAAGAACCAGAGCAAATCCTGTTTTTTCTCCCTTTTTCTGGAACACACTAAACTCAGGCGTGACGTCATTCCCAAGTCCTGACACCACCGCTCCAAGCTATCTGGGATAAGGCATTACTCTCGGAGCTGTAGTAAAACTCAAAAAGATGTCATGCAACAATACTATTTACCTTCATAGTAAAAGTTGTGCATTTCTAATGCAACCTACAGATTTCAAAGCTTTTATTTTGAAAGGAAACACTCTCCTGTTGAAATTTTTAAGAAAAGCTGGTATAATTTCCAGTTTCACTATTGCTTGGCGTGTTTTATAGTTGATTGCAGACTTCCAGAGACTGCACGAAGCTGGAGCCTAACCTAGCTGTCTTAGGGCACACCCTGTCTGTCATAGGGCTAACACGTAGACAAAGACAACCATTTACACTCACATTCACTCCCCCCGGGCCTCCCACCCTCCCAAAGCTTAATGGTGGAAGTGAACACAGGACCTTCTTGCTGTGAGGCAACAGTGCTAACTACTGTGCAACCTGTGTAACCTATCTGTGCAATCGCCAAACTGGTGGGAGTGTTTGCAGCTAGCCTGAGTCAGACCACAATTATTTGGAGACAATACGACCTGTGCAGTCGCCTTGCGTTTGAATGCAATCACCCACAAGATGAGGGTGTTGCATGCTTAACTTTTGTGCAATCAGTTAGTCACCTAAATCTACTCACAACTGGTTGCTCAATCACCAGGCAACCACCAGTTTTAACGAGTCACGAGAAAGTTGCCGTTCTATCTTTAGTCTAGTGTGAGTAAAGTATAAGTGAAAAGCTAATTAGATATTCCAACTGTGTTTCTTCTTTTTTGCTACAGTAGCAATTTACATAGTTCTTTTTCAAATACAAAGAGGAAATTCATGAGGAGAAACTAGATTACACTTAAACATTTTTCAAAATCTTGGCCAAAGTTCCACCCAAAGGTACAGTCATAAACACTAATCAATTTGTCTTGTTGCAACTTAAAGTGTCTTGGGAATGTTGTCGTTCTTTGTTTAGCCCAGCGGCAATGCTCACGATTGCAACGCTCTCCTATGTTAAACCCGTTTATTTCTGTTGACAGCTTTATTATAGCTTCCCGCTCATTTGCATAGGTAATCAGCCCATACTTTCTGAGCCTGTTAAGATTTAAGATGGCAGGCACTAATTGGAAAAGGGAAGGCAATAAAGCACCATTTGAGCTTGATTTTACAACTTCCTCTCATTGCTTGGGACTAATAGCAACGTCCCTGCACCTTGGGACAGATTAACTTATTTTGTTTTTTTTGGCCTCAGATGAAACATATGAAGTGGGTTAATTGCCTTGCCCCAGCTGGAAATGGCAGAGAAATTGTCTAAAGCGTATAATCTTTCCAAATCCGCGGTTCTTCTACAGGCTCGAGCTTGACAGCAATATTGACTTTCTGTATTTGCAATGGCTGTAAATATTTGACTGAAGCAACAAAAAATAATAAAAAGAATTTGTATGCATTCATTGCAACCTTCACTTCAAACACTTAGCTCTATGGGTCAGTGTTTAGTCATTTTCAAGCTACCAGAGACATGCATCTCCTCTGCAGGTCATGAGAGCAGGGCTCATTGTGACACCTGCTGTTCAAGAAATGGAAATTTTAATGAAGTGAGCACAGAAATGGCTGTATCTCCACCCTCCCTGGTGTGGGAGAATGGCACTTTAACCACACTGCCCAAAAATGGACCGGTGATTTCATTAGAGATAGAGGCAGTCAACCCATCCTGTAATCCCAGCTCTCCTTGTGCCCATATGTAACATGTTGGGAAAGTGAATCAGCACTTATTGAATATCTTCACTTTAGCCACTTATCCATTGCTGTTTCTGAATCATCCAAATGACTTTGGATACAAATATTCTGATAGTGAACAGAGGTTAACAAGTTAGAATGAAGCAACACAGAAAATGGAGCCAAACATTTGCTGTAGTAGCTGTACTTTTGTCAAGTCAGTTAAATTTATATAGTCTTTCATCATAAAATCTACACTTGCCTACCTGCCAAAGACAGAAGCTGACTCATGGTCAATTGGATTGCTTGTTGCAAAAAGTAAGGCTTAAAAAGAACAGGAACAAAGAAGGATGTTTAAGCAACTAAAGCAGCTTAAAGGTTAAACGATGAGAGAGAGCGGTTGCAGTTTTGGGTGTGGGTGTTATCAGAAAGTCTACAAAAGAGAAGGCACGAAAGGAAGAAGGTGCTACCTTATTTATCAGATAAAATTATACCAGCTTTTCTTAAACTTTTCAACAGGAAAAGCACTGAATGATATACTGCCTTCACTGTATGCACTTTTAGGTAACAAACCAAAAAGGATTATACGGCTATCAAGCTAGCTATAGTTCAATCTGACCAGCTAATTTTTATGGTTGAAAAATGAATGTACCTACTGTGATGTCATGAATTAGATTGTAAAGTCACATGTAAGAGCCTTGATTTTAGCATTTGTATCTTGCCATCTTTTGTTTTGGAGACAGAATTGCTCACATTAGGATGACAGGGTGGAGTGCCAAGTTATCGCTTAACGCTAACTAGCCTGATTAGAAAGGTGCATCTAAAGACTGCGTGATTGCATTGCACAGACACAGAGATTGCATAATTAGTGCTAAGTAACAGTGCTAAGTTCTAAGTTCAAATAAAACACCCAGTCAGAGTGTACTACACATTTGCCGCTCTGGCCTTTAAGATGCATGTGGCTGTTGTGTACATAGCATTAGCATTTATTCAGGGTCGTCTTTTTGGTCGCCTGAAAAGTCAGAATTCAATATTAATCCTCTTAGTCTGGTTTTATCTAATGTCTCCAGGAAGATCTGGCTTTTTGTTGCTGCTTGGTGCTTATTAGATAGTACTTTAAGAGTAGTGATTCATTTTTGATGAGTATTGTTTATAAAAAATGTGGATCAAATAAGCAGCCTTTTATAGCATATAGTTCATATATACTTATTACATTGCTGACCTTTTGAAAATCACTTGTTCATTCCTGTTATTCTTTCTCACTCAAATAAAACAAACTTATACAAATAATTAATTTTTTCAGTTAAAAGCAGAAATGATTATTATTATAAGAAGTAGTAGTTAACTGATTTCTTTTACTCCTTGCAAAGACCCAAGTATCTGACTTTCTGCTAACACTCACAGTCCATCTCGCTATGAAAGCAGGTCCAGTATTTTAAATCAATGCATTTTAACCAGGACTCTAATAACAAAGATGACCTGTCCTAGGCAGTGCTCAAGTTTCTCACACATTAGAGCCCAGAGAAAATGGCATTCTTGCTTTTCCACAGAAATCAATTTAGATGCTCTTGTGCCCTGCATGCATTGATGAGTTAGTCAGCCTATTACTCCTTTTATTTAAGTGTGCGAGTCAGATGAAATCACATAATTGCTGTCATTGCAGTAGCCATTTTGATTTCAATCTTCCAAAAGGTTATAGCTGAGAGAGTTGGAGGGAAAAGACCATAAGTGGTAAATTGAAGCTCGGGTGTAAAGTGAAGTTTGATTATTATTAGTATTTCACTTTCCAGGCAGCTTTCAAGTATACCGCTCGACTATATTAATGTTTTATTTATGTAGCCCAGTATCTGCACGAGAGAGAATGAATGATCATGTATGCTGTGCAGTCACATTTTGCACATTTTGTTCTTGAGCTGTGGCTTGAAACTGAAACATAACAGAATTACAGATAACGTAGCCACTGTGTGACAACCCTTAGACGATTGCATCTTTCTCACACAAATGATTCATAGTTGGACAATCTATTGCCTTCAAAGAATTAAAAATGGCAAAGTGTTCAACGTGCTGGTTGATTTTTTTTTTTGTGAAGAGCCAGGTTCCCATCATTTATGTCTTTTTGCAAATCTACCTGATGCCTGTGGGTTTGGATGTACCTTGTAAAAAAAAAACAAGTCAGATGTTTTTTTTAAGAGGTGGAGCAACATTTTAAAAAAAATATTGTAGCTACAAATCTGACAGCACATTGGTCTGACATGTTTGTGCTGTTGTGCTGTGTATTTTGGTTATCGCCAAACACAGTGCTGTGCATTATGCCTAAAAAAGGTTTTGTGGTTTGTTTAGATGCAAACCTGAGCTGCGCTGCGTGTGCTTTTTATAGAGAAGAGGTTTTTCTCCTGACAACCTTTTTCTTTTTCTGATAGTGCTGTCATGGATTAACAGTTACATGCTAACTCAGGCCTGTAGCATCTGACATGTAGCTCTAGGGGGCTTTCGTTGTAATTTGTCTAACCATGAGGTGCATTTGCTGGGTCTTCCACTAATGGTAAAATTGTAGCATTCGATGCTTCAGACCAGCAAACTGCCAGCACTTGCTGATGATCGATTAATCAGGTGCATTTGATTAGTAGCAGCTGGCTGCTACGTAACCTCTTAATTCTTATGGAGCCAGTAAGTCTGTTTAGTTTTTACAGAAAACTGCATACAGTCTTTTTCACATGTCTGTATGCCACTGATCAGCAACCAGTACAAGCAAGCCAAGCCCTGTTTGACCGCTTGAATATTAAAAAATTCAAATGAATCAATTATCATTTAAAATTATAGCAAAGTAGCCATTTGGATGAAAATTAAGTCACTACTACAGACTGGTTGTAAATCAATTCAGATAAAGAGAAAAAATGATAAACTTTTGGTTAGAACCTGGGAGAACAGCCAGACCAGTCACTTTATAAGAGTTAGAGTTACCTCTCGAATGTGCCTCAGTGCCCGTTTGAATTGAGGAACTGAAGAGACATTTGTCAAACTTCATATTGTTTCTTGAAGCTAGCTCGAGAATATGATGCATCAGTGTAGATTAAACTAGCTGACAGGATACGTAGCATTTTAAAGGCACAATCAAACTTTGTGCCACGTATGCTGTGCTTGAGTGTGGGCAAGTTGTTTCGCTGTTTTGTTGTGCTGATTAAGATCATTTGGTGGTGGGAGAAAATGATTCACTGACGTTGCGTGCCTTTCAAGTCACCAGACACAACTGTACAAAACCAAACCTCATGTGCATTTGTGTTTCTGGCAGTGACTGCATCAACCTCAAAAGGGCTGCTGAATACGACGCTGTTATCACCATGGGTAAGCCTTTCTGTTCCTTGCACCTCCAACCTTGCAGCAGACACTGTGCAGTTTTTTTCTTTGTGTTATTTACAGCTTTAATAATAACAGTGATTTGCTCAAATTCCATTATCTGAAGTGTTGGCAATGACCAAGAGTAGCATTCTGTAGTTCAGTCTCTTTTCAAGTTTCCTTATTAAGATAGTTTTGATGTACAGTTTCTACCACCTAAAACATGCAACGACTTGTGTTGTTTCCTGTGTTACCATTTGGTGATTGTGATGTGCAGTGGGTGTAGCAGCACCCACAGGCACACACACACTAAAACACAAATGCAGGCACAACTGGTCAGCTCACAGAATATTTAAAGTCTTGGGGTTCATCAAGATGTATTTTTGGCAAATGTGAGACGAAACCTTTTTTTTGGTCAGCAGTGGTTTTGTCTTTAGAACTCTTTCTTATTGAATCATGCACTCACACCTTAACTGAGAACATGTGAGGCCTGCATTTATCTAGATGTTATTCTGGGGTGTGTTTTTTTTTCATTGTTGCGCTCTTGGAGTAATTTTGCAGTAACCCAAGAAAGTTTCACTATTGTTTCAAGTTTTCGCCATTTGAGCATAATAGCTCTCGCTGTGGTGGAGTCTCGAACCTTAGAAATGGCTTTGGAACCATTTCCAGTCTGATCGATGTCAATGCTTTTGTTTCTCAGCTGTTTCTTTAGGTTGTGACATGATATGTTGCTTTTTGACATCTTTTGGCCTGCTTACCTTAATAAATGAAATTGTTTTAAAAAGCTGCATTTTGTATTTATTTGAGTTAGCTTTGTCCAATAATAAAATCTGTTTGATCTGAAGTCTGTAAGTGTGACAAATATTAAAAAAAAGACTAAGAAATCAGCTACTTTTTCACAGCACAACACTGGATTTTAAATTATGGGATTGAAGCACAGACCTTCAGGTTTAATTGAAGGAATTTAGCAAAAGTATGGCATCAATTGTTCATGAATTACATTCATTTTTTTTCTATAATCACATCTTGATTGTTTGACTTACACTGCAACGGTGCACAGAAGCAAAAACGTATCATTGTCCTAAAGCTTATGAATCTAACTGTATACTTCTTATGTCTGAACCCATCTGCATACACCTGTGTCACTCAAAGGTTCCTCTTTTCCTAGAAAGACCCTACTGTGAAGTATGAGCTAAAAATAACTCTTTGTACTGTGCAGTGTGAAAGTAGAAAAAGAACTTCCTCTGAAAGATAAAAAGTCCACTGACACTTGTGTTCATTTGGCTAATGTGCACCTGTTTAGGCTGTACTAAGTTTACAGCAGCGGGTTAGTGTTAAAACTTAAATAGCTGTATCCAAATCACAAAAATGCAACCATAAAAGGGATAACATTATAATCTCTATGCATCATGATATGTTCACTAAGATGAAAAAAAAAAGACAATGCCATCAAAGGCACGCACAGTAAATTGCTAAATAAATTTCATAACACTGTAATCAATCAAAAATAAAACAAAACCAAAATTCATGGCCACGTTTTCTTTTTCTCACATCACAGAGAAGAAGAAAGTCTCACATTTTGCAACAAATTTATTTTCATAGAATTCTCAAATTTGCTAATAAATCCATGTTAGACATCAGAACGGAAGAACAGGTGTAAGAATGTGACATTGTGGTGCATAACACTGTAGTGTGCAACACCCACAGAGAAACATAGTAGCTGGAATATTCAAGTATGGGGAAGTTTTGCCCTCACTGAAAGTGGACGCCTCCCAGTGAATAGATTTCATCCTGTACAAGAAGCAACCAAGTTTGTTCTGAGCATTGTCGACATGCTGGAATAACATGGGTAACATGCGTTTTTGAACACATTTTTTAATTTCTGTGCAGAGGAAGACTAGATTAAACAGTGAGGCACTGAAAATATATTTTTCAGAGAATCAGATTTTAACTCAAACAAAAGTCTGATTTCCCTGTAAAACAGAGGTAACATTTCTTGAATTCTTTTATTGTTTTTCGATCAAAAATTAAAATCCCCCAGTTACCAAAATCTTTAATGACGCTTTATCACAGAAAGGAGCTAAGTGTAAACAAACAGGATTGTGGATTCCTGAAATAATCCACAGTGAACATTTATAGCTTTACATAAAGGAAAAAAAGAAATTGTAACTTTTTTTTCTTTCAACTTTAGGCTCCCACACTGAACTAGTTTCACATAGGGTTAACTCTTTCATTCTTATAAGGTTACTTCCTGTTTCAGCTTTCTCTGCTACTTCAGCACTGTTGAAACGTCTTTTTTTTTCACACTGTTTTTGGCACTTGTGATTTGCAGGGAGGTGTGTCTTGCGGTTTCTAACACTCATACAGTCACTTCCCCCACTTCTACATTTCACACTCACGCAAAACATGCACGAAATCAACGTGGCTCAAAATGGCACAAAATGGAACAGAAGCTGACACGGTGTACGCCGTAGTTTATGGATCTGTTATAACGCTCGGACTGCCTCTCAACGCTCTGTCGCTATGGATTCTTCTTCGCCACCACGGCCGCAAATCACCCAACGCTGTCTTCATGATCAACCTGGTGATCTCAGACCTCCTGCTCATCATCTCCTTACCAATGAAGGTCTACTTTTATGCCACACGCAAATGGCCTCTAGGAGACATGGCGTGCATCTGGCTCACGATGCTTTTTCGCAACAACATCCGCTCCAGCGCAGTCTTCATCACCTTCATCAGCATTGACCGGCTGCTGGCTGTAGTCTACCCTCTGAAGTCACGCCAACTTCGGTCCTTGTCCAACGCCACAAAAGGAGCTGTGCTCGTCTGGCTGATTGTGTTGATGGTGAATATCCCAGAGAGTGTGAACTTTTTAAAACATTTGAAAAACAACACTTCAAATGTTTCCACTTGTTTTGATGACAAGAATGACTTCTTTCCTCCAATAGCGTATTTTCAGCTTGTGTTACTCTTCACCCTGCTGTTCATCAATATTGTGTCCACAGTTCTGGTGTCTTTGACTCTAAACAGACATTTGAATATCACCACAAGGATCAACAACAGAGTGAACGTCATGCTGATTTTTGCCATGAACTTGTTGATGTTCAGTATATTTTTCTTGCCCGTGTCCTTGACTGTTTTCTTTGATAATAAACGGGCTGCTCTGAATTGTCTTGCCAGTGTGAACTGCTGTCTGGATCCACTGTTGTATTACTTCTCATTTGATGGTTTCTGGAAGAAAAAAGAGGACACAGACAGGTCTACCGAATAGTCATCGAACATGACCAGTCAGATTTCCCAGTTGCTTGTGAGAATGTTTCACAGTAAGGTTGCAAGGGGAAATGAATATCAGTATTTAAGAAGGCCAGTTCTGCATGTCATTTATATAGTTATCTAGTTTTGCATTGTTTTTGTTTTTACAGTGTATAAGCTCTCCTGTTGCCTTGGAAATGTAAACTAATGTGTAATAAGTGCCAAAATTAACAACTTTTGTTAGTTCCATCAGACAAAGTTTGCTCTAAATGTTGCTCTTAAATATATAAATATTAAATACTTGGCAAGTCAGAGATTATGCCAGAGTCTGTTTGCATCACCGTGTTGGCTTGTCTTGAGTTATTTTGTGAAATAGATGTGCAAAGCGGCTTTTTACTGTTTTAGGTTATCAAAACAGTTCAATCACAAATGCTTTACAAGCTGTCATGAACCTCACGGACTACGTTAACAACTCTCAAACCTGCGTTTTTCCCCTAAGATTGAGTGGAAATTACTTAAACTGATGCATGCCTTTGAATGAACTTTTTTGAGGCTGTAAGGATTGGTGCAGCTGCTGCTGTTGCAGAAAGTGACAGCTGTGCATGAGAGCTAAAATTTACACGTAGAAATATAAATGATCACCGTGAACTGCCTGAATTGCTTGCAGGCAAAATCATTCAGATGTTCTAAGTTGCACTAAATTATCATGTTTATTATATCTGATATGGAAGAAAAAAAATCTTTAATTCTGGTATCGTTTGATGTATATAATTTTTTTTCTAGATACAGGTGCGAATATTAATTCATGCTAGCGCTAAAACAGCACCCCTTGTTTTTTTAGTTTTTCATATTTTTTTTTTTTAGATTTATTGTTCAAATCATGCTCTAAAGCTGACTACTGGCAGGATCTTTTTACGATCAAGCTCCAAGTTAAGATGGGATGGACATGTGTGGCAAGCACGTCAGGAACCTGCATGCAGGACATCTCCAGGTGAGCACACAGTTGCTGGTGCTTTCAATGAAGCGATGTCAACTCAGAATTAGTTGACATCGCTAAATACCCCAACTATCCCTGGTATTTACTGTCATTCCTTTATATACGCAGCAGATATGAAAACGGGGCATTTTTATTTTCATGATAAGACATCTTCTTTTGATTGCCTTTAACATCATTTGGCACAGTCAAGTGTGTGTCTTTGGGTATAAATCCTTCAATGCAGCTGAGGCTGTTGTGCTTTTTTGTCAGCATCTTAGTATGGAGGCCAGCAGCACTCCAGTCCTATGACTCCTATGAGTTTTGGTAAAGAGACGGGTAGCTCTCTACGCTTGTAGCAAACAATCCAAAAAGGATCTAGGTGTGAAACAATCCAGACATAAAGTCCAGATTAGCACAATTGAAGTTATTCAAAACTCACTACACGGTCATCTGTAACCGGCATCAGCTAACCTTAAACAGTTATTTGTTTTTGTTTCTAGGTTAGTAATGGAACAACACCAAACCTCAAAAACCACTCTCTACACGGTGTGTTCATCCTGTGCCATTTAGATGCTTTAGATGCGTGCTTTTTTGTTTGCTTTAACTGTGGTTGAATTCGTCTTTATTACATAGATTCTCTTTGTTGAGTGAGTGGTAAAATAAAAAAAAAAATAAAAAATAGAAAGAGATATTTACGTCTTTTGTTAAATTGCCATTCAAACCTCTTTGTCTGCAGCAGGCCACGTATCAGTTATTCATTTTTTATAGTTTATAGTTATTCATCTTTTGTCTGTTGAAAACCTGCTTTGAGGATGTTCCATCCTCTGCTTAGCTCACGCTTAATGTGAACTTTGTGTGTAACCTCTACCAGCAAATGAAAACTGAGAAGTTGAATGGAAAGTGCTATCCTACATAAGCAACCTGTACTGCTTTTATAAAACGTCATATGGTTCATAAAACATCTGCATTTTTTTCTCTTCTTCTTTTTTTTTTAACTTTATCTGTTCTCTGGTAGTTCTACAAAATCAAAATCAAACAGTCTTTTTTCAATCAATTTTTACAGCCTTCCTTTCTTTTCTTACTTTCTTTTTTGATTCTTCTTTAAATATTGTCAAATTAAATGAATACTAGTCACAAAAATATGTGTTCTCTAAATGGAACATATCATTGCTTTCCATAGGGGTGTTGATTGATTGGTTTGTCCCAGAATTAACGTGTATTTTGGAGTTTCTTTTGGGTTCCTTTTTCCCCCTTGTATATGTGTAAATCAAGGTTGTGTTCATGTTTATTTGAAGCTCTCCATCTGTAAGTGGCTGATACACCAGATCTGGAGGGATGGTAGGCTCTGACTGGGGCATGAATGTGTATGCAAAGTCTGGTCACGGTCAGCTGACCCTCTACCCCCAAGGTAAAAGAAAAAAAACAACAACCAGAAAACCACAGGTGTGCGTGCACACAGACACACACACACACACACGCATACATAACACACATACACCACACATACACATGGGCAGACACAGATGCACACACCACACATACACCATAAATACACACAAACAGACCACACATACACACCACACACACACACACACTTAGACACATACACACCACACACACACTTAGACACATACACACCACACACAAATTCCACAAATTTCTCTATCACATATCACACACACACACCAGCACAAACACATTCATGCCATACAAAAAGACCCTAAGTAGGTACATTCAGGTCTGCAAGCCTCCCCTGCCAAGCCCCACAAACAAGCCTGCTGTGCTGCAGCCAAGTCTCCCTTGGACCAGAGGAGGACTACTATTCAAAGACAGCAGCAGCTTTAGTGACTGTGGAGAGTCATGTAGAACAAAGAGCCAAAAACCAAGCAAAGAGGGGCGGAAAGGAGGAAGAGACAAAAAGAAATGCAAAGCTACCTAAACAACAATGAGCAGACAAATGGCTATCTTCCTTGCATGTGCAGGAAGTGGCTCCATCCAATCAAGTTAAACGTTTTTCTTTTCTGTGTCACAACAGTCAGGGGGAAAATCCCATTTTACAAGGTTCTCAATCGCTAAAGCACTAGACCCTATTCTCTGTGTTGTAAGTCATTTTATTGTATCAGTCACTCTTTTGGCTAAACCTTAAACAGTTCATGACAGCACAATTAGAAAAAGACTGAACAAGTACGACTTCTTTGGAAGGGCTGCCAGGAGAAAGCCTCTACTTTCTAAAAAGAACATGGCAGCATGGCTTAGTGAACAAACCACAAGACTTCTGAAACACAGGTCTCATTTCTCCTTTGGACAGATAAGACGAAAATGGAACTGTGTGGCCCAAATGCACGGTGCAACATTTGATGAAAAGCAAACACACCATATCAGCACAAACACCAACTGTCAAGCACAAGTACAGCTGAAGCTTGGGCCAACCTTGACATGCGACATTACAATGATCCCAAGTACAGCAACAAATATACACCAGAATGACTGAAAAATAATAGGTGGCCTGGTCAAGTGCTGAAGTGGTTTGGTGGGACTTTATAGGTGCAGTGTGTAGAATCTCACCACTAGATGTGAGTAAATTGTAGATTATAGTCAACCGAGTTTTGAGATTTTTAAGGTTTTTTTTTTAATTCCCTTTTAATTCAAGTGCAGCAGCAGTGCCAAGTGTAAGCAATCCTTTATCTTAGCAGGCCCCAACCCCCGTGCCACGGACCGGAGTCATTTGGTACCAGGCCGCGAAAGTTGAGGCTCGGGTGTGAAATTTATGGTTTTCAGGGATTTTTAGTGGTTTTTATCGTTATTTTTTTATTGTTTTTATCATTAACTCAGTTTCCCTGGGTCTTTTCCCATGTGTTATGAATAACTCTTTTTTTTGTTACCGGTACTGGTTTTGTTTTGTCCACGACACCTAAAAGGCCGGTCCGTGAAAATATTGTCGGACATAAGCAAAAAAGGTTGGGGACCGCTGCTTTATCGGATCTACTGACAATAACTAATTGCGTAGTAGTATTGTAGTATTGTATAGTATAAATACGCACATTCATTCACATTTTCGTGTTTTAGAGGCCTGACTTGAGTTCAGGAGATGAGGCTTCCCACAAACCAGCACCCGCTCCTTCCTATTTTTATTGGAATAATTCTGTTTATGAGAATGCATCAATTTGTTGTGAGACACAATAATACACTAATAAATCACTAAATAATTTCTCACTGTATCTTTAAGAGAGCTGTGCATCAACAAATGCATTAAGAGTGGACCACAATTCAACCACAATGATGCAAGAGTCTGATAAAGTCAGACTGAAAATAGTTACTTCATAAAAGTGTCTCTGCACTGTTGAATCATAGGATGCACATAGTTCTTCTGCTTCTGCATTCTGGCTCTTTTTCAGTAAATGGCATGGTGTAATATGTCCAATGTTGTTGCTCATCTGAGTTTGCACTTAAATAATTTTAGAACCTGATAAGGACTAATTATTTTTATTATTATTATTTGCTTTATTATGTTGTGATATGGGAACCATTTGACTTGATAGAGCTTGCACTTTCTTTTTCACATGACTGTATGGGGTGTAATGTGCACTGCAGAGAATGAAAGGATATTGTTATCATGTGGAAATTTTTGTTAAGGTTAAGTTTAAAAAGGAAGTTTTCATTTCATCACCTACCTGACCACCATCTTTTAGCTTTTTTTTCTTCTGTGTGAAGCATCTTGAATAAAATTTTATTCAACCAAAAATACTCAAATCTTTACAGGAGAGCATATTCTAGTTTAAAAATGAAACACTCATGCTTTTTTTTTTTAAAACCCCCCCCCAAAAAACGGAACCTCTTTTTCTTTTTTCAAGTTCATTTTAGAGGAAATTAAGATGACCTGAATTGGTTTTGGATGCATTGCAATAATGAGACTGAGCTACAGTGCGTGAGAAAGGACTGAACTCTCATATATGTGATGCTTAGTCACCTGTAACTGCTGTTCAGAATAAATAACGAATAAATGCGATATATATCTATGGTGGCCCTGAATAATAAAGTGAAGACCTGAAAGTCTTGTATTGTCTACTCACAATTCTGCAACTTCAGAACAGTACAAATGAAAGCTTTTATATTTCAAAATGCACCTGCATGTGAGGAATTTATTTTGGTCTTTAAAATAAAATAAACCCTAGTCTAGTATTGTTGTGTTCTAGTAAAAAAAATATTTAGCAAGTTTAACGTTTAAAGAAGAAGTAAAAATGACTGAGTTAAAGACATAAAATTTAAGTGTTTTGATTTTTCTGATGGGAGAGGAAACAATATTTTCTCTTACAGTTTTCAGTAATGGGATTGAGAAATGTGCAAGGCTTTGAGCAGATGACAACTTCTGGCCCAGTTCCTGCCAGTGAGGCAAGGCAAAACGGGGCCAGAAGGCATTCTCACAGCTTCAGACCTCTGCATGATGTAGGCGGCATCAAAGCGCCGCCACCGACACTTCCTCAGAAAGAGCCGGGGGGAAACGCCAGGGGGATGGTGGTCTATCTCTCTGCCTTTCTCAGCCGCCTCTCATGCCTACCCTTCCCCGTCCTCACCTCCTCCTACAGCCTCAGCCAGCTGTCAGTGGGAGCATGCCGAGGCATTGCACTCTTGTCAAACACACACACACACACACACACACACACACACACACACACACACACACACACACACACTTACTGGAAAGCAAGGGCAAGAGGGGAGAGGAGGGGGAGGGAGATTGAGAGATGTGATGTGGTGACAGTAGAGTGATTAGTCTATGCACAGAGCTTAGAAGAACAACAAAACTTTGTGCACGTGGCGATATGGTATAAAAGATCGGACAAAAGGAAACATGGGAGTGTCATTACTTGAGAAAAAATGATCTCTCAACTGAGGGAGAAGGATCAAGATGCTGGGAGAGTCCCCACAGTCATAGGATGGAATACGGAGGTTAAGTGCATTCAACAGGCAGGAGAACAATGGGAATGACATTGGGGTCTGGCTTGGACCTGCTTTGCAAAATTTGAAAATAAAACATTTTTAACTGTCAACACATTCCCCCGCAAGCTAATGTCCAAACTCTGAAACTGACTAATAAAAAAAAATTGCACACATATAAGGCATTCACTTCTCTCCATGATTATATTCCAAATAGCAGCACAATGGACCATTAGCTCCTGCAATGAAGACGATGGTGTTTCTATTCTCTCCATGTGTTCAGCAAATGATCAAATTAAGATGCACGACTGTGCTTTTCTATCTGTCACACTCGCTGTGCACAGAGGGATCTCCAGCCAGACCTGATTTGCTGGAGAAAGCTGTGTGTCTGTGCACAATTCCTGGGTGTGCAAAGTGAAAGTTTAAAGTCAGTGTTCTACATGTATCTGTCTTCCTTGTGTGCCACGGTCCACTTTATGCAAGAGCAAAGGCACATGAGAACAAGCTTGACCGATAACCACACCTACGTGCGTAGCATTCTGGCTATGACTCACGAATCTTTGGTAAGTGGCCACAATGTTCCACACAATAAGTTATTGCTGATTAAGCCTGCTCAGTCACAAAAGCTTCATTGTGTTCCGCTGTGTTCAGTGTCAGTTGTTGCAGTCAGGGTGACTTGCGTGTAACGGTGCATAGTACAGAGATATGGAATTAACTCAGAGCTAGACTTGAGATTCAAAGATAAGAAAATTAATATGAAACAAAGCTATCAGTAAAAAAAAGAAAAAAAAAGAAAAAGAAAACGTAACACCAACATTCTCCTCTGAATTACCCAGATTGTGTTTTATTTAAATCCTTGCCGGTGCTTCATTTGTTCTGGAAGGGCTACGTTCTGACATTATATATTTATTATACAATAGTAAACTAATATTGTCATCCTTCCTAAGGTTTCCATCATCATATAGTAGCCGGTAATATCTCCCAAAAGTGAAATACTTCCATGAGGCGACCAGAATTGCACATTTAAACCGCTCGGCCGGGTTAGATTGCCTGATGGGGCGCGTTGCGAGCGAAAGTTTTCTCTGGACTCTGAGCAGACAGACGGACATGGTGTGATATCGCATTAGCATTATGGCTCCCAATTCACTATTCCCAGGGTGGTAGATACGGTAGCCTGGTGGGCATAATGTGTGTCAATAATGAAAAAGCATCAAAAACCTGGAGAGCAGAAACAGGATTCTCACAAAATTGGCCATTTGCAGCAGGTTGTAATTTTGAAAATAGCCCTGATGAAAAAAATTGAAGTATTTTGCCTGATGCAGCTCAGTTACTGATATGGAAACTTCTGTCACATTCAGGATGTATCTTGCCAGGTGACTTGCCTTGCTACATTATTATGGGCCCTGCTTTTCTGTGATATAGTATTTGCGTCTGCAGATTAATAATTTGGAGAAGAGCTGTCCTTAAGCTTTAAAGCCTTGTGGAATATAATGGCTTTTAGTATATATCCTCAGAGGTGTTTAAAGGGGACTGATTAGAAGCTCCATGTTGTTATTTTCGGACTCTACTATTGCAGCTTTAAAGAACACGTCACCTCAGTTGATCGTTCATCTGAAACTGGCGCTTCACTTTCCTTCCCCCTCCCTTTAAGCCAACTTTCTGCTGATTGGCGGCCCCTCGCAAGCAAAAGATTTGAACAACAGCTACATGAGACTTGCTCAGGGCCGGAGCTGTGGGATGTTTAAGGATATGCCATCATGTGTCTGAGATAACAACAGAAGAAACTAGCAGAAACTGATTGTGCAGAACATGTGATGTTTATGTTTAATATGTTGGAGGGGGGAGCAGCTGTGGAAAAGTGGGTAAACCAGGTTGGTGGGTCGATCCCTGGCTGCTCCACAATGTGCATGCCAAAGTGACCTTAGACAAGCTCCTGAACCCTGAGTTTCTCCTGATGTGTTAGTCAGAGTGCAAATGTTAGATAGAAAGCACTTAAAGAATATAGAAAAAAGTGTTCGTATGGCTATATGGGTGCATGGGTGAATGAGACATGTTGTATAAAGCCCTTTGAGTGCTCAAGTAAAGCAGAAGAGCGCTATATGAGAGCCAATACATATGTCGTATACCAGCCCATACATGTATCCACCACTGTAAATTTAAAAAAGTGTAACAGATCCTCTTTCAGCTATGAATAACAAAAAAAGAGGAAACAAAAAATTAAAGGAACAGGTGATGAACTGTAGCAAAAGCTTAACCCCCTGAGTCCTGATGTCTCCATTATGCTAGCCTGTAAAGTTGCTCATGTAGCTCACCTTCATCTGAGTACACAGTGAATGGTTTGACTATGAAAATGATTTGAATGATCATTAAAATAACAAATAAGGGAGTATCTTTTAGAATCAATCCCAGTGTTTGCTCAAGCTGTTCTGGGTGCAAATGATCACTCAACACTTTATTTTCCTACTGTGATGCATTTTGTTGATATTTTTCCCCTTTAATATGTCACCCAACCGTTCACTCGAGTCTTCTTTATGCAACATATTCCTTGGGTTGTTAAAGTCGAAGCATGCTAGCTAGAAAAACACTGCTCTGCCCCGTCACCTCTTTGTACACACGCGCTTGTAAGCTATACACCACTTGGTTCATTTTCCAGTGAAACGAAGACCAAAATTTAATTTCATCACTGGATTGTGTGGATTTAAATCAGAGCATTGTCATCTGTTTCTTACCCCCCGTAGATAACGGAGGCAATATTTTCCTCTGCCTCCCAGAATAATCCTTAACCAGCAGAGATGGTCCAAAAGAAGAAAAATTCCTTTTGAGATAGGCTACTCAGGAAAATTGAAAAAGTTATTATTAATCCCGCTGCCCAGCATCAACAACAAGGCATATACAAACCTGCACGCATGCCAGCACACGCCCACACATACACATTGACACACACACACCTTCCAGACAAAAGTAGAAGAATGAAATGAGATTTCCCCCCACTACCAATTTGAAACATGCAAAGAAATTGTGCTCTTTCTCTGCAAACATGAGTCATGTTGCACAGTGATTTTTAATTTCATTGCTCGTTTCACGAAGCAGCGTAAATGTCTGAACCAAGCAGCAACCTCTGGCACTGTCAAAATAAATCCAGTGTGAAAGTGCCAAAAACTGCAGTTCCTCTAATAGTCACTTGGGCTTTATGGATAGTTTCCTCCTTCATCACACCTGTATGGTGGGTGATTTAAAAAAAAAAACATCCATCATGATCATGATTATGTTTGATGTCAGATGTCAGACTAATTTTACACCGTGGGCCACATACAGTCCACTTTGAACCTACATGGGCCAGACCAGTGAAACTCCCAGTTTAACTACACATTGAATTCTTCTTCTAGCTTCATATAAGTAGTGCAGTTTCAATGGTAAGTCTCAGTTTTTCTACATGCTAAAGAAATGCTGCTGTGGTAACTGTAAGAAATCTGCCAACATAACTCTTTGTGCATAAATTGTAAGAAATAACAATTTCTGGTAGCTTATTTCACATACTACTTTGTAATAATTAAACAAAGCTTTTGCTAATTCACAGAAAATGATCTTTTAAAAAAAATTAAAAAATACAGTGGACCCATGATAAATACAAAACAGAAATGTATATTGTAGTCTTAAATTTATTTTTGTTTATTTAAATGTTCATCGACAGGCTGTATCAAAAATAATCATGTGATTTCGAAGTGCTTTAATTCCACAGCCGTTCACCGGTAATGATCGAAATATGTACTGTGGGAAAGAGCAGGTTCAAGTGTTTTCAGAGGGGCACACACTTGTGAGCACTTGTGAACATTGTAAGTTTTGTATTTATATTCAGCCACGTATCTTAAACTTTACCCCAAGCTTCTATGCCCGTTACTTTAAAAAATATATAGTCTTTTGAAATTGGACAATTCTTTTTGAAACACCCTGTATTACTTTTTGTCAGGAGGAAAAAAAAATCTATGCGGCTCTTTACATTTTCCAAAGGTGTCCAGTGGGCCGGATTAGAGCGTTTAGTGGGCTGATTCTTACCCCTGGGCCTTATGTTAGACACTTCTGCTCCTAAGGCTTAAATGTAAAGGCCTGTTTGCTCATTTGGGCAGCTAAAGCTCATCTCTGTCAGCTAGGCCTCACCTCGGGTAATAGAAGACACTCAAAAGGACCTCTTAGCCATGGTTGTGGCATTGGCACCTTTTGGAATATTAATAAATATACTCTCAAATTATATATCTGTCCTGTTGTGATGCGAAACTTGTCCTAGAAGTTTCTGCCTCACTACAGACAGAGAAGTGTCTGTGCAGCTTGCTAACAAACCTTGCTAGCTCTCTGCTCATAGGTTCACAGCCAACCTCTGGGCTAAATATGACATCCAGCCCCCCCAAAAAAACCAAACGAAAAACTCATTAACGTCTTTTTAAATACTTTACAAGCTTTCTAAAAAAAACCAAACAAACCCAAAAAACAAAGCAGTAACATTTTTACAACTTACATTCGAGTGTCTGTGTTTCAGGCTTAAAACAACTGGAGTCTGTAAATCCACAAATGTCCATGTCAGTTAAATTGTAGATTATTCAAAACCATAGATCAGACTTGCGGACACACCAGCCTGCACAGTAAATTAGGACTGCTTTAGAGCAACAACACTTTAATGAGTGGCAACAAAAAAAACAAAAAAATGCTGCAGTATTAAAATCACTTCCTGGATATTCCGTTTGAATTTACCGTGCCTTAATTGTATGGCCCTTTTCCCTTCATCGCAATTACAGCATTGTTATATGCACTGCTTTCTAATGGCATTGTACCGTTTAACTCTGATGGTGTTGTAATGAGCCTTTAGCGCTTGTAGTTCAATTGTTTCGGCTTTATTGTTTTATTATAGAAATACTCGCCGACAACCCAACAGTGTTGTACACGGAATCCATTCAAATAGCTTCTTTTCAAACTCCCTCACCCTCTCGTTTTTTGTAACATTAAGGATCACTGCACGCTGCTGTTGGAGTGGGCTGGGATGCTCTACAGATAGGGAAAGGGAGGAGGAGGAGAGCGAGGAGGGCGGAGGATGAGAGAGTGAGAGGGAGACAGGGAGAGCGACAGAAAAAAAAGAAAAAGAAAAGAAAGAAAAGGGAAAGCGCCCGGTCCATCTCTCTCCTCTTCATGACGTAGCTCGGTGTGGTCCCGGGGGTCCGCCGCTCTCTGGTCCCGTCTCCACAGTCCGAGTAGCCTGCGGTGCGACGCGCGCGGTGCCGAGCGGCGAGGTGCGTTGCGGGTATCCGCTGTCCTTCTACTTCCACGCTCCCCCGGCTTGTCCCACATATCAGTGAACTGTTTCCACACTGCCTCAACAGAGAGAGAGGAGAGACCCCGCGGAGAGAGAGAGGGCGGAAAGGAGAGAGAGAGAGAGAGAGAGAGAGAGAGAGAGAGAGGAGGAGGAGGAAAATAAAAAAGGCAGAAAGAGGAGAGAAGAGGAGGAAGGAGGTCGCCTTAGTCCCTCTCCTGAATCTCCAACGAGAAGATGCTGAGAATAGCCGGCGTGCTGGCTGCTCTGGTTTTGGGGTTGAGCGCCGCTCACACCAAAGGTACGGTAGGTGAAGGGCAGCGTGTTCTGCGTGGTGCCCGTCTGCCAGTGTGCTTTATTATTATTATACTGGGTGGCTGTGGTTAGAACTGCTGTGCGTGGATGCAGAGAGATGACCATCTGATACAGCGAACTAATTGATGTTTCTGCTGATTGCACTGTGTGCGCGTTTTGTTCCTCACTCCAAGACAGGGCTGTAATTTTCCGCTGGTGTTTCTGCGTGGACTTGTGGATACTTAGCACTTGATAATAACTGTACGACTGTGCAGCCCCCGATGGCACTCGGAAGAATTCGTTTTTATCTTCTGTGGCATCACTACAGTCGCTCTGTGTTACTCAATAAAGAGCGTACAGTGACCTTGTTATGGCCTATATTATAGGGTGGGATAATCTCAGGTGGCATCGCTAGAAAATTGATTACGACTTTTGTTATGATAGCTCACCCTCTTCACATTTGTTTCTTTATATTTGTGGCATGTTGAGTGTAGATGAAGCATCCTCGTGCACTATTTGAGGTTACAGGCTTTCCTGTTTTCTGCTGTTTGTGACTGATAGGCGGAGGAATAGGCAGGGGAAAAGCGAAGCAGAAGTTTTAATTAAACAAACAAACAAAAAAAAATCATCCAAGACTGCGTGTATATATATTTGCATGCATGTAAGAAAATACATGACAGAATATAGTTAAAGCAGGGGGGGTTAGTGTGTGTGTGACCTGTCATGAGCTTATTGTTTGAGAGAATCTGCATGACTCACTTCTGAAGTCCAGGATCTTGGAAAAGGAATAAGGCAATGTCTTTGCCTGAGGATACACATGCCATGCACATGTATGTAACGTGGCAGCCCCCACCTTAGTGTTGCAAAGATATGTACCTATGTAAGCAGCTATATATGGCAAATTCTGCAAAAGCAGTCAAAGCTTTCAAGATCCAATCAAACTTTTATGAGTCTCCTTTAAAAGTCATGTGCTTTTGTGTGTGTACCTGTGTCAGTCCACAAACTGCCTCTAAGTACTGGCACTTACTTTTGGCTCATTTCAAATTGCAAAACACGCGCCACAAAAAATCCCCCAAGCCACCTGATATACGATAATGACGTCCAGATGTCATAAATCTGTGCCATACTGTTGGCAGTTTTGCTTCGCTGCTGAGCTAATTTTAGGTCTCCCAGCATCCCCACTGCAGCGGGGCCGCTCGGTCCTCTTGTGAGACTGGCATGTGCCGTAGGTAAGCAGGTAAATGCGGCAACAGGTTCGTGCTAATCAACTCCCTGTAGACCTGGGCGGGCTTTTGCACAGCAAAATAACAAGGTGACACCTGTCAGTTTCATCTGGCAGCCACGCGGCACCAGAACTGTGATAAGCTGTTCATCCTGCTCGCCTTCTGACACGGGGAAGATCCTCCCTGCTGCTGGTCGGCTGGCTGCCTACAGCTGCAATCTTTTCTGCGTGTGTGTGTGTGTGTGTGGAAGGAAAACATATGCTAATAGACCTGCTGTGGGCTGCGACCTGGCCAAGAGGTCAAAGTTTTGCCTTTAATGCACTTTTCAGTTGCACGCAAGCAACAGTGGGGCTGTCTATCATGTGCTGTCCTTAAGAATCTGCTTTGCAAATACATGTTACCTATTAGGGTATTAACTGGATTAGTTCATAGATGTAATATGGCCAGAAAGAAAGGGTAAGGTTGCTTTGTAAGGAAGGATTTATTGTGTGTATGTGTGTTTTTTGTTATCCAGAGCTTGGCTGTGAAGTAAACAAATTACTGCCAAGTCAATGGGGGTGGAAAAACCAAGCACACTATGGTTCTAATTGATTCCCCTGGGACACTGTATAGTGCAGTTAAATCCAGGAGAAAATAAGAGGCTATTGTATCCAGTATCTGCCTATCTGCTGCTATCTGTTGCTCTGTACATTGCCTAACCTTTACCACCCTTTCCTGCTTCCTGTCACAGCTTCTGGGAAGCAGACACAATAAGAAGCACCATTCCCCATTTTCTTTTTTTCCTTAACTCCAAGTCTGGTTCTCACTTTCAGCTTTTGAGATAACAACTGAAAGAGTGCATCCATGTCAGGCGCCGGAGAGGGATCTGCCTCTGCAGGGCCAGTATACAAACTTGTTTCCCAGATAACTTTGAAGCGCCGCCGCTCCTGTCATTTTGTGTTTAGCCAGGAAGGCGACTTCCTTTAATCACCGTCACCCTCGAGTCATCCAGTCAGACTCGGCATGCAAGCGTGTGTTTCTTACTTAGTTGTCAGTAATCAGAGCTTGAAGTGTTAACATCCCCCTTGCATATGTGTGTGTGTGTGTGGTTCACCTGTGCATGCGCTCGGAGCGAGAGTGATGGATTGAAGCCAACATGTTGACAGCTGCCAAGTATGCAAAAATAGGCAAGGAGGTGATGTCGTTTACAAAGGAATTATTGCGTTTGCTAGATACACGCTGCGGCTCAATCGATTTCCCCAGGACCGACCGTGTCCCAGCTCAACAGGGAGAATCTCCTGGCAGCGAGGCAGAAAGAGCTATACAGTTTTTTGCCAGTGCTGCCCGGAGCCTTGCTTTTGTGTAATTCCAAGCAATATGAACTCTGAATTTAGATAGCTCATTACCAGCACACTGTATTTTAATTCAGCTGCCCACTGTGTGACTCTTTGTTGGGGGAACCTTTTTGCTGCTTTATTATATCCAGATAAACACACTGTAGGTCTCTCACCCCCCCCCCCCCCCCCCCCCCCCCCCCCCCCCCCCCATCAGTGAGCATGTAAGCAGCTAAGAGTGTAATATTCGGCCACTGCAAGAGGCTCCATGCTAACCAGCTGGCTGCTCGGACATCTGCTAGAAAAGTTGCAGGATTAATCAATGCAGGTATTATAATTTATGCCATTCCTTATAGAGCGTCTGCATGTGCAACTGTGTGTGTGTGAGCTAGTGCTTTTATGTGTGTGTGTAGAGGGGATAAAGACAAGCCAAGAGGATAGGCATTTGAGGATCCCATTAGCAAATAAAAAAGGGGGGTGTCAAAAAAATAGAGGCAGATTTATGTCCACCTCTGTGGAGGAGAGGAAGTGCATTATAGGGAGCACTCTATAAATCCTCCAACGAGGCTGTGACACAGTGTGCGGCACAAATCCTGTCCAGTTTGCCACGGCCACGGGGAGGCAAGCCTCAGTGACACGGAGGAACTTCACAGATTTTTTTTTCTCTTTTCCACGAACGCTTTCTTTCTTTTCCTATTTTTTTTTTCTTTTCTCAGAGCTCTGTGCCATTTGAGAAGTAGGAGAGCTTAAGCGGCTGCAGTGATGGAAGAATGCCAGGCCGCTGATCCCGGCACAGTTCCACAAGCATCAGAGACAAAAGACAGAGTCGGAGTGGATAAGTTTAAGGAGAAGGTCGAGAGGCTTTCTGTGATCCCATGAGTGCCGTGGCTAGATTCGCAGGGAGTCTTGTGACTACGGAATAACACAGTTCCTTACAGCATATTGAACTTTGCTCATTAGCGAACAGATGCTGTTTTTATTGCTAATGAGAAATCAAGCCTTTGTTCTCTGCCTCAGTGCTAAGGATGGCATGAATATGGGGTAGTGTCGAGTGGCTATTTGTTGCTTCCTTTCAAACGTTCATATAAAGCCACAAATGAAAGGAAACTTGGTCTCTGTTATCAGATCTTAGCGTATTCTGCTTGTCCGGGGTATTCCACAGTGGCCTTTACACTTATATTCTCCTACATCTTTACGCTATATACAGTATCTTTTTGTTCAGCCTCTTCTGCTTTTGCTCCATTGTTTTTTGAGACGTGGAACCGAAGGTGGGAGGGGCTTTTTGGGAGTCATGGTCTATGTGAGTATGTAGTTCAGTGGCTGACTGAACTGGGTAAAACATACAGTGAGTAGGTGTCTCATCTCTCTCTCTTCTTTCCTTCCTTCTTTCCTTTTGGTTGTTTTGAGTGGTCACAGCTGACCATACTTGGCAGCAAATAGGCAGCCAGGGCCTATTGATTTGCCCTACAGACAGACAGAGAGTGAGACACACACACACACACACACACACACACACACACACACACACACACACACACACACACACACACACACAGAGGAAGGCACACAGAGAGGATTTGATCAGAGACGAGGCCAGAGTAGATTTTGCAGAATTAAGTTAGATGCTGCAGTGTCTTTTTTGAGATGCATTTGGAAGGAGCAAAGAAATCAACTTGAAAGGGAAAGAAAAAGAAAGGATGGATGGATTCAAGAAGCAGAAAGAGGAATGCAGAAATAAATTATTACCATATTTAGATTTTTTTTTCCTATAGACCTTCACAAAAGTTGTGCAAACACTTCTTTGAAGCTTTTCACCATTTCATGTGATCTTCATCAGCAGATGGCCTGTTATGATGCATTACACACCACTTGGAATGCATTGGTTTACCTTTTCTCTTAGAAGATAAAGTAATCTGTTCCAGTACTCATTACCAAGTGAAAATATAAGAAAAAAATAAAAGAAATTTAACTACAAAGTGACATATTCCACTATATTCTTGTCCTTTCATCCAAAGATCTGCATATCTCTACTCTTTAAAAGCTCCAGCCCAATGCCTTTTCACCCTGTCTTCTTCATGACCTCACCTCAGGCTAGTGTTGCTCACAAGTGCATGAAGAAGACAAGTAAAAACATTTCCCCCATCTTCCACTTTAATAAACTGTTGATGTGTTTGCTGCATTTAGTCACACTGATGTGTTGCATTACTTTGAATTACTTTGTTAAACAAAAATTTAAGGTAATTCTTTTTATTTCTTTATCAACACTGATTTTGAAATGGTAGAGTGATGGTGTGCTGATTAGCACTTTTGCCTCAGAGCAAGAGGTTTCTAGGTTTGACTCCACCTGCTGGCCCTAGCCTTTGTAAGTGGCACTTGCATGTTCTCTGCATGCTTATGTGGGTTTAATCTGGGTACTGTGGATTCCTCCCACAGTCCAAAGACATGCATTAGTTAGATTAACTGACAATTCTAAATTGTCTGTAGCTATAAGTGAGCTTGAAAAGTTGTCTGTCTCTGTATATTTGTCCTGTGATAGGCTGGTGACCTGTCCTGGGTGCTCCCCACCTTTCACCCTGTGACTCCTGCATGTGCCTTGCTAGGCACTTTAGGGACTTTTTATGTCTGTTAACATAGGGACCATTTAAAGGAACATTTAAGCAACTCTACCTTTGCTGAACAATGGTGACTGTGGTCATATGGGGACAAAATTGAATCTTCTTGCTTCTAAATGGGCTTTCATATTGTCTTTCTAGACACTGGCTAGAAAGCTGATGTTATCTTTAGGCATTGACTGTCTTAGCTTTTTAACGAATTATGTCATTTATTTAAAAAAAAAAAACAATAATGGAAAACACTGTTGTAGTCCAACACACCTACATTACAGGTATAACCTTTGGTATAAAAATGCCAATTAATTACATTTAATATAAATTATGGACATGCTCTATTACACCGTTATCACTTAGCTGCTACTACTTTGAAAAAAAAAATCCACTTGAGACACAACAAATGCTTTTAATGAATCCCAGGCACTGGTTTGTAAATGCTTGATTTAAATACATAATATTTCCATAACAGTACAACTCCTACAACTGTCAGTCACTGTAAAGCAGGACCCGTATTCTCATAAAATAAAAGGAAAAAGAATGAAGAAAACACATTGCATTAAGAAAACTTGTAACTTAAAAAAAGAATAACAGTTTAATAACACTTGCAAGTGAAGTACTGCTGTTCAGTTGTGTTTCGCTTTGATGGCTTTTTTTGTCACCTAGAAGAGTAGAAAACAGTGGAGTCACATGAAGAGGTCTAACATTTTGATACGATCCTATTCTCACTTCAAGCGCCTTTAAAGCTATAGAGCTTAAGTGCAATTCTGGAGCCTTGCTCTCTCCATTGCTGTTAATTTAACAATGTCAAGTATCAGTGAGTTTTAAATGTGTGAGCTTTGTTTTCAACAATAACAGAAACTGAATCAGGCTGCGGTCTTTTAACTGATTTATTAGTAGAATTTTGTGTGTCTTGATGTCTACCAGATGGTGACTTTCAACTCACATTGACTTTAAAGTACTTATGACACACAGCTGCATGTCTGAATGTGTGCGTGTATATCTCTCCTTACTGCTACACTTAATCCCCACTTCTTTTGGATTATGAAGTTTAAGTTATTCTAAGTGTCTAGCCAGACCCTCACCAAGCTCCCCTGTTGTTTTTGCTCTCATGGACTACAGTGCATAAAATAGTCTCTTAGTCACACACACACACACACACACACACACACACACACACACACACACACACACACACACACACACACACACACAAGCCCGTTCAGCTATCTTAGTGAGGACCTTCATTGACGTAATGGTTTCCCTAGCCCCTTACCCTAACCATTAAAAATGAATGCCTAACCCTAACCCTTACCCTAAACCTAACCATAACCTAATTGTAACCCTGACACTAAAACCACATTTTGAGCCTCAAAAAGGCCTTCAAACTTGTGAGCACCGGTGTGTGTGTCCTCACAAGTGACTGTTGGTTCTCACAAGTATAGTAGAATGCAGATTTTGGTCCTCACAAAGATAGCTAGACAGGAACACACACACACACTTACGCTCAAGAGCTCTACAATATATTCAAGGAGGTCCTTCTGCCACCTTCAGCCCTCCTTTCATCTATTTGGTCCTGTTTTCCAATCACTTACCTCTAGCCCAATCTCACCAGTGGACTCTCTTCTATTTTTCAGAGAGGAATGATGACACATCCTGAGACACACACACACACATGCACGCACTGATGAGTAGCAAAGGGTTACACAGACAGATAGTGCCCGACCTGTCCCTCTCCACCAGCTGGGTCTGGCTGACCTCGGAGGAAATGATCAGAGGGAGAAGGCAGAGAGAATTATAGGATGAGTGAGAGGAAAGGGTCAGAGAAAGTTGCAGATCTTTGTCTTTGTGACTCATAAATCTTCACACTTGACAAGTGGAGCACTCTGAGTGGAGAGCGGACTTCAAGAAATGACGCGGAAAAATAGCAAGAGCCTCTGAGGAGCTTAGAGATAAGTCTCTACACTTATTTCTGGCTTTTACTCTGTGATACACATCACCCATCTTACGTATATATCCAAAACATTAATTTCCTATCTGTATTTGCATGGTGCTGTAGGCTACCTTGAGGTGATGTATGTAAATTTTCCAACCAGCCACCATCAGTCCAACAGACGGTGACATGCTCATTTTTCTTTTAACTCTTTTCCCCATAAAGACGACATTTGACGACCTCGCCTGTGTCCTTAATGATGAGTTCTGACACCTCAGTATATACCAGTAAAGATGCAGTTTGACAACCATTAGAATAGTTGCTGGGTTTTTCCAAGGACAGCTGCATAGGCAGAAATCACCCTCACTAACATCTGACGCAAGCCCAGTCATTTTGTTCTATAAGCAGGCCTGGAATGTGACAGAAACCAATGACAAAAACAGCTTCAGGTGAAGATGGGAGGGTTGATCAAAATATTGTGACTAATGCTGGTATTAGTAGACAGAAACATTTACATTCCAGGTTTACCCTTAAATAAACTGCCTTTGTAGGTTAAAAGTAACAGTTTCGGAATTGGTATTGGTATACAACAGTGGCCCTGAATTTGCTTGGTAGCAGCTTGATAGCTTCAAGGGTTACTTTATGAGCAACAAAATGACAGTAAAGAAGATTCTAAATGAAGCTGAATGAAAGGAAGTCCTCTAAAAGAACAAACAGGTGGGGATAATGCATGTTTTTCAATGATCAGTGTGCGTACCATGTAAAAATTGCTGGTCAAAAGCTAAGCAAAGTGGCTAGGTCACCTGGTAAACTTCTTGGACATGCAAATGGAGACTGCCACACTGTTGCTTTGCTGCATATTATTATACATTGACCGTACATACTAGTTTTCCATGACTATATGTTGCACAGGATTGTACAGTTGCATACGACTCACCACTTTTAAGCTTAGTATATCTTCATACAGAGACAAGTTAATTACTTAACCCACTGAAGTCTTAAGAATGCAGACAAATACAATAACAGAAAAGCCTCTCGCAGTACATACTGGTCAAGAGGAAGGAAAGTATGTGTTGTTCATGCTCAGAGTGCTGTTAGAACATGTTGGCCTGCTCTATTAAATGTAAAGTTAGGCTAAATATTTAATATTTTGAGAACTACTGTGAACATTTTTTTGGCCTTGACCAGTTAGTTACCAGAGACTCTAAGATCTTATTGATTCTCCCCAAACAGAAGCTCTAATAAATCAAACATTTTTTACTGCGTCTTTTGTGCTGAAGAAAAATTATATAACACGATCACTATAAACGCTTTGAGTGAAGCATAGTTCCCAAATTTTGAACTTTTACTTTAAGAATGAAGGGCTCCTTTATTAAACTGTTAAATAAGACAGAAAAAGGTCTGGTTGGTGCTGATCTGGTGCTTGCTTCAACACACAGATGTGTTGTAGGAGCGGGAGGAAGGTTATTTGAGTTTCACTGCTAAGAGGGCTCCATATTCAGGTCAGCCCTGCATGAGTGTTAGCTGATTCTTTCAGCAGGGCAAGCAGCAACACATGCTCCTCATTGTCAGTCTACACAGACACGCACCACACACAATCCTCATTAGAAGCCATCAGTACTTGCTCTTGGTTTGCTGAGGTTGATGATCTTCCACTGGTATTGGGCTGGGGCTGCCGGTACACACATATTAATTAAGCAGTAATTGTTGTTTTCTCCGTTAGTCCACAATCCCTCAAAGCGCCCCGCACAAACACAAGCATGCAGTGCATAAGCGGGGTAGCGTGCAAGGAAGTCCCTGTGTGATTTTTCCTTGATGATTGTGTTAAGTGATCATCAGTTGCTGCCTGTTCTTCTATCTGTGCTCAATTTCAATTAATCTGTCCATTTCCCCCATGAAGGCAACAGTTGTCATCCCATATGCTAGCCACTTACAGGCCTGAGCAGACGCTGGCCTGGTTTATACGTATACAACCCAAAAAATTCATGTACACACACACACACACACACACACACACACACACACACACACACACACACACACACACACATGCAAACACATAGACCCTCACAACTGCTTTCCTGCGGCAGTGCATAAATAAAACAGCTTTTCTTTGTCTTTATACTTGTGGATGCACGGACTCCTGAGGCTCGGGGCCTTTTTGGCAGTTAAACCTTACATCTGCAGGGGGTCTACAGATATGCCGTGCCTGATAAAACACATGTTATTTAGTGCTGCTTCTTATAAGTTAAAGTGCCAGTGCCCCTGGTGTTAATCCAGTCTGCCAGCAGATGCTCCAGAGTCTGTCACCCTTCTGCAGCGGTTATGATTGGTAGTGACTGGATATGAGGTCTGCCTAGCCTAAACCTGTTTCCCTACATTATCCCTGTTCTGGCATTATCAAAGCGTTGTCACCTTTTTTTTTAATTATTATTATTTGCTGAAATAGGAGTCATTATGCATTTCTAACACACAAAGAGCTGGATGCCAAACATCTAGTCTTGCTATTATCAAGCCTATGTATATTTAATACGGGCTGATGCATCACAGATCAGTATAAACGCTTCGAGAGCAGCCTCGGTGCTGTTGTTTGGATGGGAGAAAGTGTTGTTTTCATTTTCCTTTTAGAAATATCCCACCCTCCCAGAGAACTGCACGATAGCAGACGAGTTATAAACAAGCAGACGTGGAGCGAGTGCCTGGCGCTGTCCTTGGTGCTGAAATGAGCCAATGACACTCAGAGAGAAACTGCATTAACGGAGCCATCCATTGTGCTGAAAGCAGACTTGCCGGAAGATTTTTTTGTGTGTGTGCGTGTCTCCATTAGCTCATTTGCATACACCGGCATGCAGAAAGATTGGAGGGATAGAGGAATGTGAGAACACACCGGGGACCTGACAGTCTGTCACAGTGAGGATAAGGCTGAGCGGTGATTGATGAGTGACAGATGGACGGGTGAAAATGGCCAGGAAATGTGCAGCATCTAAATGTTAATGCTAAGCAATGCTTTTTGTTTTTTGTTTTTTTAAACACGTAGCTGTTACATAGGGAGATGCGGCATGACGATGATGCGTGTCTAGGCAATGAGTTATTATTCGCGAGGGTCCACGACTTTCTCCAGTATCGGGGACCACAGAGCCAATAACCATAAAGCATCTAAAAATAGAGTTCCAACAGTCTGAAGTGCACTGATTTGTTGCCAGTGATTCTCACACACAGTCTGCCAGACATATTTTCAACCTGCTATAGAAATCTAGGCACAATGATCTATGAAATCCCACATCTTTGTGATGAGTTTGTGGGGAGGTGTGTGTATCTGCACGTGTTAAAATATATGAAAGGCCTCGGCTCGAAACTTCAAAGTTGTCCATGCACGCTAAAATCCCTCTTTCCAAGAAATCTGTAGCAACTGTGTTTACTCACATGATTGCGCAGGAACACACACGCGCACACACAACTTGCACAGGTGGAGCGTTTGAACAGGTGGGGCAAGAATTATGTAGAAGGCCTGTCACGGATGCAGTGATTTTATCCCTCTGCTGTAACTGGGCCACTGATGCACACGTCCATGCACACATATACAGACACACACTTTGAGCGCCTTCTCTTCCCTCTGTTGAGGTGCATTCCCTCTGGCTGTTGCACAACCTCAGTAATTGCATGGTCAAATGTGTGTGTGTGTGTTTACCTGCGTCTAGGTCAAATCCTGAGGGACGTGAACTCTGTTGGGTTGTTTCATTTTTTAACGGGACGCTCGGGGCCTCATCACCAAGGTGCTCCTGTCTCCCTCCCTAGGAAAAAAAAAAGAAAATAGGAGGAAAAGGGGAGAGCGAGCGCAGCACTGAGCGTACCTGTCAGCTCTTATAGGAGCCCAACACGCACCAAAAAATCACACAATTTGAAGCTCCACATCCTCACATGTTTATTGTGATTTAGACCAGCTGTCAGGCCGTGGCGGCTGTTTTGGCTCATATCTGTGTCCTGTATCTCCTCATCCTGTGCTCCAGCCCCCACTTGCAGACAGCAGCCAGGCTGTAGCAGCTCCCCTCCTGGTTACCAGGAGGAGGATCTGGGTCAATGTGTACCACCTCCTCCCATCGCTTTGCTTTCTCTCACTCCGCCTTGTTCCTCTTCTGTTCTATCTGCCTCCATCTTACCCTCACGTGTGCCTCTTCCTTGTCTGTCTTTGTCTGATCTCTGAGTCACTAATATCAGACATTCGACATCTCCTCTTTTTGTTTTATGTCTTTCTTTCTTTCTTTTTTGTTTTTTAATCTATAGTCTTCATCAGTTTCCATGCTCCCGCTGGGTTTTTTCCTGGTGTAGCATTAGCGTGGTGGTAATTACCGGCGGCGAGGCTTAGCCAGGTCTTATCACACTGTTCTCTCCTTCCCTCAGGATTCGTCTATCCCCTCTCTCTTTCACATTCAGTTCCTGCCTCGTTTACCGAGGACCCCACTGAGATCGCACTTTTGGAAGGGCATTGGGTTAAGGACAGTTAGAAGCTCAAATTTTAATCCGACTTTTGTTCTAGTTTTTGTTGACTTGATTAGACTGTGCTTTATCAAGGCTAAACATACCCAGGGGAGACTGAGAAAAAGAAGCAAAGCAATAATATTAGAGCCCCACTGATAAAGTGGCATATTTCAGCTGTGACGGTATTGACGTATTTGGCATACTTGTAGTACAATATAAAAACCAAAATTATGCAGAAAAAACACATGCTTGGGGCCATTGAGATATAAAGTCATCACAAAAAAGAAAAGAAAGAAAGAATAACTTTGCAATCACATCACATTTGCCAATTTTCTGACAAATTAAAGGAAAAAAGAAGAAAGTGTCAGAGTAAATTCTAAATTGGCCATAGGAGTGAATGTGAGCATTAATTGTTTTTTGTATCTGTTAGCATTGTGATAGACTGGCAACCCCTCCCGGGCATATCCCGCATCTTCTTGGTGGCACCTATTTAAGTCCCACCTGAATTGCATAAGTTCAAGACCAAACAGTTGATCAAAATGATTAGTGACCCCATTAATGTAGACATTGCAGTTCTGGAAGAGACTGTTTTTAAGGTTTTCCCTTAAATTATTATCTAAAAAAAATGAATCCCCCTCATAAAACAGTATTCATTAACCTATAATTCAAACATTCGTGTCCTGGGTTTGAACTGGGTTCTTCCTCTTGAGGGTTTGCATGTTCTCACTCTGCCTGTGCTTGTTAGATTAACTGGAGATTCCAAATTGGCTGTAGGTGTGGATGTGAGTGTGACTGGTTATCTGTTACTCTGAGTTAACTAGAAACCTGTCCAGGATGTATCAAGCTGCTTGCAGGACTGGCTGCAACCTGGAATGAATTTTAAATATGTTTTTTTTTTTTTTTTTAAATTACAATCGGGTTCCATAATAACACACAGGAACATGGCAGCATTCACAAACATGCAGTATGTTGAATTCAGATCTTCAGATCTTATTTTCATACCCATTTAAAACCATGAACATAAGTGGACTCCTTTTTCCCCTTTGACTACATGCAGGCTAGAAGGGTGCGTAATAAAGAAGGTGCTACATTCGTTCATGGGGCACTCAAAAATGCTTCACAGGACACACACACACACTCTTTTCCAAGCCCTTGTTTTTCCCCCCAACTCTCCTCCTCCCTCTATTTGAATATCTTGTCACTTGGATACACTGCATGTTAACATGGATGCCTGCATGTGTGCGAAGGTCACTTATTTTTCTAACCAGCACAACATTATTAAATCATGAGTCCACCCACCACTCTTGCTTGTTTACTGTTTAGCTCTCAGGTTTTGTTGGCTGTGTGTGTGTGTGTGTGTGTGTGTGTGTGTGTGTGTGTGTGTGTGTTTTGGTGTGCATTACTGATATGTGCTGGAAAGACAGGTGTTTTTTGGTGTGGTCATGCATGTGCATAAGTGTGTGTGTGTGGGACCGGACCCCCTTGAGTTCTCATTATGGTGAGAGTGGATGGCCGAACCCAGGCTTAACATCTGTCTCTGAGAGTGGAGGGGCCCCACATCGAGCCAGTGAACGCCCTGAGAGAAGAGGCTGCTTTTACCTGAATACTAAAGCCACAGCGCCGCACCTCGCTCTGCTGTTAGCTACTGATCTTTAATTCAACTGTTAAATGCCGGTCTCCATTACTGATAGCACTGTCACATCACGCTGCAGAGAGCATTATCCCTATCTAATATTGTTACTCAGTTTATATTTTCCATCAGGTGACAGGTTGCTAGGACACTGTCATTAATATTAAAACAACCCTGCGATGGGAAACAAATGTAGCGCTTCTGAGCTGTATGAATGTTTAAACAATCATTTATATCACATTTATAATACATTGGTAAGCAGATGTTGTTAATGTCAACAGCTAGTCTTCTACTCTGTCACATAAGTAGACATGTAAAAAAGTATAGCAAAGCACAGGTCTGACTGTAAGTTGATAAATGCTGTGCATTTATAGGCAAATAAAAATTATATCATACTGTACTCATACATTTTTTATATCTAATCTTTGTATACTGCTTGTTTTATAAACAGATTTTATTTTATTTAAAGCTGGTCTGTTCCACATTAGGTTTCTTTAATCTGTAACTTAACAGAAACGCTGGGTTGGATCTAAATGTCGGAAGTGATTAAACCCAATAACATGAAGGTGCTTAACAACCTGTCGTCATGTTTGTCCTCTTGAGTAAAGACAAAGAGAAAGTAAACACAGTGACACCTGCCAGAGGACGGGGATACATTTCAACATTGTAAGTTAAACAAGGACTACAAGCTGGTGAAACTTGTGGTCTTAACACTGGAGGAACACAAATTACTTCTCACGGAAGCGTTAATATTTCAATCGACCACATTAAAACAATATGACAATGCTGAGCTGGAAAATGTCTTATTTTGAGATTTAAACTTGATTTCCCTTTTTATTCTTTTGTACATAAAGTAAAATAAGATCCCAGTGTGTTCTTCTTCTTTTATTTATCAACAGAGCGAAAATCTATTATTTATTCAGCACGCTTATTATACATTATTGGTAGCTTGGAAGGGGAGCAGAATATAATATTTTTCGCTCTGTTGTTCCTAACGATTAATAATTACTTATGAAGGTGGTGAAGCTGACATTCCAAGTTATGATATGAAATAATAAACTTATTATTAAAATGCATCCCAAACTGCACTTAGGTGGAAAACTAGATATTACATCTATAAGTGACTGTTCAACATCTAATGGTTGAAGGTGGTTGGAACGAGCTAAACTCTTGAGTTTGTTTTTTAGGTTAATTCTCAAAACTACAATATTAAATCAACAAGGCAAAACAAGCAAGTGAATAGTCAGTCCATAATTATTGATTCAAATTTGAGTGTTTGATTTCAACATGATGCGTTAGAAATGCACCCTTGTCTTTCTGATCCGTGGTGCTCCTTGCCGGACTTCGTAAACAAGGATTCCCTTTGATAAATAAAAAAGATAATGATGAAACAAACCCAACCCAATTCAATTTTATTTATATAGCAACAACAGTTGCTTCAAGGCACTTTATATTGTAAGGTAAAGACCCTACAATAATAGAGTAAATCCCCCAACAATCAGATTACTTCCTATGATCAAGCACTTGGCAACAGTGGGAAGGAAAACCCCCTTTTAGCAGGAAGAAACCTCTCGCAGAACCAGGCTCAGGGAGGGGCGGCCATCTGCCGTGAGTAGATGGAGGGGTTACACATGACAAAACACGCTGTGGAAGGGAGCCAGAAATTAATAGTACTAATGGTTATATAAGATAAGATAAGATAAGATAACCTAATTTGTTTTGTCACAGCAGGAAGTGGACAGTGCAAAAGTTATGTAGCAAAAATTAGAATATAATAAGAATAAATACAGTACACAACTGTACAGAATAGAATAAAATAAAATACTATATACAGTAGAATAAAATAGAATAAAATATACAATAAGATAAAAATAGAATACAAATGCTATATACAACTGAGTAAAAATACAACGATGCCAGAAAAGAGTATTGCACTTATTGCACTTAGTGTTATTGCACATGTGTGGATGTGTGTGTTTGATCAGTTGGAGTCTTTGTTGTGCAGTATGACAGCAGTGGGGAGGAAAGACCTGCGAAATCTCTCCGTCCCACACCGTAAGTGCTGCAGCCTGCCACTGAAGGAGCTGCTCAGTGCTGTCATATCTGGAGGAGTTTAAGTATTTCGGGGTCTTGTTCATGAGTGATGGGAGAAGGGAACAAGAGATCGACAGATGGATTGGTGCTGCGACTGCAGTGATGTGGACACTGTACTGGTCCGTCGTGGTGAAGGGAGAGCTGAGTGTAAGCTGCCGAGTTTAAGCCAACCACTAAACTGAGAGCTGAAGCTTTCAGTTTAGTGAGAGCCGAAGCCAGCCACCCTTCCCCCGAAGGATGGCTGGCCTCTCCCTTAGAGATAGGGTAAGGAGTTTTGCTCCCATCCAGGAGGGGCTCAGGAAAGAGCCGCTGCTCCTCCACGTCGAAAGGAGCCAGTTGAGGTGGTTCGGGCATCTGAAAGCATTCCTCCTGGGCGCCTCCTGGGTTCCTGTTCCAGGCATGTCCCAAAAGGAGGACGCCCCGGAGCAGACCCAGGACACGCTGGAGGGATTATATCTCTCAGGTGCCATGGATAAGCTAGAGGAGGTGGGCGGGGAGAGGGAGGTCTTGGCTTCTCTACTTAGGCTGCTGGCCCCACGTGAAGAAGATGGATGGATGATATGCAAAGGGGTGCATAAACACATTGTGACTGAAATGGGTGAGTAAGAAACCCTCAGTGCATCATGGGAATCCCCCAGCAGCCTAGGCCTATTGCAGGGTCACCTGATGCAGCACTAGCTATATGCCTTAGCAAAATGGAATCTTTAAGCCTAATCTTAAAATTAAAGAGAGCGTCTGTCTCCTGAATCCAACTGGGAGTTGGTTCCACAGAAGAAGGTTCTGCCTCCCATTCTACTTTTAAAGATCCTAGGAACCACAAGTAAGCCAGCAGTCTGAGGGGGAAGTGTTTGACTGGGGTGATACGGTACTATGAGGTCTTTAAGAATAGATAGGGCCTGATTATTCAATACCTTGTATGTGAGAAGAAGGATTTTAAATTCAATTCTGGATTTAACGGGAAATGAAGAGAAGTCACTATGGGAGAAATATACTTTCTGTTTCAAGTCCCTGTCACTAATCCCGCTGCAGCATTTTGTATGAACTGAAGGCTTTTCAGGGAGCTTTTAGGACAGCCTGATAATAATGAATTGCAGTTCTCCAGTCTAGAAGTAATAAATGCATGAACTAGTTTTTTAGCATCACTCAGAGACAGGATGTTTGCAAGATGCAAGAAAGTGAGAAAGCAGTCCTACATATTTGTTTAATATGCCTGCTGAAAGCCCTGGTTTAACATAGGAGATGAAAAAATCTGCATCCTTAGTGTCTCCCTGTTCCTTAGTGGAAAGCAGCCCACTAAGGGACAGGGAGAATATGCAAAAAAGTCCCAGTTGACCTGGAGATTTAACCCTACAACAGCTTGACTGTGAGGTAACAGTGTCTGGCCTTCCCGGATTCCAATCCAATTAACTTGCTAGAGACTGATCCACGGAGTGGGACGCCACAACACTGCTTGAATTGAACCCGCAACAGGTGCCCTTGTGCCTACATGCCTTTCTTTACTGGGCCTCATGGGTTCCATGTCCATAGCGCAGTGGTGCAGAGTTGTTTTAGTAGAACGTAACCATATAATGCAACCAACTTGCATTATATGCTCTATGCTGTCGGTAGATCATAACCCCTTAACAAAGGATTGTAATTCTAGCCATTAGGTGGGATTTTTTAAAAACAGTTACAGCCATTTTCTCAGAGACAGGATGTTTGCAAGATGCAAGAATGTGAGAAAGCAGTCCTACAAAACTGGCGGCTCTTGCAATTATCCCGTTACCTTGTGAATCAGTAACAAGATCTAATTACTGATATGAATGCATTAGTTCTGTCATCTACTTTGCAGGCGTTTAGACACCAGCTGGTGTTTACTGCATTTCCTGAAGAATATCAAACGCACCTGGTGGATATGTTCCCTACATTCGACATGTGTAACAGTCAGAAAAATAAGCTGAAAAACAATGTTAATAATCACCCTGAAATTTGCTCTTGAAAGCACAAAATGATCTACCCGAGCCATCACCACATCAGATTCTCCTGAGTCATAGAATACATTCTGGAGATATGAAACAATCCATCTCTGCCTCATAACTGTGAAGAAATGTCAACTAATCTTATCTCCCTCCACATCTAAAAACAACAACAACAAAAAAATCACACTTTTATGTTCCTGGAATACACAGCTGTCTTTTTCTCACTCACACACATACTGATGCACACATACACTTAAATATCAGTGACTCCTCTCCTTTTAAGCTTTGCTGTGGGTCCAGAAACAAATAGATTATATCTAGCTGTGTGGCATTTCCCAGGTGGTATTTTCAAGAACTCGAGTGTTGGCCACCTGATGCTCGAGAACATATGAAATGGCTGTTTGTGTATGTGTGTGTGAGAGTGAGAGAGAGACACGCGGTGCTGTTATTCTGTGCCCTTTCTGAGTGGTGTTGAGTCTCTTTCCATCTGTTTGAATAGTGACAGTTCTCCCCCGCTGCCCACACCCAAGAGAGCCGAACACCTGTAGAGGGGCACGCGCACGCACGTTTGCATATAGACACATCCTAGCTGTTGACTCTCTCCTCCACCTCTGAGATGGCCCCTTCTTCTTTTTTTCCCACTTCTTTTTATTTACCCAACTCCAGTTTGTACCCTTCACTTTGCATGTGTATATGCTGATGTTTGTTGTGGTGCTCCACTGTGTAGCAAATGACTTGTCCCCGGCTGGGTGGGTAATTTTCCAGTGGCATTGGTGCTTTCATCCATGCAGTCTCTCGGTGTGCTGTGTTTATGAATTGACATCGTAATCACTCCTTTGCCACTTTCTCTCCATTTCCCGCACCTCGGGAGGGCAGGCAGGAGGGTCTCAGGTTTATATGCAGATGCTGAAAAAAAGAAAAGGAAAAAAAAAGATGGAAATCTGTGACAGAGTGTTTCAGAGGCCGGTAACAGCGTGGAATAGGTGAGCGACTGACTGACAGGATGAAATTGAAATAGGAAGAAAGTCCAGGAGAAAGAGACCAGGGGAGAGAGAAAGCATGACTCGCAATGCAGTTGAGAAAATTGGATGGAGATTTTTGTCAAATCACATTTGACGATTCTATCTGTTGAATTTTTATATAGATAAATGTCTGCATTTTAATGTCTAAAATGAAAGGAAGAACCAGTTTCCTCTGTTGACATTTACCATCTGTAGCTGTCGGTGCTTGACAGCACAACGGCTGATTTGCAGGAAAACACCAAGGACCTTTTTATCAAAGTGTGAGCTGAACAAGTTTTGAATATGTGTGTCAGAACTGCCACGATGAACAAGAAAGTTAGTATTTGGTACTCACCTTTATGTAGTCAGCGATCATAAATAACGCTTGTTCTACATCCATCTGCTTGTGCAAGTACAGGCTGATTTAAATACAGGAGCAGTTGCACTGTGCTGTACATGGTTAGTCACTTTGAAGGTAACTTTTTCCTAGATGTATGCAGCAGCCGGAGTAGATTAAAAGGAAAAAACATGACAGACAACAGTATCAAGCAACTCTGATGCTGTGTTCCGAGTTATTATTAATCTCTGGCTCTCTTCCACAGTCCTTTTTTGTCCTAACTTTAGGACAGATAGGCCTCCCTGAGCTTGGCCCTGCGCAGGTTTATTCCTGTTAAAGAGAGTTTTTCCTTGCCACTGTCGCCAAGTGCTTTCTGATTGTTGGGGTTTTCTCTGTATTATTGCAGTGTTTTTAACCTTACAGTATAAAGCAAATGAGAAACAAACTAAAAGAGCTTCTGTTGCTTCTGACTTTGAATATTTCACATATAAATATATCTGGAATCACAGATACACAGCCAAAAGATGACAAATACCACCAAAAGATGGTATTTGGCAAGTAATTATAAGAATCAGCAAAAACTCGCCCTACTGGCGTGTTTTCCCAGGCCTGTAACATACTTGGTACATTTACAGTTAAAGAAAACATATTTAATAACTAACAATGTGAACCATTAGAAATGCAAAAGGAGGGCATAACTTATAAGAAAAGAGAGAATACCACATCCTGTATGTTGTGTACGTTTGTATATATATGTGTGTGTGTGTGTTTCGGTATATCATTGTTGGCTATTTACACTGATTGTCAAGCATATCTTTTTCTGTTTGTTTTTTTCAAATGTTGATCTATCTATAAATCATAATCCTAAATAGCTTAATTACTACTAAATAGGATTTTGAACAGCATTTAAAACTATGACTTTCAATAGTTTGCTACAAGTCAGACACTTTAACCCTCACATTAATATCAATAATAGGTTTTTTTAATTGCAAACACAGAAATGAGGATGGAAATGACTGAAAAGGTGATAGTTGCAGACTTTTGTGTCCATCATGGTTCTTTGGATGAAGGGTGCAAATGCCCCAAAAAAATGAAATAAAAATGATCGTATGCACAAATGAACGCGCAAACAATTCACTGTGTTTACATTCGTAAAAACAGCTGTTGATGAGCAAGCCCCGATCATACAGTTTCCATATACAAACACTGAGAAAGAAACAGTCCTTTTTATTTGAAGTAAATATTTTAATCAATCACCATATAGATTATATAAATTTTGGTACTCTATGCAGTTTATAGGCTAAGACTCATCAGGATTCGTCTAGGAGGAGTTCGGAAACAAACATACAGATGTAAATAGGCTACAATCATTATAATATGATAATGATGTGGTCTTAGTATTAAAATGTGGCTGCAAGCTCAAACTTTATAAGGAACCAAACAATTCAAACACTTTGGACGATACGAGACACATACGAAGATTTAGCATATGTGTCTTTATCCTCCTCCAGCTGAAAGACTTACACAGCATCAGTCATATTGGGGTTTGTTTGTCTCATTCACATTTCTACCTGTACATAACGCCCTCTATATAACACAGCTTATTTGTTTCTGTGGTCGCGTTGCATGTGCACACACTGTCAAACAAAATCTGAGATATTCTATTGAAATAAGCACTTTGAATCACAGTGGGTAAATCTGTATGAGCTTATGCTGAAGGTGAAGAAGCAACACAAAAAATTAAGAATGTCTTGTTTTCTTAAAACCTTGATAGAATGTGAAGTAGGGCATGGTTGTTTTCCTCTGATTGCCACTACTTTGAAAGCATGCTTTCCATCCCCTGTGGGAAGGCAGCTGGATTACCTTTGTTTTCAAGTGCTCCGTGCCACTCCTAGCTGCTGCAACTGAGCCTTCAGTAACAACCCCGGCCGGCTTTGTTGGGTCTTCTTACATTCAAACTCCTTTTTTTGTCTGTCCTGTATTCTCTCAAGTCTCTGAAGCTGCATGATGAAATATAGAGGTACAGTTAGCAGCGTCGAGACACTGAGGCAATAGGAAAGGGATTAAAACCTTCACCCTGTGACACTGTTGAGAGCAGATGCCTTTTGATGTGAAAGCAATTGGCTCATCCAGTGCCATGTAGCAGAAAGGAATAAAAAACTAATCATACTTATAATGTCTGACAGCCAGATATGCAAACACACACAGTTTAACATGTGTGCATGGGAAAATTTCAGTTTCTCTCCTCTGATCTTTCTAACACTCTCTTTACGTCTGTCTCTCTGACTCAGCTGCCTTTTTTTCTGACTTGCTTCTTATAGGCACAGTGCTTCATTGTTTACAGCAGAATACATCTCTTTATTTGAGGGATTAAAGCGATTACGATCCCCATTTTTTTACAGCACGGATCGTGATTGAGTCTTTCTTTTTTAACCTTTCCCCACTTTTGTCCCAATGTCACGGGCAAAGCGGCAGAGAATTCAAGGTCTTATTGAACAAATGCAGTTAATAAAATACCAACCAGGAGGAGAAAGATGGTAGTTAATAGCAGAGGGGATTTGAGCTGGTAGCAAGAGATTAGGGTGCAGTGTTTTACTGGGCCAATTCTCTCGGAGTCATTCGCTGTCCCCTCCATTCCCATCTCCTGGGTTTATGGACAGGAAGGTGTTCATAAAGTTACATGGGTGAATGGATGCAGGATGGAAGGAGTGTCATCCTCATATGTGTGTACTTGCTAGCCCAAGGGCTCAGTAGATGCTGGAAAACCAGCATCTACTGAGCCTGGCTAGATATTTCCATTCTCTGTATGTATATATATGCCTGTATGAAGCTCCCCAGATTTGTATTCCTATTTTTTAACAAAACTGATTTGAAAAAAATGGTTGCTTATTGCACATTTGGCATTTATGGTGACTTGATGAATGTAAGTTCAATACTCTACCACCTCCTTGGGGAAATATCAGCCGCTGTGTTCACAAGCTGCTCACTATCTCTGTTCTTTTGTGGTGAGCAGGTGGTGGGCAGTGAATTGAGCTTTTGTGCTGGAAATTACTTACTGCTACTGAAAGCACCAAAGCAAAGTAAAACAAGCCAAACAAGCTGAAACTTGCCATAATGCATTGTAAACATGATGGGAGCTACAGGTTCAAGTCGGTCTGTCACTGAAGGTGAACTATTTCGTGATGTTGCACCACTTTAAAATAGCCATTAGGATCGATAATTAGTCTAAAAGCATGGCTGTGCCCGCTTAGAGTTTCAGCAGATTTGGAGACACTGGCTATTTGGAGACATGGAACCGTTTAACGAGATTAATAAAGATTCCAGAAAGTTGATTCTGTATATGTGGATGTAGCGTTTTCAGTGGAAGAGCTCTACGGTGAAGAGAGTCAACAGTTAGCTGGATGACTGAGCATTCAACAACTGAGCATACAGATAGTGAAGGGAAATCTCTACTCTGTTTTATCCATTTGCAAGAAGCACAGTTGCGCTTTGCACAAATTGCACGAGCTTAAAGTTTGATTTAGCCTTCTTTGCATTAAAGTTGAACGTTTTATTGATAAATGAATATGTGTCTTAGCTGTGTTTGCTGTCATTCTTTGATGTTGGTCTTAGAGTTGCATGCTATAATTTTTTTTTTCTTTGCAGCAAGACTTTGCAACATTCAGCTCAACTCCGTGCATGGTTTATCGCTCCTTTTGAGCCAGTGCACCACCATTACCGGCACTGGCTGCCAGGGGCAACGGGCCGGCTCGGCGGGATTGGAATACAGCCGTGTATTTGTGTGTGTGCTTGTGTGTATGTGTGTGTGTGTGGGTGGATGGCAGGCAATCTGTCGCTTGTTTACACTTTATATATCACTCTCTGGGTGCTGTAAATCTCTATCGGGCTCTGTCCATGACCATCTCCCTCCTGGTTGGATTACATCTGCTTTTCTCTGTCTTTCTCTCCCCTTGTCTCGCCGAGTGTGCATCAAACTATAAATCACCGCGTGACGCACTGTAGTGTCTCGAGGTGATGCGGTTCTGCGAGCAGGCCCTGAATCACCTTCTCGCCCTGCAAATTTTGAGGTCCGCAAGGGTGAATATTGATCCTCCTAATGGAAGGCGTGATGCTCCTATCAGTGTTGTGATGTCACAGGGTCGGACAAAGAAATGCACAATCGTTCCCTCCCTGGCTGCCTGGAGACATCACCTATATTATTGATTTATCACTCAGGTGTCACTTCTGCCACCATCGATCTGTCCACCGTAAATCTGTCTGCTGACCGGAAAAAAAAAAAAAAAATGAAATTAAGGCAGAGAGAGTGGAAGACTTTTGAGCCAGGTTCTAAATATCCCGTGCCTTCTTAACAAGCACACTTCACAGGTCACTGAGAGGCCAGGGCTCTTATCATGAAAAGCCTGCTTCGCTTACGGATCACCATCTTGCCAAATGACAGTGATGGCTCCAACAGGAAAATCAATGCCTTTCCACCCCCGTCATATGTGAGTCCTCTAAAAGCATTTTCTATCCTGCTTTTCAGCTGCATTTAATGATCTTTCAACCACTGACTCCTGTCACCCTCTCCATCTTAACATGTGGGATGAGGCCTGAGTGGTTACATGTTCCCCTCATCCCCCCTTGCCAGCAAAAATGACCCGCTCGCTGGAACCTGATCTTTGGCCCTTCATGGGCAGACAATTGGAATTTTTTTTTCATGGTGATGGATAAAATAGATTGTTTGATAATTGATTCACATTTTTATACTTTAAGGTGTTGCTTTATTGCCATGAAAATTTTAAAGACTAATGAATATTCAGCCCCCTCCAACCTGTTTGACAAACTATTGATTGAGGCACTTGGATAGGTCTTGAAAATATTATGCTCAATTTGTCAAGACTTTCCAGTTGTGAAAGAAGGCAGGGGAAGTTTAAGAGTGTCTGGCGGTAGGCCCAGGCAACTGGCTATGGGCTGTTTGTCAGAGTTGTCTGATTCAGCCGTTGATGGAGGTATTATTTGCAGTTGGAGTAAGGATGAGTTGCAGCAGATTGTGTGGAATATGAGGGATTTTCTCAGCTCCTGGATCACGGGTTGGGCTAAGAGATAAAATAATCCCTTGACAAGTGCAATATGAACGAAATCCTCGATGGAGAAAATCCCATGTTTACTTGGACATGCAGTTACACCATCTCCATTTCTGCTAAGGGTATGTTTTTTCATGGACTGGACATGGTGTCTTTTTTTTTAATACTTCTCCAGTCACTCAATTTGCAGCTTTGAATATAAAAAGTCACACGCAAAGACAAATACTGTACACATGTACTTGTATTGCTGTCCTTTTAAAGATTGTAATATTCATTCCTCTATTCTGAATATTATTTCTTAGCACAAGGTTGGCATCTAACTAAATATTTGAAATAACAACGTAGAAATAGCAATAAAAGTGACATTACAAGTATTTTGGGAGCAAGCAGAACTACATTGTGCTTATATAAAAAGTAGTAGTAGCAGTAGGAAAGCTCAGTTGGAGATTAAAGCAACATTTCTTTGCTGCCATACAACAATCATGTCACTCTTCTCGAACAAAATGCACCTGTTCTCTGAAGATCGGTGGGTGATTTTACTTAACCTGAGATTCAACTGTGTCCATTGATGTTCAGTTGAATAAAGATCGGGGCTCATAGCGGGCCATTTTAGTATTGTGCACTGTTTTCTTCTCATTAGACTAAAGGTTTACTTTGACAGCTGAATAAAAGTGGCTGTTTCTCAAAAGGTTGTTTCAGCTTATTTGGAAATTAAGGCCAGTTAATGTGGCTTTATAGGTTCAGTTGCTATAGCAGCCTCTCCCGTTATAGCAGCTGAGTAAATGTGTAGACATGTTTAGTGAAATCATAAGCTGTTTGTTGACCAGATGTTAACTGTGGGATCAATTTGTCTAGTCTGTGATCTGCTACCTTTTCACAGCTGTAATTTCTAACTATTGTAAAAGAAGACCTTTAGTTGCAGTATACATGTCTTTACTGTATCCTGATATGTAGGTGTTAACTAGCCTTTACTGTACAAACAAACTGTGCGCTTATGAGGAGATGGAGTTGTAAACTTGCACGAACCGAGTCTTTATTTCCTTTTCTGGGGCAGTGAACACGGTACACAAGATTTGCACAGCTGTTACACTGAAACTTGGGCCTATTTACAGAATTTATGGCTGATTATAGTAACTTAATCACCCTGCCAGCATGCATTTCACAGTGGCTTGGGGTACTTGCTGGCAGCGTTACTTCTCACAGAGTCAGAGCAGAGACAGACAAAGTTATTCTTTTTCCAGAACAAAGGCCACCTTTCTACAGGGAGGGTTCCTGTGGGTACCCGACCCAGTGCATGATTCTGCCATAGTGCCACTGTGTTCATTCACAGTGGGATAATGGCAGATACTGTCAGTCAGTGTTTCTCAAAAATGTTCATAATGTGGCACTAAAAATGCTAGAAGTTTGTTTTAAAGTTGCTTACTTTCTCAACTGTGCACATCTTGCTTGGAAAGGGGTCAACACCTGACAGGAACTTTTGCTAGAACACACTGAACTGCTCTGAATAAATTCCACCAATTTGCAACCACAGCTCCAGTACAAGAAACAGGCCAAAACTATTCAGGTGGAATTTATGATCATGCCTCAAGTTTTATCTTAATGAGGGATAGGTAATAAGGACCAGTATTAAATTAATACTGATACCAAATTAGTAATGAAGAATGGAGTGCCTGTACAGTCAAACTAGCTACCTGAACTTATACCCATTATTAGCAGTACTTTAATGTAGTTGAACAGCAATTTGAATGTTTAAAGGGAGTCACATTCTGTATGAATGTTCTCACAAACATTTTCCATCCAAACTAAAGTTCAACGTCAAACTGCTCATTTCTGTTTTGTTTTATTTTTTGTTTTGTTGTTATTTTTATCTTTAGCAGGAATATGTATGATGCCGCTAAAGCCACTTTGGAGTCATTTTATTCATTAAAAGTTGTGAGTAAATCTAGCAGTTCCTTATTCTTTGTAACTAGGGTTGTAAAAACACTTTAGGGCGAATTTCAGAGGTCAATAAAGCTCCTGTTTCAACAACCTGGCAGTATTAAACAAACAGCACACATGTTAATGTTAGCAGTTTAACTTTTAGCAGTTACCCACTAGCCACATTAGCCTCTTGTTATCATTAACATAGTGGCTAGCGGACATTAGCTTAGGTAAAAGATAAATAATTTTTGTATTATGGCTAAACGTCTGAATAAATGATAAAGATTTACTTTTCTGCTTTTACAATAATTTATTAAAATGTGTTTCTTATTTTGTCGCTGCCACCTGTGAGGGCACCTAATGCTTTGATCGGTTCAGTCTTTCACAATGAGCACTCTGTTTTTTACTGTCTTTGTTATTATGAAATGAAATTCTCTAAATAATTTATAAAATGAATGCCTTATTCTCAAATGTATATTTTTTTAAAATTGACTTCAAATTGGGAAAATTAGTTGAACATTAACAAGTTAACTTTACTTCTGTTGTTGCTAAATGTTCGGCGTGGTATCGAAAAAAATGGTGTTGAATATTTTTCTGAGTCATGGTATCAAGTTTAAAATTCCAGTATTGTGACAACCCTGTTTGTAACATTGTATCTATCTGCAACTAGCTCCTCTCGTTTTTTTTTTAATTTCTGTATTTCCATTGAAAATAATAAAAACTTAGCTTGTCATTTGCCAAGTCTCCCAAACAGCAGGTCCTGTGAGGTCACTGCTGTGTTGTTTATAATGACTGCGGCTCCTGTGACCATGGCAGCAGTGACGTGATGAGGATTGTGAGGGCATCTGGGGAATGGCAGCCGTGCGCTCTGTTTAAATGCTGCAGTGCCCCGGGGATGGACGCTTACGCTCAAAGTGTCCATGTCTGGCAGGACGAGCTGTGTTGTTATTGGATGACTAAAAATAAAAAAAATCCTCTGACCTTGGTTGGTCGCTGATGACGGAGTGAAGACAAGCGATGATGAGAGACATAGTGAATGCGTGTGTGTTTGACAGCAGAGTTACAGAAACTGAGGGAGGATGAGAGAAGTTTGTAGGAGTATTCAAAGTAGCAAGACGAAAACAGATGGAGAGGTCATTCAAGGGAAGTAGGGTAGAAAGTGATGATAAGGGTATAGCAATATTGTACATCACAGATTTTGACGACCTCTTCAATTTGCAGCTCAAACTTATTTAGATAATTTGAAAATACATACTTTGATCTCTAAAAGAAAAAAGAGAGAGATGAATTTTAAACTGGATATGTCATATCTCACGCAGAGGGAAAGAAAGTCTGTAATGTGACTGTGCACGGTTTAAAAATGGGGTGCAAAAGATAGGCTTCACTTTTCTCTTTGATCCTTAATTATAAACTTAACAGGAAATCACACATTTTGGCATTATCATTACAGTAAATATAACAGCATGTGAAAGTGTTTTTCTGCACCTAGCAACTTCTATAAGCTCACTGTCCTTTTCTAAGAAAAAAATGGATAAATTTAATGTGGTGAAAACAAATGAGAAGCCTGTCTAGTTCATCATGCACCACAAGTAAAATCTATTAACATCTTGGTTTACACTGCACTGCAGCCTTTATGACCTTCAAATGATTATGTATAAAATAAAATCATATAAAAATATAATACAGCAAATGCTGATTAATGTAATTTTCTACATTGAAACACAGCTCGAGAGATTACAGGGAGTAGTAAATTACAGTGTCTCGGTTTAGCCTTGCTCTTTCAGTTTACATACATGGTGATTGTGGTTTTTTTGATAAGAATTTTTTTAACGCAACAATACCACACACAGAAAATACAACACTATCAACAGAATGAATTTTGAATTTCCATGGATCGACTTGGAATATTTTCAGTGCAAAAATGTGTTTGATATGAGTTTAGCTCACAGTGTAGGGTAAGGATTACAGGTGCAAATACCATAACCCTACATAAATGCCACAGCAAAGTGAAAACTCATGAAAACTGCAGTTTTTCAAATTATATTAGTCACCCAGTTAAATTTTATTGAACCTTACGGTTTGCATTATTAGGAGTGGGGCTGCTTTAAAGACAGACTCAGGTTACTATAGCTAGCACCTGTCTATAGCTAGTATATAATTAGCCAGTATTAAACTTGGATGTACCCCTGGGTTACCAAAATTAAGGCAATGTAAAAAAGTCTTAAACTCGCATTCTACCTGAAGGTCACCACGTTGCAAAGCAGTAGTTGCAAAAAGTCGTACAGAGGTCTATGATTAGATGTCTTTCTGACTTGACCTCTGTAAACGCTTTCCTGGTTTGACTGTCAGGCCTGCTTCTTCTTGTGACCTGTTTTAAAACCAAGACTGTGATGAGAAAACATAAGAAACTAACAGATGACACTACAGTAGTGTCATCTGTTAACACTACAGTAGCTTTGTTAACCTTTTATACCGTCTATGATTGTATCACATGATTGTACCTATAAACTATGTTTCTTCTTTTTGGAGCATTTCAATGTCAATACAAGAGACATGGTTTACTGTGGGATTAACTGTTATGGTAACTGGACTGATTCTTATATAGCGCTTCTCTACTCTCCCGCAGTACTCAAAGCAATGTATACAACATGCCTCATTCACACCCACTCATACAAGCACTTCTAAACACAAGTGCAACTAATCTACATTCACACACATTCACATTCCGATGAACGCATCGGAGGGCAACTTGGGGTTAGTATCTTGCCCAAGGATATCTGACATGCAGACTGGGGAAGCCAAGGATCGAACCACCAACCTTCCAATCAGTAGCTGATCTGTTCTACCACCTGAGCCACAGCCACCCCTATCCAAGAACTCAGTTTTATTTATTATATGCTACATAGCACTAATTAGTTAGTGTCTGTATCTCTATGATGCACCTGTAGAGTGTATAGATGCACCTCAGTGACTAGGTTGGCTAACAATAACTGCTAACATAGCACTCCACTCTCTTATCCAAATATGGCTGGTTCTCACCAATAAACAAAAACAAAAAACACACCGCTGTGATGCTATCCAAAATGCCAAAAACAATGTTTCAAAACCAAGACTTCAAAAACCTGTAGGCACCGTTATAGTGACTATGATGTCTTTTATATACAGTCGACGGAGGCAGCACTTCTTATAATGGCACTCTTAGTTGTCATTAAATATAAATTGCATAACTCTAATTGTCCAACATGAACTTAATTGTGAGATGAAGTGATGAAATTTATCATTAATACATTTTAACCTACTGTACATTTAGCTACTAGTCCTGCTAGTCTAATGTTGCCCCATGTAGAGATGAAAGAGATGCTCATTCAGGGAGCTGCAGAACTGTTGATATCTTATTCACATACACATTCAAATGCTGATACTTCTGCTCTACAAATGCACGGTGGGGTTGTACGGCCTGTACTTGTCTTCCCAGAAAGGACAGGAAGCATAGATGGAAGGGTACAAACGCTGTTTAAAGGCTGACTGACAGCACTGTAGGAAATACACAAAAGACAGCAAGAGAGTCTAAGTAAAATATGGAGCATTGGGAGCCAACTCTATGGCAGAAAGGGGATAGTGGTGAAATCTGTACAATACAAGGAGGAACAGATCAGCATTGAATGTGCTCTTTTCAACTTCTTTCATGCTAGAAACTGCAGACTATTACATATAGCAGCCCTTTCTTGGCTCTCTCGCCTATTTGTGGTTAATACAGCCCTCAAAGTCAAATGGAACTGGGTTACTGTGAGTTGGAGGGACTGTAATGATGTCATCTGTCTACTGTCATCAGTGACAGGAAAAAATATTTGCCGTGGCGCTGTTTACGAAGGCTGTACAGATGTTGGTTAAAGTTTTATGGCTCTTGATTAACATCAGAAAGATTCATTGGAGCCACTGCATCCTTTTCCTCTAGTGGTGTTTGTGGGTTTGCGTGCAGACTCAGTGCTGATAGATGCCTGATCGTGTTTGTGAACGCCTCAACAATGATATGTCGTAGATTGAACCAACAAGGCTCATGTCATTTTTAATAATGTACACCAGACACCTCATGGGAACAATGCAGCAGTACGTGTTTGGGTTTTGGCGACACTTTAGCTGCCGTAACGCAATTATCGTCCTGCCTGTCCCTCTCCACGCTCAGCCAATCATTTCCCCTCCAGGAGCACATTATTACAACATGTCAGCTGCGTGCTATTTTTTTTTTTTTGCCTCATTTTGACATCTTTGCAATGTGAAAAACAATCTTTCTTTAAAGATGAAACAACTGTCAGAGCAGGGAAACATCTACACTGAGCTGAGTCAAAGGGGGGATTTTACACTCCAAAGTGAGAACATTTAAAATGATTGGAGGCTAAATGGAGAATTTCTGTCTCTGGGCAGTCTTTTTATGTGATGAGCCTAATGCGGTATTAAAAGTTCAGGAAGCAGTTTAGAAGGAAATGACAGTTTCTCTGATGACGTTCCTACAAACATGAAAGCAGACCATTATCCTGTTTATCACCTCTGTGAATAAATGCAGTCTGAAAAATGCTAAACTGCATTATTGTCCTTGAACTGAGGCAGATTTCTCTGCTAATGGAGTGGACTCATCAAATACTGTTAAACAAGGGTCCTGTCCTTGCCCTTACTCATCTCTTGGGAGGGACATACCAGCAGATATGCGCTGAAGCTAATGGGCTAGCCTCCACTGCGCTAACGACCGCTAGGCTAATTGGCTGGCTGTAAGTGTTAATGTGAGACAATGCAATTCTCCTCCTTTTCCCTCAATTGGACCGGCAAAGACAGCCGCCGCCCTTTTGTAATGGAATTAATGGGGAAAAAAATAGAAAACGGCCTGGTTTGAGAATTAAGGAAATGTGATATGTGGTCTAGAGTAATTAGGGCCTACAGAGTGAAGAGTGTGAGCACTTAGCTCGGCACTATTCCCATGTCGAGCAGCCGTAATTACGATGGGATTTCTGCCTCTTCTTCCTCCCCGTGATGAAAAGGTTTTATTGTTCCGCTTCTTTATAAAAAAAAGATGGGAAAGGAGGGATCAGCATCGGTTGATGAAAGGAATCTCTCTGAAATGTGCTGCCACCGCAAAAACAAAAAAAAAAAGAAAAAGAAGAGCTTCATCTCATCTCAGTGCAGCGCCATCACTCTCCCACTTTTTATTTTTGCCTTTCTTCCTCTCTTCTGCTGCCTTTAACTCCCGGAGACATTACAGTAGAGCTGCATCAGAAGCCGTAGAGTAAATTCACAGGAAGCTTTATAAAGATTTTTTTTTTCCTTTTTTTTGTCAGTGCATTGTGATCTCCTGGGATGCGCTCCACAATGGGTGTCAGCGCTGCCTTAGAATGAGGCAGCTGCACGTCGCCGTGTTGTTTTGCTGAGCTTTTAAGAAATGTTTGTGTGAGTCTAAAGCTGCTCTGCATTTATGAGCACTGCTTTTGGCTGACAGCCTGCCGGTTCCTGTATGGGATGTGGCATTTCACACTGCGGTCCCTGTTCCAGAAGGAACATCGTCATCTGGGCCTATTCTCCATGAGAACTAAAGTCAGGAAGAACTTTGCAGAAGCTTGGTAATGCAGTCTAGATTAGAGGCGGGCCGATCGAGTCAAATATCGACAGTATCGACATAGAAGCTGGCATCGGTATCAGAATCAATACTTTTTTTTGTTCCTCTAAATTTAGTGCATTCCTCCCAATTATCAGAAAGTAGACATATCTGTGCAAACACCGCTCCTCTCATGTAGGCATACTGTGCTCCTCCACTCTATGCTGTGTTGATATCATTGATTAATTGACAATTGATCATGTTTTTTTAAAACTTATAATTCATGACTACATTCTACGTAAGCTGCCTTTGTAACCTGAAAGTATCTGTAATATAGGCTCTGTATTTACTTGGTATCAGATCAATACCAAAAATTGCAGTATCACACACAAACTAATCCACACTACGAGCTAGACCAAAGCTCCAGTGATTGATGGAGTACAAAAACCTTTCATGAGTGCAGGGGGAAAAAAGACAGCAGCAGTCAGCCAGGTGGTACCAGCAGGCTACTCAGCAGCTGGACCAGAGCAGTGTTTATAGAGTATATTATAGGGGCAAGCATCATTACACAGAATCCATAATGGAGTCCATCACCTGAAATGACAACTCTTTAATATGAAACTATTAAAGCTACTGGCTTCACTGACTTGCAGCATCCTTTCGTCCGTGCATGCATTTTAGATGTGTGCTGAATCATATTTTCGTCGGGCCCGCAGCAGCCGAACGCATCGCGTCATCGACCCAGCGCATCCGCACACGGAAAGTTATCAGAGTTAGGCGGCACTGCTACAAAGCGCTAATGGAAGGCACAGGGCACAAGTCCCTGTGAACCTGCACAGTTGAAAAGGATCTTTAGCATTTCAAACAAAGAATGGAAGATGGAAGAAGGCTAGGGAGTTAGTTTGTGCCTTTGTCTGTGTGTGTGTGTGTGTGTGTGTGTGTGTGTGTGTGTGTGTGTGTGTGTGACCAAGACAGAGGCCTTTTGTTATGGAAAATAGGGTATAAATAATCCAAATATGATGAGGAAGATGATTAACACAACAAAACTTAAAGGGTTCATGGGTCCATTTGTTCAGCGTAGATGGTTAATGAGAGGACCTAATCTCTGTTGAAGAATTGCAGAATAAGAAGGATACATACATGTGTGCATATTTTTTTTTTATCATATGTGAGCCAATAAAGTCTCATTTAATAACTTGTCTGTATTTTGACCTAAAGCTTTGAAAACAGCTTTGTCTGCTTGCATCCCCTAATGAAGCACAATGCTGCACTGCAGCAAGTCTTTGGTGAACACGAGGAAACGATGCTAATGTTGTTTTCACCCTCTTCAACATCAAATTCCCGAATTATTTCCTTTGCAGTCATGCACTTTTTACACCCCTTTTTGTTTTTTCTGGTGACAAAGTTAGTTTTACTTGCAAAAATAAGGCCGCCTTTCAAACACAGTGGCCTTGTATTCCCGTGATTCACATTCTGTTTGTACAATTTTGCTCAATTATCAACATTTCACCTTTCTAAAAGCCTTATTGGTGTGAACCATGAATAATTATAACCCCTCCATATATAGAGTTATTTGCATTGTCACCTTCTGGTTTTTTGAAAGAAAAAAAATGCTAAACAGCTAAGTGTTGATGACTTTGGTGGTTCTGGAATTAGAATTAATGGCATTTTTAGTTAAGTGACTAGTGCTCCACTTTGCGATTAGTTTTCCCCTTTCAGGTTTGTGTGGTTTTATTAACGCTGCAGGCTGTGGTTGTTCTTTATTGAAATGGTCCGTGATATAATGTGACAATTTAAATTGGACATTTAAATCTGTGCTTGGAGTGACATCCATCTCCACTCAGTCAGAACAAAGAAACAGTACGCTACCCCCATGGAACAAGCTGTAAGACGCTTTATCTGTACTAATTAAGCACTTTAAAATTATACTTCTGAATCGTTCCGTGAAGCTGAGCCGGCGCCACCGGGAGCAGTCACAGCGCTCCTCTATAGCTGCTTAACTTCTCTTTACCATCCACCAGCCATTACCTGTGGCTGCAGGAGATCAATCTTAAGTGATCTGAGCCCTGACTGCCACGATAAAACCTTTCTTGGTATAAGAGATATGACTTTGACCCTCCATTTATAGTGGGTGTCTGTTCTATTCAACACTCTGTCTTACTTCTCATCTTTTCATCGCGACTGAAAAGAGAGGAGGACGGGGCTGTATTTATCTCCTCTGAGAACAGATGAGGGCTTTTGTGCCTGGGTTGGAGACACCCAGTGGAACTGAGGGATACGCCTCCCCAATGGTTTATCAGATCAAATACGTCCTCTGCGTTACGTACTGCTCTGGAAGCGACCAGCAGCCTGTTTTAATTCTCCCCTGCCTGACCGGTAATTGTTTGATTAGTAATGGCTGGGGGGAAGCAGGAAAAGATGGATGGGGCTGTTAAGCTGGAGAAGTGGAGAAATGTGTCCTATGGGCCTTTAATGTAGGTGTTTCTGCAGTACAAAAAAATCATTGAAGGGTGTTTTTAATGTGAGTCAATTCGATGTAATTCTGGAAAAGCACTTCAAAAGACAGCATTGGCTTTATTGGAAAAGAAACCTTGTTTTTTTAGTTCATGGCCCTTTTTTTCTTACTTTGTTTAATACTCAACAAGGAGCCACAGACAGGGAATGACATGGTCTCTAACTTAAATCACTTGAACACTGAGCCATTTGATACATATTGCTCCCAGAGGAGCAACTGTGCTGCACCACAGAGGTAAACATATCTGTTTTTAAGGATGCACATACTGTATAGCCCACATGTCAGCACCATCAGGTTTACTAGCTGCTTAACCCTTTCCAGCTCTTTGTGGAAAGACTGGACAATTTGGCAGCACGGTAAAAATCATGCTTTTATTTCTCTTCAAAATATCAGTTATCAGTAAGTACTCAGTAAATCTGTACATCCTGTTCTTATGTTGGGCTCCAAAGTGACTTTACAGTTAAAAAAAAGTTTACTGATTAAAATAAAAGATTTGTGATGTATAAAAGCATCTAATGTCAAACTGACAAATTTATAATGTAAATATAACTTATTAACATTTACATTAAAAAACAGCATCTTCAGAATAAAATGTTCAAAACCATACATCATCAACACTATATCAATCTGGGAGCCAACTAACTAGTATTGTCTTGCCTTTAGGGGGCAGAGGCCAATGTTTCCAGAGCTTTAGGTAAAACGAAATGCAGATAATTTACTGAGAAGTAGTTGCTGCACACCTCCCTTTTCCCGACATATTTCATCAGAGAGTAAACCTTTTCTTATTTTCTTTCTCCCTAATAATTTTCCTCATATCTGCTTTGATCCTTTGCTCACACCGAGGCTGCTGGATTGTGGCTGGCTCTGAGCTCTGGATAGCTTTAGCTTTAGCCACTTATCCTTTGTTAGCTTCTTTCAAAAATCCATTTGAAGCCGGATGACAATGATTAAGGTGTCTGTTTAGGTTTGTTGTCACAAAAGTCTTCCTGGTTGTTCCCACGTGTTTTGTTTTGTTGAACTTTGTGTCTTCAGCCACAGTGAAGAGCTTCCATGCTAACACCATATTAGCATATGTATGTAAGTGTGTGCCCACAACTATTTGCCTGCATCACTATTTGTGTATTTTGCATGTGTGAAATGGAATATATGGGAAGCTGACCAGATGGTCTCTGGTGAGGCTGAGAATGCTGGAGATCAGCCGATTCTGGTCCCTGGGCAGTCAATCGGTGCATTTCTAATTGCGACTGAAAGGAATAGATCTCATGACTTAGTTTTTATGCCAAATTCCCAAACTCAGTGTTTCCCACTCAATCAGAGGCACTTTAGATTAACAGCTGCACAAGTTTTGGTATCTACCAGTATAAAATAATGATCAGGGATAATTAAACAGGCTGTAACTTTGCTCATCACTTCAATACAGCTCATCAAAACAACATGTGTTTGTTATGTGGCCATCCTCTGCTGCTCACCTGCTGACTAGTTTATCCGAACTCTGTAGCGTATTTTTCAGTCAAGTTTCACCTGGGTGGCCGGCGACGCACTGCTACTGCAACAGTGCTCCTCTCAGGTCCATTACACGCACTGAACTGTGGACACGCGTTCAAAAGCACACACCTCAGCACACACGCACGACATTGAGATGCTTTAAAAGTCTCCCGAGAATTGGCTGTGATTATTGTGGTTACTGTGATTGCTGTCATTGTCTCCCATCACGGCCATTATCAGCGGAGCATTTCCCCGTGTGCTCCTTTCAGCTCAGCACTCTGTTTACCCTAATGTGAGCTGGGGGGAAAATAGCAGAGTGGCGTCTTCCATAAACACCTTGTTATCTCTCAGTCCTTCTCTAATTTTCTCCCCATTCTATCACTCCCGCTCATTTTCCCCCCGTCTTTCGATGGGCTGTGTGGGGCCGCCGCTCTCCGGCTTGAAATGGAAGAAAACGGCGGTGTTGTGTAATGCATGTTTGTTTTCAGGGCTCATTGCTGTTTGTTAGTCAGCATCCAGGGTTGTGCTGATGTTTGCTTTTGCTCGAGTTGTGCAGTTGTTCTGTGCGTGTGTGTGTTTTTTTTCTCCCACCACCACCTCGTTAATAAAAAATGGCTGCAACCTATTTACACTTAAAGAGGTGCCAAAAAAACCGAGAGTGGGATGTAAAGAATTTCTGCCCACACATTTCTGCTCTTTGGCTCTGATTTCCTTTTATCATCCATCTTCTTTTGCTCTCCCTCTCATCTGTGTGAGGCAGCCTTAGTCAAAGCACTCAGTCAATTCTGCACAAATGGGATTCTTACAATCCAAATAGAGAAGATTGAAATCCGGCAGCATGTATTTGAAGGGTGTTAAACGTGTCACCCAGTTAATGCTTCCTCAAACAGGAAAAAAAAAAAAAACTGAGAGAGATTCCAAGTCATATTAAAGCTTGATTTCCTGGAGTACAGTCTCTGGCTGCTCTCTCAGGTATAGGCAATTACCTCCACTACTCTTTATTGCTGGTTAAATGCATGCAACTGTGACCTGGATCAAAAAGTCAAAATCCCTCCCGCTTCCAGAATTGTGATTTTTATGAGCACTAAAGCCTGGGTGACTCCTGAGTGATGCTTACTGATGGCTCAGAGAAAGAACCAATCACAGGTGCCTTTGTTGTGCGAGCCTGAATCCAATCTTTGCGTACAACAGAAGATGTACCAACCCTGCTGCAAGCTACGTGAGTGGGTGGACTTGTTTCACATGGTCAAGGTGTGTGTGTGTGTGTATTCGACTCAGTGACATTTCATCAGGCAGTCACGTTATCCCCCTGTCAGTCCTCGAGACACGAGCATCAGAAAGAGCTGGAGAATGTGTGAATGTTTCTTTGCGCGAGGTGTGAATGTTAGGTGCCACATGTAATGCCCGGCTTCTTTGCCTTGTCATGTCGTCTCTTTGTGTTTGTCTGCTGCTGTTCACCCGTGTGCACGTTCAAACACGCACAGACACACACGCAAACTTCACTTCTCTCCAACCTTTCTTGCCCAGGGCTTTTATCAGCAATTCATTTCCCAGTATCTCAGCCATCAATCATTCCAGCTTGTCCACAAATGCAGCCATCACTCCTAAAGACGATGAGAGGGAACAATGTATACAGAAGTAGACGCCGGCTCCGACAGGCAAAAAGAGAGCGGGGCGGGGGTGGGGGTGGCTTTTTAATTAAGATTGCAATCGACTGGGACTCTTAAGAGATGAAAATTTGCCTCATTTTTGGGTGTGTTTGATCCTGAGCTGACGGTACTTTGGCAGGCCCCGGGTTCCCGTTTGTCCTTTAAATTCAGTGTGACTTACAGCGAGGGCCTTTATTTTGAAGGTTCACACTAAAGGCTAATCCATCTTCTTTTACTGACTCCTGCTCAGGCTTCGTTCTGTGTTCACTCATGGTGTCCATCGCTGCACGTGCTAACTGCCCACTTCTGCTTCTTCTCTGATTCCCAACAAATCAAAAAAAAGTAAAGAGCTTCCTACAGTATCACACAGTTTCAGTGAGTGACCCAGCAGTTTTTCTGACAGGGCAGGTGAACCTCAAATGAAAAAAAGCTGCAGCAGTTTGTTTTTTTCTGAAGTTTAGTCAGCAATGTCCACTGAAAACAGGGTCACAGAGCACACACACTGAGTGTCTAATTTGAGTATAAACTGCATTCTGGGAGCCTAGAGCACACTCTAGCCCTGAACTGCATTTCTTGTGTGCTGCTCAGAGCACCACCCTTGCAGAGCATTGAGAGTGCTCCTTTGACACGGGTGAAGGAGGAGGAGGAGAAGCAGCAATCCGGTGAATAGGTTCCAGCTACCCTGGTGAGCTGTTTTTAAGCCAGTTGCTGAGAGCAAAAAGTAATCTTTCTTTGAGATGTAACTCAAAACGGATATTGTTTGTCCATGGTGTATGTTTAGCTGTTGCGGTGAGGGGGGATGGGAGTGTGTGTGTCTTAATCTTCAGATTTCTTCCCAGACAAGCGAGCCTCCACCATCCTCTCATACTGTTAAAGTGTTTAAAAGGGGTCACGGGCACAGATGAGAGGCCAGCCAGCTGACAGTATGTGAAATGAATGTCATCAGTTTGTTCTTTTTCATCACAAACACAGATCTGAAACAGATGGTCTCCTGTGTTGGGTTACAAAGAGTGGAAATCCCTGAGAAAATGAAGTTTGATTTAATGCGCTGCTTGCAGTTTATGGATTATCTTTATCTTACACATTTTGGTTTGGAAACAATTGCCGTGCTGTCGTTGCTTTATATTGCACAATAATGAGAGCCACCATTATAGCTCACAGAGGTCATAGTGTGAACAGCACATTAACAGAGTATAGTGGGACGTAGTATAAGTAAAATATGAGCCAGAACTGCCTAAAGTATACTGTTTTGCCCAGCGTATTCAGTCACACATCCAAATCAGTGAATTCAGGTTTTTCAATCACTTTCATGGCCACAGGTGAATATAATCAAGCACATAGGCGTGCAGACTGCTTCTACAAACATTTGTGAAATGGATCGCTCTCAGGATACCACCTGTACAACAAGTCCAGTGGTGAATTTTCTTTACTACTAAATATTCCACAGTCAGCTGTTAGTGGTATTATAACAAAGTGGAAGCAATTGGGAACGACAGTAATACAGCTACTAAGATGCAGGCTATGTAAACAGTGAATTACTAATGCAGTTACACACTGGAAAAGGAAGGCTTCAGGCAGCTGGTTAAAAAGCTCAAACCAAGTTAACAACATCCCAGGTGAAAAATGTTTTTCAGTTTTATTATGTGACAACATTGTGCAGCTCCTGAAGACTAACAAGTTACTTTAGTGTAAGTTTTTAAGCCACTTTTCATACTTAAAATTTCCACGGGAAATACTTATGCTGAGTCACTACTGTTGCACAATAATGCTGGCACCGTGTTTCAATCGATTCAGACTTCAACTTAGAAAGTTTACCATTAGTGACAGTGCCTCATTGGAAAAGAAGGATGGAAACTACCCTTCATTTACTTACACTTAGGGATGCTGCTACAGTACCTGCAAGCTGCAAACAACAATAAAATGTTGTTCAGTCTTTTTTTGTATATTGTCAGAAATTTCAGCAAATTGTCTTGAAATATTGTGATGTAATTGATATCACCTAGCCCTACTGAGAACGTGTCTGAAGTAGACCACCTCCTGCTGTGTGCTTGTGTTGGAATGGACAGCTGTGGAAAAATGAACTTCTGCACTGAAAGCAAAGTCAACACATTGTAACAAGCCACAATGTCACATACCAGGGTTTCCACCAGTGTAATACACACATGACGGCATCCCAGATCTACTGTAACCTGAGTCCCTGGTGGGATTAAATCACTAGGAAGATCTGAAAGTTGTAGTCTGCAGATAACACACAATCAAGAATGATTATGTTAGCTAATGTATCTCATGAGCTAACTATTCCCAGTAGCTATTATAAACATTATACAGAAGTTCAAATGCAGTTTAAAGATGTAAAAATGAAACAGAGAAAATGTTATGACTTCATAAAATTTAATTATTCATTCACTGGCTGCGGCTACGGGACCAAACAACGTTTCTGGTGGAATCCCTGCACAATCATGCTGAGTCAAGACCCGTGGGTGTCAAATTTTTACTCACTGGTTACCACTTTAATACCATTTTCCAGTGTGCAGGGTTGTGCTCCAGAAGACCGTTTTTGAGGGAGCATAAAATGACTCCTAACCAGAAGTGGCTGCTGTTTCCGAACTATCATGTTACTTTCAACTTTACCTTTCCTCCTCTTGTTTTATTAGGCTTAGGCACCAAAACTGTTAGATTAGGTTTAGAAGAATATCTATTGGTTTGGGGAAAAATACACCTTTTCACCATGTTTTTGTGTTATACCTCTAAGAAAAGCATCAAGGACAGGACACAATCAAACTGTCCTGGAATGCCTTGATACATCTATTCTTCTTAACTGAAGGATAAATGTAGGAAGGAGTGCTGTCCTTCAGCTGGCAGTGTGGGATTAGAAAAACTGGATGACCACACCCATTGATCACTTGCATTCACCTCTTCCTCTTGATACCATTTTCTAATATAACTGTGTTGTATTTTATACCCATAATCTAAATCTCCTGATCGAATATTTTCACATGAGGAAAATGTGGTTTCACCGTAATTTAGTTTTTGTGTGGGATGTCGTCCACCCACACAGAAAGCCAAAGTGTAGTAGCCATTCCATATAGCCACCGAGAGGTGAGGCATGAGAGTGCTACAGTGTGGACTTATTGGCAAATGCTTAAAACATCGCTCCATTTCATGCCAGCGATGTCCTACATAAACTCACATACAATACATAGACACAGAAACTCAAGCTGAAAAGCGCTTCTGAAAACTGACAACTTAATAGCACCACCTTACAATAAACCACAGCCTTTAATGTGGTTTTGGACTTCAATCATTTTGTCAAACTTGAATTAAGTATGCTTTTTTTCTACCTTCTGCTCTCACAAACAAGAATCGTTCTCTTGTCCTACCTGGCTAGATTTGGCTAATTTGCTATGACAGCTTTAAATGACATTATTGTCATCTGCCTCACATTTTCCAATTGTTTCAAAGAGTTTTTTCATCTCCTTTTTTTCCCATCCACACATGGTTTGACAATGCTTTGACAGCTTTGGAACCCAGTGTGTTTGTGCATCGTTATCAGTTTTATCCCAGTAGGTGTTAAGACAGAGAGAGGTGGTCCACTGAAGTAAGATTACATTGCCAGAATAAAATGGTGGAAAATCGGCTGCTGGCTGCATGATGAGGTCACATTTCAAAGGAAGCCAGGACATTTGAATACACCTTTGTGCGAGTGCTGTCCTTCAGCTGGCGTTGGTGTCAGCCCGCGTAATGACAAAGGAAGGCTCACTTTCATCTGGCTCCATTTGTTCCTGCTCCCTCATTCTTTGCATTATTACCGCAACGGCCTGTTGTTCCCCTTCATCTCCCTCTATGCTTGATTTGTTTGGTCTTGGAGATCTGTGGATTTCATGTCTTTGTTCCCACTGTTGGGAGACATTACGTTTTGATGAGAGTAGATGCTGCATCTGTGTGAATGTACTCTGCAAAACAAATAATGTTCAGTGGGAATTTCTCCTGGAGTTAAAGTTAAAAATGGAACACAATTTCAAACTTGAGCAACAAGGTCTACTTTTGCAGTAGTTAGAGCCATACTTCTCTGCCCGTCTTTAGTGCATCACTCTTGGTATTTATACACTTTCCAGATATCACCTGTTGATTCATCTAGGCATCCTGTGATAGTGTGTTTTACCCCTCAGCAGTAAAAAGCTGATGGAGTATTGTTCAAGTTCATACATTCCCAGTGCGTGCACCAAGCCTGGATCGGTGGGAGGGTTACGTCAGGAGGGGTTTATGGATCCATTTGCTGTGGGAACCCCTTCAGAAATAAGGGAGCAGCTGAAAGTTTTTTCATTTTCTATTAATTTAAAACTTGCACTGTCTCATTTGAAAATATTAAGGTCATGTCTTACAGTTGTAGTGTTAATTTGTTAGTCTTGTCAAACTCCAGGGAGTTCATCTTCAATTAAAACCTAACACATCATAAATCAGTATCAGTGTTAAGTTCAAATGTCACATCTTTTCACATTACAATCAAAATAAAAGAAAATACTTTTTTTGAAAACATAATTTATTACTTCCAGACAGTGTGGAGAGAGCTTGGGGAAAACCCATGCTAGCTCACAGTGACAGCACTTAAGTAGCTCAAGTGAAAATAAACTCAATTTCACACTTTCCAAGACTATAAACAAATAGGAGGTACTGTTATCAAAAATTTGTTACCCTCACACAGGCTTGTGGGTTTGCAGCCAGAATTTTTAAAGTTAGTGAGTGCTGGGGAGATTCATGACTTATTTAAATCCTGGCTCACAGAAGCGTTCAGTGATATGTTAAAAACATTTTTGTCTAGTCATCGTCAGACCAACAACCAATGTTTGCCGCAAAATTCTCTAGTTTGTGGTGCTTTGCTCTCTATTTAAAGCTGAACAAACAAGGGTGTCAAGATCTCTGGGTAAATTCCCAGATGATTAAACATGCAACTATTTTGCTGGTAATACCTGAAATGAGTAAAGAAAATCAATAGCCTATTTATGCAAGATAATAAATAATTTTATTGGGGGGGGTTATATTGGTTGGGTCTGATTATTGGGGGGTCATAGCCCCCCTAACCCCCATGGAAATTACGCCCCTGTCCACTACACGAGACTTTTGTTAGACACCCTGATAAGAAATCAGCAGCAGTGTCTCTGTACAACTTGTAGGTCACATTTACTAAGATCCAATAGCATAAGATTATCAAAATAAAAATGTCAAAAAGACACAGAAGGAGGATTTTGGTGTCATTCTATTACTGTATCTAAATCACTAGAAACTAGATTCTGATATGCCAGCAAAACTCTTTGGTAAGATAGTTTAGCTGTGTGGTGGTTAATGCAAGCACGGTTTAAAAGCATGCTAGCAAGGTCAAAGCATAAAGGTGGACTTTTTTTCTCATGGGTTTGAAAAAATGAGGCATGAACTGAACCGTAAATGTAAAAGATTCTTACACGCCAAACAAAAATGTGCACACGTCGACATGAATTACTCTTAATCACTGATGGCATAGTCTGTTATCTGTTATTTTCACACATCTTTTTATTTTTTTGTTTTCAACTTAAACTCTACAGCTACTGTGACTCAGTCTCCCTGCAGGGATCATTCACATTCAATTTAATTACTGAGTGTAGTTGCACATCTTGCTTGTAAACAGCTACAGAATTATATTTTTGCACACATGTAATTTTCCATCTTATTTCACTTCTTGTTAGGGTTTTATGACCCGTTGTCCAACATATCATTTAAATTCAAACAAAAACACTACCCTCAATTCCACCCACCGCCATACAGCCGAGCAGTATCAATAAAGCAGAACACAACTGCTTTATTCAATCAAGGGTCGAGCCAATCAAAAAAATTGCAAACAGCACCAGTAAACCTCTTTATTACCTACTCCAGGTTTTTCGGCTACATCAAAGAAACCTCCCCAGATATGTGCTCTGTTTTTTTTTTCGTTTTTTATTTTTCTGGAATCAATCTTGTGAAGGCCAGATAATTATGATAGTAGGCACAGGAGCCAACGCTTTTCCACCATGGCAATTAACAAGGCTTGTTAACATCAAAGGCAGAAAAAGACCAGAGGCTCACTTTCAAACAGAAAGTGTACTGAACTCACTGGAGGATCAGCTTTATGCTCCGAATGTCGTGTATTTAAATGCATTTCATCTGAGCTCAGCAAATAGAGAGATTTTTTGGGGAGCATTTATGAGGAATGATTGGGGACTGAAAAATGAGATGTAAATCTGTCGACATTACAGATGTGCTCGCTTTAAAAAATATATAAATTTTCTGTGCAGTAATTGGTTTAATGTCTCTCCATACAGTTATTTAACAGAAAATAATAGCCTGCCTGTCAGTTTATACCTAATCAGTTTTTCAGTAATTATTCTGTCCATGCTGTGGTTAAATCTGCACATCACTTCATTAATATTGCACCAAACAAGCTTTATTTCTGAAACCCAGATCAATGAATTCAAAGAGAACAGAGCGAGAACAACTAAAATTACATCTCTGAGCTTTCTCGGATCATATTTGTTATCAAGCTCTGGTTGTTTTCATGTTCCCCATGAGCAAATCTGCCTCCTCTCCAAGTAAATTTGACACAGGGACACAGAAAAGCCTCTTTTCCTGGAACCTCAATCACTCATGGATTCGTCAAAAAGTTTGCGCTCCCAGACACATTTTCATCTGGCTTCAACTTTCTCAGACGGAGGAAATGGGTAAATGTAATCCCTTTTCTGATGGGCGAACAAGCTAATCTGCTTACTTCCTCCATTGTGGATTGACTCGGTGATGGCGGAGAGGCAGGTGATAAAAGAAAAGTACAGAAAGAGAGGTTTATTTGACTTTCTCCACTTCACTCTTCCCTGCGCTCCTTCTCCTGGGAGACTGACTGTAGTGGCTGGATTATCCTCATGTCTCCTATTCACCATCTCTCCCCATGCAGTATCTCTATCCCCCCGTCTCTGTCTCCTTTTGCCACAGAGGGCACTGATCCCCTGTTTCTGGAAGTTTCTACGTTTGTTTCAATGTAGCTGCTTTTGTTTTGATGCCTTATCTTTCACAAGAGTGCAGCGAAGGGGAACACGACCTTGCCGATGGTTTTCTAGCCTGCCAGGCTGTGGGTGGGAGTTGTTGTGTACACAATCATACAAGTGTGAGTCTGAAATATGAAGTAGTGACTGTACAGAGAACTTTAAAAGCTTTGGTCATGTGACATAAAGGCTGTTTGGTATGACGATGCTGTTCACCAGAGGTGACCAAGAAGATAAAGATGACATCAGTCACATGAGTTTTTGTTAGCCTCGTTACGCATCACTTTGTTCAGGGACAGAGAGAATGGGACGTTTAATCTGTGCCACTAATATTTCTGACTCCAACAAAATTTACATATAAATCTATCAGTTTTGTGACATATACTAAAATATTCTATTTCACACGTCACGCCCAACCTACCTCTGCACTGTGCACCTGAAAATACCATGTTAATTTCTTTTTTTTTTTTTTTTTGCACATTTTTCATCCTTACATGTTTCAGATCATCAAACAAATTGTAATATTAGACAAAGATAACCTGGATAAATACAAACTGTGTTTTTCAAATTATTTCATTTATTTCATTTAAGGAAAACCTGGCCCTGTGTGGCAAAGTAATTGCCCCCTAAACCTAATAACTGGTTGTGCAACCCTTGACAGCAAGAACAGAAATGTATGCGATTAAAGACAATGACTCTTTCACATCGCTGTGGATAAATTTTGTCCCACTCATTTTTGTGAAATTGTTGTAATTTAGCCACATTGGATAGTTGTCAAGCATGAACAGCCTGATTAAGGTCAACAGGAAAGTCCAGACTTTGACTTGGTCATTCTAAAACCTTCTTCTTCTTCTTTTTTTGATGTATTCAGAGGTGAACTTGCTGATTAGGTGTTTCAGATCATTGTCCTGGATTGTTTTCACCGAAGTGCTCTTGAGCTTCAGAGCACAAAGCGACATTCTCCTTCAGGGCTTTCTGCTAGAGAGCAGAATTCGTGGTTCCATCATTTACGGCAATCGTCCAGGTCCTGAAGTAGCAAAGAGGGCCCAGGCCATCACACTACCACCACCATGATTGTTGCTATGATTTTGTATGAAATGCTGTTAGTTTTTGTCGGATATAACGGGACTCAAACTTTCCAAAAAGTTCAGCTTTTGTCTCGTCAGTCCACAGAATATTTTCCCAAAAGTCTTGGGGATCATCAAGATTTTTTTTGTAATGTGAGACAAACATTTGTGTTCTCTTTGATCAGAAAATCATAAAAAAACATAATATATATATAGCTTTTTAAAACTCACTCACTCTGTATTTCAGTTTGAGACCAATGATAGAAAGGACATTTTGGCCAACAACATTCATGACTAGAAAGATTTCTATTCTTCCACTTCAGAGTTTGAAAACAGTTCACAAATTTTCTAACTACATTCCATATTTTTCTGCTGGTGTCTCCCACTAGGCACAACTTGAGCCCGGCTCCAAAGACAAGTCAGCCTCCATAGACTCGTATGTTTAAATGTCCAGCGTTATAACATTAAAAACAAAATACTTACTGCTGGGTCTTTGTGAATAGCTTCCCCCACCATAACAACTATGAGTGTGGTGAGGATTTTGTAACTCATCTGTCTGCATGCTGTAGTTGGGGGCATGGCCACACCGATCAGCATCTGCTGAGCCTCACCTCAATGACTCTGAATTATTACACTGGACCTTTCCACCATGTGTGTGCTGTTGGTACCTTTTGGAGTATTTTAATGAAGCAGCGGTATAGAAGATAGCAGTGCTTAAGCTTTTCTGAGTGAAATTTTGGTGTTTTAATAATGTGTTATTTAGCACTCATTAGCCATTACAAGTTATGCATGGAGCATGCTAACTAAGCTTTCCAGAGCACTTTAGCTTGTCATTCCACATTTCAATAACTTCTGGCTACACAAAAACAACACTGTATTGGGGAAAAGGGCCAATGATGAAACTTCAGAGTACAGTGTTCACAACTAATGGTGATGTCATCTACGCCCATCTTTTATACTGCCTATTGTTTGCATAGGTCAACATGTTGCATTGGTCAACCCCCCAAGTTAGGTCATATGAGCATATGTCCTTCTCTTTTAAATCCATGATGTGTTTAATAGTTGTTAGCTGGGAAATGTGAATGGATGGATGTAGTCATTTTAGGTAATTATGATCTCAGTATTGTCTAAAATAACAGTTATTAATATGTGGCTGTTAGCGATAGTGTCATTGGTGTCTTACGTGCCAGTGCAGCTTGTGCAAAGAAAAAATTACCAGTTTAGGACTTTTTACTTTTCAAGGTGAGGGGAAACAAATTGTTTGTTGCATATTTATATATCGATCAGATATGGAGCAACATTAGCATTCATTTGGAGTCATGTTTCTAACCACCTGATGAATGAAAGTCCAATATTCGCTCGCCTTTTATCTCTGTTTTTCATCTCCACGGCTCCTTAGAGAAATATCAGTCTCATTAACTGATAAGTGATCCACTTTGTTCACATGCTATTTTATAACTTTGTCTGTTTACTGCTAGGCAGGTAGTGAGCAATAAGGTTGGATGTTGTTTTTCTATTTTTTTAAAGAAATGAAAAAATCCATCTAAAGACACTCTGAGTGATGGCAACTTTAAGGGGAGACCAAATATCAAATTAGCGAGCCACAAAACTATAACAAAGAGCAGAAAGATGCAATAAAGCTTTAAAGAGCTACAGGAAAGCGCACATGCGGGAGATAATTTTTTAATTTGTCTCTGTAAGTGACTTCCAAGCATTTGGAAGTTATTTAGTGACTCTAGTTTAAAAAAAGAAAATTGATTGTCACTTGTCACATGTTAAGAGTTTCAATATTTCACTTGATATGATGACAGAACTTTTAACAGAGATTTTTAATTGCTGCTTGCTAAGCAAAGCGTGTCATTTAATACAGTAATAAGGCATTAAAACTGAAGTTTCAGAGTCAGTAGCAGAGCCGGTGACATGGCCGTGATAAGACCCACACCACAGCCATTTACAATGTCTATAATTTCCCTCTGCACTGCACAAGCTCTCATTTATTCAGAGGCCCATTCAGCAGTATCAGGTTTGAAGATGGAGTGAAGCTCAATAAACTGCATATAATTTCATTCCTGCCTCAAGGACACGAAACATGAGGTCAGAGAGAGACGGGGAGGAGGGGGGAGGCCTCGATGGATGAACTGCGAAAAACATAATAACAATATGTGGAAAGATAAAGGCAAAAGTCCGACTTAAGGGTCTGTGACACTTTATTGTGCGAATCGTTCATATTCTTTTTCAGTTTTCATAAAAATCTAATGAAAGCAGGGCTGTAATTTTGAGGAATGGTGAGGACCATGACAGTCAAGATAAATGAGCTGTGGTCTAGCTTATCAGATTGAACAAACCATCAATCTAATGTAGGGTTTAAAATGATAACACTGGACTATTTTTGGATGTATTTTATGAAGGCTGAACGTCAGATGACTGCAGTTCTGTGCGCCCGTGTGTGTAGATCTGTTTAGAGGAAAGCGTTGCCATTTGTGAAAGAGTACATTTCAAATATCACAGCCTATCCGCCTGTTGCAGGTTTCAGCCCACAATTATCCCATTGAGGACATGCTTCAAATAATCCATAACATTTCCCATCATGTTGCTTGCACTTATGAATACGTAATGCTGGTACAGGTGATTGTAAAGTGCCCCAGCCCTGCTTTAGTAAACACCATTCCCTGCAGCACAAATGAGAGGCAATGTCACCTGCCTCCAGGAAAGTGAAATAGACTCTACTTCAGCTAAAGATAAAACCAGCATTACTCTATGGGTGGCTTATTTATAATTTCTATTACGTAGCATTATGAGGCAGTACACTGAGTATTTCTCATATGAAAGCTAATCACACCGCCATCACATCGTTTGCTGTGAACTTATCATTTAGATAATGTCTGTACAAAGGCTGATGGAGAGAAAATGAGATGAAAAAGTAAGGAAACAGATTAACAAGATTAAAGGAGGATGCCAATTATGGCTGTGTGTAAATAAGCGGATGTCTTTGCTAGGGACAGACGAGCTGAAATTTGCCTTCACTAAAGGAGTTTTTCTAAAAAGGATACCAGACGTATGCAGAGGCAAACAACAAGAAGAGGCTTGGGAACATAAAGGAGTAGAAACTACATGACAAACACTGAGGGAATAGACACAGTTTGAATAACGTGTCCACATCCTGTAGTATAATCAGCATTTAGGAAATGATACTGGTATATGGGGAATCTAAATTACAGTTTGTATTCTAAAATCATGTCACATTTGACCTGTGACCTCTGTTTTAATATCTGCCTTTCTTTCAAGTTGATGCCTAAATGTGTTATATCTTTAAAGAAAGTATTGTTAGAGAAAGAGAATGAGCTGCCTAGTTAGTGAGAAATACAGTGTCATACCATACACTCTGATAAAAGTTGAGTTGTCAGCGACAGATCCCCCTTACTAATCTCATTACCTGGTGCCCAGGGGACACCTGGCAAGGCTCACATCAATGAGCCCTGCTAGTACCTTTGACAAACCAGCACTAAGTGACGCCCAGAGCGATGAAAACGGACTGCACTACACTCTACGGAGAGGAGGGTAGTAACAAACAGGTGATTCACTCAAGGGTGGGAAAGAGAACAAAGGAGGGAAGCAGAAATATTGGACGCCCCATGAGGAACAAAACTTCAAAATAAAATAAAGACAAAGGGAACGCAGGAGGCACAGAATAAAAAAATAACACAAAGCGAGAAGAAGAAGTAAGGATTTATAACCGAAATCACAGATCATTACAGACACCACGACAAAGGGATCGCTGTTTCTGGCAGTGTAGAAAGAGTGAAATGTTTTGGTAGGAGGCCACAGTGACATGTGAGAAGATTGCTTCAAAAGAAATTCCACTAAAGCTAAAGCTATTTCCACTTGTTTTGCTATCAATAATAACATAGCAGTAGAAAAAATGTGTAATAAACACACACACACACACTAATGAGTCTTAGATTAAACCCCCCCCCCCCCCCCCCGAAAAAATGAAAACAAAACAAAAAAACCCTAATAAATCAAATGTTACACACTTGACAAAGATGATATCAAACCATCAACCAAAAATTAATAACATGTATTGAAAAACAAACAAAAGGTGTTTATTTCAGCTTTTTAGGGGATGCAGATGTAATGGATTGTCAGTCAAACTAGCTGCTTGTTGTGAGTTATTTGTTTCCTCTGCTTGGCCTGTTTTCTGGAGGAGAGTTGGTTTTGATTTGTTTTCAGCAGATTTATATTGTGTTTGTATTTTGGGGTGTATATATGTGTGTGTTACCAGCAGTCCAGGATGGTAGAGATGGAGTCTGTCCAAAAGGCTGAATGAAAAGTGAACTTTCAAAATAAAAGCAAGGGTAATGTCCACTGGTTAAATAATGGTGGATGATGTCATTCTCTCACATTTATTTATAATTTTTAAATTAAACAAAAATATATATTAAAATGTGTCACTGATTTAGGCAAAGACTGTTATATTACTATTTGATCATCATATACATATATAGAGAGGAGTGTAGCAAAGTTAGTAGTACAGTTTGGAATTTGTGAATATCGATTTTGGCATATTTTGTGACTTTTTTGTTTTTTTACTGGTGAAAACTACACTGAAATGATTGCAGTGAGGTGCCACAGATGGCCCTCCCTGAGCCTGACTCTGCAGGAGGTTTCTTCCTGTTAAAAGGAAGTTTTTCCTTCCCACTTTCGCCAACTGCTTGTTCATATGGGGTCATCTGATTGTTTGGGTTTTCTCTGTATTATTGTAGGCTTTTTAACTTACAATATAAAGCAGCTTTAGGTGACTGGTTGTAAGTTGCCGCTATATAAATAAAATCAAATTAAATTGAACTGAAACAATGGAATTGCAGTAAAAGCTTTTTTTTTCTGCTACTTTTACTCTGTGCTGAGACTCAAAGGAACAGCACGACAGTACAGGAGTCATGTTGAAGCAAAAAAGCTGTGTAGGATTCCCAGGCAGCAGTGGCATTGGTCACAATAAAATATTACCATCATCCAATTTAGTATTGTTTATTTTATTTGTTTTAGTGACAGACACTTTAATTTAGTGATTCAGCTATTCAGTCTGATGTGCATCAGCAGTTGCTGAACACTGATGATGTATGATGGTTTTGAAAAGCTGGAGCTGCTGGCTCTAATACGGACTTTGTATTCAGCAGCCAACTTACCCTTTGGCTACACCGACTGTGGACTGTTCACGAAATAGAGGCTGCAGCATCACACTTTCACTAAAATGAGTGAAAATGGCTACACAGGGTTTGAGAACAGCGGATTAGTAGTGCAAAGGTGCTGTGGACATCTGCACATATGCACAAAAATAAACCAAGATTTTTTTAATGCACGATGTAGGTCTGTACACATGACCTAGATAAGCTAATACTGGTAGTTTAAATATACTACAGTGTATATGAAAAAAAGCTCAGATTTTTTTTACTAGTACCAACTGGCACTTGTGTAACTTTGCACAGTCCACTGTAGTCTGCAGATGTTTACACACCAGTCTAACACATACAGGGTGAAAAGTTTCACCATGCTGTGCTTTGTCCAAAAGCTGACATTCCCAAAATGAAAGCACAGATTACTTGTTTCCCCCGTGATTTACGCAGCCCTACACAGAATGCACATTGCAGGTAACCTCTGAAAAGTTGCATTGTGCTGCACATTGGTTCTGAGATCGTGCCACAGGCTTCAACAGGTAACTTTAAGACTTGAGTTCAAGCTTAAAGTAGCGATATAAATGAAAGCACCTTCCTTATAAAGTAAAAAAGAGCCAATCAAAAAGGTGATTTTGATGATAGGCCAGATTCTTTTTGTGCGAAGGGGTGCTCATGAACCCAGAGTTTGTCACCCTTGGTTCCAGCCATGAGGATAACAAAAAGCCTTTCCATCATTCAATAAGTGTCAGTATGAGCAGTGACAAAGTGACACGTGAAGGTACATTTGCTTCTGGTTGAATATCAGTCTAAATATGGAGTGACTCAGGGTGAGACTGCACCTAGAACGCTGTAAACAAGTGAGCCAAAAATACCAGCAGCCTTAAACGACCATGAGGGAGGGAAAGTGAGAGGAAAGGACATGGGCTTTTTTAACACTGCTCTCTGTCATGTTTTCTCTTCATCTCCAAACATTATGCAGTTGTCTGGTGCTCTGCCAGCTCAAACAGATATTCACTTCAAAATATGAGAATGTCTTTTGGGATGCCGGTGCAGCAGCCAAAGCACGTGTGAATGGATCCAGAGCTGTAAGCTGATTTTTTTGGTTTGTTGTTTTTCTCTGCGTGTGCGTGAGTACATGTGCTTATGAAGGAATATATGAATAAAATCCACATGGGAAGGGTGTCTGGATTAACTTACTGTGTAGGTCCTCAAGGTCAGACAGACACACACACACACAGATATGTGGAGATAAATAGGGAAATGGCTTCTGGGACACATTTGCATCTCCCGTCTCATAATAAACATCCTGAAAACTTTAAGGGCCTTTCTTGTTAATGCTGCCCATTACTTTCCCTCTGCTGGCGTGAATGGGATTTCTGTCAGCATCGCACTTTGCCGTGCGGAGCATTTTGGGCTAAGTAGTCCAAATAACATGGCTCTAAAAGCCTTGACAACGGCTTTTACAGCTTGCCTTTTACCTTTAGAAGCCTCTCCTTTCCGGCCCACTTTAGTCTCTATTTCCTCCCCACTTTCTGCCTTTTAACCGTGTTAGAGGGTCTGTCTCCCATCGTGCTTTGCGGCGTTATCAAAGTCGACCACCTGCAGTTTGTTAATCATGCCGGTGTAGGTGTGAAATGGAGTGTTCACACTCGGCTATGTGGCTCACTCTCTGCTGAAGCCTTTTTTTAAAAATTTGGTCACGGTCAGCCATTTTGGAAAGTCCAGTTGATGTTTACTCATCTCAGAAGAACTCATAAACTTATCTAGTCCAATCCAATCTAGTCCTTATCGATTAGGATGGCAATCACTTCCAGTTTGTGTGTTGGATGACAAACTTTTCTACAGATTCAATTGAAGCAGTTACCAGAACAACAGGTTAGCATGCAAAATCCTTAATTTAGCTATAGTCAGTGAGCAGCGGTGCCTCTAGCTATTTAAAAGCAAACAAGGGAGAGATAAATCCAATTCTAACTGAAGAAAAAAAAGGCACTGTTATTTCGGTGTTGCAGTTATTTTAAAGCACTCTTGCTGTATTGTCACTCCTGAGCCCTGTTTTCTGTGCTTTTATTTCAAACATGTAATCACAACTCTAAGCCTCGGCTCCAAAAGTTGTGCCTGCGGTGATTGGAATGAGAGGGTAAACACGCTGTCAATAGGACTAATTTAACACACGCCAAGACGACTGGCCTCAGAAAGCACTGCCAATTGCGCCCAGTTAGGAAAATAACAAGACGTTCGATTTGTTTTTAACCCCCAGCTGGCACAACTGTTTATGGCTAGGAGGCCAACACCAAGCTTCAGCTTATTATTTAGTCAGGTCATCAGTCTAAACACTAATTAGAATTGTCTCCCTGCTGGCTTTTTTTTTTTTTGCGTGTGCCCATAAGTGTGTTTGTGCTGTCGGGGAAAACCTCCATCTCCTTGAATGTCAGAAACTTAATTGTACATATTTGGACATGAGCATAAATCGCCCTCTTTTTTTAGATAAGAATAAAGCAAGTGCAGCTGGCCTGGAGAGATAAAACTTAATTTACCACAAGGGAGGCAACTCATGCCTCCGTACAAACCTTCTTCTTTTTTTCTTTTTTTTATAGTGGATTAAATTACAAACCTATTAAGATCTTAGTTAGCACTCTGTGTGTGTGTGTGTGTGTGTGTGTGTGTGTGTGTGTCAGACTGATGTAAAAACATACAAAGTGCTTCTCAGTATGTAATTGTATAGAGTACAATATGCTGTCTTTCTAAATAACTTCACTGTAGGTTCTAATGACCATTAATAAGCATTATATGAAATTCTCATCTGAATCTAATCACTATTGTCATTTGGCCCCTCAGTCAAAAGGTCCTAAAGTTCAGACCAAAGTGATTTTAATTAGAAGTTATGATCATATTATCATATTATCAACTATTTAAGGTTACCTTAAATAGTTGCCCTTAGTTGCCCTTAGTTGTGTGGTTCTGGCGAACAGCCATCATGGGTGGTATGTGCAGGGCTACAGGGATCAGAGGTAAATGCAACTCACATGGCAACTGTGAGATTCCAGACTGCTATAAGCCAATGCGTGTAGTTAAATATATATAGTTATATATTTATTTGCATTATTGTCATACTGTTTATTTACTGTACTGTAGAAAGTGAAAAATGTTGCAGCGTATGGTTAATGCCATTTTTTTTTCATAAAGGAAAACAAGTTGCAAAGCTATCTTAAAGAAAAGATATTCCAACCCATCATGCAGATGTATGTTCCTACTTTGAGTCTTTGAGTTTGGGTCCCTCGATTCTTCTGTGAGTTAGTTCACTTGTGTACTCATGTATTCATTTTAATGCCTTATGTCTCCTTGTTTCACCCGTTTCCTGTTTTACTTTGCTAATTAGTTGGGTTTTTTTAGTTTTGCTTTGAGTTTTACGTCTGCTTGGGGTTGCCACAATTCCTGCCAGCTATGCATTGTTTCCCTCCTATTTGCATTTTCTTAATCAGCCTCCTGTGCACAAACAGTCCTGTCTACCCTGTTTTGTTTGTTTGATTGTCTGCTGTTTCACCTTTCCTCTGTTGTCTCATCTCCTGTTTCCCTCATGTTTTGGTCATCCTAATTCTGATCTTTTTAATTTTTTTTATTTATTTTGCTTGTTTGTTTGTTTGTTTTGAATTAAACCCCTGTATTTTTTGGATAAGTTGTCTTTTCACATTGCCATTTTATTTTTAGCTCTTAATAAAGGCGGCTTTTCATTTTACTCTTTGTCTGCATTTGGGTCTGGCTTTAAACGAAATCACATCACAACCCTACATATCTGAAAAAAAGTAAAACCAATAAATGCACTTACTGTCATGAACTGTTCATTCTCTCTTCTGCTCTCTCCGTTACCGTGTATCAGTGCATGTATATATGTAGCAGGGGTTGGGGGGCTGAATAAGGTGAAGATAATCTCAGTCGGCAACAAGTCCTGACATTATTAACATTTGAAATTCTGGTAAAACCACAGCCAGCCTAAATCCTTTTAGACAGCTGGAAAAATAGTCCCGACAAGAGAAGTAGTACTGATAACGTTAATGGCTACACTCACTAAACAAGCACAGGAGGAAAGGGGTTTGACCTATCTTGCCTTTTAGTGAGAAAATATCTCTCCTGACTCTCTATTCATATTGATAAGGAGAGCCTGGATATGCTTAATTAACGCCATACAATCTTTTATTTTGACAACAATCAAATACAAAGCATGGGAAAACATTGTATTGTGCTTGGATGCTTGTGTCTGTTCATCGCTCTGTGCGCGTGTTCATCTGTGCATATGTGTAGGCTCCGATCACGTTTTGCATCTTGCAATCTCGCAGTATACCTTTTTTTGTAGTTATAAGGAGTCGACATGGCTTGCGGCAGTAAGCTGTGTGTTGATATTGGCTGTGATTGGGATTTCTCAGCACGGCCACAGGAGTGTCAACACATTGGCATGCTGCACTCTATCAAGGCTCGGCGAGGTTAAGAGTGCAGCAGACGAGTTGAGAATCATTTCAGATGAGGAAAACAAGCTTGCACACAAGGTTTTTCAACAGTGTGCATAAAGCTCTGAGTTAGCTGATTATAACACACAATAACAATTAAAATGTATACACACACACCCATATGGTTCTGCTGTAATTAGAAGCACATTTCTCTTTTTTTAATCAGTTTCCTATCAGATGTTCTGTGCTATATGAGTATAAAAGATGCTCTTGACATGATAGGCAGATTTAAATGTTTGCATTTTAACACGTATTACAGATTTAATAAAAATGCATACTGCTTGTTCGCAACTATCTTAAAAGAGGCCTATGTTTTTCTTATTTGTGTACAAGACTAACAGATGGGCTTTTATACTCTTGGCTCTGTAAATGAGAACTCTACGAACACAGAAGCCCCACCCTGCTATTCAACCTTTTGTTTGCATGGGCAGCTAATCAGAAGAAAGCTGATTTAAAGGTAGCTAAAACAGCTTGTTTCAGACTGCTTCAAAAACCAGTCAAGGACTTATTATTTCGAACTATGAGTGATGCAAAGTTACTCTAGTGACTCTAGAGCTAACACATTGGGCTAGCAAAGATCACTTTAGTTTTAGAAACACTGGAAACAGGTGTCCAGGTGAAGAATGTCACAGGAAAAAACATCATCAGATGTGAAATCATCAGCGGTGACAAAATACAGCCATTTTTAAAGCAGAAGTACAGATACTTGTGCTAATAAATACTCTGAGTAATTTTAGAGCCTGTATCTTTCTCTTTTACTCAAGAAAACACTTTGAATCAGTGTTTTAACTTTTACCAAAGTAAGAAAGTAAAAAGTAGGTCTTTGAAAGGAAATTTCTACCAGCTATGTTTATACTGCAATTAAAAAAAACACAAACTGTATATGGGAATACAAACTTTTTTCATTTCTAAACAGAAAAATGAGTCCAGTCATGGGTTAAAGTGGGATTCTGCAGGTGAGAGAAACCTAAGTTCTGTTGTAGTGGCTCAGTGTGGGGAAAACCCACAATAATTTGTATTGAGAGCTCTAGCTCTCTCCTTCCTCTCATGTCCTATCGTCCTTCTTTCTCCATCTCTGAATGTAAATGTCTTTCATTCTTTTCTGTGTCTGTGAAGTACAGCAGCTCGACCTTTATGCAAAAGAAACTGTTTGATTGCTAATGTTTGTTTAGCTGACACAAATGTTGCATTTGAAATTACAAAAAAGGAAAACAACCAAAACCCATTGATCCCTGTATGCTCACCCTTTTCTGTATTGATAGCTGAGTTCAGCACTACTGTGATAATAACTTAAAATAGGTCGTTCCGGACTATTTTAACTGCTGATTGTGGTGCTATAAATGATGCACAAATTGCGTTTTTTACTCTTTTTGCTCTTTGTAAGCCCCGATGACGGACACACCAGTATAACTGTCTTTTATTTGTTTTTTAAGGATCAAATTTGTTTAATGCTTGAATGCACGCGGTGATGTAAAATAAAAACATCCCTTAAATGTCTTAAAAGTAAAGTAGTGATTTAAGTAGAAAAGACTGGTGTAAAAATGTAGAGAGTAATAACAAAAAGTTGCCAGAAAAATAAATACTCAAATAACCTAAAGATACCTGAAGTACGGTAACACACTATTGCTTTATTTTCTTCCCACCTCTGGAAAACATACAGGTACAACAGTGTTGTACAGCTACCTTTATAAATCAAAGCTAGAGTGCTCACTCTCTACAACCCATCCTGCTGTGTATAAGAGAAAATCACTCTTTCCCAAGTCTGAAGATATGGCTCGATGCCATGGATGCTAATAAAGTTACAATGTAAGTAAAGGTCAAATGCTTGATCCCATTATCCTTCATAAGGAAAATGACAGTGATGGCTGGCCTCAGTGGCCTGGTGAGAATCAAAGCAGCGAGGTAACACTGTGAACCGCAGTGGCTTCGCCTGTTAATAGGACCTTAAATCACTTTATGATCTACATTATTTAACAACATTCATCTTTTGATGCAGTCATCCATAAGCTGATAATAATTTGCATCGCGCCCTTCATGTTTCATGTCCTTGACGCTGAACGGTAAAGACTAGTCTGTTACTGACTGTAGGGTCTCAAGTCTAACTGACATTCTCCTCAGCTCATAGGACAGTCAGTCAATATTATCATCATTTCACTGTTGTAGCTGTGAATTTTATCAACAGCTCATCTAGGTGAATATAAATGTCACCCCTTTTGCTATGCCTTCTTAGCACTGCACTCTTAAGAACAGTTATCTTAGTTCATCCTCCCACTGGGAACTGTAATTCCTTCTGCAAACATTTATAATTATCACCTCAGCTTTCCCATCAAGTCTAGAAAACATACACGCGTGCACGGGTGGATGACAACACTCCTGGTGCACCCATTTATCTAGCATCTCATTGCTAAGCTCCAATATTGCTCTGACATGAAGTCCACGATTGCCTGAGCGTGAAGGGGAGGGGTGGGAGAAAGCGTGAGGGGAACGAGGGGAAAACAGCAGCTCTAATACGGCAACTGATAAGAAGAGTAAGCGAATGCAACCTAGGTGAAACCCTTAACCTGGATCTCCCTATCTTCATTTTCTTTTTTTCGTTCTCATTTCCCTCTACTTATACACCTCCGTCTGGAATTGCAAATCAGCTCATACAGTATGTTTTTTTTACAGGTGAGGTGGGAGATAAGGAGTGTTGGGCATATCAGCAATCTGAGCATGTTGTTCATTTCAATTTATTTATTTCATTCTTGGCATTTATTTATCTCCCTGTCACTGCTGGAATGTGTGTTTTCTTGTTAATGTACATGTGAATGTGAGAGGTTTTTTCTTGTAAAAATGATAAAGACGGATGGCTTGTTTTTGTTGTGTGATCTGGCTCAGATTGCGCTGAATTCAAGCGTGCAGCCAAGGGACGGGTGGACACAGAAAATTCAGTTTGCTTCCACAAACACTTGTGTGTTTCTTAGAGGTTCTCCATGAGGTGTGCTGCTGCGTGACCGTGAATTAAAGATAGGGAGCATTGAGACGACACGGGAAACCTGCTGTTTGGCTTGTGTCAGTAGGCATTGATAGATGAGCCCGGAGTTGCTGCCTGGAAGATGGACTCTAGAAGATCACAGAGCCATTCACCCTAAGGAGATAGACATGGAGACAAGTCTTGCTCGCTGAGCACAGAGATGGTGGTGAAAACAAGATAAGACATGAAAGAACACACTTAAGAGGGCACAAAGGATGTCAGTCAGTATAGGTGGAACTTAGTTTCATTAGTGGACACTGTAGGAAAAAAGAAACCTTGGAAAAGTGCCTTTTAGTAAAATGTGTTAAATAGGACTTTATTTCATTTGGTACACTGTAGAAAGTCATGTGCAAAAGTCCTGAGCTACTTCTCTTTTCTTTAGAATTTTGCTAGGAAAATGGTAAATGGATGCTGCAATTTATTGAAACGTGCAAACATACACGGAAAGACAGTATATGAGGTAAAAAGAGAGTTTGTACAAGTCAAATGAGTTTGAAAGTCACTATTTGGTTTGACCGCCTTTATTCTGCAACACAACCTGAACTCTCTTAGGCAGCTTTCTTGTAAGTAGTCTTCAGGAAGAGTTTTCAATGCTTTCTGAAGGACATTCAAAGCTCTGCTCTTTGTTTCGTTTTCTGCTTCAATAATGTTGAGGAGTGGCAAATCCCTCACTGATGGTGTTCCACTGTGTGTTTTTCTATCCAGGTATGCTTTTACTGCATTGGCAGTGTTTTTTGGAGCATGGTTATGCTACCAGTCAATTGCTTTCCAGATGTTATTGCACGGTTATTCAAAATTCAACTGTACTTTTCTGTGTTCATAATTCCATCAATTTTGACAAATTCCCCTAACCATGACAGAGCCTCCACCATGCTTTACAGTTGGTTGTAGACCCTCAGTGTTGTACCTTTCTCCTGATCTCCTCCTTATATATATATATATTGACAAAGATTTGAACCAAAAACTTCACATTTGGATTTATCACTCCACAAGATCTGTTGCCACTGATTTCTAGTCCAGTTTTATGTAATTTGTTATACATATAATGAAAGCTCAAGCTTCAGACAGGTTTATATTGCCTAGTTTCAGACAGCTTTTTCTAGTCTTTGGCTTTTTATGATGTCAATGTGATTTTGGAGCCAACCCAGCACACGCTTATATTCACAGCATTAGTTGCCTATGGACATTTTTGGGTCACTATTAAGGGTGACATCTCTTTAAACTGAGGGTAGAAGCCAATTTGCATATGTATATGCAAACTGCAAACTCCATGTCGTTGCCTCAGCCGGCTGACAGGTTTGAAAAGGTGCAGTCCCGCTGTGAGGTGACAGTAAGTAATATTTTAACTGCCAGTAATACAAAGCTTCTCTATTAAAGTCCAAGAACAAGAAATGAAATAATAAATAATCATGATAGTTTTCCTTTAAAATACTATTTACATTATTTCAGCCAGACAAAGTAACTAGTATTGGATGTCAGATTGAGCTGGTGGTATGTGAAATTAATGTTTTAGGTGACACAATATTTGGAAAAATAGAACCCAATACTGTAACAACAAGCACTCGGTGGTCTGCAAAGTCAAGTTCATTAATCACACATAGGAATAAGCAAGGCTTTTTTGATCTTCTCTGGGTGCCCAAGCTGCAAGTGTTCTGTTTCCAAGCTTTAAACACACACACGCAGCTTAAGCCTCTTTGGCAGCACCCAGCATGCTACGTCCACTCAATGCCGGCTCTGACACAAGGCCGAGCAGTGCCAAGCCACTTGGCCCTCAGCAGGTGGTGTAAATCTGGGCATCCATAGATAGCTGCGACCGCCACATTATCACCAATGGTAACTGCCAAATGACACCACCCTTCCCCCACTCGTGTCCTGACTCACACCAATAGTGAAAGGTCATGTATCATTGTCCTTGTTATGTCAGTAACACTTAAAACCTGCAGGAAACCAAACTGGCAGAGTACACAGGTTTTCACACTTGATCCAGCCTCACATCTGGTGCTAACACAGCTTTATAAACTGATACCTACATACTTTCCTTTCTGAATTTGCATTTAACATGCACTGGCACACACGGTGACATCAGAAAGAGAGAGACTTGGCCTCTACAGAGATAAGTGATGGGTGTAATCAGTGGCTATTGTTAGCAGAATTATGTTGTCTAAGGAGATAGTTCTCTTGACAATAAGTATAATCTAAATCTGCAGTTTCAGCCCATCAGTGTAATAAGGTGCTTGCAAACTGATCCCTTTGGCAATAACCTCACATCCACCCACAGACAAAAGCACATGCTATAGATGCTGAGAAAATCAGAGTATTTTAAATCAGTATCTACTCTGTAGTCTTTGTTTTTCTGTCTCAGTGTTTTGCTCAAATTTGATTTGTCTGATTTAATGTAGCGAGCATTAAATGTCACAAACAGATGTTTTTTTATTTGTTTTTTCAAGAATCTAGAATTAGTGAACATACACTTAGACCCAGTACATTACCGCTGTGAAACTGAAATGAAACAACTCAGATGCAGTTAAAGTGCAGACTTTGAGCTTTAATTCAGTGGGTTAAACAAAAAGACTTTTTTTTTGCGCAAGCCCTTCATTTCAATCATTTCAATCAGTGAAATTTATGTTTAATTGGGTTGTGATCAGGTGAGTGACTTGGACATTTATAAATATATTCCAATTCTTTGCTTTAATAAACTCCTGGGTTGCTTTGGCTGTATGTTTTTGGTCATTGTCCATCTGTATAGTGAAACGCCGCCCAATCAATTTGAATGCATATAGCTGGATTTGAGCAGACAGTATGTCTCTGAAAACCTCAGACTTCATTCGGCTCCTTCTGTCCTGTGTCACATCAATAAACACTAGTGTCCAAGCCATCAAACTCCTCTGCCATCGTTCTGGTAGGTGTTGATCTTGGTTTCATCTTTCCAAAGAATGTTTTTTTCAGAACTGTGCTGGCTTTTTTTTTATATATATGTTTTAGTCCAATCTAGCCTTTCTGTTCTTGATGCTTATGAGTGTCTTGCACCTGGCAGTGAACCCTCTGTATTTACTTTCATGCTCTTTATGGTAGACTTGGTTATCAATATGCCTACCTCCTGGAGAGTGTTGTTCACTTGGTTGGCTGTTGTGAAGGGGTTTCTCATCACCATGGAAATGATTCTGTAATCATCCACCACTGTTGTCTTCTGTGGATGTTCAGGTCTTTCTGCGTTGCTGATTTAACCACTGCTTTCTGTCTTTCTCAGGATGTACCAAAGTGTAGATTTTGCCACTTCTACTATTGTAGCTGTAATTCCACTCAAACTTCTTGGAAAGTGTGCACCATTCAGCAGACTGTGTTATTTGTCAGATAATTCTATTAAATGTCTCAAAAGTCACACGCATGGTTGAGAGATCCAGCTCAAGAGCTCAAGTCAACAGAAGTAGGGTGAAACAGACACCTACTGCCTACAGCTGCTTCTTTCGGTACCTCTGTCAGCCCCATACCAAATTTTTAGCCTGCTAGGTGGGAGGTGGTGTTTATGTGAGCACAGTGTCACCAGAGTGTAGCAGCAGCTGGAGCTGTCTGACTGAAGTGGCTTGCAGCTCTGCTTTTAGGCATCCATCTCTAGTCCTCTCAGTTTTCCTCTTTCTCTTCAAACTACTTGACAATTCCCCCACCCACCCCCAAATCAATTCTAAATCCAATTAGTCATTGCATTAGACTGTGATGAAAAGCACCACTGTGCACTGTAGCCTGACAAGTGTTTGGCTTCAGCTGCTGTTTGTTTTCCATGTGAGAGCTATTGATCAGAGGGTATGAGGGCACTGGGCGAGCGGGATGGGTGGAAGGTGGAGAACCTGGTAGAGATAAGTGTTATTGTAAAGGAAAATGTGAAACACTTGTCTGTTTCTGAATTGGAAAGGGAGGATATAAAAGGTGTGGTGTGCAGGGGAAAGGTTCTGCTGGTATGGGAGAGGGAAGATCAGATGAAAGTGTGACTGAGGCCAACATCTGGCAACAGCTGGGGGTGGGGGAAAGTAGGTGAGAGCGGGAGATAAAGAGCGAGGGGTGGCATGAAGGACGGATTTTTGCAGGGTTAAAAAACAGAGACAGATTAAGGGAAGGAGAGTGGCACAGGGTGAGCGTTATTGCCTGAGGTTGATCGCGTCAAAAACAAAAATGATGATGCCGGGCAAGGCCGGCAGGCTGCCTGGCTATCTGGCAGCTTCCTCAGCCAGGGGTTCCCACTCTGAGGTGCCAACATGAAAAGGAGAGAAGGAGATGGATAGAGAGTGGATGGCGAGAGGCAGGCAGGGAGAGGGAAGGCTGATTTTAAAGGAGGATAAACAAAGAGGACAGATCAAAGGGCCGAGCAGCCTCACAGTTTCACCCAAATCGTCGTGAAATCCCTCATGATGCTTTGGAGGCTCTCAGAGCTGAGCAAAGCCGAAACAGGAGTTTTGAGCATTACACCACAAAACACTTACAGCATGCTGCTTTGGGCAACAGCCCAGAAGGGATAATAATACAATAACACAATATGATGGTATTTAATACTCCAAGGGAAATTAAATTCAAGCCACACAACACGGGAGTGCACATCCATAAATGACTGCAGTGGATGATATAGTGACCAATTAACAGCTACAATTAAATGAGCAGAGCATATCACATCTATTGTTATGTGTGGAGAGTTTATCCATACATGCATATACTTATTTTGAACTGGGTCTCCAAAGAGAGATGGCATGTTTGCATATCAGATATCCAAAGGAATCCTTACACAAGAAATACAGTGAGCAAAAACAATAAGCTGCTGCTTTATTTTATTACTCTTTTTTTTGAGGTGAAGATATGAGATTTGAGAGAGTCTAGATATTGTTAAAAGTACCCTCTTCTATTTTTTTCTCCATATTGTCTCAGCCCACCCTTCATGTTTGTGCCGTGATTTCACTTGCAATTCCAATATTTCATCTAATATTTCCAGGGCAGAGAGCAGTGTTGCTGAATTATTTAGGGGCACCTGAAATCTGGAAAGGTTTCACACACACACACACATGCATACAGTACTAGCAACTTCCACATATAGACTATGCTGTCGATTTATGGCTCTGGGTGTTGATTTCTTGCTATTGAGGAGTTCAAGAATGGCCATTTTTGAACTCTGACCCAGGACGGCGAGAGGTAGATCAATCAGGAGTGATCTATAATCACTATCCACAGCCCTGTTCTGGGGCTGATTGATGATCACTCTCTACCTTTTCTCAGATTCTCTCATGTACACACCACACAGGCGCAAGTGCACAGTTACCTATAAATCAGGTCGACACAGACGGTGCTGTTGGTCACTTCCTAGGGTGAGCATTGTCATGGATATGTGACATTTTCTATGGGTACATTTCTATAAGGCATCCTGCGGGGATTTAATTTGTAGCTCCTCAGTGCGCTGTCAGCAGCTTGTGCGTGCATTGTTGGATGTGCTCACGGGCAGCTGGAGCTTTTGTACGCTGGCCTTTATGCACCATTTGTGTGAATCAGTTCTCCCCACATATGTTTCCATCATCTCAATTCTGAGGCCATTCTGCTCCGCCCTGACTGGACCAATACCCATTCTTCTATGAGTCATCACCATCAGAGGTGTAGGTGGTATTGGGACCAATGTATTTTTAAAAAGTGAGGACTGATGGAAAGATGCGAGCAAGAAAAGAATACCAGGAATTGTGAAAAGAAAGAAAGAGCAGCACTACAGCGCCAATCTGCCGCTTTAATCAAACGTTAACATAGTTATGATGTTCTTCCTAATAAAGAATTAAGCTAATGCTGCGTTTGTACATTATGCACTCTGTATATGCATTAGCAATGCGGACAGGCAGACAAAGAGTTCAATCAACATGCGTTGGCCTGATTACTTCCCTTCAATCAAATAGTATTCACTGAGATCACCAAGCACTGCCATGATGGAGGTCACGTGGAAAGGAAATTGAGACTGCACACCAAGGAGGATTAGGACAAGAAAAGATCTCCACAGGTGTGCAAGAAAGTAGGCCTACACTTAGTTGCTCATGGCTGTGTGAACTGAAATAAGTGGAAAAGTTTGAACTTTAAAATTCTGTTATTATTCATATTTTCTGTTTGACTTTCAGTTTGTACTTTTAGCAGGTATTTCCTGGTCGGTTTCCTTATGTTTCTCGGTTTTGTTATCTAGTTTCTGTTGATGGTTAAAGTTTGTTTGTATTCAGTTGCTTGTTTCAGTCATCCTTCCTGTTTTGTTTTGGCAGCTTCATTCTCTTGTGTCCTTTTTCTAGTTTGTTTTTCAGGTGTGTTTTTACCCTGGTGTTTCCCATATCAGTGATTACATCCTGTGTCTGTTTAAAGCCTGAGTTTACTTTCTTTTTCACAACATACTGTTGTCTGCCTATGCATTTCCCCTTGTCTTGGCTTCTTGATTTTTTTTTTAATCTTCTCTGGATTTCTTCAACCTCAATAAAGTCTCGCTTTTTGTTTAACTTAAGCCTTGACAGAAGAGCAGTGGAAGCTACAAGCTAAGAGTAAATGGCTAATAGCATGGCATTTGTTTTGGAGGCAGAGCGGGTCTCCAGTCTGCATGCCAAGTATCATTCGCCAAGATATTCACCACAATGCATCTATTCATCCACACAAGTTGCATAAAAAGCACTTTGAGTGCTCAGTTAGAGTAGAAAAGCACTTTATAAGAACCAATCTATTTATCAAACATAAATCTACATCATGAATCATGGGATAAAATTGTCCACATCTATTACGCATGTTTTGGTTTCTGTCACTTGCACAGCTGTTTTGTCACGTTATTGTCTTTAAAAAAAACACCTTCACGTGTTTTTCGGTCTACTTCCTCTCTGTTTCATTCAGCTTCCGTTGTGTTTTGTGCACTCTTGCTGCATTTTTCTATTTGCTGGTGTTTTCTTAAATTGGAGTGCATTAGACCTCTCAGAGCCACCATATAATAGATAGAATAGAATATAATAGATATAACAGAGCAGCACTTACCTTTTAGCAAAGTAAGAGAGCAGCACATTTCAAAATCTGGTGTCTCTTTTCAGAAATCAAGACCTGGTTACTCCAAAAAAGAATCTACAGACCTTATTTTGAGCAGTTTGATCAGGCAACTATTTTTTTTTGACCAAAATCCCAACAGCTAGCTAACATTACGGATATGCTATGGGCAATAGCATCAAAGTTAACATCCTGTCACAGCTACCAACCTCTTGTAGATTTTTGTTTGTTTGTTTGTTTGTGCTCTTCTCACTAGGCTGTACTTGGCACATGTTGTCTTTAGGATTTGTGATGTTTCGATGATCTTTTGTGAGGCTTCAGTTCAGCAGCACCCAAATAAAAATATGTTGACAGGTCTTCGCTTGTGTGCAATCTTCATTCAACGGTGATCAAATAGTCTGATGAATCAGATTAGCAGGTATTTCAGGGTATTAGAAACTTAATAAATCATAAGCAAGTATCATTTTCCTCAGCTGTGTCATTAATTATTGAACATGAATTCTTTTGTTATCGCAAGTGGGCTCAAGTTGCAGACATTTCTAATCATGAGGTTTGGAGAAAAGCTCTAAATGGTGTGTCCAACGTTGCACAGTCTAAAATCTTAGCAGACAGAAGAAACTATATATAAAATGCATCTACTGATTTCTGTCTAGTTCTCATTTTGAGTCATCTTTAAGAAAAAAAAAAAAAAAAGGAAAGAAACATCCTAAGTCTGTGCTGGCCAAGTTAAAAAAAAAGGTTCTCCCAATCTGGATCTACAGTATGACCACACTGCATTAGCACTCTGGCTGATACCTTACTATTGACTCCCACCAGTGCGGTGTGTGTGTGTGCGCGCACGCATGCTAAGCCTCTTTCAAGGCATCTGATCAGCTCTCCAGAGCTGAGCTGATGCCTACCACGATCAATACCTGGCCTCCAATACCATCCTTCATATATTCAGCAATGTCTGAGGCATGGCCCTTTCTTTCTCTTTGTACTTTCACCCTTTATTCTCCATCCTGTAAAACAGCTTAATTTCATAAAAGGAGCCGAGCATCATAATAAGCTGTATTATCAGCTGACTCACCAGGTATTCATCGGGAGGCTCTCACTTTCCTTTTATTTCTTTTATTTTTCTCACTCTTCTGTCTCCCTATGTATTATTTTACTTCTGTCTCCCTCGCCTCTTCCATTCTCTCCCGCTTCGTCTCTGTACCTACCTATTACTGATGAGTCGATTTCACGAGTCACTGATGCGGAGAGGGTACAGTAGAATATGCTGCGAGTGTGAATAACAATAGCTGTCTATGCCCCATAAGAGAAACAATAATTACATGGACTGGCACGGGGATCGCATGCCTCATAAGAGCACAAATGGTCATTTCAGCTGAAAAGTGGCCCTGTTGTTGGGGGAGATTTTAGCTAATTATGTTAGGAAATGGGCATAGACATGTGTTTTATTAGCATTTTTGTAGTGTAATCAATGATTTGTCTGAATGCTTCTATGTCAAGTTGTGGTGTTTTCCCCCCTTTTTTCCAGTTTCTGTGCGAAGCTACAGAAATGAGTGAAACCCTCAGATAGTCATAACAAAAAAGAGCACATTCACATTAATTATATTCTTGATTCTCTGGCAAAATCAAATCAGAGCATCTTTATAATACCCCACTGGCTTCGTTTCCCTCATTTGTGCTGCATAAATCAATATTTGGGTCTGTAATTGAAGTGGGAGAAATGTAAGTATATGTGGCAGGAAGAGAAGCACTTTAACAGTGTATGTGGCAGAACACACCGACACATCTCTGCTCCGTTCAAGGCTTACTGGTGAATTGAAATGAGCATTGGGATCAGTTTGGCTACTGTCTGTTGCTATAGAAATGTAAATCAATTAATCTCGCGGCATAACAACATAAACCATCTGCACAGCATAAGAAGCCGTTGCTAACAAACTTATGGTTTGTCTTTAGACAACAATAAAGATTTACCTAGAATTCCATTTCGGTGTTCCCGATTATGCTCTGAAAGGAATCTGTGCAGCAAATTAATTCAACATCAAGACTTTTTGACATATATCTAAACCATGGTCAAAATCTGATTTTTTAAATGCACCATATTTTCTGTGTTATTAAAAAAAAGCCAGTGCTTTCATTTGAGAGGAAGCAGAGGGTGACTGAGGCAAAAATTCAAAAACAGCATTCAAAGCTTTTTTTTTTTTTTAGCAGGTATCAGAGATGCAATTAGGCTACTGGCTCATTGTGGAATTACACTTTAAAAGGTTTTCCAGTTCCGACAAAGGCCTTTGTGACAATGTGTACACGCTGTCCGCTTTTTGTTTGTGTGCTTTAGCTATTTGGGCTGCAAAGTGGGGCTATTACACTACCATTGTCCAGGTAGAAAGGCTGTCAAAAAGGAAGCTTGTAGAACTCTTTCCCTGTCTTTTTTCTTATATTCCCCCCCTAATGTTTTCTCTCTCGTGCACGGCTCAATGGCGCAGCACCGAGAGGAAGGTTGGAGAGGTTGCGGGACTGATGGCTCCCCTCCTTTGTGTTCAGCAAACAATCTTAATTTTGGTTTCTTTTTTCCAATGGCTTCAAAAATCCAAATAACAGTGAAAGCAACAGATGCATTCTTGCCTGCTGGCGCTCATGTAAACATTTGTTCACATGATGCTGAAGGTGAATGGAGATTGAGTACGGTGCCTTTTCACCGGGGACTCACTCTGCCACTCTCTGTTTTTATCTCAAAGCTCCACTCTCCTCATCCCTGCTGTGCTACTTGAAGCCTGTGTACAATCTGCCTCTCTTTTGCTTCCTCTCCAACATTTTCCATCTGTCCCTCAGGTTAGTTATTCTTTTTGTGTGTGTGTGTGTGTGTGTGTGTGTGTGTGTGTGTGTGTGTGTGTGTGTGTGTGTGTGTGAATTTTCCTCAATTTTCCTCAAACTTCTTTAAATATTTGTAATTTTTTTGGCACATTTTGGACTTCCTGTTGCAACTGATCATCATCTCACCTTTGTCCATATGATCCCTTAGTGTGTGTGTGCTTGGGATCTGGGGCGGAAGCGTGTCACAGGAAATTTTTCTGGTGACATTTAAAGAGACTTGTGTGTTATGACTGGCTGATTGTCATGAATTGCTATCCACGGCCTGGGAGCACACATTCAACACACATAGAGCTAAAATTTTTGCAGATATGCATGCTAAATCCCTGAGGAATCTGCATTTTTCTTTTTCCTTTATCTCATTATTTGCCCAACGAGATATCAGAAGCTTGAAATATATTGATTTTGCTGCCTTCTTCCTTACTTCCTCACTTACACACGCACCACTTTGCCACGAGCTGAGTAGTCTATACTTAAGTCAACATATAGAGTGAAGTTTAACCAAGCACGACTCCCTAGGCCTCCGCCCGTGCGCCTTGAATTAACTGCGAGCTTGAGAGACCTGGGAAAACACAGCACACATACAGAACAAGGGCCAGAAGAGAGGGACACGGAACTGCTCATTTTATTCCTCATCTATAAATCCACTGCCACAGATTCATGTGAACACTGAACTTTCCGTGAATCATCCAATTCTCATTCATTAAGAGACTCAAGATTGCCAAAGACTGTAACTATCCTCTGCTGAAAGACCACAAAGATGGAATGACGCTCTCCCGTCGCTGTTATTTCTCCCCCGCGCTAACTGTAATCTTCGCGGGAAGCTGATTTTTAATAGGCTGATGGCAGACAAATAATTGTTTTGAGGGGAGCTGAGCTCAGACCTAATTCAATCTTCTCGCCACCCAAATCCCCACCCAAACAAGCTAATGCACATTAATGAGATTTCATAGCTCTTAATAGGAGACAATGTGTCTGTGCAGGTTTTATCCTGCATGCGTTATCTTATGTTTTTGACTTTATCGAATGTGAGCGTATGTGTTGTCTGTTTGGTCTAAATCTGTTTTCATTAGCTGTTGCATGAGCTCAAGTACACTTATCCATCTGCTGTGGGGGATACATATGCAGCAAACAGCATGCATGCATAGAGTACACACCCTATGGGTGTTATTTAGCAAAGTAGGCAAACATTAGAATGCCTTAAGGACCAATATTTTTCGTTTTAACTTCAGCTCATCTCAGCCCATGGAAATATCTGTCGAATATGTTCTTTTCTATTGAATTGTATTTAGTCCTTTTAGGAAAATGACCATAATACATTAAAGGACTAAAAACATGAATAAGGGTGTATTTGGATTTTGTGTCAGCCCCTTAATTTAATGGAGCCATTACTATGGAATTGCTCATTGTATACAGACTTTGTCAAACTGTAGCATCCACTAACAGGACCAGTTTTTTTTTTTTTTCATAACTATAAATTCGCCACGGTGCTCTGTAGTGTGAGCGTGACTTCTTGGGTTTGTTATTTGCAATATGCTGAACTGGTTCTTATGTAGCACTTTTCTACTCTATCGAGCAATCAAAGTGCTTCACACAACATGTCTCATTCACACAAGCACTGTTCTCTACATCTAAGTGCTTTCCTATGATGATGCATCAAGAGCAACTCAGGGTTCAGTGTCTTACCCAAGGATACTTTGGCATGAAGACTGGAACAGCTAGCGATTAAACCACCAGCCTTCTAATTAGGAGGTAACCCGCTGTACCGCCTGACCACCACCGAAGCTCAGTGGTGGTTAAGACTGTTGCCTTATATCGTGGCGTTATATCGTCAAACCCTAAATTGGATTAGCAGAAGATAATGGATGGAAAATCTGCAATATAGTTGTACCTAGCTACAAGCTAATTGCTAACTGTATAGCACTTGGTAGCTAAACCGACACAGTATACCATATGCAAATAGTATAATAACTTATCTGTAGTAACTTATCAGATGTAATGAAACCACAAAACGACACAGAGTTTGTTTTGATGTCAGTTCAAAATCTCAGGTTGTAATTATTTGGTATGTGCTTAATACTAGATTTTTATGCCTATTTATAAATCATTCAGTCCAAAAAGACTTGCAGTTGAAGAGCACTCCACACACCGTGGCAGATTTAGCTAATCTAGAGATAATTTGGATACTATGCATTACAAGCTAGTGACAATCTCCAGGCTTCACAGTCTTGACAAAGACTGTTTATGAAACAATAATCTGTCATGATATATAGTGGAAATAAATTTCAACTTTAACTAAAAGACAGGTTTAGGTCTGTTATTGCTTACGTCCACAGCTGCTGTTTCTTTTTTCTCTTTACTTTTGTGTTAAAGAGTTACCATCTGGCTACTCATCTCTTGATGTAGGCACTTCAGGTTTTATTTCATGGATAAAAACGGCAGTTGGCAGAGTTCCCAAACTGTTACATGGCCCTCAACACATCAAACAGTTCACCCTTCCCAGGCTGTCTCAGCATGCTGCTACGCTGTATCTCCATGGTTTTTCCACAATAAATTAATCGGACACCCTGACTGCAATGTGTGATGTCACTGTAATATCCACCAAATCAAATTAAAGAATGAATGAAAAATAATAATTCAACACTATCCAAGCAGTGATCTAAGTTACTTTATATCATGTTCACAGGAATTGCTATTATTGTATACTAGTCATCATTAGGTATTAGGTAAATGGTAAATGGACTGATACTTATATAGCGCTTTTCTAATCTCCCGGAGAACTCAAAGCGCTTTATACAACATGCTACATTTAACCATTCACACAAGCACTTTCTTCTATCGTTTTCAGTGCTTCCTAGCTAACATTCACACACATCACACATCCATCATACTTTGATGGATGCATCAGAGAGGAACTTGGGGTTAGTATCTTGCCCATGGATACTGGAGAACCAGGGAACGAACCACTAACCTTCCCATCAGTAGATGACCTTCTCTGCCTCTTGTGCTACAGCCACCTTATTAGGTAGATGTAAATAGCCAATAAATGTTTTGTAACTCTTATTGTGTGGCCCATGTCTGAGGTTCATGTTTAGATTAGTTTCATGATCAATAGGTTGCAGCTTTTTTCTTTTTTTTATAATTATTGTGGCTGTAAAAAAAAGTAGTTTTTGTTCAGCAGGAATCTGAAACTCGAATGATAAATCCAACTCACTAAAATGGTGTTATTTTCCTTTGGCCAGTTCTGTTCACTGTTCATTGTTACAGTTTTACTCATTCCGGGCACTGATGAAAGGATGTGGCCTTGGGTGCATTTACTGACAGCTGAGGGAGAATTCTCAGAGAATGTCTGAATTCTCTCACATCAACCATCGTGTTAAGCAAAAGAGAAAGAAGCATATACCACACACATACACAACATCCCATGTTCTGATGTTCGGTCTCCTTTTGGTCTATGCCCAAATTCCTCTGTGCATCAAACCTTCCTTACTGCTCTGATGTTCTACCTTAGTGCGGCTGCAGCCTTGTTTTTTCAAGATTAAGCCCAGCTCTAACCAATAACAGTGGCACTGATGCTTAGCCAGCTAGTGCTCGGTGCCCATTGCTACAGGGCTAATCTCACATATGCCACATAGGACACGGACACGAATTACACACCATACCAAATCACTGTTGGTCTAACTGAGCCATTAGGCTGTGCTGATAGCAAAAGCATAAACCCCACTGCCTCACCTCAGAACCATTAAATGGGGTGCACGTATGTGTGTGTGTGTGTGTGTGTATCTGGAACATAGGTAATGCTCTTCTGACTCCTTTGCTGAGTCCATAGCTTCATCATCATTAGGCTGCTGCAGTGATAAGACAAAGTGATAGAAGGAAGAAGGCACAAAGACAGAGAGAGAAAGAGGGAGAGAAAAGGGTTTTGCAGTAGAGGTATCGGGGGATTACCTTCACAACTGCCAGCTACCTATTAGAATTTCGTACCAGGTCTAATCACACACACACACACACACACACACACACACACACACACACACTCCTTTTTTTTAATAACACTTCATCAAAACCCATGTTAATGGTTATTCTCCAAAAAATTGATTTTTTTAGCTATATACTCAAATATTATTTGATTTGTTATCATCATCATCAAAGGGGAAAAAACTACTCATTTTGGGGCTTAGAGATGGCAAATAAGATTCAAAACCCAAAGATGCTTTTTTTCATTCTTTATGCTGTTCCAAAGTTTTCTCCTTTAATGCTCCTTTTTTAAAAAATCTTCTTGCATTGCCCTTATCTGATCCGCCTTCATTAACAGCGTAGCCTCGTTAGGGTTCCTCGAAACGTTAATCTCGTTAAGAACAATCAAAGAAGCCTGAATCTGAGGCAGCCTCCACGCAACGAACAGAGAACAATGGTGCAGTTGTCTCTCTTTGAACTCTTTTCATCTCCTTTTGTAAGTTTCATTTCTTTTCATTTGCTTTATATTTTACATTTCAGACATTTAGCTAATGGTTTTCTTCAGAGCATGAATGAGCCAGAATGCTGGGGATCAGTGTCCTGCTAATCTTGTCCTGCTCTAATCTTTAACTCTGTTGCTGGGACCGTAAATGCTGAAACATTTGGGTGCGTGACATCTTGGAAGCTAAGAGGGGAAAAAAGGTGTGTTGTGAAAGATTTTCTGTACCTTTATTAGCAATTCATCATGGTTACTTTTAGGCTTGATTCTGACCTCCAGACTGCTTACATTCTACTAGTCCTTGTGTGTGATCTTTTACCTCTTCTCTTCTACCCTTCTTCTTTTATCTTTGCAGAAACAGGCAGTGACATCATGCTGATGTTTAGACATTCCATCATAAGCTGATTGGTTATGGCGCTTGACAGTGATTGGATTTTAATTGATTAGTTACAACCTAATTGACTGATTGGCGCCAGTTTAATGAAAATCAGAACAGTTGAAGTCAACTTCGACTCAGTCTTCATGTGTACCACTAGAAGCGACATCCCCATGGCAGCAAGTTGAATAAGATGCCTGTTACTCTAACAAGCAACATCTTTGAGCCCCTTTCTCAAGGATCCTTAAATTAGATAGGTGTGTTTGATCTAGGTTTCCCCTAAAAGTTTCCTACCACTTGGACACTCTTGGAAACCTCCAGATGTAAAGATCTAGATTCCAACCAGAAGCTGTTTTACAGAAACTTGTCATAGGTTTTAAGGTGAAATGTTAAATGTAATTTCTATGATTTTTACCTGATTTAGCATTAAAAAGAGCAAATCCTATATTACTCCAGGAGTGCTCTCTTAACTTATATTATTTTCAGTTCAACATTACTTATCAACTTTCATATCTACCTCCCAGTAATTAATGCTACTTTTCTAATACTGAACAAAAATTTGTACCCATTGCTTTTTTCTCATTGAGATATCTGTGGTAGAAAGCTCAGTGAGTTCTTCTCCTTCTGGGACGTATACATAACAAGTAGCTAAGCTGCTAATTGCTGATGCAACCCTGGTTAAATTGTGTGATATAGCAGCCTGAGATGAATTTCCTGTGTAGAGCACATCTTGTCAAAATGAAAGTTCATGTGCCAGTCACACCACAAATGCAAGAGTCCCATGTCACTGGGCCAGTCTCCGCAAAGCAGGCTTTATTACTGGGTAACTGCAGGATCATGACTTAGGGTAACATGCATCTGCTAATGAGGGGTTTTCCATTAAATTGCAACACATCACTAGGGCCTGCCATAAGCATCTCAGTGAGTTCTGGCTTCTGCCTTGGTTGTGTCCAAACAAAAAAAGCCCCCGTGTGAACTAAACAACTTAGTGGAAAAGTGAAAATTCCCTTTAGTCAGAACAGGAACACTGGCTTCACTAAGGAGGAAAATAATTTAGGCTGCTGTGGTTTAGTGAATAACAAAACATCATTACCAAAATGGGTGAAGGTTCATCACAACCTTCAACTCCCTCTGCATAGAGGTCCTATATAAAACCTGCATCAGTGTAATCCACTTGTCAGTTTACCCTGCATTTTACCCTCACTTGATAGAGCCATGGGCTCAGATCCAAGACTCTGCATTCTGCCTTAGTGCAGAAGGTAACTGTCTACTGAAACCAACAAGGTCACATCATCTGCAAAAAGTACAAACTTAAACCAGAGCTCGAAAGTTAAAATTTTCTATTACTTCCAACCAAGGATACAGAAACAGCTCTCACTCTGGTAATATAGGGACCGGTCTGTCAAAGGCTTAGGAGACATTGGCACCAAAAACTGTTTCCTCATTTATCACCTATGGGTTATTCATTCATCATACATCATGACTGTGGGTTGTACAGGAATGTGTGTACACGTGTGTAACCTGCTCCTGGAGTTGGACATGTAGAAAGAGTGGGCCATATTTTTCTTAGTTTAAAGCCTAATCAATCAGTTTGTTCCCTTTTCTTCCTGTGGTCTCCATGGTGATCAGAATGGGCCTTATGCATCGTCCTCCATGTGAGGTTTCCATAACGATAACATGGAAGCACTTGCTACATTGCTGACAGCAGTGTGACTGGTCTGTAATTAAATTTCACTTTTACCCTTTTTTTCACACAAAGAATTGTGGCAAAATGACTTAGACACACAATAACAGTGTGTCTGTAATGAAGGACTGTTTGTCTGGGACATTGCCAAAGCTTAACATGAAAAATGATTTGGACTTTCCCTCTTTCACCCCTTTATTTTTGTATTCTTCTGATGAATTGGGCTTTGGTTATGTGCATCAGTGGGAAAGCGCTGGATGTTTAGCCTGGAAAATAAATGTTTTTTTTGTGTCTGGGTGAACAACAGGGAAGTTATTAGAGCAGCATAGAAATCATCACTGCCTTTTTGTGTTGCATGCATTTTGGTTGTATTCTCATCAGGTTCACATTCGTGAGAGATTAAAGTTTCCGAATTACTGAAATCTGTCGCTGCGGGTTGAGGATTTGGTCCTTAAACCCTCAGCGCTGTGTATTCTACAGTCTGTCTGATAAATAAAGATCTGATCTCTTGGCAGTCATTAAAGTGATCACTATGTGTGAGCACTGGGGATGTGGGGAGGGAAAGAGCATTGGTCTCTGTGTAGCACAGCAGGAAACCTTCAGCAAAGTGCACAGGCTGCTCACAGCATGCGCACTGGTCTGCTTCAGTGTGTGAGTGTGTGTCTGTGAGTCTATGATCTTTGCTCAACAGAGGTTGTGTACAGACCTAACAGTAAACCCCGTGTTGGCAAGAAACACAGAGGAAGCAAACTCAGGGTTGCAGTTCAAACAGAAAGCTTAATCTTTTTCAAGTTGTCGACCATGTTCACAATGATGCTGATATATATTTTTTTCTTCACTTTCACCCTGCATCCACACTAAGCTATAGTATTTTAGACTCTGAGAAACAGAGCTTTAAGACAATGTTTCCTGACAGAATTTATCCTCTAAAATGAATCCATTTCAAAATGCTCAAAATCTAGCCTAAAGCGTTATGAAGGGAAAAAATGGTGGGAGACTTCCAATCTTTTACATACAAATCCAACATACTGCCAAAGCATTAAGAAAGAACACTGCAGCTTATCAGACTTCTAGACCTTTGGTTTTCAAGTTTAAACGTCCTGGCCTGAGTGAAAATGACATTTTTAAGCATATCTGCAAAAGAACATTATTATGTGAATAGCTGATCAGAATTTTACTGTACCTATATTGTGGCCCCGATTGCAATTGCCTGTCCCGCGGTCCTTTGAAGCAGTAGGATGCTTAAAATCAGGCTAAGATTTTTTTTTTCTGTGGAGGAAACAGTATATTTGTCTGTAGTAGAGGTGGTGATTTCAAACGTGTTATGAACAAGATGCCAAATAGGTGAAAGACAGAAAAAATGCACATTTGCAGGAAGGAGCAAATTAGTTGTTTTCATTGTTTCCTGTATGAAAGATTTCTGTAGAAGTGGGTCAGTAACACATCATTGTAGCTTCCTGAGCAATGCTCAAGTATACGTTTCATAGATCAAACAGTAGTGTCTGTTTACTTAAAACGGTATATTAGTGTATTAGATTTTGTTTGACTCAGGACACTGGTAGTTAAATTGCAGCAGTAAAGCAAGCAATCACAAAGTGAGTCAGAGTTGGAGGTGGCAGAATGGAGCCAAAATCATTACTCAGACGCTGTTTTTAATTCATTGTAGTAAAAACGAAACTGTTTAGTGTTTACTGACTGTAAGTATACCTAATTGTTCTTTGGAATTGTGTTGTTATTGGATGACTATTCATTTTCATGACAGGAAATGCAGCGTATCAAACATTCATTCAGTTGAATTGCTACCATACTATCCAATAGTTTTGTTGCCTAAAGGTCCACTCACACATGCCTAGAGACCAGCTGCTGACCGCCTGGCAACCACCATTTTTCCAGTAGGGAAAGATAATATTTCCTGACCGGTTGTGAATGGTTGCTGGAGGTTGCAGGCAGATGCTGTTAAGCTGATTGATAAAGCCCCAACCACACTGGCCTAGAACCCCGATAACCACCCGTCACTACAGATAAATGTAAATTTCAGTTCAATTCACTTTTATTTATACAGCGCCAAATCACAACAACAGTCGCCTCAATGCGCTTTATATTGTAAGGTAGACCCAACAATAATACATACAGAGGAAAACCCAACAATCATATGGCCACCTATGAGCAAGCACTTTGGTAACAGTGGGAAGGAAAAACGTCCTTTTAACAGGAGGAAACCTCCGGCAGAACCAGGCTCAGGGAGGGGCGGCCATCTGGGGTGAGAGGGGGAAGACAGGACAAAAGACATGCTGTGGAATTTCTTGACTGGTTGGTGATTAGGTTGCTGGCTTGGTGTTGCTAGGTGAGATTGGTTGCAAGAGGTATATGGTCCTGCACTGAAAACCTCCTGGTGATTGCTTTGTTGCTGAAGACACCAGCTTGACAGCAAACACTCACCAACTGCTCACTAAACTTGAGTGCAATACAAACTAGAAATGGAGAGCGTTCACCTTCAAAGTCAAAGTTGAGCCTTTTGAAACATGTTGGCTGTAAGGTGCAACTTTGACCTTGAAGGTGAGTGGTTGTTTTCAGTTTGCATCACTTTTTCAAGTTTCACTGCCGCTCAGTGATAAGTTACTGAGTATTTGCCGACAAACAGGCGTCTTTGGTGACCGCAGCATCTACTAACAACCAGAGCAATCTCAAGGTTTTAGGTGCAGCAGCCTCTTTATGACTGAGTTCACCGTTTGACAGACATCTACCGAAAGGGAAACACACATATTTGGCTGTGTGGTTGAGTGGTGTGATTGTGGTGTAAGCTTAACGGACGTGATCGAATTCTCATTTCATTCCAACACCTATTCTGGTGCGGCACCTCTCCGTGCAGTTAAATACAGTTACACTATGTTCATCTACCTCTGATTTTTCCAGGCTAGCTCCTTTTCTTTCCCCCAAGAGAAGATTTGTGTCTCCTCTATGAAGTACAACTTGACCTTAACCTTCCCTCATTCTTTCCCACACTGCCTCCACCATTTTCCATTTGATGTAAATGCAAATGATTCATCATCCTCCACTGATACAGTATCAGCAGTCCATGACGGGTGGGAAAAAAGTGATTTTATGTAGTTCTCCTTTCCAACAAGTCTAGTACCTCACAGGGACTCTTTTACATAGAACTGGAGTATAATGTAGTGTACCTTATGGAGTCCCGAAATGTGTCATTGTCTTGCTAGTTAAGGCTCAAAACGAAAATCCATGTGGATTTTTCAAATACCGAAATAGCAATTGTCATTCCTATCATTTCTCAGTTTTTCCATCTCGTCCCTCTGTTCTCGCTCCCTTCTCCTCTCGTCTTCCACTGTGGACAGCAGGCATTCAGCCTCTTATCAGTAGAATCAGCCAAGCACAGCCACTTTGGAGCCACAGATAGGCAGGAATTGGCTGACAGTGTGGAACTGCTTCTGAAAAAGAGAGAGAGATATTAAAGATGAGGAGGGGCAAGAAGGGGTGGGGGTGTTGGGTGTTGGGGGTAAGGAAAAATGACTAATCATAAGGAAAAGAAAACAATCTGAGGTGTTGATTTTCTTCATAGAAAAATTCCTGGAGATAAGGACTTTTTCTTCCAATCACAACATCCAGTGCAGTCTCTTTTGCACAGCATACACTATCTCCCATGCCATCTTCAAAAACTGGCAAGCTTGCGTTTATGTTTGACTTTCAGAAATCCTTGCAGCTCCAGAACTCAGCAACTTTTTTCCTTCACAGTTTAATTCAAATACTACACATTTTGTCAAGTCCCCCTACATATAAATTATGTGTTAGCCCATTTGAAAGTGAGATCAGACTGCAGCTAATCGGCCTGGAAGCTGATCGTCTCCACCTGTCATGCCTGATCTCCTCTAAGGTAAACACAGTGATGTTTGAAAAGGTGGCTTGTTAGGTGTGAGCAACTAAAATTGTAATTACAGCGAGACAGGTGTCAACAAAATAGAACAGGCTATGCAGACAAAGAGAAGCTTCCTGTCATGTGATGCCACTGAAACTGCTTTCTTTGTTTGAATATCATGAGGGATTAAAATCATAGGTTTGATTAAAGCATCAAACCTTCAAGGATGCTACAGCCCAGGCAGGCAAGAGGGTCCAGTTGCACCAAAGAGTGATTGCTCTGATTTTACAAAAACATCTCTCGCAAAGGCTAAAAATGATAAATAAATAATAAAAATTGATGTGAGAAAAAGAAAACTTTGTACAGTTATGTGTTGTTCTTTGTGAATATGGTTGAATCCTATAAATGTTGGTGCTTTTGAGGGAAATAAATATTAATAGCAAACTGTTGTACACTTTTACAGTGTTTATAGGTCTATATGGTTTTTCTTTATTCAAGACAAAACTCAGAAAACTATAAAGGGTTAAGATAAAATTATGAATTTGGAGTTTTTTGTGTTTAGACTCTGATAATTGTGGCTGCATACATAGTATAAAGAATGAGAAACCTGAAGGCTAGACTGTCCCATTTTACAGCCTCGCACTTCCGGCCTTCTCTGTCTTCGAAGGACCCGGCCCATGTAGACCTCCGAAGGAGGACCTGGCCTATGTCCCTATGAATTGGGACATAGCTACAGAATGAAGGTGAGTTGACAGGGAGACACAAATATCTAACACAGGAAGCTAGACACTAGAGGATGGAGAACACAGAGGGAAGATAAGACACATTAGACACGAAAGGAACCTAAATTAACCTAAACAAGGAACAGAGAACTAAGCAAACTCAGAAACGTATGGAAATCATACTCAGGAACTAGCACATTATCTTAAACCTCACTCCAGAAATACCTACCAATTCAAGGCAAGCACAAACTACTGGTCACTACCTCGGGATCATGACAGCTTCTCACTTCACTTTGGATTTGTGTCATGGCATCGCCTGAATAACATGAACGAAGGTTACGCTACTTAAACGTAAAACCACAAATTGTACCTCTCATCTAGGCTCCACACAAACTGTTTCCTTTAACCAGTGATTAACTGTTATTCAGGCCACATGGGAAAATGCTTGGAGTGCAGTGTGGATATTGCTGGGGGCGATGCCTGCGGAATATAAAGCGGAGGACAATATGGACACTCTGTCTGTAACAGGCAGTGAGTGAACTCCATGTGATGCTTTAAAAAGCTGGGGGAGAAATTTAGGAGGGGGGGAGTGGTGATAGTGGTGTGGAGTAATCTGTCCATTTTAATGCATCTCATTATTAGGGAAAAAGAGGCCTTGTGGCATAGAAAGGGGTAGAAGAGGAATAAAAGGAGAAGGGGAGGAGAAAGGGGGAGATGAGGGGAAGATGTTGGAGTGTAATCAGACTATAATTATGCTACTCTTTCATCCACTTTTAGGGGTCTGCATATGCACACAGAGCAGCTTACATGGTCGTGTATGGGCTCACGGTATGGGCAGATATGGCTGCTCTGTAAAAGACGACAAACAGCTGATAAATGAATGTGTTCAGATGCATTAGGCATACTTCTCTGTTTGTCTTTCGCTCTTCTGGGTTGCAGTTTCATGGCTGCAGGTCTATAGCATGCTGGCATTTAGGTGACCTTGAAACTCACCTGGCTGTTCATTTGGCATTTATGTGTCTTGCCCACCTGGTACACCACAAGCTGGGAGAGATGACACATTAAAATGTTTCTTGTATTTAAATAAGGCAGTGATGGTTGTTGTTCTTTTTTGATATTTGTTTAGTTTTTTTTTTTTTTAAATTTAACATTTTTTCTCTGTAATGTGAAGCAGTTGCTGTAACTGGTCACACTGAGAATCCACAGTGCAAACGCTACAAGTCTATACTGCAGACTGTAATTGGCCAGACTGCATGGTTTTGTCCCAAGGGCTAAAATGCAGAAATGCTAAATAATACATTTGCAGAAGTAAATTTCTTGATATTATTCCAAAAGTTGGAGGAGGCCTGAAAAACTAGTGAAAAACAGCAAATAGAGAATGAGGACATTTTCTGTTTCGCCTCTAGCTTTACATTATTTAACACCTGTCCATAAATTTCCAGCAGCACCCCGTGTCTGTGCTAATCCATAGTTAGAAGCGGTGCAACCACTGTGCGTCTTTTGGCAAACACGCCTCATTTGTGTTGTACTTAAAGTATTTCACTAGTAGTATACAGTAAAAGACTGCCATGCTAGCATACCAGCACACAGACTTATAAGTAACAAATAGCCAGTACTTTCTATTATACTAGCTACACGACACTTAATCAGACATCATAAATGCGAACATAGGATATATTTGGATATGTCACTGACACACAGATAAAACAAAGTTTTTATTTACCACTTAAATCTGTCTAATTAAATTTTAGCATTCAAAACAAAGGGGTGGGTCATTACTGTCAAAGCTACTGAGGTGTGAATCTTAGAGGTGGGCAGATCAACTCAAATATGGTATTGATACCAGTGCTTGCATTGGTATTGGATCGATACTAGCATGACAGGTACTTTTTTTCTACCCTCTAAAGTTCAGGATGTAGCCCACTGAATTGTGGTAAATAAATGACCTTTATGGAAATTGGAAGCACTCAAATGTGTTCAGAATTTTTCAATATGCTGATGATTCATCTCATAAGTCATGACACACTGCTCTCCCCTACAGCTGGCTTCATAGGTTAAAAGTATCCATATCGGTATCAGCAATACCGGTCCTGTATTTCCTTAGTATCTATTTGATACCAAAATTTGCAGTGTTGCACAGCACTAGTGAATCATTTACGAGATATCACATGAGCTTTTGAAATCAGATGACCTTCTGTTCCTGTTCCTTATTTGTTTTTCTAACAGTTACATAGTTGTACCGCTCTGGTGTTATACTATCTTGGTAAGTTAAGCCAAATCTTTTACTAGGTAGTAATTATGCCAGTCCAGTTCTAACGAATTAAACATCGCGAAGAATACTTAAAATTTTGATCGTCAGTTCTTCAGAAATTGATTTTCTGAGAATTTGTCTAATAGTTGGAAAGTTTATCTCATTCTAGCAAACCAGAGCTCGTGGAGCAAACTTCCGCAGAGTCATTCAGGTAGAACATGTGATGTCTGTTGGTGTAATGCGTGAGAATTTTTCACCACCTCAATCTACATATGTTCCGTCAAATACTACATATTCTGCACCACATGCCTAACGATGCTAATCACAGAGTCAACACAAAACATTGTCATTGTTTTTAACACTTGGAGTTTGCGTCGTGCATGCACACTCACACACAACATGCACGCGCACGGCATTGAAAAACGGGTCTTAGTCACTTTTCTTATTGCAAGGGCTCAAATGCTGCATTAGCATAATTTAACACGGGAAATGTGTGAGTCATGGGGAGGGAAAAGCTTATCATCTAAAAGGTTATCTTCATGTTCGGTGAACACACACACACACACAGGCTCACATGTACACAGACCATCAGGAAGAGGGCAAGATATTGTGAATGATAAATCAAAGAAAGAGTTGAATGACTAATGAGGAAATTTTTTATCAGATTGTATCAATTTGCAGGTCCTGTGGCCTCCACTGCAATCAGATTATACTTTGAACAATGCAAGCAGTAATGAGGACTCGATTAGATTATTATTAGTTGCATTTTTCACTTTCAGAGATCTCTAGCTGATGACTGACTTGGTGTCAGCATGACCTCCAAAACCTGCCCTTAGGCTGGTTGTTGGGGCATGGATGACACCGCGCACTCAGGGAACTGACTACTGCACATGTGAAATGCATATATATATTATGTAGTGCATGCTCTTGGCGCCGGATCAACTAAGTGACCAAGCCTCTTTTTTGAGATTGCTCTGCAGAATTACAAGTAGTCAAAAACAGAGGTCTGAATTCAGCGGACATTTGATTTGATCAATTTACAGCAGGCAGAACCTTGAAGAAGAAGCAGCGGCAGGCATCAGATAAAAAAAAAAAAAATCTTCCGTCTGGCCTTCCCAGTGAAGTTTAGTAAACATGTGAGAGCACCAGAAAGAAGAGAAGATTAGCTTGTATCAAAATCCTCCCTCCTTCTCTCCAGTTCGCCTCTCTGTCTCTCTCTCTGTCTCTCTCTCTGTCTCTCTCTCTCTGGTCCAGCAGGTTCAGCTGCAGCGAGTGGCCATGAAAAATGGATGAGTGTGTTTCTCTCTCACTCACTCACACACACACGTATACACTCACACTTCTTTCTTTCCCCTTCACTCATCCCGCCTTTCTCCCTCACTGCAGTCTGATCATGCATGACTGTAATATATTTATTTTGCCAATAACCCGAATGAAGACCGTTTCTTTTCCTTTTTTGTAATCTTGTTGCAGAGAATAGCAGAAGAGAATGAGCAGAAACAAAGGAAGAAAATAAAATAATAAAAAAATAAGATGGGGCATTACTGCTGCCCAAAAACATGTGAGCAGGTAAGGCAAAGTAGAGTCGTTGAAGCGCAAAGTCTGCATCTGTTCCATGCCTGAACCCCCCTCCCCGAACACACACACACACACACACACACACACACACACACACACGCACGCACGCACAATTCTAGGAAACGTCACATGTTAGTCAGTGCATCTGCCACCAATGCCACCTCATGTTCTCCTGCACCTTCTGATTTTAGCACTTTGAATTTGGGTTTGTGGGTAGATTTATTCATCTCTAATCTCTCCACATCCTGTGTGTGTCTGTTTGTGTAGGTGTGTGTGAGAGAAAGAGAGAGAGGTGCCTTATACGTTGCCTGAATGTGGTAGCAAAAGCAACAGAGGAAACAGAAGAAAAGATTGACCTTTCTCTAATCAACTCTGGTTGTGTGCATATATGTGTGTGTGTGTATGTGTACATATTTGATATGAGTGTTCAGAAAATCACCGCCACATTTCTACTTCTGCTAGCGTCAAACCAGGAGCACATTAACTGATATTTATCCAGTTTTAAAGATGAGGAGTGCTGAGCTGAAATCGTCAGCTCGCCGCCTTTGATCATTGTATTCACATTAACCTGAACAACCTGAACTGACTGCAGATCAGTGAACTAGCTCATAGATGATTGATTAATAGCAACTAGCGAGTGCAGGCTCAGAAATGGCAGGCCAGAGTTATGGTAAATAATTTGGCAGCGTGATGCATTCTACTGTGTTGTTTACGCCTGCAAGAAAAACACATACAGGAAAAACACTATTATCATTTCCATTTGATTTTTATGGCCTATTGCTAATCTTAAATGGGCTTTCCCCCCCGGTACTTCTTCGGCAACCTGCCGTTGTACCCTCTAATATCCCAATTGTCTCCACCTCAAATTGCTTAAGCCCTGTAGTCCTTTTGATGCTAAGAGGCCTTTGAACTGGAGCCAGCATCTTTACGCTTCACTCAGTGGCGAGTCTGCTAGCAACTCAAATATTCATAGGGGCCACGTCTCACCTGGCATACTGATGGACACTGCACCCTGTGGATGGGAACAGAAGCGTGGTCCAAGACACGGGCCACAGGTACGGTATATGAACTGTGTTATGGCACTGGCTATGAAAATGGTTAGAGAGTTGCCAGTAGAATGGGTTATGCCATTTTATTGCAACATGTGATGGATACTACAGCAAGGTGCAAGGACTTTCTTTTATTTCCATGAAGGTCCTCGGTGTGGGTTATACGGCTCTCGACCAAAATAGAGGTGACTGTAAATGTTGTTATGGGGGTTGTTCAGAGGTTTGTATGAAAGTTCACGGTTAGGTCACAGCAGGATAATAAGACTGCTGCAGTGATGCAGGTTCTCCTTGTGCTGGGAAACAAAAGCATGCTGGCTAAGAAGAGTGCATTTTCAAAATATAGAATTTGATTATTTAAAATAGCTTAAAGGACAGATGCTCAAGTACCCGCACTGGAACTTGAGAGGTCTGCTGTAATCATGCCGCTGCTTAGTGGTGATCAAAAGAATACTTCCTAAATCTCTTTTAGTGCTGCTGCCATCATCATCTGCAGTCTTAGTTTGTGCAATATTGTATTCAGAAGTTTGCTTTTCTCTTTAAATATGAGGCTGCAGCAGTGTGAGTTAAACTCATTCAATGTTTGTGTTTGCTTGGACAGACAAACATGGACTTTTTTCTTTTCTTGTTAAGGGACTGAAACAATCTTTGGAAGGTGCCAACTGGATTTGTCTGTCTCGGCCTGCTGGAAGTGTTTTTTAACTGAGTGAGGGCTGCTGGATTCTGCCTGTTATCTCTTACAATAGAATTGCAATTTGGAAGTCACATTTAAAAAGCAAGAACGAAATGAAAGCATGATCACAGCCATCTGTTAGGGTTGGCTGTCAGAAATGCCCGTTAACAGTTGTCATGTAGATGTAGATGGTGGTCACCTTGTTCTGCCAGTTTTTCCAAAAGAAAAAAAAAACACTCAAAAAATCATAAATATAGATGTATAAGAGAACCTAACAGGCAAAAAAATCCCAATCATGTTGTTTTACTGAGCCATGTACACAGCTGGGCTTCACAAAAGGTTTAAACTGTGTTTTGGCAGACATACTGTATCTACTCATTATTATCCCAGTTTAAGGCTATTGTAGTGAAGATGAAGCTGTGTGTATTTATCTTTTTTTTTCTTAGCTAAATGTATTCATAACATGATTGGTGATTAGGGTTAAACGCAAATTCATTTTTTTTAAGCCATTTTTAGCTCAAGGATTCTGATTTGTGTTAAAATAGACTCTCACAAAGCCAGATTTGCTGCTGTTAGTGTAATAGCTGGATGTCTCCAACATAATCTGGATAGCTCTCTGTTAGTCATTAAATACAGTACAACTAAATACAACTAACAAGTCGAGAACTACGAGAACCGGTGGTAAAACAATTGCTAATGACCATTCAGTTGGTCGACTTGGGTATTCCAAGCAGAAATGCTTTCATTGCTCTCATGAACACATGAGAATTGTTTTTGAGACATTTTTAATTATTTCTGGAAAATATTCATCTTCCTCAGCAGCCCCGGTGTTTGCAAATGGCCAGTGTCAGGTGTTAGCCTCACCAAACCAAAGCCTCATGCTACGGATGGCTGTGCTCTATTATGCAGAGTCTGGATCTAGATTAAAGCAATTTTTCATAACCAAATATCATTTGGGCTGATTACAACACAACAGGTTCCTTTCCCCACATGGTGTTCAGTTCAATTCATCACATACTTCACAACAGAGGCATTCTACACTTGATTACCAGACAGGAGCTATGGTATGTAATACATATGTTCTCAGCGCTTAGTGAATGGAGTCTGGAAACGCTTTTTTGCCGTGCCAAAAGAAAGATGCATTCATGTTCATGTTTCCTTTGACACTTTGTTTTTTCTCAATGTGCATGCTTGTGCGGGTCAATGCATTTTAGTGTGTGTTCTATTTAAGGAGTTCCTACCTAAAGTTATTTATGACTCGTCTTCTGTGCTTTGTCCCATGGAGTGCGGCTGTGAATGGTTTCAGGATTTCATTGGAAGCAAATGAATAGAGGTTGTCAAATTATAAAACATTTAAGCTGTTCAAACTGGCAGTAAAGAACATTCCAATAATCGTAGCCATTTAAATTAAATTACTTCTTATTTCTGAGTTGAAAATGGCTCCCTCAAGCCATTGGGATGTAACTGCCTTTGTTGACCTGTCATCGGCTCAGGAAAATAATTGGTACCAGGTTGAGATGGGTGTAACCCAAAGAAAAGGCATTCAAATCAGTGCCATTTAGACTGGGAGCTCGGGGGGCTGCGGTGGGGTTGCGGGGCAGGCAGTTCTCTTTGTACAATCTGAGTGTTGTGAATGTAGCAGAATGAATTTAAATCAGATGCAGATAAAATAAAGAAACAAAGAAAAGGGAAATTGGAGAAAATAGAAAGGAACAACATTGGGTCAATGAATCATGCTATTTAAAGATAATGAGTGTTCTCCCCTTTGAGTTTTATGTTTTAGTGTTTATTTAGAACAAGCACATTTCAAAATTGCCAGTTTACTGAGTCACCACTCACAATCAGTTGATTGTTCACACAACCAGCCATCCATCCATCTTCTTCCGCTTTATCTGGGGTCGGGTCGCGGGGGCAGCAGCCTAAGCAGAGAAGCCCAGACCTCCCTCTCCCCAGCCACCTCCTCTAGCTTATCCGGGGCAACACCAAGGCGTTCCCAGGCCAGTCGAGAGATATAATCTCTCCAGCGTGTCCTGGGTCTGCCCCGGGGCCTCCTCCCGGTGGGACATGCCCGGAACACCTCACCCAGGAGGTGCCCAGGAGGCATCCCTTCTCCCATCACTCGCAAACAAGACCCCGAGATACTTAAACTCTTCCACTTGGGGCAGGAACTCATCCCCGACCCGGAGTGGGCACTCCACCCTTTTCCGGCTGAGAACCATGGCCTCAGATTTGGAGGTGCTGATCCTCATTCCCGCTGCTTCTGTTAAAGTGAATTGTTTAATGTTGTCATTTTTATGCTTACCACCTCTACATTGTTTCAAACTCGGTGATCAAGGCATTCCTTTGTCCCCCTCCCCAGCCTCTCGAGGTTCTGGGGGGAGGCTGTAGTGTTTTATCACAAGCACATCCCATGTGAAGGTTTGTTTGATGTTTGGTAACCTTCCTGTCCTTTTTATGGCTTCACTGTGTTGTGTATGGTGAACCAATACAGGAATTGAACCATATATTGGGTATGGGGGAGATTACTCCCTTTATGACCAAGGATGTTGTGATCAGGAAGTCACGCGCACAGAGACACACACACACACACGTTCTTGCACATGCATACACGTGCTTACACATACACACACATAGTGCCTTGTCTTTGTAACCAAGGGGGGTTTTACGGTGGGAGGTGCTTTTGCTGTGATGTGTATTGTAACAGTTCGTCAATAAAAAGTAAAATCGATCGAACGCTGTTGCCTTGTTTTTCCTTCACGGGAATAAGTCCCTAGATCAGCGGGGTCTGAGTTTAGACCCAACAGCTTCACACTCGGCTGCAAACCGAGTCGGCTGGAGACCATCACCCGATGAAGCCAACAGAACCACATCATCCACGAAAAGCAGAGATGAGATTCTGAGGCCACCGAAGTGAAAGCCCTCCACCACTTGGCTGTGCCTAGAAATCCTGTCCATAAAAATTATGAACAGAATCAGTGACAAAGGGCAGCCCTGGCAGAGCCCATCACCCACCGGGAATGAGTCCGACTTATTGCCGGCAATGCGAACCAAGCTCTTGCAACGGTTGTACAGGGATCGAATGGCCCGCAGCAATGGGCCAGACACCCCATACTCCCGTAGCACCTCCCACAGGACACCCCGAGGGACACGGTCGAATGCCTTCTCCAAGTCCACAAAACACATGTAGACTGGTTGGGCAAACTCCCATGCGCCCTCAAGTATCCTTCAGAGGATAAAGAGCTGGTCCAGTGTTCCGCGACCAGGACGAAAACTGCATTGTTCCTCCTGTATCTGAGGTTCGACTAGCGGACGAACTCTCCTTTCCAGCATGCAACCATGCCCCCCATTTACTTGGAAACTTCTAAAGAGGCCCTTTAGTTCATTTCCCTTTTTTTTTTTCTTGTTGTTGAATGTATGTTATTACTGTGGTGAATATTCACATATAAATAAACATGATTTTAAACACGACCAGAGTTTCAAACGATGACTCAGTATATGTACTTTGGACATTTTTCACTCCTTTTGGCTCTGTATGAAGTCATAAAGTGGGATTGTTGTTAATATTGTGATCACAGAAGTCCCACCTTTTACTATCAAACCTGTTTAAGAGAGGCAGCCAATCAGAAGTAGGGTGGCTTCAAGAGCAAGTGGCCTAAGAGAGAGATGAGTTAGAATGTCTTGTTTTAAATAGTGGCTAGACTGAGGAGCAGCACCAAGGGTCCAGTATAAAATAAAGGTTTAATTTCTGAAAACAAAATTAATTCATTATCTCTTCATTTCAGACAAAACAGTATCAGATTCATTAAGATAACAGTGGTTGGTAGATATGCTAAACATACCTCCAGTCAACTTTTTCATGTTTTCAAATATTCTCGAGTCTTCTAAGAACCTTAGATACTTACTTGCAATTTATTTACATGATGTCATAGTGTTATTAAATAATGTCTTTGGAAAGGCATGAGAAAAAAATGCCATTGGGATGAAGAATAACTGGTGTGTGCTGCTAATGCTATTCCATCTAATGTTAGTCGGGGTTCTCCAAATCGCATGAAAAACAAGGCAACCAGGGAAAATACAAATTACAAATGATTAGAAAATCAAGGCAGTCTAGACCAAATGCTTATTGTTGTCTCATTCAGCTTTGCACTGATGCTCTCATTATGTATTGTGTTCGAAATTCATTAGACCATTCTTTTACAGCTGTGGCTTTTCGCCCTGCCTCAGTGTACAAAGTCATCCCTAGCCAGGCGGTGGCATGTTTATCTTCCCATATGGAAAAGATATATATAAATCTTATAAAGTTTGTATCTGTCTTGTGTGAAACTTGTATGAAAAGCATACAAGAGTGAAAACAAATATAAGATCCCTTGAAAAATTATATAAATGAAACTTGTATGTTTTGGATACTTACTAAAACAATATATGAAAATAATGAGAAAGTGGCCACTTTCATGAGTAAATCATATAAGCCTTATATGATTCACTATATGAAGTAGGCCACATCTTATGCAAGTCTTTTATAAGTGTTTTCTATTTCTTTTCCATATGGGTTAGTTAACATTTCTTTCATTTCTGTCCCCAAAATTTGATTATATTCCTCTGGACGTAGCGTTCAGCATTCCAGACGAACAGGTGAATAGAATCAACTTTTTGGGATTTCCGTACCTGGATGAGCATGCATCAGGATCATCATTTCATTTCTGTCCCATTTAAAGTCATAATGATGAATTGTTAATTTAATTCTAACCAGAGGTTGTGGCTCCATCGTATAGTGGTTTACACATCGACCTAACAAGTGAAAGATCCCTGGTTTGATCTCAGCAGGAGAAGCAACTGCCCCTGGGGCATCCAATCGTAAAAAAAAATAAATAAATAAATCTGCCAACTCAAACATGTAGAGGTACCTGCTACGGTGAGCAGCTTTGGCAATGATGTTTGAAGTTCAAGGAAATCCACAGTTAAAAGGAAATTCTTCAAGTTCAATATATTGTTTTCAAAGTCATTAAGTATCTGTGTTTCTCCTTCCCCATATTAACCATGCTTAATTATTTGGACGCAACATGCAACAATGGGTCATTGTAACAGCTTGCACAAATGACCTGTGGAGGTTGTTTTCTCGAGAAAGATGCTGTCAGAAGTATTCCAGACGAATCTGTTTTAAAGTTGTTGAAAAATAAAGACAGAAGTGCAGTTCTGTATCTCCAACTGAGCACCTTAAGGTCAAACAAGAGCAGATTGTTCTTAAAAACCACATCGGGGGACACGGTGGACATCCTGCCACGAGGCCTGGGGACAGAAACCTTCATCTGCGCTGTAACAGAATGTGTTTACTTGACAAAGTAAAAAGCATATGTTGTTTTTGCATGAACTGCACTGATAGAATCTGCTGTCCAAAGGGTGACAGTCTCACACATTTCTGTTTGGGTCCATCGGTCTTCAATATCCACCCATCCGTCTGTAGCAGAGGGTCAGAAATGAGTTGTCTCTGTGCTAGCCAGCTGGTCATGTGACAGCTGCATGCCATATGCAGGAGCACTATTCTGAGTATTGCTAGCTTAGCATTTAAGCCCCTGTGCTTTCACTCAGTAAACCCTCCACATCCCCAGCACTGCTTCCCTCTGACTATCATGACTGCCATCATTCTTACTACTAATAAATGTGAAGAAAGCAGTCGCACTGGAAAACAAAGCCGGGAAGTGCAAGAAATCAGACTATTATAGAAGTTTAAACAAGCTTACAGGGCAGGCAGGCTGTCTGCTAAGTAGCACAGCTTGAAAGCCACCTTCTTCATTCAGGTGTAATTTAATGCATTCAAGGTACAGCTTTTTCTGTGCACTGAGAACTAACGATTAAGATGTGCTGGTTTGTGCTGCTTTTTTCGGCTGCTCCCTTTAGGTGTCTCCTCCTCAGATCACATGACCCCCATCTCACCCTAACCTGAGGGTTAGTCTCTCAGCACACTAACCCTCAGCATGTCCTTCTTCACTAGATCTATGAATCGTCTTTTTGGTCTTCCTTTTTTCCTTTTCTGCCACAAATCACCCCTGACACCTGACTCCACCCACTCCACCCTGCTTGCCCTCTCTTCTGGACCTCTCTTGTGCACTGTTGGATGCTTTAAATGGTTAACCCCAGGAATTTAAACTCATCTGCCTCCACTTCCTCTACTCCTCACATCTTCACCTGCCACCTCCCTCTCATCCACACACATATATTCTGTCTTGCTTCTACTGACTGACTTCACTCCTGTTTTCTCCAGAGCATACCTCCACCTCTGCAGACTCTCACTACAGATTCTAATGTCATGTGGGAACATCATAGTCCACAGAGACCTCCGGCTTACCTCATATATCAGTCTGTCCATCACCACTGCAAAAGAGAAGGAGGTCAGAATCGAACCCTGACGTAATCCATCCTGCCACTCCTGATTTCCTCTTCTGGCACCCTATCATGTGCTTTCTCTACATCCACAAAGACACAGTGCAGCTCCTTTTGACCTTCTCCATACTTCTCCATAAACACTCAAAAATGGCATCTGCACCACTCTTTTTTGGCTTGGAGCCATACTGCTGCACTGATCGTCATCCCTCTCCTTAACTTAGCTTCAACAAATCTTTCTCATATCTTCATGGTATGGCTCATCAGCTTTATCCCTCTGTACCGACTACAGCTCTGCACATCACCTTTGTTCTTCAAAACTGGTACCTCTCTCACTCCCCAGGATTGTATTAAAGAGGCTGGTTAAAAAGTCCAGTCTCTCCCTGAAATCTCCACACCTGCACTAATACGTCATCAGGGCCAATGCGTTTCCACCCTTTATCTTCTTCATAGTTACCCTCCCTTCCTTTACTAAGAGTACCCCCACCCTCCATGGCTGAGTTACCCAGTACTACATTTTAATTAGACAATTAAAGATATTATGGAGAGAGATTATAATCAGGCAAGCTTTGAAAAAATAAAAATCTTTAGATTAGTATTTTGAATGTTATTTTATATGAATAGTAAATGGCCTAAATGCTGTTAATATTTTCAGATATAATTTGAAAAGCCTGGGCAAGGTTGAGTGGAGGTGATCTGTTGATCTCTTTCAGAGAAACTCAATTAAAAATGTTTTATGCTACTTTCATTGCTGTTTTTAATACCGGTCTTGTTTTGTTTACTTCCCCGCATTTAATGTGGTTTATGTTGTTCTTTTTCAATCACTTTTGTGTGCATTAGTATTTCATTAATATACATTTGCCTGTGGCTTGTCCACCGAGTCCGCTAAGAGTTTCATTGACTTACTAAAATGTGCCGTCCTCTATAGATTATAGAGCGTCTAAGTGGAAACAATCAGTCCTTTCATGCATTGTGTTGTTTGCGTGTGCTTGTGTGGTCCTTCGCTTTGTGGGAATGGTTTTCTTTATATGTTTGTGTGTTTACACTATTTAAGTGTGGGTGTGTTCGCAAGTCTGGCCTCACAGCTTCTGGAGCACTTCTGGGCATCGAACAGCCCGTGAATGATCGGACCAAGGTTGTCTGCAGTGAACTGATGTGTTCCTCTTTTAAAACTACTGCTTCCTTTATTTAAAATAGAGTTAAACATAGTTGAAGGTGTATGTATATAAGATGTGTGCATTTTTTTCTCAGTGTGTTTGCATGCCTTCTGTAGAGATGCTTGTTGCTCTGCTGGTTACTGATGAGTCTTTGGTTCAATGGCAAGTGACTAACACAGTGCAAACCTACAACAGTGGCCCAAATCCATACTCTCATATTTACTAACAGTCCCATTAGTCACGTATTATTGTTGTTGCATTTTTGGCTACCTGTAACTCAGTGTAGTTTTTTAACTCTCAGCACACTTCAGAAGAGGCACTTAACGCCCATCTTTAATTTACGGTATATTCAAAGCACCTACAATACAATACACACCAAACAGACGTCGTGCTTAATCAGTTGCACCCCCACACCCCCTATGTTTTTCCACCTGAATTAATTTGCTGCACAAAACAACAAAGTGCAATAAAATTTCAGGAAAATTACATGCAACATACAGCGTCCGTGTGTTCGTGTGTGTGTGTGTGTGTGTGTGTGTGTGTGTGTGTGTGTGTGTCCTATTCTCTTCAGTATAATAAACTTAAAATAAGCACTTGATCTTTGGCTGAGTTAAAAAGAGGTTGAGAGGATGTTGTAATGCACAAACACTTTAACAAAACAACAACAACAGAAAAAACTAAAACAAAACAATTGATTGCTTCAGTATTTAGCAGCGTATATAGTGGGTGCTACCCAGGGTGCAGATGTGCATCATGAAATGAAGAGTGCCGGTCGGTGGGAGGAACAGCACAATAATTGGACATGAGTGAGCTTTGTGGTTCATAAGTGGAGACTGTGCATGTGTGTGTTGAATACCAGCTATTGTGTTTTGGTTGGTCTTTTTGTTTTGTCTGAACTGCATTTAACTTTGTAAAACACTAAAGTGTTCCTGTGCCTTCCATAAGAGCTTCTTTAACACTGTCATTTTTCCTGTTTGCTGCTTCAAATAGCGCACTAACAGCTTTAAGAGATCCTCTCACATAAGTGTGGCTTTGCCAATGTATGTCTCCTTTACCAGTCTTCCGGGAGTTTCCTTTAGATAGGGAAGTAGTTCTGATTATGTTGGGTATGTCAGTAGCATATCCAGCAGTCAAGCCTGATTGGATACCGCTTCTGGGATTTTTATTTTGCTTATCGGTGTTTGTTCATTCTGTGCGTATCATCAGGTACATATTTCGGAGATTTGGTGAAGGTTAAAGTGCGCTCAAAGCAATTTTCTCCTTTATGTACATCGCTGACTTGCAACCTCTTCTGTTCTTACAATTCGCACTCAGGGCTCCATGGTCATGCACTTGAGCTCTCTAGGTTTAACCACAAAAAACACACAGACACAGACACACACACAAGAGAAACAAATACACAAAAAGTGTGTAGGGGAAACAATATCCTTTTTTCATCTCTGTGCCATTTGGGCTATAGAATTCCAGCTTACCCCTGCAGTCCATAAAAATGCCTGTCAGGTTAACTGCTGAGTCTACATTAACTGTAGGTGTGAATGTGTGTTTGAATGGTTGTCTGTCTTTCTCTGTTAGCCTTGCAATAGACTGGGCACCTGTCCAGGGTCTACCCTGCCTTTCACCCTATGACAGGTGACACAGACTCCAGCCCAACTGTAACTCTGATTTGAATAAACTGAAGAAAATAAATGCATGGCTGGATGGATGATTAAAATACCATTGAAATTACAGGCTGCTGATTTCTTTGACAGTTAAAATTATGAATTCAGAAGGAGTGCAAATACTTATGTCATCAACTATATATATTCCTCTCTCCAGGTAATATTGTAACAAATAAATGTGGACTTGTGTGAAAGCTGATCCTTTAGGTTTGATGGCTAGATGATTAGGTCAGAGCATCTCCAAACCTGTAGCTCTTGTGAGGTGTTCCTGGTCTGCAATGGTCAGTATCTGCGCAAAGTGGTCCAGTGAAGGAACAGTGATGAACCAGCAGCAGGGTCATGGGCGACCAAGGCTCACTGATTCAGGTGAGGACTAAAGACTGGCCCATGTAGTCTGATCTGAACAGATGACCTACTGTAGCCCAAACTACTGAAAATGTTGATGCTGGTTCTGATAGAGAGGTGTCAGAATACTCAGTGTCACAGTTTGTTGCGTATGAATCTGCTCCTGGCACCAACAATGGGTACGTGAGCATCACAACTGGATCACAGTGCACTGGAAGAAGGTGAGCTACTCTGATGAATCACATTTTCTCTTACATCATGTGGATGGCCAGGTGTGTGTGCACTGCTAACCTTGGAGCACCTGCCACCAGGATGCACTATGGGAAGAAGACATGCTGGTGAAGGCAAATGTGACACTTTGGGCACAAGTCTGAAGTATTGAGTTGGCCTCTAAATTCTCCAGATCTTAATCCAATCGAGCATCTGTGGGATGTGCTGAACAAACAAGTCCAATCCACAGAGGTTCCGCCTCAGAACTTACAGGACTTACAGGATCTGTTGCTAACACATTGGTGCCAGATACCACAGCATCCCTTCAGGGGTCAAGTGGAGTCCATGCCTCGACTGGTCAGGGTTGTTCTGGCAGTGAAAGGGAAACTAACACATTGTTAGGGTGGTCATAATCATACACCTGATAGCTGCTATCAAGTAATAATAATAATAATAAAGTCGTTTTAATGTGAAACCAGCAGGCTACAATGAGAGAGCTGCCATTGATTTCCAAATTATGTTGGGGACGTTGCAGCAAGGTGCAGCAGGTGTTTCAATATCAATAAATAATGTTACTGTGCAAAGGATGAAAACTTAACTTTAGCTCTAAATACACAGTGTAGAACTTTTATCATCACACTGCCAAAGAAGGGCATTATTGTCTCCTTCTACAGGAGCAAAAAGTAATGTTTCAGATATATCTGTTTTACATATTATGTGATAAGTTGTCCTTCACTCTATGCTGATTTAAACAAGTGTATTGGTGTTGTTTAAGGCAAAAGAGCATATATTGAATACATTTTAGACTTAATTGTCTTCCAGAGACAAAAAAATAAAGTTTTTGTGTTTTGTTTACAATGGAACTGTCTCACCAGACACTTTTTATATATTAGGATTGGCACATTTAGCTCTGCTTGAAGCTGTTCCCCAACAGTATGTCAGTGGGGCTAATGAGCCCTCTTTAATTCTTTTCTTTTTCTGCTCTCTTGAACTTTGTTTTTGGGGAGGAGGAGAAATGATGCATTTTAGCTCTTTTCCTGTCCTTAATCCCTCCAGGATCAGGTAAAATGAGCTAGATATGTGCGTGGATGAAGTTTGTGCATGTGCATGTGCATGTGCGCGTGTGTGTTTAGCAGAGGTCCAAAAAAGAGTCCCAGCAGGGATACTCTTCCTCTCATCTCCTTGCTCAGTTGCCTTCGATTTTTAGAGCAATATGAGAAAGACAGAGAGAGGCAAAGTGGAATGGACTGCCAGGAAGAATCATGAACACGCTCTTAGGAACACAAGGGACTAAGTGCTGTGGAGAGCTGAGTGTATGTGTATGTGCAGGGGGAAAAAAAACACGTGTCCACGGTATGTAGGCGACTAAGATGAAACAGCCTGACCAGACTGCATGCATTTGAGTGAAGAGGCTGAAAGTAAAAACACAACAAGAAATGAACAGGAAAAAAGGGAAAAAAAACTAAGCCAACTAAATCTATTTGAGAACAGACACAAGAAGAAATCGTTTCCAAGGTCATGCCGCTGTAAGTGTAAATGTTTCCTTCATGCACACACACACGGGGCCACATACACACACATCTTTAACCAGATTACTGTGCATAGTGCACTTCATGTTCCATAAGACGGTGGCCTTCGTTTCAAAAGCCCAGCCACTTTAAAAGGATTACACTGGGGATACTTTTATTGGCTCAATGTGTTTTCAACCCCCTGTTCACAGCTGACCTGAGGTGCCATATTAACTAGGCAGAGGAAAAATTCTGCCTGCAACAAAAAAGACCTGAGAACTCCCAGCGACTCCTTGTTCTCAGCTCATACTTGAGGCCATCTGCAAATAAGAGGACACTTACTGAGCTGTGAGAGAGAGTAGAAGTGGTCTGAGTCAGCCTAGGTGTTATATATTTGGTTTGCTTCCTACAGTGTACAGAACTTACCACCCAACTTATCTAATGCACGGTTTCTAGAAGTGTAGAACAAAGCAGGCAGAAACGGGGGGTTTAGGGTTTTTTTACACTTAACTGAGCAGAAAATGATCAGTATATTTATGCATTCCTGCTAGTCAATGACATTTTCCTGCCCCTCCCTGAAAAAGTCCACCAAATACTATAAAATAAAAACAGACTGAAAGGAATAAAAATAAAAGTAAGATAAAATAAAAGTATGGAGCTTTTACATGTACGTCTCTTGCAGTCCACCCATGGTAAATGTCAAGCTTCTATCTAAAATAATATTACAAAAACACACACACACACAGGAAGCAGATGGATTTATTAGGTGCTGGAGTAAAAAAGAAAGGAAGAAAAGTCATTTTCTGTTGGGTGGAGAGCAGCTAAAAAGGAGGACGCAGAGATCAGGGAAGCTGATAAGAAAATGTAATGTATTAAATAACAAAAACACAAAGAATAAACTAGCAATCAACAGTATATAATCTCCACAGGCACCATAACCTTAAACCAGACGTTTGAGAAAGCATCACTGGAATCAGTCGTTTGGGTCTCACTATACAGTAAGCTGCCTTTACTGGGTCCACCTCATCCAACACCAGTTCCACAAATGCAACTCCACAGCTTGTCTCCAGTTTCCTTGACATTCCATGCAATGTGATTTTCAATGCTTCCCCTCCTTTCTTCACTGTCCTTGACTAAACTGTCATTCACTGTGCTGTCCTTCACTCTTTTATACCAGGTGACTGTACAGATGTTGACCATTTCCTGAATTGGGAGATGTGCATATAAAATTTCCAAGTAAAAAATGTGTAAATAAAACCCAACAAATCCAAAACAAAGTTTACTAATAGAAACCAAACAAGATAAAATATTAAAATTTATTTAACCCTGTGACATCAACAATGTCTCTAATCCTTTCAACAGTTTTCCTCACAAAGGGAGAGGTCTCACTGGTCCCAAATTCAATCTGCAACATGAAAAGGACCACGGGCATACAGACAGCATTATAAACAACTCTCATCATCTTCTAGTAGAAAAAAACCCCCAGAAGCGCTGGTCCTAACGTGGCAGAAAAGCCTAGGACTACAGAAGCAACTGAGACACAGCAGTCATAGCAAAATGTTGATTTCATTTTTTCTTTTCATTTATCAACTCTGTTTTTCAAAGTCAATCAATAAAAGCTATTCAGAACATTATTTTTAAGCCTTCTCAATTTTGTGCCTAAATCAGCAATTCCTAACCAGAGACTTTGACCTTATCTCAACAACATATCCAGTCTCCACACGCTAATTTGCCCCCTTAGTAAAGTTAGCCCATGGTCTCTTGAACTTATTTGAACTGGATAGGGTTCAGGGATTTTCTTCTAGCATGAACTAGATTGAAGCAAGCATGTGGTCCGCAGCTCTGAGTGTGCTGTAGTCAGCAGTAGATACCCAATAACGCATGTATCGTAGGTAACTTTAATATACTCTGCAGTAACCCTTTTTTCATGTGCATTCATTACATTATGGCAGGAAATTTGTGTACTATGTGTAGATCAGGAATTTACACATCATATATGATCTATAAATTCCTGATGATTGCATTTGCAATAATCCCACTGTGGTTAATTTTTCTCTTTTTCAGTGAATTATCAAAACCTCTAGTGACAGTGGCAGCTAGTTTGTAATTAAGGTTCCAAACTTACTGCACTGGAGAAAAAGCTCCACTCAGAATAGTTAGCATCTACAAGTCCATGTTGTGATTTCTCCCTTAACCAAAAAGAATGATACACATTCTGTTTGCCTGCTTAGTTCTGTCCATTTGGACTGCTCATAGAGCTCTTGATAAGAGCCCTGAGTGAGGAAGCCCATAGCATTTCAGAGCAGGGATGCTGATCATTTTTCCATGATTTTCAATTTTATGTACTTGGCAATTTCTTTAATCATCCCAATTTGACTGGGTGGATAATAACACACCTTTTTTCTTGTAGTATTGGTAATAAACTTTGCTTTGACGCTAACAGTCAGGGTAGCTTAGTTATAAAATGAATTTGCAATGGCGTGCACTAGTAGGTTCCATTTGGGTGGAGGTGTGAACCTCTACCTCAGAGTAATAAGCATTTGAACACCTAGCAAATGCTCATTGAGTCTGCCACTGATTTGTGCTGTCTGCAGTGGGTCAGGTTTGTTCTACAGAGAAATCAGCAACGTGTTTGCATTAGCACTGTCATGTAAAAACAGCAGCGGCAGTGAAATTATGCAATTATATAGCTGAAAGTATGTAATCACCACATGAATTTGAATTGGTTGATGTAACAGTTTCACATGATGGAAATCTGAAATGCACATGTTCTGGAAAAATATAGCGTAGTTACAACTTCTTTGTGCACGCAGTACAGACAAGTACGGTTGTGTCTGCTGCTGCTGTGGGTGGTGGGATTAAGACTGGGGATGTCATCTTCCTGAGACAGAATCAATTTCAAAGAAAATGTCAACTATTGGATGAAACTGACATATGCAGGATGTTGTGAATTCCTCTACAAAAAACATCTCGACAAAGTTTGTCAAACGACATGACAAACTGAAACTGTTCCTACTGACTGTTTTCAAAGTAATGTTGAACATTTGAATATGCCCGTCAGTGTAACATTTTGTAATACAGCCTACGACTAAGGCCATCATTCCTCTGTAATTAGATCAAATTTCAATATAGGCCCACACCATATTTGAAATGTGAAATTACAATGTAATTCTGTTTTGTTTTTTTTTTACCAACTAATACTTGGAAGTATATACACTAGAATAAGGATGAAACAAGCCAGGTTTATACAGGGAACAATAATTATACTGCAAGTAAATTTACACAAATGCATAAGTAATTTTAAGTGCTACATAACTTCAGAAATTTTACAGCAAAGTACAGGGAAATGATCCTGCAAGTAATTTCATGTACCTTTATCAGTAAGTAATTTTATGTACTGCATAAGTTCTTGGTAGTTTTGCAGTCTTGCAGATCGTATTATGGAGTGGGTTATCTTTGCCTAGCTTCCAAGTATTTTACATGAAAGTTATGTTTGAGCAGTCATTGTGAGAGAAAAGTTAAGTTAGACTTGACTCATTATAAGGTCACATAGACCTGCAAAGTTTGAGGGGATTTATTTGTTCTTGTGAGTTGGTAAGGGAGAATATCTATCATTCATGTTAAGATAATGAATATTAATTAAAAGTGTAAAAAAATAAAGATGGGATTCATCTACTCCATAATACGGCCTACGCCTGAAAAGTATAGTGTATTTATGATGTGAGGTGGGGGAATATAGTTTTTTTTCCTGCAAAATTACCATCAAATTGTACACTACTTAAAATTACTTTGGAGTTTGCTTCTTGTAAAAAACTTGGCTTGTTACCCCCAGTATTTGTAGGTGAATATAATTACATTTTAATTTCAAATAAAATATATTAGAATCAATTAATTACAGGGGAAATTCTATTTAGTCTATACTTAGTATATGTATACTTGTACTTATACAAATGAAATGGCCTTGCCCAGTATGTTATTCATATTAACGCAAGAAATTATTGCATATTATACAGAAACTTTAGTGTTTCACTACTACTTGTTCTCCATTAGTTTCTTTCATATCCTGTAAAAATGTCAAATTAAAAGTAGGGATTCTGACATAAATGCACCATCATAGTCTTTACTGTTTAGTTTATTCTCAGTATGCATGTGATATGTGCACTCAGTACACATCATTTGTGATTCTTGTGACTCTTGCCCCGCAGCAATACTTTGCAGTGTAGGTGTATTTAATGGCATGTTCGGAGTGCATGTGAAATTTGAGAAAAGCAGGAAGCTGTAAATGCCATATCTCGAATTGCACATACAATAATGGAGCAGGGTAATGGCTCTCAAATGACGCACAGAGAGAACATTTGTGACTGTGAAGCCATTTGATAAAGAGGGGTCGTGATAGCTGGGGGTAATGGCACCAGAAGTGCATATTCAGCTCCTGTGTATCTACCTTGGTCATTTGGATGGATGCTTTTAGTTTTTTTCTTCCTCTGTGTGCCTTAATGCATAACACTCCTTCATCTCTCTCTTTGTTTTTCTCACTCTTCCTCAGGGGCAGTCACAGACATGGAGGTGTTACACAGCAGCAGAGTAACTGTTCAGTGAGCCTTTTTTTGCAGGTTAATAAGTCCCCACCTGAAAACAGAGCAGCGCACGCGGTGATACGGGAGCGCAGTGACTTACGACACAGAGACAAACTTCGACAATTTGTATTGTGCATTTCCGCCTCTCTCTTCTCCTTTCTGAGGCTCTTTTTGGGTCTTGCATTTAGACTCCAGAGGGGGATTTTGCACTTCAGCCAAGGTGGATGGAAAACAAGCTTATGATAAAAGCCTGACCTTTGTCTTGGCTCTATCATTTTGCTGCAGGGACAATGTTGAGGGGAGGATGGCAGACAAATGTCAAAAGAAAAATGCCATTGCTCACTGAGGTGGAAATAAAGGCGGACTTTGATATGTGTGGCAGCACTTACCTCCTCTCTGTGTTTTTTGTATCTTCTTGTGTAGTACAGAACTATCAGTGCTCCTTTATGAGTTTTTCTTTTTGTATATGAACCTTTGAGCTTGATTGTTGTTATATTGTTTGTTGTTTTTTGCCTTCTTTTTTTTTTTTTTACCACGGTCAAAAGCCTGCTGGGTGTTTTCACACAGTGTTGTGTGCACTTGCTGCTTTGGATTTGTTAGGCTCAAAGGCTGTAGGTACCTGCTGCAACGCCACTGTGCTCTCCAGCCTGCCACTGAACCTCCCCTACTGCCCTCCCAAGCAATAACCAACACACACACAGACACACACACATGCACACACTCACGTACCAGACACCAGGCGCTCGGATCATGGTCAGAATGCACAACTTGCCAGGACCACAGAAGCAGCATGCACACAAACATGCACAGGCCTATATACTGCTTTTTACACCTACACATGTACACACAAACACACCTAGGGGCAATGCAGAGCAGACTCTGAATGATTGGGTTATTCTACTCTCAACAAAACTAAAAAAAAAAAAAGCACAGTGTGATCCCGCTTTATCTCACTCAGCCCAGGGCTACAAACAGCTCATAATCTCAAGGAACTAAATCCAAACAGAACAGCCACGAAAGGCCAAAGAGGGGGCAACAGGTGAATTATTTTCTGGCCGTGTCATGATTTTCAATTACAACCCAAAGGACACACAAGGTCTATGTGTAAGGATTTTATTTTTCTATTGTATGAAACTGTGGAGTTTAGCTTCCATTGTGTCCTCCAGACACTGTTCTAAGATGAGAGGACAGCAGAAGGAGCTCTGTACCAGGCACAGCGCAGGTCAGGGTGTCACTGTCTGAAAGGGACTGCAGAGAGACAGCCTCAATGTGACCCAGGTGTTTTGGCAGGAACACATTTTCTTTTGCTGTATGCTCTGACTGACTAATGAACTTGGAACTTGCTTGCATTCTACTCAAGGAGAAAAAGCAAAACAATAAAAAAAAGCCTTTCTCCCCCATATGGAGAATAAACTGAATTTAAAAAATCCTAGTAAGGCTTTTTAATACAGTCCATCCATCCATTTTCTTCCATCTATCCAATATATCCGATACAGGGACGCAGCCGCCATGGTGCAACATGCAGGTTACACCATAGACAGGTGTGCAGGTCTCTTACAGAGAGACAGACAACTATTCACACTCTCATTAACATCTATGGTCAATTTAGAATCATCAAATAACATAGGACTTTGAAATATTTTAAATAATTTCATTGTAAGTGAGTAGTGTTTGATGGTAATTTTGCAGAAAAAAAGCAATATTTCCCCATCTTACATTGTAAGTACACAGTACTTTTGCACCTCTTTCCTGTAAAACACATGAATATAAATTTACTCACGCATTACTTAAAATTACTTGCACACTCCTTAAATTTACTGACTATAATTATTTATTTATTTACCGTTATTACCTCCTTATTCAACTCTGCCTACCTTTGAGTATTTGTAGAAAAATATAATTACAATATCATTTGAAATTAAATACATTTCATTTAGGGGAATTATACCCGTAGTCATGGGTCATATCACATCCAAGTGTTTATCCGAGTGTTACCCAATATACAAAAAAGGGCCACATTCATGAATATATGAGACATAGAAGTTTATTGTGCCATATAGAAAATAAATGTTTACTTTATACTTTCTTTGGTAATAATTCGCAGATGTAAAATTTTTAATCTTTTTTCAAGATCCTGTTTACAGATTACTGTCAAGTTTCTTAATCATTACACCATCCACTGATTCAAATTAAATAATCCAACAATGATGTTCAATAGAAGCAGAAACCAATTCTTCATAAACTGGTATCTATGTTCCTTTTCCTTTGTTTTATTCAATAAAATACAATGAAGACATTTTTACACTGGGGGAGGCTCGACCCAACATTTTGAGAAAGGCAGTTGACAGTATTTTTTCTTTCTAGAAAGACTAATCAGAGCCTTACAAATGCACATCAGGGTAGCCTTGCAAGCTTCACCAAGACCTTTGCATTTAATTTCTACTAGGCAGTCTAATTGTGTTGAATGCTGGCATGAGGGAAATAAAAGGTTACATTAACTCCTTACGTATTTCAAGATCCTGCTTAGTGAAAGAAGAATAATAGTGGACTTTTTTAGGGGAACAAAAGACGATATCATAGTATATATTTTTACAGTGTAGTCGTCATGTGAGTGTACTTTGGATTTCTTGCAGACATCTGCATTACAACCTGTGGGTGTGAATTTACAAATATGTGGGCAATTAGTAGGCAGGGAGGTACTAAAGGCAGGCTTTGATCCAAGGTGCAATACTAAAAAAACACTGCACCTCTAAAATACCCACAAAGTTTTTTGTTGTTGTTGTTTTTTTTTTAATGAACTTACACTATATAATACACATTTTCTCAGCTTGCAAACTACCTGTATTACCCATATAGTCTAACTGATCTTAATTCAAAATCACTGAGCGAGCACTCAGTGCAATGTAATAAAGTCTTCTCCCCTGCAGATCATTCCTGTCATCTTGCTCTGTGAAGCACAAAGCCAGCACACTGAGTGCAAAGAAGATTAAAGTTTGCAAAGATCTCCAAGGTTCAAGGAAGTCATGGATCACTGCATTGATGAAGTGGTAGTGGGTAAAGGGGGAAAAAAGTGCACTGAGAAACACCCCTTGACAATGGCAGAGCTGGGATGTTTCTTGATAATTTGCAGCAACCCGCTGATGGACATCTCTGAGCCTCTCCAAGCTGGCGTGAGCTCCCCGCTTGCAGTGTAGCTGTAATTGCCTGTTGGTCACATTAATGGCTAACTGTCTGTGCTACGTTTGCTTTTCATTATGTTGATGTATTCATCATGGCCTCCTTTTGTTGACCTTATCAATCAGAGTTTAATTTCATACAAATTTCTTTTTAATTACAACGGTTTCTCTTCCTCCCCTGTCCCCCCGAGAGGCTGTTCAGATTGCAGCACCCGCCTGTTAAGGGGTGGCACCTGCCAGCACAGTTACGGTGGCACACCGTTGCTTGGTCAGAGATTAATCAGCCATTATAGCGCCCCTGCCATGCCCAGAGCCTCAAGTCAAATCCACGACACTCAGCTTAATTGGCAGTGAAACGACAGAGGCAGATAGTCCCCCTCACCTGCAGCCAGCAGTAAAGGGCACATGAGCTCCAGCATTCACCTTTCAGCTGTCACACAACCTGATTATATTAGCCCGTACAAGTTTGATAACTGTATCGCCTAAACCCTGAGATTAATTTGAAGTACAGAAATGATTCAGTGGCCTTTCACTTCACTCATTTGTGAAAAGACAATGAAAGACAATATTACAAGAAAGTGGTAATTATGGAAATGTTCGAGTAATACATTTGATTAATTTAGTGGCAACAAACCCAGTAAAAAGCAGAGAATATTGAAGAGCTGAAGGCAGTAATGGGTTTCATTAAAACAAATAAAAAAGAAAAATGGTTCCTGCTGCATTAGCTCCTGCTGACCACAAAGCCACAACCCCTGCATATTTTACTGCTCTCAGAGCAGGGGCATACCAGCTACCGCATTACACATGCAACTGGCAAATCTCAGTACGTGTTTGGTATTTAAGCTGCTTTAGCATGGCAACTGTTGCCGTGCATTGGCAAGCCACTTTGCAACCCATCTCCCATTTCGCTTTATGTACATATCACATCACCATATAAAGAAAATGCAGAAAAAATAACCCTTCCAATATATTCATATTTTAAAAAAAAGATCAACTGTCCCTTGAGGTCACTGCTGTCTTTAGGTTTTGCATACTTGGTGACAGGAGAGCACATGGTACTACTGGCTGTCATTTCCAAATGTAAAAGTAAGAAGAAAAAAAACATTTGGTATTGTGTATTTTGTAAATATTTAATTCAAATTATAAAATGAACATGCGCGGGCTAATGTACCTTGAGATTTTTTCTCAAGTGTGCAAAAATGGGACAAGATCTAATTTCCACAGTCACTTTCATCGCTTTCTTTAATGTGCCAGAAAAGACATATTGGATGGATATGACAGTGGCCTTGTTAAAAATGCTTTTCAATTGTCTTATCATATATTCAGTTAAATGAATCCTTTTGGTTATAGTGGCTGATCTAGAGTTTTTTCTCCATTAACAGAATTCACCCACTTGCTTCGATGTGTGTCATGGTTGTGAAAGGTCATGATATTTGAATACCAGCTTAGGTCTGGTTGGGAAAACATGATAATCTCATATGAGCAGTGTGCTCTGCTTGTTAACACATGAAACAGAAAATAATTTTTGCTCTGTCTTTAGATGTAACAAGTCTCTTGCATCTCAGTCAATTTCTTCAGCCAAACAGCCACCAGGTTTCACGAGATGCTGGCAAATTGACCTTCCTCCATTCACAAACACAGGTTATCACATGCCATTTACTGAGTGCTTTTGGTAGCCATTCAAGTTGTTTGCTTTTAAAAATTGGGGGCACTCAAAGTGCAGTTTTTTTCACGCATGGGCATGTTTGTTTGGTCATTTTTTAAGCACACATCTTATTATAGTCTGTCTGAAGCGTGAAGGCCTCACAGCACCACACAGTTCAATCAGATGTCTAAAGGACCAATCTCGCTGGTGTGTCGTTAGTACATAAAAGCTCGAAGCCTTTTAGCGAAGAGAACAACTGTTCTCTTTCTACCTGCAGAGGGGAAACGGCAGACAACTTTGGCTGAGATTCATGTTCATTTCAGATTGATTAGCGGATTAACCGTGTGTAGTTTTGATACAAAACACCATTGATGAGTATGTGGCTAATCACTTGGTTTCAAGACATTAGTGCTTGCAGCCGTGGGTTCGATTGTGTTAATCAGCTGCAATGTTTCCTCTGGGAATCTCTGGGACTGATCGTCCGGCTCATTCAATTCTCCCCCCACTTGCACGCCCTCCCTTCTACCGCTTCTCGACTTCTGATGTCCTGCATTATTTCTAAGGATAGAGAACCATATCATACATTTTTTGGCACTGACTCAGGGTCTTGTCTCAAGTTGTCAATACATGGACCCCACTCTGCTAAAGTGGTGCCAGCATCATATTTCTTACCAATGAATGCACGAGCTGTCGTTGGGGGTTAACGCGTAGATGGTACTCCCATTGAGATACTGTGGCGATTAGTGGAGGTGGAGTCTCTTTTAATAGTCTCATTACTTCTGCTGAAAAACTATTCCATCCCACACACTGAGAGCAGTGAGACTTTAAGATGGATTTAACCCTCAATGGCAATGCAGCTTGGGCACACCGACTGGAAAAACAGTCCACTTTGCACATGCGTGATATGACAAAGGTCACCAGCAGTGTGATATTAATAAACTAATTTGCAATGTTTACACCGATAATCACTGTGTAGAGCAGTTTATGAATAGAAAAACTTATTGTTTTAAAGTTTTTGAAAAGGTATTTTCTTAATTCCAACTTGTAACAAGCTAAGACTTGGTTACAGTACACATTTAAAGCACCTGATACAACTTTACTACAGTTGCTTGAAGGATGATGACGTACAAAAACTTATAGAAGCCTAGTTGGGAGCAAATGGATAAGCAGAAGAGGATGTACGTATGGATGGATGGATTGGAAGGCATGTGGATGGGCTATTGGTATGTCCAATTAAAAGAACAGAGCTATGTGCGTCAGTTTAGGAAAAGATGATGGTTGTGCTTAATCATGCTTATTTCTATCATAGCGGTCACAACATCAGCTAGGGTGACACACAAAGGTCTGCACAGACTACCCAAGTCGAAAAATTATCACAAGCAACATTATGTGACGAGCTGGGAGTGAGGCCAGGTTGGAATGCTTTGTGCTTTCACAGGGGAAAATTTTGATAATGCTGAACAGAACCTTTGGGTCAGCGTGACACTGCTAAGTAGTCATGGTGAGTGGCAGAAACCGAGAATGAAGGATTAAAAGGTCAATAGGGCGTCTAAACTGTGAGAAGACTGAATATGAAGCCGATGACAAGCCCCTTCTATTCTCTAGACCCCTCATTAGCTGACATGCATTGTACTCAAACAGTATTATGCCCTGTATTACACATTTATTGGGGTTGCGCACTCATACCAAGTTGGAGAATAATATTAGCTTTTTTCTTGTCATCTTTTACAGATTACTTATTTTTTGATTTGCCTGCATGGGGTCCTGCTAAAGCAGTTGATTTTGTCTGGTTTATTTCTGCAACAGTGTGCTAATTGTTCTGTAACAGTCCAACAACAGATTGCTTTGGAAAAAAAGCCTCTCAAGAGTGTTTTTTTTTTGTATGTCTGGGAGGCACCGTGATAACACATACAAATAATGCTTCTACTTGATATTCCTGTGCATCATCAACAGCAAGATTTTCATTCCCAACATGACACAGTTTGACATTTAAAGATGAAATCCTGTGAAAAAAAATGTTTTACCCCTAACTGTTGTAACAAGCTCATGCATGTTCATCACGCCCAAATACACAAACGTGTTCCCATCTCTGTCTCCCTGTAAATGATCTCTTCTGATTGTATCAGCGCTGTTAGCCATGCTTTGCGGGTTGACATTCATGAATATGCATCCCTGTGGTGCTAACATGCATTTCCCCAGTCTCATTACCTTTTTTTCTGCTACCCACATTAACTGAAAATATAATTTAAATACTTGTGCCTAAATATCAAGTTAAGTACTGAAGTGATAGAAACTTGCTCTTTCAACACTTAATTTACATGGATTACATTTAGCTATTTCAGCTATTGCTTTTGGCAAGTTCCATTATGACGCTATTATGTTTAGCTAGTAATTTGAACCATTTTTCATCAGTCTATTTTTCAGTGTTTTCATAATTTCCTTAGTTTGATTACTTTTAGCTAATTGAACCATTATTACATTTACAAAACTATTTCCCCTTTTCCTCTTACCTGTTCCCTTGACTGTTCAAACCATTTAAGCTAACAATTTGGACTTTTGTGGCAGTCACTTTTAGCTAATAGTTTCTAGCACTGTCATATCCACCACTTGTATATAATTATACCAACCATTTATCATTATGATGATGATAATAATAATAATATTTAACTAACATCTTTGATGTTAACAAGCTAACTGATAATTGACTCCTGTTGGTTGAAGATCTGCTCCACCTGATAGCTTACAGATTAGCATGATTATAAACTTCTGATCACCACTGTTTCAACTTTGATCCTATTCTGATGGTGATTTTTCACCCCCACACAAACACATCAAATTCACATTAGTTGAGTTTCATACAATCTTACCACAAGCACCCAGGCAGCTGTAGAAGTGTCCCCCGGGCTCCGAGTACTCCTGGTTGGGAATCACTGTTTTAGACCGTGTTAATTAGATTTTAAGTGCAGTGAAAGCAGATAATTAAATTGTATGGAAGTGATTAAATGAAAATGTAATTGAAGATGCATTTGTTTCATAATGACAACAAAGTGTTCTTTGTGTACTCACATTAAAAGAGCATGATGTCTGGGTGCATTTACTTGTCTTGTTTGGAAACTCCACTTTTTAGCATTGTCAAGTGGCTTTTACTGGCATTCAGTGCATAACTGAAGTGCTCTATAACAATGATTGCTTGATTAGGACTTAGAAAGACCATGCTTTCTTTGGTTTTCCTTTCACTGAATGAAAAGGTAATTATTGTTTATGCACTTCATTCACCATTAAATAAAATATTCTGTTTTTTTAAGCACTGCTTCTCAGGGGACCTCAAATTAAAGCTTTTCATCGTCAATTTCAATCCACATACAAAAACTTGACATTTCGAAAGTAGACAAAGTGCTGTGTTTTTTGTTTGTTTGTTTGTTTGTTTTTTATGGCCTGGCTAAAAGGCAGCAAGAACGATTTATATGATCCACTGTTTTCTTTTGGCTCTTTGTCATTTTCTTCTTCTTCTTTTGACTTTAGAATAGTAAACAAATGGCAAGTGGATTGGCACAGTGCTGCGCACAATCCAAAGGACTTTTATTCAGTTGTGACCGTTAATAAGACCCTGTGTTTTGACTCAGCCCACAGTTTTGTGTTGGCAGCGCAGTGGTGGTCTTTGGTCAAGTTTTGTCACCATGCTTTGATACCTGCGGGGAATGTTTGAAGGAAGAAAAGAACAAAAGAAAGAACAGAAGTAGCAGGGGAGATTAGCCAAAATGAAAATGTCTTATAGAAAAGAATGCTGCAGGAGCTTTGCCAGTAAAATTTGCATGGCTATTTGCAGCAGCGTGTTAACTTTCTCGTGTTTCAAGGTGAACTTATTTGTCTGTGTCCATGTTTTGTTTTGTTTTTAAAGGAGACATTAGTTGAAGATTTGCATTTTAGTACGTTAAGGCTGAAGCATAGACTTTTTAGTTTACATATGTTTTCTTTCTGTCTCCACAGTGAATAAACACAAGCCTTGGATTGAGACATCATACCATGGGGTGATCACTGAAAACACTGACATCGTTCTGCTGGATCCTCCCCTGGTGGCCCTGGATAAAGATGCCCCAGTTCCTTATGCAGGTATCATACATTTCAACCAGGTTGTCAACTTGACAAGGATCATAGCAACAGAGCAGGCTAACTCAGACCAAATGGAGGCGGTCGCCAATGACTCAGGTGTTAATCCGCACAGGGAACCATAGCTGCGGGATATACTTACACTAAGGATATAAACATATAAAGCTGTCATGTGATATCAATGTGAAGGGGCTTAAATTGGCTTCACTATAACTGCTGCATCACAGCCTTTTTTTTAAAGAGTTATCCCAGCTCTTTGCTGCCTGCAACTATTAAATCCAATAATTCCCAGTGAACATACATCACATACTCATCTTTCATATTTATTTAGAGTGGAAAGTAGCCCAAATAAGCCCCATGGTGGAGGAGAAGAGTGGGGACGGGAGGTTAAGAAAAAAAGACGAGTCAAACCGGATTAGATTCTTCCCACTTTGTGGCCATTCCAGCTCATCTAAAGGGTGCCAGCTCTTGTGGGAGGACGTTAGCTGGAGGCTGTTGGCGAGCCCAAACAGTCAATCTCCTGCCAGGCTGCTAATGTGGCCAGGGCACTAGCATGGGGCTGTTGTGCGGGGCTGAAGCCCACTCACAGAGACCCTCAAGCTGAGCTGGACGAATGGTTGGACGGAGAGGGGGGAGCGTGTGATGTGTGTGCTTGCTAACACATTTTTTTTTCATTATTGGCTATTGTGAGTGTGAGCGTATGTGTGTGTGCATGTGCTGGAGCATGGCCTGAGGGGGCTCACTGTAATGGCCACCCTACAGGGAGAAAGAGAGAAAATGATTAGGCAGTGGGGAGGGTAGCTGGCTGACCAGCGTATGTCCTTTGGCTCTTGAAAGACTGATAGCCACACAAGCAGGAAGTGCACACAGAGAGCAGGCAGAGCACATGAGTATTCCAGGATTGCATAAGTGAGAGTAAAAGAGAGATCTTGCACTTCGATATTAATAAACAAAAGCTGTAGCATTACCATGATGTCTTTTTGCAGTCCGCCCTCTCTTGTCCTGCTATCTCTGTCAGTTCTACATTGTCTCTAGCCTTTTATCACCACTTCCCACATTCATCTCCCTCCCTGTGCACCGTTGAGCAACCCCCAGCAAGCCCACAGTGCAGCAGACACTCTTACAGAAGTTTTGTCCAAATGCACAGACAAGATTCAGGCCAGAGAGAGTTATCCAGTAATTAGCTGAAGTGAATCTTTCCTTCTTCCAGCAAATTGCCAGGGTGGAGTGGCAGGGCAGTGCACAGGTAGTGGTTAAGGCTCATTAATTAGGCCAGCCAGGTTTTAATTACCATAGATCTAAGACATGGACACGCCACGCCTGACTGACAACAGTCACCCAGATGAATGGGTGATTGCAGGAGCAGTGATATATTGACGAGATCGTAAAATCAGCATCTGCTTGAGCACATTTATACACTTTTGGAAGGTGTTAAAATTTCTCACTCTCACACACGCACGTACACACACCACAAACATGTGGAAATCGGAATACACACATTTTCTGGGAAGCCCCTCATGGTTGAGATTAATTCAGCAGCAAAATATGACTAAGCTGCCATACACGCCTGTCTTTAACACCACTCCAAACCTGACCAGTAATCCTCCCGGACTGCCGGGCAGGGTGCAGCAGTCACCACAGTCACTGGTCTGGAACAACAGGAACCGTGGCAGCACTGTGTCTGTCTAAAAGCTGGCTGAGACTGACATTAGCCATCACTGTGGCACTACAGCAGATCAGAAGCTTCAAAATCACAGAGACAGAATATCATGACAAGTGAAATGCACCAGCATAGATACTCATTGCTTTATGCATGGCTGTGTGTGACAAAATGGAGCTGTTTTGCCCTAGGAAACAAGGAGAATAAAAAAAGGTACCTGATTCAGACAGCTATATGCTCCAGACATCAAGGCAACACTTTAATATACATTCTCTGCTTTATAACTCAGTTGATTTTATATTTATGAAGTGAGTTAGAATGTGCATGAAAGAAACCTTGTCTGTAGCATATGCTTCTGTCTACTCTGTCACAACACATAATTTTATTAGTTGACAAGTGCCTACACAAACTCAATCATCAACTTGGATTTTTCCATTCCAGTGACAGCTCTGCATAGAGTGATGTTGAAACTGTGCTGGAAAAGTGACAAGTACCAAGAGAACATGTCAGCTTGGTAAAACTAGACCTTATTAGGTTACCAAAGAAATCAGAAAGATTGCATCAGGCTGTTATGCAAAACTACAGATTAGTTTTAAAGACTGAGCTCGAGATAAAGCTAGTTGTAGTTCTCTGTAAACTCTGGTGTTGGGTCAGCCTGTCCGGAAACACATCTTTCACATGCTTCAGGCTTAAGTTGTTAATCAGACATCACATCAATGCAACACCAGGTCTCACAAATAATACATAATTTAGTCATTAAAAAGGGTTTAGTATTCTCCGAACCTGAGGAAGGAAACTGCTTCAACATGTGCCGGTATAGAAGCCGTTACTTCCCTATTTCTGACAGCACAGGCTGTGGCTGCACTTTGCCCTTTAGTAAACTCACTGCTTTCACCAATGCTCAGGAGATGGGTGCTGGTGATGTACGTGATAGTATTAGGTACAGTAGGTTCTGAGCTTTCTTTAGCAGGGTGCAATTGTGTGATGACTGTCACCATAACCATTCAGGGTCGCATGGGGACTGGAGTCTTTTAAAAGAAAGAATATTTTGAAAGAAAAATATTCTTTTGCTCCATCTCAGCTCTGTGTCTGCGTCTCTCAAATATGGCCTTAATTTTCCACAATCTCCATGTCTGAAAAGACAGTCATGGGTGTCTAGTTTGAACAGAAGGGAGCTGAGCACACAATCTTGGGTGGCTCTGGTACTGAGCACTAGAGCAAAGTAGGTGTTACTGCCAGTCCGAATGGTTTGGCACTGAAACTTGTCAATTTAAATTCATCTTTTAATTTCCATCTGTATACTTAATAAGATGTAATTTTGTGCTCCTTTGCCATAAATTAGGAGCTACTGACTGATCTGATTTAGATGCACTATAAAGGAATATTGGCCTGTGACATATATTATGCGACCTCATTTCCATAAAAGTTGGGATGCTGCGTAAAATATAAATAAAAACAGAATGCAAAGATTAAAAAAATCTAATTAACCCATATTTTATTCACAGTAGAACACAGAAAACATTTTAAAGGGTTGAAAATTAGAAATTTGACTTTTTGGGGAAAAAATTGCTTATTATCAATTTGATGGCGGACAGGGCCATCTTTACCACTGTGTAGCTTCCCCTCTCTTTAACAACAGTCTGTAAACATCTGGTAACTATGGAGACCAACTGCTGGACTTTTGGAAGAGAAACATTGCCTAGTTCTGGTCTCATATTTAATTCCACCTGGTCAACAGTCCGGAATCTTCTTTGTCATATTTTCTGTTCCATGATGTATCCAGTGTTTTCAATCATGGAAACGTCTGGAGTGCAGGGAGACCAGTTTAGCATCAGCTGTCTTCTACTATGAAGCGACGCAGCTGGTGACGCAAACCTGTATAGATCTTTCAGCATTGATGGTGCCTTTCCAGGTGTGCCAGTTTAATTCCAGGCACCAATGCACCCCATACCACCAGAGATGCATGTTTTTAAACCGAGTGCTTATAAAAAGCTGGATGGTCCATCTCTTCTCCCTTTTTGATTTTGATTGATCTGCCCACAAAACATTTTTTCCACATTGCCTCGTTCCATTTTAAATGAGCTTGGCCAAGAGAAGACAGCAATTTTTCTGGATGATTCACAAATGGCTTCTTCTTTGCATGGTAGAGCTGTAACTTGAATATGTGGATGGCACGGTGAACTGTGTTCACAGATTTCTGGAAGTGTTCCTGAGCCCATACACAGATTCATGCCTTGGAGAAAGATTAGAACGATTTCTCCAAATTCTCTGAATCTTTATTGATATTGTTGATATTATGTGCTGTAGATGAGATATTCTTCGCAATTTCCATTGAGGAATAAGTTTTACACAATTTGTAGATGCTTTTTTGTAGATGGGTGAACCTCTGCCCATCTCTTCTTCAGAGAAACTCTGCTTCTCTAAGACACTCTTTTTATACCTGACCATGTTACTGATCTGTTGCCAAGTAACCTCCAGCTTTTTCTTTTTAGTACCACTCTCTTACTGCCATCAAATTCAAAATCAGCTAGTATTTTTCAGGAACTAGTGAAATGTCTCTTTATACATTTGATACAGTGACTTGCAAAAGTATTCGGCCCCCTTGAACTTTCCCACATTTTGTCACATTACAGCCACAAACATGAATCAATTTTAGTGGAATTCCACGTGAAAGACCAATACAAAGTGGTGTACATGTGAGAAGTGGAACGAAAATCATACATGATTCCAAACATTTTTTACAAATAAATAACTGAAAAGTGGGGTGTGCGTAATTATTCAGCCCCCTTTGGTCTGAGTGCAGTCAGTTGCCCATAGACATTGCCTGATGAGTGCTAATGACTAAATAGAGTGCACCTGTGTGTAATCTAATGTCAGTACAAATACAGCTGCTCTGTGACGGCCTCAGAGGTTGTCTAAGAGAATACTGGGAGCAACAACACCATGAAGTCCAAAGAACACACCAGACAGGTCAGGGATAAAGTTATTGAGAAATTTAAAGCAGGCTTAGGCTACAAAAAGATTTCCCAAGCCTTGAACATCCCACGGAGCACTGTTCAAGCCATCATTCAGAAATGGAAGGAGTATGGCACAACTGTAAACCTACCAAGACAAGGCCGTCCACCTAAACTCACAGGCCGAACAAGGAGAGCGCTGATCAGAAATGCAGCCAAGAGGCCCATGGTGACTCTGGACGAGCTGCAGAGATCTACAGCTCAGGTGGGGGAATCTGTCCATAGGACAACTATTAGTCGTGCACTGCACAAAGTTGGCCTTTATGGAAGAGTGGCAAGAAGAAAGCCATTGTTAACAGAAAACCATAAGAAGTCCCGTTTGCAGTTTGCCACAAGCCATGTGGGGGACACAGCAAACATGTGGAAGAAGGTGCTCTGGTCAGATGAGACCAAAATAGAACTTTTTGGCCAAAATGCAAAACGCTATGTGTGGCGGAAAACTAACACTGCACATCACTCTGAACACACCATCCCCACTGTCACATCTGGTGGTGGCAGCATCATGCTCTGGGGGTGCTTCTCTTCAGCAGGGACAGGGAAGCTGGTCAGAGTTGATGGGAAGATGGATGGAGCCAAATACAGGGCAATCTAGGAAGAAAACCTCTTGGAGTCTGCAAAAGACTTGAGACTGGGGCGGAGGTTCACCTTCCAGCAGGACAACGACCCTAAACATAAAGCCAGGGCAACAATGGAATGGTTTAAAACAAAACATATCCATGTGTTAGAATGACCCAGTCAAAGTCCAGATCTAAATCCAATCGAGAATCTGTGGCAAGATCTGAAAACTGCTGTTCACAAACGCTGTCCATCTAATCTGACTGAGCTGGAGCTGTTTTGCAAAGAAGAATGGGAAAGGATTTCAGTCTCTAGATGTGCAAAGCTGGTAGGAACATACCCTAAAAGACTGGCAGCTGGAATTGCAGCAAAAGGTGGTTCTACAAAGTATTAACTCAGGGGGCTGAATAATTACGCACACCCCACTTTGCAGTTATTTATTTGTAAAAAATGTTTGGAATCATGCATGATTTTTGTTCCACTTCTCACGTGGGATCCCATTTATGGGATTTATAAATCATTGCAGTCTGTTTTTACACAGCGCCCCAATCTTTTCTGGGATTGTAATATGTCACTTAAGATAATCAAAGGGCCCTGGAGACTTTACAGATATCTTTCAGTTAGCTAAGACTGTCACATGACAAACACTGCTCTGGATGCTACAACCTAGCACTAAATGGCATCTCTGGAAAGTTCGGGACATTTCATATTGACAAGAAAGTATTAAAATAAGACAGTATTAAAACTATTCATCCTTAACTTAAGATGAGAGTCACAAATGAATGTTCTTAGGCAATAATTTCTACTGGACAAATTATTGCAGCAATCACATATACACAAACACATTCCCTTGAATATAACGCAACTGATTAAATTAACTTTGATACAAAATTACACGTGTTTCTTTTTTAGTATTGTGTCTATCTAGTAGGTATTATTTGTTTAAAATTTGCGATTCTGTTTACGAGGTGTATTCATGTAATCCCAACTAATCTTTCTAGAGAACACCCACTCAACAACCAATATTTTACTTAATTTACTATTTGAACACAATTATTAAGTGGGAGGGGCCACAGGTTTCAGAGTATTTTCCCCACTTGGGATTTTACTTTTAACAACTATAATGTTAATGAGCACAGACTCACAGCAGTCTCCTGAATAAATACACACTACAGACACGCCTGTGAGTACCAGTCTGCAGTTGTTCATTAATTAACGATAGCTTCCTAAGAAGGCATGTGGAGGAAGTTCTGTTTGCTAAAATTTTAATTGTGTGTGCGCGGGGGGGTTGGTCAATTATGTTTATAGTTCAGATGCTGAGGCTGTGTTTTATGTAACTTTATGTTAGATTAGCAACGCTGAAACATGAGAAGTGAGTTACGAGGTTGATGTCAATCCCTGTGTAACAAAATGTAGGTATAGTCAAACTGTTGGATGCTGGAATAGCCCTGCTAAGTATGCACGAGCATGGTCATGTTTGGCTTTATATGTTATTTCTAAAATTAATTCTTAATTACTTAATGGAAATCAGTCAAGGGAAGTAAGAATGGGATGATGTGCATGTGCCAGCTAGTTTGTGCTAGCAGCCTAGCCAGTGTGTTCTGAGGTGAAAATCCAGGTATGTTGCTTATCTTACTTAAAAGTAACTCACTCTTCAAGTATTTTCAAGCAAATCAAAGTAATTATCTTCTATGTGACTATCAAAAGTAGTGAAATCCCATAAAAAAACTGAAAGTTAAAAACTGCTTACTGCTTTAAAACCTCCCTTACTGCTTTAACTTAAAAACACAATCTTAAAAACTGTTTACTGCTGTAACTTAAAAAACACAACAACGAACAAAACTGTTAAAGTAATAAATCACTCATTCAAAAAATAAATAGTGAAATACTGAAATTAGGGTTCACTAGAAAAACGACACAATTAAGCAGTTTCTAAAATGAATATGCAAAGATAGATTCATAGCAGTGTTAATCACAAAAACTAGCTTCGGTCAAGCAGGATTTTAATTTTTTTATAAGTACAGTGGGTGTTTCAAACTGTTCTGCTCTGCTAAAAGTAAAATTCTCTTGTTGATTTAAAAATGGTCTGCATTCTGAAACATTCACTCTGTCAGTGGTAGAAAATATGTGAGAATAGTGCAATAGTCCATCAGGTTATTAAGATGAAGTGGCTTTTTTAGGTGACTTTTTGCAGGCCCAATGTTCTGAGTAGGCTTCTAAAGTGCCAGGTTTTGCAAGGTTAATGGGCAAAAGCAGTGCTGAGCTCTGGTATTTGACACAGGTTAGCTGGTTGTCAGTCATTCCTCATTTTCTGCTGCCTGCACAGACACCAGCACCCATGTATTTTCTTGAGGCCTAACTTACTATTCATGTGTCAATCCTTCACTTCCACTGGTCCCTGGAGCCTCGCGACTTTTATTTGGGCGGCAAACAAATGTCTCACCAGTGACCCGCAAAGCGCATACGTGGCTCAATCAGGAGCGCTGGCAGTTGAGACAGGCTCAGAAAACCTTAAAACCTCCCCTCTACACATTCACTTACACATTCAACTTTCATAAATATGTCCCCCACTTTACATTGGCTCTAATGTGCCATATGACACGTGCCTTTTGTCAGACTCTAGAAGAGGTAGGCTTGCTACTTATTCCTGTTTGTGTTCTGCAATCATTCACAGCAAATAAGAAATCAGACTGACAGCAGGTATCAGCCCGGTTCCCGCTGTCTCTTCTGATGTCTGAGCAAACAGTGTTTCTGAATTCAAATTTTTCCGCATTGCCAAAATATACCTCTCAAGGCATTAATAAAAAATAATTATCTCTGACCTTGGGAGAATCCAGCAGCTTCCCATTACTCCACAAACGGCAGGTGATAGCACATCATCTCTCGTCATAAAGCAAGGTAAATAGATTCACATAAACATACAGGGTGGCTAATGTGCTGTGATTAATTAGCCTCTCAGTGTCTGTCTGATTGAGAAACAGATCTCAAGCTAATTATCAAAAGTATCTCGTTAACATGGTAGCAGTAGAGCTCAGCGCAGTGTGTAGGTGGAGAATTAACACTGCTTTGTGTTTATTAACAAGAGAAGAATGAGAAGGGTTTGTTTTAAAATTGATATATGTTGCGTGACTCAGAGATGGAAGAAATATGTTGAAGTGAGATAAATGGCTTAATGAACAGAGGGTGTAAAGGTTAGGGTACAGTCACTGTTTCTCCTTGTAAAAGATAAGATAATGGCAAGCTAGAAAATGCTTTGAAGTCTCAAAATACGCACATGTTGAGAAGTCAAATCAAAGCATTTAGGTCTTAATATGAAAATACCACTTCTCTTAGCATGCATACTTGCAGCTACTTGACTCTGACTTTTTCACATTCATTCGGCTACTATTAAAATAATTCCACATTTTCCTGATTGTTCCCTTGTTCATTTACTTTGTTGACTACAACAAAGCAGTGTTTCTGACTCTTTGGCACACAGCTGCAACACAGTGATGTTTCCTACAGATGTGCCAGTGTGCATGTTAAAGTCAGCTAGTGAAATTGTTATTATTACTATTAATTTTATTGTTATTATTGCAATGAAGAGAGATCATTAGAAGGAACTGAATATGATTTATTGATGCAAAAAACTCTAGTCTCTTTAAACTCTGCCCATCACGGTAAAATGAAATCCCAACAGTGACAGGAATTAAGGCAGGACCCCCTCCTTGTTGGTTTGAAGAAGGCGAGAGAAAGATGATTGGACTACAGCAATAATGTGGGCTTTGAGTGTGGGAAAGTGGAAGTGATGTAATGAACAGAAAAGCAGCTAAACACCTAGGACAGCAGGTAGAGGAGTAAATACAGAGCTTGAACATTCACAGAAGTTTCACTTTTATTATCATCATTATTATTATTATTATCATGTACTTTGCATTTTAAAGAAGCATTTGCAAGCTTAACATAAGCTTGAGAATGAAGAACGATGTTGATGCTACAACTCTGAAACTGCAACACAGTGGCTGAAACAACATCAAATGTGGCGTAACTTCTGGCACGTGGTGCCGTTCGCAAGGGTGAGAACACCGAGTATAATGGGCCCATTAGTTCTGCTCTGCAGAGTGAGGAGAGTCCTCTGAGGGAATCATGAGTGGGACTGTATTTTGCAAAAGACATTCAGCTGAGTACCATGACATCTAAATGCAGTGCTACATCAGACACATTTTAAAGATGCTGAGGGAAATGGCAGAAAGTGCTTTCTTTAATGAGGGGAGATTCACAGGAAAAGGACGTCTCATTTCGCGGAAACTTTTCCTCACTCGCTATTTCTTTTGCATCGTCTCCACCCGCCGTGTTTAAGCTGAGTTTATTACGTTTTATTGTATCGTTTGTCGGATTGAATAAATGGAAACTAGATGTCATTCTCATCCAAGACCATCACGACTGACAAATATAGATGTGGAGTTAAAGAAGGAGCTTTCTGGCGAGAGAGCCTTTATGCCTTTTAAATCTCATCTCATGAGCTGAATGGAAATTTAGGGCCAGGGGGCTGCTTTTAATAAGGCAACTTTTTTTTTCCCTTTTTTCATTTTTCAACAGGTGCGGCTATGTCAATTCACTTAAAACACTCTACTTCAAAGCTGTGGCTTAAAACCATGATTAAAAAGTAACAGATTGAAATAATTTTGCAGAGCGATGGTCCAAAGACACACACAAAAAAAGAAGAATCCTCCATCACAAGGCTGCCGGATGTCCTTAATCCATCTCTGCTTTCTGTTCAGGTTCTCCTCCTTCCGTGGTTCAGCTCCTCCTTCCTCTTTTAGCGTTTTTTTTCTCGTATTTCGACCCGAAACAAACGCTCGCTTTACTTTCTTCCTTCCCGTGTGCTCGCGCAATTGTCTCATCTTTGCTCGGATGATTTCCACCTGTCAGATTTCATCCAACAACTGAGCTCCTGTGCACAGGATGCTGCATGATTTTCCCCACAGATGACTGCTCTTACATTTTGGACAAATAAAATCGAATTACTTCCATTTGATGTCATTTATGAAGGCTAACAGGAAACAGATGGACCTGACAAAGTGTGGAGCGCTAGTGCAACAAGCCTGTAAAACTTGAGCACAGTGTTATTGTGTGATACAGGTATCCTCGCAAACTTGCTTCGGCTGACTTTTGAGCTGAAGAGAACCGGCAGCATAATGACTATCTTGCTCCTAACATTCAGAGTGCCCTATAGTGTTCAGCTTGAAGACAATGGAGCCATCACTCTGCCATTGTTCACATACTCATTTATTAATGAAGTACTGAAATGCAATCTGCTTCTTCACTGAACCACACAGATGAGGGAAATAGTCTTTGTAATGAGATTTTTTTCCGGGCTTTTAGCTTTTTTTGTCTTTTGATGAGTTACAGAACTGGCAGAGGGGTGGCAGGCAGGTTAGAGTCACAACTCACTCTTTGTTCTTTCAAAAGGACTCTGGAAAAAAACCCAACCACATTTTAGATATCTTTAGTGCCATTAAGCTGAATTTTCAGTTGACTTCATCCTTACCTCGCTGTGCAGCTTAGTAACGTAGCCTCTTTCATAAAGACAAATTTGGTGGTATTTATTTAATCAATTTTCCTCCTTTTTTAGGTTGCTCAATTGAAAACGTCTATTATTACTGCAGTAAGTGTACAGCTGTGATGTATTCTTTAGATCAGTGGTGTCAAACATTTGGCCTGGGGGCCAGATTCATCCTGCCAAGGACTCCAATCCGGTCCACTGGGCAGCTTTTGGAATAAGTAAGGCATAGATTTGGGAGTTTTAACTGTATTTTCAGCTATTTACAGCTCTTCCTAGTGATAAAAACCCCCTCCATAAAAAAAAATTAAATTAACCAACAAAAAATTTTCTTTTTTTCACTATCTACAATAGAAATACCTTTTTCTACAGTTTAAAAAAGATAATAGCTAAAACCTGTGTTTTTCTGTGTGATGTTACTATTTTTATTTCTTATCATTTAAGCCAACTAGAGCCTGGACTCCACTGACTGTCAGTTTAAAAGTGATGCACGACAAGCAAATCACTTTGTGTGGACCCATGATTAAGCTTTAACAAAAGCTAAATGCGTGTTATTTAAAAATAATTTTTTTTTTTTAAAATCCACCCACAGTATAATCGTTTGTACCAGGCTGTTAATGTGCTTTCCAATGGTGTTTATTGGAATATAACGGTGTTTAGTTTGACTGCGTCTTTGGAGATTGACTTGCTTTTGACCTCAAGTGGTCACTCCAGGAACTGCAGTGTTTGGCTTCATTTTTCAGCTCTGGATGTTTCTGTGCATATAAAGCACATGCATCTTGTGGTTGAAGGTGTCCAAAAAAACTAAACCATATTTAAATGTGTATGCAAATAGCTGTTTGTAATGTACAGTTTCACAATAACTGCAAGTGCCAATAACTCCAGGCTTTTATTTAACAAGATGTTTATAGATTTATTTAAAAGGTGTCACTGTTGCAGCTGTTGCTCTGAATAAAACACTTTGTATGTGTAGGATACACCTATACACAAATCTAATTTTCATGCAACTGGTACATTTAGCACTATTATATATAACATGGCTGCTTTTCAGGTGCATCTTTGTGTTTACACATATATACATATATATAATTTATTTATTTATTCATATAACCATATGTTTGCTGCTGGTGTATTTGTTCTCGATTAGTATTCAAGCCTCGAGGCTTCCAATTAAAGTGTCAGCAAACTGTCATGAGCGCTCTTCTCGGGAGACAAACACAAGGAAGAGAACCAAGAGTCAGCTTCGAGTCGCTGGAGTCTGATAGAAAGAAGGATGTTGTTTCAAAGACTTCTCGCTGAAGTTCAGCTATCGAAGCTGCACTCCATGAGAGTAATCCATGTTTTAGCAGTTTGTCAATATCACAGTCATCACTTGCCAGTACATCACAGCTTCGCTTCAAAGAGTTTGACGCCGCTTTTGATATACAGCTTAAATTTCAAAGTTCATCCTGTCTACCCATGAATACTTGTTTTTCATTGCGCTATCTCTGATGTGACTCCCAGTCCTATCTTCACATCATCCCATCACATTTTGAGTCCTCTCTCAGTCTGTTTTCCAAAGAAGACCTCCCCATTTCTTTTGGAAATTTGACATCTCCACTTTACCGCCCTACTTCACTTGCGCGCGCACACACACACAGACACCCAGCAGAGACCTTAGTCGCTGTGCGTGTGTCACACAGCTTTTGAGGATGCAGTCATAAAGATGCTCTTTCAGAAAAAATAAAACTTCAGGAACAACTCAAGCTCACACTCGTGCATTTGTGAAGAAACTTGGAAAATTCAAGAATTCAACACTGCCACACACTGTAACTTTCCACTCCTTGATTTACTTTGGTGCTAATATATTTATCCTTCACTCTTTCACTGCCTAGAGTTTTATTGAGTGAGTGCAATTTTCCCACAAGGGCAAGAAATTGTATGTCACACTGAATTTAAAAGCAGCGAACTGCTGTTATTAAACAGCACACAGGAGAACAGAGGGAAATGAACCTGTGAATCAAATCAAAATCTCCTTTTGATAGAAACATAATAGATAGTCAGAGCTTTAGATTTAATCCTAATCCCCCACCCACATCCATGTAGTTAATTCCTGGATGGCCTCGGCCTTGTAGCTCCGTATTCGAGAGCACAGAGGCTGTTAGGGCACTGCTGCTCAAAATGTCTTGTAGCTTTAATCATCTGCAGGAATGATCACCTGAAAAGGCACCCACTCCTCTCTCCACTATTACTTCATATTGAATAGAAAGCACTTAAAAACATAGATGAGGACTTACACAATCTTAGCTATAAAGACTGTGTCCAACCGCATTGGAGGGCAGAATATTTTACAGCTCACTCGTGACTTTGAAGGCACCTCCTTGTTAATTCATTCAGCTAGAAAAATAAACATGTGCACTTCCAAGCTTTACCAAATTTTTATACTGATGCATACAGATTCAATTTTTTTCAGAGCAGAGCCAATGTAAGAAAGATATTTCCATATACTGTTAGTATCAGTGGCAGACGTTTGCTGGAGGTCAGTCAGGACACGGACGCTATAGTCCTCAGAAAACAGGAACAAGGACAAGGTTTCATTATTTAGCATCAGTATCTGTATTTTCGAATAAAAAAAAAATAGGTATATACATTTATATATGCAAGGAAGCTGATTTTGCCAGTGGAATGCTAGTTTTCTGCTAACACATGCTGATAGGATGGGATAATACCCATTTCTAAATGATAACTATGAAGTGGAGTTAAAGCATAAAAAAGTGTATAGTCGTGTATGTGACGTAGGTGGTCATGGTTATCAATGGTGACTGCTCATTTCCAGATGAATTTGAACAATAAAGTCAGTAAAACTCACATAATGTTGATTTACTACAATCAAACCCCATCAAACCAAAAATAAAAAATGGAACTCAAGTACTGTGCACATCTCAAGCCAACCCCCATTTCTTTCTATTTTGTCAGGAAAATGGGAAATGGGTGTAATGATTTATTAAAACATGTGCAATCATATATGGAAATATATGTTATAAGACAAAAACATTTTAGAAAAATTCCCACAAGCTTGAAAGTTGATGTTTTGTGTCACCACCCACTAACGCAGCCTGTGTTTTTCTAGCCAGGTATGCTTTTACTGCATTGGCAGTGTGCTTGGGATCATTGTCACACTGAAAAATGAAGCTGTTGCCAATCAGACATTTCCCAGATGGTTTTGCATGATAGGTCAAAATGTGATGGTACTTCAAAGCATTCAGTAATGTTTCTGCATTCCCCAAAGCAACGGGCTGAAACAAAGCCCCAAACATGACAGAGTCTCCGTGTTTTACAGATGGCTGTAGACACCCAGCCACTGAGACCATATCATGGTCTCTGGATCTTTGATCCTCAGTTTTGAGTTTTTTTAACAAGTTTATGTTTTCTTTTGGTTTTGAAAATGATTAATGGCTTGGTTTTTCCTTTGTGTGTTCATAATTTCTTTTGTTGGTGTATGTTTGAGCTTTGGTTGCTTGTTTGTTTTGTAAGTTATCCTTGGTTTTTGGTTTTGTATGTAGTTTGCTGTTCAAGTCAGTTGAGTTTTCCCTCAGGGTTCCCCATTCAGTCCTATTGTGTCACTGGCCTAAGTTAAGTTCATACATGTATCTGTGTTCCCCATTTCAAAATGGAGAGACTATTTAGAAGAATTAAACATGATTTAATAGGATAGAGGAATTAACTAATCTATCTGACCATTTGACATCGATCACCCATCATGTTAGAACGGAATCCCAGCAGCGATATTCTAGATGGTGGTGGGGAGGAGGTAGGTTGCACGAATGAGAGGCTGATAGAGAGAATGACAGAGTTCTGGGATTTGAAGCGCAGTCGAAGCTGATTGGTTCATCAAAGGCGAGCAAGAAGATGACTGGTCTAGACCGAGTTTGGCAGTGTGGTAAAGTAAATTAATTTAAATGTTTTCTCTTCCTGTTTTATTTTGATAATCTTTTGTTTCTGGTGCTTTGTTTTTAATTTTACTTCCCCAAGTGTCCTTTGTTGTCTCCTCCATTTTGCTTTGGATTCCTTTGCTCTGCTTTCCCTGTTCTTCCAGAATTATTTTTGTGTTTTCCTGGATACTTGTTTTTCCTGGCATCGGTCCCTACTAATCCTTGGAGTATGGAACTTTTTTTATTTTTGGATTTACCAGCAATAAAAGCTCACTTTATGTTTAACTTCTGAGTCTTCCATTTGAGTCTGTAAAACAAAGACACACAGCGTTTCATGACAAACCATTCCTGATGGGACTTCGATGGATCTACTGAGGGTCCAGATGTATCTTTCAGGTCCTCTGTCAGATCTTTACTGGAGTTTTTTCCTGGTTCTTAGGGAGATGACTTTCAGATAATGCTCATCTGCTGTTGATTGTTTTTAGGCTTATTTTTCCCTCAACTTTCCCTCCAGTTTCATGACTGCAGATGCAGAGTTTTCAGCTAATAGCCGTTTAGAAATCACCTTGTTGGAGCAAAAGTGCTATTTTATGCTTGTCAAACTATGTTATTCTTACCATTTTTTTTTTTAGTTCACGAAATAGGAACAAAATATCTGTTTTTATGACAGTCTGCCAGTTACAAAGTGCCTAAAGATACAATTGGTTGTCTGTTATATGTAGACGCAACCCTTGTTCATCCCTTGAGCTAATTTTTCTGCCTGTTTATGGTTGAATGATTCATAGATTAGTCCTAAGTGGCTTAAAAAACAAATGAACAAAAACATTCCTCTGAAATCGATCAGGTGCAATAAGTGAAAAAGCAGACAATGACCAAAGAAAATCTTTGAAAGACCTTCAGAAAGCCTAGACAACTAAAAAAAACTTTTAAACTGATTTTTTAACTGACATACACTAACCACTTTTAGCAGAAGCATAATGAAAACTGCCAGAAGACCAGTGTTTACCTGACTACATTTACATTTTTGAGCTACAGCTCTGTGGTGTTCCATTCATTCTAGACTGTCTCACAAGCACCCCCTGAGAAACCACAAATTCAGACAGTGGTAGTTATGTTAGTTCCTATTTAGACATTCATTGCTCAGAGCATATTATCCCTGTATACAGGAGCAACTCACAGTCGGAAGCCCACTTTAGTCTGATAACACTCTGCTTTTTATTTCTTATTAATTTATTTATTTAGATTTTTTTTTTTATCTCTGCTCTGCTGTTTTATCTTCTTTTCGCTACATGTCGTCATGGCTAATATCATTTCCAAATGTTCCCTCGCATTTAAATCAAAGACTCAATTAACTGAGTGAAGGCTGGGTGGGTGGGTGGGAGGGTGGAGAGGCAAAATGACTGGCGGAGAAGGAAAACAGGAAAGGAATGATGATAAATCGTAAAACATCAAGCGGCATCAGTCGGGAGGACACATGACTTACTCTATGTGACTCGAATGGAAAAAGAAGGAGTTTTTTTGTTTTCATATAGAGGGGTAAAAGTAATGCAGGGAATGTGATCTCTGTTTAGGCATTATAATTAGGTGTTATAATACACAGACAGACAAACACGTAAGATAGTGTAGCACGTGCTGAAGGTCATCTGGTAGACACAGAAAAGGAGATATTTTAAGTAAACAAAGATTATATGGAAACATGACAGGAAATCATCAGTGGTAATTAATAGGCTCTGCTGACTCGAGATTACAGACAATATCCAGGAAGCTGCACATCAAGGTTATTTACCTGAAAGGAAAATGCCTTAAATGCGTTAGGTTTATATTACGTGAACTGGTTTTATATATACAATCTCCATCTGCCGTGCACACACACACACACACATTCGTTTTTATATCTTAGTGAGGACATCTAATTGGCATAATCCTTTCCTTAGCCGCTTACCCTAAGCCTAACTATAACCTAACTGTAATCCTGTCACTAAAACCACATTTTGAGCCTCAAAAATGCCTTCGAACTCATGGTGATGGGCATTTTGTCCAGATAAGTGACTGTTGGTCCCCACAAGTATAGTAGCATGCCAATTTTCTGTCCTCACAAAGATGTCTAAACATGTACACACACACACACTTGCAGAAATGACTGCTTCTGGTTGTACACCTGTATAGTTCAACAAGGGTCTGTTCTTCCCTCTGAGAAAACACTACCCTGTGACTATTCATAAAGAATATTCATGTATTGTATTAACCCTCCCGTATCACGATGTGTTCATGCAGTGTCTGACTTTGGAAACTTTTATGCGCACGCTGCTCCCAGTACCTATAAACAAAATCATTGGATTTGTGCCAGGCAGAAAAAAAAAACTGTGTTCTTCTAAACAAGGCTGAGTTTTAGAGTTTGGAACAAAATACAGTTATCTGACAGAATGGGAACAAAAAGAGCCTCGGGGGGGAGGAACATTGCTGGCTCCAACCCCGTAATCATAGAGGGTTTTAAAAGGTACAAACAAGATGAGTCGAATTACTATTGAAGGGTCTGGTTGAGATGGGAGTAATTGGGTATGGAAAGAAAAGGAGAGCTCTAGATGAGGGAGGGAATGAAAATGACAAGACAGAGAGCCTAGTTTTTCTTCTCTCTCACTTTCTTTTTCTTTTTCTTTTTTTTTTACCTCTTTTAGTTAGCATAGATATTCTTGTAAGTGGCATGTCGCAGGACCCTGCAGTGAAACGCTCGCAAAATTACTGAAAATTAAGTGTACAAGATTGGCCACCAAAATCCAATCTGCTCCCAGCCTCAGTCATTTTGTAAAGTTGACGATGCCTGGGAACTTGTGACAGTCCAATTAAGGACATTTGCATATCAGGGGGCTTAAATTATTGTCATCCGCTGGAGCATAAAATGGAGGTGCAACTCAGGAGGAGATAGTGGTGATCTGCACTCGTAGACCATGGAGGAGTAAGCGGAGGGGGGAGCTTCTTTCAGTTAGATACATGTGGTATTATTGTACATATTCCCTATACTTATTCCCAATGCTTTTTTTTGCCTCATCCTATCATTCTCCTCTTATGCTTTCACCTCCTGCTTCTTTGAGGTCCCTTCTTTCTCTTTACAACCTTTCTGTCTCTCCTCCCTCCTCAATCCCCCCTTCTTTTGCTACCTTCTTCCACCAGTCCCTCTACTTATGCTTGCAGCTTATTGAATGAGTTTGCTGTTTAGCAGATCTTAAAATTTTATCTTCTTGATAAATGGACAAACTATGTGGGTACAGGCTGTAGTTGTAAAATGCTCCATTACTAAGAATAAAAGTATCTCAAACAGTTTAAAAAAAACAACCTGAAGTTTTTTTCCACCTCAGTCTTTCCCCATCTTTGCCTGGGGCATGTGTATCGTTATGGTCTTATGTCATGGAGGTACAGCCAACAGGAGATACAGCACAAGTAAAGGTAACTGTCAGGTACAAGACAAGAGAGGCAAGCCCTTACAAGGAATGACTGCAGGCTGTACGCACAGACCGCATAAGACAGTTTTGTTTATCTTTTCCTCTGTCTGTTTCTCTTTGTGTTCGCATCAGTCTGAGCACGTCTCTTTGCTTTTGTGTGTGTGCTTTTTTTTATTTGTTTCACACGTGGATCAGAATCAAGGTGCAGAGTTTGAGTCACATTTCAATAACTCTACCTGCCTCGCACTTGACTGTGTTAGAGCTGTCATTGCCATTTTGGCGGAGTTATGATAATGTGCTATACATCATGCGGATAAATTTAGAGAGGAAACGCTTCCATGAAATGCTTGAGACACCTTCGCTGCGCATGCAGGGGCAACCATAGTCGCCTCCACTCTATAAGTTATTTATATCCACAATGACTCATGGGCTGCTAAAGTTTGCAGCGTCAAAGGTGAAGTAGAGTGCAAGGTGAAGGGACCACACAGCACTTCCCTTCAGGGGCGACTGATGCTAGCCATTTTCCACCTCATCAAATGCCCATAATTCTATCATCCATGTAAAAAAACTGACCTTTTGTCCCCCCCTGACGTGTGCTTTTCCTATATTCCTGAGTGTTTTTACTCCATAAGCTTAAATCCATGCATTTCTTAGAGGTATCTCAAAAACAAAGCAAAAAGAAAACTTAGCATGCTGCAGCACTGCAGTTTTATGCATTTATGGTAATAAATAGGTAAAAAGTTTCAACATGAAACAAGCTACTTTTGGCTGCTTCTTTGTTTACATGGGGAGGTGCTACAGTGGTTTGCTTTGCATATATGCAGATTTTAACACTTGATGCCCTTCCTAACATAACTCCAAAGGGATTTCAGTTTATAGTGTGTTTTTTTAGTCAGAGTGATGAAGGTTCCAGAACCCTAAGAAAGTTTTATTTCTGCATCTACTCATGTATTTTTTGTGTATATATATATGGTTTCATTTATTTTTTGAATAGCTGCAGCCCATAATCCTCAGAAAATGTTGCTATCTTTATGCTATGCACCTTGCATTTTTTTTCTCCAGTGGCAATGTTCAGCACCAGCAAGTATCCAAAAACAGCATTTGTTCAAGTGATGTGACAGGATGTGAAGGAGGGATAAAGAAGGATGTAAAGCATCCTTTACAAAGCAATAAAGTCTGTGTCAGGAGCAGGTTGGCAGGAATGGATTAATCAACAATAAAACAGTACTACATAAAAAACAATAAAACGCACACATACATACTTATTCTCTAATATCTAACCATATTTCACTGGTAAAATAATTAATAGCTATTTATTTTAATAAAGACATATTTTTGAAAGAATCCAACATAATTTACTGAAGCACAGAATTTGAGTAAACATAATTAAGTGATTAGATTTTTGTGAAACTCCCCAGCAGAGACTTTGAGAGTGCCAACAAGAACAGGAAGTACTATAGTGTACACAGCGATCAGGCATAACAGTGACAGGTGAAGTGAACAGCACTGATTATCTGTCCATCATGGCACCTATTAGTGGGTGGGATATATTAGGAAGCTGAGAATTCTTGGGTCTTGCCATTCATGTTTATGTTACTTTGATTGTACCACTTACCTGAACACTGTCACAGGTCATGCACACCCTTAAATGGAAACAATATGTCCTGATGGCTGTGGCCTCTTTCAGCAAGGTAATGCACCATGCCACAAAGTAAGATGGTTCAAAAATAGTTTGAGGAGCACAGCAATAAGTTTGAGGTGTTGACCTGTCCTCCAAATTATCCAGATCTCAACTTAATGGAGCGTCTGCAACTTGTAGCCAAACTTTGCCTTAGCTTATACCGTCAGTACAGTATTGACACCACTGGTTGACAGTAGTTATATTTTAAGGATCCATTTTGCTCTTATAATGATGCCATGTAGTTACTAATTTATGTAGCAAAGTGGCACTGAGCTATTTCTGGCACAGGTACAAATGAGACTTATTGAAGATGCTTCTGAAGTACCAGTAAGTATCAGGTAACAGTGTCAGTACCTCAAAATCAAAGAGCACAGTTATGAACACAAAGCTAATGCTATTATTTTCCTACTGTCAGCTAGGAGCCTGTGATGTGCAGAATATAAAATGCAATATTCTTATAGGTGTCTTGTTTGGGGTTTTTTTTTTTTTTGCTTTATATATATAACTATACTCTCATTAAGAAAAACAGATTAGTCTATTGTTTCTCTTCTGGTAAGCAACACATTGAAGTGGCATGCAGCCAACTGTGGGATCAGTGTAGGGACATAAAACATTATTAACCTCGTCATCACTCTTGACTGTCACTCTAAAACTACACCCTCCACTAATGTAATTGCAGTCAGGTCAAGTCTTCGGATCACACAGTGGTATCCTGGCAGGCTTCAGCTCAAAGGATTCAACAGTGAGAATACTGACCTGGCACTGGGATGATGTAGACCTTCTTTAGCTTTATTGAAAGCTGTCTCTGAATTGTTGCCAGAACAATGTGCATTAACATATGAAGAGAAGCACTCACTTAAAAAGATGGAGTAGAGTTGTGGGGGAAAGAAGCAGTTCAAGGAAGGCCAAATGCCAGCTGTCTAAAGCCATGTCCCATTTACTGAGTGTAATCGATACATGTGTAGTAGGCATACTGGATGAGCAGCTGAGGAGACAGGTTAGTACATTGCAAGAGGCAGCAGCGCTCAGTTCGGAAACATGCTGACATTTCATCTATAGGTTACTGAATTATCATCAGTGACACTGAGGAAAGTCCTACACACATCAAGTATGTCTGAAATGGATGGGACTCTTTCAGGTAGGCTGTCCTCAACAAGAACTGTGAAGAGGGACTGCCAGCATGTGCATTCTGACAGTTTGCTTACTGTAAGCCCATTGGCATGCATCCTGTCTGTGTTTGGATTCCCATCTGTAGACTTGGGTAGACTTCAGAGAATGTGAAGGATCATCTTCCAACATTTGAGTGTGAAGGATTTCAGAGAAATAGCAAGCTTATTTGGATAAGGTGACAATGGCTCAGCCCATAGTAGACTCTCTACAATTTAAAGGGTTCACACACACACACACACACACACACACACACACACACACACACACACACACACACACACACACACATGCAGTCTAGCTTAACCCCCTCTCCCACATTTTCTGACATTTGAACACAAGCGCAGACTAAATCCAACAATTTCTGTCACTTTCCAGAAGTGACTGTCCGACAAGCCCGTCCATCTCATTGCAGCAATTGACCAGTTGTACTTAAATGTGAAACTACCATGGCTTTCTGTGCCGCTTTATTTATGTGGCACTAATTCACAACAACAGTTATCTCGGGGCACTTTATATTACCGAGAGAAAGCCAGCGACTCCCAGAGCAGGCATTTGGACACAATGGGAAGAGAAAAAAATCTTCCTTTTTAACAGAAGGAAACAGAAACAGGCTTTGGAAGCAGGGCCATCTGCCTCGACTGGTTGGGGTGAGAGGAAAGTGAAGAGAGAAAAGAGGCTTACTAAAGCTTACTTCTTTTATTCTGTCTCTTTGACTTTTCATGTGTATACCAGAGTGTCACACCATGAATGGCTTTGGGGTGAGGAAGTCAGAAAGTACGCACCAGTATGCTCATTTGTACTATTCATTGCATCTCGTCTATGACGGCAGGCTTTTTGCACTTCACATGTGGCACTCTGGAACAGGTTTTAGCCTCTAAATGTGGTTGATGACACATTGTGGCACTTTCTTTCATTCTAAGCATAATGAACTCTTTAAATTGAGCAGAAACAGTAGAATGTCTAGACGAGCAATTAAAACAAAACAAAACAAAAAAAAACCCTAAATAAATTAAGAAAAGAAAATCACTACAATAAATTGTCTGTGCGCCTTTTATATTGGAGTGTGTTGTGTTAGGTGTTGGCCACATCCTTCCTGCAAGACATTTTCCACTAACAAGACTATACTAGACTCATACTGTGTCTCAAATCACAGACCTCTTTGCACTTACATTTACTCTTCTAGTTGTATAATTTTGACAGATGAACTGTTGAACAGTTGAGTGTTGCATGCTCTACACTTCTCACCCTTAGTGCTTACTGGCTATGTAGAGAACAGGGCGGAACCAACAACCAGGGCTCAGCCAGGAGTAGGAATATACATCCCCATTGCTGGTGACAGTGTGATGCTTAGCAACAGAGATACATTTTAATCTAGTATTACATGTGTTGCTGCGGTGGCTGTTGTTTCGAGGGTTCTTGTGCTAATTCTTTTTCATTACTGTGCAAGGAATTAGTATTCAATGTGAGGTTTGAGGTTGAAAATGGTCACAAAAAGTAACAAGGCCTCACTTTGCCCTGAGAGAGAGTTCACTTTCAAACTTAAGCTAAGTGTACGGTAGTGTACAGCTACTGTCATAAGTTTATATATACTCACTGTGGACATGAATGTCATGGTAATTTGGGGATTTTAGGGATTTCTTTGAACCGTTTGTTTTCTAGAGTGGAGCACAGCATACATCTTTAATGACTTAAAAGAGGAAGAAGAAGAAGAATTTAGTGCAATAGTTTAAATTAATTTAGGTTTTAGTCTAATCCACACAGGCTCAAATATATACAAACCCTCATTTAAATCTTTGAAGTGATGCTGAATGTTCTTTTCACTTGACAAGGTCAAGGCCCATGAACTTCTCATTAGTGATTTTGATTGTTGGATAGTTTCTTCTTTGCAGCATCAAAAAGGATATGTTTGATAGCACTTATTGGATTTACCAATACTCAGAACAAAGGAAAAGCCCAATGAACTGAATGAGGATCTAAGAAAGAGAATTTTTGATTTATTTGGGAAGGTCTTGCGGAGCCATTTATAAACAACTGCATATTCTAAGATCAGTTCAAACAGTTGTATGTACAAGTAATATGGATGTGCCACCACTGTGCTGAGGCCTGGAAGAAGACTCGAACACTCAATCTCTGACGAATTAAAGATGTTGAAGAACAAGCCTGGAATGGCCTTCCTTAAGGCGCTGAACTCAACTCAATTGATAATTTGTGGACTATGCTTAAAAGCTAGGTCTGTGGCACAAAACCAGCCAATTTAAATGAACTCTACCAATTGTGCCAAACACAGTGGTCAAATACCAGCCACAAATGTGTCAGAAGCTTGTTGATGACTACATGTACTAAAGGTGTCCTGCTGAAGTGCAATATTAGTGGGGGTGTATGTCTGCTTTTAGCCATGGGTGGATTCGAGAAAATCCCAAATAAATTCAAATTAAACAAATTTTTCAGTGAAACGATTTAAAGACCAAAATTACCATTACATTCATGTCCATCATAAAAAGACTTGCTTGACTTAAGTAGCAGTACAAATACCTGTGCTAAAAAATACTCCAGTAAAAGTTGAAGTATGAAAACAACTTCTTCTCTTTTCATGCAACATTTGAATAACACAAATTTAGCATATTTTAGTTTGTTTTGCTGGACATTGAAAATACATCATTTTTGAAAGCACATCATATACAAATCCAATATGTAATTAAAATTATGACATAAACTATAAAGTTTAAATCTGCAGATTATCAAGTGCCTCTGAGCAGTCCCTACCTTGAAATCTGACCTTTCTTCTTCCTCTCGTCTCCTGTTTGTCTTCCTACATCTTCCTCCATCTCTGAGTGAAATGATCTCGCACTCTTCTCTCCTTGTGAAATGCAGCAGCAACACACTGTTCAACAAACTACACATAAACAGTTTGTGATGTTTGTTGAACTAATAGAAACATTGAATTTGAAATTACCTGCCACTTAAATATTTGTCATTCCTTTCATGCTTAATCCTCTTCTGTAGGGCTGGACACAATGGGAAGAGAGGTCAGCAACGCTCCTTTATTTCCTGAGTATAAATGCTATCCGGTCTTTAAGTGATGACGTGACGAATCCTGCTTCCGCGCCCAAACTACTCAGTGTTTAATATGGCTTTTGTGTTTTTAACATGTTTTAATGCTTTGTATCTTGTTCTATTTAATCTCAAAAAGCCCCTAAAAGCAGTCAGTGATCACTGTCGGCCTCTGTTGGTTTTTATTACCTCGATTCATTGTAAAGCTCAGTTTTTAAAACCTTACCATGTAACAACAGCCTACCCCATGCATCAGTATATGAATGACTAACCTCATATTGTGGATGGATTATCTCACTTGTTCTCCTGACTGAAGTTCGGTCCGTTTACAGCATCCTGCCATGCGATTGGATTTGTCCCTGACCACATTCTCACGTTAAGTTTTATCAAGTGGAAAAAAGTTAGCATTCATCCTCCAGCTTCACTGTTTATATTATGCTAACATAGCTGTGAAGCTAGCGATCACGTAGCACATCGTTATATACCAGGTAGCCAAAGTTCAGTAACCCTACAAACGTCACTGTTGTGTAGTTTTATGTCTTCAATTATGTAGGATGTGATAGCAGAGCTGTACATTTTAATTGGTTTCAAAAATCCCTCAGTCAGGACATGCTATATTGTATTTAGATGGAATCTAGCGAGCTAACTCCCTGCTAACTTCTAACTCCGTTAAATGTCATAAATTCCGTTTTCATGGATGCCTGGATGTTAAACTCAATTGTTACACCTGGTAGAGCAGCCACACTGATCATTTTATTACAGATGAAAGAATTTAGACGGTTTTTCAACTCTCAGTGATCCCACAGTGATCGCTTGACTTTAGGACCTGCAGCGGAGTTTGGGCCCAGACACGGCTAATGACGTCAGACTTAAAGACCGGATAGATAAAAAACAAACTAAAAGTAACAAGCCTATTTTGAAAATGTAAGCAGTACAAAATACAAATATTTGTTTAAAAATGTAAGGAGTAATAATAAAAAAAAATGAATACTCAAGTAAAGTACAGTAACAAAGTATTTATACTTCATTACTTCCCACCTCTGATGACAAATGTATGCAAACTTCTGACCACATTTGTATACACTTTATTGCATGCAAGTATAAAGGCTGAAGTTTTAAAATTGCTGCTTAAGTTCCTTCTCCATGTCACCATGCGAAACCATGCTGCAGCCTTTAGCAGGCTCATTTACAGGGGAGGCCACCTCTTGAAAAGTAATCATCAAGTGCCTGAGCATTTTATCTTGTGCATTTAATCACACACTTGGGCTTTACAGGTGCAATCCTCCTCTACCCCTCAGCTATCCCCAAATAAAAAAAAAAAGAAAAGCTCATTTTAAAGGAGCATCTAGTGGCTCATCAGAGGTGATACCCTGTCTTCAGTTCCCTCTAGGCCTGTAAACACATGAGTAATGAATCACTTCCCAGCCATACTCAAGTGGACAACAATTTGTGTCCATCTCTGTCTGGTAACTCCATCTCTTCCACTGCGTGAGACCTACGGGGATTACCGAAAAGAGAACGACTCAAAGTTTAAAAGCTGCTGTGTGCATTGCTGTCAGTGAGGATGAGAGCCATCTTAACACCACGTGTGTGTCAGCCTTGTAACATAACCCTGCCCATCAGCATTATTGTAGTCTATTAGGGTAGCTGCTTAGTTGACAGCTGAACGATTGTGCTTTACTTGTGCTGTTGCCTGGTCGTGTCGTTTTCATGCTCCGAGCTCTTCCCTGTCATTTTCCCCTTGTCTGATCCTTTTTGTGATACTGATGCTTACATACAGTGCGCAGAATATGGGAAAGACCTACTGTAGTACACACCTTCATTGGAGCTGTCAAACCTCATTGCAATGACAAGCCAGTGGGAAGCGTAAGAAGCTGCGCCAAAAAAAGAAAAAAATAATAATAAGGAGCTAAAATGTTGAAGTGAAATGAAGGGTTTGGGCGTTTATCATCATCCACTTGACACACAGGAAAGGCGACAAGCTGTAGGAATAAAAGAGACATGGAAAGTGATAAATGTGGCTGGAGTGTAAACTTTAATGGCCCAACCTTGGATGGGAACAATTTGCCAATATTTAATTAACTGTAATGTGATCAATCAGAGTGTTAAAAGATGAAGCTGTTCCGGTGGGGCACTCTGCCAGCTGCACTCATCCTAGAGCTCATTTAGTCTTGAGAAAGCTCCAGCAAAATGCAGCAATCAACAAAAGCCCCTCTGGATTCTGTCTGGAGGATCCTATTGTCACTGCACTGACAACAGCAGCATGTGTTCCCTGTAAATCAACAGAGAGGCTCTGCTATTCATTCCAGTTTGAGGTCTGCGCCGCTTGGGTTTCTTTTGTTGCCTGGATTTCTGTATTTATGAGATTAATGTGACATGATATTAAGATTTTTTTAACTTCTTTTTTTGCCTCTTGATTTTTCACAGATATATTATTTAAAAAAAAAAACACCAAACAAAAGGAGAAAGATTTTCAGGATTGGTGCTCAGTTACACATTTGCACATGTGTACAGCTAGCCTTCAGTCTCAGCCTCTCCCATTGCTGTGTCTTAACTGTGTCATGCCGTTTTGAGAGCAGATACTGCTGAGTGACTTGTTTCCTTTGTCTCCTTATGTGTTTCTCTCTGTTAGCAGAGAGGACTTAAAATATAATAGATGATTTACGAGAGGTGGCTTTTTAAGCCAAAGGTTACTGGCGATAAAGTGTTCACTGATGATCATTGTTTTTCTGGGGGAACTTAGACTAGAAGGCCACATGTAGATACTGGGTTATAGAATTAGTTTCATTCATTTTCATTTGCTTTACTTCACTTGGTTTAAAGGTGTAGTTGATGTCTGGGCTCCTGTGTTTTCATTCCCCAGAAGATTACACCAAGCTTAGTGCAGCAGGGATTGGGGAGATACAATAATGAAATCTCCAAGGGAGCTGGTTCCCACAGGTGAACGCTGGGAGGGAGGAGGAAATGAAATGCTATAAGAACAAATATAAGAACAGCAGATCAGCATGCTTGCCTAAATGCATTTATACTGTGAATGACCTGCTACATGAGCCAAATTCTGATTTATTTAGGTTTGAAAATGAAAGGCAGTTAGTCGCAAAGAAACATATTTCAGAGTCTTAGTGAAATCAAACTAGCACAAAAAGAGATCATAATTAAGAGACTCTTTATGCTCCATTAAACATAATAGAGTGAAAAGTAAAGGTCATTCTAAGATTACAACCAAACCAGACTTAAGATCTCATATCTGTAGTCTGCAATAGGCCATTTAACTAAACATTTCAAAGCTTTCTTCTTTCTTTTTTTTTCCAGATAATACCATCAGCTGTGTTCTGATAAACATATTATTCATTCATGGTGTCAAGAGCTTTAATTTCTCGAACCTTCCAAGGTTGCCCGGTGCTTGTGTGCTCATCTAATTTTAAGAGTTTCCTTATCACCTCCAGTTCCGCAATATTCAGCAAATAAATAAGTGATTAAACAAATGAAAATCTGAAACCTGGCTAATATCGCTCTGGCCTAGTGACAGCGATGCTCACTGTGCTGTCTGTCAAAGATATATTCCATCTATATAACGGCATCTAAAACTGTCAATGAAGATAGACAACAGCCAGGCTAAGTGAAAATGAAGTGCAAATTGATGGCATATATTATCCCTACCTCAATTTTCTACTCGACCTTTACAACTCACCACCAAAAAAAGGAAAAGGAAAAAAAAAGAAGGTCTTCGTGCGTTCTTACTGGTTGAGTGTCTAATCTCTTGCAGAAAAGTAGGAAGATAGTGACGGTAGGATGCTGTGACAGAAAATATATGAATTGGCTAATAAAAGTGTGGCCGATTAAATTAAGACAGTAATTGGATTCCTGCATGAGCACTAAAATAAAGCTGGATTGGGTAGAATGAAACAGTCTAGTCAAGATTTAGTTTCATCGCTGCTCTTTTCCCCCCCCCTCCTTTTAGAGCTGGAAGCTGGAGCGGGGTTACAGTGACAGGCAGAATTGGAAACTGGGAACATGGCAGTCGGAAAATGGATTGAGACACACAGATTTGTTCACCGCTAAGCACTCAGGCAGCCAAATAGCATTTTGTTTAGGCTTCATCCTTCAAATCAAGTTCAGTGACTGAACTCAGTGAAGGCAGAACTTGCAAACAAAAGCCATATGGCCTCCATTATTCTCTTTTTAAAATTTCTCTCTTGTGCAATCGCAGCGAGAATCTTCTGTAATCGTTTTTTTAGATTGACAAATTTAAAACGCTATTAAGTCATTATTAGTTTGAGCCTAACCTTGTCTTTTCAAGATAACCTTTCTTTTTCTCTGTCATTAAAAATAAGTTAATGATTGTTCCCATATAGAAAGTGCTTTGGAGAACACTGTTCAAGTGTCTCTGTGTTCTACAGGAAGTTTGATCTTGTTTTTAGTTTTACAGCTATCGTTGAATTCACACCGGATTCCTCCAATAACTGTATCATTACCACGGCAGCACTTTATGCTGTGGACCAGGGCACTTTTACTTCAGCTCACGCAAAGGTCTGACTATCACTCATTCCACCTTAATGATCCATTAACTTGTAACACACACTGAGCACACACACACACATACGCTACACCAACACCACCACTATAGGCGATTCATCAGCGCTGATTTATTGAGAGTATGTGTTAATTACAGTGGGCTAATCGATACCTTTCACTAAGCGATGGCTCCAAGGCAGGTACTTTTGCATCTTCCTATGTGACCAAGTGCACATGTGCACATCTCGGTGTATGTGTGTGTGAAATCCCCTGAGGTATAAGTACTTTCCATGATGCACTTTTTTGCACTTTCCATGATGGATGGTCGAGTGTTTTAGCCATCAGCAGTGTTTTACTGGCTGTGAGCGGTCATTCCGCTGAGCTGACCCTATGACAGGCAGCCTGGAGCTGAGCCAGCATCTGGACAGCTGGACTGATGGTAGTTAGAGCAGTCGAGAAAGTGCCTTGAGTATGAAATTAGCTCTGCTTGCTAAAACAAACTGTTTACTGTAGAATTAAAAGCATGGCCGCCTTTGTGAACTATCAATATATATGACATGTGAATATACTCTCATACAATTTGTAATCAAATTGTTTATCAGAGGGAAAGTGGGATTTTTAGGACAAACAAGCCTAAAGTTAGCTAGCGTCATGTTAGCTAATAGCTAATAACCAACAGCCATCTAGAGACGGTAAGGTAACATGTCTAAACTGCTGAAGATAAGTAATTGTTTTAATATTTGGAATAAGAAGTATTTATATGTCTTTGTGTGCTAGAGCCCCGAGACAAAGTATGAATTAAAATTTGCCTCCACAGCACACGAATGCCTATGGTTGCTCTTGTCCTCCACCTTTGGTGTACTATGTATGCACCCAGTTTGTAGCTGCATACATAATGCACGATTTGGCATCTATGTATTTTTAATGGATTCATTCTAAAACTGAAAAATTTGTTGAAAGACAAATATATTTGAGTACAATATCCCCTTTTTCCTATCAAATAACCTCAAAAAACAGCCGATTGTACCTTTAACTCTCCTTTCCCAGTTCACATTGCAAATGGTTATTTCATATTCATATTGCTATAAACTAAAGAATGTCACTGACATTTTGTTGTAGCTGTTGGACCCTTCCTGCTCAAAGTAGTTCTGAAATCAAGCATCTGCTAGTGTTCAAAATTTCACTAAACCATTGTAGCAAGGAGGAGCATTGAGACAAACGATGGTCTGAGTCGATCATAGCTTCATTGCTTACACTTTTAACATTGCAGACTAACAAAGTCTAGGCACTCCATTACAGATATACACCTCAGGCTTTTATTGAAGGGCAGAAAGCAAAGAGGCAACTTAAAGACCCGGTAGTTTCACTTCTTCAAGTGATTGAGATAATATGGCTAAATTGTTTGCTTGTCAACAGTGCAGCTATGACCAACTCTGTTTCTTGCCACCCCATGAGACAGTAATTAGTCCAACCCTGATAAACAAAAACAATTTTTTTAAAAAACAATACCTTCTACAACTGTATTGAACTTTGTCAAGATTTCAATGACCAAAGTCTAAAAGACATCAAAATGTGCACCGCTAACTCAGTTTCCCCAAAATCGCATAATGGTATTTGTCATCCTAGAGGAAACCCTTGTTTTTATCATTACGCATTATGCCCTCTAAAATACAAAGTTTTTTTTTGTATGAGTTTACTCTTATTTGGGATGATTGAAATAGACATGCTTAAACGCTGTAGCTTTTACAAAGATTGGGAAACCACCAACTGTGCACCATAGCTGTCATGGATGGAGGAGCATGTGTATGCGCCGGGGAGAGGATAAAAACAATAAAGCAAAGAAGAATGGAGGGTCGCCTGGGGAGTTGTGCTAAAGCACTAATAACGCTGTTAGGAATTTTGGTAATTTTCTGGATGAAAAGCATCATTTAGCTGCAGACAAATTTGCGTAAGGCTCCATAGTAATTAGAATCTGGGGATATGATTATAGAAGGGCGTCAGCATGAGCAATGACAGGCTTTGAATCCAGCAAGTCTAGATGAAAGAAGGAAAAGAACCGCAATAATAACAACAACAAAAGGGAAATTAATGTAAACACATTAGCAGAGTATTATACTAAGAGTCCACGCTTATTGAGAATTTTTAATTATCATTCAAAGAGCTGGGACTGTTATTGCTAAATGCTGTTTCACTCGTCATTTTATTACGTGCCTATCTGTGATTAATCAAGCCTCAAAGTCGAGAGCAGATTTGGAAGTCTGAAGTTAAAGTTTGATGTGAGAGGGGAAACATAAAGCTCTGTGACTTTCCAGTTAAAACAGTATCAAAAGAAAAAAATCAAGTATCAAAAGACATATTTCTTGACCATCCATGTGTTGAATTGTGCGATTACACTACAAATAAAACAACTTTTTTTTGTACTGGAGCCTAAACCATAGCAAGAGAAAAGAGGAGTATCGTGAAGGTGCTGAGCAGGAACTCCAAATCAGGTTTTGAAGCAGTGAGATTGTCAGGCTTTTTCTGTGTTTTGTGTGTGTGTGTTGGGGAAATATTCACCTAAATGTGTAAGTTTGTGCTGTATCAGTTTACAGAGATCTGTGTAAAAGTAAAGAGCTGTATGGTGAGATTATGGTGCCTGTCAAAAGAGTCCATTGGCAGTGGAACCCAAATTTCTCCTCCCCGTAGTGGACTGCCAGTCACAAATCTTTCAAAGGCAGCATTTAGTGACGTATTTGTTATTCACTAAGCTTCATGTCTAAAGGTCGTCTAGTGCAGTGCTCCTTGCTGTAGAAATCAAATTCTAGCTTGATCTACAGCCTGCTGAATGCCCGCACAAAGGCTTTTATTTTTCTTCATTTTGTGCCTTTGACTAAGTCTCATAATATTTTGGGAATGATTGACAATGAAAAGCAGATTAGACGTAGATGAAAGAGAAAACACTGTGTTTTCAGACAACAGAAGGATTATTGCGATTGTGTGAGATATGACATACGGTTCAGTCTAAGGTTACATGTATTTCTGTCAAGGTCAAAATGGAAATGCTCCTACTGAAAATGAACCCTTGAACCCTTTCCATAATGCCTCTATAACTCTCCTTACCTCACCACACCTCAACTTTGCTCTCCACCTTCCCACCCCCACCTTGTTGCATTGAACCTGTCTTTATGGGGAATATGACATAACGGGCTGACGGGGTCTGTCCCGTTTCAAAGACTTCTGCAAATGCAGCAGCTGCTTTGGCAAAAAGGCTTCAAGGACACTTTCTTTAAAGGCAAAACATATCAAAAGGAAAAATAACGGCATATTTACTTGGTGTTTTTGTTCAGGCGTTAAATCATCACCTGTAAACACAGAAGCCAGGCTTCTGTGTTTACAGGGTCAAACTGCATTTGACCCTAAAGGGCAGCAACTGAATGCACTGAATTGGATGTAGTGTGCAAAACACGCATCTACTGTAACCTCTCAGTGCATGTGAATGCCACACTAAAAATGATATGAGCATTGTTACATAGCATCTATACTACATGTGTTGGAATCGGCTTACTTCTAGCCCATTTTAAGTCTACAGAAAATTGTTTCCATGCATTCAGAGATTGCGAAAGACTGTAGTTGCTAGTCAAGCATTTGACTGTATGTTTGACACTTTATATAATATTATGCACACACACCCCGTCAGTTAGTGTGAACACAGTGTCTACTTACTGTTAAACAACTACTGCAAGAAGGTGGGAATAGTATAAGCACTGAAAGGCATAAGAACTAGATTTTTAAAGTTGGGATGTTTTTTTGTTGTTGCAAAGAATCAAATGAACCAAGTCTTTATCATCCAATAGATAAGATCAAGTAATTGCTTTTAAGTGTAGTATGGGTTGCACTCTGTTACGACACTGGTTGTTAATTGCTGGTTTAATGAGCAGTGCAACCATGTCTGACTGCGTGGTCAATGTTATGCTAATCTGTGTGTTTCTGTGCAAGTACTGCGGTTAGTGTAGTTCACATTCAAGTTGTGTCAGATGAGCCAAAAGCTGATTTTCACAGATATGGAGATGTTTACTTTTGAATTTAAAAGAATGTGTCTCATTTGGCGTTCTCCTTCCACTAATTTAATTTTACTGATGAAATCCTCAACCATTGCACTTGTGTTGTGTTGTTCGCAAACAATGCAACAATCAAATATGAATTGTTTTTGCATGAGACATCTGATAAGTGCGGGGGGTGGGGGGAGGGGGGGTTGCTGGCAAATGGCAGTGATGATACGGGCTGTCATTATGAGGGATGAATTGGGATCTGTATTGTAGGCTGTCTGTGCAGCATGCATTCAAAATGCCACATGTACTGATGTCATTATAAACAATATAGACTAATTAACACATACTTCCCATGACTTGTGATAGATTAATCAAAATGGGAGCACTTAAAACATCGTTGCATCCATATGCTGCTGTTGATTACAACCCTCATCACTTCATCACTATACATAGTACCAACATTGTAAAAATGAGTGCAGCCATTTCTCACTCATGTTACATCTTTAACCATCTGCAGAATTCAGTACTTCATATTTTTATATTTTTTCTTTCCATTTTAAATATAGTGGGGCGCACAGTTGGGGGTTAGGCATAGTAACTGTTGTATCCATATACAAGGTCTTGAATCATCAAGCACCGTCTTATGTTAAAGACCTCATAGTGCCGTATCACCCCAATAATTCAGTTTCAATTCAATTTGATTTCTATAGCGCCAAATCACAACAACAACAACAGTCGCCTCAGATTGGTTTACTTGTGGTCTCTCTCTGCTTTCTTCTCTTTCCTCTCACACCAAACCGGTCACAGCAGACACCTGCCCTTCACTAAGCCTGGTTCTGCCACAGGCTTCTTCCTGTTAAAAGGGAGTTTGTCCTTCCCACTGTCGCTAAAGTGCTTGCTCACAGGGGGTTGATTGTTAGGGTTAATTTCTAATATTTTAGCGTCTTATCTTACTTGAATCACTGGCTGTACCTTCTAGAACAGTCTTTTTAATAGTGACATAACTTCTTCTTTACGATGTAAGACGGTAGCTCTGGCCTGTTTTCCATGAATTCATGAAGTTTCTTGAAGACGTTTCACCTCTCATCCATGAAGCTTCTTCAGTTCGCCGAATGCTTCTGCTGCAATTTTTTGAAGAGTGGCATGTCATGTTCACTGACCAGGCCAGCTACTTCGACTATGACTGAAACGGATGTGGTATTTGTTGTGCTTTATTTCTGTTGCATCAAACTTGTAGATTTGCATTCTGTAAATTTTTTGCGATCGTCACAGACTCTGTGACACAGACTGTGTCGTATTACTTATGCTCTTATTTACAATTTTGTTTAGACAGAAGTAAAATTGTCAGTGTTTAATGGACATTTTAAAAAATCTCACTGTGGGTTGATAAAAAGCCAGAGGAATCTTATAGTACTTTTACTTTCCCCTAAGTGTCTCTCATACATAATTCATTTTGAGCTCAAAGATTTGGAGCTGTAAATGTAGATAAATGTAATCAAAAACAATAATTTAGAAAAATAATGTAGGATTAAGATGCTGTTTTTTAACTAGAACCTCTAGAACTGAAGTTTCTGCTTTATTTTTTTCTAAGTGATTATAATATTTGAATTTTTGTAGCCATTCAATGCATATCTTTTCCCTGACTACAGACCTCACTGTAGCTTGCAGACTACACACCAAAAGTAATTTATCATTATCAGTCCTGCTAATTTCCTAAACTTCATGAAAAAAACAGTCTAGCTTTGTAGCCACTTGTGGTATTTTGTGCTTGCTCTGTGATTGTGATTGTTGTCAGCTCAGCCAAGAAATTCTTTTTTTCCCTCTTTCCCCCCGGCCTTTCATTTACACTGACTGCATGAACAATAAAGCCCAAATGAAATGCCTCACCTGAGTAATGGCTCAAGGTTTTCACAAAAGCACAGCTCGATAAGTTTTAGCGCAAAGCTGAGTTATAGAAATAAGTCGAGACTGTGATGTATAACAAGCATATTGTATGCGCGCTTTGTCTGTGAATGCAGTCATTTTGTTACCCATTCACTGCATTTGAATGCTTTTTTTGTTATATTTAGCTGGAATCACTCAGTGTCTCCAACCATAATGTCAGTAGATGCTTTAATTTTACAGATCGCTTCCTAAAGTTGGAATTCAGGATAGAAGTGGATTGTGGAATTCTCTGCTGTACACAATTACATTACATCAAACCCAGGTAGACAGAGAGCCGGAATTTCTATGTTAAGACATGTGTTGTGTGTGTGTTCACAAATGTACAGTATGAATGAGAGTGTGTGTGAGACAGAGATAAATAGAGAAGAGCGGAGGTGTCAAAGATAGAGACGGGGATAGAGATAGCTGTGGAAATCCTGAAGCCCTCTCATCTTTCTTAATGATACATTTGTGATGAGACGTTTGCAATGATGACATCTCTCATTGTAATTTGAAGTGCCTGCGCCCGTATCAGAGTCGTACAAGACAGGATGTGAAATTGGGGTCTCAGAACGGGATGTTTTATTAGCTGCTGGATATTTCCAGGGTGGTTAAGATAGGGTATTTGATTTGCACCGCTCCTTTCATTTACTCTGTTTGATTTGCGATAAGTGACTGTTCCTGGGGAAGAAATCGGTAGTAATTTCACAGTTTGTGCTCACTTTCTGTCTTTTTTCTCTTTGTGCCCCCCCGCTCAACCCTCTCACCCTTATGGACTCCCCTCACACACCTCTCTGAGACTCCCACATGCAGCCTCAAGCCACGATGGTGATGAACAATGCAAATGAATTGATTCCAGTATAAATGAACTCATGATAGCAATCCCATGCTAAGTGGCTGCTGCTTAATTTCATATTGATAAATGAACTGCCGCAGCCAGTGCTCAGAACAATGGTTTCTAATTAGAGCGACACTAATTGCAGACACATTGATTGGCTTATGAGGATCCAGTTGGATCGGTTAAAGAGCTGTTCCTGAAGAAAACACTTCAGAGTTTGTTGCTAGAGACTTTAAACCTCCAGGAGCACCATTTCAGAAAACTCCTTAAAAGCACATAAATTTATCTCTATTAGTCTGCAAAATATGTCACGGGAACAGCAAAAACGTGTTTCGAAGCAGCAGAAAAGGGACAAATACACTGTGTTACATAAATATAAAATAGTTTTACACAGCATACATGTTTAATAGCTTTTACAACACAACTCTGTTGACCCTTTAGGGACATAAAGGCATTTTGACAGCTTGGAAATAAGAAATAAAGTATAAACTAGTACACCAGCCCTTTCTGTGTGGTCTTTAAATCATAAAAATGTACATTAACAGCAATATACTGACAGCAGGCATGCCAATATGTTACTGTTGTTTTACGGTCCTTTTATTGGTATGCTTTTCTAGCAAGTGTTAGTGTTAGCATCAGTCTTATTATGTTGCCATAATGATACCAATCTCTGAATTTCAGTGCATTGCTGTATTTCCTTAAACTATTTCCTCAACTGGCAGGCAGTTTGCTGATAATTTTCCTACAGTTTGCTTGTTGTAAACTAAAGATTCATGTCAGTGTCATGTTGGCTAAATATTAACCTACAGAGGGCACCTTTAGGTTGAGCAGACAGGAGACAAAGTTAAAGAGGGAAGGTTATGAAGGTTTGACATGTACAGAGGAGGCTCCAGTGGACAAAGGATGTTGAATATGGCCAGGTAAGAGGAAAGTAGGAAGATCCCAGAGAAGCTTTATAGTGAATTAGGAAGTGCAGGCTGTTGGGGTGACAGAAGAGGATGCTGGGAATAAGGTGAGATGGAGGCAGATTTTGTGGTAACCACTTAAGGGAGCAACCGAAAGACTATGTTAGAAACCTCTGATGTGGATCTAAAGTTCAGAGTTTATCTGGCCTCTAAGGCTCATCTTGGATTTAGTTCAGAGCAATGACTTTCCTGGTGCTACAACAAACACAAAGTCAATGTTCCTGGACAAAAATAAATAAATAAATAAATCAGGGCTGTGTCTGAAGTCATTCGGTTAAACTCTAAACATATTGTTTACCTTCTGCTATCTTACTGAAGTGTCAGGACTCTGAGTATGTACCGCTGTGCAGCATGTTAAATACTTCTTTTTGCCGAAATTCCCACAGCACAATCTAAAATTTAAAATGTGCAAATTGGAAATGCACATTAAAAGTACTAACATTTATGGATTTATCACTTATTTTTTTCATCTGGGTATGCATTTATGAATATCTAGTTCCAGTTATGCATTTTGTGATTGAACTAGGAATGTTGCAGTGGGATCCATAATCTGTGCAATGAATATTTATACTGAATTACATAGTGCACCTGTTATACAGCAGGTATGAGCAGGCAGGAACCAACCAGTGAATGGCTTTTGATACTTCAGAAGACTTTTATTTTATCATTGTTGCTTTTTATTATTATTATTTTGACTAGGACATGCATAAAACAACTCACATCCAAGAAATGAATAAATACTGATTGCATCTCTAGCATTATGTGTAGCATTATATTGTCTCAAAAGCCATTTATATAATGGGAAGAAAAACCAAAACAAAAAAACTTAGAGATTGAAGAGACTACATTAATATTCCAGAGTGGGATTAATTTTGGAAATCTTTGTTCTAAAAAAAAATAATAATAACAAACCTGAAGTCCAAATATGTTATAGTAAGAGCTTGACTAATTTTATAAGAAACACTCAAATTGTTCTTTTTCTGTCCTTGTATGTCCCATTTCCCAGTGATGTTACTGTAAATAACAAACATGGATGATCTTTAGCTTGCACATGGACCTTTTCCTGTCATGTCTGAAGTGTAATCCCTGCTGAATGATGACAGTGTTGTAATGGTGGCTTCTACAGTAGAGTCTGTTGCCTCTAACAGGGCAGTGCAGCTGAGATCAAATCATTTGGTCTGATCCAGTAGAATGAAATGGAGTTAGAGAAGGTCAGCCTGTGGCGCCATGTTTCTCACTCTGCTCTAATGTAATAAGAGCACACTGTGAGAGACATGGATTAGACTGTAATCCACCTGCTTTTCTCTCTCCCTCTCTTTCTGATTTGTTTGCATTATGCATCCCCTTCTTCTTCTCTTTCTCAGACTCGTCTCCTGCACCATCTCTCTTCCAAAGCCAATTTATTTCAGCCTAACCTCACTGGGTTATTGGAATTCCTCTTCTCTCTCTGTCTCCTTCCTTCTCCCTTCTGCTCATCTGCCTACTAACGCTGTCAGTCAGTCTTTGGTTGTGAATATGTCAAGTGTTTGATCAGTTTCAATGTTTTCATCACTTTCAACCAAAGTTTTTATTAGAAATGGGACTAAATCAGTCAGTATAAGGATCTTAATAATGTTCAGCTTGCATTTTCTATGTTTTATTTTTTTGGGGGAGACTGCCCTTGAATGCATTGTCTGAACTTTTCTATGTTATGTGACTTTTTTAATGTAAATTTTTAAAAATAAAATAGTACCTTTTTACATTATACATTTCTGTTCAGTTTTGTGAGATAGACTCTAAGACCTGCTGTTTTTTTTCTGTGTAAGATATACTGATTTGATCATTTATATATTTGATTGTAAAACTTTATATAAAGATGAGCAACATAAAGAGTCCAGGTGATTGCATGTGGATATTATGCAATGAGAATAGGTTCATGAACAGACAATCATGTCGTAATGATTAAACGCCTTATTTGATTCCAGTGTAACACATGAAGAGTACTGACAATGGATAATTACTTATAACAGTACTGTTTAACACTTTGATATAAGCAGTAGGACTGGTCATTAGCATGAGTGTTAAAGACCAAACTGGATGTTTAACTGTACATATTTATATATGTAGTTAAAGGCACATCTGCACTGAAAAATGCTGGAATATGGCATTATGGAAGCTCCACTTGTCCCAGCGTAAAGTAAAAATATTGTACGAAAAATAAACCACATTTTATTCCCTTTAGGATAATATAACATTGGAGATCTCTTAAGTCTTGCACTGTGAGCTTTCATTTGTCCATCGCTCTGGATTAATATTAAGTAATTACAGAACTAATGATGAGCCTCAGCTGTACCTTCAACACAGTAGTGTGGGAGTTAGCTCATTAGCTTGGTTAGCTAGTTTGCATCTTAATCGCAGTACAAAGGTCCACTCACTAGGTGATGCCTCTCTGTGTGGAATTTGCAGTGCAGTGACATTAGGTTAATCTGTGAATGTGGCTGAATGGCCTCCACACCATCTGTCTCATTTAAATGTAGATGACAAGCATGGTAAAATAAAATCTAGCTAAACATGCATGTTAGCATTGTCTGCTTAAAATGACTAACAACTGTAGTATCCTCCAAGGATCCTTCTGATTTAGTCAGTAAAAACCATAAAACCTACCTTCTGCTTCCAGCAGTTTTTGTCATTTTGCGCACAGCTTAAAGTGCTAAAGCAGATTATACCAGCAATGTTCAAAAAAAACCCCAAAACTTCACTATAAATGCTGTAATGCGAGAGAATGGTTATTTGACGAAGTGCCATGTTGTATTTGCTCAGTCCAAATGTGATTTCATTTTGTGATTTTTATCTCAAGACATCAAATCTATAATTTACCAAATATGTCACACAGCAGGCAGCCCCATATCCATCACATCACAGATCAACAACCCAAACTAGCAATAATCAGTAAAACCTGACTAATGATATGTAATATCAGTGTGATATACTGCCATTAACAGAGATTAAAATGTACTTACTCTTCAGAGAAAACATAAAAATTCACTTTGCTTAGCTCAAATGATTCCTGTCCACACTTCATTTACTGCCCCTGGGAAAAGACTATGACAGCAACCCACCCCAAACTTCTAAACGCTCAATCCTATCTCTTTCTTAGTTAAGAGAAGCGTGTGTGTCTTTTGGGGGTGCGAAACAGTCCATTACTTGCTGCTCCCCACTCCTCCAACCTTCCTCGTACCGAGACAGAAAACTGTCATCATCATGTTCCGTCAGTTCGATCAAAGCTGAACACAGTCAGCGGAAAGCAGATTTCGTTGTTTAAACAGTCTTTGGGGAGAATTGGACAGGAATGTGATTGTGGTGACAGCAGGGAAACTGGTGGGAATAATGATGTGTGTGTGTGGGGGGGGGGAGTGGAGGGAGAGTGATGCAAACACGATGTGCATCACTGTGAGATGATATATCAGGAAACGTCTGAAAAATAATGATTGTTATAGTCAAACTTTTTTACTTTATTTTCATCTATCTTGGAGTGGGAGGCTCTACTTGGCCTTTGTGTCAATATGTAAAGACATCATTACATCATTCATCTACACTGAGTGCATTTACAATAACTTCTTAGTATGTACAGCATAGCTCACATTTTTATATTCATGTGTTGTATGTCCATTCTGCAGTGGTTGCTAGGTGGCATCATGACATCATAACATGTCATGTGTAGTTCAAGTTTTGGGAATATAAATGAGATGCTGTTTTTGTGAAATTGAAATGTTACAAAATTTTGTAAGGTGTTGTAGGTTGTTTTAATCCACTGGTAGATAGTTGCTAGGCAACATGATGATGTCTTAATATCTGATATCAATGAGAATCTGCACGGGTCTAGGATGAACCTGTGTGCCAAGTTTGATTGCTCAACTCCTGATCATGTAGGAGTTTGCAGGCAAACAGATGGATGGATTTTGCGTATTAGAGTAAGATCAGATATTTTAGAATTTAGTTTTTATGGCAGTGAGCTCGTTTCTGCTCTACGGTACTAGAGCAGTTTAGAGTGATAAAAAATAGATCTTCTTAATGGCGATAATAATGGTGGATTTAAATGACAGAGAAAGATGCCACTCAAAATATTGAATATTTTCAATAGGTCCTGGCAGCTGCATTAACACAATCTAAAGAGTGAATTTCTCTGAATCTTACAGCCTTCTCAGGACACCATGTGATATCATAATGCAGTTTTACTGGAAAGAAAGTGATTCCATTACTCCCATGAGTCAGTGTTTTAGCAGTTTTTGAAGTAGAGTCATCTGAGTCTTTTGTCCTTAGCAGAGATGGGCAGTAACGCGTTACTTTTTTCGAGTAACGAGTAAAGTAAGGAATTACTATTGCAAAAAAGGTAATTAGATTACTGTTACTTTCCCGTAAGCACGCTGCGTTACTGCGTTACTAAAACCGTGATTTTTTTTTTTTGCGAGAGTGTCTCATGACAATGACGTAAGTGAGTGCGACGTTCGTGGCAACAGCTGTGTGCAGATCAAAAATGGATAATATAACGAGTGTGGGAGAGAGTATGACCGTGCAGCGTTTAAAGCGTGGAAGTACTGACCTTACTTTGAGTTTGATTCCGTAAAAAGTGACAAAAACATTAGCGTCCGCTGTTCACTGCGTGGGAAGAAAACTTCTTTTTACAGCGAAAAAAATCCCTAAACGTCCGAGCAAGCACCAAATACGCTGCCGCTGGAATGTGAAATTCACAGAGAAACTGCCGTATCCTTCCACTGACCGCTGCGGCACACCTGCACCAGGGCAAACCTCCTCCTGCCCCACTCCTGCTAAACAGGTGAAAATAGAGCAACAGGACTGCTGAGTCTTTGATTTTATTTATTTTCTGCTGTGTTTTACGTGCATCTATTTGAAAGAGTGAGTGTAAACACAAAAAACTATTTTATTTTATATGCTGGAATATGCAGAGAATAGGTTTAAATGTTAAACATTTTTCTTCCAGTCAGAGAATGTTGCATATAATTTAATGCTTGCTTGATGCATAAAGTTAAAAGATTAAAACTAATAAAACAAGTTTTAAAAAGAGACTTTTCCATTTGATTACATTTTATATGATGGATTATGCAGAAAAAAGTAGAATTGGGCTGAAAGATCTATTGCTTTATTACCTATTTAGGGGATAAATCATGTTTTAAAAAGTAACTAAGTAACTAATTACTTTTGAAAATAAGTAATCAGTAAAGTAACGGGATTACTTTTTTCGGGAAGTAATCAGTAATTAGTTATTGATTACTTTTTTCAAGTAACTTGACCAACACTGGTCCTTAGTGTATTCCAGTAGTGTTTGGTTAAAGGGTAGTCGTGGTATTAGTGTGTGGTATTAGCCCTGATTCATATCACTCACACTAAAATCACAGAGTTACACGTACAGCTTTCTGAAGCTGTATGGCCGTCTTTGGCATGTCACTCACACTGCCATGATCCACACAAACTCTGAGTACCCGAAAGCAGACGCTGAAACTGAATACAAGTTTCAAAGGTTTATTCAACACCAGAACGCAGAGGCGGCTCTGGGTCCCTGACACATACTCCTTTGAGTTTGCTCACTCTCAGTCTCACCTTGTCACATATGAACCCTTGTAAAGGATATCTTGGCATCACATTTACGGTGTGTCATTTTTCAAGGTGCAAGGACAATGCTGTTTTACTCAAAGCACAATCTCTTTCTGATCCTGTTTTCTTTGTTGCTTTGTTTTTTAAGCCTAATCAGCAAGTGCAAGTGAAAGTAAAAGGCAAATGAAAGCAATCTGAAAAAACTGAATCTCCTAAATGGTGCGTAAACTTCAGCCTCCTGACATAGTTTTTGACATGATAGGATGATAACATGTGGTTTCTTAAGGCATTTCCAGTATCTTCAAAGACTATTAAGTTAAACATGCTTCAGTTTCTACATACTACAATTTTGGTAGAATTTGTCTCAAGTATGACATTTAAAAATCAGAGTAAAACCGAGTAGTAGCAAAAGAAAAATACAGTAAAATACTGAAGTCTGGAGGATGTAATAGTTCCTTTCAATGCAGAGGGAATACATCAATTCACCCATCTAAACAAGCAACTCTCAAACTCTAACCACTTTGTATGTTTGTGTATGTGCTCAAGTTTAGTTCTTGTTTGTTTAAAGCTGCAAGGACACATACCAATTCCCAGATTCCTTTCTAACACTGGCAGGCACATCCTCCTGCGTATATATAAATGTGTGAGTGAAAGACAGAGCGATAGTAATGAAAACTTCTACAAGCAGACATACTCACATGGGTAACTACCTGAATATGCATGTCTGCTTCTCCTCTTTACGCACTTTCCTGCACGTACACACAATCTATAAAACTGAAACACAGCTCCCCTTGACAGGTACTGCTGTTGTTTCACTGGATTTGCATTGACACGCCACAGTTTATACATCTCCAGGTGAATACGTGCCTTCTGCTGTCTGTGTGATTTCCCATTCAGTTTGTGAGGAGGGATTATTCTTGTATGTATGACTCTGGCCTTGTCATATGTGTGCTGGATCGAGGCGAATCCCACGTTTCCGAGCAGGGATAGTCAGTGTCAGTCCTCGCTGACATGCTGACATTTACCGCAACGCCGACGTCTTTGTGCTGCTCTCATCACCGTGACAGCGGGCTCACAGATCACCAAGAATCCCTGCGCAGTATCAATTTGCTCAGGCAGATCGCAGCAAATGGATGCAAGGTGTACACACAACCGCACACACAGCTGTGGAGTAGAGGCACGACACACACACACCAGTGGGGTGGATACTGAAGGGCAAAAGTTCCAAACCTCATATTAGCTGTGGTGATAATAACCTCGAAGTAAAAGGATTGAAAATTACTGCAAGTGACAGACTGGCCTGTGATTTACATCTCTGTGGTTATTTTGGTGGAAAATAAAGGCTCAAGATTTAAATATGGCTGCCATGAAGCACACTGAGATGCATTAAGGGTTACTCATTATCCTTTTCAATATTGATCAGACATCAAAAGATTGTCCAACAAGCATGCAGCTAAGACTTCATCTACTGTCTATCATCTGCTGTAGGCAGGGAATAATACATTATTAATCCCCTCTTGGCACATGAGCTGTTGTTGTCATTAATAGTTTAGAGGGTCTCATGACTGACTCTAATGAATCAATGTTCAGACTTTACCTATTAATATTAATTAAGGGTAACATGTTCATATGAAATTATTCAGTGTTTCTCAGTGTAATATCACACATTTTAAAACTAAAGCATGTTTAAATGCCTTCACTGTAATCCCCCTGTTTGGGAGAAGTACTATTTCAAAGATTAACCGTTACTGCATGATTGCATGCATATATTTGCATCAGATTGTGTTTTTTTTTTTCTCTCATGCAGTTTTTGTATTTAAAAGAGTTTATTTTCGCACCAGCCACCTGCGATAGAAGCACAACTTTCACTGCATGACCTCTGCCATCTTTATCTAAACTTACAGAGGTGAATGGAGTCAAGAACAAAAGATCTCCAGTCTCTGAAATCTGAGTCCATTATTGCCTGTTCTAGTATAATGTGATCAATTTACCTTGGAATAATTTCACAGTCTCTTCTTCCTCTTTCCAGCTTACAGTTTTGGTTATTTGTGAAGTTTGGGGGAAAAATGAAGTTTTATTTGCATTACTCTTTCTTCAGTAACAGAAGTGCAGTATGTTTTCTTTGGAGAAGCTGTAGTCAGCAAGAAGGCTGAAAGGGCAGCTCATTAGGATCTTCATATGCAAAGGACAGGCTTTTTTATGGAAGCTTTGTGGCTTCTATTTGCAATTGATTGCATGATTGTGTTCAGAGCTGAAATCTAATCTCAACACTACTGGCTGTGATCTCATTATGATTTAGCTTTTCATTTACTTTTGTTTTTAACATATGTGGTGCATTGAACTGAAAGTCTTGGTCTGGGTTTGTTATATGTCGACTGCTATAGAAGCTCTCAAACATCGGTCATTCAGCAAAGTCATGCTAAGTTATTAGGTGATGGCTGATGTTCACAAATTGGAATCAACTACTCCCCAGGACACAAGCAGCTTTATAAAACAGTAGGCTTATGATTTGATAAAGGCTCATCACTGATTAGTGCAATCGCCTTAATCCTCTAAACATTCTTCCATCAATAAGTGCCTTATTTTCAACAGATTTATGCCTGAAGTGGAGCTGCCAAGTAGCCTGTATTTAAAACATTTTTGTTTTCAAGGATGAAGTGAGACAGAGAGGTCTGTGGAGGTGCTGTTCTGGGAGGATTAATCTTTAATTTATTTGGTTCAGACTGTCCAGACTACAGCTAACAGTTCTCTTCCTCTTATCGAAGAATCCCTGATCAACTTGAAAGAACGCCGAGCACACAGTTCACACTGTAAGGCTCTTCATCACCATGTGTCATAAAAATGAGAAGAAGACTATAAACTCCTAACAAATTGCCAAAGATTTATAAAGCTCATCTGAAGAAGCAAATAAAATCTGGGATCTTATACTGTATGGACTATATACAACTTCAGATAAAAAGAGGAGGGTTTTATTATGCAATTGGCATGCACGGTATTAATAAAGCAAAGCATGCCCTTCCTTTTTTTTAATATTTGCAGCACATTAAGAGGAAATGAGAAATATGCCAAAAAGCCTCAATATTCCCTGAGCAGAAAATAATTTTTATAAAAAATGTTTGAGGGTACCAAATGGTGTCCATTACGACCCAACCACCTCGGTTATTAGATGAAACATCAGGTTAAATTCTCTGCTACTTAAACACTGCAGTGAATTTAATTACTAAATTATCTCTGAGAAGAGGAACTGTTTTTTGCACCTAATAGCATGAAATTGGACTATGATCATTATATATTGTAAAAGAAGGGATTCTGCTTAGTGTTAAAGGGGAAGTATTATGCTAATTTCCATGTATTTAGTTCCTGGACTCAAGAATATCGTTGTATGATGCACAGTTCAGAATGAAACTAATTTATCTCATACTGGGCCTCATTTTGTCCACTCTGAAACAAGCAGCTTTAGCTCCTCTCCCTTTAAGCCAGCTTTGTTCTGACTGGCTGCTTCTTACAAACAGCAGGTAGGTGGAACTTCTGTGGTCTACGCTAAAGCTTTGCCTGTGAGGTGACCAAATTAAGAATAGCCACTCTTATTATTCATACAGGGCTATTAACTCACAAGGACCTTACCTTGAGCAGCCTGACAGTAACTGGGTGAAGATTTGCCATTGCAACACTTTAATTCTTTTAAGAACTGTCTTCCAATTCTTTTTCAGCCATTCTGTTGCTGCTGTGCTGGGATTATAGTCCTTTTGCATGACCCAGTATTGGCAAATTTCAGCTTTACCTGTCTGACTCCAGAATACTTTGTTATACAAAGGAATTCATGGCCTACTCAATGACTGCCAGGTGCCTGAGTCCTCTGCCTGCAAAACAACCTTAAATCATTACCCCTCCACCACCATGCTTCATAGTTAGAAGCATGGTGGTGTGGGGTTGTGCTGATATGCCAATTTTCACCAAAAAGTATGCATAGAGTCTCGTGAAAGCTTTCTTTTTCACTTGACTGTACAGTGCTGGTGTAAAACTAATACAGCATATACCACCAGTAAAATATGGTGGTGGTAATGTGATGGTCTGGGGCTGCTTTGCCACGTCAGGACATGGGCAACTTGCTGTAATTGATTGAATCATGAATTCTGCTGTCTACCAGAAAATCCTGAAAGAGAATGTCCAGCCATCAGTTGGTCCACTGAAGCTTAACTGCACTTCTGTTATCCAGCAGGTCAGTGATCCAAAACATATCACCAAATCCACCTTTGAATGGCTCAACAACACATAAAGGTTTTGGACTAGCATAGTCAGTCCAAATTTTAAATATAATACTTTGTCCAAGAAACCCCTCCAATGTGGCTGAATTTAAAGATTTCTGCAGAGGACTAATTATTAGGTTCAAGAGGCAGCTACTTTTTCATATAACTTCACAGCACTGTATATGCTGGGAATAAAAAATAGCACAATCACTTATATATTAGTACATGTAACACAACATGCTATGCTCATACTGTTAACTAAAGCTGTTATGTAGCGCTTTTATGCAGTGCATTTTATTTTATACACGTGAGTGTTGGGATACAGTTAAATGTGCAAGAAAAGCCAGCATATCATCACTAAAGGCAGGTAAGAGCTTTGCTAGAATGTAAAACTTCAACTTAAATGTTTCATGAGGAAAGAAGTGCATTTAACACATAATGTGGAGGAGGTGAGAAACAGTTAATGTAAACAGAAGTTTAGTTTGGCAGAAAACTCCACAGGTTACCTTTAAATGAGGTGTAAAATGCACAACATAATTCATTACAATAGTTTCTGAATAAAGCGAACAGTTATTATATATTATATGTTAGATATTGTAGTGATTAGGGCCTTAAGTGGCCAATTAGCACTTGAGTTTATCACGCTGAATGATGCTTTAGTTGACATTATCACCATCTGTAGTTACACTGAGTGGCTTGGGGCCTGTGGCTCAGCTTTAGCTATGGCTGTTTCCAGAATAGCTGACAGCATCTATACTGTAGTTAATGTGGCATAGTGAGGAGCTGCAATAAAGATAATGTAAGGGTTGTAAAAGTGCTAAAGCTAATTACACTGGCTGGTAGAAGCACACCAGGTGAGTGGAGCTGGTCGAGATGGAGGACAGACAGGAAGAACGATGGAGTTTTTTTTTTTTAAAGCAAGCTGTGGCCGGCATAAAAAGACTCTCAAGGTTAAAAGTGTCGTGTGCCAAGTATCACAGGAGTGAATTTGTGCATTTTCCTCACTAATATTGATTAGCCTCGGACATAGCATGACACTGTCAAGGAGAAAGATCAGGCCGGGCTGTACTATTTTAATAGCATCCTTCTCATGCTCCATCACACCATGTAATACACTCCAGCACTCTGTTGGGACCTGCTTCACAATCCTGTTGCGGCAGGAATGATTATTTGAAATATACTTCTCAAAATATTCCCACACACTCTCAATTAGATATTATCTTTGTAACTTGTATGTTTACGGATGGTTTGTGTGTGTGTGTGTGTGTGTGTGTGTGTGTGTGTGTGTGTGTGTGTGTGTGTGTGTGTGTGTGTGTTGTAAACTGAAGCATGTATATTATCCTTTATCCCCTTACCAACTTCATCCTCTGTTAACCCTCAAATTTCTGTCAAACTTTAACTTTATAAGATTCTGGCTTTAAAAAAGTAATTACAAGTAGGCCACGCCTTCATACCAGATGGATTTTAAAATAATAAAACTATAAGTCAAGCTTACAATTGCTATGAAGGCTGCGTCTGCAAAGAACATTTTAGTAACATGGTTGCATATGAGTCATTAGGCTTCTGAAAGAACAACAGGCTGGTACTCAAAACAGCGATTTTATATCTTATTTATTTATTGTCTTGTCTATTGTGCTGCTAATCATTTCATACTGGGCTCTGAGCACTTCCATAATGTGGGCGAGCTATGCCACCACTTCCTGTGTATACACGCAGACATCCACTAACAGACTCCAGAAGCTGTGGCTCAGACCTGGACAGTATTCCAGGGGAATTCCTCACAGAATCACTTCAGAGTTTTAGGACAGCTGATGTAAATCGCTCTCTTGGTGTGTTTCAGCAGCATTGTGAACAGAGACAATAACGGCCTGATGATTATTTTAAGGCTTTAACTGTTACTCTGGGCTTCATCTTGAACCTCAGTGAGCATTATGTGCTGTGCCTTTAAAGTTATCTTGGCTGAGCACCCTCTGCTAGCAGTCTCCACAGTTTGTCAACACGATGGGCTGATCAATCTCTTTTAGAATACCTTACAAGTCTTATGCAAATCAGCAATTTTCTCTTTTTGATTGATTACAACAACAACAACAAACTTTATTTATATAGCACATTTAAAAACCAGTGGTGTACCTAAGTGCTTAACATGCAAGAGGGTAAGATGAAGTAACAGGGAAGGATGAGGGCTATGGCAAGGTACCAAAACGTGCTAGCAGGTTGAATGGCATTAAAACACACGAAGGCAAAAGAATTGCATATAAAAGCATAAAAGAAAGCTAAGTGTAGAGGATAAAACAATAAAAAAAAAATTAAAAATGAATTAAAAGTAATTAAGAATAAGAATAAGCCGAAGATAAGAATAAGCGTTAAGCTAACTATCAAGCAAGCGTTAACTGGTAGAAAAGGCGAGGCTAAATAAGTGGGTTTTTAACCGCGATTTGAAGGAATGGATGGAATCAGACTCGCATATAGCGATGGGGAGGTTATTCCATAAATCGGGTGCAGCCAAGGCAAATGTGCGGTCACCTCTAGTCTTCAGCCGAGATCTCGGCAGTACCAAGAGTGACTGGGAAGATGATCTTAATGCTCTAGTAGGGGTGTATGATCTAAGTAGCTCAATGAGGTAGCTTGGCGCTATATTGTTAATAATTCGGAAGGTAAGCAGCAGGATTTTAAATTGAATGCGGTACTTAACGGGAAGCCAATGCAGATCAGCAAGGACAGGGGTAATAGAGACACGCCGCCCACTACCAGTAAGGAGACGAGCAGCTGCATTCTGAACAATTTGGAGTCTATGGAGGAGAGTAGAGTTAAGACCGAAGTAAAGTGAGTTGCAATAATCCAACCTAGATGTCACAAAGGCGTGGATAAGCTTTCCAAGGTCCCTATGTGGAACATAATGTCTGGCCTTGCTAATAAGACGCAATTGATGGAAACAAGATTTAACAACAGAAGACACTTGTTTATCGAACTTAAAAGAGCTATCCAAAAATACACCCAGGTCACTAACAGTGTCGGTGAGGAAGCTGTTAAAGGAACCGAGGGCGTCACGGAGTTGGCCACGGGGGACTCTACTGTCAAACACAATAATTTCCGTTTTCCTGACGTTTAGAATAAGAGAGTTACCTGCGAGCCAATTTTTGACCTCACGCATGCACTCGCGAAAGCCGTACAAAGACATAGAGGGATCATCAGTTAGCTCGAAATACATCTGTATGTCGTCGGCATAGCAATGATGTGTGATGTTATACTTCTCAAAGATTGCGCCTAAGGGGAGCATATACAGTGAGAAGAGCAGGGGCCAAGGACAGATCCTTGAGGGACGCTGCAGGAGACAGGTGCAGCAGAGAAGAAATAAGGGCCAAAATTGATCGAGAAGGACCTATTAGAGAGGTATGACTTAAACCAATCTAGGGCGGCACCTCCAATGCCAACTGTGTGTTCAAGCCTCGCTAATAGGATGTCATGATCTACTATATCAAAGGCCGAGGATAGATCTAGTAGGACCAAGACTGAAGAGCGTCCGGAGTCAGCAATCAGAAGGAGATCATTGAGGACTCTGAGCAAGGCCGTTTCAGTACTATAACAGGGTTTGTAAGCAGACTGAAATTTATCATAAATGGCATTCGTATCCAAATACGGCTGGAGTTGTGAAAGAACGATCCTCTCCAGTATTTTGGACAGGGATGGAAGCTTAGAGATCGGCCTATAGTTCCCAAGATCGTTATGATCAAGGTTCCTTTTTTTAAGAACGGGCTGGACAACAGCGTGATTAGACTCCAGGTTTCCTAACTCCTGGCTTCAATTGGCTTTTTTTCAGATGTCATTATCCAAGAGATTCACAGAGTTATTAATGATCAGTTCAGTGTGGACAAAAAACCCCGAAAAACTTGCTATGACCACATTTTAATGTATTCATATATGGAGGACAGCATAATATTATTCATTAATGATAATATTTGTATTATTTTTTATTTATTTATATTTTACAATTAACATGCAGATCTTATCTACAAATTAAGAGTTAAAGTCTGTTTTACCAGCAGTTCTTGTATAATTACACCAAAACTTAGACAAGGGTTTTGTAACAGATACCTCTTACACCTTAAACCTTATTACCTTACATCAATGTTCTTGTCATAAGTTAAACGTCAACTTATTAACAGGTGACCAAGTGTTACAAGGCAGTTGTTGTCTTTATTAGATGTTGATGTTGAATATGGATATGGTGACTGAATGTGCCAGCACTCAGCCCTGGGCATCCCAAAATCAATTTCATCCTTGTTTGTACGTGATTGGTTGATTGATTTTTAACACTGTGCACTATAATAGTCCAGATAAAGGCACCCATTAAGCACTGTTATCTCTCAATAAGTATATTAATACATCTATTAATTTAGCAAATCATTATTATTACTTCAGATCTGGTGCTTGCAGATAAGTCAGCTGTTAATAAGTTGATGTTTAACATCAAGTAAATGTATAATGAAGAATGTATTGATGTTAAAGAATCCACACAAATCAGCAGAGGTTTGACGTTTACATGATAGGAGGTTAAACAGTTATTAACGCATAATATCAATGTCAGTGAGCATCATATAAGCACTTAAAGGAAACAGATTTCTAAATGTATTTTTAAACATAATTTATCCAATCTCATTCCCAACGCGTAACATAACCGACAATTTGTCACATCCCGAGGCGTCCCACGGGTACGGAAAAGGTAACCTTCCGCATCCCTATGATACGCGCCTGATTGTGGATGTAATCCAATAGAATGACACTCCAAGCAGTAACACACGTTCCAGCCATGTATTTGAGCCCTAACCCTAATCCTAACCTTAACCACAACCTTAATGGTGTTAGATAGTGTTTTCCAAAGCAATTAAAGTAAAATAAATATATATGTGCAGATTGAGTCCAAAAGGTTCTCATGTTTCCACCTTTTTCTGAACACGTAACATAGGAACGTGCTGGGTGGCCGAAAGCGTAACATCCCGACGATTTGTCACATTCCGTAATATGTTAAGCTTTGGGAGTGAGAACATGTTGGCATCTTTCAGTGTGTATCATTGATGGTGGTATCCTTTAATACTGAACAATAATCAGTGGATATTTAAATGGAAGGAATGAGAGATGGATGAGACAGATTCATACACATCGACTAAATAAAAGGTGGCACTCTTATTTTTTTATGTTTTTTGCAACATCATAAGTGCAAAGACAAAGAAAGAAAATGGCTCTTGAAGTTCAGTTTGCACTCAGCTTCCCACCCTTGGCCGACAACAGCACTCAAAAAGTATATCCACTATATCTGGCCTTTTCCTGCTACCTTGATCAAAGGTGGTTATTGAAATGTCATTACTGTAATTTTGCAATTTTAAAGGAACATTTATTAGGGTTTTATGATGGAAAGAACGCATTGTTAAATTACCTCTCATTTGGACCATCAGTCCATTTCTCAGCCCGGACCTGTGTAATCTGTGTAATTTTGTGATATACTGAGCTGATTGGAGATAATGCCACACTATGGGAATAAAGCTAGGTCAATGAGCCACCCTTAGCGTAAGGATTTAATGGCCCGCTAAAGGCTGAAAGCTGGAAAGCTGCCTCTTTAATGTGTGATCATTATGTGAAAGAACAGAATTACAGTACCAGCAGTAATCATATTGTTCATGTCAAGTAACTGAAAACTCATATATATTACAGTCATACATTATTGCCATTATTCATAGACTGATTTGTCCTGAAAACAAAACAGTGTCAAGATCCTAAGAAAAGCCTGTAACAACAGATTCTTGCTCAAATATTTCAGCAAATATGTACAGATGTACTTTGAAGGCCAGTTAAGTACTTGTTTGGGCTTTTTTTCCCCTCATTCACTGTTACATTGGCAATTAACCTTCTTGTGAAGTGTATCAGCAGCATGAGAAGTGACACTGTGGGAAATGTGACCCGTCCTCATTTATCAGGAGAAAACATTTTAATCATAAATCCGCTAAAAGCTGTAAGGGGAAAGGCCCTCTTTGTGTTGCCAGGTTTAATCACGTTTCACTCTCAGTGGCTGTGCTTTGAAGAAGGAGTGCAGTTTGACTCGAGTGTCCCACGGGCCTTTCTTGAGTGATCCGCTGAGGTCCTCCTGCCAAGGGTAGGAAGATAGGAAGCAGACAGGAAAGAGAGTGATAGACATCTAATTTGGCAGTGAAGTGGAAATGACAACAAGCTTTGATGCCCATCAGCATGCAACAGGTATTTAAGTACAGCAGCATCTTTTTGTTGAAACCGTGGTACGTTAAGTACGCATCGAAAAAGGGTTAGAATGTGTCCTGTTTCCTTAAAATGATTAATCGGATAGTTATTAAAAATATTTACACAACCTATAATTTAGTGCGTTCTGTTTTAGTTAGTAAGCTAGACCACAGTTTTGTCAGGGCCTCTGTGTTTGGTTTTATTCATAATTAATTGAGAAGATACAACAGAGTTAGGCTAGTTGGTTGATGGTTGATCCAAAAAGATGGTTCCACTTACATAAGCAATGAACTCATTTAATGCTCCGGTCAGCCACATCCAGTCAGGTGTCTTTTTTCTAACAAAGCTGTGTAAATAAAGGATAAGAACACAATATCAGAGCAGAATACACAAGCTTTAATTCTCCAGCAAGGTGAAGCAAGAGAAGGACAGAATGGCATGAAGGGCAAATGAGGGGATGGGGGAACGCAGCACCATGGACAAATGGCACAGATGACAGACACTTAATAAGAAGCTGAATTTGAGAAATGGCAGCAGCTGAACGGCAGGAATAAATGAGAGAGCGAATGAGAGAAATAAATGATAGGAGGGATAGAGGCCATGTTTGCCAGCCAATCACTGAGCGTTTTCATTTTGTGCAGGTTTTCAGGTGTGTGCAACGCAGAGACGAAGCACACACTGGACAATAGAGATAGAGTGGGGATTCGCGCGCGCGCACACACACACACAAACATCGACATTTTTACTTATAAAAAGAGACAGGTATAGGAACAGCAAGAGACCAGGCTCTCTCTCTCTCTCTCACACACACACATGCAGAGTTCTAGAAAAACAGGTGCAGACAGCAAGAAATCCCATCTATAGGGTATTTTTGTGATGCGTATTGTTGCTCCCATAATCTCTTATCTTTCATGCTTACTTGCTCTAACACACCTCACACACACACACACACACACACACACACACACAGACACATATATATACAGTTTTTGGCAGGGACTACCCTGCTTTCACACTCCCAGGTTCCTAGGCCAATTTGAACTGTATCAGTGAGCGATGGTGACCCACTGGTGCCAGCAGACCTGGGTGGAAAAAGTCAAGTCATTTTTCACAGCTTTGCAAATGCAAACTTCTCTCCAATGAGAGTTCAGGTAACATTTTGCCTCTTGGAACGATTACTTTGTGTTTAGGAAAAATAGAAATATATCATACTTTTACTAAAGTTTCTTTAGTAAACCGCTGGAAATATTTAAATTGAAGCTTCTGAAAAAGGATTCAGTTTGAATCTCTAAGAGCTGAGTTTTAGAGTTTACCCGTTTCCCAGCGGGTAACTTTTCAGGATGGAGGGAGGGAGCAACTATTCCCAAACTACTCACTTTAACTAATTTAATTCCAGGTAAATTTTACGTGTAATGTTGTTGCATATGAACAATGTAAAACATTAAATTTAATGGAATCAGGTCAAATGAAAGATACTTCTTTGGTATATATTCAGTTTATTTTGGAGCATAATTTCCTCATTAATCATTTGCAGAAATAAGCCTTTCATTTGTATTTCAGTTTAATTTTACTCAAAATTATTGCTTCATGTTTATGAGGACCAACATGTGCCATTTAAAAAATATATATATATTTTCTGTTAAATGCCACTGTGGTGACAGTTTTAACTGATTTAAAAACAGCAGCTTTGACGAATGCCGTGATGAAAATGTTCCATTTGTTTCACACTGTTTCCCCTGACCACGTGCTGATCAAAGTAACTGTTCACGCTGCAGGAAGGCAAAGTAAAGACATTAAACCATAATACAACATTCAACTCACACAGCATTCATTCTAGCACAATAAACCAAAATGTGTTTAAAAATATTCAGTTCAGTGCCATTTCATTTATATAGCACCAAACCACAACAATATAACGAACTCAAGGTTCTTTATATTGTAAGTTTAAGGCCCTACAATGAACAAGCACTTGGCAACAGTGGGAAGAAAAAACTCCCTTTTAACAGGAAGATACCTCCAGCAGTACCAGGCTTTAGGGAGGTGCGGCTGTGGAAGAGAACTGGAGATTAACTACTACTTATTAACTGCAGCGTTGTGTATAAACACACAGTGAGTGAAAATGAAATGTTCAGTGCAACATGGGAAACCCCCCAGCAGCCTACGCCGATTGCAGTGCAACTAAGGGAGGGTTCACCTGATCAAGCCCAAAATTAGTTGACATTATTGGCAGGCTAAAGTTATAAATTAGCCTATTTAGCTGTTTTGGCATTGATGCAAAGACTGCTTCCTTGTTAGCTTCTATAGCCACTACATAAGTATTAAATAAGTCGGGACTGGTGTATAGAAAACTAATGAATCACAGTGAGGAGAGCTATAATTTCCATGTGTGAACACACTGTGTACAATGATGACATTTTAAGTAGTTATAAACCATTTCTCAGATATTTAGTGCTTGGAGGAAGGGGGCTGGAATGATTTCTGCCATTTTTCTGAGCTCTGTGTGTGTGGTTTAGAAAATCATGTGAGACATTTGCCAGGAAATGAGCGTCTAACGTAAGTTACTAAGTTGCTTTATGGGATACGTAGGTGTGTGTTTGGGTTGTTTTACTTGTTGTCTTTGTTGCTGTTTTGCATCTCTACATAACTTATCATGTACACAGTGGTATTTGAAATGGACTGTTAGCACAGGGGGGAGCGTAGCCACATCCATGTGTGGGAAGAGCCAATCTGGTCTCAAAAGCACTGTGCTTTAATGAAATGAAACAGAGGCTTTAAAGAGGGCATTCAAGTGTTGTGAACGCTGGAAAAGCAGAAATCATGTCTCTACTGTAGCTGTCAGGATATCTCATCCGTCACATCTGTCTTGCTGTTTGATGTAAATGCCAAGATTGTGGTGCCTTTTGTAGTTCTCCGAGGCACAAATATAAAAATAATCTTCTAGGAGTTTTCTCCAGGGACGTCACACAGACACAGTAACAACATTTTCTCTGCAGCTGTTATCAGACACACTGTACACACCTGGTGCCGGCGCTCGCCTTTCCTCCCCCCCCTCCAAAGTTTTGTCCCCCATCTCGTCTTCCCCCCCGAAGGTAAACACTGCCAGCAGCGATGGTGGACATGTCATTTGAGCCCGCTGTGGAGAGACAGCAAGTCGTCCGTCCTGCACTCCATTCACGCTTGCTAACACAGCCTAACACAGTCATTAACACAGAATGCACTAAAAGAAGATATGTTCCTGCCTCGTGGACCCTTTGGCTGCGGGAGCTTTTAAACAGGATGATGCAACTGATGGCAATTTACATATAAAATACACCAGAGATATGGGCAGCAGCATCAATATTTTCATCTGGTTTCCCTCTCAAATTCCCTAATAGAGCATAAACAAGATTAGAATACATTTTGTGTTTTGGTCAGTTGGGACACGATGCCTGTGCCATAAAAAGTATCGCAACTGATTTTCTGATAAACCAATTCTCTGTAGCATTTACAAACATCCAGACTTTTGGTTCCTGCCTCATTTCAGCCCCACCGGTCGAAGCCTTATGTCTTGTTGGCTTTGGTCCAGCTTTTGTTAAATCACGGGCAGACTAAGGAAAGCTGAGTGGAGCCACATCCATTGTGTGGTTGGACCGGAGCCTATAACACTCAGTGGTGATGATGGTGAACAGCTGGGCCTGACTGCCGGAGCCGTCGGTACACGACGAGATGATCGATAGCTCAATGGCAGGATTTCAGCCTGTATTTGAGCAGAGTGGAGTGACATAATGGAGAGTCAGAGTAGTTATTTTTGGAACTGGGACTTTTTAATCTTCCTCTGGGCTCTGTGGAGGGCAGTGGGTGATGCCTTTTGGTAAGATTGGAAATAATATTTGGAATGGCTTTAAAATGAACAGATGCATTAAAATGCCAGGTGATCCCTGCAGTGGTCATTCTCTGAGTCGGGTTCATTTCAGCTTATTATTATGATGTAAACATGAACTTCTGACACTATCAAATTTTTCATTCGAATAAATAAAAAAGTTTAAATCCCTGTTTTTGTTGTAAAACAATGAAGCTGATGCTGACAAAAATAAATACGTTTAAATGGATTTTCCCAGTGGAAGGTTGAAGTTTTTGTTTTACTTTGTATCTCACGTTGTGTCTTTGAAAAGCCTTGTTTTCCTCATAACAAACTATTACTGTACCCACTTTAAAGTTTGTTATATAGAAAACCTTTTTAGCAGTAAAAATCAATAAAATGCATACCTCTTATTGCCATATATTTCTGTTAATCGAACACTATGTGGACGCTGCTGTGTGACAGCATTTGTAGAGGTAAATTGTTCGGTTCTTATTTAATGCACAATTTAATCTACCTTACACGACATGTCTTTTTCACACACACTTACTTTTCTACATCTAAGTGCTTTCTATCTATTGATTCACACTCTGATGAACATCTGGGTTCAGTATCTTGCCCAAGGATACTTTGGCATGCAGACTGGAGCATTCAGGGATTGAACCACCAACCTCTCAATTAGTAGACAGCCTGCTCTACCAAGTGAGCCACAGCCATCACATTAGATCACTACTAATGGGATGGGATGGCACAGATCCTCATCTGTGTGTTTGTGTGCGTGCTTTTCTGTTCTCGTTTGGCAAATTGCTGTGGGTCATCTGTTTTTGTTACTCACCGTTCTCTTGTACTCATGCAGACATGACTGGTATATAAAAGTAAACCAGAAGGACTCATAATAACCTTCTTTGTATCTCTGAACTGATTACATTTGTAAAGTTATTATTTTTTAATTATTGTTTTAATTAAGGTCAGTAACCCTCTGGTAGCAATCAGTTGTGGAATCAGGGAATAGCGACTGGAGGTTGTCAAGGGGTCACCAACTGTTCTTTATGCTTGTGTGAGTGAAGCCAGAATGTAATTAAATCCTTCTGTTTGCTATGGGCATCCAATCAGAAGAAAGATAGCAAACAAAAATATAAGCAGAGCCTTCCAGGCAACAGGACTGGCTAACTGTTCTCTTAGTTTAGTAAAATGAAAAGCTGAACAGTGCAAATGGTTTAGATGCATCAACAATTCAGTTAGTGCGAGAGTTAAACCGATATGTGAAACAAGCTTCTCATAATCCCTGCCTGAGCTTTAGTGGATCATTCTGACATTAATTTTGGGCCTATAAAGCTCAATAAAGCACTGCATGCTACACTGATGAAAAACAAATAAAACTGAAATGCTGTAAACGTCGAAACAAAGCCAGGGTGTTGTTGCGTTGTATTAAAAAACACATGAAAAACGTTTGTGGGCTAGGTTGCATTTCTGCTGTGAAGAAAACTTGGCACATAATCAGGTTTGCATGTACTCTAAATATTCTGTTGTGTGGTTGTTCTTTGATTTTGTTTGGCTTTGCTGACCTTAGATCTAATAAACTCTATCCATGATCAAAGAGAGTGTCAGCGATGTGATGGTCTTTGCTTCATCATGTTGCTCGACTGTGGAGAGAACATCCTCTGAGGCATTAATGGGGGTCATAAACTCTGATACGGATATTTGAACACATTGAACTCTAACTGGCCTTGCTCAGACAAGGACACATGCTCTCCCTCGAGGGCATTTCCATGAACAGAATTGGAAAATAGAAACTATTGATTTCTCTTTGTGTTTAATGTGATTGCCTTGGCTTTGTTTTGTTAATGTTTAGCGGGTTCGGGTTTTTTCTCTTTGGTTGCTTTTGTGTTTTTTTTACCTCCTCTCACCATTTTTGGAAGGCCAATGGTATTTCGGTATTCAGCGCAGAGGAAAGAGTTGTGTCAAAGAACTTGCGTTTTACATGTAGAAAGGCCTTACAAAGTCATTCCATGACACAAAATATTGAAATTAATCTTAATTAAAGCCTTATATCGATTCATTTTATGGCATTATGCAGTTTTTTTCCCCTCAATTAGCACTTGGTGGATACAGTTTCCAATGTGAGCCATACCTTAAATCAGCAACAGGAAATAGAATAAAGTTGTTTTTTCAAAAAATTGCCCAACGTCAGTTTTTAGATCACTGCCGGGAAATTTCACCTTTCCTGGCCATCACTGACTGAAAGCACGGAGTGAACATTTTGTGGGTGGATGTAACCGTGTAGCATCCAGCTGATTAAAGTGAGGTGTTTGTGTTTACTGTAATGATTTAGCTGGTGCTGCATCGGATGCCAGTCTGTTATTGATGGTTTGACTTCTGCACAGCAGTGCTTTGGCCCTGCTCCAAGTTGAAGTAATTGACACGTTACCCGCTGGGGTTTGTGATTAACTTTACTGACATATAAGGCGAGGTGGGTGTGTGTCATTCCACACACTTGGCAGAGCTAACAGACCTTTGAAGCTGCTACGACAAAGTAGCCTTGATTTATTTAAATTATTTTGGTGCTGTCCAATGAAATGCCTGGAGAGATGAAACCGAAAACCCCATGCTGATTCACCCAAAAATCTGACCTAACCGGACTCATATTGCGATACTTCTACAGCACTTTTAGACGCTTCTAGAGGGTTAGGGTTTTTACCCACTTCTAAACATCAAAATCTGTGCATTTATCATAGAAAGTTCTTCTCAGTGTTGGGGTAGTCCAAAAACTCTATAAAGTATTACACCCGATGAAGTAACTAAGGTAATTTTGGCTTGTGTTTGAAGAGCACTACATTAAAACCCAAAGCTTGTGTGACGAGCTCAGTTAATTTAATTCATATGTGCACTAGGCAGGGAGGGACTGTGAAGTATGCAGAGGAAACTGATAAAGCATTAAACAGCGATTTTACTCTGGCAGGTACTTTAACCCATAAGCTAAAGATACCAATAAGTTCTTATCGCAGGGCATCAAATATTGCTGTTCTGTCAAAGATATGAGATATGACTAGATCCTTTGGCTTTGGTGGCTTGTTGGAGAGGAGAGGAAGCTGTTCTCTGTGAAAGAACTGAATTATAAAATTGGAGGAGTGGTGCAAGCTTGGGGAGAGTCACAAGTTTGTCAGTGAAGAAACTGATTTGTGTGTTTGTGATTTGTGTTTTACACTTCATTTACACTCACGGATTTGTGTCATTGTCACTTTCTGAATTCACTCGCTTGTTGGGTTCAGGCACTTGAAACTACTTGGTTATATTTTTGAAACGCTCCGAGTTTGGGTTCAAACGCAGTCATTCAACACTGCTATATCTCTCCTGGTTGAGCAGGCAGCCTACATTGCTGATGACTGCCCATATGGAAAAGAAATAGAAAAAAACTTATAAAAGACTTGCATAAGATGTGGCCTACTTCATATAGTGAATCATATAAGGCTTATATGATTTACTCATGAAAGTGGCCACCATTACTTTCATATATTATTTTAGTAAGTATCCAAAACATACAAGTTTCATTTATATAATTTTTCAAGGGATCTTATATCTGTTTTCACTCTTGTATGCTTTTCATACAAATTTCACACAAGACAGATACAAACTTTATAAGATTTATAAAGTTTGTATCTTTTCCATATGGGTGGGGTCAGAGTCCGCCACAATATTAACTCTTCACATTGAATCTCGGTGCTTATTTAGTTCGTTTAAATGTAACACAAACGGGTGACAAGTCAGGAGTAACAGACACACGTCACAATTGCCATAATTGCATGCATCGATGTTCTGATATTTATACTATCCTTGGTCTCAGGCAAAGATTTGTTCACATGAGCCACAAATTCCATACGCATGGTGCATATATCTCATGCACAATGCATTTCATGTCACACCAAATCTGACTGTTGATTCTCCTGCTGGATCACAGCTTACTGGGGATTTATGCTTCAGCGGGAAATGTACGCCTTAACCACAAACCCCACTGAAAACTTAAACTGTAACCAATGCGAAACTTGATGTGCAGCTCCCTACATATGTAACTACATGTCAAGAATTTGAATTTATCAGTGAGAGAATCATCATCATCATCATCTTAATATAAGGAATAATAATCATAGCATCAATCACAAATGTCAGTAAATTCCTGGAGGGAGAATGCAGAAGCTATCAGAAGGGATGTGATCAAAGAACCAGAGGGACAAATGTGCCGAAAGAAAACTGACCACAACCAAGGGCAGGGAGCCAGGGTTGAGAAGCAACCACACGGTAATTAACACATACTGCACCAGCATGAGCATAAACGCTGGCAGCGACTTCAGTCGTTTAGGTGGATAACATCGTAGGTTCTACAAAGATTCAAGGCTTAGTGTTTTCCACATTCACTACAAAATTAAATTTGCACATTTCATCTGACCTATCGACCTATCGTAGGTTGTGCTGTTTTTTGAAATGATGACCCAGTTCCTTAAAAAAAAAAAAAACCACTTTTTCATGTACAGTATTTCCTTTTTCTTCCTACCAAACTACATCCACCAATTGAATCACCGTACAGAAAAGGAAATTCCCACCTACCTGTGATGAGAAGCCTGTACCTGTGAGTGGATGTAAACTTTGATGGGTGAGCTGTAATCTTTGGAAGCTACATGCTTGCTTTGGTTGGCAGATTGCACTTACTGGAAAGGTCATGGGCAGCCCACCGTGCAGTTTTCTGTGTTCACTGTACTAATACAGAACGATGTTCTGCACATCAGGAGCAGGGATAGTGCAGATACATACCGTCTACATTCTTATGAACAACAACAGCATGAGCTGATTTCAGGGGGGGGGCACCCATTGCTTCCTTGACATGAGAGTCTGAGTGTAGAAGGTTCAATCCTCCACCGTTCACTCTCTCACACATGCCTACACACACGCACACATGGTGGGTGTTCACTCTGATAGAAGACAGTGGGATGTCATTAACACTGTGTGAGGGGCCTTTAATGTAATTAACAGAGAGGAGAGGAGAGAAGGGAGGTGGCGGGGGGGGGTGGCACCCACGAGGTCGAGCAAATCAACTCGCACCCCTTCCGCAACAGTCGAACACACACAAGCCCACTTCCTCCCCGCTTTAAACCCCTGTTGAGAAAGCTGTAGTTTAATTAAAAATCCCCGTTCCGACAAACACTCAGAGGCGCTCACTGTACAGAAACACCACTTCAGGTTTCATGCACCGCAGTCAGAACATGTGGGCTTGATTAGTATTAATCCTTATCTCAGAAATGGACAGCTTCTCAATTGTGTTTTTTTTTTCCTCAGCTGGCTAATTTCATGAAGAGCATAATTACAGCATTTTCAATTTCGTCCCTCTGCAGAGTTATGAGGCTCGTGCTCTATCTCTGCACTGCAGCTGAGAGGGGCCGGGGTGGGTGCTTGTGGGTGTGTTGATTGCATTTTTTTTTTTCTTGAGGGTGGGGGGCTGAAGTAAGCAGGAGAATTAGTAGGTTGCAGAGGTGACTAATACACCAGATAATTTGATCCCACGTCAGAATTGGAAAAGCAGCTGAAATCATGACAACTGTGTAAACCTCATAAAACACAGCAACTCTTCTGCAAACAGGGCCGGTTTACTAACAGCGACAAGGGGAAATATTAAGTGAATGCAAACATTTCAGTGCCAGCGAAATGATTCCTCTTCCAGAATGTGCTCGGTAGCAGTATGAGATCCAGAAATCTGATTTACTTGCTGTCTATCCGGTGTTTGTTCCAACAGTAGGAGGATGAAAGGCATGTCGGCTCTGATTAGAGCCGCCGAGCTGGCACTGTTTGAGTGAACGTGTGTGTGTGCGCGTGTGTGTGTGTACTCATGCCTGTGCTTTGGTCATTCTCCAGTAGGGAAATCGGAGCTGCCCTAAGGCAGCAGTGGCCATGTTCCCATCCTTCTCAGTTCCTCCTTTCATCTGTCTCTATATCTTTCTCTTCCTCGTCTTCCTCTCAGCAGTGTGACTGCTTCCTCGCCTGATATCTCCACTTTTACTCCTCGCTCAAATGCTCGGTAAACAGCTGCCGCGCATATCTCTGCACTCGTGAGCGAAAGCACCTTTTCGGCTTGTGTATATATTAAGATACAGGCAGCTCATCAAGAATGCTTTGTCAGCTTTGATAATAACTTGGGGCCCCAAGGCGCCGAGGCCCCTGATATTTTGTCACACTCCTCCAGCTCTGCAAACACGAGCCAATATTGCTGGTAAAGCAGCTCTGCCTTCAGTGATAATGAGCTCTCCGTCCTCTAAGATAGTGCAGAGTGGACCGGTGCCAGATTCCCTTGAGGTGTTTGAGCACTGGACGACTTCTGACACCAACAGGACAGCAGCTTAGGTCCAGAGCGCACTTTCTACTAACTAATAGACAACCCTTAATTCAGAGTTGATTAAATGAAAATGTAATGATGTCCAAGGGGAAACGCAGTAATCACAGCAGCAGAGAATGAGGTAGCAAAGAAGGGGGGGCAAATCAGGCATAGTCGAGTAAGTTAGTTTCAAAGTTTTACAGTGTGTAAAGCATAAAAGCATATAGTGATTAAAAATGCTGCAGGCCTACTATATGGAGTGCTGAAGATCATAAAAGCAATTTATTATGCCAAACAGTGGTGATTAGCCAGAAAATAAACTAATAAAGAAACAGCACTGCAGTCACACTATCCATTAGTTTGCATCCATTAGTTTTAAATGTCCCCCACCTCACCCCCCTTCAAGAAGACAGAGTTCCTTCTGATCGTAAATCTACCTCTTAAAAGTCTAATGTGACACCGAGATGCATATTTAGCTAACAGTTTAGCGCAGTAATTAGCGTTTGGGAGCGCTATGCCTCTGCCAAGTTCCATCCGCCCAACATCTGTTCCTCCTCTGCCTCCGGGGGCCAGTGCTCTTCCACCTCGTCCCCTCTCCCCCATCCCACTCCACCGCCCATCTTTGCCTCGCCGTAGGTGGCAAAACACTTATCAGGTCTGGAGTGAAGTGATAGATAGAAAGAAAAAGAATGAAAAAAAAATGACAGGTCTGTTGGCAGCTGGAACCATTCACAGTGTTCTTTTGAGACTTAAGAGAGGGAGCCCCCCCCACTCCACCCGCCCACACACACACACACACACACACACACACACACACACACCTCCTGCGGTCACCTTGACCCTTCTCCCTGCCTCTCCCCTTCAGCTACAATTAAATCACGAAGGAGCACGTCGGGCCACCCAGCCTCGACGGTGGGCGTGCGCACCATCAGCATATCTTCAGCATATTCGCCCTGATGGGAAGCTTCTGCACTTGCCTGTGTGTATTGGATTTATTTCTCGCCTCAGCGGTGATGGATTTTCCATTTTCCTGTTTTGTGTGGTGGTGGCGCACTGTCGAGAGAAGCCTCACGTCAAGACTGTTGCATCTTCTGTCACTCGCCGTCTCACACCGTTTGCTCGGTGCCATTTTATGATTTCGCTCTTGCCGGCAAGCCGTGCTTCTCCATGGCATGGGGGCCCATTTAACTCTGATAAGTCATTGTTCAGGCAATACAGAAGGTGGTGGTGGTGGTGGTGTTCTTTACAGCAACCAAACAGTGTTGACACCTCCCAACCCTTTCAATTCTCTTACTTTCTGCCCTCCTTTTCCCCTCCGTCTGCTCTTTCTTCATCTTTCTTCGCCTATAGCTCGTCTGCGGGCAAATTGTCATCTCAGAGCCCCTGCCCCTAACGGGAAGGGAGGAGGCGGGAGAGATGGGTGTGGGCGGGGTGAGGTGGCGGGGATTATGACAGAAGCAGGATGAAAGGGGAGAGAAGGGGGGCAGAAAATAAAGTTGCTCTTATCAGAATTTGCCAGGAGCAATGTGCACACAAAGCTGCTTGGGAATCCAATTTAGTCCTCGCTGTTAGTTTAAGTGATATCAGCGCAATTAGCCGTCACAGGTCAGAGTGTGAGACCAGCACGTTAAGTGATTTCCTGAAATCCCACCAGTGGAAGCACAAGAGGATGTCAGTTCTCGAAGTTAAGAAGAAAAAAAAAAAGCGTTCCGACCCCACAAATGGACCGCTTCTTTATACGCTCCTGCTAATAAATGTCAGCCGTCTCTCGCCTCTTTTGTTTTGCTCTTGTCAGCTGCTCACTCTGGATTTAAATGGATTTTCTTGCTCTATATCTCGCCACAAGGGTGACTTTGAGCTGTTTTAGTTTTACTTGAGCCCCTGTGTAACTCAATTGCGCTTAATGTTGCTTTTGGGTGCACTACTAAGAATGGCTCCATGTTGGGTGGGGAAACGGTGGGAATGCCCTTGGTGTTTCTCACAAGAGCAATTAGACACTAAGTACGAAGGGGCATTGGCGGGATTGCGATTTTGATCTATTTATAAATGCTCCAGTGTGACTTTCTGATGCTTTTTGCTTTGCCTGGATGTTTCATTGTGCACCTGTGAAGGAGCAATAGGAATAACCCAAGGTGACCAAGAAGTAAACGTTAGGGTTTGTTTTGTCCAGCTTTTATTCAGCCACAATACAGTTTAGATCAAATAAAGTTTAAATTAAAGATTTTCTTTTAAGCGAGGTGTTAAACTTTATCATGGAATTAACTGTACTTCTTACACTTTAAATAACGATCTCACATTATATGAGCAACACTTACAATATTAAGAAAACGTAACAAAGTAAAGGATTATTCTCATCGCCAAAAACAGCAGTTTTATTTCTGCAGAATTATTGCTGTATAGTGCCTTGTTCGTAATGTGCAAAAGTAAAGACCTGTTACATCAGGAATATTGCTGTACAACACAAAGGAACCTGTAAAACACAGTCCTGAAGAACTTTCTGTCTTCTGTTTAAGGTGGGACAGGTATGTTACTTAACCCTCTGAGGTCTAAGTCATCAAGATACCACAAACTTCTTGTTGCTTCACAGCAAGTAGGTCTTGGGTTTGAATCTGCTATCTGCCTGGAGCTTTTTTCTGTGGAGTGCACATGTTCAGTCTCAGTTGTATGGTTCTTTTTGTTTAAGGGGGACAGCCAATCACAAGTAAGTTGGCTTAAAGAGAAAGAAGCCTGGGCTTGTTTCAGACTGTGACTGAAGAGAGAGTGGAACAAGCAATATAAAATAAATCTGTATTTTTATTAACTATAAATCATATATAAACTCTACTGGAGAGCAAGAATCCAAATATAGAGTTGAAAATAACATAATGGGTTTAAACTTTGCTAAATTTCTAAATTAAGACAGTGAGGTTCTAATGTAGTCTTACAAATAATCCTGTGGTTGTTAGTGTAGAGCATTTTAACTTTATTCATGAACTTTCTCAGGCAGGAGTGGGCTAGATCTTTTTTTATATAATTCCCAAATAAAAATCATGAAGTCTTAGTAATCTGCTTGCTTTACATTTTTATTATTCTTTCCAGTATGTCACCACGTATGTATTTTCTGCACTGGTATCTTTCTCAAGGATGATGCTGAGAGCATGTTTGAAACAGTTACAGGAACTGAACTGTTATTTCTCCACCATTGCAGATAGTGACAAAGAGCAGCACAGAGCAGATATGAATATCACAACAATATCTGTTACAGTGGCTGCTGGTGGAAATAAATAGCTCAGCAATATTCCCAGAAAGCATGTGTTTCTTCTATGCAACACAATTAAGAGTTGTACCCACAGGAACATCCATAAATGTTAAATTAAGTCAGCATTTCTTTCCTACAATGTTAGAGTAATCTGATTGTGAAAATGAGTTAGTTGGCAGGTAGGTTGTTCCAAGCATCTTGGAGAACCTGCAACACACTGGCTCCATAATGTCAATATCAAGGCTCTGTGGGGGTCAGCCATCTGTAGCGGGGCTCCTTCTGAAGTTTAGGGTCATGTCACGCTGCAGACTGAATCTGGGACCAGTCAGGTGCTCTCTGATGGGTTTGCATGATGGATAAGAACATTTCGTTCCTACTGGCCATCAGTGCAGGCGTCTAGTAAAGGCAAACCTTTTTCTTGAACTTCCTCTCCCCAAAAAAGCTTTTTGTTTACTTAATTTACACACAGAATTCTGTCTAGCTGGTTTCTGTGTGACAGACATTGATTAAATCTGACCTCATCTTTCCTTTTCCTTCTCTCTTTTCTACCACCCTGCTCTCTAGGGGAGATCTGTGCATTCAACATACACGGGCTGGACGCACCGTTCGAGGCAGTGGTGCTGAACGGTACGTCCGGTGAGGGCCAGCTGAGGGCACGGGGCCTGGTGGACTGCGAGTTACAGAAGGAATACACCTTCATCATTCAAGCTCATGACTGCGGGTCGGGCCCTGGGGGCATCGAGGGCAAGAAGTCCCACAAGTGAGTAAAACAGACAACGGGGTTTGAATAAAGCAGGCTTTGCGAAGGTGGACAGAATGCACTGACAGGAAAATACCACCAACTGCAAGGCCTAGACAATTAAATAAACAAAACCCAAGTTAATAATGCATGTCAAGTGCTTGGGCTACATTGTGTAAGGCTACAAAGTAGAAAAGAATGAATTATTCATTTAGACAATGTCTAAACCCACATTATCAGCTATCCTAAAAGATGGCGGAGCTTTGGAAAGACTAACGAAGACAACTAGTCGGCTTTATATAACTGTGAATATATATATACAGTGGAACCCTGGCTTACGAAGACCCCATTTAACGAAAAATTCAAGTTACGAAGGCACTTAACGGCAATATTTCTGTCCGTGGTACGTAACGAAATAGATAAAATAAAAAATAAAAAAAAAATTAAATTAAATTCCATAATGTTATGTACATGTACACGTACGTATGTATGCATGCATACGTATGCTTTCTTCAACCTCCGCCACCTCCTCCTCCACCAAGAACTTCATCTTCAGCCAGCATTGCCTCACTCAAAAAGCGATGGAAAAAGGTGCTTCGACTTACGAAAATTTTGACTTACGAAAGAATTAATTTCGTAAGTCGGGGTTCCACTATATATATATATATATATATATATATATATATATATATATATATATATATACACATATATATGTTTGTGTGTGTGTGTGTGTGTGTGTGTGTGTGTGTGTGTGTGTGTGTGTGTGTGTGTGACAACTAAAATGTGCATCCACATGTTTTGGATGGTCCAAAAGATGAGACTATCAGCAGTAAGTTCCTACTTTATTCTCAAAATGCTAAGGAGCACCTCTGCAGCTTTTGTCAGTAGCAGCAAGATGGATACAGCTCTGTACCTTCATGTCTTGAGGCCCATATACACAGAAAGACAGTTGTTTACATATGTTTGGTTCTATTTAATCAAGTATTCTAGAAAATTATTGTGGTTTAAGTTTATTTGAATGTGTATTTTGTAAATTTACCAGATGGTTTAGGGGCATCAGCTTAGTAAATACGTTCTATGACTTATGTCTTTTATGCATCAGTAAAGCAGCCCGCCCCCCTTCTTTAGTGGGGTGTTATTATTCATTGTAATTAGTAATGAAAAAAAGAGAGCATCACAGATTATGTAGAAGATATCGAGTCTTTCAGTGAAAAGGTGTTAATGTAAAAGCTGATAAACGCAGCTTTTTAAATTGCACTTTAGATTGTGACCCAAGCTGTGACCATTTCACAACCCTAAGTAAATACCTTTGTAGCCTAATCAAATAGCCCATTTTTGTTGCCTAAACAAAGCCAATTAGTGCATGAAAGTAAACAGCCACTAAAAGACCAATTAAAAAGCTCTTTGGAACAAAAATAAAATCTAAAATATGGGACTCAAACTTGTGTGATCATTGAAGTGAACAGCCCCAAAGCCTCGTTCTGTGAAGTTATGTTTCTGTTTTACCCTGAACACACACTACACTCAGCATCAGCCACCACTGGTATGTATGGAACAGATTATAAGTGATTACCTTGCATGAACCAACTGTCTGCAGCACCAGATTCAGACCTGAAAATGAAATTTTTTACTGAATGAATCAAGTAAGCAAAATACTTCAATGATGCCAATGCAGCTATCATTACAAGAGCATTATGTAGTTATATTTATGAGGCCACTGTCATTGCTAATCATCAAAAGTCCATGGGCTGTATATCAGTTATACAATTAAAGAAAAAGTACCTCGAGAAAATAAAATGATACTGTCTCGGGATTAATTATTTTAAAATGTATTGTGCTACATATTATTTTATTTTTTTTTGGGGGGGGGGCATCACAATGATGATGTAGATGTCTCAAAAACTCAAGCTCATGAATAAGATTGATAGACTTGGTGTTAAGGGAATAAATTTGATGTTAGATTCTGTCTCTCTGCTTCTTCATCATGTACTCGGCCTGAACATCCTCACAGCGTGTTCCTTTTTAACACCAGTTTATGTGTGTGTGGTAAACAGTGCGTGGAGTTGTGTTTGTGCAGCTTGTTTAAACTATGAAAATATATATTTAAAAAAACAAAGCTGCACCAAATCTACAAAAGAACCTGCTTGTTTTTCTTGACTGTGACCTGATTCCTCATGATAAATGATTGTTTGCATCTTCACCACTGAGTGCATCCCTCTTTACACATCTGATTGATGCTCGGTGCTTGCGTCATTTTTAGGAGGCTGTTAACTGCAAAGAAGGTGGAGTCGCCTGCAGTCTCCCTCTCAGACTGCCTACAGCACCAACAACCTCCAGCTAGAAGTCAGGGCAAGACTGTATGCAGTCTGAGGCAAAACACAGGGGAAGAAAGTGCTCAAATAACATGCTTATTAAATTTGTTTTTCTGAGCACAAAATAGGCATCAAATATAACTTTTTAAATCAAATTTTCTTTTCAAGTGTCGTTCTACTTGGAACAAAATAATGTTTCCTGCCAGCACAACAGTGCAGGTTATAAGAGAAAAAAAATACAGTCAAAATTAAAGGAAATAAATAAACCAAATTAGAGCAGACAAGGTAAAAAGCAAAGTGTGGAAATATATGGAGTTCAGAGACATTTGAAATGTCAAGAAAAATGGGGCAAAAACAAGAACTCAGAAAAATTAAATTAGGTAAAAACTTACAAGTAGATATCTAGTCCACTTAAAACTAACTCCCTAGACATGGTGTTTATATTCATTACAGAAAATAAATAACCTTTATGTAGGACTCATTGATTATAATTATGGCTTTAGACTGCACTGCTAGAGATTTGTAACATAATATTAAGTGAAGCTGAAGAAAAAAAAAGCTTGATATCTGTTTTTTAAGTCTGTCTCACACCTTTGTGAGCATTTATACTCGTGCTCTGGTCTATTTGCCAGTATGTGGCAAGTAAATTGCCAGAACACGTGTTGGAATTGAATTTTACTTTAAACAACAGCAACTACACCCAAAGAGGAACAGATATGCAGAAAAATATATTGCAACTAAATGTATCTGGGATTGAGCTGGGAAGACTGCATGCATTGGCTATTGTGTTTGCAATGTAGGCAAACCTGACATATTTTCAACCGACAACACATTTCACATTTTCACATTGTTTCAAGGTAGAATTCTTGCACAAAATAGTATGTCATGGTATTTTTTTTACACCCTTTAATTACATATTAGTCCAATGGCACTCAACATATTTCTTTAGCTCTTCCTCCTCCAGCCTTCACTTGGTCTCAGCTTGATTCCAGAATGCTTTGAAAGCAACACCCACTTCATCTCTCCAAATACTGGTAGACTATACTTTAAAGAGTTGACCTGATAAAAACAATTTGTCACACTTGTTGGCTTTCCTGAAAGCAGCTTCTGCCTGAAATTGCTCTCAGTCCAGACACCTCCCTTTGTCCACTGTATAATGCACATCTCTCCTCACAGTCTCTCCACTCAGCTCCCACTCTCACCTCGGCCAACAACGCAGTCGAGCACAGAAATCTATCATTGTGTCGTTGCATTGACTGTTATTGTTGATCATTATTATGAACAGCTGTCACATTCATTCAATGAAATTAATGAACAATGAATAAACAAAGTAAATGTTTTAATTTAAAATACCAGTATATGCCTCATATTTGTGACTCCAGTAGCCTACAGTCATGGACAGATTACGAGAGGATGAGGCACATCTACCCTTCTACACAACATTAAAAACAACTACAAACAACACAATGTAATATGAACGTTACTGTAATTTCATTGCACAAAAAGACAAGAATGGATGATGGTGAGGTGCAAAATACAGGCTATAAGACAGTATTCTAAGTACTGAAGAACCAAAATGGATGTTAAAAGTGTACACCCACTCCAGAAAGGCATTCAAAGCCTGATTTTCAAACATCTCTTTGTCTTTGTTTTGGATCTTTGTCTGATAGTTTTGCATTTCTGGGTGATTGTTTTGTATGTCTGCAGTTGGTTTGAGTCTTTGTGTGGTTATTTTGCATCTCTGCACAGTTGTTTCACATCTCTCTGTGGTTGTTTTGTATCTTTGTGTGATTGTTTTGCATTTTTGGGTAATTTATTTAGGATATTTGTGTGGTTGTTTTGCATCTCTGCGGTTGTTTTGCTTCTTTGTGTGGTTGTTTTGCATCTTTGTGTGGTTATTTTGCATCTCTCTGTAGTTGTTTTGTATCTCTTTGTGGTTGTTTTGCATCTTTGAATGGTTGCTTTGCATGCCTGTGTGGTGGCTGTGTAGCTGTGTGGTTGTTTTCATCTCTGTGTGCTTGTTTTGCATTCCCGTCCCTGCCTTCACGCTGTTGATAATGTTTTACATCCCTCCTAAGCTCCCAGGCGTTCTGTTATGTCACACTATTACTTTCTATCAACATAACTCACTGCCTGCTGTGACGTAGAAATAGTTTGGTTGGTACAGACAAGCTGATGCTGAAGGGGAAATGAATTTGGGAACACTTTAAATGGCCTGTCCTTTTGCTGGCAACTCTCAAAGGATGAGGCTGGCCTTTCACTGCACTGCTCACTTGCTTGCTCCGATTTACAAAGAAGCTAGCAGGGAAGAAGACGAATCTCTGCCTAAGGCTGTGCTTAAATTACACATGACACATCAACAGCACAGAGAGAAGGCAGTCAAGAAAATTAGCCGCTAAAGAGGACAGGGGAGGGGATCAGGAGTGACACAGGATGAGTTCAAACTCATCTTTCTACCCTCTATATATTCCTGCTCTGCTAACCACTGGCTGCTGCCCTACTTCTCCCTGTAGTATTTTTTTCCCCTGGCTGGCTACAGCTCAGCCAGCGCTTGCTGTCAGACGCTGTCCTTCTTTCCGTCAGGCCTTCTCTCTTTGTTACAGGCTGCAGTGTTTGAATATTTTGTTCCACTGCCTCTGCATTCACAAATGGATGCTCTCTCTGCTCTGGCTATACAAATCTGTCTCCCAGTGTGAGTTTTTTGCACACAAATGAGATGTTTCTTTCTTTTTCAAAATGCCATGTCAAACTTTGAATATATGCATCCTACAGAGCCAATAAAATGTTACATTCCTCCACATTTGACGACTTTGTCAAAAACCACCGAAACAGACATTTTTATAAACAACGACATTAATGACTCAGTCAAAGCACCATTTTAAAGGATTCCCCAGAATTACTCTTCTTGCCACTGCCCTCAGATATATTTTACTTGGCTACTGCATTAGTCACTTGTCAGCAAAGTGCAAAGCTTGAATGAATTCACCTTAAACTCCTTGAGGCAGTTTCTGCTCAGGTCAGCTTTAAATGAAACACAAATTACACTATAGGGCTGACCTCTGTCAAATCTGAGCTGTGAAGTGTTCTCAGCCTTTGTTGCAAGGAGCCATAAATGTAATAAATGTCCATTTTGTGTCTATTGATTTAACACAATAATGATTCAGCTCAGGCATTAATGAAAAAGTCAAGCAGTGCTGATTTTTGAGAAAAAAAATGCATCTCATAAGCAGGAATGACTTAACCACACAGAAATGTTATTAACAAAGAAATCATTATGATGCATCTGCTGAGGCCACGTCATAGCCGTAGGGCGGCTCATGTGCAGAGTTTGCAGTTTGATCTCCGGCACGTCTGCATGGAAAAGTGTCCTTGGGCGAAACACGGACGCCCAAGTTGCGCCTCCTGTGACATGCCAGTTGTTTCATGGCAGTTTGGCTGTCGTTTGTTGTGTGTAGGGGTGTGTGTGTGTGTGAATGAGAAACACATTATAAAGCACTTTGTAGAACTGCTACATTAAAAGGTTGATGTATACAGTAAGTGCAGACCATTTCATGCAGCTGGTTACTTGACCAGCATGTAATGTAGGTGCTTTGGAAGCTGCAGGCTTTCAACTCTGACATAACATGCAGGAAAAAAAATCTCCAAACTTTTTGCAGACCAAGTTTTAGCAATTTGCTTTTTCAGACAGAAGTTTCCAAGGATAGAGTGCTTAGTGATCAAGCTAGCAATTTTGGTAAGAAACTACATTTATAAACTATAAAGGTGCAATGCACAGACACACATATATGCTAAATGGTGCCTAGTGATAGAATATGAGAACTTCACTCAACGTAACTGAAAGGTCTTGGCTGATGTGTTCCACATAGCAAACCATATTTTTCAGATAACGCTGTTGAAAACACCAGGACCTCAATGAATGTGAAAGTTGAAAAAGCAGAAACTATCCACAGAAAACAAAACATGTCAGTAAACATTGTAAACGTAGTTGGGCATTTTAACAAAGGAGTTTATGGAGACTCCCTTTTGCTGTCACACCCGTGGCCATTAGAGCAAATGCAAGAAGGTGTTAGATGCAATTTTCAACATCTGAGGTTGCAGCTTGACTGTGACCCAAATTTTCTTTCTCTCCTTTCTCTCCATACCCAATGTTTCTTGTATCATTGAAGGTTTTGTGTGGTTTTATGTTCTGACAAAAGAAATATGGTTATTATTCTAGATCTCTGCCGAGTAGAACTAAACAGCTATAAAGTCAGCGTTTATTTAAAACCCCCAGATTTATTGTTTTAGGGCTGATCGTTCCAACTTTTTAATCAGGAAGGGATCAAAAGTTACATCTGAGATCTACCCGTAAAATCACAGTATGAAAAACAATGTTACGTTTCTTTTCTGGTTATTGAATAGTTTTTTTGTGCCTCTAAAAATGATTGAAATTAAGCAGCCTATGTGGGGAAACTACTCCTGACAATTCCTGCTCAAGGGGCCATAATGTATATATTTCTTTCTATAATCGTTTAAGGTAACTCATTATATGATTTTTCTTTTGCCAGTGCTCCTGTGGAACATTAAATAGAAAGCTCAGAAGTAACAGTTGCAGCTACAGATGTAAGCACTGAGCCTTTGGGATGGGCACACTTGAAATCCAACCAAGTTATAGCAATAATAAGCAACAGAAGACTAGAAGTTTGTCTATAAGGAGTATAGCTTGCCTTTTCCCGCTCCCCTCTCTTGACACAAAGTTGTGCCATTTCTACAGAGTAATTAGGCGTAGGGGACATTTCACTGCCTTACAAAGCAAGTCATATTCATAATTCCTCCCAGGACTCACACCTAACCGTGACACGTGTATTTAACACTGGCCCAGGGGTTAAGAGCCTGGAGGCTGTCAAGAAGGGTAATACATTCACAAGGTTAGATGTTCCTGGACGTGTGTGTTCATTTGTGTATGTGTTCAAAAGAAACTCTAGACTCAATGTAGACACACATATGTTTTCTCGTGTCCCTAAATAGCCACACATTCGCACACTGTGCTCGGCAGTACGGTAGTTATTAAAGTCATCATTAGAAGTCTGCATGTTCTAACCTCGCCGCGTTTATGAAAAGCTAATTATCCAACTGAACAGCCAGCTGAAGGACAGCCACGCACACCCACACACACAGACACACTCTCAAACCCCAAATGACGAGACAAATTCACACTCATATACCTACATTTACATACAAATAAGGCAAACAGTGTAGCTGGGGATAGATAGACTGATTTTGCATCTCATAATCGACTCGCAGATACTCTCCTAAAAACACCTTTTAACATTAAAAAATAAAAGGAAAAAAAGGGAAGAAAGTCACTTCCTTGTGAGTGAAGAAGTGTGCCAAACGCTCTGCCTCGTTAGCATAAGCTGTCATGATAAATTTCTGCAGTGAGAAAACCAGGGGACTCCTCGCAGATACTGCCCTGTCAGTGCGTCGGCTCTTTATTCTACCAAGAATCTTAACTTCTCACTTGTCACACTTGATGCTAATATGAGTGAAACCTCATTCTGTCAAAACCTGTTAGTTGACGTGACTATTATTCCCACCAAGCCAAGAAAAAAAAAAAAGAAGGAGAATACACATCTCGTGTAGAAATATGTTGTTTATCCTCAGCTCACAGATTGTAATGGGGGAATATATGCTACACGTTTCAATTATGAATTTGCACTGGCAGGAAGTGCGCCATCTGTGTTTGTCTATATCGCTTACCAGACCAAAGAAAGTGAAACCCGTTACTATCCACAATTCAAGCCACAGTCAGGTGCTGCACATCCACTGACACTGAGGTGCTCATCAGCAGAGTTAAGCAAGAGGACATTCAGTGATAACTATTTTACTTTTTTTATGTATTATATAGTTTTATTAAAATATGTTATTATATAATATTTGTAATGTAATATTTTTGCACTACTTTGAGATTTTGTGAGACCCAGATTTGGACCAAATGCTTAAAACACTGTTTTCAATTCATGGGCTTTAGATTAGTGAGAAAAGAGACGTACATAATATGTAGTCTTCTATTTTAAATAGATTATTAACAGCTATAGTGGAAACTACTTTAAAAAAAAAACCCACAATGTTATATGAATTATATAAACTTTTATCAAGAAAAGAAGAAACATCAACAGGTATAATAAAGATGAAACAGAGAGAAGTGCTGGGAACACAACAAACAAAGAATGCAAACAGACGTTCTCTGAGATTCATTAAACTACCAGTTTTAGAAGACGTAACTTGGAAAACAAACCTGAGATACTTCTTGGGCACAGAAATTACATTTAATTATAGCACAAGTTCATATTCTCAATGCTGGAGAAATTGTGGAAAAAAACAATGCATATTACCTGTATGTTTTTTTTTTTAGTATGAAGCTATTTTGTAATATGTGTAATAGATCTCATATACTTCTTTAGATAGATAGATAGATAGATAGATAGATAGATAGATAGATAGACAGATAGATAGATAGATAGATAGATAGATGTTACTCTAGAAAATGAGGAATATGTTCCATTGCTTCATAAAAATATTATAATGTAAAATAGTAATGGCAGATATCTGGTGTATTTCAGTCTATCAGTCTACTTTTTTAATGTTGTGGCTTAGGTGTTTTTACATGTGGGACATAAAACTGTTTATGACTTTGGCTTAGGTTGTAGTTCCAGTGACGACTCTATAAAGATTCCAGCTCTCTGGTTGTCTCTTTAAGCTGTCATAGCCATCAGTCACAGGTTGGATCAATAGTATCACATGTGAAGTCAGGAGGATTGGCTCACGAAGCTGAAAACTGAACTGGATTACCTTGCAGCGAAATCACCTCCTATTGAGATTACGCCGGCCTCCGTGGAGTCTCTTGTGGCTGCTTCCGAGGAGGATTCTTGTCGATATGGAAATGCGATTTCCTTGCATAGTGATGAAGTTACTATCCTGTGTTGTGTTGTGCATTTGATCCCACTGGCGTAGTTGGGGTTGTTTATTCCCATTCCGGTCTTGCACGAGGAATCTGACGATTCAGCCTCTCGGCTAATTCTTGTCAAAGATTAATTGAGTCCTTTCCCTTTGTGTTGGATGTTGACTTGTGTGTGTATTGGAAGCGTTCAATACTATCAGTCTGTTTGAGTGCCAGTGTTTATAAATAATGAGCGCAGATGAATATGTAATAAGCTTTGAACAATGCTAACCTGACATTAACATGCATCGCCTGCCTTTAACATGCAGCTGGTATCTGATTGTTATGGTTTCAACCCAGTTATGGTTTAACTGGGTTGAAATCCCACCTGACACTTAGATACATCTCAACTGCTTGGGATGCTTTTCATTTTCTGAGATACTTACATCATTGAAAAGAGACCGACTACTTCCTTTTATTAGATATACAGTGTTCTATGTAAATGAGACTGCATTCAGGCAACTGGGGTTATTAAGCAAAACAAAGTTACACAATTGTGTATTTTATGCATGCTGCGTTCAGTTCTAGAAGAGTGATTAGATGCTGTTAGAAGCACTTTAAACTCTCTGGTCATTTACTACTTTTGATGTAGCTGTTTGAATGGAGAAAGTTAACAAGAGGAGCATACTAATATTGTATTTTGATTAATTGTGAGGGAACATAGAGGAAGACTGATGCCCTCCATCATGTTGCTATTCAGGAATACTATTTCAGTCAGCACCATTACTGAAAAGAAGACTGATATTTCCATGTGCAGTAATTTATATTTGGCAGCTTGGCTTTGTTCTGGGACCTACCTGCCCTTCCATGCGTGTACGTGGAATGCATAAGGTGGGGAGTGCTCACCTCCCTGTCCTTGTATGTGTATACATGGAGAGCTGGAGGCAGAGAGAACAACACCAAGAACCCAGCACAGAACGCATCAAAGACGAACGTTATATTTAAGTCAGATACAGATTGAAAGGAGGAGCTGCGGTGGGGGTGGGTTGCATAGCAGCTAGCAGGTGCAAATCAGCTGTGGGCAGGTGAAAGCAGCTTAAGTAGCATGAAAGAGCCAGTTGTAGGAGCAGAAAGGGGATCAGCTGCTGTGAGCTGATATTTTTTGCAGATGTTCACAACATAACCAGTAACTCAAATATCAGAGATGGAATGAACTTTGTTGATTCAGTCTTTTCAGAAAATACCCCCAAAATATCATAAGTTTGTTCAAGTGTTAAATATATAACATCCATTATGAACATGTCTCAAAGGAGGAAAGTAAAGTAGAACCTTAGAGACTTCAGAGTGGGGAGGTCATGGTGCTGTGAGCCATCAACAAAATGTTGGCTTTGACAAAAGGTCTACGCAGAGATTGGTTTCTTTCAACAAGTTCTCATCCCTAGATGTCAAATACTGCCATTCTGCCAGATACCAGACATGTTTACCCTTAGCCTTGATCCACCAACCACAGCAAAATAAGAAGCGAAGAGATTATTTATTTATTTTTATAATAAAGAAGAAGAAAATACCCACTAGCACAGCAAAATAGGTGTATACTGATTTAAACTACTTTCAACTTTGCAATGAAAAGAGGCAAGCAGTGGAAACTGACTGGGCTGAAAATATACAAGAGGCTTACCTGTGCAACCAGAGCCTTGACTGTTTCCTATGAAGGCAAGGTGTCACCTACAAACCTACTAACATTCTTTGTTTGCTGATGGAGATTAAGGCCAAGCTTCTCGGACATGAGATGATTTTCATGCAGTACTTAGTGCTTAGAAGTTTTTCCATTTCTCACTTGTTAAGTTTAGATAAAACCAAAACTACATAACCTGTTTAGGCACCAAAATATACTTGGTTAGGTTTAGGAAGAGACTGTTATTTAGTTGACATGATACTGGAAAAAAAACTCTGATAGCTACCTATTGCAGTTAAAAGTGGCTTCAAGGCATATTCGCAACTTCAATGAAATGTACAGTACGCTAATCACTATATGTACTTCTGGGATCTCCCTTATTAACTGAGGGGTGGCAAAAGCAGGTCGATCTTAATTTGATTTAGCACAGTTTTTATGCCTGATGCAAGCATCCCATTTGTCTGGCGTTGGAAGCAGCACAAGTTCACTAACTTTTGCCCCTCTAAGGCTCTCTTTGTGTGTCCTCCCATTCTCAAACCAGTGACCTTTCACATGCATGTCAGATGTGTTAACCAGACTGTTTACTTTTTCCCAATTGCAAAAACATCATTAAGTTAAGTTCATTTTTATTTACATTGTACTAAATCACAGCAACAGTCACTTCAAAGCCTTTATATTGTAAGGTAAAGACTCTACAATAATACAAACCCCAAACAGTCAAGCACTTGGCGATAGTGGGAAGGTAAAACTCCCTTTTTAACAGGAAGAAACCACCAGCAGAACCAGGCTCAGGGGGGGACGGTCATCTGTTGTGATTCCATGTGCTTTTCTGTTCTGTTGTACTTGTTATCTAAACAGTCAGATGACCTGTTGGAATGACAAACTGGGAAAGTGAAATTATTGCACTAGTGCTTTGTCAGCATTAAGGGAAACTGAAGGATGTCAAAATGCATTTTAGAGTAATAGGATTTACAAGTACAGTTGTTACTGTGTGTGTGTCCTTGTATAGCCGGCCACATTTAGCAGTGTAAATGTGTAGTTGGTGCTGTTTTACAAACAGTGTGATCAGGCACTGTGTGTATAAATGCTAAGTGACAAGAGGAACTCAAATGTAGTTTCCCCACTCAGTGGGATTATATAGTTTGTTTAACCTTTGACTTTTTCTTTTCAACTAACTATCCCCCATGGTGCAACTTTTTCAATCCTCTTTGTTTAAAGGTGGTGTGATCATTCACCCATAGGGGCATTTAACCCCCCACTGTCTTTCTGTGTCACTCTGACTCATTGTGGACCCCTCCTTATGAGTTGGAGCCTGTCACAGGGAGGGATAGCAGCCTTGGGCTCAGCTTGGCAATCTTCCAGCACTATGACAACACACACACATACACGCACACGTGCACAGAGACACACACAAGTAAGACTTGCCCCAGAGAGCCAGGCGTCTGTTTGAGACAGATGTGAAGCATCAGCAGAGATACACAGGCACACAGACATTTTTGCAGTTATAGCAGTTAGTTATATATCATGCATTTGTGTGAACGAATTCATAATCACACACACACACACATATGCACACACACACACACACAGACGAGTCCTTCTGTACAAGCCCCAAAGGAGTAGAGCATATGTTTCCTCTTTCACCACTGGGGAGAGTGGCACAGTGAGGGGAGGGGGGGTGTTTATGAGCAAGTGTCATTAATATGACAAAACAAGGCTGGCAGAGGGATTTATGGCACATTCTGGTGCCACTATCATCTGTCAGTGCTTTTTCTACTGCTGTTAGCATCACTATTAACACTGGGCTAATCCTGCTTAGTCTGCAACATTGTTTAGGTGAGTGATACATGACAAAATCACATTTTAAATTAATGACAGGATGCTAGGTTTCCCAGGAGACCACTGAAACATCCAATGAAGAATTAAACAAAAAGTGCCTGTCTGTCAATCCAACGCTTTGCTTTGTGCTTGGTGATGTAAGGCTTAGCAATAGAAACTCATTCCACGAAGCTCTCTACACAATGTTCTTGAGCTAATCTGAAGGCGACATGAGTTTGTAGGCTTGTTGCGCCTGACTTTGCAGAAAGTTGTTGACCTCTTGGCATTCTTTAAATTCCATTCTTTCACAAATGTTTGTAGAAGCATGGAAAGATACTTGATTTTATAAACCTGTGATTGGAGCATCTAAATTCAATCATTTGGATGTGTGAGTGAAGAGTTTTGGCACCATAGCATATTGACACCAATTACTCAAAACAAGGCATATGATTGTTCATTAGTATACTGGGAACCAAAACGTATTGGAGCAGAAACTAAAAGTTAAAAAAAAGAAATTCTCAAAATTAGTTTGTACTTCAGTGAACTTGCTTAAGTAAATGTACTTAACAGTAGTTACTGCCTCTGCCCTTTTGCCACGTCTTTTTTATAGCTTTTCTTCACCAGTTGTTTAGGCCTTTCTGTGTTCTGTTAAATAATTCAAGCATGTGAATAGAAGCTCAAAAACAAATCATAGCCTGTGTTTGTGGACTTGTGACAGGGTGCGATAAGGCAGTATAAAAATCAATTCTGCCTGCGCTCTGCCTGCGCACTCCCTCCCCGCTGGCTTTGTCTTTGTTGTCCAGTCTCTGTCTTCAACCGACCACCGTTGGAGAAACATTTACTGCTTCTTTGAATAGGATAATTTCACCGTCATTACATACCCAGCTCGAGTCCCATATGCCACATCTCCATCCCATTGTGGCTTAAAGCAAGGTATTATTTGGGCTTTGCTGTTCTGAAGCCATTCCAAAAGCAAATTATTGTAGCCCATTGTCATCCATCATCAGCTGTCAGTCAGTGAACTGAAGGACTGATCATGCAATCTGTTGCTTTCTGGAGAATATTGATGAAGACATTTTGAGGTGATGAATGGTGAGGAGTTTACATGATGTGTGACTATCCATGAATAACTGTTGATAAATCACTTATGGAATAATTAATTAGTGCAGTTTGATGCGCTTGATGGAGATTCTGCATAGCAAGCAAGAATCTGGCAGATGAAGTGATCTGGGGGTTCGCTTTATCTTATTTTGGTACCAAAACACAATCAAAACAATCCTTTAGGTCAGACTACATTGTGCATTACACAAAGCACAATGCGACTAGTGGTTACTGAGCTAATCCATCACCTGCTGATGCGAACTCTGCCCTGAACTATCCAAATTTAGCAATTATCTAGGAAGCTGTAATTAGTCCTTTGTGCATGGCTGTTGAAGACGTATTTAGCCTTGTAAGCCAGTTCCCATTTTTGGGTAGACTGAGGCTGAAAACAATAAATACACACAGCCTCTCCCCATTCATAAAGTTCTTTTACTGTGTGTTCTGTCACGCTCCCTTTTATTTCCTTTTGGGGATAAAAGTGCCATACTGAAAATAAAGACAACAAACCTTAATTAAATGTTGTTTTTCTGAAAGTTGCTATAAAAAATTGGCTGCACAAGTTATGATTGGTTTAATATTTCATGAACGTTAATATTTGAGTTCATTAATGTGCAGGCAATGGTTCCTTGTTATCTACTATTTTGAAATGTCTTTAAAGGAGTGCTATGGTGATCTTTTTCCTTCATCTTTAATATAGTTGAGGGAGTCATGAAGGGCAGATTTTTTTTTTAATTGGAGTCAAAGAAGCCGAGATATCCTGCCTTCTCTATGATGCATCACGGGCAGGGGTGTCCAACTCCAGGCCTCAAGGGCCGGTGTCCTGCAGGTTTTAGATGTGTCCTTGATCCAACATAACTGATTTAAATGGCTAAATTACCTTCTCAACATGTCTTGAAGTTCTCCAGAGGCCTGATAGTGAACTAATCATTTGATTCGGGTGTGTTGACCCAGGGTGATATCTAAAACCTGCAGGACAGCGGCCCTTGAGTCCTGGAGTTGGACGCCCCTGATCTAGGGCCTAACCCTGTACAGTTCATATATGTTTAAATCAAGCTTGTTAAAACTTGAGCCTAACCAAACATGACACCTGTTCTAAGAAAACAAGATGTGTAGTAGATATATTTATATAAAATTAATGTATAAATTTGCTGAAATCCTCCTTTCATTTGCTCTCTGCTTCATTTACTCTCGGAAACAGGGCTCTGCTTCAGAGAGTAAATGACCTGCTTTTGTTTCCAAAATGGGGATGCTTTAAAGTAAATAAGAATAATAATGTAATTATGTGCAAACAAATAAACCAAATAACTAATTACAAATTTAGCAAGTACAGCATATCAAATACTGAAAATGAGAAATGGTATTGTTTAAATAAATGATGCCAAAGATATTTTTAAAGAATGGTTTCAGATTTCAGAATGGGCATGTTTACCACTGCATTGCATCACCTCGACTTTCAACACTGTAACCATTTGGGAACTGAGGAAACCAGCCGCTGTAGTTTTTAAAAAAAAAAATGTTTTCCCATGCTTGATTGATATCGGAGTTTAGATGCACAACAATTTGAGACTTCTTTGTTCTAATGTTATTTTGAAAATATGCCATTTTTTCAATGGGTCACAGCTCTGAACTGTTGGAGGCCATTTTAGCACTAGGAATGTTTATTCGTGCAGAATGTGATTAACTGTTATCTTGTTGAAATAAGCAAAGCCTTCCCAGAAACAAATGTTACCTGGCAGTGTGCAGTCATGTGAAAAAGAGATTTCCAAGGGAGTCTGTGCAGTCCTGGAAAAACAAAGCACACCCCTACTGCTTCCATAGGGATGTGGACAATAAGCAGCCAGTTGCTGTTTATCAAATGCACTTGATTAACTGATTATCAGCAATTGTAAGAACTGCTACAAAACAGTAGTTTGGACAGTTTCCTGGTGTGTATTAACACAAAATGTTCCAAGGAGTGGACATGCTGGTAAATTCACCCAAAGAAAAGACCATGGAATCCTAAGAGCAAATGAACAAAACTCCAGAGGCTCTTGAGTCCGAGCTCCACATCAGACTCATTTAGCATGTTAAACGTTGATGTTCATGGCAGGACTATTTGAAAATAGTGATCAAGTATGGTTTGTTTGGAAGTGTTGCCAGTAGAAAGCCGATTCTCTCTAAAAACAACATGGCAGCGTGACTTATGTTGGGAAAGTTAGATGAGAACAAACTACAAGGCTTCTGGAATTATGTTCTTTGGACAGAGGAGACCAAAGTGGAGCTGTTTAGTCAAACTGCACAGCACCACATTCGGCAAACACAGGATAACAGTTTAAATACCTCATACCAACTGTGAAGCACTGTGATGCATGTTGGTGGAGGGGTGATGATTTGGTTTGTTCTGTTGCTAGACCACCTGGGCACCTTACAGTCATGGAGTTAGTCATGAATCTCTGTGTGTACCAAGTATTCTAGGGTCAAATGTCAGGCCATCGGTCTGACAGCAAAAGCTTGAGGGAAATTTGATGAAACAGGACAATGAGGCCAAGCACACAGCAAATAACAATTTAAAAAAAAGGAAAGAACCAAGGGGTTGCAATGGCCAAATTGAAGTCCAGATCTCAACCTACTTAGAATGTTGTTGTGGAACTTAGCAGAGCTCTGCCTGCTAAACCTCAATGAGCTAAAGTAATTTGTAAACAAGAGCGGACCAAAATTCATCCACAGCAATGTGAGAGACTGATAAATTCATACAAACAATAATAACGTCACATTATTGCTTCTAAAAGTGGTTTTAAGCTACTGAATACTGTACTTAGTGTTTCACAGGATTGCATGGAGTGGAAACTTTCATTTTCACTTGACTGTATATCCTTCAGTATTATTGTTGCCCTGACAGATGTTTAAATTAGATATGTTCTTTAGTTTTAATATCGCCTCCAGAGAAAACCTCACAAGGCAGCATTTCTGCCCTATGTGTTTGGCTTTGCACAGTTTTAACTTGCATTTTTAGATGCGGCAACAAACCAGTTTGTACACTGTGTCTGAACTTCAGAAGTGTTCCTGAGTCGGCACAGTAATTTCCAGTACTTCTAGGATGCTTTCTTTATACCCAGTCAACATAATAATTAACCACAAGGAATGAGGTTAATTAACTTGGTTTAATTTAGTATGTGTTTTTCAAAGGAAACAATATCATTTCTCAGTTTCACTTTTGCCTTTATACTAAGGCGTTTAAATGTTTGCAGATCTTTTACATCGTTGGTTTATTGAAAATCTGGGTTGTAATTAGAAAAATCATTTGTGTTCACTTCTTTACAGCGACTGACATGATTATCTGCTGTTCTCCCCTGCTGTTTACAGGGCAGTGGTGCACATTCAGGTCAACGATGTCAATGAGTTTGCCCCAGTGTTTCGGGAGCCCCAGTATCGAGCAGCAGTGACAGAGAGCAAGATTTACGACAATATCCTGCAAGTGGAGGCTACTGATCAGGACTGCTCCCCACAATACAGCCAGATCTGCAACTACCAGATCACCACTACTAACACACCCTTCGCCATCGATCGTAACGGTGAGTAGAAGTTGGGGCAGAATATTAAACGCATTCGGGGATTTTTGTAATACTTGTCACAAAGAAGCTACGCTGTTACCGGTCATATTCAGTGTGCTGTAAGTTTTATTTTGAAACGCTTTCCTTGAAACTTTTGTGTACCCATTTTCTCTCGAAGTTCTGCTTCACCTATTTCACTGATTTCCCACAAGTCCAAAAAGATCTTCCAAAACAAGTTTAAAGTTTGTTGCCTTCCCTTGGCTCTTCATCTGATATACAAAAGATGTAAAAACACATTTCTCACAAACGCCACAACACACATGATCTGAAAATCCCATCCATCCGTACTCACTATAGAGCCATGGGAGAAGTGAACACACATACCTGCATACGCTCCAGTAGAAAAACTTAATACTCTGACAGATATCTCTCCCTGGGGGTAAAATGCACTCTTTAGTCTTTCCAAGGACAAAGTCAAGCTTTGCTCAGAGAGCCATCACTCTCCACAAATCAGATCACAGAAGTCTGTGCACACACAAACATTATATACACAAACACACACACACACACACACACGCGTTCACAGACAAAGATAAATGCTAAGAAAAATCTAAGGACACTGGCAAATTTACTTAACTTTGCTGAGTTGCTACTTGTACTTTGCTACATGGGTAGCTATTAATCATTATTCTCTAAACAAAAGTTAAATGTTATCATGAGGCACAAACTCAAATACGAAAATGCCCACAAAATCTATTATGAAATGTGGTTTTGCTGTTTTTGTGTGTACTGACCTTCTGTCTTATTACCATTACAATTGTTCAATTTTTAATTGTGAATGTAATAATAGAACTTCATACTTAGAATGTAACATATCACATGAGCATACACTTTAACACTGGACTTACTGTGTCATATACTTTTTAGACAGGCAACTCGAATACAGCTGCTACATTAGTGCCACCGAGACACCACATAAACTCTTTTGCCTAAAATACAGAGATGAAAGGCACATTACTGTTTCAATTTTTACTACTGCCAGCAGAGAGTTCCTGACTGTTGAGGTGCTGCAGTAAAAAGGCTGACTGAGTGAGGTGTGGGCCAAACTGCTCCGTGAATGATACAGGAGCGAGGCTGCAGCCTGTGCATGCTCTCTCCATTTCAAGGGGTCTTGCTTAGCTATTGACCGCTGAGGAAAAAGGCTTTGAGAGCTCTTGAACTCAAGAGTACCTGAGGGAGAGGAGAAGATGGTGGGAGAAAAGTGGAGGTTGCCTGTGAGAGAGAGAGTAAGTGGTGAGACTGGGTCGGGGACAGAAGCACACTGCAAAGTATAGCAGGAAAAATCTAAACAAGCAAGGAAAAATCTAGTGATGTTGTAATTTTTAAATAGACAGTAAATCCCATAAAAACACAGGGTATTCTTTTTCCTAAGCTTAAAACAATCTCTTCCTTTGTACCGTACTTTGTACGGACTTGCTTGGTGGGGGTGCTTCGCCTCTGTTACCACTGAGACAATGAAATGCAATGCAGGCGGAACTAGAGAGATGACAAACTATAGGTTTGTGAAGCCACAAAACACTTCAGAGTGAACCTTTACCACTCTGCTGCTGCAACACTGATTTAAGGAAACAGTAAATACAGTATTCATGCTGTACTGCTGCACCAGGGGGGATGTTGCACTACATTCCATGCTTGCTAACATGCTAATGTTAGCAAGCAGGTTAATGGTATTTTGATAAGATCCCATTAAATATGGTTAAATATGGGAGGGTTAATTTAGTACAGTAACACTAATTACTTGCTTTTCAGTTATCCCCACCCCAGGTGGATTGAAAGAAAAAAAGATGTGCTTTTTCTTCCCTGCACACTACAGCCAGATGATTTGTGTGCAGGAGAAGGAAAATGGTGGAGCAGTCTACAGCAGAGACTTTTACTGCACTATTATTTTTTATTGCACAAAAGGACAAGAGCTTGATGGCAAAGTGCAAACTCTGTCCAGGACAGAAACAACTGCGTTACATTGCTAACAAAACCTCAGCTCTTTGCAGGCATCTCCACAAACAGCTTTAGCATAAGTCTGGGTTCTTGGGTAGCTTTTTGTTGGCATGCTGAGTGCTGTCTTTAGCGGGTAACAAAAACAGTGATGAGCAGTCAGCCCATGTTTGTACCTGTTCAATCACCTTGAATATTGCTTTTAAGTCCCTTAAGACAACTTGTGTTGTTGGCTTTGTTTTCACAGCAAACACTAAAACAATACATATGTGTGGCTTCATTATGGTATATATATATGTTTTGTGTTGGTGTGTTGGACTGTACACTACATTGAGGTATATATTGCTTGCTGGTAATTATGAGATGATGCATTTCAGGTCATTTTACGGACTAATGAGAAAGTATTTAACAAGGGGTAATTTAGCAAGTACTGTAACAAATGACTTTTTTTTATATCAAGTAATGTGTAATACGTTACTTTTTTTGAGTAATGAGACAACACTGATAGCTACTGTATAGCCCTATAATCTACATCATAAACTACACCATAGCCTGATCGCCACCTTCCAAGAAATGGAACTACATGTTGCAGCCATGCAGGTTTCAGCAGACCTCTGAAAGCTCTGTATAGTAATAATACGCTTTGTAAACACAGTTTCGTCTGTCCTGTCTTGTTCCTGAAAAATTAGATTGTTTTGGCTTCGAGTCCAGCCTGAACACCTCCTTTCACTTGTGATGGCAGGGAAATGCAAATATTGTCCACTGTGCTAATGGGTCTGCACAAAATCATCGCAGTTTATTAGCTTGGTGACAAGTTTCATCTACAATCTGTAAACGTGCAACACCTGTTAATTATTCCAAAGTAACATAAAAATAAAATACTAGAATTTCACACACTGAAAATAAAGGCCAGACTTTTTGGATGAGCTATATAATTACTGCATGCCAAATAATTTGTCACACCACATGTATGTTCAAGTGTTCCAGTCCAGTGACTCAAATTAGCTGAGGTGAAGCCTAGCAGCAGCTGCCAACACCAGGTACTTGTGCAGTCATCCCCTTGTCAAAGCACCCTAAATACTTCTAAGAATAAGTCTTAATGAATTTTAGCCCTCATCCTACCGACATAATTTACATACAGGGAATACTGAGTTGCATCCCTGGGGACCCCAAAAATAATTTTCAATGAGAAGCAATTATCATAGCAAATAATAATAGCAAAACTTATTATGTCTTAAAGCATTATCAGTTATGCAATGAACATTGCATATTTTATAACATCAAAATCTATACTTGCCTTTAACAACTTGAAGCTTTTATTCCAAGGAGAAGGGCCTCCTCACCTTCTCCCCCTAGGACATTAACAAAACACCTCACCTAGGAGGTGTCCAGGAGGCATTCTCGTCAAATGCTTGAGCCATCTGAACTGGCTCCTTTGGATGTGGAGGAGTAGCAGCTCCACTCTGGGTCCCTCCCAAGTGACCAAGCTCCTCACCTAGTCTCTAAAGGAGAGCCCAGTCACACTTCGAAGGAAGTAAATTTCTGTATTCACCGTGTAATTTTTCAGTTCCTACACAGAGCTCATGGCCATAGATGAGTGTCGAAACATAGATTGCAGCTTTGGGGTCAGCTCTTGTTTCACCACAGCAGACTGATACAGTGTCCACATCACTGCATCTGTCAATCTCCCGTTCCACGCCCCCTCATGCATGAGCAAACCCCTGAGATACCTAAACTCCTCCACTTGGAGCAGCAAGTTATTCCTGACACAGAGTGGTCACTCCACCTTTTTCCAACTAAAAACCATGGATTCAGACTTGGAGGTGCTAATTCCCATCCTGTCTGCTTCGCAGTCAGCTTCAAGGGCAAGGGGATGTCATGGAGGTCATGTTTTGGTAAAGACAACAGAACCACATAATCTGCAAAAAACACACACGAGATGCTAAAATCACTGAACACTCCACCATCCACACCTTGGATGCACCGAGAAATTCTGTCTAAATATAGTATGAACAGACTCTGTGACAAAAGGCAGTCCTGTTTGCCCAACCTGACTTGCTGCTGGTAATGCAAACCAAGCGTTCACTGTGGTTAAACAGGGACAGGGCCCTCCTGGGAGGTTTCTCACTCCCAGGAGGGCCATTGCTGCTCAGATTGGGGCCTGTGATGTACTGTAGCAGTATCAGCTCTCCTTTTGATGTGTGGCTGACCATGCTCGAGCTTTCTCACGTACAGTACATTCAGCGATGTCCCCAAAGTTCAGATAATTTCCAGTCAGGTCACGTCCATTAAGGCCGCGAGGGCATCTTTTTGACTGAGATGGGCCCTATTTAGGTCAGTTTTACATATTCACTCCAGGTAACAAACCCCTCATTAGCATAAAGGTGTAGACCAGGGGTAGGGAACTCCAGGCCTCGAGAGCCGGTGTCCTGCAGGTTTTAGATCTCACCCTGGATCATCACACCTGAATCAAATGATTAGTTCATTACCAGGGCTCTGGAGAACTTCAAGACATGTTGGCCGTTTCTCAATTCTCAAGTACGCGAGTACGTACTCGCGTTCTCGGCGAGTACGTACTGGCCGAGAACGCACGGGAGTACGGACTCGCCGAGAACGCGAGCACGGACTCGTGATTTGTACAATTGGAACACCAGCGTACGTGATGATGTCACAGGTCCGGAGTTTTTACTGCCGTCCCCTCTTAATTTAACTGTGAGTAACATGTTATGAAGCTTAACTTTAATCACAGCCAAACCGGTTTACTCAGGAACAAATATAACACTGAAATAAACCAAACATTAACATTTAGAAGTGATCTAAGTGACTTATATATCATTTTTAACCTCAGTAGTGAAACCTCCATTAATAAAAATAGTGTACATGTACATACGTGTACATACCTTAATAAAAACAAGCAGGTGAGATGTTAGAACGCTTTTATTTTTATTTTAGTGGACATTTAATACAATAGACAGCTTCTGGGGTTTGTTTAACCTGAGTAGCGAAAAGACCGCGGGCGGGGGGGGGGTTGAAAACGATGTGCCGGGAGTCCGCTGTTCTGGACGAAATGCATTCTGGGATATTTAGCTGTACCAAGTCCACACCGATGCATGCTCGATAAAACGGGCGGAGCGAGAACACATCCGGGACTTTTTCGCGTTCTCGGCTTGATGCGTACTTCGAATTGGAACAGTACTTGGTCTCCGACTGATGACGTATCACGAGTACACGAGAACGCAAGTACACACAAGTACGCATATTGATAAACGCCCGTTGAGTAAGTAATTTAGCCATTTAAATCAGCTGTGTTGGATCAAGGACACATCTAAAATCTGCAGGACACCGGCTCTCGAGGCCTGGAGTTCCCTACCCCTGGTGTAGACTCTGTGATCAAAAATATCCAGCTTCATTTTGGGCATTTAATGTAATATTTAGTTAAAACTCCAACGTAAGAAAACTGGAAAGTCATGAAATGCAAAAATGTTTTTATGTATTTTGTATTTTTATGTTATTTATCGAAGAAAAGAGGATTAATGTGAGTGGTGTCCTGTAAACAAAGACAAATGGGCCTTAGCAGTGTTAGATAAGAAAAGCTTGGTGGTAAAACTAGATGGTAATTACAAAAGGGGCGATGGCATGAATTCACAAAGACAGGTGCAGAGACGGTTTGCTTGTGTGCGTGTGTGTGTTTTTCTGGATTTGATAGAGAGGCAAATGGGGCAGGTGAGCTGGAGGGTAAAGCAGTCATTTACTAGCTGACCACCCTCACCAGCAGTCACAGCACGCACAGCCTGCTGACATGGATAAGTTGATGTTGTAATTGAAGGAGCAGGAATAACAACCTCTGTCATGCAGAAAGGTGGGAGTGTGTAAGTGCATGCATACTATGTGTGTGTGTTTGCGAAAAAAGAGAGAGCAGAGCACAACAGATGAGGCAGCAAACAGTGAAATGGGATGAGGCTGCAAAACAGTGAGACAATGATGTGCGCTACGAGGGAATGGGAAGGTTGGGCAGGGCAGAGGGAGGAGGGAAGGAATTCTAAACAAGCAGAAAGGAAGACAGAATGGGTGACGAGGAGGACGGGAAGGCGAACAATGCCCTCCTAATATGAATTACAGCTAATCCTCCTACTCACATACTTGTATTCAAGTATACCACATTATCAGCATTCAGCTCCTTCTGCACCTCTCTCCACACAATAGAAAAAGCTCAAGAAGCATCCAGGCTGTTATATAAGTAACTCATTCCAGCTCCATTTCAACTCACAGCCAATAAGAGCCAATTTCCATGCACTTTACACTCTGCAAGTGCTCTCCATCAGGGACCCCCTCCCTGTCCAGCTCTAGTGGGGTGTAGAGCATTGTCATCTGTCTTTAGTGGAAGACTCATCAAATATTAACAGACACATTAGGACTACACAAGGTCCCTTCATCCACTTTGCTCAGCACGAGAAAAGATGCCAGCTTGGAAAATGGGTTGTGGTTACCAACGAGTCAGGAGATTCTCAGTAACTGGTTGCGGTCTAGATGCTGAATATCCAACGGAGGCAAGCCAATTATCTGTCCCTTCTAAGGTGTTGAGTGAAGCATTACAAAAAGCATTGTTTTATACATTAGCATATATAAGATCATTTTACAGAAAGCTGACAGGCTGCAATGGCTTACAAAGCTGAATCGTGTGGGTTGGATTGATTGACTAGCACAAAGAAGGTGCGAATTCCGCTCACGTCACTTGGACTTGTCATGGTGGAGTTCAAACCAGACAAAAATCAAATAAGCCTTCAAATTTCACTTTGGCAGCAGTGATTTATCTCTTCCTCTTTTTAACCAAACCTAGAAGTAGGAGAATCAAAAGTTTTTACAAGTCTTTATATTCAAACATGTTTGTTGAGGATGGGGATATACCTGAATCGTAGGGTAACTCTAGGCGTTGTTCAACAAAAGGGAAAGACAGAGATATAATCTTGTGACACACAGTACCAAACTGATATTTATGGAAATATTTATATTAATGATCCCACACTGGCTCGTGCAGACAATCCAACCACACACTTGATTGCGCTCACTTGGTGTTGCATGTTGGGTTCAATTGTTCCTACTTCGAATTCATTACTAGATTAGCAATGGATAGTTAAAAGGGATTAAGATTTCTCTCTGCAGAACGAGAGATATTGATCCTCATTCAGTATTATAAAGCTACAAATGTTCTTACCTGTGCACAAAAAGAATGCACACAAACATTTTTTCCTTCCCTGTGCTGTAAAAGCAAAAGAAGCAGGAGAACTTCAACTTAAAAAAAATGAAAGTCTCCAATGAAGAAGTGAGACAAGGCATAGCTTTCCAACACGTTTCCTAGGAGGAAAAAAAACAGTGCTTAAGGGAATCTTATGTCCCCTGAGACAGGCTTTAATTCAGATTTTTAAAACGTACAGTTGATGTGAAAAAAATGAATAAGAGACTAGAAGAAAAGGGAAGAAGCAGGAGGAGGGCAAGGCACAGCTAATCCGATGGCAAAGATGAATTCAATGCGCTGTATTTACTGAAGAAGCATCAGTAGGTGTCATGTTTCCTAAAAATTTCAAGGAGATCAGTTTTAGTTTCAAACTTGAATCTGAGTCTAAACATTCAAAAATAAGGTACAACCAATATTCTCTATGAATGTCTGCTATTTCATTTGGTCCTTATGTTGGCGAAGCCAAGTAGCGAAAGGGTTGCTTTTTAAAGGGGAGTGTATTCCTAAAATGTATTCCTTTACAGTTAACGCTTGGATTCTTTACATGTGATTTAACTCCTTGCTACTTACTTAATTTTATCTTTCTGGCTGAGTTTGTTTTGAAAAACTGTAAATTGTATATTTGTAAAATGTATATTGATGAATCTCAGATTTGTGTATGCATAGACAACTGAAGCACTGATATGATGTGATGTTTTTGTTAAGGCCAGTTGTCCTTTTATGCCATATATTAGTTTTCTTGGTCAAGAGATATAATAACTTGCCAACAAGGTTTGTGAGTCCTTTTAAATTACCATGATTTGTGTATAAGTACTCATTGCAATGTGCTTTGGCCTTTATCAGTCTTAGACACTATTTGACTAAATTCAGAGCTGCACTTTTCATGTCTTTATTAATTAATTAAGGCTATTTATCAATAGCCGTGCAGACTGAAAAAATGTCACTTAAAGTAGTAACTTGTAAAACTTCCAGCAGCACCTTCATTCAGACATTCAGGCTTTAAATGAGTCTGCAAAACCTTTTTAGTACATTTCCCTTAATGCTTTGGGATTCAGCTGGGTTACGGTCAGGTCTCACGTACTCATTTCAACATGTGAATTTTCTTAGTTACTACTTATTCGGCGGGGCGACCGTGGCTCAGGGGGTTAGGAAGCGCATCTGTAACCGCCGGTTCGATCCCCGGGCTCTCTGTCCTGGTCGTTGTGTCCTTGGGCAAGACACTTTACGATATGGCAGCCTCGCTTCTGTCAGTCTGCCCCAGGGCAGCTGTGGCTACAACTGTAGCTTGCCTCCACCAGTATGTGAATGAGTAGTGGAATTGTAAAGCGCTATATAAATGCAATCCATTATTATTATTCAGTGATTTATGTGTGTGCCATTGGTCGCTGTTCTGTTGCATTACCCAACCTCTCTTAAGCTGCGTCGCTCCTTAATCATGACGCTCCCTCCAGTAGCTTCACAGCTGTGGACTTGGTGGTCTCTTTCAAAAAGCACCTAAAACCTCCTCCTTTTTGTGCATTTGGTCAACTCTTGTTTTTATGTTTGGGCATGTGGTTGTGAAGAACTTCGTGATGTTTATCTTGAAAAGTGGTATACAAATAAAATGTTACATTATTTTACTTACAATGAGGTTTTAATCTTTATACTATATAGTGTATTTTATCCTGCTAACATTGTCCCAAAACTTCTGTAGATACATCCAGGTGGTCTTTTGCGAACCAAATGCATTCTGCAGTGTTTCTTTCACAATAGAGTCCTTCATATCTTTCCATCTTATTCATTCATTCATTCATTAAAATGGCCATGACCAAAGATTTAAACAGGTGGCATGTTTACATTTTTACATGTGTTTTGCTGTTACTCTGTGATTATTTTTAAGGACTGCTTGCTGTTTTCTTGCTGTGATCTTTGCTGTGAACAGTCATGTTCCTACTGAATATGCTCCAGTTTCTCTTACTGTGCAGTGATGAAGATGTAGGACTTGTGTTTATGCATCTGTATAACGCTTCTTATGAGAGGCTGTAAGAGTTTTTGTAATGAACAAAGATTTTATGAAAACGGGAAAAAGACCTTATACACTTTGATTTATAGTAAGCGGCAGTATCTGCAACCCACTCTTCCCATCTCATCATCTGAGCTGGAGACATGTTTGTAAAATATTTTGGTCTATTATGTTAGTAGAGGCTAAATGTAGCCTAGAGGCATTAAACTTAAGCAAAGAAACACGGTACAGAGGTCTGCTAAGGTCATTTTTGTCCACACTCCAGATTTTTTTCTCTTTCTTTTCAAACTTGGTATTTAAATTCAGCTGATAATACCTCAGAGTCATTTCTCTTAAGGCAGTTTATTGCATCTTGTACTCTACTCCTACTCTTTTTTTACATATTATCATAATATTGGGCTTCTCTTTAGTTATTTCCTGTTTTATTTTGAAGTCACTAACCAGATTTTATTTTTTGTGTCTGTCTTCCTGCTAATTTTCCCATGAGGGAAACAGGTGTTCCTTCTAAGGTGTTGAGTATGCAATCATTATTCCCTTTGTTCCCTGCCAGACTGTGGCATATTCTTGTTTAATTACGCTTTCCCAGCATTCCTAGCATTCACTTTTAACTGTATCATGTGTGACCTTTTGGAATGTTTTGGGAGTTGTTTAATGGTGAGTACATTCTAGTAAAATGCAGGTGTACATAATATATTTAATAATTTCTAAATTTCATTCAACTTTCCTAGTTTTTGTGCGCACAAGCCTGGATAACCTTATGTAATCTAGTAAAGTGTGTACTTTTTAAGCCTAAGGTGACAAAACTTTGTGATAATTTCTATTTCTATTGATTGCCAGTAGGTATCCAGATCCACATTTCATTCTATTTGACAATACAAAAAAAATCTCTAATTAAAACTGATAAGGGCTTTGACATGATTCATATCAGAAGTTGATGAACCAACTAGAATTTTTACAACAATAGTAATCTCATTGTTGAAGGATGATAATAACACGAAAGGACTAATTGTGGTGGTGGCAAGACAGGGGCGACATTGTCTCTGCATCAGAAGGCAGCATGGATTTAATGAAAATGTGCTCTTAATTTTAAAAAACATTAGCTCCAATCAAACACTTTGAGAGACGGAGGCTACCTGTCATCTCTGCCGTGATCTCATTTGTTACAGTGATTATATTAAGGCATCAAAGTTAATTTGACAATGACATATTGGGATAGTTTAAAATTAAATACTCATTGTTCCTTTAAGCAAACAAACTGCACAAGGGGAAAGAAGACAGCAACAGATACACATTGTGTGTTATCTAAAAAGTCTAAAATGTCATTAAGATATACAGCGTCGTGCAGTAGACACACATTTAAGTGGAACTGCTGCTTCTCATTTTCCACAAGGGAGAGCATAGGCAAGTATATATACTTAAGTTATGATACTATGCTTTATGCTAAAATGTCAAAGTGGGTATTTTTCAAGGCACCAGACTAGAGAAGAGATCCTAAATAAATGTAAATGTCTAGTGATGAGTACAGAAACATAGATATAACATATTTCTTATGACTGCAGTAAAATGAAACTCATTTAGCTGTAAAAGATCACATACCCATTTTATGACTCTATAAAATCTGACTTCCAGCCACTGATGATTTAGAAACTCCAGACTCAGATTTGGGTTTGTGGTATGTATTACATAAAATGTTTCACAAAAAAATGTGCAGGCTGTTTTCTGTAATATGTAATAACTTCCCAAATGCTTCCACTGAGCATTTTATATTTACTTGGTGTCATGATCTGCGGGCTGCAGATCGTGTGGAGCTGAGTGTGGAACAAAATGCAGATGACGCAGAGAGACAGGAATGAGTTAACGTAAATCGAGCTTAGGCTGGAACATGAGAGTACAAAAGAAATACCAAGACATAACAAATAACCTAAACTGGGAAAGGAAACTAAGGAAACATGGGACTAGTGGGACATGAAGACAAATGAGCAGAGACTCCGACGAGAGACAAGGGGAGACTGAGACAATATATACACAAGGGGAAGATTAGGGAGAGTGGAGACAGTTGGGAAACACAGCAAGAAGAAATTAGATGTAACAAGGTAAGGGAAGCAAACTGAACCTAATTCACAAGAGACAAGAGACTATCAAAATAAAACAGGAAGCCCAAGGGACATAGAGAACTCAAAACAATGAATAATTTAGAAAAATCAACAGTTTAAAAACAAAAACACTGGCTCAAGACCTACATGGCACTTGGATGTTTTGAACTTGGAGCCTTTTTCCAGATTAAAGGTTTTAATTATTAGATCCAGATCTAATAATTAAAATTGAGATGTTGATAGTTTTTTTTATTTAAAACATATTGTATATGTGTATATTTAAATATATTGTTTACTTTATTTTTCTTTTAGATGCATGAAACATATTAAGATTTTCCTAATATTTGTTATGTTTAGGTCTGCCCAATTCTGCTGGGATCAGCTAGTTATTGTTTGTAGCATTCCAACTGCTTTGGTCGACAAGCTATGCAACATTAACACACAATTATACTTATTTTCATTTATCAGCTGTTAAACGTGCCAGTAGCAGTAGATCTGCTAATAGTTAATAGTGGTTGGGTTGGATTAGCCCACATATATGACGATTTAAGGTGCGTGTGTTAAACAATTCAGATATTTATGTTAGGTTACTTCAATGTAAAAGACTAACCTTAAATATTTATGTAATAACACAGCAATTTCACTTACATAAACATAAAATCAAATCAAGACATGTAGCATCAATGGCTGAAAAACAATGGTGCTTTTAGCTAGAGAGCCAGCTAGCACTAGCATCAGCATCAGTACTCATATTTAACTGTCTGGCAGTTTATTGCGATCCCTGGTCAAGTTTGTAGTAAAGCAACTCAGTTTCAACCACTGTGGATGAAAACTGAGTTTTGCCATTAAGAGTAGTCAACTGTCTTTAGCCTCATTTTTTGATATTAACATACTTAAGTACTCAAGAGTCATGACTAATCCAGAGCATGCATGGAAAACAACCCTACTCGGCCCTGTGTGCATGTACCATTAAATATTTTCCTGCTGTGTTAGCATGCTTTTGATTTTTAATTATAGCTGTTCCTCAAACCAAAAATTCTGGATGTTTTCCATTTTTCTACCAACTCAGCCAATGGGAGCTATGTTTAGTCTCAAAATGTTTCTGGCTCATGAGAAGAGAAATGTGATTCAACCATAGTTAATTCATTTACAGCTGCCTTTTTTTTTTTTTTAATGTGAAATTAGGATAAATGTGCGTTTATTCTCCAGGCCATAAACCATTTGATCCACCCAAATGGATCAAATCTACAGCTGCCTTATATTTTCCCTAATTGCCTAAATCAATTTCAGGTGTTTTGCTGGTTGGGAAGTGTGAATTAAATTGAACACTTTAACAGAGAATAAGTGCACAGGATGAGTTCTTTTGTAGAAAATTGGACACAGCGATTGCAACTTTCTAACTTCATCACTGCCACACAAACCAGACAATAGTTTACTAACTGAATGATGGTTATTTTTGTTTGTTTTTTATTCTTAAAACATTTCATTTTGGCAAACCACTAAACACAAAATGTGTTCATTATGAGACACAATAGGGAAGCTGGATTTACTCAACAATACACTATAATGAGTTGCTTTAAAAAGCTATTTTGGATTAATTTGACCTCGACCTTTTCTCCCTACCAGGTAACATCCGGAACACGGAGAAACTGAGCTATGATCGCCAGCAGCAGTACGAGATCCAGGTGACAGCCTGGGACTGCGGCCAGAAGAGAGCCTTGCACAGCGTTCCTGTCCGCATTGACGTCAAGCCGGTCTGCAAACCTGGCTGGCAAGGTTGGTCCTTGTTATATCTGCCTGTCTGTGTTTGTGTGCAAAGATTTCAGGCAGGTCTGACTGTGCGGTGTTTATACACCCAGAAACACAGATGCGGTTGTTTGTGTGTGATTACTTGCGTTTGTGCAGTCTGTGTGTGGCTTCATTCTGTTGATGTTCACAGATGTGCTTATTTGTAAGTGATTACTCATAGTGTGTGTTCCTACTTACCTCTAAATGCGTTGCTTAAGTCGGCATGCTTCATTTTTCTCCATTTGTGCTTATCATAATGTCTACATTTCTCATCTTTCTTTACCTACAGTATGTTTCTATATTTTTCTCTCTCACTTTCCTTTTCTAAGCCTCTTTCTGTCTCTCTTTCCCTCCCTGAGGAATTGGCCTGTCAAGCGTAGCTGGTGTGATCAACAACACTTTACTAAAAGCACTGTGACTCTCAACCTATACCGCTCCTAGCACATCAGAAGATGGTCTTGGCAGCTTTAACAAGGCCCAGAGTAATGCAAAGGCAAGCGTCTGAGTGCTGCCACAACAACACAAACAGTGCTTAAGATAACTTTAGATGCAATTTACGCTTGTCAGAGAGGGCGGCAGCACGTGATGAAAGATGGCCACATGCTGTTTTCAGCTTCACATGTAACCATGCGCAATCTGTGTTGTTCTGTCATTAACAAGGTGATTCATGTGCTCTTTGGCATCCAGCCATTTATCGTCCCACAGAACGCAAAGATAGCAGGCTGGTGATAAACAGCAGTAAATGAGGACCCTGGCAGCAGCTCAGTGGCAGCCACTGAACCCTGACAAAACTGCTAAGTTGCTTGGCTCATATTCAATCTTGTTTCAATCCTCCAACTTGTATTTTTTTTGTTTTTTTTAAGCTTCTGGACAAGTGTTTATGTTTCTGATGTGACTCGGGAATTTCACAGAAAAAAAGTTGGAATCTTATAATTCTGTTTCCAACAACACTAGGACACTGTTTGAAATATGAATATAAGAAACGTCAATATTAAATGTTTAAGAGCAAAGAAGAGGAAGGGTTGAAAATTAAGGTAACTTTTGTACAAGATCCAAAATCCATGCTGAAGAGATCATCTTCTGGTCTTCAGAGGCCACTGCAGTAATAACTGACATGATTGAATTAAATTGTTTTTCTAACACAACATCTGCATCAAGGCACTTTGTATTGTGAGGTAAATACAGAAAATCCCAACAATCTAACAACCCCCTGTGAGCAAGCACTTGGTGACAGTTGGAAGGGAAAACCCCTTTTTAACAGGAAGAAACCTCCAGCAAACCAGGATCAGGGAAGCGCAGCCATCTGCCACAACTGTTTGAGGGAGAGGAGTTTAGATAAGCGTGATAAATCGAAATTTCAGCTGCTTTTTGGTGTTCTCTGAGAAAAAGAAAAGCATAGAGGAAATCACTGGCTTACCATCGGTGCACAGTTCAGAAGCTAGGATCCATGCATGCATTAGTACTCTTGGCATATGTAACTTCATATCTGCATGACATATAAAGGTTTTGGACTATATTCTAACACCTAGACGGCAGCTTTTTCTGGTAAGCTGTTGCTTATTTCAATAAGACAACGCCAAACCAGCAGGTATTAAAACATCACTCTTACTCTAGTAAAAGAGACCAGGTAATAAACTGGCCTCCCTGCAGACGCGAGCTATCACACACTGAACACATTTGGCAAAAAATAGACCCAGAAGGGTCGAACCGTTAAAACTCTGCAGTATATCGAGTAAGGATGGGGAAACATCTTGCTTTCAGAACTACAATTGTTCACCTCGGTTTCCAAACATTTATACAGTGGTGTTAAAAGAAGAGGTGATGCAACACAGTGGTAATAATGCCCCTCTCCAAGCCTTTTTGAAACAGTCCTGGCGTGAAATTCAAGAGGAGCATTTATTTTTCAAAAACACAAGGCAATTTCTCAGTTTCAACATTTGATGTTGTCTTTGTACACTTTTAAATTAAATATTCGACAGTCGTTTTTGTCTCCACAGTTTCCCAAGCAAGGTGGAAAAATTAAGATGGGAAAAGGGGAAAGCAATCAAATTTAACATTAGTACTATTTAGTATAAATAATTTCTTAACATGGATCAATTCAAACTCCACCAGAGTAGGAGGCTTAATTTTAAGATTCACGGGAATCAAAAAGCAAAGAATGAGGGAAAGAAAAGTGTAAAAAATGTCACCCTTTATTTTACAATTCAAATTATTACATAAATATATTATATTAAAATGTATTTTAAAACAATTGCTCACTTTGTTGTTTTAGTGGTAAAGGTTTAAGTTAGAAGTAATTACGATGGCACTTTGAATATTTCATATTTCACAATATACAGTTGAACTATCAAAGATGCCACAACAGAATAGGTTACACATAAGAAAAAATTGTTCATTATGATATAAATACACATTCATAGACTCACATATTCACATATATACATAACTAATAACAAATTTAAAAGCCCAAGCTTAATGTTGTGTACACCTCCTGCTGCCAGCACAGCCCTGACCCATCAGTGACGACATTTACAGTTGATCCTTTGGCTGCTGTCGGTACTGAAGTACTTAATTCTAGGTGAGGCTTGCTTCATGCATTGGATGGATGGATGCTGATGAACTGAGACTGGGACAGTTTGAAGGCCAAATTAACATAGTGTGCTCTTTTGTTGTAGTGCTCATGCTGTTCCTGTGTATTTTTTTTTTTTGTATTTAAATTTTTTGCTACTGTCCCTTCTGGGAGAGACCACTGCCATCAGGGAGGACAGCTGCCATGGGGTAGATGTTTAGTTGAAACAAAGTAACCTACTGCTAAACCTTAGACTACCCCGGACAAAATCTAATCCAGCTGAAAATTACATATTAATAAGATGGTCTGTTTTTTTTATTCACTTTGCCAATCAGGAACTGATCGGTCTTTAGGTTTTGGTGGGTGTGTGTACAAGTTCAGTGCCTTTGCCTGGCACGCTTACAGTCACGCAGTCACACACAGAGCACTCTGAGCTGTCATGGACGTAAAAGGTAACCTTTACGCTCTCTGTGATAATGCTGTCTTTACACTCTGCTTTTGTGTGAGCATTTTTTCAAGTTAAGATTTGAACTCCGAAATTATGGTGAAAAGATCACACACACAAATCTACACAGAGACACTGTTCCTTCATGAAAGGGCACTTGTCGCTATGAGCGTTGTTTGTCAGCAGGGAAAAAAGCGAAGGATGGAGAGAAAAGTAAATGCCACGGCCATAGATCAGGGGATATTTAATAGGCCTAGTGGTTGTTGTATTAAACACAGGCTACTGCAGGAATGTCAAAGGTGCGCATGTACACATACACACACAGACACACACAAAATTTGCTTTCTTGCAGTTAAAAAAAACTGTAATCTGTCTGTTCAAGTTAGCCATGGTCTCTGGCTCTGGACAGCAGGGCTCAGTTGTGTGTCTCTACCAATCTCAGGTCTTCAGTTGTTCTTGGAAACTTCTTTACTGAAGGGTACTGCCTGTGCACACACACAGACTCACATTTACAGAGGTGTGTGTAGATAGTTATTTTCAGCCACATCATTCAGCTGTTTTCAGCTGTCCACCAATTAGTAGATCATTTAACAGATGTTTAACCAGATGTTTCCCTTAAGGTTTTTAATCAGCCAAAGGCGGGTCTAAAAGAGAGCGATTATTTGGCTTTTGGCAATTCAGCAGACAAAAACATGTCTCCATATAAATCATCATATTAGTATGTAACAACAAAGATGTCCTAGAGATTTACCCATATCAACTGAAAATGTGACACTTTGTCAAAACTTGTTTCTACGAACTCCTGCTGGCTGAAAAAGATTTAAATCATATTCATATAAAAAAACAAACAAACATGGAGGTAGTTGCATCTCCTGCTGATGGACTTTTTATTTTTAAAGCTTCAGTGTTTTAACTACTGTCCTGTTTTTGTTTAATTAATTGATTGATTCTTTGTTTTTAGGGAAAAGTAATCATATTTAGATGAGAGTGCTAAGTCATCAGGCTTGTTCTGCCATTTAGACATAACAAAGAGACATACATATCTGACAGCCTAATAAAATACTAGAATTTCATGCATTAAAACTGAAGCAAAAAATTTTTCACGCAGCAGATCATATTATTTATTGAGTGTAATAATTATAGGTGAGATCTAGCGGACTTCTGAAACCTGTCAATTAAGCTAGCCAAGCACCTGACTATAGTAAAGTATGGATGAGTGTGCCAGGCGATGATTTTTAAGAATACTTTTTTGCACTTCAGGCTTAATTGTTTCAGCTCTGAAAGTTGCTACTTGGTTTAAATATGAAAAAACAGCACGAGTCATCTGGTGTTTTACACATCAAACATCTGTGTCCAAAGTAACCTTTTCCAGATCTTAATGGAAGAAGATACACAGGCAAATTAAGTGACATGGATCATGGTTCAGAGTGCCATCTAGTTCCCTCAGCATGTAAACCTGCAATCAGTGCTCTGATCAGAGCCCACGAATCTGTCCTGTACCTGCATCTCTTCCTGGAGCACATTATGTTTCATTTGTTGCAGGTTCTTGGAAGGATGCCAATGTCTGTCCCTCTCAATGCCAATATGCTCTGTAACTGTCTCACCGGTGCATCACTTCTTCATCGTTTTTTTAGCAGTCTGTTCTATAGCAGGAGACTACACCGCCTCTGCTTTTTTCCCTCCACCAGTGAAAAGCTATTTAAAACTTCTCAAAGTATAATAGTCCATCTCATATCTTGTCTATTAATCTCCCTTCTCCCTCTGCCCACATACAAAGACAAACATGTGAATACACACACACACAAAGACACACAAGAAAAACTAATAATGGATTGAGCGGCTGTTGAGCCTCTTCTCTAAATTTGAAGGGATGGCTATCAGCTTTATTTGGTGTGATACAGTTTGTCTCTAACACAATAACAGGCACATTGACAGAAAGCTTTATGTGGTCAGTCTTAAAGCCAGGAGGCCCGAGACTAGAGACCGAGCACTTTGAGAAAACAAACAGTCTCAGAAAACAAAAAAACTCCTTGTTTCTCAGTGTTTGTGTCCTTGGATGGTGGTCAAACACAGAGACAGTCACCAACACAACTAAATTGACTTTACGGCATACACTCTTCAAAGTTTCACAAAGGATTCTTGAAGTTATTTGTAACTGTAGTGTATGACATCATTGCCTATTAATCTACATTTTGGTGTTATAAAAGACACCTTATATATTGATTAGCACATTATGGATAAGCATGAAAAGGAAATTTGTACCACATAGTTTGATTTAATTGAAAAATTTAAGCAAAATTTAAATGTGTGTGTTTTGCCTATTTTCCTCCTCCTTAGTTGTCTTACAGGCTCCTGGTAGGCAGCGCTACTGGGAACACCTGGCAAGTCTCCCTGGAGCATTTAAAGAGCCGCCTGTCTCAGTGTTTGCAATCTTCCTCGCTTTACCCGTGTCATTTATTTGTTTGGCCTCAGCCTGATTATTTTAGGTTCTACTACATCTCACCATATGCCTAACATGGAAACACTTATCTAACTGCTGACACACTGATAACACTGACTAACACTTATCCTAAAATTAATCATGCTTTTTTTGGTTTATAAATTCCTACGTCTGTTGTATTATTTGTCGTGGATCATGGAACTATGACAAAACTTGCAGCTCAATACTGATAAACTTGTAGGGCAGTGTACTTACAATCGCAACGCTAACATGGTGATGCTGAGAAAGTGTATGCAACTATTCATCATTTGTGAGAGTTAGCTTGAGTTCTGACATTGACTAGAAAGAAAGACCTTATGTCTCCCAACTGGAATTTGAAAATCCTGCTCCTCACATACAAGGTCTTAAATTATGAGGCCCCATCTTATCTTAAAAGCTTCATAGTACTGGATCACCCCAATAGAGCACTTTTGGGAGCTGCCAGACTGCTGGTTTACTTGTGGTTCCTAGAGTATTTAAAAGTAGGATGGGAGGCAGAGCCTTCAGCTTTCAGGCCCATTTTTTGTGGAACCAGCTCCCAGTTTGGAATCAGGAGACAGACACTATCTCTGCTTTCAAGATACTTTCAAGTTTTCTTCCTGTTAAAAGGGAGTTTTTCCTTCCCACTGTCGCCAAGTTCTTGCTCATAGGGGTGTTCTGATTGTTGGAGTTTTCTCTTTATTGTTGTGAAGTCTTTACCTTACAATTTAAAGCACTTTGACACAACTATTGTTGTGATTTGGTGCTATGTAAATAAAATCAAGTTGGCATCGAAAAATGCTATCATTTGCTAATAAATAAATAGTGTAGCTGAGGCTAAAGTGAATCTTAGCTTTGCAAGGAATGAAATGTGTGCTATCATCACCAACAACAGGAAAAACAGCTTCCAAAACCAATTCTGTTGTCTATGCACTCCACGGCAGAGATTGTAGTCACAAGCACACAACTGCACAACCAGCGACAAGCACAGGCCTTGACTGGCAGATGTCGCACTGCTGAAAACAAAAATCTGCATATGCATATCTTTCTGTTGTCTTTTGAGCTTTTTGAGCCTTGACTATTTGTGTGTCCATGTTTGTGAATGTGCACGATGCTCACTGCGCAGTTTCTTTTTTTTTTCTTTTTGTCTTTCTTTCATAACCTCCTACAGCCCCAAACTCAAACTAACCCCAGAGGTAATTAGTGTGTACTTGGACTCCACGTCTGCTTTCCACACTGGAATAATTAGAGCAATATAGCATAGATGTTTATGTTTTAAAAGTTTACATGTCGCAATCATTTTCTTCCTAATGAGAGGTATATGGATGGCACCATTATGACATGAGTGCACATTTATTTGGAGAGAGGTGGCATTTCTTATTCAACTTTGAATTGAACAGTAACCTTTTATCATATCACTCTAGTTTTTACACAACAAATTATTCAACTGTTTAACAAGCAGACAACATGCAGGTTTTACAGAAATATAGTTATGAATCTTTTGACTAAAAATATCCCTTACTGAGATTGTTTGATGTTTCCATTTCAGCAGAAGATATAAGTGAAGAAAAAGTCATTGACATACAATGTACTGATGGTCCTGGCCATAAAACTGTAGCATGAGGCGAGATAATTATGAATTTTATATCTTTTGAGCATGCAGTGTAAGAGATGTGACTAGTTATTAAAAATGCATGCACCATACGTCAATACTACTCAGTTTTAAAGGTTTTTGTAATGAGGATTGGAGTAATGTTTGCAGTTTGTCTTCCTTAAAATAAATAGAATTGACCAATTCCATAAAAGGTGAGGTAAACCTGTTGGATAAAATGACATTTATCTAATTGAGAAAAAAAACAAAGATCTAATGATGATTATGATAAGAGGCTCTGGTTTGGAAGATATCTTTAAAAAATGTCTGTAAAAAAGGGTTGCATCGGAAAAAGATGAAAACTCGGTCTTAATAAATGCCTGTATGTCGCAGCTTTCAAGAGGATTAAGACATCGAGACATTAAGTGTGCAGAGATTGATGTTGTGATTTTTTTCACACACATTAGGCAACAATTGTTCCTCATTTTTGGCAGAATATATAAATGTCACTGTGACATAAATACAAATTTATTAATGAAAAGGCAGTCATGAAAAAAAAAGTAGTTTGAATTGTGGTGTGTTATTGCTTAGTTTTCACGTGACTGTGTATCCACCATAATTCAATAGCTTGTAGATCAGTCTTAGCAGTGATAACTTGAAGTAACTGTTTTCAATATGACTTTATCAGTGTCTCACTTGGTTGTGGAGGAATTCAGGCCACTCTTCTTCACAACATTGCTTCAGTTTGAAGGCCTGGGAATTCATTTGTGTACAGCTCTCTTACGGGTGCTCGACAGTAGTCAGTCGGGTTTAGGTCTAGACTTTTAGTAGGCTATTACAACACCTTGATTCTTTCCTTTTCCAACCATTCAGTTGTAGATTTGGGATCATTGTTCTGTTTTATCACTATGTTTCAGTAACGCTTTACCTATTAGACATTTGACGCTGGAATACTTTGATACACAGAAGAATTTATGGTGGACTCTATGACTGCAAGGTGCCTGGATCATGTGGCTGCTAAACAGCCCAAATCATAACCCCTCCACCACCATGCTTAACAGTTTATGAGGTGTTTCTGGCAACTCTTACAAACTAAAATGTACTCTCATGAAATTTAACATATAACGTGCTAACTGAGACCTGTAGAGTCTGATATGTAGCTCTTGGGTTTTTTGCAATTTCCATGATTATTGGACAGTCTTACTATGGGGTAAATTTGGCTGGGATGTCTGCTCGTTGGAAAACTTTGGATATGTATTGACAAACACCTGAATGCTCCAGATCAGCAAACTGGACATGATTAATGTTATGATGTAACCAAAACCATAAACTCTTCCTATCCTTTGTTAAATAGTTTTATTTACTCTAAAACTGGTAAAATAAATAAATAAATAAATAAACAAACAAATAAATAAATAGTTGCAGTTGCAAGGGTCCTCCTGGTAAAGGTTACTGTAAATGTGGTAACTGTCTACTGAACCTGCTAACTCATGGCAGAGGCGGACTACTGGTTATATCTTCATATATCTTAATTTATCATTTTCTAAGGAGATGTCAGCGCTCATTGTGACAGTGTGTACTGTGTTAGCAGTAAAGTTGGTGGAAAGTTGAGGACCAACTGAGAATAAGCGATTTTCTGAGAGCAACAGAGGCTTTCAGGCAAATTCTCTCTTTGAGGAAAGAAGCTGAATTTTCTGGCTAACTCTTCAGTGTGTGTGTGTGTGTGTGTGTGTGTGTGTGTGTGTGTGTGTGTCTTGGGAGCCAACATTACTGATCTGTGATAAGAGAAGGAAGAGGATGAATTAAAGAGAGGAAAAAGAAAAATAAATTACTCTGCACTTCCTTTTCCCATTTCCTTTACCTCCTCCTCTCTTGCTTCCTCTCTAATCTCACACTGAGGCTGTGTGACTGCTGCTGTAGCACTTTTCATCCCCCTCACTTGTATTAGCTAGTTTCCCCATATTAAATTCATTGTTTCCTCTTTTCTCCCTCTCCTTAATGTCTGTGTCTCATACTTTTTTCTTTTGTGGGTTTTGATGCTTTTCCCCTTTTCCCTGTTCCCATATCATTCCTCTCATTTCGCCATCTGGCAACTAAGTTCAATCCTCATGTTCATGTTTCTTTCATTCTTGCTCCCTTTCTTCTCTGATCCCCTGCTAGTCATAGCAGTTCGTGCACATCACTGTTTTCAGGCTGTTGTCTTTTGCCACTTTTCATTTTTATTGCATTACATCATAACAAATTTGTGCGCATTGTCGCAGGGATCATCTCACGCAAAGTCTTTTTATTCTTCTCTCTGGCTTTAGTTGGAAAGGATGAATGAATAATGGTAAGGGTAAAAGCCATAGCTTTGCTTTTTTTTGTATCTTAAGAGACGCCTGTGGTAGGATGAAAATAATGTTATGAATGCAACTTTTTTTAAAACTACTGATGTGAGTACTGCCATGAATTACAGTCACTTCACCATTGTTGAAGTTGTAAAAAAAACAAAAAAAAAACACAACTGTAAATTTATACTAAAAACGTCACATCTTGTTCTAAAAAGAAAAAAATATACTTTCATATACAAAAGTAGCCTAATTTTCCTGTTACTGGTAACATCTGTTGCACATATAAAAACTTGCAACAGTCAGGAGAATATGTAGGGTCACACTGTTAATTGAAGCGTCCTCGATTCAGTTTCATGAGCAAACAAGTATCTTGACCTTTGCCTGTTGCAAGTCTTAAAAACAATACTATCCACGTGTGCTTTTTACTTTAGGAAAGTCTAACAAATGTAGGTAAAAAAGACTATTCCTAAACAGATCTATGGAAATATTTCCATAGATCTCAGATGGAACTCCAGTATATGTGACAATATGACAATATATAAATTGCTGGAAACCATTCTGAAGCCTGAGTTTTTACTCCACAGTGATCACTTGATATGATTAGTTTTGACTTGATCTACATTATAACAGTATACCAAAAGGGAAATGAAAATTTAAAATATCAACTGCCTTGAATTAAACTGTGTTTGGTTGCAATTGCAATACATGATAATCTTTATGTTCCTTTAATCATAAATGATTTAGTTGGACAAAGTCTTGACATAAATACATATCAGCACACTCACACATACCAACAGAAGAGTGTTTTTATTTCCTCAGTCCCAGTCTCTCTGCCAGCAGAGACTGGAGCTTCCTTTATAGTGCCACCTTACTGTCAAGATGACAATGACTGATCATGATTACAGAGACAAAGCTGGAAAAGGGATAGAAGGGAGAGAAAGGGGATAAAACAAAATGGAGTGACTGGATGTCTGAGGGAAAAAAACAGAAGAAGAGTTCAGGGGAAGGATAAAGGAGGCATGTTTCTGTGTCTAAGGAAAAGGTTTGGAACATTAAGTCCTTGGGTCTTGTCTAGCTGGGGCTCCAGTTATGTAGATGTATTTTGCTACACACTACAGCCATGTTGCATTCTGACCCTCTCCCACACCTACAAGCTTTAGATGTGACTAAAGAGCAATACAGTGGAAAACCTCACTGTAGGGAGAAACGACCCTGGGGCAGACATGCTGCAGGGATTACAGTGTATGCCAGGCTTGGATTCCTTGAGGGTTAGAGGACATGGGATGCCTTGAGTAATCTGCTCAGTCTTCTGATATGATGAGCAGGACAAAAACAAAGATGGTATAAAGAGAACAATTTGTAGAGTTCAAAAAAGAACTTTTTGGATGATTTTTTTACTGAATAGTTTTAGTGTCTTCACTTTAAACACACAGGATTAAATTGTCATTTTCACTCAATCCTCAGAGGGGGCAAAAGAATTAGAGTTACTCTAGACATGAAATTGGGGTCTTTTAGGAGGCTTCCCACAGAATTCTGCAGAATGAGAACTGGTGTAATTTCATTAAATTCCATTAAAAGCTTTATAAGATTATTATAATAGAAATATGTTTCTTACAGTGCAGACCTTTAATTTCACACTCATATCTGCAGCACTAGACACTTAGTAATGACAAATTTAGCAGATTAATCATGTTCAAAAACAACAGATGACAGATGATAACTGGTGCCAGAGCAGTGAAAGCATATCTAGCATGCCAGTCTCCCATCAGTCTTCCCTGAAGACCAGAGGTTCATCCATAATGGGCATGCACAAAGAACCAGAAAAACCTGCTGGATTCAGAGCTGGCACAACTCCAGCAATCTGTATACTATGCCGGCCACTTGGTTATGGCGTTCCATGTATGCCCTGCCTGCTACCATCTTGCACCCTGCTGTTATGTGCTGGATTGTCTCAGGGGCATCTTTACACAGCCTGCACCTGGGGTCTTGCCTGGTGTGATAGACCCCAGCCTCTATGGATCTTGTTCTCAGAGCTTGTTACTGTGCTGCCATGATTAGTGCCTCTGTGCTGTCTTTCACTCCAGCTTTGTCCAACCATTGGTAGGATTTCTGGATGTCAGCCACTTCCTCTATCTGCCGGTGATACATACCGTGCAGGGGCTTGTCCTTCCATGATGGTTCCTCCTCTTCCTCCTCTTTCTTGGCTACCTGAGGTATTCACTGAGCCATCTTCTTGATGTACGCACGGATGTTCGTTGTCTCATCCTGGACCGTAGTACTGACACTCACTAGTCCCCGGCCTCCTTCCTTCTGCTTAGCATACAGTCTCAGCGTGCTGGACTTGGGGTGAAACCGTCCATGAATGGTCAGCAGCTACCTTATCATGATGTCAGTGACTTCTATCTCCTCCTTTGGCCAGCTTATTATCCCAACAGGGTACCTGATCACGGACAGGGGGTGCGTGTTGATAGCCCAGATCTTGTTCTTTCCATTCAGCCGACACTTCAGGACTTGACTGACCCTCTGCAGGTACTTGGTGGTTGCAGCTTTCCTAGCGATTTCTTCATTGCTCCCATTTGCCTGCGGGATTCACAGGTACTTGTAGCTGTGAATCTCAATGTTTGCAATGTTGCCTTCTGATAGTGCAGTCCCCTCAGTTCTGACTACCTTCCCTCTATTACCATCCGAGATCTACTAGATGTTGTGACTATATCACACACATAAACACAATCCAAAGGCCAATTCTGAGCCAGAAAAAAAAACTGTAAATAAATAAACATATGTTTATTGCAAACTGCACTGTGGGTCATCGAGCTAATAAACTTGTGTATAACAGAAAGTTTTATGTTGAATCCTTTTTTATTCCCAGCTACATCACATTGGCAAGTTCATTATAACAGCTGCAAAACAAATCACACAAACAAGGCTTCTGCTGCCACAGCCTAATTAGATTTATATGTTGGAATCACAGATTTCATTTGCACATTTTAACAGCAATTTTTCAGTTTGAATTTGTTGTGTGATGCAAGCGTGTCAGGTTTTGCTGCAGTCCCATTGGTTGGTTAGTAAGTAAGTAATTATAATTTTCTTTCTTGACATTAGCTTTGTGTTGCAGCACCCTGGTAATGGTAAACCTGTGCAACCATCATTTTGAAGGCATGACCAAACAAATCATCTTTTTTTTTTTTCATAGATCATTTCATTTTCTTCAGGTACAGTCCAAAATCATATATTTGGCTTAACACTGATAATGTGGGGCAATGAATGAACTTCCTATCATGGAACACTGAGAAAGGAAAAATCATTCCAGTCACTGGTGTGTTTTTTGCATTTTGACCTTGTTTGTCTACTTTTTTCTTAGCCTCCAACATTTTGTGAGCTGCACATTTTTCAACTGCAAGTCTTGCACTCTGGTGAAACAAGTAAGAGCTCTCTATGCACTTGAGAACAAAAAGTATCTTGTATGGCACACAAAGAGCATGCATGAAAGCATTAAAATGAATCCTTTGGGGGAAAAGAGAGACCTAACGACAGCGAGGAAACAAGAGAAATCAGAAAGATGAAGTGGAGAGAGATGGAGGAGGACTGAGGTGGAGAGGAAAAGGAAAGGGAAGAAAAGGGAGGAAAAGAGGAGCAGAGTGCTCTTTTATATGTAAATTGGCTCTCTCAGTGATGGCTGGGACGAGCAATGATGACCTCCTCCAATACTTGAACATGGTGTCAGCATTTTTACATGTGCGCACGAACACACACACACACACACACACACACACACACACACACAGTATTCACATAACCATTCTCCTACACATCCGCACATCTCCATACACATTTAAAAGCATGCAAGAAGTTACACGCATACACACATGCACACATACAAAAACTCACTCTTCCACACCCTCAAGAGACAGGAAACAGTGTGAAAGTGTGATGATGCATCATTTTCTTAAGCACCTCTATCCATCTTCCCTTCCCCACCGTGTCTTTTTCCCTGCTTTTCACACCCTTTATTTCAGGCAGGATGATGGAAACTTACCTCAGTTGTGTATTTGTGTGTGTACAGCAATTTCAGTGCCTGAATATTCATATGTGGTTCTACCTGAGAGATCATCTATCAATATTATATCCATATCTGCTGACAAATCTCTTAATATTCAAGTGGGAAGACAAGGAATAAGACAATGAAAATAGTCTGCGGTTACACCTGTGTTTGTAAGAATTCAGCCTTAACAGCAGCTCACTGTACTGGACCTAATTCAGAGTAATTTTAATTCTGGGCAGTGTTTACTTTTAAGAGAATTGTGTAGTATTTTGTATGTATTCAGCTTGTTTTCTTTGTTGTTTTGAAACATACATACAAGAAGTTTGTAGTGCAGTAAAAATCAGATAAGAGTAGTTTGACAGACTTTAATTACACAAAGTAAGAGTAGGTAGCGGATGATAGGCAATGATTTGTAAATAAATGGACATGAATAACTTTATTAAATAATATTATACTGCAGTATAGTTATCACTAAATAAGCAGCTTATTGTCTTTCTCTTGTCAATTCTTTCTTTAAAGATATAACACATCTTGGGATCAACTTGAAAAAAAGGTCAATGTGACATGTAAAAGTGAGGTCAGAGGTCAAATGTGACAAATGATATTTGGATGCAAACTATAATGGTATACAGACCTACCCCATACTTGCCACTCAGAAAGAGTGACCGAACATCCAAACACTACCAAAAACCTAATCTTCTTGGTGGATGTGACAACAACTGGTTCTTCTAATGTTGGCTTTCTTTCAGCTCAAATCTATCTGGACATTCTCCTCTGACCTTTAGCTTCAACAAGACATTTTTGCCCAGAAAACTCCTGCTCACTCTACAGGGTGGGCCATTTATATGGATACACCATAATAAAATGGGAATGGTTGGTGATATTAAAGTCCTGTTTGTGGCACATTAGTATATGTGAGGGGGCAAACTCCTCAAGATGGGTGGTGACCATGGTGGCCATTTAGAAGTCCGCCATCTTGGATACAACTTTTGTTTTTTCAATAGGAAGAGGGCCATGTGACACATCAAACTTATTGGTAATGTCACAAGAAAAACAATGGTGTGCTTGGTTTCAACGTAACTTTATTCTTTCATAAAGTCGTCGTGGGCCAGTTGAATGGCCCCCAAGGTCTCCCGATCTGACCCCCTTAGACTTTTATCTTTGGGGTCATCTGAAGGCAATTGTCTATGGTGTGAAGATACGAGATGTGCAGCACCTGAAACTACGGATACTGGATGCCTGTGCTGGCATTTCTCCTGCGGTGTTGCTATCAGTGTGTGAAGAGTGGGAGAAGAGGGTTGCATTGACAATCCAACACAATGGGCAGCACATTGAACACATTTTATAAGTGGTCAGAAACTTGTAATTAACTCATGAAAGAATAAAGTTACGTTGAAACCAAGCACACCATTGTTTTTCTTGTGACATTACCAATACGTTTGATGTGTCACATGACCCTCTTCCTATTGAAAAAACATAAGTTGTATCCAAGATGGCCGACTTCTAAATGGCCACCATGGTCACCACCCATCTTGAGGAGTTTGCCCCCTCACATATACTAATGTGCCACAAACAGGACTTTAATATCACCAACCATTCCCATTTTATTACGGTGTATCCATATAAATGGCCCACCCTGTATATTTCAAATTTTTCAGATCATTCCTATAAACTCTAGAGAAGGTTGTGGTGGTGCACGTTGTGGTGTGACCAGACATGTCGCCATCTATCATATTTTCAGTGTGCCTTATAGTCCGGTGCGCCTTATAGTGCGGAAAATACAGTAGATGAGGTGCACTTAAAATCCTTTAATTTTCTCAAAAATCAACAGTGCGCCTTAGGTATGAATTCTGGTTGTGTTTACTGACCTCGAACTGATTTTATGTGGTACATGACGCTCAAAAATCTGTCAAAAAATGTTTTAGTATGACTTTGGTAATCTACGACGCCGCACCGCTTGATGGATTGTCGGAGCATTACGGCTACCGTAGTCAAGAGCCTGGCGGACTCGGAATAATCTGGGTCCAAAACTTCGTCCGCTTCAGGTCCCAAAGTCAAACGATCACTGCAGCATCACTGAGAGTTAAAAACTGTCTAAATTCTTTCATCTTTAATAAAATGATCAGCGTTGCTGCTTTACCAGGTGTAACAATTAAGTTTAACATCCAGTTAGAAGTTAGCAGGAAGTTAGCTCGCTAGTTTCCACCTAAACTTGATATAGCATGTTCTGACTGAGAGATTTCTGAAAAAAATTCAAACGTACAGCTCTGCTATCACTTCCAACATAAATGAAGACAGGAAACTAAACAGCTGTGATGTTTGAAGGGTTACTGGAGTTGGGCTATCTGGTATATAATGATACATGATCGCTAGCGACACAGCTATGTTAGCATAACATAAACACAGGGAAGCTGGAGGATGAATGCTAACTTTTTTCCACTCGATAAAAGTTAACATGAGGGTTTTTCATGATGGTTAGGGACAAATGCAATCGCATGGCAGGATGCTGTAAACCGACCAAACTTCAGTCAGGAGAACAACCGAGATAATCCATCCACAATACGAGGTTAGCCATTTATATACTGCAACAACATGGGAATAGTACAGCTGCGACAGAATTACGGAGAGGTACGGAAGTAGAGGAAGCAAGAAGAATGAGTTGAGTAAAGTTTGAGTTATCTGAGTGTTTTGTTTCGGTTAATGCATCTTATAATCCGGTGTGCCTTATCTATGAAAACAGACCCTTATGGTACGAAAAATACAAAACTTAACAAATTTGCTCAGCATGATTAGCAGCCTAACCTTGCACATTTGCTGCATAAACCTAACAACAGTAGACTGTGCGTCACTCCTCAGTGACAGCAACACCACTTTTAAGATTTGATGCCAGTAAATATTTAGATCGTGATCATACAGAAACATTTCCCTTGTTTCATGCGCAAGATGCAAAAACAAGATTGTTGACTTGAGCGCACACACACATAAAAAGCTCCTTTTTCATGATCCAAACCTCAGCGAGTTTGTACTTTAGCACTGATGAACCAGCTTCACATGGTTGTTTTCATGTCTGCCCCGCTTCCTCTGCCTCTCGTCTTCCTTTCAAATTCACAAAGAGAGGAACTCTTGGGCCCTCTGTGTGAGTTCTGTTCAGCGTACTGCAGGCGAGCGCACAACTCAATAGAGACCAGATAGCTTCCTATTAAACCCACACTGCTTTTAAGACAGCTGAGCATTAGTGTAGAGCTGTGTGTTATTGTGCCTGTGCATGCACGTCACATTGCGCGAGAGCTTTTCGTGTGATTCTTTAGATGTATGTCTTTACGCTATGTTCGCTCCTGCTCTTTGGTTTATTTATTTATTTATTTATGGGGTTTTTTTTGGTTTTGTTTTGTTTTGTTTTTTGAGCTCCTACTGCACCTGTCAGTGGTAGCAGCAGTAGTCTCATACAGATACAGCTAAATAGTTTAGTTTTGGTCTGTGAAATTAAAAATACATTAAAAATGTCTTTTTCTCTCCTTGGCTTTTAAATCTTTTAAGTGTTTTTAGTCTGTGGGTGTCTTATTTTTTGCTACTTGTTTACACACAAAATATCCTCGTGACTCTGCTCTGAAGTAATAAAACAAGTTGACTCAGTAAATCCAGTTGTGAGATCCCACCTCTGGCAATTTGTTCAAACCCTTTCTGACTTTCCTCTTCACCTAGCTTTATTTCATCTGTTTTCCCCGCCGCAGAGCTGCAAATCATCGAGAAGCTGGATGCACTCACTTACTGTTTATCCAGGGGAATATTTAGATGCTACCTACTCAAATCCTGCAGTTTCCTATAGCAACTGAAAAAAATAACATAACAGTATTGAAGACTGACAGCACTTCATAATGTCCGTGGAATAAGCAGAATAATACTTTGTCACTGCTATTCTGTTGGAACCTCCTGTGTTTCATCGTACAGAGATATAACACTGACAGATGTTTCTCTGATTAATAGTTGTGCAGCCAGTCAGATTTCTAAATAAACTCTTAAATAACATACAGCCATTAGTCTACAGCAGTGATTCTCAAAGTGTGGTGCTCAGTCCCCTAGTGGGCTGTAAAGACACCTTAGATGGGCCATGAAGTCATTTACAAAAAGCAAATATGTTTATTTTGTTTTGTAGGGTTTAAAATAAAGCACTGATACTTACCTGGTTCAGGGTCAATGTGGCTGGAGCCTATCACAGCTGTCATAGGGAGAGAGGCAGGGTAAACCCTGAATATGTTGCTAGTCTATCACAGGGGTAACACATAGAGACAGATAACCATTCATGCTTACGACTACCTGTACAGCCAATTTAAATCGCCAATTAATAACCTGACACATGCGTGTAACTGTGGGAGGAAGCCGGAGTACCTGGAGAGAACCTTAGAAGGCATAGGGGTAAAATGTCTACACAGAAAGGCACCAGTCGCTGTGAGGTGATGGAGCTAACCACTGCACCACCGTGCAACATATTATTATTAAGCCTGAAAACTTTCTTATATCGCTTGTCAATAGTAGGAAAGAGCTGAAACTGAGCTGGTGCCAGATGTAATGATGTTCAGGAGAATCAACTTCAAAAACAGTCATGAGATCAAAATGTTTCAGTGAAAACATAAAGAAGCAACTACTTCATCTTCTGCTCGTCTGATAAACAGAGTTTTGATCAAAGGTTTGGGCGCACCGCAGAACACGTTCTGATTTCCTAATTGGCCACAGCAGTCTTGGGTTAAGGAATGTCAGGGCAACAGTATGTGATTGCTCAGCTGCATGACGGTCATTAAAAAAAGGCTGCATTAAGATCATCAGTAGTTCATTTGTCAGTTTTTCTCTCCCCCACATTATGATTCAGTTTTCACTTATTAATGAAATATTCTATACATTACATCTACAGTTCAAGTTATTAAAAGCAACTTTATTAAACATTTTATTAAAGTTGCTTTTAATATTTCCATTTTTTTATGTAGTTTTAGTCTAAGTTGGTTTGTGAAGCAAAGTTTGTCAAACGAGTGTGAGTGTACTCATGCCTGCCATTCTGTCCAAGCTGCTGACACGTCACATTTAAACACAACATGAAGAAACTGGTCAGGTTATGGCAGTGGTAAAAAGAAGCCTGTCATTCTACATCTCCTCGTTCTCATGTTATTGCTCTCACAAGATTTTTAGAAAACTTGACCTGTGACCTTGACCTTGAGGTTGAGGTCACTGAGATTCAAACAGTTTTTTTTAGTAGTATCAGTGGAATCAATTTGAAACATCTACATTGCCTTGTTCTCAAGTTATTCCATTCACAATCTTGAGAGTCCACACCACCCTCTCACCTGCAGGGCAGAGTGACAACAATACTCCATCAGCCTTTTGCACTGAGGTGTAAAAATTAAAATAAAACTGCACTAAGGAACAAAACACAGAGATCCAAAGCGTATGTGAACCACAGTCTTTTGGCTCTTACCGTGGCAGATGCATGAAGGGCTGCTGCCAAAGTACAACTTTTGTGTAACATAGACAGCATCTGACAAATTAGCATTACATGACACCCGAGGATGTGCTTTGCAGCAGCACATTCACTGGCAACAATAGAATCAAAAGATACACATTCTCAAGATCATTGCAGTCAAAGGAGTACTCAGCTGTTAGTATTCAGATGCTGAGGACAAATTAAAGTCCTTCAAACTATTACTTGTAATAATCTCTAGATCTTTTCAATATGCTTCAAGTATAAATAAATCATTTCAACTCATGCAGCAGAAGTGCCCTTTTTATTATTACCGAGTAAGTAATAATACTACACCATATCTTTAAGTCTCTGGGGACATAGCATGGAAAATCACAGATCCAGAGATGTAAAACATGGTGGTCAATATATTTCCTCTGCGATGTGCGTAAAGTAGCATCTAACTGTTCAGTTTCAAGTAGCTAAAAATTCAGCCTAAGTAAATGGATTTGTGCTCATGTCCCCGCTGCAAGAAATGGCCTTTTACAGCTTTGGTAGGTAAGGCTTTTAGTAGAAACAGATTGAATAAAATAGCCCATAGGGTTTGAAAGCAACATAAATTCTGTGCTTTTATGACATGAACTGGGGGAAAAAGGCTGAACTGACATATACCAGAGCACTTTGGTTTACATCACTATCTTAAAAATAGTATTTTAGTGACAAAACAGAACGCATCACAGGTCTAGCACTGTAATTTAGTTCTATTGCAGAGCTAGATGTAACATAAGGCTTCTGCAAGAGTGCTTGGAGTTATTTATTAGAAATTTTAAAATGAGCACATCAGTGCTTAAAATATATGACAGGGATGAGGTTGGTGATAAATGTTCTGTACTCTTCGATATATATATGCGTTTATCTTTCAGAAATCAGAAACTTCATTGAGGACAGGTGCCACTGTGAACTATTTCAGAAGGAACATATTCAGGACACTGATGTATTTCTTTGTTTTGTTCCTGTAAATACACTTCAGTACAGCCCACTGGGTTTTTGGCAAAGGACATTTTCCATTTCATCGCTGCAGTGTTTCCTGTTATTAAAGATAAATGCTACTGCCAAATATTTATCAGCGATACGAGGTTGTTTGTTTGGGTCTTATCTAAACCTAAGAAATAAAAAGGAAACTGTTTTTCTTTTGTGTTGAGAGTATATGGCTTTTCATTTTCTTTGCTTTTCTCTTAACAGTTCATATTTCAACTTCACTGCTTCCACACAGTTTCAACACTTTCTGCCTCATGTGTAACCACAGAGGCAGGAGGTGTCTCAGAAGGAAATGTGTCTTTTGGTGTGAAAGAACATCTGCTACTGTACTCGGCACTGTGATTGGTTTCCGTGACACGCTACTCCCACGCTTGCTGTAACTCATTTCATTCCTACCAGTGAGCCACTTCCTCACTATAACTGAGGGCAGTGCACTTTTCACCAGTTGGTCAAACAGTATTATAAATACCATAATTTATCACTAGGACTAAAGTGTATAAATAGACCTTGCCTTCTTAGTAATCTGACTCGCTGTCATTATTTGAGTCTCATCTTCTTTTGATTAAAGTTTTGTATGAATAACTTAACTCATTTTAACTCAAGAGTCATTTCAAACTGGGTTTTCTTTTTCACTTTTTGAGCAAATCACTACACTAAAGCAGTAGTGGTGGAGCAATCGTGGTCAACAAGAGCTTTACAAGAACCAATAAAAATATTATGAATCGATAGTGAACATTGTGTGGTTGTCCTGAGCTCAGAAACTGTTTTCCATGATCATTTTTTAGAATATATGCTTCCAGTTATATGCAATATTGTGAGGTAATGACATATCATCATATCACTAAGAAAAGAATCAGCTGGTTGGTAAAAAAAAAAAAAAAAATGGTGTCAATCTTCAGTATGATGAACCTGCTGGCGACATCATAAAAAGCTCACCAGCTCATTTATACAGGAATAGTTGTACAGCCTTACCATGAAGTTTATCAGGTTTAGTGAATGCATTCTGGTCACTGCAACTTCCAGACAACTAGAGTGCAGGTGGTGAGATTTAACTAAGGACTGAGGAGACTGAAACCACTTTAATCTTTCCTGAGTCTGCACCTTTTTAAGTCCTCATGTTTGTCTAGTGCTCTCTAACCCATAACCGTTAATCACCTACTTCCAATCTGAACCAGGTCCTTCCCATATATGCTAACTGTGTCCTCAACCCATTACTCCTCACTGGAAAAAAAGAGATTGCCCATCTCTTGGATTTATGTAAGCATCTTGCGTGTATTTAACACAATTGCCTCATGCTTTAAAGTTAAGTGTAACTATATAGTGTAGAAACTACATGATATGGAGAGAAGGTATATTAAATTGTTCATATCAAGTTCAAGTGAAGTAAGTCAATAATATAGCAATGTTAAATCTTGCACAGGATTTTGGCTCGTACACTTTGGTTCATGGTTTGAGGAAGGCATCCATCTAATTCAAGTTGAGCAGCCGCCTCTACTTTTTTTTCGGGATACCGAAAAAAAGGAAAATGGGTGGTTGTTACATTTACAAAAGTCTAACTTGAAACTATTTTGTTCAAATTACTTGTTACTATGGTGAACATAATTAAATCATGTAGGATCTGTATGAAATTCAACAACTTAATTTGATCTCGTTGTGATGACATGATACAGTCTAGTAAGAGCAGTTAGTTGCTGGACTCATGAAATTCACAAGATCACACGAGATTACAAACTGCAGGGAAATCACAGGAGTTATAAGAGGCAGAAAACTACACACACCATGTGTATGGTATTGCTATTTATTGTGGTTTAACCTGTCAAGGACAAAATTGTACTGAAAATTCTGCATCAAGCCTTGATAAGCCTTGTTAAGCCTGGCTTGGTAGCGTGGTCGTTAGTGCTGTTGCCCCACAGCAAGAAGGTCCTGGGTTCAAATCCACAAGCTGGTTAGTTTGCACTGTGTTCTCTCTGGTTTCCTCCCACAGTTAAAAGCCATACAGTTATTAGTTAGGTTAATTGGTGAATGTAAGTGGAAATGGTTGTTTATCTCTATGTGATAGACTGGTGAGCTGTCCAGGGTGTACCCTGCCTCTTAACCTTTCACTTCGGGGTTATGCCCCAGCTCCCCTGCAACCCGGATAAAGGAGAAAGGAAGTATTTGTAAATCCATTCAATTTTTATGTCTACCAGACTCTAGTCTTTGTTGAACAATATGTTAATATGAAGACAAACTGTAGTATTTAAGTAACCAAGTAGTACTGGGGTAAAAGTATAGTATAAAAAAGAATAGTGTTGGAATAAAATGACAAAATTGTGAAGGATTAAAACATTCCAAGAGCTCAACTTACTTCATCTAAACATGTTTCAATCGCATTTTATCAACACAAAATGCACAGGTTTATTGAATATGAATAAGTTGTGTTGATTTAACTCAGTTGTTTAAGTTTCTGCCAAAGTTAAACATCTGTGTGCAACCAATGTCCACTACTGAATTAAGTAAATCTAACATGCTCTTTTTTTCAGTGCTCATTTATCCCTTCCCTCAGATGTTTCCATGCATTCTTAACCAAGCTCTGCTCTATTATCCCTGCTCCTGCTCAAAATGTAGAGCTAGGCAGGCTGTGTTAAAGCCCCGTTATCACCTTTCATTTGTTCATGGAGTCTCTTTTTACTGAACAGCCTTTTACACCTTCTCGCAAACTTAAATCTTAGGTCTACATTCTTAGTCATCCAGGTCATGGTGGTCTCAAGCGTTTGAAATAAAGGCAACTCTACTTCTTTTTGACTCCTGAAGATTTTTCACCTCCCATCCAAGATGTTTCAGATGATGAAGTCCCAGGCATTTAACCCCTTGAAAGGGGTCCTAAGAGCCACTGGCCCATCCTGTAATCAAGTCATTAAGAATCACACGAGCTAGGGATTCAGGGCCATCAAAGGGGCCAAGGTGTGAATGCTTTGTGAGATGTTGCTCCACCTGCCATCATGTGAGTTATTAAGGTCACATGGGTCAAGGTGTGAGTGGGGGGTTGAAATACCTGAGAAGGGATCTCAAGACTGTGTTATATGTGACTGATAGCTGGTATCATAGGCCACCGCCTCTGTTCAGTGATGGTTATCTATGTCCACTATGAACAACCGTCATTAATGACCCATGCTGCGATTCACACCTTGGCTCATGTGACCCTTAACGACTCACATGACTACAGGGTGGGTCTACAGCTGTGAGGAGACAAGGAGGTTAAATACCTGGGACTCTGCATTAGTTTTTAGAACTGAAGAAACCAAGAGGTTTCTTCACAAGCCTAGTTCAGTTGCCTTCATTGCAAATGCTCAAGAACATCCTAAACTACTGCAGTTATAGTCAGCCAAAGTAAATCTTCAACTAATAGTTGTAAAAGTAAGTAAAAAAACAAACTTAAGGTTCTTTCAGAAGAAATAATTCCAATTCTAACCAAATCTGACCATCTTACACCTCCATCCATAGTCTTATGTTTTCTAAAAGTGGAATTATATTAGTCTGTGATCCCAGCACACGAACTAGTGACGAAATACACTAAAGCTCATGTGGTGAGCTAAACTCCACAGGTCTAATTATGATATTGCTTTAATGTTTTGATTAGTGAGAAAGCTTCACATTCAACTTGGTCACTGTTCATACAAGTATGTGTGGAAGCTGCCACTGGATGCACCTGCTATTATACAACCACTATATATAAATATATTGAAATATGCCAACACTGGTATGTTCACACGCAAACCTTTAAGTATAAAACACAGACATGTACACATTCTGAACAGAACATACAAATCTAGCCTACTGTTTTTAGATAAAGTTCATTAGTTGTTGAGCTGCACGGCAAAGTCACTTGACTGTTTCGCCATTTGTTTTAACAAAATGACCACAGTGTGGGTTTTTTTACCAAGAGTAAAAGTTATACAATGGCTACCAAACACTGGAAGACTAAACTTTTAAAGACTGGGACCCTCACACATCTAAAAGTTGTCTTAAGGCTTTCAGTTTGAGACTATATACTATAAGATTTTCCAAAGACTGGGGATCTTGAAGGGTTGAAGTTCAGAAAACCATAAACAGATCAACTTTGAGACTATTTCCCATCATCCCACTGGTGGAAATTTATAAATTATAAATTACAGAATTAGGGCCACTGTGCTGGTACTAAGATTTAAAACACACACACAACACAACGTATGCTAATCTAAGTTTACTGTATCACTAGCTGATGTTCTCATCTCACTGTTGGCAAACATGCAGTTTTTTTGTTTAAATATTAGAAAATGGAAAGATGTTCTTTCAGATAAAATAGAGCTTTATTAGTGGACGTCCTTGCTAAAGGTTGATAGTAAAAAGTGAGAAAAGCAAAAGAAGAATAACAGACAAAGCTCTGCTGTGAAAAAAAATCCCTCTCTGCATCAGCAAGGTTAGCTACTCTATCTGCTCACACAAAATTAAAGAACTATTTTTCTTCTATTGTTGTTTTGAAGATTGAATGTCTGTCGGCAGTTGTTGCTGCTACCTCTGAAAAAAGAGTGGCATATCAGCAGCTTACCCATCAGCTGGTTCAAATCAATAGCTGACTAGCTTTAAAAGCATCAACCCCAAAATGGACCACAGAAGTAGCAACTCCATACAGGGGTAATCAACAAGTAGGATTAGACAGGCATGTATGCAGTTACCGTGTGCGTGTGTGTGTGTGCGTGTGCGTGTGCGTGTGTGTGTGGGTGGGGGGGGGGGGGGAGTAGTAAGAGAGTAAGAGAGAGAAGAAACAAAGTCTAAATTAGCCAAGTCTTTTGTGCTTGTGGCCTTTTTTTAAATGCTCCTGCATGTGCTTTTGTTCTTGTTTAGCGTGCACTGTTGTTGGTACCCATTTTCATTTCTGCTACAGCCAATCCCATAGAAACAGTGGTGCTGTAGCCCAGAGCAATTGCAGTCTAGAGGAAGTAAATCAACTGCAAAACAGATGCAGCATGTGTATGTGTTTCAGCATGAGCTGGTGAGTGTGAGAGGAAGTGAACATGGCAGATTTAACAGGCTTGTGAGCAACAAAAAGATGCTCCCTTCTTCTTCAGTCAGCTTGGCTTCATGCTTATGCCTCCAGCTCCTGGCTAGTAATCGTGGACAGAGAGGTAGATAGACAGTGGATAGACTGGAGCTCATGTATGCTTGTGAAAAAAGCATGGACTGGGTAGGATGGTTTAGAGCTGGTATCAATAATTCTGAGGTCATATAATTTGTTTTTAAAGAGCCAGTTTCATGAGCGATGATGCGGTGATGCTGGCGTATGACAGAGGAAGCAAAGTAAAAGAAGTAACAGGGATGAGGAAATGTTGGAAATATGTGCTGACAGCATTTATAGATATGCCAAATGCTCTGTTTGAAAGTGAGATAATGAGTGAGAACGGCTCACTGTAAACACAACTCGTGGAAAACATTAAACAGGTTACAGAATTCCACAATTCATTCTGTTGTTAAATAGAAGAGACACTGCAGATGAACACAACATCACACCGCAAAGCCTGGAAAAAAAATTGATTGAAAAAGGAAAAAAAAAAATTACTGCCACACAAAATAATAGCCTTCCCAGATAGAAAAACACAATTCACAGCTGACATGGCAGACAGTGACAGCATAATGACTATTGCCGCTAATGCAGGTACTGCACTGCACTCCAACAACAATGCAGCAATTTCATTAGTCGGGTACATTCTGCCAGAAGGATATTGAGTTGTGATGCCAGAAATACCAGTGACAGAGAAAAATTGGAATTGGTGTTGTTTTGATGGCAGTCTAAATGGACAAAATGAGGCGCAAAACGTGCAATAACAAAAGCAACGACGAGCTTGTGAAAATCTGATATTATTACAGATAATAATCTGCATCCACTCACAGGATGAACTCTACAATATAATATATCCTCTCTAAGACTGTCACTCCATCTTTTCTTTCCCCCCAGGCTGGAATAAGCGAGTGGACTATGAGCCGGGAACAGGCAGTAAGCAGCTGTTTCCCAGGATGCACCTCGAGACCTGTGGCGGACCTCTGTCCTCGGTGAGGACCACGGTGGAGCTGCAGACCAGCCACATTGGAAAGGGCTGCGACCGGGAGACCTACTCTGAGAAATCTCTACAGAAACTCTGTGGTGGGTTATTTGGGGTTACTGTGTTTTCATAATCACTAGCTATTCTTGTGTGGTCGAAATGAGCACTAATTAAGACAAACACTTGACCTGTGACTATTAAATCGATGGTTGATATGCAGATTTACACATTATATGGCTCATCAAAGACTGCTGTCTGAGGCAACTAAAAGTTGGGGCAGTAAATTAGAAGTTAGATCCTGCTAAAAGCATTAGCGGAGTCCATGCATTGAGCACCAGGGTCAGACGGAGCCCGAGGTGTGTTTCTGTGCCCTTTTTAAATCAACATCTGAAAGCTCCCAGTTCGTGTTGCTTTCTTATCTCCACTTATGTCCCCGGTAAACCCCTGTGCTAAATGAAGGCACCAGAATGGCAAGTTAAGGCTGTGTCACTAATGATGTGACAGAGCGAGGGCATTAGCCGCCCTAGATGCAGCCGCGCTTTCTCCTCAGTGACTGATGAGCAGTCGAGCCACCGTGTCAGTGCCCAGAGCGCCAGCAGAGCAGTCGAGCCTATACCCCCACCCCTAGCTCCCCTCCACCGAGCTCCACTCTGCTTCCCCACCCACACCGCACTGCCAGCAGGAGGGCTGGAGTCATCATCTTTGACTAACGGCCTTCACAAGCCACATTCCAGCTAATCTGAATGCATAACATCCACTCCCTGCCTCCCCTGGCTCCCAGTCCACGCATGGTTTACCACTAAAGAGGCCTTTTCAGGCACCTCATAATCGTTATCTGATAGCAAATAGAATAAATTGTAATAGCTTTTTTAAAGCACAATCAATTTGAGATAATGTACAAAGACATCGGGCAAAGGAAAGGCTGCAGCTGGGTGCTGGAGGAGTCGATGGGTATTTATTTACTGAGGGAATCTAATTACTGGAATCAGAACGTCGACGGCGCCACGAGCACGCAGTGGAGAAAAACAGGGTTTTACAAACGAGTGAAAAACATCAATTAACGTGCTAATGTGTTATTAGCGGAAATGAACAGATGCACGTTAGAGTTTCTTTGCCAGGAAAAGGGACGCAGTGAGTAGTGACACTTCCTGTTTTGTTTTGGTTTTTTTGGTTGGTTGGTTTTTGTCTTATAACAGCATAGCTCCCAGGTCGCTTTGATCCATTTCCATCAGTAAGCCATTAGAAACGATTCATAAATGTATTTTAAAGGCATGAAATAAATTTTTTACTGTCACACAGGAAAGGCAGAAGATAGATGGGTGAGGGCATGTCGTATGCATGGAGGAGCGAGGTGAGCATGTGTCAGGGGCTGCGTTTGTCAAGGTGACGGCTCGAAAACAAAGACTGGACGGGGCTCAACATATTAGGGTTATTGTGTCAAAGGAATGATGGAGCTGCTTTGAAAGGGAGGAAGAGAAACCAAATGAGCCAGCTCAGTGCAGGACGGTAACGACGGGTCTGTTTTGTCAGGATGTGTTTAGGGATCGTGTCAGCTGTAAGCCGTCTGTGCGACTGGCTGATTCTTACGAAGCCTTTGCTATGTCTTTTTCTCTTTGTGTTACCATAGTGCTTGGTTAGTATTTCCTCTCTGATTCCATAGAGGTGCATTATAGCAGTGAGCTATGTTCTGAATTTATGAATAGTGGCTCACATTTCTTTTGAAAGTTAGCTTCATTTGCCATGAATCAATACCCACATCCCGTAGCTATCTCAGCCCATTGATTCCTTATTAAACCCTGCCATCTGTATTACTCTTAAGTAATCATAGCCAAGAATAAGGCAATGCACACTGCGTATCTGCCATGATTGTTGTTGACAGATCTACTGTCTCACCTCTTGTTTGTTCCCACGGCAATAACTCCAGGCGCCTCGTCGGGTAGCACTGACCTCCTCCCTGCTCCCGGCACGGCCACCAATTGGACAGCGTCCCTAGTGTCTGACAGCGGGAGGGACAGCGACTTAATCTTCAGGTTTGACGGTCGTCAGGCAGCCAAAATCCCAGACTGGGTGGTACCCCAGAATTTGACAGACCAGTTTACCATTGCAACATGGATGAAGCATGGGCCTAGTCCAGGGCTCAGAGCTGAAAAGGAGACCCTACTTTGTAACTCTGACAAGACTGGTGAGTCATTTGTTAACACATTTCATGGAAAAAATATATTTGTTTAATACTTACAAATATATTTCTTGACATTTCATTAGGTTATAAGAGATGTCTGGGTAAGTTGTAGTAAGAGCGGATTAGCGGAAATCGTAAATCAGAATTAAATTCAAAAACCACAAATGAAGTGCACCTTGATTCTTTGGTGGATCATGTGTTGTGTGGTCAGTTGACAGGAGAATTGTGGTCTGTGAGCAAAGGTATAAGACACTGACTGCAATACCTCAAGTGACAGTGGTGCAATAAAGACTCAGTTTGATAATATCTGTTTTTGTTCGATGTAAAACCATAAATCACTACTTAAATCATCCTAATAATATCACTCCTCTATACAATAGAGCTACACATGTATAGAATATATCTATAGCTCCTTCACAGATCTAAACAGCAACTGTTTGTGAAATTATATTTAAATCATTTAAATAAATACTTATTTCAATGTGATACTTTTTAATAGTGGCACATTGAACAAAATATGCAGCTCCGTGGACAGCATGCCCTCCCTGCAGGGATTATTTTGTTGTTGTTTTTTTAAATTCCAGTGAAAGACTGTCTGCCTGCAAACTCACCTCCTTCAGAAAAGTGCTGCTGTCCCAGATTTGCGAGAGCCACATGTCAGGCTTGCTTTACCTGTCAGCTGTGAGTAGGTGCGGTGATTTGGTCCCTGGTGTCTACTCCTCTTTTTACCTCCCACAGAGATGAACCGTCATCACTACTCGCTGTATGTCCATAATTGCCGCCTGGTGTTTCTGCTGAGGAGAGACTTCACCCAGGTAGACACCTTCCGGCCGGCTGAGTTCCACTGGAAACTAGAGCAGGTGAGGCGCTAACATTGGAATATGTGTGATAGACCAGGAAACTTGTACTCTGAGCTTATCCTCAGCTCACCTTTTTGATGAGGTATGGACCTCTCGCACAGAGAAGTATGAAGCCTCTAGCCTGGATTATACCTCTATTAATCATCCACTGGGATATTTTTTTCTTAGTTTAATCCATGGTGGTCTGTGTCTTGCGTTAAAAATAGAAGGCTCCTGGTAAGATATTGGGATTCACTGGCAGCGGCAAAAAAGGTTTAAAAGGGGAGTAGGAGCTGTTGGTGATTTACTAACACACCTCATATTCATCCAGTGATTTGCAAACAACCATGGTTTTGTGGGTGTAAACTGTAACCAATTAGTGCTTGGCTATACTAGAAATCCCTCTATAAAAAACAAAACAAACAAAAAAAACACCTAACCTTTAATTAACCCCATTTAATTTAGAGAATCCACATACTACTTAATATCCATGTAATATCTTAATGAATTTAGGGACTGAATAAAACACTGTGTTACCTGACACTCAATCACAATTCCACATTTAGTTAATAATAAAAACAATAGATACGATGGCTAGAGAAATATGAGCTTCCTCCAGGGTTGTGCATATGTCTCTCTCTGTGTGTGTGTGTGTGTGTGTGTGTGTGTGTGTGTGTGTGTGTGTGTGTGTGTGTGTGTGTGTGTGTGTGTGTGTGTGTGTGTGTGTGTGTGTGTGTGTTGTGTGAAGACAGAGGGAGCTGTCTGTTGATCATGGATGCTGTCTTGAAGTCAGACAGGTCATCTCGACTCACGAAACCCCACACTCACCCAGTGAGGACATTTGATTCAGGAGGCACACAGCTGAGGCTGGACATCCAGATGCAGCACCCTGGGCTAATTTAATCAGACAGATCACTGGTCCTTGATTGGAGAGATAGCATGAAACGGGTCATCCATCAGTCTCCTGACAGAGCATGGTGTGCGTGAAGCCCCATCTGGAGGAATTTAGACAGAGTTTCTATTGAGTATCTGTCATGGCTATTGGTCTGTTTTTCTCACTCTACATTTTCTCCTTTTGTTTTTAATTTGTTCTGTTCTTTTTTTTTTAAAAAGACATCTGACCAATCTGGATATTTCACAGACCTCACTTCTACAGTAGTATGGCTTCTGCTAATGACATTAACAGTGATGTTCACTGTACTTTCTCAGGCGCTGTTCAGATCAGCAAAAGTTACAGTCGCTACGAGAAAAACTAAGCATGGCTGGAATTTTTTGCCCTCATTCCCTCTTTCTTTTCAACCAATCAAGCAATTATAGTGTATGTAGAGTATTTGTTTATATGTTGAATCAAATAGTTTGAGAGTATCAAAAGTGTTATACTACTGTGATGTCACTAATTACATTTCTGAGCAGTACCTGAAAACTACTGGGAATACTGTAGCATCACTTTTGACTATGTTAATGTTGTTAGCATGGCCAACATTATAAACATTGGTATGTTAGTACTGCCAGTTTGATAGAGGTCGTGTTAGGATTGACATTGAGCTTTAAGGAACACTGTCAATCAGCATAACTTCATTATAAGTAAAAGTAATTTGTAGCCACTGTGACGTCAACCTTTGGTTTGTGGACTAACATTTTGAAGACTTTAGATTTGATTTGGATGTCAACGTCTTTCAGAAAGAGAAACAATGTTGCAAGAGTTAATCTCTCTGAAACCTCCAGGACGCTCTGTTCATATGTACTTGTCTATCCCAAGGAAACAACCCCCAAAACATGCAGTTATTTATCATTTATTTTGTTCTCAATTTGATAGTAATTGATAAAATGAATGTGATTCTCTATTAAAGGAGACTTGAAACTAGCAATCAAGACCAGAAAGTTCTTTGAATACTCTGTAATTACTTTTCTATCTAGTGAGCAGTAGGACCTTTTTCTCACAGACCTCAGTACAATGGGACTTCGTTTGGAGCTGGCAGAGCTGACTTAGTGGCCTCCTCCTCCTCCTCCTCCTCCTCCTCCTCCTCCTCCTTCTTCTTCTTCAGGTTTTGAACATTTCCATTCTGGCTTCACTTTCCAGACCTAGAGGCCAGGGTTGTGTAAGTTGACACATAACAAGAGCTTATTCACAGTTCACAAAGAATTAAATGAAGCAGATAATATTCATAGTTCACAATTTAATTAAGGTTAAGCAAGCCTTATAACCACTGGGATATGTTCCAGGCCCCGGGCAGCCCTGAACTGGATAAGCAGAAAAGGATGGATGGTTTAGATGGATCTCTAAACTGTTCTATTTTTATTACAATCACTTCCTATCAACAAATCCATCTTCACATCATTGCATAATGTTACTTCTTGCTACCTCCTAAAATAAAAAGATTATTTTTGCTTTTCTATATTTCTTTTAAAAGTACAAGACAAAGCAATGTGAATCTAATTAAAGAAAAATTAGCTCAAATAGGTACAGTGGTCACAAATTTGACAGAATTGACGTGTTCATCTCCGTATTTGTTTAAAAATTGTGCTCTACAAATGACCAAAAATCCAAAGTAAGAACAAAATGTAAATATTAGATGCTAGTGTCACGTCAGTGGTATCTGTCTACTTAGACATATAGATTTCATTTCAACTGTCTGACTCTGATATTAAGTGACAATGGAGGTAAATAGAATTTAGTTGCTTACTTGAATGTTGTAAACTCAAGTGCAACTTCTCTTCCATTAACAGTATCTTGCTGCTTTGGGCAATCTACACTGACACAGTTCACATTTTCATTCTAGCTACTTAGTGTTCAACAGTCTGCCATATGGTCTGTGAGCTTCAGCCTGGCTAAGTCCCTCTTCACAAATCCCAATTGTATTCATTATATAGTATGTATCATACATAATAATAGCATTGCTTTGAGCTAAGCCACTAAGGTTTAGGCTGTTTATTGTTTACCAAGAAAACAGTCCTAGTTCAGCATACTGTCATTTGCTAAATGGCACTAGTCAGAGTATAGCTGAGGCTAATGTAATAGAAAAATAGCCTCACAGAGCCATTAAGGTAACGCAACCTGCATGCAGAGCGTATCCAGTTTAGAGGCCAGGAGAGAGGCAATTTTCCCTTTGATGTTCTTGCTTGTTTGTGATAATTCTGCAGTCATAACATGACTCATTATAAAATGTATCATATCACACTTTTCCCCCATAGCTGTTTTAACCATATGCCACAGTTAATGAAATCCCACATGAAGGAAGTTTGTAGATTAGAAGGGAGTTTGACAGTTTTTGGGGTTTTTTGCTGTGGCTTAAAAAGGGTTAAGACAGGTAGTTCTATAGCAGGTCTGAAATGATCTTGATTTATTTCATTAGCACGTCTCACGATAAAAGTTTCCACGGTCTACTCTGGCACCACATAGGCACACAATAGCTGTTAAACTTTCTCGAGCACATTTAGAGTTCTCACTCTTTCACGCGTCCTCCCGCTCATCCTCCTCCCTCTTGTTAATAGTTGTCTCTGTGAATCCTGGGGGCATGAAAGGAAACTTTCATTAAGTCGCTATCTCCCCTCGCCTTGTCGCCATTTCCTCCTCATCTGCTAATGTCTTTAAAACAAAATGAACTTCTGAATACCTCCAACTTAGAGAACCCTCGAACAGAAGAATCCTCCTCTCCCTGCACTGGTTTATCAAAGAAGTAAGAAGTCCAATTAATTTCTCATACAATCCAATCACGCACTGCGAGCTGCTTCATAATAACCGCACCGGGGTGGTGGGGGGGAGATGGGTGCAGATATTAGTTTTACCTGCTGAAAAAAATCAAGAGTGTACTATCTGTTAATAACAGGCAGCATGGTTTTATGCACATTGGCCTATTCTGTTCGGTATGCTTAAACTTTGCTCTCTGTGCTGTATGCATTGTTGGGAGATGAAGCCTGAGGTTTTCATTGAAACTTCACTGAAAGGTTTTGCATTGAACGTGTACCAAATGTGTCTTTTGTGCACACTTTCATATTCTTTAAATGCAGATCCGAATAAGAGTGTCTCAAAGAAGGAGGCTGTCAATCTTGAAGATGTTTTCTGCATGAGCCAATACTGAATGAACCCCTGCAGGTGTTATAACTATGTACAAAATTGGATCGGGTGCGCACGGTCTAAAAAATAGCCTTTGGCGCTCGCAGGTGTCCGGGAAATTCACTGTATAAAAGAGTGCCTCACAGACCCAGACTCCCACTTTAGTTCTTCCACAGTGTATTAACAGCTTGTGAGGTTTTATTGTTCCATTCACCATATTCACCCGGCGCCTACTTTCCTCCTGACATCGGATGGTTTTATAATACTGCTGCGTTGTAGTTTCACATCTAAACAGAGGGAATATGACAGGGGATTTGACTGTTATCATGTTACTGGTTGATTGATCTGATCAGCATCTGAAAACACAAAAGTAAAGACAAAAAAAATCCAGCACACACGCACTGTGTCATCTTTAATGATTAAAATACAGTGGCTTGCAAAGGTATTCCGCCCCCTTGAACTTTCCCACATTTTGTCACATTACAGCCACAAACATGAATCAATTTTATTGGAATTCCACGTGAAAGACCAATACAAAGTGGTGTACACGTGAGAAGTGGAACAAAAATCATACATGATACCAAACATTTTTTACAAATAAATAACTGAAAAGTGGGGTGTGCATAATTATTCAGCCCCCTGAGTCAATACTTTGTAGAACCACCTTTTGCTGCAACTACAGCTGCCAGTCTTTTAGGGTATGTCTCTACCAGCTTTGCACATCTAGAGACTGAAATCTTGCCCATTCTTCTTTGCAAAACAGCTCCAGCTCAGTCAGATTAGATGGACAGCGTTTGTGAACAGCAGTTTTCAGATCTTGCCACAGATTCTCAATTGGATTTAGATCTGGACTTTGACTGAGCCATTCTAACACATGGATATGTTTTGTTTTAAACCATTCCATTGTTGCCCTGGCTTTATGTTTAGAGTCGTTGTCCTGCTGGAAGGTGAACCTCCGCCCCAGTCTCAAGTCTTTTGCAGACTCCAACAGGTTTTCTTCCTAGATTGCCCTGTATTTGGCTCCATCCATCTTCCCATCAACTCTGACCAGCTTCCCTGTCCCTGCTGAAGAGAAGCACCCCCAGAGCATGATGCTGCCACCACCATATTTGACAGTGGGGATGGTGTGTTCAGAGTGATGTGCAGTGTTAGTTTTCCGCCACACATAGCGTTTTGCATTTTGGCCAAAAAGTTCTATTTTGGTCTCATCTGACCAGAGCACCTTCTTCCACATGTTTGCTGTGTCCCCCACATGGCTTGTGGCAAACTGCAAACGGGACTTCTTATGGTTTTCTGTTAACAATGGCTTTCTTCTTGCCACTCTTCCATAAAGGCCAACTTTGTGCAGTGCACGACTAATAGTTGTCCTATGGACAGATTCCCCCACCTGAGCTGTAGATCTCTGCAGCTCGTCCAGAGTCACCATGGGCCTCTCGGCTGAATTTCTGATCAGCGCTCTCCTTGTTCGGCCTGTGAGTTTAGGTGGACGGCCTTGTCTTGGTAGGTTTACAGTTGTGCCATACTCCTTCCATTTCTGAATGATCGCTTGAACAGTGCTCCATGGGATGTTCAAGGCTTGTGAAATCTTTTTGTACCCTAAGCCTGCTTTAAATTTCTCAATAACTTTATCCCTGACCTGTCTGGTGTGTTCTTTAGACTTCATGGTGTTGTTGCTCCCAGTATTCTCTTAGACAACCTCTGAGGCCGTCACAGAGCAGCTGTATTTGTACTGACATTAGATTACACACAGGTACACACACACTCATCAGGCAATGTCTATGGGCAACTGACTGCACTCAGACCAAAGGGGGCTGAATAATTACGCACACCCCACTTTTCAGTTATTTATTTGTAAAAAATGTTTGGAATCATGTATGATTTTCGTTCCACTTCTCACGTGTACACCACTTTGTATTGGTCTTTCACGTGGAATTCCAATAAAATTGATTCATGTTTGTGGCTGTAATGTGACAAAATGTGGGAAAGTTCAAGCCACTTTTGCAAGCCACTGTATATATATACACAACGACCCGTTACCTGCCATTAAATCATAACAGAAATTGCAGATTACAAGGGTATTTTTTTTTGTATTGGCAACATTTATGAAGTGAACTAGTATATGGGGATTCTAAATATCACATTATAGTTTCCCCTAAATATCACGTCACATTTGACCTCTGACCTCTTTCTTTCTTTCAAGTAGACCCCAAAATGTGTTATATCTTTAAAGAAAACTATTACCTGTTACCTAATCCTGCATGTCATAAATGTCATGCCTGCACTTTGCACTACAAATTGTATGCAAACTATGTTTAAAAAGAGCAAAGAAAACAAAATGACATGCATAATACATATATACCATATGCAAAATAAAATATTATTCCCTTAAAAATAAATACTGCTCAGAAAGCGAGCTGTTTTGGCAGAGGTTTGCGCTCTTGGAGGGCTTCTTGTAATTTGAATGTTTTCAATGAGAGCAACAGATGTACAGTAGTTCTGTTTTTAGCTCTTATGGGTTAATAAAATTGCATTTCTGTAAACACCGCACAGTATTCGCCGTTTTGAATTCACACATCAAATGAGCAGCAGCAGGTAATTTCCACCAGCAGCTACCAAATAAGCACTGACTGAGTTTCATTTTTAGTGTTGACACAACTGTCAAAATTTATGTTTTTACCATCAGTGGAGGAAGTCCTGTTGCAAATAGTCATAAAACATTAACTGTGTGTCCACAGGCAGCGAATCTTATGAAGTTTTCAACAACAACAACAAAAAAAGCACTCTGAGCACACAGCTTTTTTCCCTTCTTTTCTCACAACACTCTCAGCTGACATCAACTTTGTCAACACTGACATTTACTTACAATCTAATATTAAAAGCAGTTTTTTTTTTCAACCCTACAATAAACACTTAGGGTTGTGCTCTGAAATCAGGCTCATGGGCACTTCCAATGCTAAAAACACTAACAAAAAAACACATCTGATGCATACATCAGCGAAAAAGTGTTTCAAAAATCACCAAGAAAATAGTGAAAAATTAGTAGCTTTATGTTTTGCTTTTGATACAGTTGCAAAAACCAAACTAAAAAGCTGGGATTTTTTTGGTCACAAAGAAGGTATAAAGTGTAAGTTTACATTTTTTCCATCTTGCCCTCCTCTACATGAACTGCAGACTATTTCAAAACAAAATGAATTACAATAGAGTTAACATGCTCTCTGTAGATGTGTTTTTGCCTGCAGCTAACATTAGCATTCAACCATATCATAGCCAAGATTACAGTTACAGTGTAAGTGACACAGCGAGGAGCAAAAACACATTTATTTAAATGTGGAAATAAAACACACAGGATGCAGCCAAGCGTACAGTGGAACATTACTTTTTTGCACCTTTTCATGCAGCCTCAGAAATGTTTTGTTTAAGTCAGTAATGTTCTGTAACATTAATGTTAATAAAACTTTAGAAACCAGATTTTCACCTGCTCTGCTTTCAGTTGCCAATCAAAGAGTATTAAATTTAGCTGTCTGCGAATGGTTGTCTGTTTCTCTGTGTTGGCCCTGCGGCAGAGTGGCGACCTGTCCAGGGTCCTATAGTAGCCCCTGTGCTACCCTGATAACTATAGGTGGAAGGGGAAAGATGGATCATCTTTGTTTTATTTAAAGGATATATGTCATTTGTAAATTATTTCTCTAAACATTTTAAGCACTAATAGTTTAAAAACTTGCTTCTAATCAGTCCTCTACAGTTAAGAGATTGAGTTGACCGTTTTGAAATACAGTAAGTCTTCCCAGAGCAAAAATAAATAAAGCAAACTGTAAATTAGAGGGTAAGTAACAACCTCATAATAACCTCATAGTAATGGGTCACTACATACTGGTGCTGATGAACTTGTTCAAAATGCCGAACTGCTACCAGTTTGATAAAAAGGAAGGAAAATGGTGCTATTTACATTTTGGTAATATGCAAGTTGCACTAAAGTAACAAATCCATGGGCTCCAAAATAGACACCTCCAAGACATCGACAGCTCACACTTATTTAGCCTTATTCCTTAAGGGAATTTCCTATATGTTTTGACACTGGAGGATTTTTGTTTTTGTTTACAGCTGTTGGTAAAGGAGGTGTGTTTGGCATGACCACATAAAGGTTCAGGCAACCCCAGCAAAGTATTGTAATGTATATTGTAACAGACAGCACAAACCTCCTAATGATTTAAAATAAACGATAGCTTTGTGTGTATTATTTCAAACATCTGACTAGTCTGTCCTAAACTAAATGCAACAATTGCTTGTTTATGAATCTCTAGATAGCTGGTTGACCAGCTTAAAACTTCCTTGTTTAGGCAATTGTGTGCCTCACAGATCCCATATAACTTGAATAAATTCATTATGCACTCTCATATTTTTGCTAATTCTCAGTCAGAAGATAGCACCACCCGAAGGCATACTCTACTCTATCGTCATTTTACCACTGAATGGTAATAGTAAAAAGATGGCAAGACAAAATGAATATAATGCAGAAACAAGTGAGGAGAATTAACTAGCTGAGTGAAGCAGGAGATTGACTGTCTGCGGTGCTATGTCTGCTGTACTGGTCTGTTCTGGTGGAGCGGGATCTGGGCTTGACACCGAAGCTGTTGATTTACGGGTCAGTCCACTTTACCAACCTCAGCTATGTTAGCAAGCTCTGCGTAGTCACCGAAAAGACCACATAATGGAAACAAGTCATAAAAATTAGTTTTTTTAAAGGGTGGCTAGGCTCTCTTAGTGTAGAGCATGTACAGTTTGGCCATTTGGGTACAAGTCAGAGTAGAGTCAGTGCTTCTCCGAAATGAAAGAAGGAAGTTGAGGTTATTCAGCAATCAGACAAGGATGCCTTCTGGGCACCTCTTCGGTGAAGTGCTCTCAGCATGTCCTACGGGTAGGAGGCCCTGCAGCAGAACCAGGACATGCTGATTACATCTTTCGGGCTAGCTTTGGAAAGCCTTGGTGTTCCCCCAGATGAGCTTGAGGAGGTGATCATGGAGAGGGAGATCTGTGCTTCTCTGCTTAGACTGCTGGCCTACTGACCCAGACTCGGATGGATGGATGGATGGAATATCATGCAGTGTTGAGCAAGATTTGAAACAAGCAAATGACACCTTAAAGTCATAATGAAAATGTTTAGTGAAGTGTGAATTAGGATCATTTCCTCATAGAGGTCTGTACATTAAGACTTGGCTGTTAGAAAGAATGCAGGTTTAAGGCACTTCCTATAGACGTTTTACATGTCAGACTTCGAGGTCCTCTTCTGGTAAATATTCTGTTTTCTGTCTTTGCAAGTGTGAAATCAATTTATTAAAAGCAAACAAGTTAACCTTTACACATGTCATTGTTTCATGTTGTGACCCAAAGACACCATCCTGAACAACCACTGATAAATGGGTTCAGTTTCCACATTTGGAGACACTCTGCAGGGTGTGTGAATTTCCCATGGCTGTGTTTTTAGCCCATTAGGATTTATAAAAGGTAGATTTTTTTTAAAGTTGAATATTAACTAGGACCACACCAGTGGTGTCTCATTACTTTCATGCTTCTGTAGAGTTTGATAATACGAACCCACATAGAGAGGTAAATGGAGGCTCTCATTTTTCAGTTAGAATAAAGACAGCATTGTGTCCTCATTTGACAGGCTGGAGGGATTTTGGCAAGAGGAGAAAATCAATGAGAAGTCACCTCGAGCCTTTCAGCTGGCAAAAAAGAACAAGAAAAACCAACAGGGATAATTGAGATCTAAATGATGTTTCTACCAGGAGTCTAAATTGAATGTGGAAAGGACATCATTACATTCAGCTACCCAATGGAAAACACTCGTTTTTTTCAGAAAGCAATCAAGCAAACACTCAGGGGGGACTTTCTCTGATTTCGCAAGTGGACAGTAATGGAAATATGAAATCAGTGACCATTCTTGTTGTGTGGTACATATGTCATGGAGGCTAAGCCGGGGACAGAGCTACACTAGAGGGAAATATTTACACAGAATAGTGTGTTCTTTTACACATATAGCGACTGTTTATCAGTGCATGTGTGAAATCAATGGAAGTGTTTTCTGTCTGTCAGACATCAGACATTGTTAGAGTATATTTTACAGCAGCTTCATAAGGTGCACATTCAGTCATATTATAATTCCTCCTCATCATCCATTTAAATAGTGTAAATAAGCCACTGTTGAAAGGCATTACTAAAATGTGTTCTGCAGCAGATGTTATCCTCATTAGTTTTGCTTCTTTCACAAAAAAAAAGTTAAAATTTAAAGCTACAAATGCTGTGTTTTAGTCTTCAGCTGAGCATAACAGCAAATTTAAAAATTGAATGATCCGAGCCTTAAGGCAACAGTTGCATCACTGCCAGATCTTGAAAGTCCACCTTAAGGGTCCTAACCTCAAATGCAGTTTAAGCATTTGTTGTTTTTAGTTTTGCATTGTGCGTTTCAGTAAATGATCGTGTGTTCAGTGCATATAAAGTACGTAGAGAAAAAAGGACGAATAGGTCATTTTGCGCTCTGGACCGTGTTTTTTGCCAGGGGCCTATCTCATGACTTACAATCATTTTCTGGATGAAATTAATTCTGCATTTCCTGTGGCTGTGTACACATAGTAGAAACAGAAACATAACTTATTCAAGTTTTTTTCCATATATTAAAATTTCAGTACATGTATTCAAATTCAGAATGCACTGATAGAATTCAGCGTTCCTCTAACAGGACTGAATAAGCTGAATGTTATGATGGTGTCAGTGTCTCTCTAACAAATGTGTTATTTTTTCAACATAATTGTGACCAATTCAAAACATATTCTGAACATAATTACTCATAAGAACTCAAAATAATGAAAAGAGGACCCTTAAGATAATGTGCTGTAGCTGCTTCACTGTTTGATTGTTAATAAAAACTTTTCTGGTTCGTTCAATGCTATTTTGAAAAACCTATGCAATTCAGAAGGCTACTCCTTTGAACACAAGAATATAATTATGGATCACGGATTTCCAAGGTTTTAAGATGAAATAAGATAGCCTCTATTGTTGCCATAGTTGAGAAATTCATGTTGTTACAGGAGCAGATTGGACAGAGCAGAAATGAATAATAGCCAGACTTTTGTGTAATTTCTCTAAGTGGTCTGCAAAGTTTTTCTTTCTCAACCATTTTTAGAGGATTTTTGGGGTTTTTTGTTAAGCCACCTAACACTGACCTGTGAATCATTATAGCTCAACAGATGATCCAGTGTTGCATCTACATATAAAAGAAAACTTGGCTAAAAATCCATTTTAGATTGTATCAGTCTGTCGTAAAAACACACCGTTTGTTCCAATTTCTTTAGTTGAATCTTTGAAGAATGCTAAAGATAACACAGTTTGACTGGCATAAAGTAATAGTTTTGAAGCAGCAGAGGTGATTCCCAAAGAGCTGTTGACCAAAAACTTGGCAAATCTCATCATAGTCTAAGGAGCTTGGAAAGAAAAGCGTCTGGACTTCTTAAAGTTGCTTGAAGACGTTTCACCTCTCATCCGAGAAGCTTCTTCAGTTCTAAGGTCAAATGGCCGAGAGTCCCAGATTTAAACCCAGTGGGAGTATCCCCCCAAAGAGGGACAAAGGACCCCCTGGTGATCCTCTAATCACATGAGCCAAGGTGTGAAAGCGGGTGTGTGACCTAATCAGCCAGGGTTTCGGGTGAGCTCATTGTTAAACCTGGCCCCACTCTATCATGTGAATTCCTGAGGTCAGATGGCCCAGAATGTGAGTGGGCGTTAAGGCCTTGGATGACTGAGAACCTTCACAGACAAATCTCATCATAGTGTTGAGTGTGTTCTTCAAAAATTTGAGAAAAATGGACAAAAAATGGAAGACAAAAGATAAAACAGTAGGTGGTGTATAAACTATCTAGAGCAGATGAACAGTAGCTGAAAGTCATGTCCTTAAGAAATGAAGAAATACATCTGACCCTTCAGCTGATTCATCTACTGTTCACTGAAGCCTCGTGAGAAATGGTCTCTGCTGTCAAGAAGCCATTCTTAAGGAAAAGAAACATGGAGAAAGGCAGAGGTATGCCAGATTACACAAGAACTATGTTGAAAATCAGTGGCAACAGGTCTCAGGTAGTGATGAATCCCAATTTGGCAATTTTACTTCAAACCTTCATCAGTATGTAGTGGTTAGGAGAGAGGTACAGTAATGATGCTCTACTGCCATCTGTAAAACAGTGGGAGGCTGTGTCATGGTTTAGAGCTGCACTTCATACACAATGAACAGGATCAGTGACTAACCTCCCCAGACCTCAACATCACTGTAGCAGTGTGGGATCCACTTGACAGAGAAAAAAGGCAGCCAACATCCAAAGAAGACCTTTGAATGGGCTTCAGGAAGTCTGGAGAACTATTCAATTTAATATGATTCAATTCAGTTTTATTTATATAGCACTAAATCACAACATCAGTTGCCTCAAAGCCCTTGCAAGGTAACAACCCTACAATAACACAGAGAGAACCCCCTATGAAGAAGCTCTTGGGTGACATCAGGAAGGAAAAACTCCCTTTAAAGATCCTAGCAACCACAAGTGAACAAGCAGTCTGAGAGCAAAGTTCTCTAATGGGATAATACAGTACAATGAGGTCTTTAAGAAAAACGTGACCTGATTCTTCAAAACCTTGTATGTAAAGAAAAGAGTTTTAAATTTGATTCTGGATTTCAAAGGGAGCCATTGAAGAGAAGCCAAAATGGGAGAAATAAGCACTCAAAAAAATGAAATCTGGTGGTTGTTACATGTACAAGATTCAAACTTGTAATTTGAACTAAATAATTTCATGTTTCTATGGTGAACGTAATTAAATCATGTAGCATCTGCATGAAATTCAGCAACTTAATTTGTTCTTGTTGAGATGACATGATACAATCTAGTAAGAGTGGTTAGTTGCCTGGACCAGGGCTGGACTGGCCATCGGGCATTCCGGGCATTTGCCCGGTGGGCCGCTTGTGATTTTTAGTTTTTATGGGCCGATGGGGTTTTATTTCTTTTCTTTTTTTTAACGGTATAAATGAATGGTGGTGGATTGGCCAGTTGGTCATGATCGACTCTGGGCTGGACCAATTACAGCCAATGAGGTCGAACTTTAAAGTTGAGGTGAAAAGGAACGCGATTTGTCCCGTACTACTTCAGCTAGAAAGTTGCTAATTCAATCATGAAACTGATCAATGATCAGCTGATCGGCTTTTCTCTCTGCGCCAGAAAGAGGAAACCAGCAGAGGTCACGCTAAACAACAGCAGCACGTTTAAGCTTGATCAGCTGTTGTTAGAATTTATTTAATATTACTTTCTAGTATCAGCTGATGTTTGCTGGAGCCACAGTTGTAAAGCTGCTGGTCATGATATCCGTTTGTATATGTGGTGAGAGGGAAACATGAAGATGAAACCAGGAGATGTCCTTACTGAATCATCAGAGCTGAACAGGTGATGGAGAAACAGGTTTACCTTTTAGGTGACATGAATGAGTTGAAGGGAAGTTATGAACTGTTTCTGAGAGACAAACAACACCAGAATCCTTTTCTAAGTAGCTGACAGTTACGTGTGCAGGGGTGGGTCTAGCAAAGTTTTGCCAGGGGGCCAGGTAGGGCATTAACAGGGAAAGGGGGGCACAAAGAAATATGTTTCTTTCTTATTCTCATTTAAAATGTCTAGCTTTTAATAAATAATTATCTTAACTTGTGTAGAATGAATTAAAACAAATTTCACTCTACATACTTAAATAAATCACTTCAAGTCAATGTAAGTATACTACGTTGATCCAACGTAATCTGATTACATTAAACCACCAAATGCCAAATGTGTTGGTTTGACATGGTCAAAAATGGTTTATTGTACTTGGTTAAATCACGTGGAAATAGGTCCCATGATTAAATTGTGTTCATCCAACAACAGATTTTTTTGAGTGTGCTTTCTCTTTTTAGTCTCTGTCCGTACTCCCACTGCAGGCTTTTCAAGGAGTTTTAAAGACAGCCTGATATTAACGAATTACAATCGTTGAGCCTAAAGTAGAAAATTCAGTTTTTCAGCATCACTATGAGACAGGATGGTTCTAATTTCAGAGATATTGAACAAATGGAAGAAAGCAGTCCTACATATTTGTGTAATATGAGCACTGACAACATATTCCTGAAGACTACTTGAAGAAATTAAGAGAGAGTTTTCCTAAGAGTTGTAGTCACACTAAATATTGACTTTCAAGCTTGTTAGAATTGTACAAACAGTTATATGCTGTATTTTCATATATGTTTTTATAATTTTTTAATATAATATTTAGAAAATCATATCAGGCAGTTGTTATTTTTTACAACTATAAACAAACATTGATATTTGCGGTAGCTGCACAAGTGCAGCCAAGAGTATAATATATATATTGTATAATGGGAAGTACAAAAATGGTACCTAAAACAAGAAAGATGAGTAATTGAAACACTGAAAATCAAAGCAGATAATGAGAACATTTAATATTATAGCATGAGTTTATATCAACAGCTAGTAAACAGTGAGTGCAGATGTGCACTGATTTAACCAGGGCTTAACTGCTGTGCAAAGAGTTTTAAAAGCCTAAATCTTCTTTTATCACAACAGTTTAATATTGCGTCAAAAAGGAGGCTGGCCAGTTCACTGATCCACTCTGACTCATTTCCTGTGGACCAGGTGTTCATTATTATTTATTGACCGATATGCTCTTTTCCCCCGTCTTCACAGGGAAAGTATAACTAGCTAAAGCTAACAGGCCACTGTCAGCGTGTGCACTCACATCCATGTGGCACATCAACAATTTCTGAATTTATGCTCAGTCATGGCAATAAAAAGATGCTCACCACTTGGCGTGATCATCCCCCACAGTTGCCTCCCAACCGGTCCAGGCTCATTGTCAAAACAAGCCTCTCCTGAGCACAATTTGAATACCGAGCATCTGGCATTTTCAAATTGCTGATGTGCTGCCGTTGACTGCTGTCATCAGAAGCTCCTTGTTAGTAAACTGCAGGCTGTTTTGGGACCACCCTACCTGATGAGTTTATGAAATTATGTTGTTTTTTATTCTTACATCAGGAGGGGAAAAAATGTTCTTGCTTGTAAGAAAAGGGTGAACACCTGTCTCACTCAGAAAGGAGATTCTAAGCGAGAGAAGACACGCATCATTCATACATGCTGCTGTCCTCACAGGAGTAGACCTGCCATGAGGCGCATAAACCACTTACTACAGGCTCAAAGTGCAGTGCGTGCAGCTGCCTCTTATTCTGCACCAAATTAATGTGCAAATGAGGGTGGTGCAATTTTGTTCCACGAGCTGAGATCTAACAGATGAGTGAAATATGAGGCATGGTGCATTTTTTAAAATTTTAGCCATTAAGCTGAATAATTTACAGTAACACTAGATTTTAAACTTTTAAAACAAATTACATTAGCCAAAAATCTTTACTCGTCTATTATAGGTTTTTTAAAAAAAATCCTTAAACATCAAGCTCTCGGAGTGTCCCACTTATTAAAGAACAAAGATTTTTTTTTTTTTTTGTTATTGTTAAATTTTCTGCCTTTATTTTATTTATGAGCTGACATACGTCAGTAATAATCAAAAGGAGGGCAGGGAAAAAAAAACATTTAACAACTGTCTGTCTTTTACCTTGGCTGTGCTGCTATTTTACCTTCTTTCTGGGAGACATACATACACTCACAACCAGCCAGCATCTCTCTCCTCATGGGAGGGGTCATGTTGAATGATAGATGACTCTTACTAAAGAGCCTGCTAAATTTAGAGCTCTGCTGCTCCAGTGGGCTCCGAAGAGCTTGATGGGCACACACACACACACACACACACACACACACACATTCCTGCTATCTCAAACCCATACAGACTTTTGCCTCGTACACTTTCAAACCTGATTCTTGTTTTGTCTGTTCACCTGAGACTACCTGCACAGTAGCCCACACGCACACCCTCTCCACTCCGAACACATGTTTTTATGTGTGTTTGTTGCATCATCGTGCTCTGGGGTCAGGACTAAAATCTCACTGTTTACCAAGCTCAGGGCTAAGATCTCACAGCTTTACTCACAAATACTGTGACCGGTGTCTGGCTACACCTGGAGAGGTAAGACGGGGGCGGTGGGGGGGGGGGCTGCCTTACATCGACCGTTACACGCGATGTGCTATGCCACTCCACCTGTAAAAATGCATCAATTGAAGCGTGCAATTCTTCCGTATAAAAAAAAATCCTCTGAAATACAGTTGTCACTGCAGTCTCCACTGTTTGCTCCTCACACAGCACACACTCACATTAAAGCAATGGATTTACTTCCAAACAGCAGAAAAGCTGCTCCTGGATTTTTGATATTGATTGGCAGTCATGCAGATGGACTTGTTTGTATTCAGGTGGAGGATCTTATTGACAGGATGAATCAATAGCGGCGCAAAGATGAAGGGGTAGAGACAGAGGACAGGGGAAGAATAAGGAACGATAAAATGGATAGAAAAGGTAGCATGGCTTGAGAAACACCTCGGGGGACAAAGATCGAAAGAGAAAAACAGGTTAAGAGAAGATAGGAGGAGATAGAGGCAGCGAAGGAAGAAATGTCAGAATTTACCTCCCACTGCGACAGACATGCAAATATTTAGAACACGCTGAAGGGAGAAGCTGGAAGAAATGGACATTAAACAACAGGTATTACTCTGATACCTCACGCACACATGCACACACACAACATGATGGACAGACGTGAGATCGATGTAGCGGCACAGCGTGCGAGGAGACAAAATATTCAAACTAATAACTTAATAAGTGAAATTGGAACAGGCAGGTTTTGCCGTTGCAGTCCTCTCAGTGTGATATCACTCATTCATCACCGACGACATTATCATATTCCGCCGAGGCGTCTCTCAACCTGCACTACCACGGTCTGCTTCACAAATGAAATCAGCCTTTATTACAAACGCACTTTTCAAAAACCAGATCCATGTAGTTTTCCATCATTTTTATTTCTTTCCCAACCCGGCATCCTTCGGTACTATCGCCTCGCCTTTATGAGAGGGGTAAGTGTTGTAGGTATTAGATAGGTTGAAATGGTGCTGGAGAGGCCACTAAATGACAGAATGGAGAACCAATGGCTTTTCTTACCTCACTTACACACACACACTAACTCTGTGTACATATGCAAGGTGATACTGCTAGAGATTTCTTATCTGTGGTTTCATTAGAGAGAAGTTAATGTCAGGTCCCCCGGAGTCACTAGCAGGTCATTTAACCAATCCAAGTCTTCTTCCTGAAACTTTACTTAAATTTATTCTGTTCAAGTAAAATCAGACATCATGAAAGAGAGGTTTATTCTTACATTTGAACACTTGAATGTTAGCTGTGGGTCATCTGTAGGGTCCACATATCGCCTCATGCTACCAGTAGGGACACTGACACTAGCCAAATGCAGAACTAGTGAAAGAAAAAAGGAGGGAAAATGTCCTCCACCTGTAAAATCATTCGTGTTCTGGGGTCGGTTTCACTCTTGCCCCTCTAGTGCATCTGTTGTTAATTTAATTAACACCAAAACAGCTGAAACTGATTAAAAACCCCTCTGCTATTTAACAGAAACTTAACTGACTCAATGCTATACTCTACATATTGCACTGTGCTTTTTTGAGCCATATACAGTGCTACGAGTCTAACAATCCTCGCTTTCTTGCCCATTTAAAATCCAGTTTGGCTAAAGCTTGTGGCTGATCACAAGGATAAAAACAAAAAACACTTGGGGGAAAGTTTTGTTGTCGTGACAAAAAAAAGGAGGAATTTGGCCAAAATTATCAAAAGAGAACTGTGACAGCAGACACAAGGTCAGCCAAAGATGCAGACCAAGACTTGTAGCTGTGCACAAAAACGACCAAGCAATGACACAGTCAAGAATAATATCTCCACTGGTAGTTATGATAATTTCACTGCCTGTCATATCTCTCAAAACTGTGCCAGAATAATGTTTCTGGTGCATGACCTGCAAATAAAAATCAAAGTATTTTCCATATGTACATTTATATTTAACCAAGAAAACAAAAGTCACACGTTTGTCACTATAATGTCGTCACTGTATTTAGAGTGTCAGCTACACACTAGTGAAATTAAGATGTGTTGCTGTAATTTATATCACATTAATTACTACACGCAAAGGTAGTAAGAAGGTAAGATAGATGTGCAAATCATAAAATCGTATGTGTCCTTGCATGAGAAGCAGTACTAAGAAGTCTGTAGGCCTTTGTATACTTTATGTGACACTTTTATATCCTTGCTTTGTGAATAGGTGTTTGAGTGTCAGAGAAACTGGAGACCTTTGATGTCATTTTGAGGTAAAGGGAGCAGAAAGGCCAAATAAAAGAAAATAATAGCACAGTAAAAGCGGTTGGTCTGTGCCATTCATCATATTAATCTGCGAAACACGGGTTCCCTGTATCCACTCCTACTGCAGCAAATCTCTCCCTTTACCCTTCGGCCTTTTCTCCCTCTTACTTTCTTTGTTTTTTTCCCACCAATTTGTCTTACTTTCTTGCCAAATGACTCTCAGTAAACTCTCCACCCAGACTTTCTGCCTACCCAAATAGTTTTTAAGAGGGAAAGTTTATGTGCGCTGCGTCCCTTGCCTCCGACTGGCTAAAGCACTTCCTGGATTGAGGGTGGCTGTCAGAACCTGCAGTGAAGATTTATTGTGCACATCCCACCCTGACCTTAAGTCTGGTAGGAGAAAGGGATGTGAAAAAGAGATGAATTGAAGAAGCGATAAGGACAGAGGCAGAGGAGTAAGTGAGCCTGGTAGAAAGCTGGTAAATTTAGCGTAGGAGTATCTGCCGTGTAGGTGTTATCAGTGTTTAGATAATCAAGAGGAGGCGTGTGATGGATGTAGTGTGCCCCCTCCCCCTGAGAGTGTCTCCTTCCACAACTCTGAGAAAGGTCTGTGGCACTGCTGCCTGGTTTGTACTGACAGTTTAAGCCTGTGGGAACATGTTTTCCTTTTTATTTTTTTCTCTCCTCTTGCTGAAGCTGCTGTTGCTTCAGAGTCTCCTCTCTTTCGCGCCGTGTTACCCAGTTCTTTTCCCTCACCTAGACGTCCACATTTCACTCACACTGTGTTCTCCTCCGTGGCAGTATCCACTAATTGAGCATAGCATTACACCAGGCTCTGCAGATACCCTTGTACACAGTCCACTGGCTATCTCCTATAGGGAACACCTTTTTAAGCTGCTTTAGCTTCTGCGGATTTGCTGTTTATCTGCAAGCTGCTTAACATCCCACCTGCACTGCAGCTTCTCCTTTCACGCCTTTCATTGACTTGATCAGTGTCATTGTCGACCGCTCGTTTTCGACTATATTCACTGCAATATATGTACATGTGCAGTAGTCATCAAGCGACTCCAGGAGATGGTGACTCACTATGTTCACCAAACAACAAATATGGCATAATGCATGCATTGATCCTGATTTAAACCTTACAGGAAACAGCTGTGCATTTGCTTGCACGCATCACTGTTTTACCATCAAAATTAGAAACCAGCAGGGAAAATGAAGAACAACCTAACTCTGTTAAAGATCACTCTGTCTGATAAGTTAGGAGGATGAATATGGATTTATACAAGATGCCCCTCCCTGAGCCTGCCATTGTCAGAGGTCGCTTCCTGTTAAAAAGGCAGTTCTTATCCCCAAGGGTTTAATCATAGTGGACTGTGATTTAGGGATTTGATTGTGATACCATATTACCTGAAGATATTCAGAGATGGCTTTTGTTGTGAACTGGTATCATAAAAATTGATTGTATTGAATATATGGACTTTATATTACTGAACATCTGATGCAGTCTGCCCTGAATCCAAACATACCCGTGACTGCAAATTGTTTTGCTCTAAATGTAGCCTAAAGGAGTGATTAATATGAATGTCTCTCAACCCACAGGGGGGTCCCAGCTTTCCTCCTTAACAAATCCCATTTAAATCCTAGCACATACTGTGCACGAGTCCCTGCTGACAATTTTAGACTTTCCTGCGTTTCTATCTGTCCTGTTCCAAACTTAAATCAGAGACTTTCCGTCTGATTTCAATTCGAAGTACTGTAGCAACTTGCTTAACTGTCGCTGTGTGTTTGCATATCACACAGACTAAAGAATAAAAGTAGAAGATGATAAAACAGAGGGGGGGGGGGGATACTGTAAGGGTAGACACTCGCTAGACTTCATATCATGTATAACGGTGATATGAGAATACAATCCATCTCCATCAGTGCTAATACTAAATATAGTCTGTTTTCATCCTGTCAATATCACTTCTCTAATTCTGGATACCAGTACAGATAGTGGTGATTCACAGCTGATGCTGCAGCACAGCTAAGATTTTGGTGTTCATCTGCAAAGATGCCTGAGTATCCTACCGGGGATCCACTGGGGTGAAATGAGGTAAAACCCGCTTTCTGCAACTGAGTATTCTCTGTTTGCTAAGAGACCCAAAGCAAAGTGCTCCTGGGACTCTGAGAACCAGAAAATCGTATGTGGGCCAAAGTGTTTCTAAAACTAGCACTAAGAAATGATGTTTTTGTGCAGTGTGTTTTTAGACAACTAGAAAGTCAAAAGAAAAGGACCGTGTGCGTGCTTACTGACTCACGTTGTGGGGTTTAGACTGTCGGGCATATAAAGAGAAACGCAGGCTTTGATAGGAGTGTCCCCCCTTAATTCATCTGTCTCACACACATCTATTTTAAGTGATTCTTAATCTTCTCACAGGCACATTCAAATGGGCAGTGTATAAGTGGAGAGTAGATGTGCACAGCGGTGGGGAAGAACTAAAATGCTCTCGTTTGATGCAGGTATTAAAGTACTCTGCAGTGATTCAGCCTCCTTTTGTTTTCCTTTCGATTATACGACAGGCTGAAATGTCCTCCCACTGGAAACATTCTCTGCTTACCCTGTTTTTTCCTTTGTTATTATTCCCATCTGATTAGCTCAGTACTTCGTTCCTCATTTCCCCTGTCTTGTTTCCTGCTTTGAAATAGACTTGTTTTATTCATAAAGAATTATTAAGGAAACATGTAAGCTAATAAGGAGCACCTCTGATAGATAATTAACAGCCATCCCACAAATTAACAGCACCCCTGAGCCACTGACAATCATATTGAGTCATTTGGGGAATTGGGAACCCTCTCGATCTGTGTTTGTCTGTTCACAATTGCCACAAGCATCTAAGCATCTAAATACCTAATGCTCTCAGAGTGGCTTAACCCTTGAGGGCTTTCATGTATTTACAGTGATACCCTTAAAAGTACATGGATCACTTCTAAACCCTTATCAAGCATGAAATATTGTCCCACACGCTAATATTTCTTCTCCTGCATTTAGACTTAGATTTAGATTTAAATTTGCTCACCCTACCTGAAGGGCTTAGTCGCTGAATCTAAAATAAAAAGAGCATGTACCACTCAGTGCAGTGATCTGTGCGTCGCAGTCATGTTGCAGGCTATACAAATAACCACTGACAGCTTATTTCCAGTATCACCCTGTGCCTAATTTCTCTCCCTCTATCTTTAAATGAGCAACTTAAAATCACAGATCTGTTAGGAGAGTGGTGCAGAAAATTATTCTCATGACTCACGGCAAAATGAGCTGCACTGGAGGGGCTAAAGTAATCATAATTAGTGGCCACAAAAAGCTCCTGAAGTACAAAAAAGTAATTAGAATGCAGGCACGAAGAAGAGCATCTGTACCTAACGTTACCTCATATTTTTAAACTTTCAGCAAAGGCAGTGTATAAAATCCAAAAAGATAAAGCCCAGCGTTTGCCTCCTAAGCCACTTAAATGTCAGAAACACTTGTCTTTGAAGGGAACCACCACTGTGAAAATCGTGTTCTGTCAGGCGTGCCTTGTATTGAGAGAACAGACGTGGCTGGTGCAATGTTAATTAAATCTGGAGATATGGCAAAAAGCAGGAAAATTGAGTATTTAATGTTAAATTTAGGCTGATAAAACAAGTTGATGGCTTGATGGCTTGGTTATGACAATGTACCAAAGTGTTTTGATTTTCCATGGTACCTCAGTTTTTTTTCTCCATTATTCTAAAAGCTTTTTTCTTTAATGGAAAAAAACACTCAAATTGGCATTTCCAGTAACCTTTCCAAAAGTGTGCAGTAGTTAAAATAATCTTGCTGAAAAAGAAAGAAGAACATCAGACTTCATCAGACACACTATTAAAGGCAGCGCTGGTGCAGCGCTAGGTTGCAAAGTGGCTTGCAACCGTGGTCAGATTAAAGCAGATTAAAAGTCTATATGGGATGGCCCTTTGGATGTGCACGCAGCAGCCGATCCATCAGCTGATGCATGCTGGGACTGAGATCACCTGATTTGCCGGTATTGTGGGTGAGCTTGACTTCATGGCACGCAGAACTGAAAAAAAGAGGAAATTTGTTTCGTCTTTGTCCAACCAGCTGACCATACTGCATACTGTATGCATTATATTACGACCTGTAAACCACTTAAGTACAAAGAAGTCCCCGTGTTTTAACCATTTTGCATCTCTACGTGTAGAAATCCAGCACAACATTGGCACGATCAGCGTGATCAGTCTTACTGAAATGGCCACGTAGCCTAACAACCTGGTGGTTATTATTGTGCTTTTGTGTGCACATGTGTATGTGTGTCTATTTATGTGGGCGACCCATTATGAGCTCTTGGAGAGGTCATTTGGCTGTTGACTCCCAGTCTCTGCCGGGAGCGGCTGTATAATTGCTACTCTAATTAGTCACTTTTGCCAGCCGGTAATTCATAGTCACCTTCAAGTGCTTCTCCCATATACACAAACACACACACACACATATACATACACACAATTTGGGGGATGCATACAGTAACATCCTGTGTACACCAAAGAGTTCTGTCGCTATCAGTCTCTTTTAATTGTTTCTTCTATTTTTGTAATTATAGGCTCTCAGACACCCGGTTTTGGATGCTTACAACAATTGACATGATAATGGTTTCCATGTTGACACGGAGCTGACGATGATTTATGGCAATTATGTGTTAGCAAACGGCACTTTGCTAATGAATCTGAAGGGTAGGGGTATTTCTGAAGCGTGACAGCTTGGCCTGCACAAGAGCCTTTGCTTTAATGGAGTCGGCATTGACTGAGGTGTGCAGGTTTCTCTGGTATGTAGAAATTTTCTGTACAAAAAAAAGAAAATTGTTTGGAGGAGATTCTTTTTCGGTTTTACTCTTTTTGTCATGAGAGAGACAAAATACCTAATTCAACCTCAGATGTCTGTGAGTAGGCTCCTACTTTAATGTTGCCTGATTGTTCTCTAAATATCAGATGCCTCAGGTTCTTGTCACTGCCCTTGTAGATATGAAACCATCATACTTCTGCATAACAGTCTGAATTTGTTTGTCTCTTTGACCCCTATGCTCTTTTTAGATCTACTCCCTTTATTAACAAAGATAAATTAAATATTCTCTTTACTTCTGTTGCTAAATTTTTGCATTGGTAACTACCCATATGTGGATTCTTTATCCTTGCATTGATCCTCCTGTTAAACACAAGGCTACATTATGCTGATGACCTTCTTTCTCTGTCATAATGGGATCATTTCCAGATTTGTTTGGTGCTTTAACATCCAATCCCCCAGCCAGTCAGATCCCTTTATTTTACACCTCTGTTTCCACTTCGCCTGCACTATAGCGTTCTTATTCCTTCCCTGGTCTCCCCTCCCCCCGCACAGCCGTCTGTAAAGTCACCTTCTTTCCAGTGCTCATCAATCTCTGTTGTGCATCTTTCCTCCAGCATGCCTTAAAGGCCCCCCTCCTTTGCTCCATTCTTCCACCTATTTTACTTCCTCTTTAAACCGTCTTTCAATCTGTGTCCTCAGTCACGTCACATTAAGTGCTGAAAAATAGATTAGATTGCATTAAATTTGTTTTTTACCAAAGTTGCCAATTAAATAATCATGTAAAGATAAATGCAAGGAACTTCAGCTTAAACATAATTATTTAAGACAACTAACAGTGAGCTGAGCAGAAATGTCAATTTTGCTTTGGTCATCAACCAAAGCACTGGACAAATGGCCAACAGCTACAGTTGTTAGAGGCAATTTATCCTGGACTGTTGGAGCAGCGATCAGATGGACTGACAGACATCCCTGCAAGCATGGCAAAGAATGGCTCCCATCAATGGTGGTCCATTTAAAATGGGTAAAACTCGCAAATCCTGCCATCACACAGTTAGCATGACAGTTGTGCTAATATTGCTAACGACACTACTTTATCAGTGTTGTAGAGAGTTGCACTTCCAAGTTAAAAAACTGGTCGAGGCATACTAAGGCTATAGAGGCTGGGCAGCAGAAACAGAGCAGTGGATATTGGTTCCAACTCTTCCAGTGACCAGTTTTACATTTTCTTCCCATGTGACCTCATGTGGTAGTGAAAGTGATGACATTCTCAAAAGTAAAAGTGGCTCTTCACAGAGTAGTTCAAAGGTCATGATGTATTCTGTTAACAAAGAGTCTGAGATTGGCACTGGTAACATGGTTTGCATTCCCTCTTCTGCCAACAGTCTTCTTTTTTACTTCATGGTGCTAAAATAAGGCTCGAAATATAATGATGTGAAAATAAAACGGTCAGTGTGGGGAATTAAGATTCTTTGTTTGTTTTTTAATAAAAGGGGGAAGCTACAACTATTACTTCGCATTGAGAGGTAGCTGAGATTAACATAAAGGTTGGAGGCATCTTGGGAGAGTACCCCTAAGGCTGTAATTAACAAATAAGCATAAGAATATCCTTATCCATCTTAAGTGTAATGAATGAGTTTCCTTAAGTATTGAGCCTTATTCTTTCTCCATCTACAAATCTGCCAGGATCCACTTGGGTCCAAGTGACTGAAATTTCATCATCAGACAGTGAGTGTGATGGCCTGTACAGGAATCTGTGTCCCTGGCTGGTTTTTGTACTGACTATGCGTGCACCCCAGACAGAGGACTACAAAGAAGTATCACAGGAATGACTGCTTGCCCATCGTGTCTCTAGCTGTCCATATACACAATAAATAATAAAGGTCCCTTTAAACCCAGAGCCTGTCTGCTCTGAGAAAACAGCAGACCATTTTCTGGGCAGTTTTTGGATGGTTCCAAAAGGTCTGCTGATTAGAGCTGATTGGATTTTTGGGGGACAAAAACAATAGGTACTCTGGAGTAGGTGCTCCTGAACAACAGCCTGGAAAAAAATCTATGCTGATTGGTCTAACACAGAAAGGACAACCACAAGAAAAACAAAAACCGTAAACTTGCAGAAGCCAAAGAAACAACAGAACAAATGAAAAAGATAACAAATAGAATTCCGAAGTGGATCGATTGGGCAGCGCAGGCTTTGGTTGCTTATTGGAGAAATTTTGCATGGGAGCAAGAGAGATAGACAAATGAGTGGTGGTGGTCAAGTGAGCCAGAAAATAAATGAGGAGATCTAGCAGTTTTGAGCCACAGAAATATAATATTACACTCCTTTTTTGCAGCAGCAGTTGAAATGCAAACATATACCTGCCCACACCTCTTTACATTCCCCATTGCCCCTTCATCCTGTCCACTGCACCTGCCATGTGTGTGCACAACCTGTCACACAGACATAGAGGCAGGAAACTGTGATGGAGACAACAATCTGGTTGTTGCATTTTTATAAAGTCCTGTAAGTACAAAGCTGTCTGTACATCAGGTGACTACTTTGCCTAATGGTCACAGGTCTTTGGCAAAGATACACAATGGTCTAATAGAAGCTTTTAGCTCCATGAAGAAAAGTTACTCAGAAAGAAAGTTCTGGATACTTCGGATGGAGGAAAAAAACTGCTGGGTATGAGCTTTAGAAGTGTGAGCAAACTAGCTGTTTCCCCTTTAGCGCACAGACATGAGAGTGTAGGACATTTTTGAACTGCTCTTCTGTTATTTGCTGGGTGCCTCGATAATTGTTTCTAAGGTTTTCCTTGTTGCAGCTGTGAGTCACTTTTCCTCCCAAGTTCTCCTCACCTCTTCGTACTTCCCTCCTAAAGTCTTTCCTCATATCGTTTCGTTTCCTCCGCCGTCTCTTTTCGTCCCTTTCTTTCTTTCATCTGCAGCCTCCCTCCTTCCCGTGCTGTCATCTCTCTGCCCTGCCACCTTCCAATCCCAGATCACCTCATCTCTCTTCATTCTCTACCTTTTTCTATCTCGTTTCTCCATCTCTTGTTTGAAGTTAAAAGGTTGGGTTGGATGACAGATCTCTTTAAGACTTTCAACTCCAAAGGACTTGAGGCAACAACTGCTCAGTCAAGTTCTAATGGAGACATTGGAGAAGAAGAAAAGGAGACAGAGTAAACTGCAGAGAGAAAAAGGAGAGTGAGACGGGTAGGGGGTAGGGGGTGGGGGGCAGATAGCAATTTTGTTTTCTTCTCAAGTGCCCCAAGAGACGGTGAGGGGTCTTTGATGTGTTATGTTTCCGGCCTATACATCTCTCTCACTCTCTTTCACGTTCCTTTCTTCGTCCTCTGGTTATTTCACATCTTCTGTCTCCTTTGTTTGTGTGTGTGGTTATTTATTTCATTCATTCATTCCTTCCGTCTGTCAATTTGCATGAGGCAGAGAAACGGGAACGTGGAGGGATTAGGGAATACTCAACTTTTTGCTTTGCTTTCACAAGCTAGGCGAGTCAGGAGTGCTCTCGTCAAGTTTAATTTCTGCTTTGAAGTTTTTGGAGTTTGACACGTAACGATGGGGATTTATGTCTTTGCATCTCTGCATGTACTGCGTGCGGGTGGGTGTTGTTACGAGCTGCGCGTCATCGCAGACTCTATGGCTCTTTCTTCCTCAGACACGCTGTGGAAGATCATCTGTTCGCACACACAGCAAATGCACACAGAACAATGCTTCTTTGTCCGAGTCCAGCTGGCATCTTCTCATTATTAGCAGTCTACTTTTTCCCGCAAACTCGAATTACTTATTTTTTTGGCAAGATGCCAAGCGCTCGTGCCACCTCCACCAGTTGGATTTCATCATCATCCTGTCTGAATGCAGTTCGTCATACTCCTTGGGTCTTGGTTCAGCACTTAACTGGTAGAGAACGGCTGCTTGTTGAAGCAGACCCTCGTCTTGTCAGTCCTATAAATACAGCTTGTGTATTTTTACGCACCGTTGTTTTAGCTTTATTTAAACCAAGAATGGAAAAACACAGCAAAATCTATAATGAGAGTGACTCAGACACTCACACAAACAAAGCATTAATTCACCGGATGTTTCAGCAGGATGCACCGAGCATTTTATTGCTTCTTGCAATGAAATTACGCGCTGCAGCTCTCGGACTGCATACAGTGGTATCGGATTTCCAATAATGTAAATTTATGTAGATTTTTTTATTGAGCAAGTTGGAAAAATTGGCGAACAACGATATAAATTGCATTCACAGCAGCAACACTGTTGTCAGACAGTGAAACAGAAAAACCACACTGCACTGGAGCGAAAAAACTAAAATAAAAAATAAAAAAAAGCAAGGCTGAGTTAACGTGGGCATGTTTTTCATTCTAGTGAGACACTGAGGAGAGATTTTCATAGCATGCTGAAAGATTTCACTTGTTTACTTGCACACATTCCTGCCTTCCACTGTGGCGATTATGGTATATTAAAATTACCCCAACGTTTTCAGCGGAAGGTAATTCATCACAAATTTGCCAGCGCAGCACTTTGACAAATGATGATTCTTTGCATTGAAATGAAAACTGAGCCTAATTGATTCGTATTGTCTGCATTCCCATTCGTGGTGTGTTGGTGCACTGATGTTACTGAAATAAGTCCACTGCTGGCTATGCATTTGGTAATTCTATTCATAAGGTAACTAAAAGATATTTTAACAGTCTTCCTGCCAAACAAACCTTCTCTATGGGCTGATTCAATATTGTAGGCAGAAGACTTACCTCTACAATAAAATGATATACACTCAATTAGCCCCCTGCAAAGTCACAAAATTCTTCCTGTAAAACAAAACCCTTACCTCGTTTAGTTTTTGGCGACGTCACCTTTAAGGTTGTCTCTTTGCACACCTTTGGACCAATTCCGGCACTGACAGGTCACATCAGAAGTGATCCTTGGCATTAACATGGTGCACATTCTGTACATTCATGCAGATCTGCCATTCTGACACATTCCAAAGACGTTTGCTGGACACAGTTCTGTCTCCCACGAGGGTCCATGAATTCCACTAAAGTCACTTTTATGTTCATGAAAGCAGAGATGACTTTGTGACAAAGCATTGTCATGCTGCACGTACCTTTGGGAAGATGTTAGGTTATGACCATTTAGAGATGCACATAATCAGCAGCAGTACTCAGATAAACTGAGGCATTCAATCAACATTTGTCTGGTATTAACAATGGCAGCGTGTGCCAAGGAAGCATTCCACACCCCATTACACCAGCAGCAGTCTGCAAGTAAAACAAGAAAGGTCAGAGCCATGAAGTCATGCATTCTGAGCCTATTCTGAGTCTACCATGGGCAGCTTCAGCAGAAATCAGTTTGTCATCTAATTAGACCATGTTGTTTTGCAAAAAGTCCTTTTTAGGTGTGCCCACTGTAGCTGTTGTTTTTGGCTAACAGGATTCAAGTATTATAGCTCATCTGCCAGCACTAACAACCATATCATGGTGAAAGTTACATTTTCATCCCCACTCTGCTGTTTCATGTGAACATTAGTTGAAGCTCCTGGCCTGCATCTATATAACTGTATGTAGGACACCTGTGCCGCACAGCTGGTTGAATATAAATTGTCTAAGCAGGTGTGCAGGGATTGATAATAAAGTGTATATTGGAGGTATTGGAAGCTTTTAACATCCACCAATCCAGGGTTAGGAACAGGTCCTCATCTATACTTTTATTATATGGATTTTTCTTTCACCTGGCCAGATGGAAATCTCACAGAACTGTGAAACTCATAACATTGTCTTCTTTGCATATCAACCCTATACTTACATCATCCTTAAAGATTTCCTGAATCCTTTTCCCTTTCACACTGCTTAATCTGATGGGGTCTGATATTTAAGATTAATAAAATGGAAGGTTGCTGTTGGCGTTTTAGTCTTGTTTACAGAGGTGTTCTTACATCTAAATTACATCCATAATTATTGAATTCGCAGAACCTCTGCCTGCAGTTGTCCAGTTGAATTTTCTTTCTGGTATCTTCTTAAACCTTTTAATTTGGGCAAAATATAAATATTTAGTGACTTTTAATGTTTAGAAAGAATCTAAACCATCAGCAGCTACTAAAATATTTTGTCAAAATAGTTTTTTGCTTTGTTTTTGTCTGCTTGCCTAATGTCGTCACATTGTTCACTCCTTCCTTATACCATTAAGAGGTCTCTCCACCTGACATCACAAGCCGACTAAGTCAGCGTCCTCTTGGGCAAAAAACACCGCGCCATTTTCCCTTTTGAAGACTGTAAGAGTAAATCACCCACTAGGTGCTCAGAGCTGTCTTTGAAATACTCCACAGCAAAAAGTGAAACGAAGCAGTAGTGTGCATGTGTAAATGTCAGAGGGATTAGAGCATGTGTGTGCCAGTGTACATAAGCGACTTTACATCTGGCAGCTGAGATTTAACCAGAGTGAAAAAAAAACCACTTTAAATTCCGACTGATAATGCACAAACCTTGTCCGGGGGATGAATTCAGCATGAGTCTTGCAAACATATGAAATCGAGAAAACCCCACGATGCACAGTGGACTGCTGACATTAGGGCCACAAGGTGTTTGCACACGCTTCTTTATGTCCTCAAATCCTAACTAGCTAATCAACGTTGATGCAGTTAGTTTCAATCGTATATGCAGCACCATCAAAACCACAAACACATTATCCCCCTGCAATTCTGAGCACCGACTCAGCAGATCGACATGCCGCATATGTGTTAAGCAGCTGTGCAGGATGATCACTGGTCGGCCAGATGTTGCATCTCGCACCTAAATAACAGGGAAAATGGAATGGATTGATTAGAACTCCCATCTGCTGCGCTAGGATGGTGCTAATAAGCAGGCTGCAGAGTGCTCTTTCCCAGAGAGGGAGGTTACCGCAGGCAGAGTGTTCAAAGGCTGTCGCAGGTTGTATCAGAGGGGCCGAGAGAGGAAGAGGTGAAGCACGGCCCGGTGAGTTTTGAGAGGCAAAGCCTAAAGCCGACAAAAGGGGAGCGACAGAGAGACAGATAGACGGGAGAGGGCCGGTGCACTCAATTAAATTGCACAGCAGGACGGGGTAAATGGTCAAACATGCCGAAGAGCACCGCAGTCAAGCATTTTTCAGAAGAGGTTAAACAGGTGATGTACTAATGCATTTCAGTCAGCGTTTAGTGGAGAGGAAAGCATTTAGTTTTCACTTCCCAAGCCAAGAATTAATGCACAAAAAAAGGGCTGTTTTTTTCCCACACTAAATCACAAAGTGGAGGCAAGCTCTAATAGAAAACAAACATCCCTCTTAAATGAGACACAGTACTGCAATATTAATTTATTCGCCCACACAATGTGGTCTCGGGAGGTGAGGGAGGGTTTTGAATTTACTAATTCTTACTGTAGTTAACGTCTGGTTAAAAATGAAAACCAAACAAAACACACCATAAACATCACCTCTGTCATTTAAAATCCCACGTATCCAAAATCAAGTCAGTTATTTCACCATTACTTGATTTACAAGTGTCAGTCAATCTGCTGTGTGCAACATATTTCACGCACTTCCTGTGATGAGAAGCAGCGGTTTCTGGCAGCAGAATGAGATCAAAGGATGTTTTTTTCCTTGGTGAACAGGGAGCTTTGTATTCCCTGACAAAGAACAAAGTTAAAGTGGTTTTCAGTATTGTGAGTCTATTTTTTGTGCAAGTCAGTGACATAAAGGCTGTTCTTTTTTTTTCTTTGGTTGTCTTCTGTTGACACTAACGCACATCATCAGGCGCCGTATACGTAGCCATCTCTAGCCTGTTGTTCTTGTTTTGAACTGATGTCTTCTGAGTCAGGTCATTAAAAAAATATGCACAATACACAGCATATGCACAAAGCATAAATATTATGTCTTAAAATGTTTTATCATCATGGTAAAAAGAAAGTACACCCTGTTTATATTCTGAGGTTTTATGTATATATAATAGAAAATGGTAAATATAAGCGCAGACTCTTACTGCTTCCATTCAGAGCGTAAGTAGCAGCCAGGTCCTGTTAATCAAATGTACTTGATTAAGTGCTCATGAGCAAGTGTGAGCACCTCTATAAAAGCGGTTTTGGCAGTTTGCTGGTCTGCAGCATTCAGGTGTGTGTTAACACAAGGACCCAAGACATCAGCAATGATCTTAGAGGCACAGTTGTTGCTGCTCATCAACACAGATGATGTCAAACTCAACCACTCCAAGGTCAGACTGTAAATAATATTTAAATTCTAAATAAATAATGATGGTATATAATGTCTTGTGTTGTTTAAAGCATCTAATTTGAGACCCAGCAAAGACTAAATTAATTTTTTATTATGTCCTGATATGTAAAACCTTAGTCGTGACTGAGAGTGTATTTTCTATTTACCATGACTGCATACAGGGTACAACAACTTGAGCATGCACTGGGCAAATATCAGAAATGATGAAATAAAAGCAGTCCCTGTTTTCATGTTTAATGAAGAAAAGCTTGTTTTGAATAACAGAATGTTTGATGAAGAAAAGTGTGTGTTTGAAGCTTCTTCCGATTTACTTTTATCATTTGGAGATACAAACCTGCATTCAAAGTGCCACTTATAAATCTACCCTAAACTTGCTGCACTCCTGTAGCCTCACAGCGACATTCCCACTTCTCTCCTCATGGTTTAAGGTCAGAACTATTTTGTTTCATCTAAACAAAGTTTGTGCTGCCAATATTCATCAAGCTTTTTCTTGCTCTGTGATGAATGATTTCACTCTTGGAAAAAATCCATAGACGCTTTCTTCGTGCAGTATCCTTCACACTGTCACTCGTTTCAACAAATAATCCACGTGCCAACTCCCATGCGCTACCGTGACTATTTTTCAATTCGAAGTTGCATGGAGGGCTAATTGTACATGAAATAATTTTCCCCAAAGGCCACCTTATCCGTTCCCCCTAACAGCTGCTGCTGCTTGTGTTTCTTTTACGTTCAGTAGCCTGCTGATGCTCCTCTACTTGTACTGAGTTTCATGAACGTTCACCTCTCTTCTTGGAGGAGCTTCTTTTTCACGTGGAGCCATATTCTATTAAAAACACCCAAGGCCAAAACCTGAGCAAACAGTAATTGAAACTAGCTCACATCATGCTGATGGTTCTGCTGATACCTTTACACTTTGCAAAACTTAGATGGTGCACTGTTTAAGCTGCTTTACAGATACTGAATACACGCAAGCTGCTTTGGAACCCACTTTCAATCTAGCTCAGGGATGTCAAACTCATTTTTTATTATCATGGGCCACATAAAACCCACTTTGATGTTAAGTGGGTGGGACCAAAGAAACTCACCTTTCCATCAGTCTAAGTAGGTTTAACTACACATTAACTAACCATTGTAGAAAACCAAATTTCCTATTATTGTAGAACCTTTCTGTCCTGTAATAGTTTATTTATTTCTTCATTACTTTGATGTAGTGTAACCAGCCATGGGTCCAGTCCAAAGTTTATACACTCCTTCACATTTTCCTGTGCCATCCATAGGGCCAGATTGGAGTCTTTGCTGGACCGATTCTAGTCCCCCGGCCTTGTGTTCGGCACTTCTCATCAAGATCCTTTTTTTATGCTGTGTCTAACTGTCATATCTCTTGTCATGCCTGATCTGTTCAATATGCAGGGATCTTATTGGCAAATATAAATTAGTGCAGAAGGAAAGTCTTTTGGCTGTAGGGGTCCAAAGCCATGGTTTTACGGGTTCTTCTATAAACCTGCTTGTGCAATTAGCCTTAAATAGAAATTACATTTTGTAACAACTTGCTGCAGGTGGACTCCTAGATTCTACTTTGAGATATGTATTTTTAATTGCTGTTTTTTAATAATACATAGGATCAAATGCACTTTTAAATTAATGATTACCATTCCTGTAAAATGCTAGTTATCAAAATGTCTACAAGTAAAAAGATATTAAAAAACTCCATTTTAATTTCAGAAGGTGTCCTGAAACAGTGGTAATAAGTTCATATTTAATGTAATCACAGCAAGGCACCAGTGAAGTGTTACTTAAAACAGAAAAATGATTCAGGATACTCGTGACTTTCCTGAATAACCTTTTAATCCAAGCTCCATTTATCTCTCTGGGTTTTCCTCTCAGATATGCGATAAGGAGTGGCATTACTATGTCATCAATGTGGAGTTCCCAGTGGTGACGCTCTATGTGGACGGAGTGACCTATGACCCCTACCTGGTGACGGACGACTGGCCCATCCACCCCTCACAGATTGATGTTCAGCTCACAGTCGGTGCCTGCTGGCAAGGTGAGCAGCCAAAGCTGATGATGACACCAGATAGTGGTGCAGGTATTCAGTTAATGTTCTTCAACAGAATTCATTCATCTTGTGGGCAATTAAAAAAAAAAGTGCAACTAAAACGAAAGTTTGAATATGAAGGTCATTGTAATTTGAAGTATTTTGAGAATCCTCCTGCTGCTTCTATACGTGAGAAGGTTCAGGGATAACACTGCTGAAGTATTTGCACTGAGGGAGTCACCGAGTGTGGAACGTGTTCTTTGGCCTTGAATGAACAATGTAATTAAGAAGAGCACTTAGTCTGCCTCTGACAAATGACTGAACGAGTGTGAATGAAGGCGTACAATTAAACTGTCCTCTAAACTGATAGCTGCCACTAATTGCATAAGGGTAGAAGAAAGAGGATTTTTTTTCTCACACAGTACAGCATGCTGCTGATTTGATAGCCCAAATGAGACTGCTCAGTGATGCTTAGCCTTACATAAAGATGGCTCTCAATGTGGGGAGCAGCAGCAGGTCATCATGTGTGGCTTTGATTTGCATTCCTCCTCCTTTACTCCACCTCCCTCTCCCATTTTTTTTTCATTGAACACTGTACGCCTTCAGGAAGATTAAAGGGGCCTTGAATAGTGAAGGGAGTTCAGACACTATTTGTGCTTTCCTTGTTGGGGCCAGTCTCAGTCGTGTATTGTAAAGGCAGTACTGAAATCTGAACATAAGCCATTAGCGACATAAATAGCCTTTTCAAAGCACAGAGTTAAGTATCCAGTATGTTGATTGCAAACATGCTTGCAAAGTTGCGCTCGTCTGTTGTCTAACTCGCCCAGTTTGGGCTGTAAATGTGTTTTCAGAGCAAAAGAAAAAGACAGAAAGTGAACACTTACTGACGTGCAGTAGCAGTAGCACGTCTTTGCTTATTATAGCTGCTTACTGATGGGCTTTACAGAAACAGTCGGATGCTGATAGAGAGTTCAGGCAGGATATAATATGATGGAGTGTGGTGGCACAGTAAATAAAAACAGATTTGTCAGCTCTAAGTGCTCCACTGATATTCTGGAGTATTTAATTCAATGTAATGATTTAATTTCATGGTTCATAAGTCTTAACTGGCCAGTCAGCATTGTCTAGAAATTGATTCTGTCCTGACTACAGCAAATTGATTTAATCTAGAATTATTGTGTTACATACAGTCACCCAAATAAGCCATTCTGGTTGTTGTAACAAGGTCTGTAGTGTTGCTACATGTGCTTCAGACTGATTAAACTCATTAACAGGTGATCATGGTCTGCTTTTTAAGAGCCTGGTAAAACACCAACGTGAAAAATACTTACTGTGTGTACACACTGTGTGCTTTAACACTCATTCTTTTTGCAAATCGGTTGCAGAATTAACCAAACAACCAGCCTAAGAACAGAAATCAGGCTTCTTAGTTTGTTATTACTTGTTGTTTAGTGTAAACTGCCCAACATTAGTTCGAGATTGCCGTGAAGTCAAGATCAGCTGCATTGCTGGCAGTTTACCTGATCTTAGCACCATCTTAGCATTCTGCATGGCTCAGTTGTGACCATTCGGCACATCCATTTGGCAAATCTAATGTAGCTCTCTATTTTAGTTGCTTTAGCCTGCCTTGAGCTGCTATGCATCTGCAAGCCACTGTCCACCCCAGTCCAGCCCAGCTCTTCCCTTTTATCCCATATCTGAATGAATCAGTGTTATGTTGTCTTGAAGCCTGCTCTGTTCTGTGTTTGGATCTTGCTGTTGGGGTTCCTCCCAGAAAAAACCGGCTCCTGCACATAGAAATACCAATACAAATCCAAACAGCCTGGAATATTATATGCTGGGATGATTCATCCTCATTCTGAGATTTGGGATCTTTCTCTACGAAGACGTTATGTCTGGGTGAGCACTAAGCAGCATCCGCCCCTTCTGCACATGCACACACAAAGGTGTGTGATGGTTGCTGTTGGATGAATGCACGGTTAAAGTAGCTTCAACTTAAGTAGAAAAAAAATAGTTCCTGTTCTGTTGAGGTCTGAAATACTTATACACTTCAGTTGGACGATTTACATAAACTATAATACTTTTGGCTTTCCACTCCTCAACAGTTAATGCATGCTGAACTTTAATCCCTCATCCTTACAGTGAGTGAAAAGAAAACAAAACTATATGCTAACCATCTTAAAATCAGACTTATTGAAACTACAGACAGCACTGTATTAATGGAGGTATGCTTCTTTGTGAGTGGTGGTGGTGAGGGAGGTTAGTTCTAGTAACAGATGAATTTCTATGTGCAAAAATACTGTGCAGGTGTTTATAAGGCTATGTTTACAGTTCTGGACTGTCTGATATGATGACAGCATCTTTCCAGGTGGATCTGCATTCATTGAAATGAGTGAGAGGCCTGTGCTGTGAATGAACGGCTAAAGTCTAAGTACAAAAACTTTAATATGCAAAGACAGACATGGATGGTATTAGCCTCATGGTTAAAATCAGTCTTAAACCTACAAGAATCCATTGGCCATAATTGTGCATAAACAAAGTCTTTCCTGCTAACCTGCTAGTGAAACAACAAAGCTTATTTGGCTGCACATCTGCCCACCTTTTTTCCACACTCTCCTATTTTCTAATAAAAGTGTTTTCCCCCCATCAAACCTTCTGCTTCCACCTTGGAGAGTAAGTGCTGGCTGTGTACTCCTCACACAGTCAGTCTATATTTACCCTCTGACCTGGCGGAGGGTGTTCATGTTCGGAAGTATGTAACAGCCAGATAGCAAAGAGCAACACGCTCATCCTGCCTCGTTCTCTTCATTCCTCAAGTGTGTAATCACACACCGTTGGTCTGCCTCTGGAGCTCCCCTCCTCGCAGCGGTAAACATGCAGGAAGTAATTTTGATGATTTGCACTGCTGAGCCATAAATATATCTGTATGTAGAGTGTATTGAATAAATACAGGCTCACAGGTGTTGATACTCATACATTATAAGTGTAAAGCTAAACGAGGGAGCCACATCTTTCATATTTACACTTAAGTAATGATCCTGTTTCCAGCTCACCCATGCCTCTCCACCTCATCTGTTGTTTTCGAAACGACGCAAATAAAAAAGAGTGAAGCTCTATACGGCTGCACATATCGGGCAAAGAGAGCTGACGCCACATAAAGACCAGTCTCTGTAAAGTGGAATGATCAGCGATTTTATCACCCGTATCATTCCTGCTCTGAAGCATCTCAGTAATCCCCTCTCCTCTGCTTTTCCGTTTTTATCCTCTGTCTGGGACCCTTAATGGTTTCTCTGGCCGCGGCCTAAATTGATAACATCTGTCAGTGTGGGACTAAGTGGAAAGGTGGACATCTTAAGAGAAGGCAGGGGAAGGGAAGAAAAACGTAACTGAGCATGGGAGTGAGAATAAGGGAAGCATGAAGTAAAAGGAAACTATGGCTTTGGCATAATTTGGTGTCTGTTAATCCAAATGTGACTTTGTGGTTTTATGAGATAGACTGAAGTCGCCTGACAGCCTGGCACTTGGCAGGGCATCAGCCAGCACGTATAAAGACATGGCTGCGGTTGTGGTAATTTAACTGAACTGGAGTGGAGTAACATGGAGTGACTTGATGTCAGTGTGGCCCTGTCGCTCCACACAGTAAAATGTGAATACACTTACAGGTGATTGGTATCAGGAATAGACTGTATACACTGATCCAGTAACAACCACTACTTTCCTGTCAAGCTTGTAGTTCTGTACAACACATAACACAGCTTAAAGTGACACACTTGACACATTTACCTCTTAATGGCCTCGGTGGTTAATTTATGTCAGTTTACAACAGCTGCTGAACATTTTCATCAGCTCGCTTAAGTACAATCATCATAAAAAGAAATGCTAACTCTTGCCTTGCTGTCTATACGAATGTAACCAGTGTCAGAAATCATACTGATTCTCTTTTTTATTTTTTTAAGTGTATTAAAAATGAAAAACTATAATGACATTAGTTGTTCATAGAGTTTTCAATTCAAGTGTTACAAAATTGCACCTTTATTACTGGATACCATTTATTGCTATGATAAAGACGTGTACACTTGGTAATTACTTGAGGCTAAAAGTATAGAAGCACCTGACTCAATGAATGAGGCATTAAGGTAAACAAAGACAATTTGCTTGATTATTCTCACTTAACATGTTATACTTAGAGGCTTCTAGGAAGGCAAATGTCACACAGCCACCATCTTCATTGCCACAGACACCATATATTTCGATTCAGGCTTCAGAACAGCCAGCAGATTTGCTCTACAGCCTTCAAATAAATATGCTACACTATATAAGCTTATATTCTGCTCGTGTGTAGCTGGTTTGACAAGCCTAAGCAGTTACAAAAAGGTATATGTCTAAAGCTTGACAAGACAATTGCAGTTCTTTGAGCAGAAAATAGTTTGAAAAGAACATTTTCAAAAGTCTGTTTCCTGCTTGCTTTTTCCAAACTCTTCCATTAACTTTCGAGTAGGTGTATGGGAGCATTTGTCACACAAGCATGACTGGGGACTTGCACCTAAATTCATGAACTGGACAGTAAGCTGAAGTGTTAGGGGGTAAGAATTTTTATATCTACCCCTCTATTTCCCACTTCCTAGTCAAGAAAAAGGCTTCATCTGTTTCTCATCTAAGAAGGCAGGCGAGCAGATGACAAGCAACTGGGTTGATAAGATCCCCCGGGTAGATCACATCAACTGGTAGGACTCTGTTGTCTGCCCCGTGGGTGATAAGGGAGCTCTATCTGAGTAGTCACTGTGCACAATGTAGCTGCAGGTCAGCAATCATAGCCTCTCTGACTTGAAGGGCTGGATTCACTGCTCCCCATTTCTGTCATGTTTTCTCACCAGGAGAGCGAGGCATGATAAAGTGTATCCAGTAGTGGTCAGTTGTGTCTCCATCTGTGCTGACTGAGCCATTCAAGAGCTAAATGCATCACTTAAGACAGTAATAAATGTGCCGTTACAATTAGAAGGTACTGGGTGACCCCGACAAGTAAAGTTTATCATCATAAAAGTATAAAGAGTTTTCAAGAGTGTGGGGGTCTATTGTATTGAAATAGAAAGGGAAATAGACGTACTCTCCTGCTTCTGTTTTTTTCCTCTCTGGCCTATGATGACTTAATAAGAACAAAAAAATAACTTGTAGTTATTAAGACAAAGAAGAAGCGCTAAATGAGCACAAGTCTCCACCAAGGCAGCTCATTCCCTTTCTTTAAAGCTGTAACTCATTTTGGGATCAACTTGAGAGAAAGGCAGATGTGAAATGTAAAAGTGAGGTCAGAGGTCAAATGTGAAATGATATTTGAATGCAAACTACAATGTGATATTTAGAATCCACATATACCAGTATCACTTCATAACTACTACCAATACAAACAAAGGCAGTAAAATTATAGTTTAAAGATGAAAGACATTTTATGAAAGCTAGATCCTATTTGACATTGAAGAAGAGGTCAGAGGTCCATCATAGTGATGTGATATTTGGAATCCAGTTACAATAATACAAACAATGGCAGTAAGAAACATAGTTTTAAACAGCTCTGGATATCATTATTATCACTTTGACCTTCAGATCAATGCTTTGACCTTGAAGGAGAGGTCAGAGGTCAAATGTAACATGATCTTTGAAATCTTTAAACATTGGCTACTACATCCTGAAAACACACACCACATAGTTTCTAATTTATGAGGCTTTTTTTTTAAATCAATAAATCAGTGAGTTGACGTTAAAGACTTTGGTGGATGTCAGCCAAAATTTAACAGATTTAACACCCCCACTAAATTGATCAGAATTCATTAAATCAATTACATAAACGCTGCCAAAAACATAACCTCCTTGGCAGAGGTAAGTATGGCTGGCGTAAGGACAGTATATCCAGGGGGAGTTTTCATTTTTGTAAATGACTCTTATTTTTGTCAAATCCAGTAATACTTGTGCACTGGAGCCTTGCATGAAAGCTAATACCTTTGCCACAGCTGTTCAGTCATCAAACTTTGAGGTCCTGAAGATTGAGCATGAATGGGTCTTGTCCTTCAACAGACACAGGCGTGTCCTGATAAAAACATGGCGACCATCGCAGACAAATGTTATTGTCAGTACTTTGGCCTTTAACATCTATAGCCCAAAGGGCTGCCAATTCCTTCATATTACCCTGCAGATTGTGCCACTGACACCTACCTGCAGCAGTTTCACAGCAGGGATCCATAGTACTCAACTACTGAAGTATACCTGCTTTTAAAATGTTCAGAGCTAGTTCAGTCATTAGGAAGGAATTGTCAGAAGAAAAACTGCAGCACCACATAACGTGTGTAAGGATCCTCCAGAGGTAAAGATTGTTACAGCCTATTTACCATCTGTATGAGCTGAGATACTCAAAGATGCCTGGCAGTAAAGTAAAGGCAGTAAAAATAATGTGTTACATCTGGAATCCTACCCAGGGCCCACTGTCTACAGCTGCAGGATTAAGGAATGTGTCTACTGGACACAGAGGCTGAAGTTCACAGGGCAGGTCAGAGCAAAACGAGATCAACTTATAAAGAATCTACTTACAATGCAAAAGTGGAAAAAACACACTGGCATCCGAGTTACGGGTTAATGCGGTTAATAACAGATTAGCTCAAGGCTAATAGATAACTGGACCCAGTCCCTCACTTGCTGTATCTACTGAGTAATTAGATGCAAAGCAAGTGGCAATCATGGAAGAATCTGTGGACATGCCTGATTTTGGCCAAAGCTGTACATATTTTCCCAACATTAAGAAGCAGGTGTGAAAAAAATTCCTGGATTTGCCTGCAGCAGTCACTTGAGAGCAGGTGGATCAGGGCACAGAGTCTCTCAGAAGTATGTTGAGAGGCAAGACAGATAAATTAATCACGAGTGGAAGACTTTCTCTTGGTATGCACCCTTCCCATCGGTCACTGCTTCACTTCATCCTCCAAATGTGTTTGATCAATGAGCCAGTTTGGATTTTGTTGTTATATGAGGGGAATGTTCAATACTTTTAGTGCTTTGGTGGATTACCGCCAGAATTAGAGACCAAAAGAGGGAAAAGGAAGAGAGAAATGAAAGGAAGGACAGGAATCCAAAGGTGACGTTTTGATACCCAGAGCTGGTAACCTTTCAGCTAATGAGTGGTTTGGAGACTCATATCGCTGGTATTGGCCTTTATGGAGTTCAGAGGACAGCCTTTAAATGTGTTGACTTTTTCCTTACCTTTATTTAGCCTGGATGGGCTGGCAGAGGAGCACTTGCACTTATACAGCAGTACCCTTCCACTTAATCATAGGTTGGGAGACACAATTGGGCCAATTATAACCATTATTTGACCTAAAGGACCATAAACCAGTGGTTTACTGTAACTAAATGTTTACATGACCTTCTGTAATGATTCCAGAAAAAGTGGAAAAATGATTTTCATTTATCTGAATTGTAGTAGTACGCACTGTTTTATCTGTTTGTTGTTGTTTTCTGCAGGTGGGGAGGTGACCAAGCCGCGGTTCACTCAATATTTCCGGGGAAGCCTCTCTGGACTGACCATCCGACCAGGAAAGATTGAGAGTCAGAAAGTCATATCCTGTCTGCAGGCCTGCAAAGAGGGACTGGACATAAACTCCCTCGAGAGTCTGGATAAGAGTATAAAGGTACACGTACACAGAGATAAAGGAGGTGTTTCAAAAAGAGGGACTGCAGTAAAACCTCTCATCTTGGTTTAAAGTGTCAGATAATAGTGCAGATCACATCAGTTCAGTGAAGAGAATGGATATTAAAAGAAACAGAGGATGGGCTTTTTTCAGTGTTTTAGATACCAAAAGCCAAACAATAACTGAATGACTCGCTGAATTCAAGTGTGGTACTGTAACAGGATCCCAGTGTTGCCATAAGTCAGTTCATGGAATCTCCTAGATATTCCACAGTCAGGAAGTAAAGTGTTTAAGAAACAAACCAACTCAGTCATGAAGTTGCAGACCACATAATGTTACGGGGTTAACACTCTAAACGCTCCAAACCTCCTCTGCCATTAACATCAGCACAAAAGCAGTGTGCCGGGAGCTTCGTGGCAACTCCTGTAGGTGTTCTGTGTATGTGACCCAGTACGTTTGTCAGTATAGCGTAATTTCACAAGGAATGTGTTGCGTATATACATGTAAGCTGACCTCAGTAGAGTGGTTCAGCTGTTATCCAGACTAACAGAGGCTACGGTCACCTGCACGTTCCTGAAGCACACCAGTCAGCTTGTACCGTATTACCTGTGTCTACCCAAACAATGTCGCCACCTGATTAAGCAACTAATGAAGCAGTGGAGCACAGGGGAAGAGACAAGTCGGGTTCTTGCCTTCCCGGCCCTCAATAAAATCTGCTGCCAGAAGCAGGAAACGTACCTCAACCCCTATTCTTAAGCAAATGTACATTTCTTATGTACAAATCTGCAAGTTCACGTCTCCCAACATGCTGCCCATGATCAACTTCATGCAGAGAACTCTAACAGAGATGTACGCCCTGGACGCAGAGGTCACTTACCAGCACTTCCTCTATATCCGACAGCTGGCCAGTTACCTCAGAAACGCCATGGCCATGAAGAAGAAAGAAACGTATCAGCGCCTTGTTGGGATTTGGCGCTGTATAAATAAAATTGAATTGAATTATATATTAGAAGTTGTTGGCTAACAAATTGCTGTATTAAAAGTAATCAAATGTAAATGTTTTGTTGTTCCTAAGCAGACAGAACAAACTATGCTAATTCAGGTTTTAATATGAAGTACAAAATACATCTACTTCAATTCTTATACAAACACTATAATGTGTTGATCAATAAATGTAATGGCAACTAAACCTGGCTTTCCTGGTAATCTTCAACTACCTTCTTCTTCTTCTTCTCCTTTTTCACTGGCTTAGCTAATTGATCTCACTGCACTGTGCAAGATAGAGGGCATACAAGATAGATGGGGCTTTGTGTGGACTCAAAGCCATCGCCCGTAAGCACCCTACCACTCTCAGCTCCTTTATACTTTCTCCCTCTTCAGCTTTTCCCTCTCCAGCGAACTCCAGATCCTTCTATAGAGAACCTTGTGCTGTGGCGCAGCAAAGAGATGCTTGCCAGGCTTTTGAAAAGGCATGCTGGGATGAGGTGGAGGATATGAGAGAGAAGAGGAGAGCCTCTCTAGGGCCAGTGCAGTTTATCTTTTGAGAGCCATTTAATTTTCTTCTTAGCCACACACTCATCTGGCCCCTGGAAGTCCACGGGAAGCTTAGCCAGGCAGGTGGACAGCTGGCACTGCACAATCAGAGGAGAATAACAGGCAGAGAGGCAGGTAGACACAAAGTATAGACAGAGAACAGAAGATGAGAGGAGACAGAAAGAAGTGTGAATGGGGAAAATGACAGGGCACAGGGACTGTATAGAGCACCACAGAGAGGAGGAGTAACTTCACCCTGGTGCTGATACCCAGTTTTAGAAAATGGGAACTACTCATTGCAGTTCTGGCAGGAGAACACTGAATCCTTTTTGAAGTAAGAAGGCTTCAAATCGCTACCATCAAACTCTGCAGGAGAGCACACAGCTCTGTAAAACCAGCTCTACTGTGTGTCTCTATGTTTACGATATTTACTAGTACATGCATATTCCCATTATTATCATACTGCCATGTTTAGTTATGCCAGGTTTTCATTTATTTCAGTACAGTATGGAAGCAGAAGCCTGAAACTACCTTGAAACAGGTGATCCATCACAGTGAACGTTGGATGTGTTTGTTTTATGCCGTTGCATGGTAAAGCAGCGCAGCCGTGATGTTCACTTTGATGGATTGCCTGATTCAAACAAGTTGCGAGTCTCTGCAAACTAATGTGTGCACCACTGTACAGTGAAACCTGTAGAACACAGAGACTGCCTGGAAACAAGCAGAAAGGTAGTGACCTTTTATCATTTGCAGAACCGCTGCTGAAATTATTCAGTTTTTACCCCTCAGGCTGATGGAGTATTGCTGTCAACCCACCGGGCAGGCGGGCAGCGTGGACCCCCAAGTTTGTGAATATGATAACTCGAGGAGGTGACGTAGGATTTTGAAATATCATACCATAGGTGCATCTACTAAAAATCTCAGATGAGTTCGAATCTCAGTGATGCTGACCTCAAGGATTTTCAAATTTATACCATAGGTGCATCTGCCTGAGGGCTGGGCATGACAGTGCTACCATGGGATTATAAGCACCCTTGCTTCTTGTTGCATCACAAATATCAAACACTATACACTAAAGGTTCAGCAACAAAAAGTTGGTTTTCTGGGTTTCAGGTGCAGGAGCCTAAGCAGAGAAATCCTCATTCAACCTCCTCCAGTTTACCCAGGAACGCTTATTAATTTGAATTGTGACCCTGAATGGGATAAGTGAAAGAAATACATTTGAAAATGTTGTTTTTTCTAGTCTTTACTACTCTCAGTATAAGCCACATTCACTTTATCAAACCCACAAACACATATAATAAACAGAGATGACACATGGCGACATGTTTATAGGTCGTATCTTGGGCAAACATGCAGACTTGAGGATCTGGATTTTGAATAAAACATCTCAGATTATTAGATAAGCTGTTCTTCCTTCGAAGCCGCGGCCACCCCTGAAATATCCATATAGTACGGATTCCATTTTATTATTTGATCTTAAGGCCACGACTTGAAATCGTTGGAGTTTAATCACATTACCACACAGCAAACCGTGAGCCGCGCGGTATTTAAACGGTAAATTTTGCACAGAGAGTGGACTCTGTACCCCTGCCCCCCCTTCTCCTGCAGCAGGTTAATCTGCCCATGCCCTGCACACTTTCACTCTGTCAGCTTTCGTATGCACAGACTAATCTACAGCATCTCAATTAGAGCTGACTGATTTCAGTTTTAAATGGCACTGTTCCCACGGACATTTTATCATTTGCTGTGTCAGTTCTCGCTCTCCGTCGAACATCTGTGTTTTCTCTCTCCTTAGTTTCACTTTAACCCAGCTCAATCCATCCTGGTAATGGAGGGCGAGGACTTGGAGAACATGAACGCCGCTGTGAGGAAAGTTTCCTACATAAACTCCCGTCAGTTTCCCACACCAGGCATCCGACGCCTGCACATCTCCACTACCGTCCAGTGAGTACACTGCCGTGTTCGTCTTGTTCTTCGCCTTGTTTTTTCTCCTTTATCTTTACTGAAATCTGCTTCGTGTGTGTGTCTCTCTGTCGTTTTTTTCTTCCTACACGACGATATTTGTTTCCTTTAGTGTTCACACGCTTTCTCTGTTTCTGAGTACCTGTTCTTTAAGATGTTCGCCCACCTCGATACTTCTGTTAAAACAACACGGCAGACATCACACCCCGACTGATATATAATTCCCTTTCCGCACATTGATCCCCACCCCTCCCCTCTGTTTCTCGTTTTCCTCTGCTGTCACTTCCCCTTTCCTTTAATACACCATTTTCGGTTCACTGTCGCCACCGGGGGCTGGTTTTTACATTTTCATGTCATGTATTAATAATTCTGCCTGGATTTTGCCAGAGGAACGAGGGGAAGAGAGATGCAAAAGGAGAGGGCGTGTGTGTATGTGTGTGCGTGCTTGCGGACGCAAGGCACAGAGAAGAGAGGCTGGCTGGTAAAACAGCCTCCCTTGGCGGGTTACCATTAAAATTCATGATTGTTTTAAATATATGTAGACCCCTGCAGCACAGCCCTGGGGTTTCACTCTCCGCCCTCCCGATGGGTTAGATGCACAGCGGCAGGCCCGAGAACTTCAACTAACACAGCAGAAGAGTGTGTGAGTGTGTGGACGAGTATGCACATGTTGGTGTGTGTGCTGCACAAGCTGCTGGTGATGAAGCAGAGTCGTAGCTGGAGGCGCACCGATTATCAAGGAATACATTATGCTAATAAGGGCTAAGCTTGCATCATTGCTAAATGTTGTTTAAATGAAGTTTTTCCACAGACTGCTGACTAGTCTGCGAGTTGCCGCAGCTGTGCGCATGCCTGAGTGAGTGTGAGTGTGTGTGTGTGTGTGTGTGTGTGTGTGTGTGTGTGTGTGTGTGTGTGTGTGTGTGTGTGTGTGTGTGTGTGTGTAAAATAAGGAATAAAACACTACTTGAGGACATGTGTGGCTAATGTTTAAAAATGGGGTCCACTCAAAAGCATGTTTAGGGGATGAGTTGTATTTAAACATCCAGTTTGACTCCAGAAAAAAAAAAAGACAGTAAATCTTGCCTTTCAGCTCTGTTAGTTACACTGAGAGTCTGGAAATTGGCCTCCTGCAAGAAGGCATCAGCGGGTGAACAAACTCCCTTCACTGCTACAGACAGCATGGCTTTACACAAATAAACAGAGATGCTAAATATTTCCTGGCGATGCAATTAAACTTCTTTCTTGCTGACGCCTAATAAGCCAAATTACTGCAGGCACTGAAAATATAATTAGACGAACAACGCTAATCTTAACAACAAGGATCATGGGTTCCCCTTGTCCTCGGTCTTGTTTTTTTGTCACAGAGAGCGGTTCAGACACGGAATCTGTACTAGAACGCAGAATTTTATTGATTCCGCGTCCTAGATGCTGTGGAATCAATAAAAGTGTAAACGTGGCGTCGACGGTGCATTATTCTCGTACCACAAAAACACGAAAATGGAGATGTACGCTTCCCGGACAGGTGCTTTCAGCTGGCTCTGGGGCTCAGATGTGATTGGAGAAGTGCTGCAGATAACAGAGCTAATCAGCCAGAGAGAAAACACCTGTGTGTGTGTGATCGAAGTCCAGGTGTGACTAATGACATTAACACTGGCTGTGGTTCATTAAGGTATCCGGCAAGCCTTTGCCAGTGAGACACAACGCACAGCACTGGGACCCCCTTGACACGCACCTGTGCTTTTTCCTGCTAAAACTGGCGAAAATACCGGTCTGGAAAAATATTACTGCACATGCCCACTTGAGATTGGCCGTGGAATGTTCAACGCGAGGGTGTACAATCACGACTCGATACGACATGGCTTGTGTCGGCTTATATATGATATTATAAAAAGTTTGTATAGCCATCATAGCACCAGCATTTTGTATAAAAAGACATACTACCAGTAATGAAAAGCATTCTCCTATGAAAGATTTTAAAAAACACAAAATTCAAACTATAAAAATTGGTTTAGCAGTGTAACACAGAGACATGTAAGAGACAAGTAAAGACTGAAACAGTGTACCTCAGTGGTTAAGAATAAAGTAAAGAATACCAAAGTGCTCACATGGTGGAGAGGTGGATAGCACTGTTGCCTCACAGCAACACGGTCTTGAGTTTGAACCCACCTTCAGTCTGGCCTTTTTGTGTGGAACTTGCATGTTCTCATTGTGTCAGCGTGGATTCTCTTTGATTTCCTCTCATAGTCCAAAGACATGCAGTTAGTGGGGTTAGGTTAACTGGTGGTTCTAAATCGCTCATAGGTGTGAACGCGGTATAAATGCTTGTCTATCTCAGATGGGATGGGCTCCGTGACCCTGAATTGGATAAGTGGATGAAAATGGAAGGGCTATATTAACGTGTATTATAAAAAACTCTACATAATGTTTCTTTATAGCTGATTTAAAAGAAGGCAAGGGTCTGCAGGCAGGGCGTTTTACAACAAGTCTCCCAAACAGCAAACGCTGTAGTCTATTGTGTGTGTGAACAGTCAGATTTCTCCTGGAGAATCTCAGGCTGCTCGCTGAGACAAGAGTTCCAATATGTTTCCTTGAGCTATGAGGGGCTTTAAATGTGAGACATAAAATTTTAAAATGTATTCTAAAACAAATGAGCAGCAAATGTAGAGCCGTTAAACGAGTGTAATATGTACACTTGTCTTAGTTCTTACAAGAAGTCTTGCTGCTGCATTTTGAAACATTTGAAATCTATTAATTGATTCTTGATTTACACCAGTTACAAGACCACCGCAGCATGAATGATCATTTCAGTATTGCTGAAACTCAGTGCTGATCAAACGGTAGTAGCAGGACTGAGAAACCTGCTTTGTATAGTTCTCAAAAGTGAGGTTGAATATCACATAGCACACCCAGATTACAGACAATTAATTTAGCATTAACTATCAAAAGACCAAAGAAAGACTGAAGGATAGGATACAGTTTATCAGAACCAGTGATAACAATGACAGTTTTGACCATTTTGCAATATTAGTTCAACATTTTGTAAGAATATAGTAGTTTGTGGTGTCTGTGGACAATAAAATTGGAAAATGTAAAAGTTGGCAGAGCTGTTGTACATGTATTTACATAGGGGAATAAAAATGACTGAATCTGTGGGTCAGGTATTGAGTTTTATGATGTGACGTCATGAGCAGAAAGTTGTCCGTTATATTGGACGTGGTACAATTGAAAAATGGGACGTAAAAATGTTTTCTCCCGACTGGCTTGCAGTGTTGCCAACTCTAGCTGTGTGAAATCAAATTCGAAGAAGGTGCTACGCCAAAAACCTCCTCGCCATTGCTTTGGTTGCTACCAAATTGTTACAGTTGGCTGCAGTTTCTTACGTTTGTCTGCAAACACTTGCTAACTACTAGCCATAAGGTGCAACTTTTATTCTGATGGTCAGACCGTCTCCATTTCTGGTCTGTGTTGCACTTCCCACAGTGTCAGCACAGCTTGGACAACTCACTTTCATTTAAAGTACAACCACAGCAAAATGCTAAAAACCAAAGCAATCCCAATGAGGATTTTTCCAAACGATTAGAGAGTACATGTTTTTCCTTAGTGATAGGTGGTTGCCATGGTGGTCACTTTCTGGTCCGTAGGCTTGTGTGCCTGGGGATTTAGCAATCATTTTCCCAGCGACTGCCATCAACCTCCAGCGACCGGTAATGAAATATACATTTTTCCCTCATAACCACTGGTTAACAAATGGTCATGGACCAGTCTCTAGGCATGTGTGACTGGGGTCTTACACTGTCACTATGAATCTCAGGCATCCAGAATGGTGGTCACATGTCTGCAAAACCTCAGAAAGGAATGCTTATCAGGCTGTTAGTCTTATACTAATCACTGTAGCTATATCTGTGTGGGAGTCTATCTCGACTTCTGATGTTTTGAAATGTCAGTAATTACTAGTAGTTATTATAGCATCGTTCCAACTATATGAGCTAGTTCTAGAGCTCTGCTACCCTGACTTTAATCTTTATACTTCTCCGTAACAGCAGGAGCACTCTGAGTGATAACGATGTATGTTTATATACGAGCAGTCTGATAATAAAACACACACTATAAAGATTTTCTTCTAGAAGACTCTGACTAACATAACAGGGCTAATAAGCTGCTCTACCACACAAAGCTATAATCAGATCATAAAGTTTAACAGCTATTGCATAGTAGGATGAAAATGGCATGTCATGTTTATATGAGGACTAAATGAGTGGTTTAGTAATCAGTGCAAAATGCAAGCTGTAAATTGAAAGTCTGGTTGTTTACCATGTGACGTCAACTTACCAATAATTTCAGTGTAGGAGCACATGACATTTTTTACCCGTCAAAACAGTCTTGCAAAGAAAGGTTCATGAAGCCAGCTGTAAGCTAGTTGTAGCTTTGCTGTATCGAGTGTCTTTTAAATCAGACAAGTGTCCCCAAGAGATTCCTGTTAGGTTTGAAGCTTGTGGGCTGACACATTCTTAGCCAAGCCTACAATTTTTGCTTGGTACCCAGAGGAGTTTAAAAAACAAGGACATGGAACAGAAAAAACAGCTGAGCTGTAGCTCAGAAGGTAGAGTAGGTCATCTACTCACTGGATGGCTGGTGTTTCGATCACTGGCTGCTCCAGTCTGGATGCCTAATATCTTTGGGCAAGATACTCGCCCCAAGTTGCTCTCCGCCACATCCATCGGAGTACGAATGTATGTAAAAGTTAGATAGAAAGCACATATATATAGAAAAAAGTGAATGGGTGAATGAGGCATGTTGTAGGCATGTGTTTAATGTGTAATCTGTGGTCTTTCAGGTTTCCTCCTGCACCAGACACACTGGGCACTGCTCACTTTGTTAGGTCTTCAACTGCTCATTTAGAGAAATATCTAATCAGCCTATCACACGGCAGCAACTACGTGCATGTAGACATGGTCAAGGACACCCTAGGTGACACTCCTTTTCTGCTAAAACAGGAACCAAAGGCTACAGTTCACACGGGCTCACCAGAACTGGACAATAGAAGATTGGAAAAACGTTGCCTGGTCTGATGAGTCTCAGTTTCTGCTGCAACATTAGGACAGTCTTCTTGCTGTGAGGCAACATGGTCAAAATTTGGTATAAACAATATGAAAGCTTGGAGCCATCCTGACTTGTATCAACGGTTCAGGCTGGTGTGGGGGATATTCATGCATTTTGAAGGGCATTTAAATATCACAGCCTACCTGAATATTGCTGCTGACCACTTGGTCTGTGGTCACGGTGTAACTGTCTACTGATGGCTACTCGCTGCATGGTAATGTGCCATAAATAGACAAGCCAGTCCATTTATGGTCAGGTTAAGATTTAATTCAATACTCTATATGGTCTTTTCTGCATTATATTTATGATTTGTTAATTTAAACATGTTTGTTTAAAGTTGACTCTTCTTACAGAAGAACACCTCTATTGACAAAATAAGAAATGTAAGGGGGCTTTGCTCATAACCTTTAGTTCCTGACTGATATTGACTGACCTCAGTTTTTCTCCTAGACTGCTTAATGGTCAGCCTGTGGCTATAAGTCTCTTTGTAAGCCATTGTGAGTTTCCAGCAGTAAATCCTTGTGTACAGTCTAGTTGATAACACGGGCGATTTCACAGACTCGGTTACACTGGGAGGCTGAAACATGGCCAGCTGCCACGACGTGTCCGCGAGTGCTGGAACAAACTCCCGTTTTGACTGATGCGGAAAGTATCGCTCTTCACATAATAAACAGAGATGATAATTGATTCCTCCAAATGCATTTAAATTTGTTTTGTGCTGACACCTAATAACTGCAATTACTCCAAGCATCTTGCAAATAAAAGTATCCAGTGCTAATCTTTGCAACAGCCCTTTTAAGCTCCCTTGTCATATTTCTTTATAATTAAGTTGGCGTGGCTCCAGTTGCTGTTTGTGTGTGTGTGTGTGTGTGTGTGTGTGTGTGTGTGTGTGTGTGTGTGTGTGTGTGTGTGTGTGTGTGTGTGTGTGTGTGTGTGTGTGTGTGTGTGTGTGTGTGTGTGTGTGTGTGTTTTGCAGGCCCACGCAGCAGCCGACTTCCCGCATCACTGAGTTTGTATCTCCCACTGCTCACAACAATGGCTTGGTGCCCAAGCTGCAAGCAGGCACACAGACACACAACACCAGCCATAACCATAGGAAAGAAAGGGAAAGATTACACAATGCCCCGAAACCTGTTTTGGTCCCAAACTGTGGCCTCATGCCCATGACTACAGAGGATTAGAGACTGCAGTCAGGTTTTTCTCTGCTGTTAGGCTAAGTTTAAGAGGGTTTTTTTCTCTTTTGTTTCAGTCTTTTGTGTCAAGAAAGTGAAAATGAATTTGCTCCATTTTTTAAATGATAGTGCTACATTCAAGATTTTTGAAAATGTATCCATGTGATTTTGACAATTCAGCTAATATATCAGCTAATAGGTGTGTTACATGTTATATTTGTCGTAAATTAAAGAAAAACTCACATATGAGTTTAATTTAGTTCATTTCTGGTTTCTTCTATGTCAACATCCACACACACACTGTTAATTAGCAGGATGTTTTCTTATTCTTATTCAGAATATGGCATAAAGCATGTGTGATTGCTCATAATTGATTTCAATTTTGAGCCAATTCACAACAACAATCACCAGTATGAGCTTTATACAGGTCTTTGAAAGGTGAAGACCTTGTAACATTAGAGAAAGCCAACACATTTTTTGTGGCACAACTTCACCTACTTCCAAGGTGCATGGAGAAGACAAAGATCTGATGATGTGAAGATTACTGCAACAGTTAAAGTATTAGGGAACAACTTTATTGGGTGACCATATGCGTTAATGCGTTGGTCACCCAATAAAATGACCTAACCATTATATTCATTTTAAAATCCAGTGTGTAATCCTGATTTCTTATTGCTGTCTCCACACTCTCTTGGTGGGAGGAAGCAATAGCATTTATGAACTTGAATGACTCTATATAACGTATATATATATATATATATATATATGTGTGTGTATACATATATGTGTGTGTGTGTGTGTGTGTGTGTGTGTGTGTGTGTGTGTGTGTGTGTGTGTATATATGCACGTATGTATATGTAAAATGTGGCTGTTCATGAAATAAGTTAATGATATAACTTAATTTAATTAGCAGTTCTGCAAAGTCATAAAATAGAATTGCTCGGCTTAATAAGCAACTTAAAGGAGTGTGTTAAACAAGAGTACGATGGTTACACAACTACCATACTCATACCTACTACATTTTTCTTAAGAATGACAACTTTACATTTATGTATCGTCATCTCAGAGTGTAAATGATTATTTATTTTGATACATTTGTTTAACCAGTTGGCCCTGATATGATGTTTACAAGAGCATGTAAGTACGGTATTTAATTAGCCATTTCGTGTTCATCAAAAGCTACTTGTAAAGCCAGGCTGATTAATCATAAAGTCAACATGACGGGCCTGTCGCGCACACACAGTAAAACCCCTTAAAGGGCATTTTCTGCATCAACATCAACAACATCACTAATACCTGACTTGTGTTATTGTTCTAGCAAATACTTTAAAGAAAACTTTTCACTTTTTGTACGCTTTTCTTTGGCAAATTTGCCTTCTCCTTTCAGCTTTTCTAATGCTAATCACAAACAATTCTAACCTAGCTGTAGGTGACCCAACATATACAGATTCATCAAGTACATTCAAGCATTGCAGAATCATTTACATGAGAATGTAGCTGAGAAAATAGAGGCTGCATAACTGCTGAAATGGTATAGCCCAGACTTCCAATCTAGGGGGAAAAAAAAAGTTATGAATTCTCATAGCCCGTTACAGAGCCGCAGCAGGGAGACAAGGCAATGATGTCCCTCCCACTGACAGATGTTTGTGTGCTTGAAAGGCCTTCGGTGAAATGTAAAAACAAAAATCTGGCTTGTTTGCTCAGCTTTCAGTGCTTCTACTACCTCTCCTTCCCCCGCAATGCTCAGTCCTCCGCCTCGACACAGCCTCAGCCCGTCCTAGCCTTTTCTCAGTTTAATAACTCATGCGTTCCGTGTGATCTGCAAACTTCGCTCTGTTTATCAAATAATGCAATAGAAGGGCTGCACGTCAGATGCCTGCCCTCATTTGTGTGAACATGTGTGGGTGAATATGGCAGATCTGTGTGTGTGCTGGGTTATTCTCTCTCTCTCTCTCTCTCTCTCTCTCTCTGCGTGACTGTATTGTGAGCTCTCAGCTATCGAGCTCGAATCCAAGCCTGTGCATTGAATGTTGCCAGTGGACGCTGGGCATTTAAAGGCATGCTATCACACGCAGACAGGCGGCCATACACGAGTGAAAACGCAGCAGGTCTGTGTCTGCTGCCTAAGCACTGACAGGATGGAGCGGTTTGCCTCTTTAATAACTGCACGCACTGTGGTCTGAGTTTGAACCACACAGCTGTGGTTTGAGCACAGCTAAGAGGGCTTGATGCCGTCGATAAGCTTTATTAGTTGCTGTAAAGTTCCACAGTTTTACATTGTGATGCTGCATAGGTGTATGCCAGTTTGTCTGAGGGCCAAAATGTTTATAAAATAAGTTTTAAGCACTTTCCTGTCACACTTTGGTGCTGTGTATCAGCTAGATAGTCCTTATAGAGCAGCGGTCCCCAACCCGCGGGCCACGGACCTGTACCGGTCCGTGAGTCGTTTGGTACCGGGCCACAAGAGTTGAGGCTCGGGTGTGAAATTGATGGTTCTCAGGGTTTTTTATCAGTTTTTAACGTTATTTTTTATCGTTTTTATCGTTAGCTCGGTTTCGCTGGGTCTTTTCCCGTGTTTTATGAATAAATATTCTTTTTTTTGGTATAGGTACTGGTTTTATTTTGTTGTATTTATCTGCGACACCTTAAAGGCCAGTCCATGAAAATATTGTTGGACATCAACCGGTCCTTGGCGCAAAAAAGTTTAGGGACTGCTGTTATAGAATATGTGGCTTACTCTCAGTGACCTACTCCTTAGGATTTAAACATCTTGACTGAAATAAGGACAAGTGTCAACATTTAAAAAGGGCAAAATCCAGTCACACGCTGCTGATAGGTAACTTTAACATCTACAGAAGACTGTGGTCAGTGGTTCCTATGCAGCACTTTTCTGCTCTGCTACTTTAAAGCACGAATAATTCCCACACATTCATACAAGCACATCTTTCTGTTTAACACACTCTGATGAACACATCAGGAGCAACTCCAGGTTCAGTATCTTGCTCAAAGACTCTTTGGCATGTAGACTGGAGCAGCCAGGGATCGAACCACCAACTTTCTAATTAGTAGATGACCTGCGCTACCCCCAGAAAAATTACCCCGCAGTGTCACAGTAGCATTATTATCATGGTATGTGTCCACACGATCTGTCATTTCTACATTTCCATGGACCGTTTGTCAAATCAGCCATTCGTTGGATTCTGGTATAGTTGTATTACCTGTTCCTCATTAGCATAACGATGAGGTCTAGGTTACTTGTGCAAATCAGGGCATCTGGCGTGATGTATGACGCTCTGGAAACTTCTGAAAATCGATTAAAATGATTTGCGTTTAGCTAAAATGAGAGAAGATTGAGCAGATGCTTCAAAAATACATGTCACTGGACTATCTTTGATCCAAAAGAAAGCTTGTGTTTGAGCCCTCAGTGTTTGCACACTTGTGTGAGGCTGGAGGAGCGGGACAGCACCCATTAGTCATCATCACCGTCATCATCATCACTGTCCGGTGTCTCGTCCGGCCAGCATCAAGTTTGTATTTACAGGAAAATACGGATAATTTTGTTTGAACGTTTGACATGTTTTTTTCTTTTCTTAACCAGAACGTCTCATCGTTGTGGAGGAATTACATTAAATGACATTAAATTGTGTGGATGGATTGATTGGATTGAAGATAATTGCTCTTTTTAAATAGCAAATTTTAGTCACAGGTGTTAAATATTCAGAAGTGTGATCAAAGGCTTGTGTGGGCTGCAGAACACACATTTACATTTATTATAGCACGAGTATAGCTCCGTATTTCCTGCATTATTTGTGTATTTTTGTACTATTTTCTTATGTTCCAATAAATGCTTATGTACTCTGCCATCAGAGGCCTCAAGATACTTTCCCTCCTTACATGAAACAGAAATTAAAACAGAGCTTTAAAAAGTTCACCAGCAGTTATCCCATCCCTGCAAATCTCTGTAACCATGCTCACCACATGGAGTCTTCAGCTGACTTCATCAGCTGTGTGGAGTGTCCAAAACTTTCAAAATCTGATCTGTATCATATAGCGCTTTCTCCACAAAATCTGAGTAACCAAATAGCATCTTCAGACTACAGCTAAACAGAGCGATGCAGTAAAACACCACACTAATTCCAGCTTGAGTTCGCACAGTCTCTCTCACTCTTCTGCCTCTTTGCGTCCAGGTGTTTTGGTGAAGACACGTGTATTACCATCCCAGATATTGATGCAGTGGTGATGGTGCTTCAGCCCAGTGAACCCAGGATCACAATCAGCGGAGTGGAGAGACTGAGCCATCCAGCCTCCGACTTCAGAGCATCAGGAGGGATTGTTCTGTTCCAGGACCTCCACATCATCAGCACAGTCACCAGGGCAGACACCGCTGCACATCACACAGGTAAGACACTTATGCCAGTATGGCAAGTGTGGAAAACAATTGACCATGGGCAGCAGCGGGTGGAGAGCCAGCGAGGGGTTACCCGTAAGGCTGAAATCAGGAGGTGGAGGTGGACTAGATCATTTCACACTCGGGGAAGAGGAAAGGAAAACTCTCTAATTTAGTATCCTGATTGTTTTCTTGCATGTGTGGGCTCATATTAGCATTTTTTTAAAGCTACATGTCACTTTCTGATCATTTTAAATAATGCTCTCAACAATAAGTTTACACAACAGAAAGTGCAAGTTTGTGTACACTTCACAAAGTGGGATATGCACTCCTTCCCACAGGTAGAAATCTGTCTCAGCTAAATATTTTAGCTTTTTTTTCATATTCATAATATGTTCACTCATTCATGAAGTTCCATAGCCTATTCAGCGCCAACTGTCTTGCAAAACAAACCTTCAGAGAAAGCTGAAACATTTCACGATGCCTCGTGAGATTTTGAACAAGCAGCAACGAGTTCTTCTTTCATCTAGTACATCTGTGCACAATACAAACTCGAGGAAACAAAAGATGGGCTTTTGCTCCCACACTGGCAAGTTCTCTAACGTGTACAGGGTGCAATAAAACTTCAATAAAACTGCTGCTTTAACTCCATACGACTGACAAAATCGCCAAAAAATGTAAATAAAGGTTTATGTAAACCTACACATGCATTATGTGACTGTAGCAGAGGTTGAAGTAGTATTCCCGCTGTTTATTCGCAAACTGTTAATTCTTTTGGAAGTCCTGCAAATAAATATTCAAGCAGAAAATATAATTTCATTATCTCATTTTAATCAAACACAATATTAGTCTACCAAGTCAATCACACCAGATGGTGTCAGCGCAAGGCCACACCAGATACTTTTTAAATTTAAGAAGCTTGCCTGCCGTTATTACACATCTGCAAGCCACTTAGCAACCCATCCCCAATTTTCATGGAGTTTCAGTCATACCTGTTGTCAACTGCACCTGGTATGTTCTGTGCTGGGGTTTGCTACTACTCCAATTTTTCATGTATGCACACTGGAAGGTGTGACGGTCCCAAAACAAAGTCAGAAATGGATCAATCAAAACTGGGCACTGGTGTGCAGATCCCTGATCTACAATGAAAGACCTTCAACAACACCTCCCTCACCTAAGCTTGCAGTTTAGAACTGGTACCAAATTGTCCAATCCACTGCAGTAGCAATGAATGATTCTTTGCTGGTTTGTTCCTTTGTAAAACGATGACGTCAAGCTTGTGGCAGTGTAGCTCTGAGTCACTTACAAGCCCTTTACTTGTCTGTTTCTACGCTGACTCAGAGATAATAAAACATAGTAAAATAGTAGAAGTGTAAATCAATTTAAAAAACTGATTTTTTTAAGTAGACCACGGCCTTCGTGGTTTACGTGGGCCGGGTCCTTTGAAAACCGAAAAGGCCGGAAGTGTGAGGCTGTTTAATGCGACGGTCTAGCCTTCAGATTTGCATCACCAGCTGTCTCGGTAGACTTTAATAAACTCAGCCGTCTGCTCCTTGCTCCCTAAACTATAACAGCACACTGGAGTAAATTCTCTACCATCTCACACTTCTGTTTAATCAGTTTTCTCCTTGATGTTCATTCAGCTGTGTGAAAACTATAACTTTAATCTCAGCCAAACCAATTTATTGAGGAACAAATAAAACACTGAAAAAAGCCAAACAATAACATTTTTAAGTTATCTAAGAGACTTATATATCATGTTTAACCTGAGTAGCAAAAGACCGCAGGGAGTTTGAAAACGATGTGCCGGGAGTTCGCTGTTCTCGCCGGCTCTAGTGAGCCTTGAACCCCCAGCTAGCTATCGAGCTGCTGGGTAACAGACGTCTCCAAAAACGTCGGAGCACTTTTGCAAATATGTGATGTCTTGATAAATCAAGCAGATATTTGAAGTTTACACAGCTACATTCTCGCCTGAAAATATCTTAAAAGTTTATTTTGTGACCCAGTAAGAGTAATATGGTTAAGATCAAAACTAAGTAACTGCTGCCATTGTTGGGAACTGGAATTGGCTGGGCCACGCTATGAATTCTGGGATAGGTTGGGCCACGAAGGATACACCCGACCTGTCCTTCAAATTCAGTAAATGAGGGACACATTTGTCGGCCACATTTGGAGAAGCCTTTGAATTGGGGCAGCCTTCATCGCCTGGCTGTGACATAATCAGCCTTCAAATGCGGCCTCCAAAGGATGCGGCCTAGGAATTGGGACACAGCTTATATATCTACATGTACCCTGCCTCCTACTTAACAGGTGGGCCAGCTTTAATGAAACTTAGTGACTAATAACATCTATTTCTTTTTTTAAAGGATTTATTATAAATCCCAGTTCTTTTGATTTTTGTATATATCTTGTTTCATTTCATCATCCTTCTGTGAATGCGATGTTACATTCTCCGTTTGTGTTTCACGCGTCACGTTCATCGTACATCACTCGTACGTAACTTCATGATCACCAGCATCCCAGACTGAATTTTGTTTGACTCACCGCTAAATACGAAATGAAGTTAAAAATGGTCCTTAAATTCCTTAAATTTTTACAGATTCCTAGCTTAACAGACAGCAGTTTAGTTTGGTAAAGCTGAAGACGTTTTTGACGACCATTAGGACTGCATGGATCCTCCAACAAACACTGCTAAACTGCATCTAAAAATTCATTTTTCATGTTTTGCAGTAGATTATGATTAGAAATACTTTTTAGACTTTTTAGAAACAAACAAGAAAAAAAAGAAAAATTACCGTACCAAAAACAAATCAAATTTAACATTGTAACACTTCCTGCTAGACCGTAACACTCCCTCAAAGCCTTTTCCCACTAAGGGTCTAAGTGACAGCCTTTTCAAATCACCTTGCCAATATGTTGAGTCAAATGCCCGCACAGTCCTTCCCCGTGCACACAGGTTTGTAGGTATACCCTTTACTATCTTAGCCTATGCAAACGCCCTCCTGCTGAGTAAGCCCTATACCTACCAGAGGACTGATTCGCTAGGTTACGCTGCCTTGCCCGACCGCAAATGAGTATGACATTTAAATCCCGAAGGCTTTGGTCTCATCCAACGATCTGGCCACCGAGGCAGGAACCGTCTGGCTCGGCCCCAGGCCCTGCCGTTGGCAGCCAATTAGGAGCAGATAAGCAGAGCGAGAGGAAGGTTTTAGCCCACCATTGTGCGTAATTCGGCACAGGAAGACGAGTAGAAAGCGGTGTCCCTTTCAGGAGTTGTTGGAGCTCTTTCTGCTGGTGAAGGAGATATTCTGGCTGGGGGCGAAGAGATTAGCTGGAAGCCACAGAAAGACATGGAAGAGGAAAGAAAGGAGGATAGATGGGAAGATGTGAGGGAGAGGGCGTCACGATGAAGTTCTATAATGAGCAGATTTTGTATTCTCTCAAGGCTTAAAGGATTCAAGATAAATCACATATTTCTTTTTCGGGGCATGCAATAGGTTTCTTTTGGACCCTGCTAATCACCCCCTCGCCCTCTTCCTTGCTTTGTCTTTCTGTCATTCATTTGTCTTTTTATTAAGCCTGCTCAGCACTGCCTCGTTTCTCTCTCTCTCTCATATTCCCGTATCTTTTCCGGGCTTATTCTGATTCTTTTATTTAAAGGCAAGGTCATCACTTCTTTCTTTAACTTGTTTTTGACCCATTTGCTTTAACGGTCATCGTTTTTTCCTCTTCTTTTCTGCTTCAATCCAGAGTTTTCTTTAGTTTTAATTTCTTTACTCATTCAGCACTCTTTATCTTTATCTTTCTCTTTTCTGCATTCTCTCTAGCTTCTGCTCTTGTTTTTCATCTCAGCCCAGACTAGCTCTAAGGTCAAAATTGACTGCATCACCACACTGTTCAAAATGAATGCGTGTACTCATATATTACTCTCTAATTTCCAGTCAATTCAGTAACCACAGACTGCATATAAAAGCCAGACATATCCACCTTGACATAATGGGTTTGTTTGGGAAGTCATTCTTAATAATTTTCAGTTTGGCATTATCACTAAGTAATGAATGCAGTCTGAGGAGCTACAGTTTCCCATAAGAGGAGATCTCAACCTGAAACAATAGGCTAAAATAGGGTTAAATACTTCTATCATGAACTACAGAGCACTTTGAGGAAAAAAAAGTAATTCATACACAAAAAGCATACATATCTTTACTTCTAGGACCCAACTTTTTTTCCCCGTTTTGCTCACTTTCCTACCTTTTCTCTGCTGCGTCAGTCTCCCCACAAACACAGACACACAACATACAGTGTCTGTCCTTCTCAACTGGGAAGCTGTTAAAAGGGGCATAGCTGGTTTCCTCCCTTGGGAATCTACAGCGAGGGAGAAAGCTGGGTAGCAGCTGAGAGGTGGAGGCTAGTGCTTAGCAGACTGTCAAAGAGCCCCAGCAGCCACCCAGAAATGCTGTGATGGGAGCTGTCTGCAGGAACATGGTACCACAGCAGCTCACAGCGCTGACTGTGTTCAGAGAGTTCATGGGTAATTGGAGCCTGGGAGTGGGAGTAGGAGTAGGTGTTGTGTCCTGTGCTGTTCGAATTATGGTTCTTCAAAGCGTGCGCCGTTTTCTTCCACACACATTTTTTGGCATGGCAGCAGCAATTAAACTGCTGAAATGTGACAATTAACGGTACATTCATTCACGCTGGCCGTGTTTGGCACCGCGTATTTGATTATTAGTTTGGATCATTCGGTGAGATTAGAACAAAGGAAGCTGAGCTAAAGTAACCAGCTGAGAAGCAGGAATGAAAAAGAGCTGCAGTGGAGCTCATTAGCAGTAACAGCATATTCGGAACTAAAAATAGAAATTGACCTCAAACACTAAGTTATAATGCCAACGCTTTCTTCGGCTGGTAAAACACAGGATGGAGTGAGCTGAAAGCAAACTGATGCTGATCTTCTCTAGTTGCCCTCTGGGATGAGCATCAGAGGGGGCAAATTATAGCAAATTGCATGTGTGTGTGTGTGTCAATGTGTGTAGCACATCGACCTGGAGTGATGGAGGAGATCATTCATAACTTAGACTACTGTGATGTCCTGGTGCTGGGGGAGGAGCTGAGCCCAGAGCACGAATCTCTCCAACTGCAACGAAGCACTCTGCTTGGAAAACACCTTGATGCAACCAACTCCACCTCTGGCATGTCCATATACGGTAGGTTACTGATGCCTTTTTAGCTGGTTCCCATCTACCACTACTACATATACTAGCTGGACAAACCTGTGCTGTCTCTCTCTCCTTCCACAGGCGTGGACTCCATGTCCAACTATGAGCAGGTGATCCGAGAGGTGCGCTACTACAACTGGCGTCCCGGGCAGCTAACGGAGAGGCGTTTTCGTCTCACCTGTTCAGAGCTCAACGGACGCTACACCAGCAATGAGTTCAGCCTTGAGGTCAGTGTGAATATGAATCCTCTTCATATTTATTTTTGGCATCTATCAAAGTAATCCATATTTAATAAAGAAAAGATTTTAATAAGATGTATTTATATCATATTTGGCCTCTCAGTTCATTCTCTGTCTGATCCAAGCAGTTCTTCTTCTCTCCCTTTAAGATACTATAGCTTTCTCCTGATTGGCTGCCACTTGCAAACAGAAGGTTTAGAACAGCAGGAGTTGGGTGCCTGAGATAGCCATGTTAATTGTATCCATTACATGGCCAGGTCTCTCTTGGAAATGAGATTTTTAATCTCAATTAGATTTTTGCCTGGATAAATAAAGGCCTAATAAAAAAATAAGTCCCCACTTTTGTCACTTCACAGATCTGAGAGTTGAAAAGTACTCTTCAAAAGCGAGGACTAAAGGATTACTTGCATACATTACATTCACGTCATTATGTGGAAGTATGAACGTCTAACGAGAGTAGCCATCATTAAAAGTATACATAGAAAATAAGGAAAACCATAATGGATTATTTTAAAATTTGTGTAGTGAATTCACCTGTTGACCATTCTAGAAAAAAAACCTTACGGGAGCATTGTTTCCTGTCCACTAATGTAGAGATTCCCAAAATATGGACCAGGGAATCTCTGCTTTAGTAAAGGTACTGCAGGTGGGTCACAGCGATGACATAAATTCAACATAACATAAATTCAGTTTGAAATTACGAGTATGTAGAATTACATATTTATTTATAAACTTTTATTTATTTATATAAAAAGTGAATTAAAACTGGAGTTAATTAATAGGAGGTGGTTAGTTTGTGAATTTACTGCTCTTGTACTGAAGTTTGTGTCCCATCAGCCTTGTATGTGACTGGAAAGCATTAGCAGTTTATAGCCAACAGCCTGTGCTGTTTATGTATTTTGAATAAAATGGAAATACATCACTTTCTCGTGTATTTTAATTAGAATGAAGGTCGGGTAGGCCCCATGAGATTTTCCGTTTTTTAAGTGTGTCGCGGCACTCTGGGACTTTGGGAATGTGTTGAGTATAGCTGAAACTATTTGTTTAGACGGAAATTGAATCTCCAGTTAGTTTGATAATCACCTGAGAATTTTGTTATACATTATCATCCCTTTTCATATAAACCTTCCATGTTTCCTATCCATGTGGTGGTCAAGGCTCTATTGATCATGGTAGCTGCATCAGCATACTATTTTCTGCCACACATTTACGCCTACAATGGAGGAGAAACTATAAAGTTTGGGTGACCAGTGTAGCCACGTTTGCCATTTTTTAATCGGAATATTGAAGGTTGAAATAAACTAGAATTATCTTTTAAAGCAATATGCCAAACATTAACAAGTTCTTGCAGTCCAGATGTAAGGACTTTCTTCTGTTCTTCATCAAATGACAGTTTAATTTGTTTTTACACTACTGTGTGAAAATTTGCATTCAGTTTTTACGATGTAAAGACAATGACTAGTTCATTAATTAAAAGCAAACTGTACGATTGTTAAAATTGATATTTTAAGTGTATGAAAATTGGTTTTTAATGGGCTGGACTATAATTATTCAGGTTAATGCATTTATACCCAGTGCTTTTAATTTTACTCAGCCCGCCCACTCACAGACAAGCTTCAAGTATTTCTAAAAAGCAATGTAAGAAGATGTAACTGACAAGCAGCTTGAATAAAACAGATGTACATTGTGCTCAAAAATCATTAATATCACTAAGTGCCACTAGAGATCGTATTGCTTTTTACTACCAAGTGAAGCAAAGTGCTTGAACTGGCAAAGTGACTGAGCTGACTCAGCTCAGGTCTCCACTTTAACTTTCAAAAAGAACCTCGACAAGCCTTACAGCTGTGCCACTTCAGCCTCTTAGTAGCAAAATACCCTCTAAAATACCCAGGCTGTAAAAGAGTTAAACATGTCTAAAGAGGCCTCAGTGCAACTTTGAACACCAAAGTCAGAGTAGGCCTCTCATTAACACACACACACACAAACCTGTTCTTTGTGCATCTGTCCCTACTCTGAGAAAGGTTTGACTTATTGATCCATCCCTGGTGTTCACACTCAAGTATTGATTTGGTTCTGTCTCCTAAAATATCCTAGCATAAATTTGCTTCCACATTTATTCCATTTTCATTTTCATTTTTCACTGATTATAATATCAGTCGTTAGAGTTGAGGCTTTTTTGGTTGTGCAGGTAAACATTGAATGTTGTAAAATGTTTATTTTGATGGCCGTACTTTCTAAAATCCTCCCTCCTGCTTCATGTGTCCTCAACCAAGGTGAGCATCCTGCACAGTGGAGAAGCGCGGGAACACGTCAATCACGTGGTAGCTCCACCTCCATACGTGCAGGTGGTCCACCATCCGTCCATGATCCAGGATCTGTACCCCGTCCACAGCTCGGGTAAGAAAAAAAGCAACTGGGGTGGATTGTTTACATTTTTTTTTAATGTCACCTTCAGCCAGGATAGATTATGATTATTAATACATTATTGGTGCGATAGGCAGGAAGACAGGTTTTATTTTTAATGTAAACCAGACATTCCACTTGGAGTTATGGTGTCATTAGCATCAGAAACAAACTGTTAAAGCAATTCTAGGCCAGTGAAAAACCTGAAATGGATTAAGGTAAAAAGCAAGTGAAAGAAACATTTTAGGTCACCAAAAACTGAAACATCTTATTTTATTACATGAAATCTCTGCCTGCCCGTGAACTCCTCCTAGATCAGTGGTTCCCAAACTTTTTTTGCTAGGCCCCCCTTTGTTTTACAAGAAAAATGAAATTGTGAAATAAAAATCAAGAATATGGGATACTGTTTGTCCGTGATTTGAAGAGCCCAACGCGTGCTCCCGACGAATGGAAAACCAATTCTGCAGGGGGAGACCTACCTCAGCACTTGTGCAGGTGAAGCGAAAGGGAAGATATGCTTCACCATATTTTCTTTGGCTTAAAATGAAGTTGGTTTGGAAACATATTCAGCTATGCTTCATCTCCTGCTTTGCGTTTCTGTGGGCGCCCTGTGCTAGCAATGTCCAAGTGTTGGTTTTTTTTCCCCCCCTTTTCATACCGCGCCCCCCCTGCAATGGCTCTGCGCCCCCCCTAGGGGGCGGGCCCCACACTTTGGGAAGCTCTGTCCTAGATCATCAGGAGTTGAGCAACCATACTTGGCACCTGTTGGGTTTTAACTATGTCAGATTTTAGAAAAATATCAGGTTGCCTAGCAACCACCTACCAGAGCATTTATGTACCTATAACAACTTATAAAACCACGATTTTTATTTCATACCAGTAACATCTAATTTGTATATAATACATCTGAATTATGCATGTTATATATTAATCCTATCATGTTGCCGGGCAACCACCATCCAAAATGACCTGTTTCTACCTTTTATACACCTGTAAGGCCTCATGAAAGCATCCTGTCATTTCGATTTCATGACAGTACCATCTCATTTATATCCACTAAAGCTGCCACCAACTAGCACCAGGCTAAAATGACCCATATAAATGTCTCCAACCCATATTCTGCATTTTTTAATGTGATCAAGTATATTGATAAGTATAAGTTTGCCAACAGCGCAGACAGACCAAACAGTACTGTAGTATGGGCATGTACCAGTAAACTAAATTTCATACCGAACAGGACTTGAAAGTAGCTGCAGAAGTAAATGAATCCCTGAAGATTATTGTAGCCAGCTGCTTTAGGTTAAGCTGTTAGTTACAAAGCCCTCTGCATGCACAAATGCAATGTTTGAACAGACTGTCTTACTACACATTCTGATTTATCACTCTATTGCAGGTATTAGTACTCTATAGTGAATAAAGGAACAAAAAATCAAAAGAAATGTGGAGTGGCTAAATGGGTCATGTGGTGAGTACCTGTGAATGCAGGTATGTGGTGGAGATGTTTAAAAGAAAGAAAACCAAACAAAACCAAACAAATCAGCCTGTTTTAACAATAAGCTAAGTGGCAAAAGATGTGCTTCCTCTTAAGACCCACCTCTCACACCCTGCCTGTCTTCTACACAAAACGAGAAAAAGGAAGAGCAGACCAGGCAAAGTGGGCGGGGTCATCACAGCACAGTATTTCACCCTAACTGTGCAACAAATAGCAGGAAAAGAGAGAAACTCCTCAAACTCCAAATAAATTCAGGGACTCAAACTCAGTCTTTCTATGACAAAGACGAGCATTAACAGCCACTGTATCTGGCACACGTGGCAGCGCAGGAACTTCAAATAGCGCTCCACACATTGATAGGGAAATTAGTCATTAAGAGACATTTCTAATTAAACTACCCTGCAGAAATAGTTTGGCATTAGTTACCCTGACTCCTGCCCTCATATTGCAGTGTTAATGACTGAAGTATAGCGCAGATCCTGGAGGGGGGGAGGCAAAGAGCACTGCTTAAATGATCTTACACACAAAGCGTTCATCGTGTGGGGTTTGCAGTAATAGAAATTAGTATTTCCACAAAATGGGTAATGCAGTGAGTTTTAATCGGAAAAAACGAACATACGAGTGGTGAAAGAAGTCAAAGAAGCAAGAAGGTTCTGAGTAAAGTTCATGAAATACTGTTTGACTGACAGTTGAGAGCAAAAACTTGCATTTTTGACAGTTGTCAAGTCATTTTGAGACATGAAAAAAAAGGAAATCAATAAAGGTTAAGCATTATAAACAAGGCAGAGCTACAAAGCATAAAGTTATAATACAGAACTAAAAAGTATTAGGAGTCTTGGATTAGTTGCATACATGACTGCTCAGCTTAGAAAATGGGAAAATTCAAATGTGGAAAAAGTGTCGACGTAAACTTGACAAAACACTGCCTCTCAAAGGAAACCATGAGAGACGGAGGGTGAAATGCTGAGACTCAGACTCAGGAGCCTCTGCTGTGCCTGTGAAGAGTTTTGCTGTCAGCCATCCATCCCAGGGTAAACATGGCGAGATCCAAGGGAACGCTCCGTTCCGCTTTCTAGTTTGTTTATCGCAGCGCTCATCAGACTGCTGCTTTCCTACTCTGCGCCTCTCCGTGATTGAGGCCCTCCCAAATGATGCAGCAGGCTTCTTACCCTCCTCCTGAGCACATGAGTGATCTGAAGTTAAAAAAAAAAAAAACATGGAGAGGAGGAGAGACATTGGTCTTAATCTAACACATGAGATTTAATTATTCATCACACTCTAATGGATTCTACTTAGAGTCCTGGAGAGTTCAGTGGCCGATGCTGTTAACGGCTCAGAGAGTTGGAGGGTGTGTGTGAAAAGGAGGTCAGGGGAGCGCAGAGGGAGGTGGATGATGGTGGGCAATCGCCGAGCCATACGTGACAAATAAAATGTTTCAATACATTTTTACACCTGTGACGTGATTTTGTCTAATGTTTCAGACGGCCTGACGTATGTAGAGTATTAGCAAACGGCAAGATGTGTGTCACATGGTGTGCGTACAGACACACAAGTTACATGAAGGTTCAAGAAGATGTGAAGATCAAAGCCCGTGGATTTAATGTGAAAATCTAGGAGCTAGAGCGAATCAAATGATCAATTGAAGAGTCCTCTGTGAGCCTCAACCTCGTTAAGCAAGCGAGCACACACACACACACACACACGCACACACAGGAGGGACTCGTGGGGAGAGGGCAGGCGCAGAGATGTCGTGTTATTTCAGTAGGCTCGAGATCAGAGTGGATGAAATAAACATTTTAGTTCAAGAGAAATCCCTCGGTCTGTGTTGTGGGTATGGTACTAAAAGGGTCTATGATATATCTGTGCAGTCATGTGCTGCATACATGCCAGATCTAAATGTGTTTAAAGCTGGTGGGGGGGCGGAGCCACTAAACACAGCCTCACAGTGCCAATATTAAATAATGCCTGTATTTATATAGGTTTAGAATGGACATGAGGAGTAGGGGGAGCTGCAGGATGACAACTGAGTTTTTAAATTTGGTCTTTTTGAAGTTTGTTTTCATGTTCTAACAATTCCCTTTTAAGCACAAAAACCACAATTTTAAACCATATTTGTATGAATCCAAGCCAGCATATCAAATTTAACTGGATATTTAAACAGCAAGCAACTAGCAATGCTTTCTTATGTTTAGTGGCAGCAAAGAGAAACATTTCATGTGTTGATCATATAGAGGAAATATTGAATTAAAATTTTAATATTTCACCCACGTTTTCACCCAGTAAGTGACCATATTTAGGCTACAAGGTGTAGCACCAAGTCATCGGCTAGTACCCCCATAAACTATTTGGGTGCAGCACAGAGACCTGCTAATTAGTTTGAACAGACTATCAAAATGTTTGCCGAATTTCATGCACCAAAACTGGAGCATAAACTTCTTGCATGGTCTGTAGCGCACAGAAAGTGCACTTATGTCCCATATTATTGTAGTGAAGAGGCATCAACAGCGCAAACACAGTTCCGTGACTTGAATTAGCAGATGTGAGGGCTGGCAGAAAGCTGTCCAAACCTGTCAATCGATTGACTTTTTAAGGCTTTTTAAGATTTTTTAAGGCTTAATAAAATCCAAACAGGTTAGTTATAAAAATTTAACCTGCCATAAAGTTTTCCTTCAGCCTGAACAGTCTTGCTAAAGTCAACAAGACAGTTCATCCTGTAGACATGATAACTTTATAAACAGTTAAAGTGGGAGTCTGTAGAGACTCACTCATATTTGGAGTCTGCCTCTAGTGACCATTTAAAGCACTACAGTTTTTTGTCTCTTACCATTTCTGCTTTCTATCTTTTAGCCCTAGAGGTTGCAGTCTGTTTTCACTATGCACTGCTGTACAAAATCTTTGTATTTTGCTAGGAAAATACCGTTTGTTCTGTTCTCTATAAAGATGATCCCACACTGCTTAAATAATGTTAAGGTCCGGGCTCTGGGGAGGCCAGTCCATGACTGATAGTGTCACATTGTGTTTTTTCTATCCAGATATGCTTTTAGTGCATTGGACATTTGACATCCTGCTCCAAACAATGGCAGAACCTCCACCATCTTTTTCAGATGGCTGTAGACAGTCAATGTTGGATCGTCCTAATTTGTACATGTTGACAGCATTTTGAACCAAAATTTTCAAAGTTGGACTTATCAGACCTGTTGCTACTGATTTTCAGTACAGTTCTTGTGTAATTTGGCGTATCTCAGCCTTTTCTTTTTTTTTTCCCTTCCTTAAGAATGGCTTCTTGACAGCCATCCTTCCACTGGGACCATTTCTCATGAGCCTTCAGTGAACAGTAGTTGAATCAGCTGAAAGTCCAGATACATCTCTCAGGTCCTGTGTCAGGTTTTTGTTGGATTTCTTCCTTTTCCATAAGGATATGACTTTCAGATACTGATCATCTGCTGCTGTAGTTTTTAAAGCCTGCCACTTCTTTTGTCCTCTGCTTATCCAGTTTCCTCAATTTTTTTTAAGAACACACTGCACACCATGCCAAGATATGCCAAGTTTCCAGCCAATAGCTCTTTGGGAATCACACTGTGATAACTGTGTTATCTTTGTCAGTTTTCATAGATTCAGCTAAAGAAAAGTGACAAAATGATGTCTTTTTGTAACAAGCTGCTAGTTACAAAGTGTCTAAAGATACGGTTTAGAATGAATGCTTTGCTAAGATGCTCTGGTAGGTGTAGACACAACATTGGTTTATTTATCCTTTGAGTCTGGTGCCTTTTATATGCTTGAATGATTCATATGTCAGTGTTAAGTGGCTTAAAAAAAACAAGCCAACATTTATCTGAAAATGATCAGATGCAAGGACTGAAAAGGCCAACATCCAAAGAAAAACTTTGAAAGACCTACAGAAATCCTGGATAGCTTTTGCCTAAGACCACTAAAAAAATTACAATAACATTTGGCTCCTTTGGGTGGGATGTTGGGTTGCGTACTGATGCAGGCACAGATTAGTAATATGGTGAGATGCTACTTAAGTGCATTATAAGATGTCTGGAGCTTTCTCATCAAGGACTATAGTACAGTACCTCTCAAGGTCTGCAGCATTCAGTTGGCTGTTCTGGGTATTTTATGCCCCTAGAAGTGAAAGAATAAATCGATTCAGTACATGCTGAAGATTTTCTGACCAAACAGAATTATGCTGATTTCAAGGTACAGAGTGACACACTGTTGTGCTTTGGCATTATTATACTCATTAAATCCCTGATCTCTTTTCATTCCGTTCTCAGGTGTACCGAGTGCTGCCACCGTGGTAATAGTAATGTGTATCGCTGCCCTGGTGGTGGTTGTAGTGTTGGGCATTTACCGCATCCACCTGACCCACCAGCAGGAGGTGAAGTTGGCAGATGCGGCTAAAGAGGCAGACGTGACCTGGGACGAGTCTGCTCTGACGATCACAGTGAACCCAATGGAGGTAGGAGGGAGGGAACTTCAGGAATTAAAAGGATGCTGTCAGGGAGGGAGCATAGGAGCTACCCACAGTGGACCGTGTGTAGTGGGATACTATCCCATTTCTATTTAAGGATAGAAACAAAGGATTGATCCTATTGCGCCACTATTGATCCAAATACCAATACCAGCAATTGGCATCAATGTTGTCAATATTTGGATCAATCCGCCCATCTCTAATGTCTCCTTTGTATTAAACCAGTCAAAGGAAGAATTAGTGACATTTCTTGTTTCTTGCTTACTGTCTGATGATTAAGTTTGTGAAACTTTGCAAATATTTCTTACCACAGAACTTGGAGGAGCCTCAGGCTGCAGAGGAGGAAGCCAGCGAGGAGGAGGAGGAAGACGAAGAGGAGGAGGAGGAGGAAGACGACGACGAGGACGACATCACCAGCGCTGAGTCAGATGACAGCGAGGAGGAAATAGACGTCCAGCTACCCAGGATGCAACGCTCGACCAAGAAAGGCCAAAATTGGGACAAAACAACAATATCCTATTGAAACATACACACATACATACACCCTCACACACACACACACACACACACACTCTACAACACATCTATACTCAAATCACATGGCTGAAACAAAAAGACTATAATGTTGATGCTCTAAAAATAAGGTAATATCTCCCCCTACTGGAAGACAACACTTAACCACACACAGACACACACACACAGTTACACACACACACAGACACACAGTGCAGTGATTTAACCTTAGCCTTGTCACAGAACCTCCTGTTTTATACAGCTGATAAGAGATAATATGACTCTAAAAGTGCTCCTCAATCAAATGACTTTCGTTGTTCTTAGACGAAGAGATCACCAAATTTAGTTTATTCCCAGAGAGATGTCCCATGAATTATCTCTCTCCCATTCCAATGCAGTCTTTAGTGAACTCGAGCTGTAGAAGCCTTTTGTCAGTGAAACCCTGCATCATGCATTCAGTTTGATGTGTCAAATTTCACAGTAAGATTTCTGATGTCCCATATAAGAATCAAAATGCAAAACATCCTTTATTTAGGAAAAGTCAATTGCAAAAGTAAAGAAACTGACTATTTTTTGGTTTGTATACTTCATGTTATTTATCAGTCTTTATTCTGGCCTATGTGGCAAAGCCAGGTAATTTTACAGAAATAGCATATTTTAAATGGTACTCAAAAGCAAATAGAACAAAAAAAAGGGGAAAAAAAGATGATCAATGTGCTGTCACAGACGTCATGTTGAACTAGCCGACAGGGCCTGTGTTCTGGGTTTTTGGGAAAGACAGAGGAGTCTCCTTGTACATTTTTATACGCTCCTTTCTTGTAAATATTGAGTATAGTAGGTGACCCCACCCCACTGAGTCAGCCCCACATTGTCTAACCAGAGACCTTCCTCTCCACCTGTACACAACACACCTCTTCATATGTATGTACATGCCCTAATCCCTTAGCCTGCAGGAGTCTTTCCAGAGCCGACCCCCAGATCCTCCGTGCGTGTTTTTAGCTCAGTGTTCAGATCATTCTGGCTAATGACAAACTTGGGTTTGCTCTCGCGGATGTGCTACTGCCTTTGAAATAGGTGGGTTATTAAAAGCTGCACTAGGTGAGATTTTTGTATTTAAAAAAAGAGAACAGCGTCTCATTAAACAACAGCAGAAACTCAGTGAAAGAGAGTTTTGATTTAAAGTCAAAAATTCCAGCTGTAAAACACACAATCCTTGGTGTGGAAGCTAGCTTAATGGAATGAAATGTTAGCCGCTAGCTAGGGATTTCAAAAAGGGAAAAACTAAGCTAAAAGAATAACAATAGCGTACTTGGACTTATAACTTGAATATAATACAAATCTAAATAAATTAAACTGTTGCTTCATGTCTGCTGGGTGTGTAGATAGTCAGCAGTTAGCCAACACATTAGCCATATCAATTGTGAATTTCACATCTTGCAGAAATGATCTTGGTACCGCTTTTACTTGTTACCCATCAAACTACTTAGTAGCTCTAAGGTATTGATCATATTTGGCAGAAATTTCAAACCTTCAGAAACCTTCAACAGTGACCAGGCCAATAAATAGTCAAGCTCTCACATTATGCATTTAAAGACACTTTATTGTGGCCTAATGGCCTAAACTAGAAAACACAGCCTTCCTAACTGGATTGCTAGTGTCTACAGAGACATCAGATACACACTGCAAAAAAATAAATGCAAAATTTAAAATAGAAGAGGAACTTCTCCAAACTTCTAACTTTGAAAAAAAACTGCAGCATTAATGGAAGAAATTTAGGTCTAGAGACTGATGTCACATTACATAAATCCCACCTCATTAGCCAACCCTTGAGGCCGCCGGATTGTGAAGTCGCCTCGTGCAACTTTTAAGAGGACCGAGAGTGGAATGCATTTGGCAGTGTCACATTTGACGCGATCAGAAAACCCAGTCGTGTTTTTTTTTTTCCCACTTTGAAATGAAGGGGCATTAATCACTGTAGCCATCCTCAATTCAGCTTGTCTGTAGTGTTTGGCAGCAAGAATCCACAAATGACCAATGAAATGATGTTTTTGTCACAAGAAAGCTTGTGCGCTATATGCCAGAAATCGATAAAGGGTTCGGTTAAAGTCATAAACACTGGAAAATGTCCTCCTCTAACCTAGTGAGCCTTTGCCAGCTGTCCTGTGGGTATAACTGGGAGAACCTGTTGTATGTGTATACTGTAGCTCTACTGTATGTTCATCTAAAGATCTCATATGTTGTTTAAGAGTTTTCCTCATCTACTGTGACACCTGGTCTTGTGACGCCACTTCCCTTCCTGCACACACCCCTCCTCCTGCCCCCTTGAAATCTTTGGTGGATTTTGCATCAGCCCTAATGTTGTCCTGACATTTGTTTTAGAAGAGGACGGTGAAATTAACATCGAAACCTTGTATAATGTGTAAAAGTTTCTTTCTTTTTTTTAGTTTTTTTTTCTCTGGACTCTTTGGTCTGTTTTCCTTTGGAATGGTCACTACAGCACTTTGTGTAAATTGGCCAATAAAAACTTGTTTTGGAATCTAGCTGTGGGGTCTGTATTTGTGTGACAGTGTAAGTGTTTCTTTGTAGCCAGTAATACATTTTGTGTAACAGCATCCTCTTTGGAGCCCATAATCCTCTTGTGGAAACTGTATGTGAGCAATATCAACTGAATTATGCAAAAAGAACAGTTGTGTACTGTACTAAAAATTAAGTTAAAAACTATTTAAAGGGACTTTTTGTAATCAACTTCTGCACAGTTCAAAAGCTTCATCACCAGGTGGCACGTATGTACGCTGCTGCATTTAAAAATTGTAATCTCTCTTTTTAGCTAGCCCTATTTCCTCTAGATGCTCTGCCTTTTTGCCTAGCCATTAGAAATTACATTGTGGTGCTTAATGACTCTTCTGTGAAGGCTTTCCACAAGTTTTAGGGGTGTGTTTATGGGGAATTTTCAACCGTTCTTCCAGGAGTGCATTTGTGAGGAGTGCAAGAAGGCCTGGCTCGCAGTCTAATTGATCCCAAAGGTGTTCTATCAGGGTTGAGGTCAGGTCTCTGTGCAGGCCAGTCAAGTTCTTCCAAACCAACTCAGTCATCCATCTCTTTATGGACTTTGCTTTGTGCACTGGTGTGCAGCCATGTTGGAACAGGAAGGGACCATCCCCAAACTGTTCCCATGAAGTTGGGAGCATGAAATTGTCCAAAATGTCTTGGTATGCTGAAGCATTAAGAATTCCTTTCTCTGGAAGTAAAGGGCCGAGCCCACACCATAATATGTCCTCTACCAAGCAGTGCAGTCGGACAATTGGTCTCGTGGAAACCACCAAACCCAGAATCATTCATCGGATTGCCAGATGGAGAGGCGTGATTCGTTACTCCAGAGAACACGTCTCCAGTGCTCTAGATTCCAGTGGTGCCATGTTTCACACCCCTGCAGCCCACGCTTTACATTGTAGTTGGGGATGTAAGGGTTGGCTGCAGCTGCTCAGCAAATGAAACCCATTCCATGAAACTCTCTGTGCACCATTCTTGAGCTCATCTGAAGGCCACATGAAATTTGGAGGTTTGTAGCGATTGACTCTGCAGAAAGTTGGCGACCTCTGCCCACTCTGCACCTCAGCATCTGCTGACTCGTGGCCTACCAATTCATGGCTGAGTTGCTGTTGTTCCCAATTGCTTCTACTTTGTTATAATACCACTAACAGCTGACTGGAATATTTAGTAGTGAGGAAATTTCACAGCTGGACACGGTACCACGCTGGAATTCACTGAGCTCCTGAGAGCGAGCTGTTCTTTCACACATGTTTGTAGAAGCAGTCTGCATGCCTATGTGCTTGATTTTATACACCTGTGTTTGGAACATCTGAATTCAATGATTTTGGAATGTGTGAGTGAAGACTTTTGGCAATGTAGTGTACCTCCTCAGCACAGCACACAGACATTTTGGACAGTGGGTGTTTCTTTGCATCCTGCTGACAGCTCTAGTTAATTTAGGAAGTTTTCAAATACAAGAATTTACAATAATTACCTTTAAGCGTAAAGCACTCCAGATAGAAAAATATTCCAGTAAAATTCACAACAGACCCACAACATCTGAGGAGCAAATGTCTCTAAAGGCATCAGTTTAATTGAACGCAATCAGCCATTTTCTAAACTACTTATCCTCTCCAGGCGAAGCTGCGGCGCTGATCCCTACTGGATTACTTTTTTGTTCTTCAACAAAAGACTCAGGGCTGTGTCAAATTAGAAGTGTGGAAAAGCAAGGAAACATAAGACGGGCTGTACAAAATGCCACTGACAAGGTCTTTTAGTCATTTTTTCCTCTATAAACACTAATTCTACTCATAGTGCCAGGGGCTGGTTAGAGTAAGCATTACCAAAGCCTGTTATTGGACATGTTTTTGTCTGAGAAATTGGAGTTCAATGACTGAACCACCCAACTGTGCGCTCTATCTAATCTTCACCTAAAGAACAAGCCAGCACTATTGTCGATGTAACTGTTCAATAAGCAGTTTGTAAACGCAGAGCAAGCTGCAGGGTTGGGTGCTCTCCATGCTGCTGAAATGCTGCCCGGCAAAAACAGTCCATCTGGTCAGACTTCTCTCAATACATTGAAATTCCTCTGTGGCTATTTGGGTTGTGCTTTTCCTAATTTTGAGATGGCAATATCAAACCTATCCTAGATTAAGAGCATCTTTCCAAGAAGAAGATGAAAATCAGCAGCTAGTGCCACAAAGCAGCTTTGTATGACTTGCCACAGCAATTATGAAGGAGGATGTAAGTTGGTAAGGAGTACATCTATGTGTATTACCTCTTTTTCCTGTTCAGCTTAGAGAACTTGCTAAATGTACATATATATTTGCATAAACCAAAACTTGTTTTACTTATTTCCTCATGGATAGGGTTACTCTGTGTGGTATAAGCATACCCAAGGATAGATAGGCCTTCTGAAGATAGACTAAGCGTCCCGAAATAAACTATATTTCTCCAGAATAGAACTAAAAATATCCGAAATAAGATACAGACGAGACATTAAATCACCACAAAAAAAAAACAAAATGGCAAAAAAAATATGCCAACCCCCCCCCCCCAAATGTGAAATGGCTCTGAAGAGACAGACTGGCTCTAAAGTGATTTACAAAATGATCCAAATTGAATCCAAACAACCTATAGAGATGCAAAAATAGCCAATGTGAGTTAGAAAACAATCATTAATTTATGCAAAACAATCAAGATTTCACATAAAAATCGTTACAGAGCGACAAGCTGGCCAAATTAAGACAGAAAAAGATACAAAATTACTTCAGAAAGGCATAGAATAGCTCAAATAGATGCAAAATAACCATAATGATACACAATATGACCCTAAACAAACCCAAAATGAGAAAAAAACCTGTGTAAGATGCGCATCCCAAAATCACATCTATGAACAATGCAGGAGGACCATGTGCAAGTCCATGCCTAATGATCCATGAGTGCACTGTTAGTACTGTTACAGCTAATGTACATGTACATATTACTGAGATCCAATGCAGTGCAAGAAAATGAAGAACATAGCTGCTAAGCCCAACCCAGAGACAGCTTGTTCAGCGATTTCATTCACAGTGACTTGTAGCTCTGAGCGGCTTGTTGAATGGTAGTCGAGTATACTTTACTTTGTCACTTTTCCCATGTGAACAGCCTCAAAATCTGCATTTAACATTTACTATGGAACTGGGACACCACTAAGCAAGAGGGAAGATAGCTTCAGTGCAGGCTGGCTATATTTGCCTCCAAGCATTGATCGCTGGTTTTTAAATATTAAGTTTGCTGATTTTTGGCTCGGGTTATTATTTCTGTGGTTTCTTTATGGCATCTTTTATTTGAAAAACAGCATCTGTGCAGTGAGATTATCCCTAGAAAGATTATCTAATATGTTTGTATATCATAGACCAGTAATGGGCATATCTAGAAGAGGGGCATGGGGTAGCACCAGCCCTCCCTGAAATATGATTGGTGCCACCCCACCAAAGCCACTTGACTGGAGCATCGTTTATCTTACGGTTCGCAACCCCCATTGGATAAGAACATGGATAGGTCCAGTAGGAATGTAAATGAGTACAGTTACTCAAGTACTTGTCCTAGTACTATGCTGCTTTCTCATTTTACTCCAGCATATTCTTAATGTGCTTAATGTGCACTTTGTACTCCATACTATATATTTTAAGCTCTAGTTACTTGTTATTTTGCAGATTAATTGCATTGTTACAGATCAAGCTGTGGAGCAATATACAAGTAATTAAAATAAAAATCCTGTGGTCCCCTCATTAAAAAAAAGTCCTGGACATGCCACTGAGCCCAATCAGTACTTTTTTTAAAGCAGCTTAAAGAATAAATGTGTTTGCTGTATTCTGTTCCTTATGATTCTATGCTAAGCGCTGTAGAGATTGTATATCCAGTTGAATGTCTCCCTCTAGTGGATAAAAACTATATTGCATGACTTTAGCAATTGCAAATGTTCTCCAGTCACACCTGAGCTCACGCAGTCCTAACACGCTGCTCACACATGTCTTTGTCATGATCATTATCTGTTTTCATATCAGCCTTGAGCCAGTTTGAGATTACCATGGTCTCAGAATACCCAGTGTTACTCAAACTGTACTTTGCACAGCCAAAAATTGGGTTAAATGATGACCCAAGAGGCCTTCTGCTTGCATAAACTGGCGAGAACTCAACAGCTCAGTAGGAAAGAATTAAAGTATTTGCAAAACTTATCTTCGAGCACAGCAGAGGGGGAGCCCCAGGCGCTGTCACCTTCACTCCTGACTCACAAAGAGATGTTGCAAAAACTAAACTCTGTCAAACTGCTTTAATGCACATCTATAATTACTGTCTCTCTAACAGAAACTCTTTTGACCTGACTTCTCAGGACAGCCAGCAGGGAGAGATGTGGACAGATGTTGCCTTTTGCTTGTCATTGCTAGATGGCGGCAGTCGGTGTCAAGGCTGCAAAGTCACGGCTTCCTGTCACTCACTGGAACATCGAGTACGGAGAGGTTGAGGCAGCAGTATATAAATAATGAAGTTCACGATGCCCCAGAAGGAAACAGACTACCTTTATCCCATCATGCATTATTCATTACATTTCTTCCCACTCCAAGGCAGCGAGAATGCATTAATGTTAACGCTGTAATTGTAACCTCGAAAAACTCCCCAAAAAAAACACCAAAAGAAAAAAAAAACAGATTACAGCAGGACTAAGGCTTCTAGAGGAACCAGAGAGACTATGATTTTACACACAGAGTCAAATTTCACAATAATTCTTTTATTAAAAAAAAAATGTCATTTATGTTTTTTTAAAAGTGAGCATAAGGTGGATGTGACAACAAAAGGCAGAAAAATGTAAGCCTATAATAAAACACTGTGCTGTGTGATATTTGGAGGTAATAGTAGATGGTGACGAAGCAGTGGATGAAGAATTTCAACCACTGCAAAACAAAAAGGTGTGTAGATCAATCCAAAGATCGATGCCAACGCTGGTATTGGTAACAGCTCGATGCTAGCCCAATAGATACTTTGTGTCCCTCCTCTACGTTCAGTAACTCAAACATACACTAGAAAAAATCTCTGAACCTTTTATGTTGACCATCATGTCACATTTAAACAATCGAAGCTGACCCAAGTAAGGGCTTTAGAGACAGACACATCCAAAAAACAACAACAACAACAAAAAAAACAGTTTCATCAAAATACATGAAAAGCTGTTTTGCTGTGTTAACTAATTACTGTGAAAAGTACAAATCCTGTAAACTAGAAGCAATTAAAATGCAAAATAAAGCATTTGCAGTCCTACAAAAAACAAAAAAGCAAAATAGTTTTATCCAAAACGCACAAAGTGATTGGATGAGATTCACCTTCAGGCTGCTGACAAACTGCAAACCAGCAACAGGATGAACGAAACAAAGCTGAAAAGGCTTCAGGCTTCCCTGCACATGTGTGGCAGCAGATTTGTGGCATAATAAGGAAAATGTTGTGGAGAAACTACTGTAATGCAAAGACTAATTTCACCTTTCATTTATTCCAAAAATAAATGACTCCTCCCTCTAGTTTTTACCTACATGTCAAGCTGACAGTTCATGTCAAAATTATCACGGAAGCAGTGAAGCAATGGGAGAATGGTAATAGTAAGAGTTACAATCTAACAAAAACATAGAAATGTGGGTTCTTTAAGGATGATGTCATGGTTAGATCAGCTGAAACTGGCTGGCAGTGAGTCACTTGCAGGCTTACTGTAATTCATGGACTGAATATAAAAAAAAATGCAGCTTAAGGCTCTGACAAGGCTGAATGGCCTTAAATCTGCATAGCTTTCTAGTCGCGCATAGGTGGCAACTCAACTAAATTCAAGCTGAGTTCCAAGTCTTAATGAGTACAACACGATATTCATTTTGTAGATGAAGGGTTAGTAACTGTGCAAAAGTCTTAAGCTACTACTCATTTCTGTATATTTTGCTTCCAAGGAGCCATTTTCAGAGGAATCTTTTTCTTTTTTTTTTATTTGTGAAGCTACTTATCATTCAAGCATTTAAAAAAAGGCCCTAACTGGATGAGCAAGTGTTGTGTCTACACATAACAGAACCCATTTTAAATTGTATCTTTTATCATTATTTGTTCCCTTTTAATAAAATCATAAAAGTAGTATTTTCAGTAACAGTAAATTTTTCACAAGTCTCTACCCTACCCTATTGTATTTTAAAACACCTAAATGGTAACTATGCCCACCTTTAATATACCGACAAACCTCCATCCTGTAAATCCATCCAAAGCGGTGGTGTCTATATCCAGGATGAGAGACTCAATAGAGCGGTAGTTAAATGACACTGAGGACTATGATGAGATGTCACTACTTATTTGGAAAATTCAGTTGCTTCTAAGATGTTCGCATATGGCACCTTTAAGGGAAATGTCAACTTAGGCGAATATCGTCTTGTTTTTTGAGTGTGTGTGTACTTGTTTAAATGTCTTTGTGAGGACCAAAAATTGGCATGCCACTATATTTGTGGGGACCAGCAGTTACTTGTGGGGTCCAAATGCTCGCCCTCACAAATTTGAAGGTATTTTTGAGGCTGAAAATGTGGCTTTAAGAGTTAGGGTTAGGTTATGTTTATGTTTAAGGTAAGGGGTAGGATTAGGCATGTATTTCTAATTGTTAGGGTTAGGCTAACGGGCTAGGGAAATCACTATGTCAATTATTTGATGCCATCACTAAGATGTAAAAACGAGTGAGAGTGTGTGTGTACCAAAATCAACAATATCTGCATGTAATCACATTATGGCACAAATGTAATTCCAGAAGTTTTTATGTCTTCTTTTGAAAGAGCAACTGGCACACATGGACCTGAAAAACAGACAAATTTCATCAGCAGAAATCCTTTGCATGGAGACAGATACCTGGAAGCAAGCTGTGTGGGACAGTAAACAGTCAACAAGTGGTTAAACTCAATAATCAGATATGCTTCCTCGGGACATGAGTCTTGTAAGCTCTCCAAAAAAACAGGAGGAAAAGGAAAACCATGTTGGAAAAACAACATCAGCTTTGGCAGGACACAAACCAGCCCACAGCTGGGAACAGAAACTACTTTTCCATGTAAATACCCAACAGCTTAGTACGATCCTCCAAAATATCATCATTCCCTGCCAAAACCTCTTCAACTTACCCCTAGAACACTTTAAAAAAGAAAAACTACCGCTCATATGTTTCAGTTTGAACAATAAACATAGTACTAAAGCTAAATACATACATTCGAACTGTTATGACAAAGCTGCACACCAATGAAGTATGTATACAGTGCACCGATAAGTGTGGTTTAGGTGTCTGAGGCAGGGTCAGCATTCACTGAAACTAGGTTTGTGCTCCAGAGGAAGTTAACTGTGGTGAACTTCTGGCAACATGTAAAAGAGAAACAGCTTGCAGAACTGACAGACTGAGTAGCATTTATTTGGATTGCAAAACACTGTGCATTACGTGCAGAGCAGCATTCAACCTCTTGATCTCCACTGCCGCGGGCTTCTGAACTCACTGTGGTGTAAACAGGGTACTTTTTTTAATAGAACAAGCTGTGGCAGGTTACACAGATGACATATTAGATCACTAACTTGGCAGATAGAGTGAACATGACTGAAGTAATTTCAAATGAGCTCCACATTCCACCGTTGTCCTCAAAAACAGCAGCAAACAAAAAAAGTTCTGTTTTTAGTTATTTCCTGTTTTTGGTTTCCCACCAACTACTGACAGTCTTCAGTCGTACGATCTCTTCTGTGCTCAGCAGCTTGTCACCGTATCTAGGCATACTACGAAAGAGTGAACTAAAAAGCTCCTTTCAAAACACTCAAGGTCACCAAAACAGCTGAGTTCAAAAATACCCATCAAGTCAAAACCATATTTACAATATTTAAAAATCACTAAGAACAGCTGATTGAACAGGTGAGTGTGAGAGATAGACAGAGGCAATTAATGTTGCAAAGATGGAAGGATCAGGACCTTGTAGTTTTACTGATGTGCACTGTGTTCTTTTCGATGTGCGAAAAGAAAGCATACTATCCAAGGATGACACCCACACTCTATATCTGAAAGGGAGAGAGAAACTAAGGAGTTGTCAACAGAAAATGAAAAACTATTACATTTAGATAAGGCAAATTTGGTGCCAATGAGGAAAACCTCACTTTTATTGCTGTTTTATTTTAGAAGATTGCAATAGAACAAAGATTTGATTTCCTGGAGGTAAACACTGAGGGCAGTGGGTGAGATAGTGGTAGTAGAGTTAGTAGATAGGTAGAGCTGGGTGTCATCAGCATAACCATGGAAACTGATATGACCAAGAGGAAGTAGATCAGGGGTGGGCAATCTCAGTCCACGAGGGCCGGTGTCCCTGCAGGTTTTAGATCTCACCTTGGGTCAACACACCTGAATCACATGATTAGTTCGTTACCAGGCCTCTGGAGAACTTCAGGACATGTTGAGGAGCTAATTTAGCCATTTAAATCAGCTGTGTTGGTTCGAGGACACATCTAAAACCTGCAGGGACACCAGCCCTCGTGGACTGAGATTGCCCACCCCTGAAGTAGATAGTAGATAGATTACAAATAAAAGAGGGCCCAGGAGAGATCGCTGGGGGACTACAGTATAACTGGAAATGGATGGAATTTAGCAATTCTGAGTTGAATGAACTGAGTGTGGCCAGAGAAATGAGATCTGTGGGCCACAAAACAACAACAAAAAACCAAAGAAAACAAACAAACATAAACTGAGCTGAAAGAGCTTAAATGCTCTGTTGAGCTGAGTGTGTTATCAATTACAGCAGCTCAAAAAAAAAAACTAGAAATTACATGTATTTTCCATTGCCGATGAGGACACTGTCTTCTTTCTGCTTCCTCCTGCAAATCAGAAGCTGGTGTATATTCACAGTTTACAAGCACAGAAGCACAATAAATTTCTTCCATAATCATCTTTTAAAAACCCCCACCCCCACCTTCTTACACTGGATTAGTCATTTGACAAACAATTACAGTCGTTCACACTCCAGCGGCCAGCAGCACCACACCATTTCACAGTCAAGCACGCTCTAATCCACTTTGCTCTAATTACGAGGCCACCATAAGAGAGGTGCCTGGAAAATGAGTTATGCCTCTCATAAATACAGCTAATCAACATATAAAGTAACTTTGTGCTCACCAGGTTAACTCATAGGTTAAAAGGACGATCTACTTCCTTTTTATTAGTTTACTCTAAGTAAGGTCCACTGACATAATCAAAAGAAAGCTCTGAAATTCAAGTTACTATATACGTCATTTCCAACTAGTGCAGAACACAAAATAAGCTTATGGGAGAGGACATTGCATCACCCCCAACCCACCCCCTCTTATTTAGCTTTCCATACATCTGATAAAATCAAGACTTAAATATAAAGTGTGTAGATTACAGTAGATTGGAGATTTCAGTCAAATAAGTTCTGTTTTCTTAAGTGTTTTCTTCAAGTGTATAATCCCAGCTACAGCGGCCGCTGTAGGACAAACAACTCTGGTCCCCAGTTTATCTTTAGTGAACGTAGGCTATCAGTCCGATGTTTACCTCAGCTGTCAATGTAAGTTCACATATTTACTCCGGAAGAGGCTGTAAAACTTTGTGAAAGGAGCCGATATGAGCTGAGGAGTCAATGAAACTCACTCATGTCTGATGGCAGTGATACTGAGGTGACTTGCTGAGACTATCCTGAACTTTTCCATCGGTAAGCACTGCTATTTTTGCTGCTGTTAGTCTCTAATGCTGTTAGCATTACTGAAACTCTCATTGAAATGGGTCTAACATTGTTGGACTTAATGAATAAACTCTGATAACATGTCAGATTGTAATCAAACTCTTTATCAGAGGGAAAGTATGGTTTTTAGGACCTTCAAGCCTAGCATTAGCTGGTATAATGTCAGCTCACAACCACCTGTTTTTATCGCTTAGCTGGCTTATTGTCAGCTGCCTGGAAATGGGTGGGTCACATATCCAATCTGACATTAAGTAACTGCCACAATGAAACTGTTTTGTGTGTTAGAGGCCTGACTTCAGTTCAGGAGATGATGCTTGAGATGAAGAGGAAGAGGATGAGGTGGAAATGAGGGAGGAGAGAGCAGTTGAGGAGAAGAAAGACATAATGAGAAAGATTTTTTTATTATTATTTACTTGTGTATGTTTAGGCAATTTTGGGTCATATTTTCATCCTTTTTGATCTAATTAATTACATCTTTTGGTTTTTGCCTTAATAACCTTAACCTTTGTGTTTGAACATATATTCTGCTTACAATGGTCTTTTAAGACTGTTGTCCTGGAAATCTAACCTCTGTTGCTCTAGAGGAGCTTGGTCATAAAAATCTGACAATGTAATGCTGATGTCATCATGGCCGGGCTACATTTATTTAACACAAACCAAGAGCAGTTTGAAAGATGTGGTTATGGTCTAACGATGAGATGTGTTCGTTTGCATCATGGGTCGTTTTAAAGTCGAAACATACCACAGAAATATTGATCTACAAAAATCTGATAATTTATTATTTAATTTAATGTATACTGAATATCTGCAGATTCTGTTTGACAGAAGTCACTCAAGGAGCATGAAACTAGTGAATAAGCACTTGAACTTTAATTAAAGCCAGAAGTGTTGCAGTGATGACAAACAACCAAATGGTGGCAGCAGAAATGTAGAAAATACTACATCTTACTGTTTCTCAGTAGAGAGAAAAGAGCAGGCCTCTGATTCATGCTGCATTTTACGAGTTTTTAATGAATTAACAAGTTAACTAGATTCAAAAGCAACACAACTTAAATTAACAGGACCTTTGCAGCCGCTACGTGTTCAAAATGTGACAGTTGCAACAATCCAGTGTGAAAGGAGCCGTTCTGTTAACAAAAGAAAAAAATAAGAAAAAAAAGCAGACATCTGGGAGTGTTTACTTTGAAAAAACAAAAATAATAAATGGAGAGAGAGAGGCTTTGTTCCTTTTACTGAAATCAAGCCACAAAGCAAAACCGTATAAGAGCATTAGCGGTCATGATCCTAAATCCCCCGGCTGTTATTGGCTGGGTGCTTATTTACATAAGGTGTAGCGGGCACAGCACTGGAGAAACAGGACAGGCCAGTGGGCACAGATGACGCAGTGCAGTGACGTCACAGCGAGTGTGTGTAGAGTTGTGGAGGATTTTTTTTTTTTTTTTTTTTTAAACTTTTGGCACAGAGTCGGTCACCAAAGAGGCCGCCGCCGTCCCTGCTGTGTGCTCCAATCAGATTATGAGGTCCAGTGTTCTGATAAAGGTGCCAATTCACACACGCACAAAATTTAAATACACATATCTGAGCGTCACATCGCCTCTAGGCTGTGGCCACTAATCAAACAGGTGTGTGTACTATACGTGCGCGCCCACGGATCTGTTCTCACTAATTTTAGAAGCACCTTTCGCAGCAAAGGTAGTTTGTTTTTACCTAACAGGCAGCAGGTGACATTTGAAAAGGTTGAGATAGCAGGCAGGAAGCCCGACTGGAATCCTTTGGAAAATATTAGCAACCACACACCGACTTCATACCACCTCCTTTTACACTTTAAGACACTTTTTTTTTTTAAACATTGTTGACTCCTCAACTTCCTCTTGTTCAACCGAAGAAATGCACCGAAGCTGAAAAGAATGGAGGGTGATGCTGATGGCTCACAGGCCACAGACAGAAAAAAAGATGGAGGAGAGATAAGAAGAAGCACCACACTGTTATTATTGGGCCTCACACAGAGTTCTCCTGCTGAGAGTGTGCGCGGCACTCAGATAAGAGTATGACTCATGCATACCTTCACATAAGTACAGACTCCAGAACTTGTGCTGCTCAAATTAGAATTCCACGTTCTGTCCGTTTCCTGTGCTTGTTAAGCTGCTGTTTACAAAGTGGAGGCTTTTTTCGCCTTAGAGCGTTTTATTTTTGTACTTCTGCAGCTTTCCTCCATATATACAAGCAACAGACGGTGGCATTGCCACCATGATCGCTCCACAAATGCTAGGGAGGGGTGCTATCCTGGGTAGCACAGCTTAAAATATGGCCTTTCCTACATTTTCCTCCCCTCATTCTCACTCTCTGCCAACCCTACTGTTACCCATCGTCCTTCAGTCCGACTCGCTCCGCTTCTCATTCACTAATCCCCTCCCTCCTCCCTTCATTTTCTCTTCACTTTCTTCTGGTTATCAGCCCTGTGTTCCAGCTGAAGGAACAGACTGTTCAGGTAGCATTTGAAGAGCATTTTGAGCTCCAGTCTGATAGAGAGACTTAAGAGAGCATCGTCACTGAGGCTGAGCTGAAGCTGCTGCCGCACATGCTGAAGAAGTCACTGAGGTAGCACGAATCCAGCAGAAGAAAATGATCACACATATTCTGGATCATCATGCTGCCATTCCAGTGCAGTCTCAAGCAAAAACTGAAGTCACCTCGGCCTCCAAGAAAATGTGACAAGTCTTTCAAGAGTTAAAGTAGTCCTGTGTGAATCATAAATTTCGTGCAACCCTAGATCATGCTCACTAATAAAATGGATTTTCTTCAATCAGGAAGTTTGAACATTTCAGATATTCACAGTTTGATTCCGGCTGGGAACCAAAATGCTTAAAATGCAGTCTCACCAGATGGTGGACAATCTTAGTATCATAAAATCATGTCGGGAAGGTGTAAATTGGTAAAAGATGCACATTATCCTGACCAGGAAAGGTCAGCGCTATTAAAGGCAACAGTGGGGGGTTGTCGGTGGATTGTCTGAGGATTGTCTGAGGACAACACCAGGAATGCCTTTGAGGAAAAGTATGCATTGTTGTAGCACAGAGTTGAACAAAACAACAGAAGCATACCTTTTGTTTTTTAGGTTTTATGTAACTGTGCTAGTGACTGTTTGATCAAGGATATTTCCAACATTGTAAAAGCATTCAAATAAGGATTCGTGAAGCAAAACCAAACCGAGAAAAGATTAATACTAAATAAAATAAACAAAATATAATTTTAAAAAAGCAAAAAGGCAATGATAATCCACTCCATAATACAGCCTACGACCCAAAACATACAGCATATATTTAACACACTGAAACCAAAATAAATAAAAAGGTTGATTTATTTAAAAAAAAAAATCACTATGTAAAATATGCTTGATATAAACTCAGTGTGTACCACTCAAACTTCATTTGACCAGATTCCATTAAAATGTAACATTTTACATTGTACTTATGTAACAGAATTACATGGAAGATTGAAATGTAATCATATTACTTAGAATCAGCTTTTTGGGATTAAACTTTTTTTTCCCAAAAGTACAAAGCTGCAAAGTAGAACAAGGACCGTCATCCCCAGCTACCAAGTTTAAGTCAGTACACAGAGACTGGACAGGAGAAGCAGCTGAAGACCGTCAAGACAGCGACGGGATGGGGTAGGTTTCACAGCAACTAAAGTTTTAAAGTAAAATGCTTACGTATAGCACCTTTGAAGTCAAAAAATATTCTACTACTAAAAATATAAAAGAATTTTAAAAACATAAAATGTGTCATCAGAAATATCTTTGCAAATATGATTACCTAAACATTCATCTGCAAGAGCCTAGAAGCACGGGATTTTTCCATTATGTGACGCATGTGATTTCTGAGCGGGCAGACTTGGATTTACTAGTGAAAATACGAGTGGACTCATGCAAACATAATTTTGTTCTTCAGACTTTTCAGAGCTACTGGAGCTCAAAACAAGCAGTCGATTGATCTGTCGACAGAGGCAGAGCATAGCAGAAATGTCAGTGATTCACTGGCTGCTGCTTCTTTCACAACGTCTTCTGTAACAATAAGGAAACTCTTTTTGTCAATACAAAAAACCTACACCACACACATATATACATTCTTGTGCGTGTATATACACAGTGTTGGGGAGTAACGGAATACATGTACCGCCGTTACGTATTCAGAATACAAAATATGAGTAACTGTATTCCGTTACAGTTACCGTTTAAAAAGGTGGTATTCAGAATACAGTTACTTTGTTGAAATAAATGCATTACACGGCGGTACTTTCCTGTTTCATATTGTCGCGGGTCAGGACTGTTTGGGTTTGTTTGACAGCTACGCTCTGTTGTTCCAGGCGGCAGCGTTACGGTTGCCATGGTTACAGGGTGACGCGCTCTCTCTCTGCGTGTTTCCTGGGTGAGAGAGCGCTTTTTTGTTGTTGTTGTTGTTGTGCTAAGCTAAAAGGCAGAATGCTACAGGCATGGCCCTAAAGAATGTAGCCTGATGGGCAGTGTAGTCCGTGCTGCAGCGAGAATGGACTGTCATACCCGTTATGTGTCTGTGAGCGAGGGAGGGAGAGAAAGGAAAAGTCCGAGCTGTCACGGAGCAAAAACGGGAGCTGGAAGCATGTAAATATAATAATAACCACCGCAGCCAAGAAGAGTGCCTGACGAGCCCATTTGTAAGTAAGCTATTAAGACTCGACTGTACACTGTGTTCGTGTTTCCTCCGGAAAAAATAAGTTCCGTTGGAGCAGCCTTTCAACGCCTCTCTCTGTCTCTGGCTAGCAAAGTTGACCCAGACAACAAAGTAAAGCTAGTTTTCGGCTACCAGCCCGACAGGGAACCGGACGTATTAGCCAGAGGTCCCTTTACTACGTTTCGGAGCCGCGGACCTTCAGTAACAGTAATAAATCACAGCAATAGTACATTCATGTAGTTGTAAACAGCATGATAATATATTAAGTATTCCAAAGTATTCAGAATACGTTACTCTCATTGAGTAACGTAACGGAATACGTTACAGAATACATTTTGGGGCATGTATTCAGTATTCTGTAATGGAATACATTTTAAAAGTAACCTTCCCAACACTGTATATACATACAAATATATACACACACGCATGTACACTACTAGTCAAAAGTTTGGACATACCTTCTCATTTAATGGTTTTTTTTTTATTTTCACAACTATTTACATTGTAGATTCTCACCGAAGGCATCAAAACTATGAATGAACACATATGGAATTATGTAGTCAACAAAAAAGTGTGAAATAACTCAAAATATGTTTAATATTTTAGATTCTTCAAAATAGCCGCCCTTTGCTTTAATTACTGCTTTGCACACTCCTGGCATTCTCCCGATAAGCTTCATAAGGTGGTTACCTGAAATGGTTTTCCAACAGTCTTGAAGGAGTTCTCAGTGATGCTGACCAATTGTTGGCCCTTTTCCCTTCACTCTGCAGTACATCTCATCCCAAACCATCTCAGTTGGGTTTAGGCAGGGCTGGACTGGGACAAAAAATCGGCCCGGGCATTTTGACTAGAGACCGGCCCACCAGGTGTTCTAGGAAAAGCCATAAAGCATTTGAATGAAAATAGACGCTGTTGTGACAGTGATGTACACCGTCATGTTGGTATATGTATGATTTCTATACATTTTACATCAGATAAAAACTTCGGTTGTAAGATTCAGATAATTATTTATTAAAAGCTAGACATTTTAAATGAGAATAAGAAAGAAAAGTATTTCTTTGTGCCCCCCTTTCCCTGCAAATGCCCTACCTGGCCCCCCTGGCAAATCATTGCTAGACCCGCCCCTGCACAGTTACCAGCTGTCAGCTACTTAGAAAAGGATCCTGGTGTTATTTCTCAGAAACAGTTTATAACTTCCCTTCAACTCATTCATGTCACCTAAAAGGTAAACCTGTTTCTCCATCACCTGTTCAGCTCTGATGATTCAGTAAGGACATCTCCTGGTTTCATCTGCATGTTTCCCTCTCACCAGATAACCAAACCGACATCGTGACCAGCAGCTTTACAGCTGTGGCTCCAGCAAACATCAGCTGATACTAGAAATTAATATTAAACAACGACGGTTGGCAACTCTACTACTAACTAAGCTTAAAATGAATAAAAAAAAGTTCACTATCAGTAACATCAAAGCACCCACCCAGCTGTATAGAAACTCCGTCATGCTAGCTAGCATGCAGTACGAGTTATTGTAACTGACTGTAAAAAGTCAGCACAACGAAAATAAACTCCACCTAAACTTGGTTTATAGCTGACCCAGATAGACTGCAGGTCATAACTTCTTACCTGAAATTCAGTTCACCTGACACCGGCCGCCTCGGGTCTCTGCTCCTCCTGCCTCTCCTTCCCTCATCCACCTGCTGGCCTCTGTGGAAGCTCCGAAACAACTGAGTTATTTTTACACATCGGCCAGCATCTGGCCAATCCACCACCTCTCATTGTTCATGCCGTTACAAAAAAATAAATAAATAAGTCATCGGCCCATAAAAACGAAAAATCACCATCTGCCCACCGGGCAAATGCCCGGTATGCCCGATGGCCAGTCCAGCTATGGGTTTAGGTTAGGTGTGTGTGGAGGCCAGGCCATCTGGCGGAGCTCTCTATCACTCACCTTCTTGGTCAAATAATCCTGGAGGTGTGTTTGGGGTCCAACTAATCGCAAACCCAATGGGATGGCATGTCGCTGCGGGATGCTGTGGTAGCCATGCTGGTTCAGTGTGCCTTCAGTTTTGAATAATTCCCCAGCAGTGTCACCAGCAAAGCACCTTCACACCACCTCCTCCATGCTTCATGGTGGGAACCATGCATGTAAAGATTGTCTGTTCACATTTTCTGAGTCGGGCTCTAATCCAAAGTGTTGATAACTCTGAATGTCTGAGGCTGGTGACTCGGATGAATTTATCCTCAGCAGCAGAGGTGACTCTTGGCCTTTCTTTTTCTGTAGTGATCATTAATGTGAGCCTGTTTTGTCATAGCGCTTGATGGCTTTTACGACTGCACTTGGGGACACATTCAAAGTTTTAGCAATTTTCCAGACTGACTGACCTTCAGTTATAAAAGTAATGATGGACTGTTGTTTATCTTTACTTAGCTGATTGGTTCTTGCCACAATATGAATTCTAACAGTTGTCAAACAGGGCTGTCAGCTGTGTACCAGCCTGGCTGCTGCACAACACAAAGGCAAGAAATTCCACAAATGAAACCTGTGAAGTGAAAACCATTTCAGGTGACTACATCATGAAGTTCACTGAGAGAAGGCCAAAGGTTTGCAGCACTGTCAACAAAGCAAAGGATGGCTACTTTGAGGAATCTAAAATATAAGACATATTTAGAGTTATTTATCCATTTTTTTCTTTGTTACATTATTCCATATATCTTGCTTCATATAGTTAATATTTTCAGTATGTATCTACAATGTAGAAAGTAGTAAAAATAAAGAAAAAAATATTAAATGAGAAGGTATGTCCAAACTTTTGACTGGTAGTGTATATATATATATATATATATATATATATATATATATATATATATGGCTGAAGAAGCTGACTGCACTCCACGAGCGTCTGGCAGCACAAATGAACCAGCTGCTAGTTAACGAGAGACACCCGGAATGGCTAACCGAAGGTCGGACGGTCCTGATCCCCAAGGACCCCAAGAAGGGACCGGTCCCATCCAACTACTGACCAATAACCTGCCTCAGTACTACATGGAAGCTCCTGTCAGGCATCATATCGGCTAAGATGAACAGGCACATGGGTCAATACATGAGCGGGGCACAGAAAGGGATTGGCAAGAATACCAGAGGCGCAAAACACCAGCTACTGGTAGACAGAACAGCCAGCCGGGACTGCAAGACCAGACTGACCAACCTGTGCACAGCCTGGATTGATTACAAGAAGGCCTATGACTCATTGCCCCACAGCTGGATACTGGAATGCCTAGAATTGTACAAGATCAACAGGACCCTAAGAGCCTTCATCAGGAACTCAATGGGGATGTGGCATATAACACTAGAGGCCAACTCCAAGCCCATAGCACAAGTCAACATCATGTGCGGGATCTACCAAGGAGATGCTCTGTCCCCACTGCTGTTCTGCATAGGCCTGAACCCCCTCAGTGAGATCATTAACAAGACTGGCTACGGATACCGACTACGAAACGGAGCGGTTGTCAGCCACCTCCTGTACATGGATGACATCAAGCTGTATGCCAAGAGTGAACGAGACATCGATTCACTGATACACACTACCAGGCTATACAGTAATGACATTGGGATGTCGTTCGGGCTGGAGAAGTGTAGTCGGATGGTAACAAAGAGAGGGAAGGTAGTCAGAACTGAGGGGATTGAACTACCAGAAGGCAACATTGCAGACATAGAGGACAGTTACAAGTACCTGGGGATCCCGCAGGCAAATGGGAACCATGAAGAGGCCGCTAGGAAAGCTGCAACCACCAAGTACCTGCAGAGGGTCAGGCAAGTCCTGAGGAGTCAGCTGAACGGTAAGAACAAGATCAGGGCTATCAACACCTACGCCCTGCCCGTGATCAGGTACCCTGCTGGGGTAATAGGCTGGCCAAAGGAGGAGATAGAAGCCACTGACATAAAGACAAGAAAGCTCCTGACCATGCATGGAGGGTTTCACCCCAAGTCCAGCACCCTGAGGCTGTACGCTAAGCGGAAGGAAGGGGGCCGGGGACTGGTGAGTGTCAGCACCACAGTCCAGGATGAGACAAGAAACATCCACGAATACATCACGAAGATGGCCCCAACTGACAGCGTGCTCAGTGAATACCTCAGGCAGCAGAAACCCAAGAAAGAGGAGGAAGGCGAGGAACCATCATGGAAGGACAGGCCCCTGCACGGTATGTACCACCGGCAGATAGAGGAGGTAGCTGATATCCAGAAATCCTACCAGTGGCTGGACAAAGCTGGACTGAAAGACAGCACAGAGGCACTAATCATGGCAGCACAAGAACAAGCTCTGAGTACAAGATCCATAGAGGCTGGGGTCTATCACACCAGGCAAGACCCCAGGTGCAGGCTGTGTAAAGATGCCCCAGAAACAATCCAGCACATAACAGCAGGGTGCAAGATGCTAGCAGGCAAGGCATACATGGAACGCCATAACCAAGTGGCCGGCATAGTGTACAGGAACATCTGTGCCGAGTATAACCTGGAAGTCCCGAGGTCAAAATGGGAGATGCCCCCAAGGGTGATGGAGAATGACCGAGCTAAGATCCTGTGGGACTTCCAGATACAGACGGACAAAATGGTGGTGGCTAACCAACCGGACATAGTGGTGGTAGACAAACAGGAGAAGACGGCCGTAGTGATCGATGTAGCGGTTCCGAATGACAGCAACATCAGAAAGAAGGAACACGAGAAGCTGGAGAAATACCAAGGGCTCAGAGAAGAGCTCGAGAGGATGTGGAGGGTGAAGGTAACGGTGGTCCCCGTGGTAATCGGAGCACTAGGTGCGGTGACTCCCAAGCTAGGCGAGTGGCTCCAGCAGATCCCGGGAACAACATCGGAGATCTCTGTCCAGAAGAGCGCAGTCCTGGGAACAGCTAAGATACTGCGCAGGACCCTCAAGCTCCCAGGCCTCTGGTAGAGGACCCGAGCTTGAAGGATAAACCGCCCGCAGGGGCGAGATGGGTGTTTTTTTATATATAGATGTCATGATGCATACTCAACCAGGTAAGTAAATCCCAAAATGCTGATTCTGTTCATCTGGACGTGGCGTTTTCAGTGGGAGAAATGTTTCGTCACTCATCCTGACTTCTTCAGTCTCAGCTGACTGCAGGTTTCCCCAACCTTATAAACAGTACATTTGCACAATAACTGAAACCAGCCCACTGAATGAACAATGGGCTGTGAGGTCAGTTCCTTGATCATTGTTATGCAAACTGACATGACCGTTGATCAACAACCACTGATCAATGCCCATAAGTATCATTCACAGAGAGTTGTAAAATGGCGACAGATGTACCCTTAGGCCCCCTCCTCGATTCAGAGATGGTCTTTCCCTTTTCACGTAAATGGCCTCCTTGACTCCGCGCTCAAACCAGCGTTCCTCCCTGTCCAGGATGTGTACATCCTCACCATTGAAAGAGTGTCCATTGGCCTCTAGGTGTAAACAGACTGCAGAGTCCTGGCTCTTCTGTGTTGTGCCATCCACTTCGCCAAAGGTTGTTTGGTTTCCCCCCGATAAATCATGACAATCCTCCTGGCACTTAACAGCGAACACTACATTACTCTGTGTCGGGGGACCCAATCCTTGAGGTGGACCAATTTTTGGCACAACATGTATAGATATAATCTCTCTATATAGATATCTCTATATCTGGATATATCCTGTGACTTTTCATGTGATTAAAGCATCTCGGCCTGCTGTGTTCTTGCCCGTTTAAAGAATCACAGTAAAAACTACTGCAGCCCACGAGTTGCTTTTACTTTATTAATTCTGTGTCCTGTGGACAGGTTTGTGGGGGTGGGGAGCTTGGATAGCGGTCCATCTTTTTGATAACAGACACTTTTTTAAAAAACCTCTGAAGCTTGAATTACCAGCAAAATGCTTAGTGTTTGCAGGGTAGTTTAAAGATATGAAACATGCTGAAAAGAATCTTTAACATTCAATCCTAAAACTACAAAAAAAGGTGATAAAAAGCAGGACGGATAATGCATCTTTCATGTCGGCACTGAACATATACTGGACATAAATGTAGCAGCAGTCCAATTCTTATCATCTGTGGCCATGCAAATCCTCAAGTAGGTCAAAGAAACATCCTTTGCTTTGAGGAATTTAGGCGTGTGAAGATCTCCGTGTGTGATCTAGAGGAGAGAAATAAATGTTAGCTTTTACATAACTTACCAAGCAAAGCAGACAGGATTTTTTCCCCCCCTCCATAAATTATGGATCTCTGCCTGTCTCTGTATCAGAGACATCCGACCTCCAACCAACCATCTCCTCAGCTGCTCTCCATACATGCATATGTATAACACAAGCACAGAAAAGTGAGGCAGCGGGGCTTGCGAAGGGAAAAGGATGCTCGGCACTTCCTTTGTCAGAAATGCTTCTCTTGGCCTGAAAGTCATTTTCCCTTCCAGATAAAAGCTCGGTGATGGAAGGTGTGCTTCTGAGCAAAGAAAACGGTGATGTGAGGATTTTTAAAAAAAGAACGAAAGAAAAAAAGTACATCACCTGAGCAGAGCGGTCGAAAAAGAAGATAGGAGGAAAAGGCAGGATGTGATGGTGGAAGCAGAGGCAGAGGAGGCGAGATGAAGAGATGATGAGATGAAGGAAAGCCTCGCTGTCAGGCAGCAGCTGAATATGGATCTGGATGAGAAGAGTCACTCCCAACCTGATCAAACAAGTCATCAGCTTTAACTTTCAGCCTGTTCCAATAATCCTTTAAATGCTTGGCTCCTGCATTATTGAACAGCACTATATGCTACAGCGGGAGAATCGATTGCAGGCAGAAGCTCACGGCTGATCTCGTCTCTGCAGTGACTCACGTTTTACTGCTCACCCTTGTGTTGGCAGAGAGCTTAATGAGCACATTCTTGATAGCCAGGTATTGTTAAAGGCTAACTTTAGTAATGACACCATTTGTGTCATTACTAAAGCTTTAAATGTTCTCATCCAACAGCTGTCTCGCTGGACATCTCCCTCTCACTGAGGTAGAGATGCCTCTTGTTGCGATTATGATATTATCAGCACAGGCTGCTTTCTGCTGCACAACATTAATGGATTTTCTGTTGGTAGTGCCAGGAAAAGAAGCACAGAGCTGAACTTTGATCACACGAGCAGCTTTGTTCTGGTGTTCAAAGGCTGTCCCGGCACGGGGAAATCCAGTTCATAGATGCACCTCATCTCGACTCGACAGCAAAACCAGCATCAGGGGGGCTTTGACAGCAGCAAAGGACTTTCTATCACTGCAGACCTTTGGAGTAACTACACTGATTTCAATGCTGTGTGATGTCACTGGTTTTATTGCCAATAAACACTTTTAAATGACCAAAATTCACAGCTGCTTGTATATGACTTCACAAAGAGCCAATTAAAGCAGACTTGTCATTTAATGCCACACCAATGACGGTGACCGATGAAAGGGAACCACACACGTATAGCAAATAATGGCAACCCCCCCCCCGACAGCTACACGCATAAAATCTGTGGGGGTAGATGTGGTTAGCAACATACTATACAAATATTATATAGTAAATATACATTCAATGTCAGCCTGTGAATTTACAATTATGGATCTCTGAGAATGAGAAAAGAACACTATATTGTGTGTCCTAACACAAGTTCGGCTGGAGCCAGGTGTTGAAGGTCAAAGTTTACTGGTAATGACTGAACCATGTACTGTTGGAAAGAGCAGATGCTCGAGTTTCACGTATTTGCTGATAGGTATAACAACAAGGCATAACAATAGCAGTGGCTGCTGTGAATTAAGACATGCTCGTAGATGTATGGGATGAGTTTGGCCATCATATGGACATATGCTGTGCATCTTGGGGGGGGGGGGGGGGGGGGGGGATGCTGAGCACTTGTGAACATTGTAAGCTTTTCATGTAAAGTTTTTTTATTCAGACATGATTATTTTAGCTGTTTAGAATCTGCTATCACCATATTCTAAGTGCCCCTAAAATGCGGCCCATCTCTCCTAGACAGCATAGCTGCTCTACACTGGGGAAGAAATTAAAACAGTAACAATCATAACAATAATACTTTTAAGTTAGAGTGCGTAAAATCAACGTTTCTTATAAGGTAACTGAAGCGGATGATGGATGTAATAACATAAGTTATTGCTTGCATCATTTTTGTAATATATCAGAAAATCCATACATGCATCATCTTCTGCTTGTTCAATTCTTGGACAATCAGACCTATTTACACAGCTGTGTTGAGTACATAAACAGTTGAAGAAATAACACTGATCCATACAGATTTTAGAAAACGTCAAAGAAACATAAAATGGTTAAAATCAGTATTACAAATTGCTAATACTGATTTCAAAGATCTTTGTTGAAGGATGACAAAAGAAGCCGTTTTGTGGACATTCGTCTTCATTTCTAGCACCCGTCTGTTTTGACTGGCGATCTAACCATACAGCATGTAACAGCTGACGGATGTTTATCAGGATGGATAAGTGAAGTTTCTCACGTGGAACCTTCAGCTCCTCCACCCTAAAATCACCAAGAGGAGCTAAAAAGCAAAGATGCACGTAAAGGAAGCAAAGAGCCATATTGGTATGAGTAACACCCACAGACAGCTTTCACACAGCCACATCCCAGGAAATAAATAAATAATTGAAGGAATCATTGAGGGATCAGGGATTTTTTTGTGTGTGTGGTTTAAAGCGGGTACTAATACATCCAGAAATAACTTCCTGCTGTAGGTATTATGTTGATTACATGTGCTCACTAAAGTGCACAGCTTAGGTGTATAAAGAGCTTTTAATCCATTCCTTCCAGTTGGTTTCAGCTTCTGGTTCAAATTTAAATTTAAAACACTCTGGGAAAGAAAAAACAAAACAAAAAAAAAAACAACACACTTCGGTTAGCAAATGTAACGTGACAAAACAGACCACTGTGACCAAACAGCTGCTCAGTGTTGCAGTTTAGCACATCAGTGTTCTGAGCACCAGTTTAGCTCACTGGATCAAGTGGGTGAAGCATATGCTACTGCAGGAACCTGGGTTTAATTTTGCCCCAAGCTTGTTTCCTCAACGTGTCACCCTCTCACCCAATATGTCCCTTCTTTCGCATAAAAATAAAAAATACTGGCAGCTATCAGTGCTACCCCTCAGACACACGTGGTTTCAATTCAAAATCTTATGTTGTCTGGTGCTCAACTTATCGCATTTGCAAGTTTTTCAGAAAACTTACTCTGACCTTGAGGTCAAGATCAGTCATATTCAAACTCATCCAAGATTTTTAGCAAATGCTCCTATTGTCACCTTGTTCTCAAGTTAATGCATTCACAAACCTGGGTCCATCACGCCTACCCACCGGGGTGACGACAATCCCCCATCAGGCTTTTACAGCTGAGGGGGAAAAAGGCCAAAAATAAATCTTTATGTCAGAGAACAGAGCCAGGCAGTGTTAATTCATCTCAGTTTATTCTTATTCACATTTAAAACATTTTCATGGCAGCACATTCTTCCAACCATACAGGCGAGACATCCTGTCCTGCAGAAAAAAAAAAAAAAAAATCCCATAAAATTCATTTTTTTAAAAAGAAAAAAGTCTAAGGGTATGTCAGTGATTAAAAACAAAACAAAAAACATCATAAGTCATATGGTGGATAAGCAGCATTTAAAATTTTGGGGGAAAGAAGTGTTTCCTGATAAATGTGTGTTTGTGTGTCGTAGCAGAGCGGGCCCCTGCTTCACCTTTGGATCAATCCCTATCAGTGTTAGAGGAGCTAGAGAGCCGACCAACGGCGTGTCTGCGGTCCTTTCAGTTCACTAAGCCTGACGGGGGCTTAAAAATCACATTGGAGCGAGGGGTGGAGAGATACTGAACGAAAGAGAGAGAGTAAGGCTGGCAGCAGAGAGAAGGACGATTTAAAAATCTGAAACCAGAGCGGGGTTGTTTTCTAGCCTGCGTGTGTTACTGCCTGCTTGTCAGCGTGTCGTCTTCTTGCTACAGACCGGGCTCACATTGTTTCTATACACAGGCTGCCTATACGTGATCCATGTGTGCTGTGCCGTGTACACAGCAGCAAAAAATAGAACTGCGTGTGGCTTTGCAGGGATTGTCGAGTCTCCACAGAGCCTGCTGTGTTGTTGGGAATATAAATATAAATACCAATATGTTCCCAAGGAAGCCTCCACAGAGTCTGTGCACAGCAGATGTCTGGGTAAACTGTTACCCGAAAACCACAGCATTTCTATCTGAGGACGTGGTTAGACTCGACATAGGAAAATGGATTGACAAGTTCTCTTTTAATCTCTCGCTCCCTTCATTTCATTCATCAGCTCCTATAGTCATCTGTCAGAAGATGGAAACAAGTCCAAAAAAAAAAAAAAAAAAAAAAAGCATAAAACCAGAAGATAAAAACACCCAAAATGGAAAACCCCCAAACTTGTGTAAACAAAACCCTTTGCGGTGGCATCTTAACCACCTGTTCAATGTCATCGCCTGCATCCTCAGCAGATGTCTGATGTTCAGTCCAGAGGCTGGTAACCATAAGAACAAATGGGCCTCAGTTTCTTGCTGTGTGTGTTTAATGTGTATGTGCCGTCACTGGTACTGGAGGTAGTTCTTTAGTGTCTGCGGCAAGGGGAGTGTGTCAATGTGATGGATGCGCTCTCTACCCAGAGCCAGTCGAGCTACTCGTCTGCACAGGTCCATGAGGGGGAGGGGCTCCGCTGTTAGAGATAGAAGAGAGCACAGACACGGGTTAGAGTCCAAACAGGCCTAGGAACAACTTCAAAATGCTCCAGGTATAGATGACAAATCATGTCCAGAGTCATTTTAGTCACAGTATACATTAATTTTTAAGTTTGGGCAATATTTCCTGTGAGGCAGGAAAGTATAAAGAAGCATAAACATGTAGACACATTTCATATCAAGGACAGTAAGACACTTTGCAAAACATAAAACCGTAGGTTATGGTAGTAATAAACTACAAACTTTTACACTAACTAGATTTAGGACACTTAATTGACTAAAACTGAAATCATTTGGATGCTTTCAAAGTGACCAACACTAAATGACCTTTCAGTCAGAACTAAAACACTGCTGTCAAAATTAACAGCGCTTACAATAACAGAGAGAAAAGCCCAGCAATCAGACGACCCAACAAGCAAGCAATTTGGAACAGCGGGAAGGAAGAACCAGGCGCAGGGAGGAGCATTTGCCACTAATAGCTGAGCTTTTTTTGCATTTTGAACCATGCAAAACTACTCTTGTCGAACCCAAGAATAACAAACAGGGAGCTAGGAGTGAGCATAGGTCGTCCCTTTTAAGCCTCATTAACCATTGTAAACCAGAGGGAGCAAACCCAGTGATACATGTTAACATTTGTTTCATCGTTTTGTGTCATTATAGAGCAACTGCTGCTGCAGTTAACAGGCACTCAGTGACGGGTTGTCAAGTAAACACCAGGAGCTGACATTCTGTGCAGAGTGTAAAATGCTTTGCTTGATTAGGACTTTGTTAAATTATTACTGCGAAACACAAGAACATGAGGAATTTCTTTCTTCTTTTTAATGGACTGATTGCACACAAAGATAGTACTTAAGGAAAAAGGTTTATGAGCATGATCATAAGGCAGATGCGACCTTGTGACCTTGCATGAATGCAACTCTGTTGTTCTGAAGTGTAAAACAGCAGTCAAAGTAATGTTACAGCACCCAAAATGTAATAGCCTTTTTTGGGGTGGGGGCAATCTCATGACTACTTTAATTATGTTGCATCTTCATACATGCAAATGGAAAGAGAAGCAGCTGTTAACAACATTTAAATATATACACTTGTCATCACTTCCAACAGAGTGTGCCCAGCAGAGCACGCCAACTTCCCTCCCACCAGTTTTAGAGGCAACTGATGTCTGTGCATGTCACACAGACAAGACTCTTAACTGCTACCCCTGTACGGATGTCAAGCTGCTCCACCTGGAAGCACCATCTGGTGAAGCAGAATTCCTGCTGCTTGGAGTCCACTTAAACACGGTGTGAAGGACATGAGGAGAGACGTTTACACCTGCATAAAAACCCAGTTACACACACCCTCTAGTTGACAGGGGTAAATATTGAAGAAAGCCACTTCCGTGAGCCAACCTGACCTGCAGGGTCCACTTCAGTTACACACAATCACAACACAACAATTACTCACACACAAACACAGTTGATGCTAGATTTTCTTCCCAAAGTAGATGTTTTCAGTAACCACATCCATCAGCTCGAATGCTATCACAGAGTGTGATTTTCCATCTGTTCAGTCAGTCAGCTAGCTAGCTGAAACAATCTAAGGAGGGCCACAGCACACACTTACACAGTCTCCATCATCTGCCATAACATTACATGGCCCATATGATCATATACAGTATGATGTGTGAAAACGTGCCAATGATGGGATGCAGTTCTCTTTTATGTAACAAAGTTTTCGCTTTTCCTCGTGTCCCGAGCAACCGTGACAGCATGATCACAGCTGTCAAATATTAAGCTTGTTTATTAAAAAAAAAAAAGAAAAAAGAAAAAAAAAGAGAATAACATTGAGAACATCTGCCAGTGACGGGTTCTTAAGAATTAAGATGGGAATCTACACTAAACACTAAAAACACAGACTGGATCAACCCAGCTGTTGATTCAGCAAAGACAGTAAAGTGGTGCAGTTTTATGTCTATGAAACTATGATCAATCCCAAATGTGCAAAGCTGACTGATTATGACACTTGGGGTGGGTGTAATATAATGGGGCCAGTTCCCGTACTTATGAAGTCATAATTTTTTTCAAGCCTTTTTGAGCCCTAAACTAAAAATTAAAATTTCAAACCACTCATATGTACTTCACGGTCCTGTTACTCAAAATATCCACAGTATGAAAATGAAATAAATTCTGAGAGTTGGAACTCGTTCCAGATTTGACTGCTTTTAGATGGAACAACGTCAGACTGACTGTTTCCAGAACCTGCTAACAGTCTGAAGCAATGAAAAGACATTTTAAACATCCACAGATGAGCAACAAGGGCTATGACTGACCGAGCCCTTACTCTCTACAGTTAACAGTATTGCAGCATTACCACAAACCGAAACCCCCTGCCAAACTCCTATGATGTGCATACATGAGGACTAGTCTGACAAGTGTTCATGGAAATGAAGCACATGGAGCTCATCAAGAGACCTCGGGTATTCCTCTGGGCATGAACTGCTGCCACTGTGGCTTCATGACCGCTGAATGGCGATCACAGCTAAAAGGCAGCAGGAGCTGGTGAGGCTGGACAAGGATAGAGCAACAGTGACTGCACACATCAACACTAATTAAAAGCTGCCTTCGTCATTTTATGTCTTTGTTACAATCAAAGCTGATGGGCTTTCCGTCCTTGTGCTTGTCATGTTATTTGTAAATCATGGCGAACATCCCACCAAATCCCTCTGCTGTGGTTTTGCTAAGTGACTTTTTGAAAGCACAGTGAGGGGAAGTGATGAAATCCAGCAGCTGAACAGGCATAAGGAAATCGAGTAGAGCTGTCCGGATTTATGTGAGTGCCGCATGCTTAATGAGAAGTCTTTGTTAAGGGTTCTTTGTGGACATGTGGCAGTGTGGATTTATTTGTAGCCACATCAACAAGCCCATATCACAAAGACGAGTTGAATGAACTCCGACTTAATATAGACAACGTGCAGTGATGTGTGCAATGAGACTGTACAGCCGATAATCCTTCACAGCAGCAAGTGAAATACTTGGCAGGACAATCGCATCCCTCCAACATCTTATTAGCCTCTCTCTGCAAAGGCAAGTCCATTCTTTAGCGCAGCAGCTTAACAGATTAGAAACTAAGTCTTTGCAATATAAACCGATGGTACAACATCATCTCCATTCAGCCTGCAGCTTGTGACGGGCTGAACTTTGCTCTCGAGAACAAGGAACGCACTCTTGGTGCACGTGGAGCCTGTGCGTACGCATGTTCCCTTGACAGCAATCAATCAGCCTACTATCAGTAGCCTTAGCATATGGATAGTTTCCATAGTAACCAGCTCCTTGCACCCCCACTGTGTGATGTCACTGTACCGGTAAAGACACAGATGCAAATGTTCTCTGTGCAGTCCACTGTCTGCATCTGACTGCAGCCTGTTAAAGTTGAGCCAAATTCAGTTGTTTCAGCTCAGATGGAAACGACTGTATTAAAAAGTAGCTTAATAACAGCAGATCCCCCAAATAAAGACACAGCTGCACACCCCAATTTACAGCTACAATACCACTGCTGTAATTGGACTTCTAGGTTAAAGAAGTAGGTTCTATAAAGGGTTGTTCACATTTTCACAAGTGTACTTACACTTATTTTTAAGCTGATTTTTTTTTTCTTTTTAAACAAATGGAAAATTCTGAAGGACGTCTGTCATACAGACATAATATTGGCAATGGATCTACTGCCGCATTGAATAATTCACACTACAGTACAATTGGAACATTCTCCTTGGGACTTCGGGGGTGGGGGGGAATAAAGAAACCGGTGGTTCCTCCAGTGCTTTGTGGAATTTTCTCACATTACTCCCTAGTGTAGTGGTTAACGCAATGACTTGGCAAGTGAAAGGTCACAGTCAGGAAGGGCATCTGGTCAATTCTGAACATTGCAGAGGTACATGCTGTGGAAAAACGGGGTTTTGACTGCATGTGGTTGCAGACCTGGTCCTGACATTGCTTTGCATTCACTGGAAAAAGCCTCAATAATATTGATCATGTTCCTGTAGCATTAATATAAAAAGGATGAATAAGGATAGGATCGTTAAATGAGGTGAAAAATGTCAGTGACTATAAGATGTCATACAGTGTCCATGTAAATGAGTCTATGGTGTTCCCAAGTACACAATGTGTAAACCAGCAGCTTGGTGTTAATGACAGATTTTTTTGCATGTTACTCAAATCAACATAGATGTCATGAATCAATGTGCAGCAACAGCTACAGCCATGCATTTTGTATTTATAGGTTCTCTTACATGCACACAGCACACACTCTGATACAGTGCAATTACAATTAATGTGAGTATTTGATTTCATTATTTGGAAAAACTAGTAGAGCGTCGTTCTAATGGAGTTTTTACACCTGTATTGTTAAGGTGCTGGAATATCTATGACCCATGCAGAGCGCTTCTTCCACACTGTGCTGCAGAAGTAGTGCACAGTGCAAGGGGAAGTGAGTGCTTGGAGACCTACGTTCAGAGAACCTTTGATGACTTCTGATCACTTGTGTTTAAAAAAAATAAATATAAAAAAAATAAATAAATAAATACACATACAACATTACACAACACATTTATGTCTCCCCCTGTTACACAGATGAGATCACTATGGCTGGAATAACCAGACAGGTGTCTGTAACAAGGGAATGCATAAAAAAAATTAAAATATTCCTTTGCAACAACATTTCTTGATGTATTTGATTACACTCAAGCAACCACCCAGCTGCAGTCCAATTAGTTCATATTTTTCTGCTCTGTAACCACACTGACTGCAGTTTTTGCGTGCCTCCGCTGTGATTGCAGCAAGAAGAGTCCATCTGCTTCTTGCACATTTGAAATATATTTAAAATTTATATATTTATATATTTAATGACTTATAATTACATTAAGAATTTTTTTAATGAGCCTGTCAGTCAAAATGACAGAGAAAGTCTAAAATCTGCTCAGATTGGGCCTCTGTGTGGGTGCGTGCGTGCATGTCCATTTGTCATAAACGAGTGTGCATCATGTCAGCATTAGGTTTATATGCTTATGAATATTGATGTGAATTATGAATGCTATAAGTGGTTCCTTAATGTCTTTGTGTACTCCTATAGAGGTCAGCATGTTTAATGTACATTTATCTCAGCCCACACCTACAACAGTTGTTTTCAGAGGTACTACATGTGCATGCATCAGCAAGGAGAGCTGAGCAAAAAGAGAAGAGGAAAAAAAAGTTCATTATTTAGAGTGTAATGATGTCATTACATGTGAAAAACCATTGTTTGCAGTATTTCACCCATTACTCTCTGACAGTGCTCTCCTGAGGGATGTGGGGTTTCTACAAACTTGCTGGAAGCCAGCCAGTCGCTGCCGGCACAAGCTGGTCTCCATGGTAAGGGTTGCCTGGGGTGACAAGTGGTCCTGTCAGACACTGATGATGAGCACTAACAGAAGGTAGGCACTGTCCATCAGCTGATAGACTCGACTAACACTGACAAGTGATCCGAGTTTGGATTACAAAACCGCTTCTGTTCAAATCTGCATATGTTCAATCTCAGTTGAATCAGTCTCAGATTCTACTTCACACCACATCCAGCTGTGACTATGTTCAGACTGTTGGGATATTGGAGCTCATTTTAGAATATCACTGATGAGCAACAATACAATTTAACACAATTACATTTTATTTTAATTTTTTTTTTTAAATTCTCGAGTGCTACTGTACACGCTTTAAAACTTGTGTACCCATTTCCATTTCATCAGTGTACATAGTGATGTTAAAGATATAGTGACATATTTGGACAGTATTGCTTATATACAGTCTTACGCTGTGTTACATAAACCATCTGTTCAGGTTGTGTGCTTCTGTTAACTATAGGTAACAGTTTGAGTGTATAAGGGATTTTTGGTTTCCATAGCACAATAACTAATTAAAGCTTCACCAAACAAATAACGACTAAAGAATCAATAAAGAGGTGAACTAAAGTGTGAGAATCTCATAACCTCACTTTCCAGAGAATGAACCACTGGACACGCCCACTGTCTTCATGCAGTTGAGGAAATCGTTATTCCTTACAGCAGAAATAATCAGAATCTGCTGCAGTTTTCAGTAAAGTTTAACTGTTTCGAAATATTATCCAAGACACTAATTTGCATTTTATTTCGATCTATTCTAATAAAATGTGCTTCGGGCACTTCATATGTTGTTTCCAAAGAAAACACTGACACGGCGCATTATTGCCATTCAACCCAAAACTGGTTCAGCACCATGCATGTCATCTGACATGCAAACTGACTGTTAGAGCAGGTTTAACAAAGAATCTTTATCATCCTTTGGAGGCATCCAAGTCAGCTTAAAAGTGGAGCTCTTTGCCAATTCTTTATGTTTCCTCCTGCTTCCAGTCTGCCGTGTGAGTGTCCAAGTGTGCGCTCTCCCTTTCACCTACCGCACTCATGACTTATTTGGAATAGCCAGAGACTCAACTGACAGATTTACGGCATACTAAAGGGGAGATGGAGTATGAAAACGCATGGATAAGGACGACTGAGCACCTGATGCACTAGGTGGACAGAAGAGGCCCGCAGGCTGGCAGGCACCCACACCCACCTAACACTTAAACAAGAACAAAGCGTAGGAAGGGGAGGTGAGCTCAGAGTTGGCAGCACGTCAGTTTGTCTGGCCTCACTCAGGTGTGACGGCTTGTGGGTAACTGTTGGTGGTAGTGCTGGGCGATATATATCGTGTGGACGATAGAAAAGTGTCTATCGTGCCATTTGTCTTCTATCGTTTCTAACCCTAATTTTATAAATTATTACATAAAATATATCATTAACCCTTTACAACCGGTCGGAGCAGGCACACTCCGTTTTGCCTAACTATTTTTAAATCCCTGTAGAACTGGAACCACGTAAGGTAGCACAATAATTGTTTTTGCATATGAAACCGGAGGAGTTGTACTTACATCTTATTCCATTAGCTTGCCCTAGGTCACGGTTTCCTTCCACATATAGCTTTGCAAAAATTGCATAAAAAGCACTTCCAGCAACAAAAACATAATATTCCAGAAACACGCTTTGCCGATCCGATCAGCTGTTCATAACACTTCCTACGTTGGAATATAAGTCAGCGCAACTATCGCATGTCCGCCATTACCTGTCCGAAACCGGAAGTGACGTCATTTTCACGGAAAATTTAGTTTTTTACCTTCAAAGCCTATGTTGGTGTTTTTAAAAGTCATGTTTGACTTTATGCTTTTCTGTATCGTTTCTGGGATGCTTAGAAGTCAAATTACACTGTTGGAAATAGTTTATTTTGATGCACATGCTGGTTTTTTGCAAATTTGCATTATAATATTTATTTTCATTTTTCCTGTAGTATATTAAAATTAGTGTATCTCAAACATAAAACTATGAAGACACTCAAAATAAATTTCTCGTGGTTGGAAACTATTTTGTGCAACTTTTTTGTATTTACAGTTTTGAGGGATAAGCCTCTTAAATTTCTCTAACTAGAAATATATCTAAAAACAAAACAAAAACGATTTTCAATTTTTTTGTAGTTTATTGCACTTTTTTTGCAATTTATGTAGTTTCTATGGACTTAATGCATACATATTATTAAAATTTGGGCTATAACGGTTGTATTGATGTATAGCAACTTGAAATGCTCCCACAAATGGCACTACAGCATGTAAAATGTAAACATAAGCTCTGGCGGACTTGGTTCTATGGTAGGGTTAAATAGCCTGTGGCAAATATATTAGTGTTGTCTTCTCACTATACATACTCTGAACTTTATGCAAGAGAAAATAAAGTATAAAAAAAATGATATTTTTCGCAAAGAAACTCTGTCTTGTGGTTTTGCGACATGGTGCTGCTTTACGTGCACCCGGATTTGCGACATGCTTTACGGTAACTCAAAACAAAGACTGCACCCTCGGCACTCGCTGTTTACAGACTTCATACTTTCCAGATGACCACAGGTCAGGTGGTATATCGTGACATATATCGTTATCGTGATATAAAAGAATTCATATCGTGATAAATATTTTTTCCATATCACCCAGCACTAGTTAGTGGTTCCCTTTACTTTCACTTGCACATGTGCAGCCCACTAATTTTAAGTGCATAGACATCAGCTCACCATAAGAGACGACCTAGTTATGTCTTACTTAGAAATTGGGGCTTAGGTAGGTCCATCTTTCTGGCACGTGTTCCAATTTAGTGATCCTTGAATTCCACCCACTTTTCCCTGCCTTCCTTCAATATGACAGATGTACTGAGGTAACAGGCTCCTAGCCATGCTTATCCAATACATTAGCATAAAACTGGTGGGGTTGTCAGACCTACTTTTAAAATGATGGGTGCATGTGTCTATATAAATAGCCCTTAAGGTGCTTAAGCAGCTCCGTTCCCAAAATGAGGGGAAAAGGGAGCCAGAGAGCATGTCTTGGAATGGACAGAACAAGATGACCTGTGTGGGCGATGAAGGAAACTGTGGTTTTAAAAAAAAAAACAAAAAAAAAAAAAAAACCATAAAGGGGTGTCACTCTATACGCAATTGGCAATGCAGCTGTCTAAATTGAATGGTCCACTCAGAATGCTAAACTAATCAGATATCATTAGTGGAAGAATTTTATATTTGCTTCTCGCTTCCTTTTACATTGCATCGGCAAAAACAAACGAGTTCCACACAATCAACTGCCATGAATTTAGTCTCTGCTCAAGAAATGGAGGCTAACAATAGAATTACTACACAGACCACTAAAATAAGTGATCGCTAACAGCACATGCAACATATAGGCAAACAACCAATCTTAAATGGGCTTAGTATAAATGTGTTTAGCTACAGTGGACATTCCATACAAGTTCTGCCTGGGAAGCTTTCTAATACGTCTTAGGAAGGCCCTTAGTGTGAGTTTTCACATTAGGGACAGCTCCTTAGTAGTGAAGCTAAATATTACCAAGATGGGATCTGCCATGTTAATATTATGACATCTCTGGTGTACGGTGAAAGGCAGCTATAATGTGTCATCCATCTTTACATGCAGTCTTGCAAGAGAGACCCAACTGTTTACCCACTACCTCAGTCAAATTTCTAATTGCTGTCAATCATAACCAAATGCATGTAGCAGCAGTTTGAAAACTCTGTGGTACATAATATAGGATAGAACACCAGTTGAAAAAGGGTGTCATTGAGACCACTGTTTCATTGTTCTACTCAAAGTGCACCCACAAGAGCAGCACTCAGCCAGTCATCAGTGCTGATCACAAGTCCTAAACTGATGTTCTCTTTACTTCAAAGGGTACTTCATTTAAATGCTTAATTTACACCAAAATGCGCAGATAGAATTACCAGGATCACTTTAGCCAGAAAACATGTCTGACTGTTACAGCTATTCAATACTAGAAGTGGGACATTTTGATCAACAACACCACATCCTGACTTAATAGCAAGCATAACAACACTTACTTTGGATAAAAAAAAAAAAAAAAAAAAAAAAAAAAAAAAAAAAAAAAAAAAAAACACCCACTTGGTAAGTGCTTGCAAGTCAGTGAATGAGCTCAACCTTAATTTATGCAAGGTCTAAGATTAAGTTACAGCTTGCATCTGTGCTGTGAACACTGCCAGAAGCCAGACAGCGAGGAAGAAGAAACTATGGCTTTTACATAGGGCAATCCTTGACCAACAAACTAGTGAGCAAAGTGACTGATCAACAATTAACCACCCACCTATGCACACAAAAGAAAAAGTCAGCTAACCCGTTTCCACAGCAACCTACCACCACAACAAATGGGTGTGTAAACACTGGAATAAAAAAAAAAAAAAAAAGGGGGGGGGTATCAGTGTTGAAAGGAAGGGGGAGAAAGACGATGAAACAGGAGGGAGGTAATGAAACACAATGAGAATTGGAGGCAAACACAGTTGATTTACAACCAGGGGTGGACATGCATGTCAGCAGGATGTCTGAACCCCTTTGACTGTGGTATCATGAGGCCTGGTGTGGTTGATAGAAAGATCAGGCCAAAATCCAGTGACACCATGATAGCCAGTTACAGGTATAAAAGTGATTTTAAAAAGTAAAAATAATAAAAATAATAATAATAATAGATAAACAACTAAGTCATGTCTCAGTAGGTGTGGCTTTCAACTGTATCTGGGACTCAAGGCCAAAGTTTAGCGTCGAGTGGAAGGCTGTGAGGATGAGAAAACTGCTTTAATGTGGGGTATTAAGGGACAATACAGACAGGAGAAGGGTAAAAGGATACTCATCTCTTTTCGCTTCCTGGGGAGTGAGATGAAGAACAAAGGAGTCCAAGTGGGGGTAGAACGAGGGGAAGAAAGGAATGAAAGAACTACATGACGCATGAAAAGCCAAGAACCGAGAAAGCGAACAATCAGTGAATCCTCTGTGAGACCCAGGAATAAGGGAGCACTGACATCTCCAAGCATACATATTGACGCTTCTATTCTTCTCTACATCAGAGAGATGTGCTTTATGTCTAATATCATACACTGATCTCCCATGTGCGATCTGCCACAACACAGGCTCTTCTGAACATTTGAGACTTCCAAACTCAACAGACACACACACGATATACCAGGCAGACAAATGGGAGTATGATTGTGTCGATTCATGGATCATTAATCTATAATTTAAAATGTTTAGAAGCAAAATGAAAATGAAAACAAACGGTTTATTTTTGCAAGGACTAATGAAGCTCGTCAATAGAAAACAAACTATAAACGTTCTGAGAGTTAAACTAATGAGAATCACTAACAATTTACTTGCTAAAAGCACATCCATTCCTGATAGACCAGTGCAGACTGCTGTATAGTCACTTCCATGCTATACTGGCACACCTTTTAGCTACAAGCTACATCTTATACATGATTAGGTCTATGTTGCCCCAGAGAATTTACCTGAGTAGGTATTTTTGGAAACTCATCTTATCATTTCATGTTTTTAACTTTTACATCCATCACAAAGATCACCATCATCACTGCTGAATGAGGAGTACCACCTGCAGGACGGCAGCTCCTGATACCGGTCCTTTTCTAGTCACAAATGATGCTGTCATGATGCCAGAACTTCAAATAGTATCACCCACAAAAATAGGCAACACTCATGAAGAGACAGCACTGAATGAATATCTAATCCCACAGTAATTTTTACTGTTGTTTAGAATAGTTTGTTTTTTTGGACAGCCCTAGTCACAGAGTACCCGACAATCAAATGACCTCCAAAAGGCCTGAGCCTTGTGGTGTGGCTTTCACACTTTTCACACCCAAAAAAACAGAACAAAAAAACAGAACAAAAAAAACAAAAAACAAAAAAAACAAAACAAAACAAAACACATTGAGCTCTTATGTGGGAAACTGTGTACACCATACAGCCACATACCCACATCCTCTTATTAGACCTAACTGAGGGGCCAAGTGGACAATTGAGACAGCCGAGCTTATATCCTCAGGACATTCCACTGATCATCGCTGTGATCGAACTCTGAAATCACATTACGTTAAATGATACCACTGGCTGACAGTCGGATGCTTAAATGTGTCGCCATATATTGACAATAAAAACAATTGACCAAATGTTCTGTAGGACAGAGAGACAAGAAATACATCGACCTTCTAAAGTTCTGGGCTGTGTTGTACTCACTTTTTGAAAACGGCAGTAAATGTTAACACTTCAAAGCAAGATTTGCTTTGGTCTGGGCCAGATATTACAGCAGCTTCACGTTCAGCCGTGGATCCATACATTCAGAACAATCAATGAGATCCCTCTTTTTGATAGCATACAACTTCAAAGTGGATTCTCCGTTTCAACCATGTTACTAGCTGTCCAAGGGCTTATCACTGATATAAAAAAGGACTAGCATACAGTGAGTTGTGAACTGAAACTAGTCAAAGAAAAGCGCCATGCCTAATCCTTACACAGACCATATTAGTATTTTAACATATTTTTCACACTAGCCAAATCCCACCTTCACACGAAGGTGGGAAAATGTTATCATATATATGCAACAAGTGTGATCATCATGATGTAACGACAGATGTACTGTGGCATGTTTTGTTCACAGAGCCAACCTTAACCTTAAGTTCCTCACTATTCAAGGCTAGACGCTTAACTCAGAAGCACACTGGGAAATCCTCCAGAACTCCCCCTCAACTGTCTGCTGTCCACACATGGCTCACAGCCATGGACACGGCGTCCGTGCCACACTGTTGGCAACGCCCCCGGCCTGTTTTGGGTCTGCGCGCAACATGCAGGCAAGAGCTGGAGGGTTGACTGAGGGCTGTTACGCAATCTGAACCGACTCCAGTCTCTGGGTTAGGGAATGATGACATTTAACAGAAAACACACAAAGCCAGTGCACGCACGCACACACATTATGTTTAAGTTTGGGACAGCAGTGAAACGGACAGAGCTGGATGTTTGCCTTCTGCGTGTCTGAAAGTTGAAGTCTGTATGAAAGTGCCACAAATGAAGTAAAAAGTATGAATAGTACGCTTTAGTACAGAGACATCTTTCAGCTGCTTCCTAGTGGTTAACAAAGCAGCAGTCCCTCCTATTGTGGGCTTTTTATAGATAGAAACGCACAATGAATTTCCAACTGCCTCAAACCATATATCCTGAGAGCCAACACATGTTATAAGCACTTGGAAATCATCCACACCGTTACCACTGGTTCAATTCTCCACATCACTCGTGTATTAGATAGCAGAGATAAGTTTCAGACACAGTAAGGATTACATGGCTGACTTCAAGATGGTTGGGAGTTTAATGAAGGCTGCCAAAATGACTCAGTCGCTTGAAACAGACTTGCCATCTCCAAAACAACTGTGCTTTGTATACAGCTAGTCACACATAAGGCTGGTCTGATGACTGAATAAACATGCCTTTCCTAGAATTGCTCCCTCTTCCTCCTCTCCCTGTTTCGCTGGACTCCAAGATGTTACAGCACAAATCACACCCTGGGTCACTGAAGCCCTAATGAGCTGCTCTAAATAGAAGTCTGTCCTGATTTGCAGCCATAAACATTACATATCCACAGTGTGGAAAATTTGCCCAACACATCCAACTCTCTGCATTTCTGCAGCGATGCAAATGCAATCAGCAAAACTAAAGCGGGCTCTAGTCGACTCGGTAGAGAGCTACGAGTTAAGTGCTTTTCACACCGTGAAAGTTATTACACTTCTATATATATGAAACTCAAATCTGTGTGTGCATGCTGACTACAAATTATGTTCAAGTAGGTATCAACACAGCAGTCCACAGACAACCTAAAAAGCTGCATGAGCTCTAGTAAGTGAAGCCCATGCAAAACTTAAACAAGAATTAAGCAGAAAAGTCAAGACATTCAATTTGTGCCAGTCTCACTTTGGAAAGTGCTCCCCTAAATGTATGCTATGTAACATGTTTTGATAAATTATACAGTATTAAAGCTCAACACTGTCAGAAAACAAACAACAGAAGGTAAAAGCAGATGCTGAAGATTACTGAAGACAGTAAAGGGAATGGAAAGAAATTATATGTTCCCTTCCTATGTCATTTCTGTTGCAACACTTTCTTCATCTCTCCATGCGTTCCCCTCACCCACCAATCAGTCACAGCAAGCAGTTGCTCCTCCCTAAGCCTAGTTCTGCTGGAGCTGTCTTACTTTTAAAAGGGAGTTTTTTCTTCCCACAGTCACTTAGTGCTTGCTCTGAGGGAATTTGCATTTAGACGACTCGCTGTGAACTTGTGCTACATCCCAAACAAAAAACACTGATCTGAACAGTAGAGCAAGGCGATACGACCAAAAATATTTATCACGATATACATTTGAAAAATTGTGATAACGATATAACTGACGATATAATTGACACTAGACAAAATACTTTACAACTCCACAACTTTATTAGTGCAAAAAAAACAAACATCAATGTATTTTCACTTAAACAAGCAGCTGTTTTTTACGTGCATTAAAGTTATATAAAAATTTAACAGTGCAAATGCAAATTCCTTGCTGACAGTTTAACCAAAAGGCATTTCCAGTGGAAATTGGCCGAAATATCCGCAGCATAACCATGTATAATATCCACAAAACTTAAAGAGGTTATACACACACACACACACACACACACACACTACGGTAATATTATGTTGAAGCACAGTACGTATCACTCCGCGAGGCTCCTGCCTACGATAGCCGTAATGCTCCGACAATCCATCAAGCGGTGCGGGTTCGTAGCTTAGCAAAGTCGTACTAAAACACTTGACAGATGTTCGAGCGCCGTGTACAACATAAAATCGTTTCGAGGTCAGTAAACACAATCAGAATTCATACATAAGGCACACGGGATTATAAGGGGGCACTGTCGACTTTCAGAAAAATCAAAGGATTGATTTTAAGTGTGCCGTATTTTCCAAAAAACACTGTAATAACGATGGCCCGCTAGCATGCTCTACCAAAAATAGTGCTTTGTTGTGTAGCTAACGGACGAAAGCTAAACCAGTTCCACACCACTGAAGTTGCATTTTTACAAACTAATTCTGGTTCATCCATTTCATTCAACGATCCGCATTCGCCCTTCTCATTCTCCGTCGCTGCCATGTTTTTTCCGCCATGTGCATATGAAAACAAAGACACTGCGCGTTTTACCCATATTCTATGGCGATATTTCATTTTCTTATCGTTGCCCACCATTATACCAGTATTACCGTGAGCGGTATGATATGGCCCAGCCCTACTGAACAGAACCTTTTGTGGCAGCCTGTCAGAAAAATAATTTCAAAGATTAAAGTGCAGAAAAAACAGTGTTGTACTTACGATCTAGTCCGTTAACGTAGCGAATCGACACTTCACAGTGCCCCCACACAGCGCTGACGATAGGATAGAGTCTCTTGCCCTTCAGCCCCCTGAAAGCCACTCCTAAGTACTGTCCATCTACCATGAAGCTCAGCGTGCCTTCATCCATGTCTAGTATCACTGTCAGACAGTCCGGAAGCACAAACGATTCATCTGGCTCCAGGAAAGAGGGATATGTGGGTGCTGATGTGGAAACAGGCCGGTTCTTCCCATCATGGTAGAGTCTGTTACGACCCAAGTCCCAGCCCCAGGACTCCGAGTCTGAGCCCACCAAGGCTGTGTAGCCCACCGAGTGTAGAGGCGCTTCAGCAGTGGCCACTCCCACAACAGCGTGGGTGCCTCTCTGTCTGGCTGGCCAGTGAATCCTCCATACATGGAGGCCCCTTGTATATCCCACCTTACCTCGGATACAGTCCGTGCTTTGTGCTACAGGGTGTCTGTGGAACGTCAGCTTGTCATCCTCCTTAACAAAGACATTGAGTGATCGGTCGTCAGGGTTCCAGGCGTGCTGAAGCTGAGTCTCTGGGCTTGCAGGGGGCATGTCCAGCAGCAAGTCCAGCCTAGGTGGCCGACAGAAATCTGGGCCCCGCAGTTCACGTCGAACAGGCCTGTATGATGGCTCTCCACGTACATCGACTGACTTAATGGTTCCAGAGATCTTTTGGCCCATGGTTGGGAAGGTGCAAGGAAGGAAGGGTCAGAGGGGAGGGAAATGGATGGACCAAGGGTGATAATGAGGGGCCGGTAAGTCCTGACGTTACCTCATGGGCGCAATGGTAATGCAGAGTCTGGTTGGAAAGTACCGTCTTCAACCAGGGGAAACAACACTCCTGAAATGTAAGAAAACACAAAATTAATTCAAAAGAGTTAAACATGACACATTCATTTTCAGCTCCTTATTTTTATTCTTGGACTATTTTGTATAAAGCTACTTTAACAGTGTACATCCGATTGGTGCAGCCAGTTAGTTCATCCACTGTCAGGCACTTCATTCAGCTGCCTTTAAAGAGAGTTCCTCATCCCAGTCAGAAACCAGCTGCACTGTTATGGACTGTAGCTGCCAGTGCTTGTTGTTCTCTTATGGAGATTCTGTGCAAGTGTGCGAGCCAATCTAACCAGAACTTCAACCATGTTTAAAAAAAAAAAAAAAAGGTCATGTGCTGGTCATCAAGGCTGCAAGGCAAAGTGCTGCTGACACTACTGGCAAAAACTTTAAAGTGTTGGCCCCTACCTGCACCATAGGGCCTCATGACAGTATATATAGTTTGGGGTTTTTTTGCACACAAGAACATGACTAATGCAGAAACAGGACATTAACAGCACCAGCTGCCAGACACTTTTAACATTCCTATTGGAGGTTTCACACATGACATGCACACATTGCTCAAGAGTCTTCTGCTAGGAAAAATCTATTCCCCGACTCGCTGGCAGCGATTCCTGTCGGTTGTTGGCTGTCAGTGGTTGCAAAGTGCTGCACCGAAAACATCCTAGTGATTGCTTTGTTTGCTAGCAGACTGCCAAGGTTGGTTATAGTATATCATGTTCACCTGCAAACAGTCGCTGTCTATTAGTTGGGCAGAGGTAAAACATTAAAAAGTGCAAACAGTAAAATTGGGAAGGTTCACCCTAAAGGTAAGCTGCAGCTCTGATACACAGCTTTTACTTTGACAGTTGCATCCATTTCCAATTTGTGTCACACTTCAGTTTCACTACAACTCAACAGTGCTAGTAGACTGTTAGTAGTCTGTCACTTACATTTAAACTACAACCACAATACACTAGCAACCAAAGCATACATGCACAAGGAGGCTGCTGGAGGTATACACATTTTTCCCCAAGTGACAGGTGGTTACCAGGGTTCACTGAGTGGTGTCTTGGCCTGCATGACCGAGGCCTTATTTTCCTGCCATCACCCTTCAACTACACACAACTGATTTTTTTCCCCCTCATGACTAGTGGTTGGCAGATGACCACCATCCTCTCTGTAAACCTGGGGCCTTATTCACTGGATCTTAAGTTGTCACACATCCATAGTGGGATACAAGTTAGCGTCATAGCAGCCCATGTCTGCAAAACCTCAATATCAAAAGTTACTTTGGTAATGAAAGTGATTTGACATTTGAGTGACATTTAAGTTACACCATGTGCGACTGTTTATTTGCCACTTGATACCTTGGCAGTCATTTGTACACCATGTACCGAGTTTGCAGCAGTCTAAACATGTGACTTGTTTGCCTTTACACTATTATCCAACAAGTTGAGAAGATGACATCTGGTTCATGGACTGACCCATCTACTACATCTTTGGGGGAGGAAAAAAATAACTTTAGAAAGTAAAACACATGACACACAAAAGCACCTACAACATTTTTGATCAAACAATCTGTGAAGAATCATTTAAGAACTCAGCTTTAACAGAGAAGGAGAGCCAAATTGCTTAAATTTGCTGCTGACTTCCTGTGAAATCACGCAGGATGCATTCGCTTTTAGCCAATTCCTCCTTCACAAAGCACACAATTGTGACGCAATTCATATTTTATAAGCCTGTAAGAGAACGTAGCATGCTGAGCTTTCCCAGCAAGCAAACTGAAAGCCTGAAGCTACTTCTAAACACAGGTGCAGAGTTTCCCTCGAATGACTTAGCTGTTCCAAATATGCTGCACTGGCATTACTCCGTGCGCAATCCCTCCACAGTGTTTTTCACACTCCCCTAGAGTTTCTGAGGAAACAACTCTGCAGGGTTCTTCCAGGGAAAGTACAGAATAATAACTAGTAGTGACCCACCAAGGGAGACAGTCATAGATGTGAGTAAAACAGATGAAGAGATCATGAAACTTTTAACACAGTTAAATGCAGCTTAAATCCTTTCAAAGTAATAGTCAACAAATGGAAACTAATTTGCTAATCTTTTGATTTTGAACAACTCAGAGTCTCATTTTTTCCCTATTCTCAGTTTTAAGCCTGATCTTAAAAGTAGAGAGTATGTCTGTCTCCTGAATCCAAACTGGGAGCTGGTTCCACAGAAAGCTTTCAGAAGCCTGAAAACTGAAGGCTCTGCCTCCCACTCTATTTTTAAATACACCAGGAAGTACTTTGTTAGGATAAGGAAAAGTAAAAGTCTTTACAATATGATGGGGCCTCATTATTTAAAATGTTGTATGTCAGGAGAGGAATTATGAATTTAACAGGGAGCCACTGAACAGAACCTAATATGGTAAATGGCCTGTATTTGTATAGCGCTTTACTTAGTCCCTAAGGACCCTAAAGCGCTTTACACTACATTCAGTCATTCACACACACATTCACACACTGGTGATGGCAAGCTACATTGTAGCCACAGATGCCCTGGGGAGCACTGACAGAGGCGAGGCTGCCGGACACTGGCGCCACCGGGCCCTCTGACCACCACCAGTAGGCAGCGGGTGAAGTGTCTTGCCCAAGGACACAATGACCGAGACTGACCGAGCCGGGGCTCGAACCGGCAACCTTCCGATTACAAGACGAACTGCCAACTCTTGAGCCACGATCCCCCCATTGTTCTCGTCCCAGTCAGGACTCTTGAGGCAGCATTTAGATCACCTGAAGGCTTTTCAGGGAGTTCTTAGAACAACCTGATAATAAGGATTACAGTAGTCCAGCCTAGAAGTAATAAATGCATGAACTAGTTTTTCAGCATCGCTCTGAGAACAGGATGTTTCTAACTTTTTTTAGCGATACTGCGCAAATGTAAAAAGCAGACCTGCATTATCTTTTAAATATGCCTGCTGAAAGACATATCCTGGTCAACAATGACTTAAAGATTCCTCACAGCATCACTGGAGGCCAGAGTAATGCCATCTAAAGTAAATATCTGGTTTAAAAAAAACAAAAAAAAAATAGCCGAGTACAAAAACCTCAGCTTAGAAGCAGGAAATCAGAGGTCATCCATGCCTGTAGTTTGACTAGTTGATTTGTATCATCTGGATTTGTGGATAAAGCTTGATCTCAACTGCATAGCGATGAAAGCGTATGCAGTGTTTTCTAAGACCACCGATTAAGGAAAGGACTTACAATATAAAAGGCATTTGTCCTAACACTAAACCCTGTGGAACTCCAAAACTAACTTGTGTGTTAGGAATACTCTTCATTTACATTGACAAATTTGAATCTAAATACCAATGTGTGTTCTAATCTCTGTAGTAAAACAGAGGAATGTTATCTGTTGAAATTGAGTGAAACAGCAGTACTGATAAATTAAAACCTTTCATTTTGAGATCCAAACAATGAAAATGCTTACTTTTATGTATTGGCAGGAGGTTGGGGTTGTTTAGTGTCCCTTTCAGGATGTTGGGGAAGAGATTAATTGTGAGCTGATTTTGAACATATTCATTTAAAATATATCTTGTAGACCAAAAGCTCTTTCCTCCTTCATTTTGAAATAAACCATGTAAGTTTGGGCTGTTAGGGAAGCCCAAAAGCATGCCAGTATAGGAAAGGGGTGACTAATAACTGATAACAAAGGCATAATGATGAAATGATGAAAAATCAAATTGCCAAGCTATACATCGGATCCCAGGAAAAAAAGGAAAATTCTCAAATTTTTCGCTCTTTTGTTTCATGTTAGTGTCTAAATATCACAAAGTAAACATATGAATTGCAGAGGTAAAAGGAGACATGAGATCAAGAAAAATGTCACAGTGATGAATGAGCAACTGCTCCGACAACACTCTCCACATGCACATTTAATGACAGTGTCATTTGCAGAACCTCCATTATGACTACAATCCATGAAGAGAGACAAGCTCCCTATTTCCATATTAATTACTTGCAACTACCAAATATGCCACATAGAACCAGTTCCAGACAAATGAAGGGTCTATTTAATACGGGGCTGCAACGATTCATCAAGTAACTCAACTTTACTTAAAAAAAAAAAAAAAAAATTTACATCCTCAATTCAAATGTTTTGCTTTGATCCTTCATATTATCCACAATTCTGTCACACTCTTTGTAAGTTCAAGCATTTCACCCACAGTACTGAGACCGTGAGCTCAACTGTAGTGAAAGAAAGTTTTTCCAGTGTCCAAAAAAGCAGCTTTTGTTACTGTAACATAAAACCAACATACATATATTTAAAAAAAAACAAAACAAAAAACAAAAAACAAAACACGCTGGCAGAAATGATCAACGAATGCAAACGTGAATACTTTGTTTTACACCATGAGAAATCTACAGTAAAAGTATATGAGCAGTTTTAAAAAGACCTGAGTACAAGTAAATACTCGTGCTGTCAGCCCCACGCACGGGGCAATCCACATTGACTAACACCAATATAGTACGATGGAGCACACTGAATGAAAGAAGAAAAATTCTGATGGAGAAGCAAAAATAAGACAATGTCTAATGCCGTGATAATTTTGAGAACTATGTCAAATATAATTTTGTTTAAAAGTGTTTCAGTTCTTGATCCAGGAAAAAAAAAATAAATAAAAAAATTAATAAAATGGGTACGGCTCAAACAAACTGCTTACACCACTGATGTAAAGTAAAGCGACCTAAAAAACAGTCTGTCTTTCACTGTACATCAAAGACGAAGAGGACAAGGCAGAAGCAAAATATCAAAAAAAGTTATTAAAAAGGTGAGGAAAAAGCTGGCGGTGAAGAGGGTTAGTGAAGAGCACCGAGGTGGGAAAAAGTTGGAACGTGATGGAAAGAAGAGACGAGAGAACTGATGAGAAGCACCAATGGAGCAGGTGAGTAATGGTGAGAAGCCTGATAAGAGAAAGTGTGAGTATGAAGGGAGGAGATGTAGTGTCCTTTCCTGAACTTCTTCAGATTAAGAGTGTTTAGTTTAGTGGAATCATTCTTCAGCAGCAAAAAGCAGCCCTCAACATCACCTCAGTGATTTTCATCAGCTCTGAGCACACAGAAGACTGGATGTGAGAAGGAGCTGGAATTACTTAAAATGCAGCTGGACTGTAAACCATGGCACAAACTTCTTATCTCACGCAAGCGAGGCAGTGGCATGGAGAAGGGCGCTGATAGCGTGACAACCACTGTTAGCATATCAAAGATACACAAGCTAGTATTAACGCAAGCAACCCCCACCCAATGCACAGACACAGACTCATGCATATGCGCTTAAGGGCGCATTAATGCACTGTAGTATTGCAGGGACTTTGAAGTAGAAAAACGCAAATCCACCAACAGTTATCTGCACACTGGCTTTAGAACATGAACTGCGGGCAATCATGACAAGGGTCTAAACACACATGAACAGTCTCCCTCTCACTTGGACAATAATTCGTGTCTGCCATCACAGTATCTGTCATATGGATGAACACATAAGGAAAAGGACAGTTTGCTGATGCTAACTCTTACTGAAAAGCTTGACTTGGAAAATGTTTCTGGAACTTGAAATGCCTCGAATTTTAGAATTTAGAACCATTCTGAAAGAGTTACTGATATCTATAACTTTAAAATCGATGTTATATTTCAAATTAACAACTACAAATCACAGGCAGAAGTTCATGAGACGAGTTAACTGAAAGACGCACAGAGGTTTAAACTGCTTCTCCCACTGAAAACGCTATGTCCCGATGAACACAATCAAATTTGGGGGGTTTAAACTGCTGTGTTTACAGTGTAGTATAACCCATCCGAAGACCTGACACAAGAACTGAGAGATACATGGTTATTCAGTTGATCTGTTTACTGTTCACTGAAGCCTCATCAAAAACAGCCTCAGTGGAAGAGTGGCTGTTCAGATTTTCCTTTCCTTAAGGAAGGAAAATAGGGAGAAAAGGTTGAGGTAGCAACAGTTCCAGTGGAGTGATTAATCAAATTTGAAATTTGTGGTTCAAATCATCAACAGCATGTACAGAGGAGGTCAGGAGAGAGGTACGAGCCATCTGTGAAACACAGTTTAGTCTCCATCAAGGCTTGAGACTGCATTTTAGCCACTGGTGTTGGGGTCGAGTCAAAATTGATGGAATTATGAACACAGACAAGTATCGTCAGATTCTCATCCACTGTGCAACACTGTCTGGAAAGCATTTGATTGATATGGCTTTATTTTTCACCATGACAATCATCCCAAACACATACCCAATGCAGTGATAGAAAAGCACACAGTGGAACACCATCAGTCATGGATTGGCCTCCTCAGAGCCCAGACTGCAGCATAAATAAAGCAGTGTGGCATCAGTGAGATAAAACAGAACAAAAAGCAGCCAACATCCAAAGAAGAGCTTTGAATGTCCTTTTAAAACTACTGCTGAAGACTAAATAAGTCACCCACACATAACCACACCTACCCCCCTTACCCACATGGCCACAACATGAAACATTCTTTACAATCGCCTCCTCTCTTGAGGATTTTTGGAACATGAAAGGCCGGTGCTCGTTTGTTGCTGTGATACAGGTAGATGACGCAAGACGACATGTCGGGGGCTAGACAAAAAACAAGGCACACACAGTCTGAGAGTTTCTTCTAATGTTTGAAATGAATTCAAACATAGTGATTGGTTACAGTAGGACATGACAGATGACATGGCAAGAGCATCAGTCAGTGCCCTGTATTTAAATATTTTCAATATTTGGTTCACTGGTACTCGACAAGTATTGCTACTGTTGTACAAATAACATTTGGATAAAAGTGTAGCTGACAGAGTTAAGCACAGCCACCAGTCCTTATGAGAATGATTAATCTAAGCATGGGGCAGCTTAAATATTTTACATTTTCTTTTAAAACTTACATTCTTAACAAACCTCAGTCCTGTTGTTACAAATGTATTCAGTTATTCTCTTGGTTTAACATTCCTTTACTCAATCCTCTGCCAAAGTGTTAGTGGCAGATCACCGCCTGCTAGATCCCACCTAACAGACAATGATCTTGGCTTGCTGTGATGTAAGGATCATTCAAACAGTTCTGGGCAGCCTCTCATCCAAAACAGTTCCTTGTGGCTTCAAATACCAATATAGAACCAGTCATAGCATCAGCACTGAGGCTTCACAATACAGGGGGCATTTTCAGGTGAAGTCATTCATGAACACACAAAGATAAATGCTAATTGGTGCCAAATAACACTCTCGGAAACTAAAACTGAAGCACCAACTCCGTGGAGGCTTAAAAATGCTCCAATAGGAAACAATACCACAATATTATAACATTGTTATAATATTGTATAGTATAACAGTCGCAGGGTCCACTTTAGTGACTTGAATTATCAGCGATGAGGCCTAGCTACACCTTGTGTCAGTCAATGACAAAGGGAATATGACCGTTTTATTTTTATACGGACAAACTAAAAAAAGTGAGTTTAAGTCATGCTAGAACTTCACCGTTTTATTTCGTTGACTGAAACTTTTGCAAATTGCTGACAGCCTGAAATCACTGCAGCACAGTCAAGAAGACTTTTAGAAACTGAGTACTGGATGAGCCACACAGCAGCCTTACCAACAGAGAGAGAGTCACTTCAGTCAGAGACTGAAGGAGGCACAAATAAGAGGTCAAAAGACAGAAGTAGCCTGTGATTACAGGAAGAGACGTCTTACCATGAAAGCATTTCTACCAACAGTCAGGCGGCTCTCACACAGCAATGTGAACACGCAATCACAGCAGCCAAGCAGAAGAGTGGGAATAGTTGCTCCCCAGTCTCTAGTCCAAAATGAGGTCAGCACACAGTCAACAGCCAGACGAGTGTGGGACAGGGCAGAGACAGACAAGAAGAGTATGTGTGTGTATTTCAGTAAGTCTATGAGTTCCTGCTTGTGAGGCAAGGATAGGGAAAAAACAGCTTGGCTCCAGTTCCCAGGCAAGACAGGAAAACAGCTGCTTGAGGGAGGAGGGAAGACAGAGAGAGGGAGGGGGAAGTGTGGGGCTTAGTGTGGAGCACGCTCAACGTCTTTCCTGAGCAGTTTAAAAGAAAAGAAAGAAAGAAAGAAAGAAAAACCACACACACACAACCAAAAACAAAAACACCCACTCTACCACAGATGCACTTACTGTGCTCCAAGTAGAAGAAAGGATGGCGGAAAGAAATGTGGGCGCGCACATACACACCGTGATCCTTCATTTGCTGATTACCAGTTCATTTCCACTGGATTCAGCTTGCTGACTGCTGTGGAGCTGAATCAGGACAGAATCGCTGCCCAGCTTTTGTTTAGACATTTTATTGAAATATTGCACTCGTGCCTAGACAATAAAGTTGTGACTGTTAGACTATAAAAACTTGTACACACTAGATAATATTTCAAGATACAACATACACACCGCAGCGTCTACTAGATCAAGTGCCAAGGAGTGACTTCCAGGAATCCAGCAGTGAGTTCGATTCAACTGACAACAACAGCAACTACTAACATCAAGCAGACTGTGTGAAAGCTCAGAGAAAGTGATTGCTGAAATCTCAACAAACTCACATTTCAACGATTGTCGTCTCCATCTGGAGTCTTTTTTTTTTTCAAATTCGCTATATTTTACAACTTAACCGTGTATTGTCACTTGATCCAAGCTGAAAGTAAACAAACCTTGCCTCAGTTCGATTCATAGTACATTCACACTTGTATGTACAGTCTTTATAGATCCCACTAACACTATTGCACAATACCGAATGCCAATACTAACATTTACTTTAGAACCTGGGGCTTACGCATCTCAGACATTTGCTATTTATCATGATGAGAACAGTCAAAACGTCCCGTGACTACATAAAAATACAGATTTCAGGGTCATGTTGCGACAAGTACTGAAGAAATCATCAAACAGAAAGTACTGGAGGCATGTGCTGACTGTCAGGTGAGGTTGAAAGTGTTTTAAATGTTTTTACCAAACTTCTCCTTTGTATCTATAAGAGCAGATACCTGTAACTGTGAGTGCAGAAGCTCCACCCACCTGCTGTTCAAACCTTCTGTTTTTTGAGCTGCAGCCAATCAGAAGAAAGTTGGCTTAAAGGTAGTAGAAATAATTCAGACAGTAGATGAAGTGACAGTTCCCAGTAGACAAATAATGACCATTCACTTGCAGAGTTCAAAAATTAAAATATGCGACTGGAAGTCAGTATAACACCTGCCCTTAAAGTCAGCACAAACAGAGTTTTTCCCAGCCTTTTATGATGTGGTTTTATAAGAGTTCAAGCCTATAAGTCAAACCTACACTTCAATGCAGTGTTTAGATATTTACCATGTCTATTTACATTAAGCTGGCTCTTTCCTCATCTTCTCTCCTCTGCTAGGTTCTGACACCATCCCCCGCTCTCTTCCTCTCATCTTTCTCCCCTGAGAAACAAGAAAGCCCTCCTCTCACTTATCCCCCCTTCCCGACAGGCATTCCTCACTGCCTGCTTTTAGTCTTCTGCTGAATTCTGCATACATTAACACAATACCACAAAAAAAAAGAAAAAAGAAAAAAGAAATTGCACACTCACCACATTCATAACATATTCAACAACATCCACACTTAAGGCTGCCAGTGCTTGCCGTGGAACTACCTTGTTATAGCACGTCCTTGTATATATTCACGTAGACACCAACGAGGGTGGGCCACAACTCTGTCAACATCCCATTTTGATTTAAGGGTGCAAATTATTATGGGAAGGAGTGAATACATCAATCAATTACAAACATAATGAACTGACAGGGGCAGACACACGGATTGGGGGAAACTGCAGTGAAACTGAAATAAGACAAGTGAGGGTAATGAATACGTGGAAATAAATGAGCAAGGGGGAAGTGGATAAGCAAAACAAAACAAACAAAAAAACAAAACAAGTACACTGGTGTTTACGGATCCAAATCAGCATTACACATTTTTTTCCCAAATCTATTGCCTTTCTTCCTCAAAGGAAGAGATGGAGGACTTTATAAGATACAGATCAAAGATTCCTGTTGGCCAAGATAGTGGAGTGGTCAATAATAGGCCCATTTGTCCAAATGTTTTCCTGCCCGTCACACAGAGCTGCACCCACCAGCCGAAGACAACTATCAGTTTGCTGTCTCCCCATCTCTGTTTACTCAGGAAAAGAATCTGATGGCAACCACGTGTTGGAAGCAGGAGCCAAAGCTAACCCTCTTTGAGAAACTAGGTCTTTGTTTGTGTCTGTATTCACACACACACACACACACACACACACACACACACACACACACACACACACACACCAGATTGTGGCCATCTTGATGTTTTAAGTTCAGATCTCACTGGATACTGACTATTTAACACTTTAATAAGCAAAACACAGAACTGCACATATCTGTGGAGTCAGACTGGAAATCTGGCAGCATCACTCTCATGCTTTCATACATGCGTAAACCCTGCTCATGCAGACGGCCCTTTTAACATGGCTCGAAAATAGGTTGTGCACACATTACAAGTTGAGCAAAATAAAGCCAGAGAAAATACTGGCTATTATTTAACACTCGACATCCAACTACACCAAACAAGGTCTGGGACTATTCTGGCTAGCTTGATAAAGGGATCTACTGTAAGTACCCCAGTCAATTAATGTTTAAAAGAGGGAGAATGACAGGGTAGTTCAAGTCACTGAGTTCACTTTAAAAATACTGTATCCTGATGAGGAAATTGCAGTTGTAGTGGAGAGTCGTGCAGGAGCTGAATAGCAACACAGACACTAGGTTCTGAAATAAACCTAAAATATATATTTGATGAATAATACAAAAACTAAATGACAATAAAAGTAATTTTACACCTGTTTTTCCCAAGGAGCCATCTAAACGGTCATGATTAAAACCACATACAAAAAAACCCCCAAAACAAAACCAACAACAAAACCAACAAAACCAACAACAACAACAAAACCAACAACAACAACAAAACCAACAACAACAACAAAACCAAAACCAACAACAAAACCAAAACCAACAACAAAACCAAAACCAACAACAACCAACACCAACAACAACAACCAACACCAACAACAACAACCAACACCAACAACACCAACAACAACACCAACACCAACACCAACACCAACACCAACAACAACAGGGTTTTCTTCTTCTTTTAAAGTGGATCACCTCGTTCCACAAGTGGTGCCAACTCCCAGTAAAAAGTAACTAAGCCTTGGCTTGAATGTGCTATTAGAATTGTTACCACATCTTTATTTCAGTTTTGCCCAATCTCAACCAGTATCAGCACTTTAGATGTGCCTGTTTCCATCATCTCTGCATAAATGTTTTATATACACAGTATTTCAATACTGTTACAATCTATAATCTACAATCTGAATTTTGATTCTGTAAATTGGCCAATGGAATCTGTAATATATGCTAACGCAAACTTTCGGTTTCAGTGTCATGACCAAGTCTAAATCTCCCAACCACCTTAACTATTCCTTGATCTAGACAGTAACTTCCTGTGTGATGTACTTCACAGAGAATTAATATAAATATTGTAAAGAAAGGCCAGATCTGTGATACACCTTTCAAGTAATCTAATCCTCTGTAACTTCATACGGTGCACCTCCATCACGCTCAAGTGTGCTCAACAATTGAGCCGGTGACGTAGCCTTCCACAGAATGTAACCCTAACCAAAATTCTGAGACATAGTGCATATCAGCTGCTTTTGGGTTAGGAGCTGTTGAAAAATTTATCAGCAGCCACCGCAGCTCAGTTTTCCAGTTCCTACAGGTAAGTCCAAACCAGGCTGATTAGGTTTCCACCGCTGGGCTCTGGTTTGGGACGAAGATCACTGAAATATGTCTGTCTTCACGTCAGCAACAATCAGCCACTTTCTAGCAAGTGATATGCCTTTGTTTGATAATGACAAAGGCTCCCTGTGCCGATGGAGTCACCGTGTATTCAGTCTTTGCTGACAGGAAAGACTTTTTCCCCTAGCTGCCAATAATAAACACAATGCACGGCTTTGACTTGCTTTGAATAGACAAAACGCAGCCTTTAATGAAGGAAGATTAGGGTTGAATGTGAAATTGGAAACTAACCTCTTAATCCATCTGAGTGCAAACTCCTTGACAAAAATGCATCTCTGCCAGGTCAAAAGGGAACGGTGTGGGCTGGTGGGAGTGAGGGTCACACAATGAAGTCTTTGTTATTTCCTGTTGAGATAAAACAGGTTAAGGTTGGATTAGTGTGATGTACAGAACTAAATGTTGTCCTTGTGGTCACTAATTAACAGTCCCTTTACTGCAGCCGAGGAAATGGTGCTATTAATATGATAAACAATAGATGGCAGATCATGTTAATGAGCTCAAACATTAAACACTCAAAAGGACAATTAGAGGCAACAGGCAGGCAGCGTTTTGCATTATACATTCAAGGATCACTAAAGTGCTGCTGGATGATCTCATGAGAAAAGCCGTTTGTTTGGGTCCGGCTCAAATTCAGGCCAAGATGAAGGGATCGGAAATAAGAGGACGGTGACAAAGAGATAAGAAAGGAAGAGGAAAGGGGGAGGGGGTTCTGGTCAGATGAATATTTATGAGCCTGTGCAATCTTAATGTTCATCAAATTTTAAGACTGTGTGTCTTCAAACATTAAAAAAAAAGAAAAGGGGATGGTGTTTTAAAAGTATCCTGTGGATACACCAGTTCTCTGGCAGCGCAATGGAGCCATTTCTTTATGAGTGGGTCTCTGGCGTTTTGCATGCCATGTGCAGGCCTGTGTACACGGGTGACGTAATATGAATCCTTTCCAATGGTTTCGCACTATTTGAGTGATCAACAGGGGCCAGAATGTGCCAAGAGACGTAGATGCGCCAGCAAAGACATTGAAGAGGAGGACTGCAAGCTAGACGCTGATGTAAACAAAGCAGAATCTGAGATGTTCAAAATGGCAAATGTTTAATGAGGAAGAAAATAGAATCCGTGCCTTTGTTAGGCACCGGGAAGGAACAGCAACAGTGACAGGGAAGGTACACAACTTCAGTTTTATTAATCAGTGTATAAAATGGCTTGTGGTTTGTCCACAAAAGGCACAAAAATATTTTGTTGATGACATTCGACAAAAGAAAAGTGGGATGACTTCTCATTCTACAGACTGAAATCAGACCATTTTCAGTTTTTCAGTCTTCATTTTTCATTTTCATTTATTCATTTATATAGCACATTTAATAACAACAGGGCGTTGACCAAAGTGCTGTACAACATAACAATTAAACAGTGACATTAACAACAACAACAGATAAAAATTAAAAGCAGATTAGGATAAAAGAATCGGTAACTCTCCTACAGTTTCGAAAGCCAGAGAAAAAAAATATGTTTTAAGATGCGATTTAAAAAGAGTAACAGTTGGGGCCTTTCTAATGTGGAGAGTTAGATCGTTCCACATTTTCGGTGCCACAACTGCAAATGCCCGGTCTCCTCTATGAACCATCCTAGACTTATGCACAGTAAGGAGTAGCTGATCACTTGATCGAAGTGCTCTAGAGGGTGTATACAGTTGCACAAGATCAGACAAATAGTCCGGTGCCTGGCCATTTAGCACTTTATAAGTTAAAAGTAAGATTTTGAATGTAATTCTAAAACGCACTGGAATCCAATGAAGGGAAGCAAGCACCGGAGTAATATGTTGGTGTTTCTTCACACGAGTCAAAAGGCGAGCTGCAGCATTCTGTACAAGTTGGAGCCGGGCCAAGCTAGACTGACTGACACCCACATAAAGTGAATTGCAGTAATCCAGTTGAGATAAGACAAACGCATGAATTGCTCGTTCCAAGTTTCTAAAGGATAGAAAAGATCTCACTTTGGATAGGAGCCTTAATTTAAAAAAGGACCGCTGGACAACTGAATTAATTTGTTTCTCAAATGTAAGTTTGCTATCAAAGAAGACCCCCAGGTTTTTTACATGCCTTTTAACAGCACATGTTAGGATACATAAGTCCAAATCTGGGGCATTGAAGTTACAGCTTGGTCCAAAAATAATTACCTCTGTTTTATCCTCGTTGAAGCTAAGAAAATTTGAGGCCATCCAGGTTTTAACTTCGTCAAGACATTTAACTAACGATTCCAAGGGCGTAGAGGTGTTTCTATTAAACCGAAGATAAATCTGGGTGTCATCGGCATATGAGTGAAAGCAGATGTTATGCTTCCTAAAGATTAGGCCTAGGGGCAACATATAGATTGAAAAAAGAATTGGGCCTAATACAGATCCCTGCGGGACACCACAAGTAAAAGGAGCTGGGGAAGAACTAAAATCATCAAGGCTCACGGAAAAAGTCCTCTTGGAGAGGTATGACCTAAACCATTCCAAGGGGATGCCTTTGATACCACATTGCTCCAAACGGGAGATCAGAATGCTGTGGTCTACAGTATCAAAGGCTGCAGTTAAGTCTAGCAGCAGGAGCACAGCTGGGTCTCCTGAGTCAGTGATCAATAAAATATCATTAAGGATTTTTAAGAGGGCAGTTTCTGTGCTGTGGTGGGTTTTGAAGCCCGACTGGAACTTCTCAAAAATATTATGACTGTTTAGAAAGGATTGTAGCTGCTCAAATACAATCCTTTCTAGAATTTTTGACAGAAACGGTAGCTTGGAGACAGGTCTAAAATTAGCAAGAACAGAAGAATCAAGATTCGTTTTTTTTTCTTACACATTAGATCTTGGTAGTGTGGATAGAAGTTGTAAATTCTGCAGCACGTCCTGCACCTGCCTCATTGCTAAAAACATCTTCGACGCATCCTACTCAGAAAATCCTTTTAAATACAGAGGAGCAGCAGCTCTACAATGAGCACCTCTCAAATGACTGACATCATCACCCCATCGTCAAAGGTGAGCCGAGACAACCTTTGGAAGAAGCTCATTTCTGCTTGTATCCTTGATCTTTTTCAGTCACTACTCACACCTCGTTGCCATGGGTGAATGGAGGAATGTAGATCGACCAGTAAATTGACACCTTCACATTCACACTCGGCTCCCTCTTCGCCTCAATAGACCAGTACACATCCACTGTGCTCTGCGGATCCATCTACTCTCCACCACCCATAAACAAGACCCAAAGGTGCTTGAACTCCTTCACTCGAGGCAGATCAGAGCAGTCAGTCCACCCTTTTCCTGCTGACAATGATGTTTCTGTGGTACCAATTCTCATCCCAGTCACTTCACACTCTCCTGCCAATCACCCCATTCAAAGCTTGAGGTCATCTAAGCCAGCAGAAACCTGACACTCTCTGCCCAGTAAAAATGTATCGACAAAAAACTGCGACAAAGCACAACCTTGGCCATGTCCAATGAAAACTTCCTAAATATTTCTTCAAGATAAATTTGAACTTTTACAGACTCCTAAATGTCATGAATGTGAGCTGTATTACTGAATCAGTGCAGTTCGGAGGCTGTCTGACTGGCAGGGAGGTGCACTGCTGTGGCTTTAGCACAACATTCCTCCCCATGGTCATGCACACTGCAACTTTGCACTGTTCACTTTCTACTGTGACACAAACAAACTTCCCACGTGTGGGACTAACAAAGGTTTATCTCATCTTATCCCACTACTCAATATGCTGGCTCCTCAACCCTTATGAGCACGGCTAGAACAGAGCAGTAATTCTTTCCAATAAGTATTTGAGGGCTTTTATTTATTTAAAAAAAAAAAAAGAAGAAAAAGAAAAAAAAAAGCAACTGTATGAGAAATGTGCAGTTTCTTATAGAGGTCTTAGCTTGTGCATGTAAATGTTGTCACTTACTGTCATCTGAGTCCAGATTCATGCCTTTCACCGATTATACACATGCATGAATTACAGATGCCATCTTAAGCATTACATGTGAAAAAGAGCGATACCCCCTCCTATGAAGTCTGCTAAGCTACTGAGCTCATTAGGAAACCTGCCCAAGTACACATCTTACTTTGTATGTATTCTTTGTGACTGCTTAACTGTAGACAAATTGATGCAAACACTTAAGAATGATCATTTCTCAGACATTTAACTAAAATACTGTCAGCACTGAGGATGATATTACCATGGCAACTATAGCGTTGTGTCTTTTTCAGCTAAACTGCACTTATAGGAGAGGGAAAAAAAATGATGGATTTAGCACGGTGGCAACAGAGTGCACCGCTTCCAACCTGTCAGCCCTCAAGAAAAGCAAGCACATCTAACTGATCCGGGCCCCGACAGTGTGTAGTCTGACCAAACAGCAGGACGGCTCACAGAGCTTACACAGTAGCCTCTTTCCAATGCCCCTCACTCGTCGCCACCTGTTTCCTCCCACTCTGCCTCCACACAGCTCCAGTGACAGGCAGCGAGCTGGTGTGGAAACTCAAGTCAAGGTGATATCAGTGACACACAAGCATTCATCGCCATAGCATAACCAGTGAAGGAGCAGCCCGCCCTATCTGAAGGTTTAAGATGATGCACATTTATATTTTCAAATCAGCAGTGTTTCAGCAAATTTCAGTGTTACTGAAAATGAGGCACAAAAGAGACTTTTCTTGAAAACACCATCAAAAACACTTTTCAATCTGGAGTTAAGGTGCCAATATGCTCTGTGATGAGCAGTTTTGCGCACACACACAATTATATTTACACCGACATCACAGAGCGATGGGAGAGCTACATAGAGGTGAGAAGGGACCACGGTTTCAACATTCTGTCCAATGTTCGGTGATGGCATATGGACTCTTGGATATTGTTCTTTCCAGGTCTCAGGCTTTTGGATGCCTCACAGAAGATGAATCATTCTGTGGTCAATAATGGTTTCAGATTGGAGGTCAAGTTTAGGATTAGAAGTGTTTGGCAGCAAAATCATTTGAACCACGCTGCAACATATTAAATAGCACTTAGGGAGTTTCCCTGAAGTTGCACTCTCACTGCTAACAGGAATGCCTCTGTGATGCAGTAGCCACCATGGGGTTCATGGTGATAAAGTTGAACAGGCAGAGGTGCAGTCAAAAACAGTTAGTGAGCATGGACACTGTGGCTGGCTTAAAATATGCTGGCTGATACAGGCTTGGGTCTAGACCTATTACCGTTCTTACATTCGTGCTTGTAATTGCCTACATTTAAGTGCCACCTTCTTGTCATGGACTGACCCTGAACCTGCACCCATTAACTTGAAAACTGCATTACGTGTTTTTGTTTGGGTTTTTTTTTTTTTTTTTTTTAACATTGTGGCTAACTGTAGGTGTATTAAACAGAGTAGGATAACCACTGGCTTTAAGTTTTTTCATCTTCATTCAAAACCATTATAACGGAACTGCTTTTACATGTATATTTTTTCTCTACTAGATCATGGGCATCCAATTATTAGCTGTCAACTAGCCAGGTAACTTAGCTAATGTGTCCTTACTGTCTAATAACTCCTGCGAGAACATCTATACCTACGATTTTATTTAAATAACTCAACAGATTTGGACCACCTTGGCCTAAACTGTGGCTATTTTTAAATGGGTGTAACCACTTTTGTGTTCTAGTTCTGTTCTTTTAAATGTTCACTTCCTAAAGAACACACTGCCCTCGTACAAGACCCTTAACCGCTGACTGCACTGGCATCTTTAACTAGGTGCATGAGTGTTGAGCACCTGTCGCCTTGCCAGTGCAACTCTGCTTCAGTCTTTTATCATCTACTAATAATTAACAGGACAATCGGTTTGAGGCAACTGAGGAACAATTCAAATGTAGTTTACAAACACTAGGGAAAGCAATTAAGCATTCTCCAGAACAGGAAAGATGAGGCCAGGAGACATCTCCCATCAGTGAGGAGAGTGGTGATTATGAAGAAGTGCAGCTTTTAATGATTTGACATTTTTAATGATGGCTAGAGGGAAGAGGCAGTGAACCATTTATCAGTAGAAGGCCCTTGGGACACTACAGCCCACGATAGTTTCCAGCTCTGTGTTTCAATTCAAAAACACTCTCGTAACCAATCACTTCTACTGTCTGAGCAGCTCATGGGCCAAGACCAAAATAGTGGCCAGTAAAGATAAGCTTTATCTTTATTGTACAAGTTAATGTCTGGTATGAGGATGAACAACCCTGTTAGCTGCTTTGAGGTGCTGAACCACCTCCTCTTATGTACCAGACAGCTGAGAAACAAATAAACCCAGTGATAAAGCAAGAACACTCGAATATAAAAATTACAACAACCAGCATGACTGGCAGCACGAATTCCTTTCTACTATTGACCTGATTGCAGTTCCAGGGATTTTTTTATTACCACGTTGTAACCAATAAATATGAGAAACTTCATAAAGGTTGTGACATCCGTCTATAAATTTACTGAACTGGAACCAACTATATTTAAAAGGTCATGCGTCTGTTTAATCACACTTAACAAATTCAATTCTAAATTTCCTGCAGGTTTTGTTCATTTGATAAACCAAAATGACTTGAGCTGAGTAAATTAAACCCCACTTTTAAAAAAAAAAGAGCAATGTCATTATAAATGTTTTTAATCACAGTGCAAGTGATTATCTTTTGGCCAGAGGCTGAATCCTTTGTCACAGTTCTCATCTTCTTAGGTGCGCTATATTATGGCTGGGCAACAAACATACCAGCTCTATGCCACATCCATCGCCAGTGCTTTTATTAGGAAGCTGCTGCTCTGGGGAAGTTTCCCCATCATGTACAGTGTTGGGCAAACGTCAAGAGTCACTCTTCAGTTCTTTATAATTTACTAGGAAATTGGGAAATACGTGAGGCAATTTCTTGAAACTAGAAATTCAAACTGAAAACTGATATCCAGGAAAACACTGGACACGCATTTTTTTTTTTAAATAAAAATAAAAAATTAGAACAATGCTGGTTCATGCAACTGTATTCAGCTACCACCTGCATTTATTTCCTGTGCATCTGGTAATTTGGCACAAAACTTTATGTATTTTTTTTTTTTTTAAATTGCTGATCAAATAGAATTGGTAAGTTCAGCTGCCACCGTTTCTAATTGCTGGTAAAGTTTCAAAAACATCTAAGAATTTATGACAGACATAGAAAGTTTTACTTACAATCGGGCAGGCTGGATAACACCTCCTGCCTTGCTCTCACACTAACATTTTTATTATTATTATGATTATTATTATTATTATTATTATTATTATTATTATTATTATTATTATTATTATTATTATTATACACAGTCATAGCTCCACTACTTTGGTCCCCCACTTGTCCAGTCTCCTCAAACTTTTTTAAGAAACCACTGCACACCATGCTGAGATATGTTAAGGTTTTGGCCAATAAATCTTTCAGAATCACCTTGTTGATTCAAATCAACAAGGTTTACTGCTCGATTCATAGATTTGGTAGGTAGTTTACCAAACAAAAGAAACATACTTCTGAAAATGATCAGGTACATTGACTGGACTGAAAGTGAGTGAAAAAGCAGCCAATATCCAAAGAAAAACTCTGAGTCCTTCAGAAAGCTTGGCGAACGATTGCTCAAGACCACTTTTACTCATTCATTTTAGAATTTAAAGATAAGTCATCTTGTGAGTCATGTTCAGATTCCTCCTGCTACAAGAGAGGGGGGGGGGGGGGGGGGGGGTAGTTAAAAAAAAAAAAAAAAAAAAAGACATTTTAATAGCATAACGAGCTGTGCTCAAAAATGACTTGACAAGCTCTGCATGTAGGCCATGGGATGGTCGTGACAACATTGAGCTTAACTGGAAGGCATGTTAGCAGATCAAAAGTGCCATGTCACTTTGAGCAGTTAAATAAGCTCAATCTGCTATAGTTGAGAGCTTGTGGCCTCATCTACCCTGGAGAAAATAAGTCATTAGCTACAGTCAAACACGGACTGAATTTACTTGGATAATTAATGGGTTTTTTGCTCAAGGACTTGACTGACATCCAATTAAAAATGCAAAACAATATTTGGAAGAAAGGGGAAGAAGAAAAAAAAAGACACGGGTGTGAAAACTGTCTTCTCCTGTTTGTGTCACTTTCATCTAAGCAATTTCCTCCCCCAGTGTCCCAGAAACACTCAGCCTCAAAGACATTCGTCTGTCCCAAACTCAAGAGAACTCACTACAAAACAAAGCTTTACAATTACCTTCTCTGAACATGTAGATAACCAATAGTGCAATAAATCTACGGGCTAAATTTTCAAAGATTGGCATTTGCCACCTTTAAAATATATTCCTCTCATTTAAACAGGACACCTGACCTACTAAACCGTAAACTACTCAAGAAAAAAAAATGTAGCGAAAGTGGAAAGATTAATAGGGTTCTTTAGATGGACCAACTGCTGTGAACAAAGGATGCTGACATCTTGCAGAACAATACAGCAGGCTACAAAGATGTTGAACATCAGTAGAACAACAGGATCCCTAGGGCATAGATGTCGGAGCACAGCTCAATTATTCATGTCAGTGAACTACAGCTAAACAATGGTTAGGCTCTTGGGACGGTTGCAAATACAGGTGGAGGCATGTGTATGTGCAAGACCCATCAACAAAATAAGATAAGAAACCACCTTTTGGTGTGAGAGTTAAAATTCCTGGATAAAAATAGACCTTTGGGAGCTCAAACTCTGTAAGCACTGCTGATAGCATATCTTTGAAGCAATAAGTCCATGTTACCTTCTTACGACAGATGTATACACTTATTACCCTGTTTTATTTGTTTTTTGTAAAGACATTTGATTAACAAAAGTGCATTTTAAGCTTAAAGAAATTAAAAATGATTTTCCCTTTCACATGTAGGAAAACTCCTAGTAAAGCATGTTAAAAAAAAAAAAAAAAAAAAAAAAAAAACACACACAACCACACTCACTTCTGACTCCAAACTTCCGAAACAGAGACTGTCAAAAAGCTAAAGCTGAATTCTCCAAAGAGGACCTCAAACTAAATGGTGATGTCACTTTGGGAACATCCCAAAGCATGTGGTTAGAGAAGGTTTTACCTTTGTATACCAGCAGTGGATTTTAAATGCAGACTTCCAGACTTTGTTAAACCCCTTGAATTAAAACAAGGCATTGCAGCACCCATTTAAAATCCATTTATATACATAGTGCCCCATTTTCAGAGGCTCAAAACTAATGCAACAACTGACTGACAGGCAGTTTCATGGCTCATTATTCCATAACAAAAATCTTCAATGACAAAAATTTTTTTCACTAAAAGTCTTTAATGATGTCCAAAGACTTTTGGATGCAAGTTAATGAGTCCATTATTAGAATGAAAAACCAAAATAAACCTATCAGAGAAATGTAGCAAAAACTTTAGGAGTAGCCAAATCAGCAATGTGGTACATTCTTAAGAATGAATGCTTTGACCAACACAGCCACTACCATTACAAATTTTAAAGCCGTAAGTATCATCTTGCTATCCGGTCTGAGTGATGACGTGATGAATCCTGCTTCCGGGCCCAAACTACTCTGCGTTTAATAAGGCTTTTGTGTTTTTTACATGTTTTAATGCTTTGTATGTTGTTTAATCTCAACAAGCCCCTAAAAACAGTCAGTGATCACTGTCGGCCTCTGTCAGTTTTTATTACCTCTATTCATTTTAAAGCTCAGTTTTTAAAACCTTATGATGTAACTACAGCTCAGCCCATGCAGCAGTATATTGATAACTAACCTCGTATTGTGGATGGATTGTCTCAGTTGTTCTTCCGACTGAAGTTCAGTCCGTTTACAGCATCCTGCCATGCGACTGCATTTGTCCCGAACCTTCGGGAACCCTCATGTTAACTTTAATTGAGTGGAAAAAAGTTAGCGTTCATCTTCCACCTTCACTGTTTATATTATGCTAACATAGCTGTGTCGCTAGCGATCACGTAGCACATCATTATATACCAGCTAGCCAAATTTCAGTAACCCTACAAATGTCCCTGCTGTTTACTTTCCTGTCTTCATTTATGTCGGAAATGACAGCAGAGCTGTACGTCTTAATTTGTTTCATAAATCCCTCAGTCAGAACATGGTATATTATATTTAGATGCAAACTAGCGAGCTAACTTCCTGCCAACTTCTAACTCCGTTAAATTTCATAAATTCGGTTTTCGTGGATGCCTGGATTTTAAACTTAATTGTTACACCTGGTAGAGCAGCAACGCTGATCATTTTACTACAGAAGAAAGGATTTAGAATTTAAACTCTCAGCGATGCCGCAGTAATCAATGTTCCCTCTAATTTTTCATGTGTCTGAGCGAACACACAAACTCCGTGAGCGATCCCTTGGACCACTGTGAGCGACATCAGACATGTGCATCTAATCCATCCAAGTTACATGGTTTATTAAAATAATCAAATTACAGCATTTACATTTATGTTAGACTACTTTTAATTAACTGCTTTAGCCCATTTACAATGAAATTTTTAAAAAAAATCTAGTCATTGACCTGTGTAGTATGTTAACACTATTGGAAGTAAAAATAACTTGAACTCCAATTTTGAAAACACAACTTTCTTTTTTTTTCTTTTTTTGTTAAATAAAGCTGTGACTTGTATTATGAGTCTGAGTCTGTGGTCTGGGAGAGAGTCCTGTAACTCTGTCTGCAAAATACAGTATATAATGACCAATGCTGGGCAATTAATTTAATAGTTACTTTTTTAAAAAAGTAACTCAGTTTGGCAAACAACAAAGTTTTTTGCAGCTGTTTTTTTTTTTTTTTTTTTTTTTTTTTTAAATGCAGCCAAGGCGTTTTTTTTAAATAAACATTTCAAACTATTTACAGAACAATCAGCTGTTCTGCATCAAATTTGATGCCACACAAATTATTTGTGCCACTCCAAAAAATAATTTCTGTCCACTATGAGATAAAGGAGAACAACAGCCTGATACCTGCAGGCCTGACAACAGGAGATGTATCACTCCTGTAACACCTGTAACATTCAGCAGTCGCCTCATTGTTCTGACACACACAACAAAACTATTGACTACACTACACACTAACTACACATGATTTGCGCTAAACGTCTCAAATCTCACATCTCAAAGCACCGCCGTCACTCCTAAAACTTCCCCCCGTTTCTTAACAACTAGATGCCACGTTGCCATATAATTTTTTGATTGGTCGACATGGTACTTTTTTGGACGAACAGGAAAGGAAGAGGGGGGTGGGGTTTGTTTTTGCTCACAGGTGGAGAGCGCTTTCGAGCCTTTTTTCTTATAAAACGGCGTTTTTACAGTTTCTTCCCGCAGTAAATATAAACAACGACAGTATTTAGGAAGAAAATCAAACATTGCATATTTTTTATCATAATTCTGGTTTTACGTGGCCTATCAACACAATTTAAAAACTGGTATAAAGTCCACACTTTTTCCGTCAATTGTTCCGTCTGACCTCCTCACATATCCATGGTTGTACACGTTGTAATTAACGTGGCTTCACTCCACAACAGCCACGCCGCTTTGCGAGCTAAAACACCGGTGTCGGCACATAAGGACGCTGTCATAGCCTGTCAACGACGTTGATTGGCTACGTATATACGCATTATTGGCTGAACTATGGGATCAGGTGGCATCGTTCTAATTCCATATGGGAGCAGCCAGTCACTTACCGACTAACACTGCAAAAACAGAATTGTTAAAGTTTTAATTTTAATTTCAATTCAGGTTAGATTTTTTTTGTGCGCAACGCAGATTTTCTGTGCGCAGAGACCGTGCCAGCAGTGCGCAATTGCGCACGTGCGCAGCTTAGAGGGAACATTGGCAGTAATCGTTGGACTTGGGGACCTGCAGCAGAGTTTGGGCCCAGGCACGGCTAATGACATCAGACTTAAAGACCGGATATCAATGCTAAAGCGACATCAGTTGTTTACATTCTCTAGCAGCCCAAACATGTCTGAGAGTGAGAGCTGCCTATCAGTCAATGACTATAAAAAGAGGTAAATTCAGTATTATGAAAGTGGATTGGTTACAAGTGATTGGATGTCTTTCAAAGCACAACCCTTTGCAAAACAGGTAAGAAAATTGTTCCCCGTAAAAAATAGAAACACACTAATGAGTAAAACCAAGCTATGAAGCCAAGCAAAGATGATATACTAGCAACCTGAGACCAAAAAGTAAGCAAATGAATCAACCAAGCATTGCTGGAAGACTGGGTATCTCCACCTTATATGACAGGACGAGCATGTGGTGGATGTAAATTACTGATACAATTACATGGTGGTCCTGGAGGGGGTTTAAGGAGCTGGTTAAAATTCTTGAGTGATAATACAACATTCTGGGTAGAAAACTGGAAAAGGATGGAAACTTCCCTTCATATTGTCTGCATTAATAAATTTCGTTTCTATTCCTAAAGTTTTTACTGGTTCATATTACTATTCCCTTTTGTTTTATCAGTTTTTTCTGTAATGTTTTTATTTAGATTTTTTTATATTCAAATATAATATTTCAGCGTCCCCCACAACCCTGAAAAGGATAAGCGGAAGCGAATGGATGGATGGATGGATGGATATATTCAAATAGCTTTTTGAAGATATAACGTGCTTTCAAAGAAAGTTCTGTAAGTTATTATTATTATTATTGTTGTTACAGTCAAACACCTTCATAAACAGAAATAGCAAGGGTGTAATTGCAGGTTTCACTCAAGAACAATACTGCCAGATTAGACTTTGGACAAATGATAGTCAAAATAAAATCGTACCTGAATGATAGGAAGAGAAAAGTATGGAGAAGGGGAGAAACAGCTATTGATCTGAAGCACACCACATCATCTGTCAGAAAGGGTGGAGACATTTTACGGCATGGACATGTATGGCTGCCAGTGAAACCGGGCCACTAGTGTTTTTGATGACGTGACAACTGACAGAAGCAGCAGAATCAATTCTGAAGCGTACAGGACTATATTCTCTGCTCAGACTTAGATGCTGCAAAATTGATTGGACAGTGCTTCACATTTCAGGTGGATAATGAGCCAAAAACATACTGCAAAGGCAACGCAAGAGTTTCTCAAGGCAAAGAACTGGAATATTCTTCAATGCCCAAGTTAGCCCCCCTGATCTCAACCCAATAGTGCATGCTCTTCAGTTACTGAAAATACATACAGGAGGCAGGGACGCACAAACAACAACTGCAGGTGGCAAAAAAATAAATAAATAAATATCATTGTCCAAATCACTGACTAGGCACCACTAAAGCAGTAAACAAGGTTAGAAACCATGAGGATTAAAAAGACTTACTTTATTGAGAGGGAAAGTCTGAACCACATTCATCTGAACTCAGTGGCATATAGAATGTTTTCCTGTCAGAAACTGACTGTTAACACAATAAGTATTTACATCGATAGTTGGACATAAAGGCCACTATCATGAAATGAGCACAGCTGGTGACTGCTCCACAACAATTTATACAGGTTTTGCTGCACAATTATCCCATTGCCACAAGATTTACCACAGTCAGTGCACAGCTCCAAATGAAAAAGCCACAAGACTATTGACAAAGTGAAACATTGCATCTAAAGTTGGTTTACTCACACTCTGTTAATCATATGCCTCTGCTTCAGCATATTGACCAAATGCATCCACCACCCTCCTGTTATCCCTTCAATTCTGTTTCAGTAAGCTGACAGCAGGCTGCTGTGTACGTCTGCACTTCTTGTACCAGCATACACAAACACACCATTGCATAATACGTTATCCGAGGTGAGATGATTCACTGAGGCTGTGTATGTGGACTCTGGCCTCGTGCTGACCCAGGGGTTTGGGTACACTGTTTTGCATGCAGCAGTTAAAGAGAGACAGCACAGACCGCATATACTGCTACAGACAGGTAAGTGGGGTCAATCAGATAAATCTGGTAGTTTTGCATCTCTATATCAATAATGGAATCTTGATTATTTGGAAATCATGCACATATGAAAAGAGATCACAGACAGGAGCACTTTAAACGCAATTCAAATTAAAAACAGGGGGGATGGAATGAGTTGCCAAGTTTGGGGGCGTTTCTGACCCTAAAGCCCATCTCACAGGGCATTTAACAGCCTTCCTACACCACAGTTGGTTCCCCTTTGCCTGCAAAGACAGAGAGCCAAATGGGGCTTGAATGCCTCAGGAGACTGCAGTCAACTATTGAAAGTGATCCACAGATCAAGACACATGCAGGCAAACTTAAGAGCTTACTGCTTAATAAATAAATAAATAAATATTTTTTTTTGGAAGTAATCAGCTGCAACTAGTGCTGGGCGATATGACGATATATATCGTGTGGACGACAGAAAAGTGTCTATTGTGCCATTTGTCCTCTATCGTTTCTAACCTAATTTTATAAATTATTACATAAAATATATCATTAACCCTTTAAAACCGATCGGAGCAGGCACAATCCGTTTTGCCTAACTATTTTTAAATCCCTGTAGAACTGGAACCACGTAAGCTAGCGCAATAATTTTTTTTTTTTTTGCATATGAAACCGGAGGAGTTGTACTTACATCTTATGCCATTAGCTTGTCCTAGGTCACGGTTTCCTTCCACATATGGCTTTGCAAAACTTGCATAAAAAGCACTTGCAGCAACAAAAACATAATATTCCAGAAACACGCTTTGCGATCCGATCAGCGAACTATCGCATGTCCGCCATTACCTGCCCGAAACCGGAAGTGACGTCATTTTTGCAGAAAATGTAATTTTTTAACTTCAGGGCCTTATAAGCCTATGCTGGTGTTTTTAAAAGTTATGTTTGACTTTATGCTTTTCTGTATAGTTTCTGGGATGCTTAGAACTCAAATTACACTGTTGGAAATAGTTTATTTTGATACACATGCTGTTTCTTTGCAGCAAGTTGGGAAAAGAAAAACTATAGCCAGCCGAAGATACAGCAGTCTTTCACACAAGGCCCTTATGAGAAACGTCCCAGCGCCATAAACAAACCACAGGAGCCATCTCGCGTTACATTTGTAAAGGCATGGCCCCTGTTTATGTAGTTGAGAAGGACAGCTTTCGTGACCTCGTCAAAGTCCTTGATCCGAGGTACGTAAGCACTTCAGTAAAGTCGAGTTGCCTCGCTTATATGACGCATGCCGGGCCAAAGTAGAGAAGGATGTTTGCAGTGTCGTGCATTATGCCTTGACGACTGACGTATGGATGAGCAGAGATAATTTCATTAATTTCCATTTAATGAAATGGATGGTTATGCCCTACATGAGCGTAACCATCCATTTCATTAACAAAGACTGCACCCTCTGCGCTCGCCGTTTACAGACTGCGTACTTTCCAGATGACCACAGGTCAGGTGGTATATCGTGATATATAATAATTCATATCGTGATAAATACTTTTTTCCATATCACCCAGCACTAGCTGAAACTAATGAAAGCTTGGCTCATAGACCGTTTCAAGACAGGAAAATAGAGACTACAGGATGATCATGACATCCCCAAAATAAAACCAGTAAACAAATATCCTAAGTAGCTGAACATTTGGGTGCAGCTCTACAAGAGTAATTTTCATTCATAGGAGTTTGTACTTCTATACACACTGTGCCCAGCTTCTGTGCAAAGTACAGAAACGTGGGTGGAAACTTTCTCCAAGAGGAGCTCTTTACACCACATCCTTCTTAGATGTGAAAGATAAACAGCCCTGGTATTTTGTCTCTCCCTCTACACACTCTGCTGAGAAATTCCTTGGTGTGCCTGAAGGGCTGGGTAAAAAAAATACAAACCCTAAATAGCACCAGGTACCACCAGGTGGCACGCAGTATTCTGATGTTCTAGTCATACATACAGTGCCTGAAGTAAAAATGCAATGAGCAGGGTTTTCTCAATTGTTTAGCATATTAAAGGAAACCTTCTGCTTAAAAAAAAAAAAGAAGAGGCTTTGCATCAATACAGTCTATTATCAGTGTCATGATAGAGACCGGGTAGACACTTAGGAGCTTCGCCTTTCCTATTATTCAATAGCAGACAAAGGCCACAAACGACCCATCTGAAAGCCAGTGGTAGTCACAGCTGAACCTGGTGGGAAATGTTGCTGCTTTGCATACAGTCCCTGCTGTTCAATCACCCTTATCAGGACAGGGCAACAAAAACAATAGGTGGATTTGTTTCTCCACCCCCAACCCCAGCCAACAAGAGTGGCTAAAGCCTTAGGGTAAATCCATCCAGCATTTACCCTTTGGACTAAAGCCTCTCTGAAAACTGTTATCCTCCATCAGTAACACTTGTTAAGAAAAAAAAAAATCATTTAAACTGCCTTGAAGAGCAACTAAACATGAGTGGCAGCAATTTAAAAGAGCCGTTCAATTTACTGTGAGCCACTCAAGTAATTAGATCCTATTACAAGAGTGCAAACACAGGGACACTGCCGGCCTTTTAAAATGACCTGCTGTCCCGTAAAGCCCAGGCTGGGCCCTGCTCAGCACTGGCTTGCTCTTAATGGGATTTCACAACATTAACATTCTACTGAGTCAGCATCAGACACACTGACTACAGCCCTGCTCTGCTGAAACAGCCTCGGCTCTGAGTGTACATCTTTACTACTGAGTGCAAGTCTCTGTTAAAGTGAGCGTGGGATGGAGGGATTAACCGGACAGATAAAAGTGGAATTCTGCTGGAATCCCTCCAGCAGGTACTGGAGAGACAGTATTAAATTTTTGTCTATGGAGGGAAAGTGTCTCCTAACAGTTTCAATCCATTTTTTTCCACTTATTAAAAAATTATGAGCATTGCAAGTGCTGCTTGAAAATTGGGTTACACACCATTCTGTTGTGTTTTTATTTCAACACAGTGCTCTTTCCTGACAATGTTTGAATTACTCATTGGAAAGTATCCACATCGGTCATCCCAGGCTCTGTCACATGTCCCACATTTATATATTTTACTTGGGACATCCATACAGATATTCTAACCACCATCAAAGCACATTTTAGCATTCTGTATAAGCTTGTGATAATGACGCCATCTATGATTGCCTGACTAGCACAACTGCTCACTTACGGCAGAAATTGCGATTACTTTCTTGAATATTGTAATTATTTAAAACAAACGTTCTACTATTATATGAACATTATATAAAATAAAATTTAAAAAAGAAAATAACACAAATAAGAAGAAAAAAAAAAGCCTGAGCCTGTGTCCTTGATGGTGATCGAGGACACAGGGTCTTTTAACATTAGACATGAGTTGGACACAGACCATGGAGTCCGTCTCACAAAGACAACCACCAGTCTCTGCAAGCCTGCCATCACCACAGGATGTTTACACAAAGGGACTGACTGCCTCAGGGAGAACAGAAAGCTGACAGCTAACCTGTGTATGCTACCGTAAGTGGATCATGAGACACTGAGCGATCTGGAGACAAATGCTGGAGTGGGAGACCAATAATCCCTCCCTCACCTATGGAAACCCTGAGTTAACCAGCCGAGTCAAGTCCATTTTGGTAAAGAGTCACATCACAGAAAATTTCCACTTGTTGGTGCAGACTGACTTAAGTGGATTTAAAGCCCCTTTTCCATTAGTACCTACTCAGATCGACTCACCTTGGATCGCCACAACTCGACTCGGATTGACTAGTTTTCCACTACAATCCAGTACTACCTAACGTGCATGACTGTCGTCATAGCAACGCGTCTGAGAGTCCCGCAACACTACAAAAAAGGTGGAAGTCTAGGCAAGAATACACCTGCTGCTTGGTGTGTGGGCTTTTCATCAGACTCAGCGACCACAGCATTGTTTTTTGTTGCATTTTCCCCTTGTTGCGGTTTCCAAAAAAAAAAAAGAAAAAAAAAAAGGGTGGTTTTCGTGAATAAGTCACTCTCATAATTCATCAAGTGACACCACTGGCATGCAGTCTTAAGACATCACATTTCAGTACCTACTCGGATTGCTTGGAAGCCCGGGCGAGCAGGTACTAACAAAAGAACCAGGTACTATGACCTAATGGAAAAACCTGAAAACCATAGCGAACGATACCGAGTTGATCCAAGTAGGTCAATAGAAAAGGGGATTTATACTTGCCACATCCGCGAGTCCACTAGGGTACACTTTGATCCCTGTGAAGTAAACGAGTATCAGTAAGCACAAGGGTTTGTCCAAACCACATTTTATGTTAAAAACTTTAAAATAAATAAAAAGGGAGGGCTATACATGGTGTCTCAATGGTAACATCCTAGCAGCAAAGCGAGTTTGTTTAAAAAACAAAACAAAAAAAAAAAAACAACAAATGTTAAGAATAGATTTCCTGTCCACATCCTGAACAAAAAAGCAGATTGTCTCATTTTTAGAGACATTGGCAGGACAGGGTTTGTAACAGCCGGAGGAGACAGTAAAGCAGAATTTATGCTCTGTTCAAACTGTATATCAGATAACTGGAGACTCCAACTGCTGCACCAAATGATCTTGCCATTTTTAGGGCTCAGTCTTTCAATGTTTGGATCCACACAAACTTTACACAAAGTGTAACCCGTGGTTCAGACTGTAGAAATATCAGAAATGCTACGCCGAAGAATTTATGGTTCTTCTGTTATATGCAGATTATTGATGGAAAGCAGTAAATAAGAGCCAGAAAGGGTCTACTGCACCACTTCTGCATACGTCACAAGGCATCTATGGCTTGCATCAGATGCGGATAAATAAATGGCAGTAGTTGGTACCTTGGTGAACAAAGACACATTCAGTATAGTCTGAAGGTGGAGAATTCATTTATCTATCACAATCTGTGTGGCATAACCTTATGATCAGTTTATCATAAAGATTTTACAAAACTAGTATGTGATGAGCAATTATGTCGCATTCGTGAACCTCATAGCACCAGTTGGTGAGATTCCTATATGGGGGAAATGCACATCCAAAGACCCCACTCACTAAAAATCAATCCAGATCACTGGTCATTAAATAAGGTCTACTTACGCAGGTTAAACTATGTCACAGAGGCGGTCTGTTATCACACACAAAAACCCAGAAGCTGAAGAAACACCAATTCCCTGCTTTTTAATGCATGAAGTGGCCATTGTCTTTTATATGACTGAAGATGACCCATAAGATAAATTAAACATAAATCAGAACTCAACTGCTGACCTCTAACGCCATGTTTACATTTATGCATGGTCAAAGGGAGGTGAGCTGACGTCATGATAGCCACAGGGTCGAAATCCAGATGGCTGGAAGTGGAGTGCAGGGGTCATTAGCCCCTCTACGAGGAGAAGATAAGCTTGCTGTTGTACTGTATGGGAAGCTAGTTAACATTCACACCATGTCCAGTGCTGCCTCTGATGGAGCTGTGGAAAGTGCTTGCCTGTTGAAAGATTCTGGCTTTTGTTTATTACACTGTTGACAACTAAAAACACGATCCAACAAACCACCACAATGGTTTGCCTAGCTGCCACATCAGCCAGCTATGCTCTCCATCTTACCATCTGCTGTGGTCCACCCACACAAATCTCCCATAACACTTGATCTGGACAGTAGCCTGACAATACCCTGGAGGGCAAAGCAGATGGTGTGGTTACAGGCAAGGCGTTTAGCCTTGAATAGCAGGCAGGCTTAAGATTAAATGGCCACTGAATGGAGTCAAACAGCCTAGCTGCTATTGGTTGAAACACACTAGGCTACCTACCTTGTTTGCTCACATGGAAAGCAGCCCGTTTCAGAAAAAGAAGTTCACCAACTAGCGAAATTAAACCAATCAGGCAGCACACATGTGAAAACATCTCAAGACCTCAGGCATTCAGGTGGTGAAAGCTGTGCTTAAAAAGTGCCTTTAAGCAGCTTATAAACACAAGGAAAACTAGTATCATGCGTGATCCTTTAAAACGGCAAAGAAATTTAAAAAAAAAATAGTTTGGTGTTGACACATTTTAGTCAACTACAATACAGGTCGATTGACTTAATGTTGCAGCAATGTCATCTTAATGCATCCGGGCACGACTGACTCCCTACGAAGCCATTTAGATGAGTATACAAAGGCTATATACGCCAGCTGAAGCACCAGTCCTAGCTGTTCAACAAGTTAGCCTTAAACATAACAATGACCGACCTGCTCTCAAAAAGCTTATGCCGAAATACTCAGAAAACACCTTTAAGTTTAGTTATTCTTTGTGTCGTCTCTTATCAAGGAGGGGAGCACGAAAAAAAAAAAGACCCGAACATTTAGTGGAGTCGGGAGAACGCTCCCGTCTCCGGGCTGTTCGTGAGAAGAAGGTAACGTCGCTTTCGCGAGCCTCAGAAATCAAACAGTCAAAGTTTGAGTTCGAGGAGTTTTCTGCTTCCCGCAATGCAAAGCGACGAGCGTCCTTTACAGACTCTGTAGTTTCTGACTGATAGAAAAAGAAAAACTAACTTACCACACACAGACCTCCGGTAAGCGCATCCAAAGCTGGAGGATTTCGAGAAAGACGACCCGACGAAAAAAACAAACAAAACTAAACCACCTCTCACGACGCCAAGTTTCCTCTTTCCTCAGTAAAAACGACTGCTCGGACTTAACATGTAATAGTTACGGTAACGAGTTTATGCTAAAGACTGAAAGAAAAAACAAGACAAACAAAAACCCACACAGACCCAATCCAACACGGTGTACGTCCGTGTTAACGAAGTGAGAGGACGCCTTACGGACAGCGAGCGGCTTTCTTTGTTCCTCCTGCCTGCAGCGGCTGTTCCGCGGATATTATCGCCGTTCATGTGTCCCTGACAGCCGCTGATTGGCTGGAGGGTCGGGATCAAGAAAAGGTGACTAGCGTTAAGCTAGCAGCCCAGCAATGCGTTTCCGGTCACGACGCCCGAAGAGAAACGCTTCACTTAAAAACGGCATTTTTTAATGCGCATTTGTGTCCAGTCTACAGGCATGGAGTTATAAGAACACGCACCGAACGACGTAGTGGAGTGTTTTTGTGAGCTTTTGTTGCCAAATGCTATTTTTCCCTGAAGGTGTCTACATGTGTGCTTTTATTTTGTGTGTCGGCTTCTCCGCACTTCCTGTTACGCTCTCGCTTTTAGAGCTGAGGCAGGGTGGAGACCACTTCATGCCTTACATAGTTTTATGCTGAGCTTAATCGCAATGGCTCAGTGCCTTTGCAGTGTATTTACGTGAACTTGGAGCACTGGTCCTACTTTTTGTTATGAAAAAGTGCATAAGAAAATATTTCTATGATTGAGGCTATGTCTTGGTGACACACGCAATATGTAATCCAACCATACCATAGAACATTTCCTGATCTTTTTTTGTCTTTGATTAATGTCGCATACTTATATAAACAACTTAAAGCAGACATTGTTTATGGATTTATCTAAAACTATTGATTTATCCAAAACTAATGGCTCAGCAAGCTTATTTCTCACATCTAATGCAGCTTGCCACAAAAGCCAAACCAGTTCAAGTTTATGACGATCACACTGGTTTGTTTGGATTTAGGTGTGGTGTGTGCTCACAGTAACCACTGTGACTCCACCTAATGCCAGTTCATATCAATATTAACTCCCTCTCCATCATCCCAGTCCAATTCCAGCTGTGTTCATCTCACCTGCAACGGTAATGAAAGCGTACGGACACACGGACCAGCAAGCCTCTGTGAGTAATAAAGGTCTGGATGAAATGAGGCTCATTGTAGAAAGTAGAACACCGGCTCCCTAAGCAGCTGGCCTTGAATCAATTCCAAAGAGGACTGGAGAATTGAAGCTGATTGGTTTAACGCAGCCCAGATCACTCGCCTGTCAGTCAATAAAAATCAGCTGATTTTTTTCCCCTTGCTCCTCTGCAGTGAGTCATTAAGGGAATAATTCAACATTGTCTGGTAAACATGCTTCATTTTCTTTCTAGAAAAGTTATTTGAGGGGATCAATAACACCCCTCGTGTCTGTCTATTAAATATGAAGCTGGAGTCAGGAGATGGTGTGCTTAACTTAGCCTGAAAGAAGCATGAAAATATCTACCTATCAATCTTCAAGCTGTCACCTTAGACAGTAAAACGCCTGTTACTCATAAAGTCAGAAAGTTGATGTAGCTGAGGCAGAAGCAACTTCAACCGAACATGACTCATGCTGCATGCTGTGTGAGTGTGCAAGCAGTGAATTTCTACTCTTGTGTAAGAGCGTATCTATTGTCTATGAAAGAGGCTGTGAGAGTTGTGAAAGTTAGTGTGTGTGTGTCTCCCTGCTTTTCAGTGCTGACTTCAGAAGAAGCTGCCATGGCTCTTCTCACCAAGCACACACCGAATCCTCTGCGAGTCCTTTGACAGACACTTTGCATGGGATGTTTTCATTCACTTCCTTTCATTATGTCGTCTCTGTCTCTCTACCTCCCAACATCTACACCCCATCCTAATCTTTTTTGCCTACCATTCCCTCTGGTTATCTGTCTCTATCCAGTCCTCATGTGTCACACCTTCATTATGTCTGAGTTTTTTAAATCCCTCCGTGGACCAGGTTGTGTGGCCGACCATAATTGGACAGTGTCCCTACAGCCGAAGTGGTGTCACAGAATCATCATGAGTATAGCTGCTTGTGAGAAAATAAATGGAAGTACTTTGTCCTGGTTTGGCTGTATTTCTCTTCACTTTGCATTCGCATATACAGAGATGTAAGTGTGTGTTTTGGACAGAAAGAAATGTCTCTAAATTCAACCTTGCCAGTCTGACTTTTAAGTCCACAGTCAACAGGCTGTGGCTGAATTACTGTCTCTGTAATTGTGTAATTGTCTGGGTCTTGCTGCCCACAGGATGAATCTGTACTGTCTATGGTGCTCCAGACACCAAATAACTAGTTCTTCCTGAAAAATCTAAACAGATAACAACAGGTGTGTGTGTGTGTGCGTGTGTGTGTGTGTGTGTGTGTGTGTGTGTGCATGTAAACATTACATTACAGTATTATCATAAAAAAACTTTTTAAAAAAAGCTCTGGCTGCTTCATTTCCCATTTAATATAAAATACTTTTAGTGAAGATTTATTGCAATGGTTATGTTTTTTTTCTCTGTGAGGTTCACTGCTCTACATTTTAAACTATTCTGCGTACATGTGCTGTGTACAGGTGGTCTAAGGTGTATGATATGATACGCTGGCTCGGGCAAACCAAACATTTGTGAACCTCTTGATTTATTAACACTCAAAACTGGTGAATAAGATCATAAAACCATTAGTAAAATATTTACTGAGTTAATCAATCAGTAGTAAACCAAGAATTCAAATACTTTAGTAATCTCAATTGCTTGAAAACTAGAGACCTCTCCCTCTGCTGGCCGCTAAAACACAATACAGGTTTAAAAATGTGTTTCATAGACAGTTGCACTTAAATAAACTTAAATTGTATTAGTATAAATATTGGTTCATTCTGAAATGCGAGCACTGGTGTCTGTGCAGACATGTTGTCAGCAATCCTCTGCTGCTGACATTGCAGTTAGCTAACTGGAAATGTTTCTGTGCCCCTTATTTTTCCAACTTGGGATTGCAACTCGGAAGTTGATATCAATGGTTTTCCCCCTACAACTCATAATTATGGCCTGAAGTACATGACCAGAATGCAGCCTAAGAACAACCTTACAGCACAGACCCACAAGCATGGCTGGAGAGTCTCAGGCCACAGACAGCCGCGCCTAAGATGTAAAAAGCTACACTTAGTATTAGTTTTGGGTGGCTTTTAAGATCCAGGAACAATATAAGATTTAAGTGCTCAGGGAAGAACAAGAGCTAGAGACAGAGAGCAAATGCATTTGCTTTTTAATCCATGCACGCAATGTGGTGTGCATAATGCCTTGTGCATGTCAGCCATATGCTGGAGTTGTGGTTTTTTCACTGACAGTATGAGCCGTGGAAGACATCTAAAGCAAGATGAGAGGGGATTGCTCGTCTGAATCTGGAGCCTAGTGCTTCACCCTCATATAAACCTGCAACAGGCAGACAGCTTCCAATTACCGGATTGTAGCATTTCAGGGTTAGAATGAAACAATGGAAGACTCAACACAGACCAAAGATTTTCCATCCATCCATTTTCCAATGTTTATCTGGGACCGGTTATTGGGGTGGGGGTGGGGGTAACGGGCTAAGCTGTGATGCCCAGAGTTCTCTCTATCTCCCCAGCCTCAGATTTTATTCAGAAAATCTGTACTCTCAAGCTGTTCTTTGGTTAAGTTAGTTATTCTAATGTAATTGTAAAATCCCATTATGAGACATAAATGAAATGGATGATAAACTATGGTGCACAGAAGTCATGTCTTCTGAGGCTTTTAGAGTAAGACAATGTATATTTTTTTAAAAAGAATCAATGTACTCTTCCTCTTACAGTTGAATACTTTAATCAGGACAATTCAGTACAGCCCACCATGTCCGTTTGGATCTCTTGGATGACGTTAGCAAACTTTTAGATGGCTGTAATATAACCAACAGGCTCTGACTTTTAACTGTAACAGAGATAAAGCCTGTTACTTCTAAAGATGAATTTATGGTTAAGCAGGGTTAACATGAAGGCAGTCTGTTGGCAGTCTAGTGATGGCGTGTCTGAAGCTGGCTCCAAAATCAAGTCAATCCCCATAGACTCCAACAGTGTCTATAGCCACCACCAGCTTCACAGCATTGAAAAGATTGGCACAAGAAGCGGTTTGGCAAGTTTTGATAGTTTTCCCCTTTATAAGAAGTTTTTATCACTCATTAATATCCAGAGCTTTAGTGCTAGAGTTGGGGGCGTGGGTGCTTTGACTGGTGGGCCAACACAGGCCTTGGTATTCAGTCGGTGTCTGCCAGGCCTGACCACTTACAGAAACTGAAATGGGCCCCTTCACCTGTTTATGCTGTTGGTACTTTTTGGTACCCTTCAGTGCAATTATTTGACAAATAACCTGGTTTTCTGTCTAAGTCCAAACATTTCAGTGTTGGCGAGTGAAATTCTAGTTTTCTACTGTTATTACTATTACCACTGTTACACTACTGCACTAATTAACAAATATCTTTGTATGTTGCACCTATAGAGTTTAAGGAGACAGCATGCTAACCAAGCTTGCTACTGTTAGCTGCTAACCAAGTTTGCTAGTATTAGCCGCTAACCAAGCTTGCTAGTGTTAGTTGGTAAGTTAGCACAAATCGTTCTTGTCCAAACATGCCCACTTTTACCTTCAAAAAATTAAAGAAAAGAAAAGAAAAAACAGAGACCAAAGCACTTTTGTTGAGGTTGTGGAGTCTAAAACCAGTAGGTAATATCACAGTGCTTATATCTATGTTTAATGTACAGTCTAAGCTTTGGAAACTCAGTTCTTTAATGAGCTGATCGGGTGAGTAGTAAAAAGTGTAAAAAGGTCCTCGGGAGAAGTATAAATTGGTGAGCAGAGAACTTGGACCTGGCTGAGCAAGCTGCCAGTTCTATATGAAATACGTGCATAAGCTGGTGATAGTGGAGTAAGGGGAGAGCTGCAGGAGGTGTGTTTGGTATTTACAAGTTCTCTTCTTGAATATCGCTTGACAAGTCAAATTTATAACAAGAAGCCTGTTTCAGGACAACTTTGTCAATTATTAGCATTTATTTTACTGGAGACACAGGTTCTAAGTTGCTCCTAGAATACACTATGGGAAATGTATCATGTGTTTTTGTAACTTGACCCACACAAATGGTAAGCAGTCTAGATATCTCATTCTCTGCTCCATCCATTGTGTAGTCTGCCTGAAGCTCCCATCACAGCATCTTTCTGCCTCTTTCTAATCTCCTTTCCTTTCCACTCTAGAGGTAAACAAGGTACCAGTTATAACGCCCTACTGGCTCCATCACTTTCTGTCGTAGCTGTTGCTTCTCAGTGTGTCCCCAGTGCTCAATTTACAAGTGAGCCACAACCAACACCCTGAAGCCCTTTGTACTATTCCAAGAATGCTGGCAGATTGTGGAACGTGTTTTAGGAACACACTCGTCCCTTTCAGTCTGACACTAAATAAATACATGTGGTGTGTGAGTCAGGCTGGTCCTGCTAGAGCTAATATGATGATGCAATGCCCGTTGTTTACCAAAGGGAATTAACTGTGAATTAGGGAAGAATGTTTGTCAGCTGAAAGCTACACCATTGTTCATCAGTTGTTGTGTCTTTTACAGTTCATTTATATTCTGATTTAGTTGGCAAAAAAGTCACATGCAAATTTCACGTGTCAATTAGAATTAAAATTTGGCGTTCTTCTTCCCCAGTCTCCCAGCATTTGGACTGAACAATGGGACGGAAGCAGGCTGTCATCTGCTCCACTGGCTTGACTTTGTGAGTCTTTGAGTGAGAGTTAAATGGGGCAGAGGAGCAGGCTGACACTGCCACCTGCTGGAAGGTAATGTGCTTTCAACAATCTGTTGAGACCAAATAAAATGAAATTCAATGAAATGTGACTGATATCAAACAAACAGAACAGAACATAGAGTAAAAGCAAATCAACCACTCCCTAAATCACAGATAACAGACCACTGAAACACAGAAATGGCATAAATTTTTCTAGTAGAACATTTTTGCAGGGCCTTTTCTCCCCAGCCATAGTTTCCATATGGACACATTTTAACAGCACAAATACCCATTTTAGTTGTAATCACCTTTTTAGCTTTAACAACACATAAAGAAGATTGCTGTCTTGATGCATGCTCAAAAGGAAATCTCAAAAAGTTGATTCTGTTCATCTGGATGTAGTGTTTTTAGTGGGAGAAATGTTCCATCACAAATCCAGGTGACTTCTTCGGTCTCAGCTGACTGCAGGTGTTCCCAAACAGTACATCTGCATAATGACTGAAACTACCATCACTGACAAACAATGGGCTGTGAGGTCAGTTTCTTGACCATTAATCAGCATGGAGGAGAGGAAGGCGCTCATATCGCTTAGTAATGACAATAACATTATCATCCTTCCAGCAGAAAAGGTTAGGTGCATGGTTTTGCTAAGTTTTGTCACTGCTCAGTGACAAAAATACTTATGAGCCCCTGAAATGAGACCCACTATGTATGGTTTACCAAAGATACATAAAGAGGGTGTACTTCTAACACCAATTGTCTGTATGATCAACTCGGTCACCTGTAACATCTCAAAGTTTCTGGCTTCGACCCTCAACTCGTTGGTAGGCAGCTCTAAACACCACATCAAGAACAGCTTGGATTTTGTTGAGAAGGTGAGAGATGGCATTATGGAGGCAGATGAAACAATGATCTCGTACTATGTTACACCCCAACCTCAGCAACAGGACCACTCTCAGCACCGACCAAGTGTGTTGGCTCTTGGAATTGTGTCAGAAACATGGGTGTGCTATGGGTTCCCCAGTTTCACCCATGGTGGCCACCTTGTACATGGAAGAAGTGGAAAAGAGGGCTCTGTTATCCTACCCTGGAACACCACCAAGTTGTTGGCTCAGGTATGACAGCTGGGTGAAAGTCAAATCTCAGAACTGCTACTACTACAATTCACTGATCTCATTAACTCGGTGGACCAACACATCAAGTTCAGCAGGGAGGATATAAAAAGTGGCAGGTTAGCCTTCTTAGACTGTGAGATTTCCATCAGTAATGGGTGACATTTAAAAGTTGATGTGTACCATAAACCAACGTATACAGATCAGTAGTTAAGGTTTGACTCTCATCATCCATAAACTCGGTGTCATCAGGACGCTACAACACGGAGTGAACACCACCCCACAGACACAGCGGCCAGGGAAGCAGAAGAACATCACATTAAGAAGGCCCTGAGTAAATGTGGTTATCCCAGCTGGACTTTTGTCAAAGCTGGGAAGGCACCTAAAGAAAGCTCCAGCCGATCCAGGAGAGAAGGACAACTGCTGCCTAAGCAGAAACCTGTAGTGATCCAGTACGTGTCAAGAGCATCGGAACAGTTGAGACATATTTTTTCGAAACACCGCGTCTCTGTAGCTTTCAAACCCCCAAACACACTGCGCCAAAAGCTGGTCTACCCCAAGGATTGGGTCCCTTGGGACAAATGGAGTAATGTAGTGTACGCTGTTAAGTGCCAGGAGAATTGCAGTGATTTATACATTGGGGATGGCACCACACAGAAGAGCTAACTCAACAGGCCAAGATTCTGCAGTCTATTTACACCTACAGGCCAGTGGACACTCTTTCAATGATGAGGATGTACACATCCTGGACAGGGAGAAACGCTGGTTTGAGCGGAGAATCAAGGAGGCCATTAATCACATTCACCACCACAGAGTGGGGTTTATCAAACACTATCTCCAGAATTTGGGAGTGGAGAGGATGGTATGGTCAGCCTGCAGTGCTGACCTCAACCCCACTGAACACTTGTGGGATTAGCTTGGATGTGTTGTCCGTGTCACAGTAACAAACACAACCACACTAGCTAACTTGCAACAAATGCTGGTTGAGCAAAGGGATTCCACAGCTGTGTGTGACAAAGCTGGTTACCAGCATGCGGAGGTGCTGTTGTAGCTGTGTATGGTTCTTCCACATGCTACTGAAGCCCTTGTTTGTTAAATGGATTAATTATCCTAATGTCTTGTTTTATCAAACTTCAATCATCCAATCCAATAACTGACACCAAATAAGAGCCAATAGCAGAATAAGCTGTTTGGTATTGGGAGAGAAGATCCAGCAAGTTTTTCATGTGTAAACACAACTCTACTGAGTTTGTGTCTTTATCCTGTTTTCCTTCTCTCGCCCCTCCCTGAGCCTGGTTCTGCCGGAGGTTTCTTCCTGTTAAAAGGGAGTTTTTCCTTCCCACTGTTGCCAAAGTGCTTGCTCATAGGGGGTCATGTGATTGTTGGGTTTTTCTCTGTATCTATTATTGTAGGATCTACTGTACAATATAAAGCGCCTTGAGGCGACTGTTGTTGTGATTTGGCGCTATACAAATAAAATTGAATTGAACTGAATTACTGCTCAACCCACAAATGCATTTTCCTTACAAATCATCAAGCATCATTTAATCTGCCTTTTCCTCATTCTCCCATCACGCCCAGGGACCACCTTCATTTTCCTTGCTCTCTTTACTTCCTTCTTTCTCGGTCATCAGGCTACACCAATAATTGTAACAGAAAAAAAGTCATTATTAAGTGTGTCCAAACTTAAGTTTATGAAAAAAGAAAACAGTATAATATCAGTACACTGGTGCTGTGAGTCTAATAGCAGCATGTTAAATTAGATTTATATGTTATGTAATGACTTGACATTTTGCCCTGCTATTTAATCAACACAAACTCATTTCTTTCTCTCTCTCACTCTCTCTCTCTCTCTCTCTCTCTCACACACACACACACACAAAGGAGCTCAGAGCGGGCCTGAAAGTATGCTGGCTTGTCATGTGAGAATCATCATTTCAGACCTCTTAGCCTTAATTACAGAATTAAATCGTGCAGCCTTTTAAAGCATGCAAGTTCCAGTCAGCGTTTTTCTGAGTCTTGTTGGCTACAGAAACATCCACTCAGGAAGTGTTTTTCCTGTAATGACATTAACAAGGAGGCGGGCTAAGGTTAGTCAGCTAGCTGTAACTTACCACATTCAGGGGTTTGAATGAATTAACAAACCTTATTACATTTTCTCACAATAATATCATTGAGTTTAACAAAAGTCCTTTGCAAAAATAATGATAACACACATTGAAAAAACACAATCACAAAAAGTTTCACAATAATGAAAACCACAATTTATAAACATAGTGAAAATATTTGTTTAAAATCAGGGATGTCAAACTCATTTTACACCGTGGGCCACTTTAACCTTAATCATGGTTGTGCAGGAAGCAGTACAGTGGGCTGGACTGGAGACTTTGGCAAGCTGATTCTGGCCCCTGGGCCATACATGTTTTAACCTTAAATGCTCTTCTGTGCAGTGTTAGGTCTCTTTCTGCCTTATTCTATTTATGCTCACGAGCCACATTGTTAGGCCTGTTTAGTTGCTTGTTAATGCAAATATTAAATTAGCCAATCACATGGCAGCAAGTCAATATATTTAGGCATGTAGACAAAGTTGAGATACCCTGCTTAAGTTCAAACTAAGCACTAGAATGGGGAAGAAGACTATTTATTTGTCTTCTTAGCAACCATGGTATTTAGCACCATGGCTGCTGGTGCCAAACAAGATGGTCTGAGTGGCTCAGAAACCGCTGATCTACTGGGATTTTCACGCACCACTATCTCTAAGGTTTACAAAGAATGGAAAAGAGAAAATTACAAGCGGCAGTTCGCTGGGTGATTACAGAGGTCAAAGGTGAATGACCGGACTGGTTAAAGCTGATAGGAAGGAAACAGCAACTCAAAGAAGCACTTGTTACAACTAAAGTCAGCAGAAGGGCATCTCTGCAGTAGATGGGTACCACTCCTGTCACCTATCAACAGGAAACTGAGGCTACAAATCACATAGAGCCTGGTGTGATGAGTCTCGACTTTTGTTGCAACACTTGGATGGTAGGGTCAGAGTTTGCCTCCCTTGTGTCAGTGATTCAGGCTGCTGGTGGATAGTTTCTTGCCACAATTCTGGGCTCCATAGTACTAACTTAGCATCATTTAAACATGACAACCTACCCGAGTATTGTTGCTGACTATGTCATCCCATTATGACAACAGTGTACACATCTTCTGACGACTGCTGCCAGCCCTGTAATCCACCATCCACCACAAGTCCAGATCATCTCAAACTGGTTTCTTGACCATGACAGTGAATTCGCTGTACTTAAATATCCTTACAGTCACCACATCTCAAACCCAAAAAGCACCTTTGGGCCAATCAACATCGACTGTGTGACGTTGTTTCATTACGTCAATACAAACCAACATCTCTGAGGAATGTTTCCAGCACCATATTTCATCTCTGCCATGAAGAATTCGTACACTTCTGAAGGCAATAGGGAGGCCAACCCAACAGTAATACGGTGTACCTAATAAAGTGACCAGTGACTGTACATAATTTTATCTAACCCTGTTGTTGACCCGTTAAGTTTTAGGTATTCACTCATCTTTCCATTTATATACATTTTGCAGTATAATATCTTATGTAGCCACCTACAGAAGATAGTGCCTCTTTATTACACCTAAATATTGCCAATATAGTTTCATATGTTTTTGCAAATCCTAGGAAGAATACTAATTTGATAGATCCTGACAACATGCTATGTTATTGTGATGCATTTTAGAGGCGTGAGCAGGCGAAAGATTCCAATATTTGCTTTAAGGGGAGGAAAAAAGATTTATTAACAAAAATTGTATTTCAGAGTAGTTAAGAAAGATGTTCTGACAGCAGAATACATTTGCACTCCTTCCGGTTTATTGACACTTTGTTTTACAAAAACAGTTATGAGAGAATGCATAGTGAGTCGCACTCACAGCCGACTCATCAAGGACAACATGGAGCAACACAACAAAGAGCGTCAGGAAAAGGCAAAAATTTCAAGTGATTAACTTAAAAAACAAACAAAAAAAAACAACAACAACACTGTTTGCAGGTCTCTCGCTCACACAATACAACTGAATGACACACATGGGAATCTGATCTGGGCAAGCGCACGCAAAAAAAAACAAAAACAAAAAAAACAAAACCCCCCCACACACACTCACTGGTACATAATGCAAATGTGTGGGGGTTGAGGAATAACAAAGCAAGATTGGTTCATCTGACAAATAACATGAAGAGATGCTTAGAAATGCACATGTACAGGGTCACATCACCCGAAGTTTAAAAAATAAAATAAAATGTACTCATCGTTAGCACTTTTACGCTCCAGATTTTTAGGAGTCAGGGGGAAAGATGAGGAAAGATTTTCTCTTATTTGAATGAAATGACCCTTTAATCGGGTTAGGTACAATCAGCTCACACTATCTGTCCAGATAAAATCCACGTGAGTGAAGCCAGCACCATGATACGCAACTGTCCGATCGCTACTAGCAGCAACAGATCACCTGTGGATTTGCACGACATCAAGAGTGTGTGCTGATGGTACTGTATGCCACACACACACACACACACACACACACACACACACACATGTCTGGTTTGCTATCCTCGTGGGGACATCCCATTGACATAATGCTTTCCCTAGCCCCTTACCCTAACCCTAACCATTAAAAATGAATGCCTAACCCTAACCCTTACCCTAAACCTAACCATAACCTAATTGTAACCCTGACAGTAAAACCGCATTTTGAGTGTGAAAATTGCTTTCAACCCCGAGGGGACCTGGATTTTGGTCCCCACGGTGCAGAAAGTCCCCACCAGGATAGTAAAAGTCAGATTTTGGTCCCCACCAGGATAGTACGAACCCGTACACACACACACACACACACACACACACACACACACACACACACACACACACACACACACACTCTCTCTCTACACTTTAACACAGAGAGTCTAAAGAAGAGTCTAGAGCATCCTTTGTGCGTGCTGTAAAACCAAGAGCTGAGCGGTGAAGTGTTTGGATAAAGACATCTGAAGGGTGGGGCCATGGTCGTAAAGCGAGATGCGCGTTGTTAGCGTCGTGGGCTGAATTACCGTTTAGCAGGGTCACAACAGGAGGAAAGTTAACGGGATAAATACAATCACAGCAAAAAAACCAAAACAAAACAAGAAAAACAAAAAAAAACACTGTATTGTTTGTAATGTTTAAACAAAGATGCCACAAAAAAACAAAACAAAACAAAAAAAGCAAAACCCAAAGGTTTCCACAGAAGACATAAAACACACTGACCCTCTGGTCACACTCACCCAAAAAAAAGTTTGATTTTTCTAACTGGTTGAAAACAACTGAAAAAAAAATCATAGGGAATCAACAAAAACAAACTTCTTTTTTGTTTTTAAACTGCAGTTAATTAATGTGTGTTTTATGACACAGAATATTCCTGGCCAACCTCCTCCACGTGCTGGCTAAGCTGTACAACAAGTGTTCCAGTGTAAACTCAAGAGGATTGTCCTCGCCAGGAAAACTAGCCTGGATTTTCCAGCTAAGGGAAAAAACAATTATAATACAATGAGATGAGCACTATGGAGAAAGAAAAGCCGCTATTAGAACAATAACGTTTTCTGAGAGAATGGTAACAACTACCATGTGCTCCAGTAAAGAAAACACACTACACGTCTGCATCTCGACTAAATTGGCCCGACAAATACAATCACGTTAGGTAGTTATTTCATTTATTTATCTGCATCTATGTCACAGTCTGTTAAGCTTAGTTACCTCTACTGGTTTTTACTTCACACCATGAACCACAGCAGCAGTTAGAGCAGTGGACTATACTGTTGTTTAGTTTGGTGAGTTTACAGAATTGAACCAATTGGATGATATCAGAGTCAGTGTGAGGGACGCTGAAAACCAGCAGGTGACTGCATTTACCTTCATGATATGTAAAACGGTGACTGAGGGGCACCTGAAATCAAACAACACCAGTGTATGACTTGACTTTTTGTTGTTATAGATCAGCCAGAGATGCATCTCCAGCTGCTCAACAGTCTTCACACAAGGCACGTCTTCTTCCATCCACCTCCCTCTGTGAGCCACAAACCCCTGATTCCTCCTCGCTCTCAGAACCTCTGTGATGCACATCGAGATAAGCTATCAACTTCGGGGCCTTTGTATTCTGCATTTCTGCTGGTTCTCTGAGGGATATGTGGAGTACTATGCACTAGAGCTAAACTGTTTTTAAAAGAAAGCGATCATGAGGATTGGATCTAAGCTTTCTACTTAAGATGGTCCTATGCTCACTCGGTATTACGGAGCTTCATTATTAGTAATGTTAAGAGACAGAATATACTGGAAGTTAGCTTCTTTCTTCATAAGGAAGGAAGTTTACATCAGAATGGAGAAAAGGATGGAATAAAAGTGAAAATAGGGGATCTACTTCTTTGCCACTGCTAAACCTCGATGCCCAAACCAACGCAAAGATCTTTCTGACACTCCTTCTTTATCTATACATCAAAACTCCAGACTTTTTTAATGAACGACCGCTCATGTTGTCTTGTGTCACCGAGACAGCAGTTGAGGTGTTGTCTCCGGAAGCAGGCTGTTAGCTGTGCTAGCTGGTGTGCAGGTGCTCTGGGTCTCCTTTCTCCAAATGGGCGCAGTGTTACATAAAGTGTCTCAAAGGAAGGGGTGAGGTGGGGAGACTTTAACCGTTCAGGAGGTAGACTACCAGCTCGTAGGTGCACATCATGATGCCCGTGTTGGGTATCTGGCGTACCAGGTGGGTGGTGAGACCGCGGTACAGGGCGCGGAAGCCCTCCTCTTTGGGCACTGTCGTTAGAGTCTGGAAGAAAGAGCGGTACTTGGTGCCTTCTTCGCGTAGTCTCGTGCGAATCACTTCTGCAAATTTGAACAAGAGAGAGGGTGGTTAAGAGAACATAATGGGGAGTGATCAGACATCCAGATGAGAACAGCTAATAACAGCCTCTCACCATGAGGGTAAGCAATAGATGTGGCACAAGTCTTGGAGGTGGCAGCAGCAAGCATCATCCCCACAAAGTCTGAAGCATCTTTTGTCAAATCCTCCTCCTCGTCCATATTCTGTGGTGCCTTGGCCTCCAGGAGGCGCCGTTTAATGTTTTCATAGATCACAAAGTGGATCACAGTCTCTGAGATGCCGGCGTAGGATGCCGACATCCCTCTGTAAAAGCCCCGAAAGCCGTCTGTCTGATACACCTGACGCACGCACTCGAAAGCGCTCATCCTTCGCTCGCCTCGATTCCTGAAAACACAAGAAAAATGGAGGGATTACAAGCTGTGTAGCATACTGCTTCCTCTCACCGTGGATTTGGAGAAAAAACTGCTCTTCTTCAGAGACTTTAAGGAGGGATGAAGAGATATTGTACAGAAGTTGCATTTACAGAGCACAGTATGTAAAATAATTAACAATTCCAGCAGCCACTCAGCCTCTTATTAGTTACACCTATGATATCAAGCTCAGAATCCTGGATGACTTTCAGAAAACCTGACCTCTGACCTTGATGTTGAGGTCGAGATCACTGAGATTCGACCTCAGAGATCTTCAGTAGACACACCTGTGGTATCAATTTGAAAATCCTATGGTGACTCGTTCTCAAGTCACAAACGTGGGTGTTCACGCCGCCCACCCATCTGCCCAGCGGGGTGACGACAATACCACATCAGCTTTTCATGGCTCAGGGGTAAACCCCCCCCCAAAAAACAAACAGAACCCCCCCCCCCCAAAACCTCTAAACGAAAGAAAAACTGCACACAGTTGCTAAGAATATAAAACATAAAACAGGGAGCTGAGCAAGCTGAGCCACCTGACTTCCACACAAATGAAATTTAACCTTTGTCCGGGTAACATTACTCAACAAAACAAACAAAGCCACCCGTTTACAGAACAAAGCAAAGCTCCTGCAAAGATGGACTCCTCGATTACACTGCAGAAGGTACAAAAGCACAGGATTCGTCTCCAGTTCACCATTTACATTTACACTGAAAACACATTAGAGTGTGTAAAGTGAAAACTGTTCTATGATCAATGAAGCACATGCCAATTAACCTTTAGTCAGTTTGGCCACGTTTTGCATAGCAAGCCTCGTGGGAAGGGCACGAAAACACTTAAAGCTAAATGCAGAGCATTGATATGATCTCTTTAAATTCAACCAATATCTGAACAAACAGCTCCTTCATTCTTAGTGTTTCAGAGTCAGATTTACAAGTACTTCTAAAACCTACTGTACATGTAAAATAAAGAAAAGTCAAAGCCTGAAGCTTTATGGTTATGAAAGACAGACCACACCCAGCCAGGCGAGCTGCACAAGATCCAAACAAAAGCAGCGCTCTTTCAATAGAACTGGTTTAAACTACGAAGGAGGATTCAGAAATAAAGATAGCGACATGTTCTTTAATGACAGCAAATATCTGTGTGGTGACGCGTATCAGTGCAACAGATAAAAAAAGAAAGAAAAAGAAAGCTACATGAAGTGTTCACCTTGCATCCAGCTGTAGACGCGTCTTTATGAGCCATATTGGATTGGTTGCAGTGATGGCTGTAAAACCTAAAGAGGGTAAAAAACACAACAAGGTTACTCTTCTAGAAAATTAAGAAATATGATAAGCTAATTCTCAAGATGCTAACAGTAAAGTAAGTATAAACAGGTTCTTTTAGTAAAAAAAATAAAAATAAATCAAAGCCACAAAAGCAGGTAGCCCCAAGTGGAGGGGAAACTGCATGTTATAAGATTTGTATGTCATGCTAACAGCTGTAAGAAAGAGAGAAAAACTCCATCTTATCCAATGAGCTAGGTGAGAGTTAGAGAAAGAAGAACCAGACATAAGAAGAAGCACAGATCTGTGGCGAGTACTCACGCTGACCCAAGTAACTCCTCACAGATGCAGCTAGAGACCCCTGGTGGTGCGGGGGTCTCATGCCCTTGCGAGAGGAGAGCTACGGTAGAGTAAAAGCCTAAAACAGACACAGGGCTTGTGTGTTTGCGAAAAGACCCGGCATGCAACCATTCAAGATCCCATTCCCACCATCACCCCGCAGGATTTAACATAATGCACAACGTCATGTGAAATCACACACACACACACAGACACAAAGACACAAAGACAGCAGAATGGATATGACGGGAGAGAACAGCTGTTCATTGATTGAAATAAATCCCCTTACATAAAAATAACAGTTTAATGCGAGAGTACTGCAAAACTACAATGCTGCATGGATACCTGCAGTTCTGAAGGATTAAGGGATAATAGGGACGGTTATGCTCATTTTCAGCTCTACTAGAAAAGCTCTGCATTATCTTATTATTTTTACTGAGCCTTTCTGCAGCTCCTCAACCATCATATCAAAGTGTGTCAAGCAGAGAATCATCTGCTAACAATTTATTTCAAACTGAACACACTCTGCACTGTCTATTACACTTTACACTCATATACAGAGCCTCTTAATGTCATCTTTCACCTGCCATTCGGATTTTTACTAGGTTATGCAATCCATATTCCATACATCTTAATATTTGTATTTAAATGTTAGTGGTAGGGAAGGAGAAAAAAACAATACAGCATAGTATCGCAATCTTTTGCATGGTGATATTATATCGATACATGGAGACCAAATATTTATATTTTATTAAATAAATTAAAATACTGTGGGAATAGTATAAACGAGGAATCATTGAATGCACAACCATCCTGAGGCTTAAAGACTAGCATTTACGCTTACTCTTCCTGCTTGCTGCTATCCACAGCAGAAGACTGCTCTAGCCTCTGCTATGTGTGTTATGTAAAGATGAGATGACTGTTAACACCTCGTCACCTGTCACTTCAGCTCAGGCAGCTCTATGTTGGTTGCTGCTGGAGGGAAATGTAGTGACGCTGACCTTGACTGGTTTGCTGAAAGGTCTAGGTCATGGTGTGCTATAAGCGGTGTTAATGTGAACTTTGGATTCACCCAGAAACACAGTGAAGCAGTCTGACTGACCCATATCATACAGGTTTATTATTCCCAAAAGAATCAGCCACTTGAGAGCAGATAACCCACCCCTGACATGCAAGGCATCAGAGAATTGTGGTGTGGTATTTAAATCTGACCTCATAACACATTTATTTTAATCAGCATTGCAAAGGGAGCCATACACACACAGCAAATAGTAAAGAAACACAAGTGATGCCTGTAGGATTTTCAACTGTGTCCTACAACCCCTATTCCATAGAAGTTGGGACGCAGTAAAATCGAAATAAAACTGAATGCAATGCATTTGAAAATCTCAGAAACTCTTTTATTATTTATTTTATTTATTTATTTTATTAGCAATATGCACTGATTTCCATGACAGAATCATTCCTGTTTTTACTGAAGTTCTGTCTGAAGATCCAGTATTGATTGTTCAATGTGCATAGGGATTTCTTTTAGAGCTCTTTTAGTGATTTAATATACTGTAGATGATGAGATATTTAATGTCTGATTAACAGTATGATGAAATTTGTAGACACTGTTTCCTGGAAACTGGTGAAAGGCTGCCCCTCTTTATTTCAGAAAAACTGAAAAAAGGCGCTCTAAAATGCTCTTCAACATCATGCTCCAATCATGTTACTGACCTGTTGCCAAGTAACCTAATTAGTTGCAAAATGTTCCTCCAAATGTTTCTTTTTAGTTCCATTGACTTTTACAGCCTTCTGCTGTCTTTACCCAACTTTCTGGGGCATGTTGCTGCCATCAAATTCAACATGAGCTAATATGTTTGATGAATCAGTAAAATGTCTAGATTTGAACATTTCATATCTTTTAAATGTTTTACTGGGAACAATATTTGGGTTGATGAGATTTACAAATCATTGTATTCTGTTGTCATTTACATTGTACACAATGTCACAACTTTTATGGAACTGGATTTTAATCAAACCTTATAAATCTGATACAACATTAGTTCTACCACTTTAACTTTCATGTAACATGACTATTTGTGGAAGCTTACCAACACTGAAGAGACAAGATCAATATGCTCACAACATTAGAAACAATTGCTATTTTAGTTTCTAAAAAGCAGGACATGATGATGCATGTCTGTCTGATGCCTTGGGAACTAGTTGCATAAAACACCTCTAGTTTTCTCCTTCTTCTTCTTTTGACATAGGAATTTCTCCTTAGCATTTTCTTATTTAAAGAAAAAACGTAGGCATTTACTGCAATGAAAAAGACTTTATAGATTTAAAACTCTATAGTTTTTAAGGAAACGATATGGATGTGCTTTTCAGATTTGCAGTCTGACCTTTATTGCACCACCAAATTAGTTTAAGAATGAAGAGATTATATTTGTGCTGGATAAAAAAAAAAAAAAGAAAGCACAAAAAACAAAAGCTAATTTAAATAAAACAAAACAAAAAACACACACGTGCCAAAACCTGCAGTTCCCACATTGGCCACTTGAGGCTGGTTCCAAAAGCGAGTCATTCTTCACAGACTCCAGTGTTCATATGTACAAATAAACTGACTTATGGTTCTGGAAATGTGACATCAACAGACTGCATGCCACTGATTGGCCAGTCAGTGGTGTAACTCAATGACTCATGAGAGCCACTCTTACAAAAATCAGAAACGCCATTTTTGAAATCCAGCAACGAGGGAAACGGCTACACAAAAACAACACGGTGGTCCCAGAGTCTGAAAAAGCCTTACACTGAGCAGCAGGTATTGCATCACCATCACCCGCTGTCGTGTTGTTTGTTGGATACAAATGACGCCATGGACTTTCGGGCACGTTGCTATAACGACCCTATGCATATTAGGTGGTAGTCATTTATCATGGAAAATGACTGAAACCGAGTAGAGTAAAGTTGAGTTAAGTAGAGTAGGTACTAGTAGTCTTTTGTACCACCACTGTGGGGATTCTTTAAGTTTAAGACTAAGGCAAGGAAGTTAAAACCTTAAATACATAGAAGAAGACTGTAAGAAAAAGACTCGGGAGTGTTTTATGCAACTAATTTAACTATGACTTTAAAAAAGACTTTTTTGCAGACACGTAGTTACCTGCCATTCCAGCCGACACCATGTGCACCTGTGTGGAGTCAGGTTCCAACACGCCGTTCAGTTTCTCTTTGGCAGTGGAGTAAGCAGCAAAGTAGATTGCTCTATTAGTAAAAAAGGAGGACAAAAAAAGGGGGTCAGCATGTGTTAAACTGGAATGAGGCAAAACAAGTTATATATGCCATGTTTTTGTATTTCAGTGCACAACTAATTAGTCTGAGCCACTGCCTCCAGTAGCAATACAGCTCATCAATTACACTGCATTAACAAGTGTACAACTGGCCTCGTGTCTGGTTCAGTTTAATGGGGTTTAAAAATTCATTAGGTGTAAAGCCAAGAGCAGAACTAATATTCTCAGCAAATCAGCCTAGTTAGACAAATAAGGCTTTCAGCAAAAAAAGCATGCCTTCATTTATTTGCAGTAATTATCTTTAGTTGTTTTCACTAATTAAAATGGTCATAATGATCATGTTCACACTTGTGTCTAAATAGGAGCGCTGCTTTTGCTTTTATTCCAGTAATGGCACTACGCTGCGCGCCATCTGGTTCATTTGTACACCGGTTTTTCCAAATGTGCTTAGTCAGACTTTTAATGATGTTTGGAGTTTATCCGTCACATTGTAGTGCGAGTCCTTGTTTGGTTTTCGTTAAATCTCCACTCAGGAGTCCTCTTTTCCTTCCTTTCCTCTACCTAACCATTTGTTCATTTAACACTCTAACAAAACACTTAGTGTATGCTTAGCACTGGCATCTGCTTGCTGCAGCATTAGCTGCTGCCCACTGCCATTAGTCACCACTTTGCTTCTCTCATTACCAGTCAGAGCGGTTAATGAAATGAAACTATTATGGCAGTTGGTTAGAAGTTTTCCCCAGGCTTAGACTATGTGAACATGTCGCCATGAAGTCAGTGGTGCACAAACTGCTGAGAATGCCATGACGATGAATGGCTCCTTAATGAGTGTGGATCCCTGATTCTTCTTCGTCACCAAGTAACCTCAGCAAACGTTGTAGTAGTTACAGACCACAACTGTTTTTCACAGGCTATGGAGCTGTAGACTTTTTACAATATACTTAAACCAACATTTCTCTAAAGCACACAGTATTTTTAGTGCTCTTGATTCTTCAAGGTTGTCAAAAGTTCATGGTTTATGAGCTATATGAGCTGATGATATCAAACTATATAACAATATAGACAAAAATATCTACAATACCAGCAAGGAGTGCAGAAGATGATCGAAAACCACAATTTAAATACGCCTGCACTCCTGCAGCTTACTGTGTGCACATGGATTAATCTACAATCAGAACATGGCTGTACAAATTTGACCTGCATGGAAATGATGCTAGGAAAGGCCTTTGCTGTCAAAAAGGAACATCAGAGGCCAATTACTTGGCAACAGTAACAATAAAAATATTTGGAGTAGATCAAGGACACCTTTTCAAAAGAATTACCTCACACCAACTAAAACAAGGTGGTGGAAATATTCTTGTCTAACAGTCATTAATTCACCCATGAATTCGGAATCTTATTAACCAGTAAACGTGAGGACACATGTTCGAAAATTGGCAGCTGAACATAGCGGGATACTCATCATCTGGGAATGACTCAGAAAGATGAAATGGAGGATTATGGATGGTCAAAATAATAATGCAGGAAGATAGTGAGAAAAAAGATAAAACTAAAACCATCAGAGCAAACAATTTTATCTGTTCAGCTTCACTCTACAATGTTTGGAAACTGACAACAAATAATGATGATAGAATTAACTATAACTATTAAACTAGTACTTGACTAACAGTCTCTTTCCGCCCCTCATGGGCCGGCTGTGGTTCAGGTGGTAGAGCTGGTCGTGCTGGTCATCTACCAACCCGAGTTGCCCCTACTGCATCAGAGTGTGAGTGTTTGTGATGTTAGCTAAAAGTGCTTGGATATAGATAAAAGCACCGTTTGATGTTCCAGGATCAATATGGCAACTGACCAGCCATACTGTTGTGATGTCATAGCTTTGCAATGCGGGGGGGGGAAAAGGAACAAGAAATGCCATTATAATATAATAAATATATTATATGCCAATATATAACCATATTATATAAATATATGCCAATATAATAAATATATTAGCAAGTGACATTTGCCGTTAGCTAAATTCTAATGCTAACTGAATGCTCAGACAACGTGATTTAGTTGTAATACTGATCCTGGACCTATGTTATGATGATGCAGGAACAACACTAACACGGGTATATCAGGTCGTGATTTTGTACGTAATGCTAACAGTAAGAAAAACACAACGTATTAGATAACTTACCTGGAAGGTGCCACACCCACCAAATTTGGCCCCAAGCCTCTGAAGAGAGAGCGAGGTCCCTCTTTCTCCAATATCAATCTGAACACACACACACAGAAATATGTGGATTAGAAGCAATGTATTACACAAAACTCCAAGGTTATCTGACAGAAAGTTGTTTCCTAAAGATGATGCCAGTCAGACAATCCCAGAGTGCCAGCCCTATTTATAGTCATTACAGTTTTGTTATACCCCCCCTCACCACATCACCAACCCAGACCCTCTGTGTGGAACCTTAACCTAGATTCAAAGCCCTAAAACAAGCAAGCGATCTAAGAATAGCAAAAACTGTCACTCCAACACTTGGATTGTCGTGTGTAATGAACACCGCAAGGTCTAGGGGGACACACAATAAAACACAATGTCTCAGTTTGTTTCCAAGGATTAGGAGCACTCCACCACTTTAAACAGTGGCAGCACCCAATGTGCTATACTGCAGGTTGTTTTCACCCAAATCAACGTGAGATTTACAAGTAGTAATAATTAACCTTTAGCCAGAAATTGTGGTATGATTTTGCTCATTTCTCAGTCTTTGGCAACAGCTTCCAAAAGCTGAAGAGTTTCAGTTTCCAGTCATGAATCAGGTCTAAATACTGGTGTGCAGTTTCAGCTTTAGTTAGCAGGGGTAGCCAGGTGTTTTCACACAGGCCTGCTGACCGCACCCCTTCATCTACAGCCTCCAACATGTCAACAATGTCTGTACTCAGCGGCAGCTGGAGAACATATAAAACATGAATAAGTTAGGAATACACTACATCCTGCAGAGCAAAGCTGCAGCTGGCAACTCCCATATGACTAAACTGGAAAGGTGGCACTCTGCCATCAAACACACTTTTTCAGAGTAGCATTCGTTCCTCTTCTAAAGTTACCACTGGGCAATGCTGCTTTTGGGTTGCCACAATGGGTTTGGTTTTTACATCGGATGCTAATGAAACCTGAAATTTGGGATTTGTGTCTCATTCTGGGACTGAACCAGGGATCATTAACGTGTTAGTCCAATGTGTAAACCACTACACCCTCTGCCTAAATCTGTATGGTATTGCTGTGACTGTCATAACAGATACTGCGACTGATGATTAGTTTCACAAATAAAATCACAGATAAATAAATGGTAACAGTTGGATTTGCTGTGAAATGTCCTCTTTGACTAAAGCAACTAGTGTGTTCTCCTGTGTGTGCCTCTCCCAAAGGCTGCTATTGTGGAGTTGCATTTCAGGGAGAGGGTGGCTTTGCCAGGGGGGCACTGGCCAGATTAAACAACCTCTCGGGGAGAGTACAGACCACTGAATACACATGTGAACAGCTCCACTCATTTTAGCTCAAATAACTGTAAGCTGCAAATTCAAAGCAATGCTAACATTATGTACAATGTCAAAATATGCTCTGTGCGTATGTGTGTGACATGTTAAAAGATACCCACTTGAGACAGTGCAGGGGGCCCGGTGGAGACACGCGGGCCACGCTGGCCCCATTGACAGTGCTGAGCTGAACCTCAGACACATAGAGGGTGATGGAGGATGACTGGAGACGGGTCTTCACTACTTCCAGTGGACAAGTCAATATGGCTCCTACCGTGCCCCCACATCTGGTGCAAAAACAGAGAAGGCTGAGGTGATCCAGCAAAGCACAACAGATAAAATTGGCACAAACAGTTCCTGTATTCTTTACCAAAAGATCCGCAAAGCGTTGCCTAAACGAATCACCCGGTGTGGTGAGTGGAATTCTAAAGATCCCAGGCATGTAGACAAGAAAAAGCACAGTGTTGGGATAGAAAGCCAGCCAGGAATGCTTTGTGTTTCTTGGGAAGTAACAGCATGCTCTCATTTAGCACCACACCATTTTAAAATTCCTAGATATGTGGATTTTAATAAACTAGGAAACAAATAAAAATACTTCTGTTTTTTAGCAGGCTTCAAAGTCGGGCCCAGCCAGCCCCACTTTGTATACATCATGTCATACATCAGGACAAAGATGTATCATTAGTTTCTCTGAAGCATAAGTAATCGTATATGTTTGGAATACTATAAATTCTTCCTAATCAGCTGCCTCTCCAGTGAGCCTTTCAGTTGTACCCCTTGTTCTCCTCTGCAGCATCAATTACACTGCTGTAGTGCCATGTGAACCAGTGCTCCCCTAGCTGCCAGTTCTGATTGGAATGACTCGCAAGCTTATTGGATCTGAAGATCACAGTAGGATCAGCACTGAAGTCAGCGTCACTACAGCAACCTGGTTATCCTGCCAGAGGGGAAGGTGAGAAGGGAAACTGCCAAGAGTAGCCAGTTTGCAGCAGCTAAACGTTTAGAATTACAACAAGGGGATTTTGTCAGGCAGATTCAAATATAAAAATAAATCTCATTATACTTGAGTGGCCATTAATATCAGAAAACTAAGTGCAGAAAACATTGGAAACCTGGTTTAGATCGTCATGGTTAGAAGAGGATTCTTAGAACAGTGTAAATGTAGTAATACAGCTAGGTTATTTCAACCAATGACAGCTAATTATGTTTTACAGAAACTAAAGGCGACCTCATTTTATGTGTACAAAGCTAACGCTGCAGTCTTAGATTATGGGGATGGACAAGTTAAATGTATGACTTTTTAGTATAATTGTAATGAAACTGAATGTGAAAAGAGAACTAATATATCATTGATGTTCTAAATGATCTTAATGCCTACACCATGTTCATTGCAATCTTCAGGAACACACAAAGTATTGCTAATTTTGAATTGTTAAGACAGGCTTTTTTTATAAGCATGAGGTACAAAAGATAAGGTGGCTAATATATCTTGTAAACATACTGTTATTATTATTATTATTATTTTTTTTTTTTTTTACAGTTTTTACAAATATTCAAACAGCAGGTTTAAACCATGACTTTTACAATTCACTCCAACTGCATGATCTAAGTGTGTACAGGCAGAAAGACCAACACTGTGTGTACACACTCCGATTTTACTGTACAACGCACAGTCAGGTACGAAAAGTAAAACAAACTGCATCGACAAAGCACAAGAATATTATCTACATGAACTCGATAAATAAACTGAGCCTAACAGGACTGTATTGGTCAGGTCCTGTTAGGTTTAGTTTAGGCTAGGCAATAGCAAAAGAATTGGAAACAGCAGTTATCTACACTTAAAGTTAATTTTCAACTGATACCAAAACAGAGAGTGTGTGTGTCTGTGTGTTAGAGAGAGAGAGAGAGAGAGAGAGAGACACACACACACACACAGATAAACAGGGAGAGCAAGTCCCCAAAACACAGTTTTTAACAGAGGTGATGTAATCAAGAGTCAGATAATTACTGTATATAAAGGGAAAGCAGGACATCGGAGACATCATACGACTACAGCTTAATATGCAAAAACTGACTCCTTTAACGAGATAACACCCACTCAACATGTTCAGGCCTACAAAAGCAGAAGAACTCTTATTTGTGCTTTTCTTAAATATGGTTTAGTTTAGGCTATGTCAGTGTAATAAACTGCTGCATGTTGTTAAAGAGAAGCAAAGAGCTCATTTAAGCTGATAAATGATCCCTTTGCCCATTTCTAGTGCTGAAACACTAGTACTTCTAGTGTTTCACTGTGTACCAGGTCAGTCTTTCAGAGGGAAGATGAACGTTTCTGCAAAATTCACGGATCTGCGAAAATACAGGATTGCTGATTCACACCCTTTCGTAACAGTCCCAGACTGTGATTCAATCAGAGTTGAACGTGCTATATACCGAATATGCTTTGGAAAACAAGTTTGATACAAGCCTATAGTTAAGATACGCTGACATAGTTGAGATGTCACTATTTCGAGTGACCTTTACTGGGAGTCTGCCCACATTTGTTTTGCTGCACACAAGGCGCACAGCCGTTTAAAGACGCCGGCTTTCTAAAGCCAAAATTTTCCCGATCGTAGCTATAAATAATATATGATAATACACAACTCTGACGAAGACTTCCGTGTGTTCGTAAAAAGCCATTTCATTCATACATTGAAATGTCATTGAGAAAACTGCGAGTGCGCATACGTGAGGACAAGATTAGCTGACATCTAACAGTGATGCAAAAAGTTATCTCTGGGTTACCTTTACGCAACTACCCAAAGCCAAAATACACAAAACATCAATACAGATATCGCATAATGGACAGCTACAGCGTCTATAGCGATAGCAATTAACTCACAGTGTGTGGCTAGCTAGCCCCGCTCTGACGACATAGGAATATACTCACCCTCCAGCAAACAGATGAACTAAGGTATCTCTTTGACTCATTGTGGATCATATTCGGGAACCGTCCACGGGGCACCACACAGGGGGCAACGGGAACGTAAGTGAAGAGACGGGGGAATGTCGACCCCGTCGTAGCAAGCAAATGTTACTCAGCAGGTCTGTGTTGTGGTGGAGGTCAGCTGCGTGGTAAAAGCGAGGGTATGTAACAGCTAACTTAGCTAGCTCGCGCTAGCTGCCACGGCTAGCGGGAGTGCGTTGGTAATGGCAAACGTCAGAGCGACAGGACAGCGTCTTCTCCTTTCTGAACGGGACACTGCTTCACCGTAAAAGTGTGCGTGTCTTTAATGTTGTCGGGTAATTCCAGTCTTGTGGTAATAAGATCAACTGTGGACTACACTCGGCCTCTGTCCCGCTGACGTGCTATTGCCTCACTGAGGAGCTCTGCGGGTCACGTCGCAATGTTTATCGTCGAATGGGAAGCCGCAAAACAGAGGAGCGGATTGGCTGAGGGATCCCGCGAGCCCGCCCTGTCACTATTCTTTCACGTGATGTCGTTAGAGATCGTCACTGGACTCAGAGAAACGAGCTGAGCTGATGTAACGTAGAACAAGGCTGATCTAAAGCTTTTATTTGGATTCGTTCAGGTTACAGTAGGACACCAGGATAAAGCACTCACATAAATGAATACAATGGCTGAATACAAGTCACAGCATTGAGTTGCAGAACTACATAATCACGACTCATAAAGTTCATAGCATGTAGTAGTAGGAAGGTAGGGTAGGGTAGGAGTAGCATATATAGTTGTAGTTTGGGTTTTGTTTATGCTCAGCGTCCACCAGCATTGTGTTTAGTCTCCATATTTAAAACTTCGGTCGCCCGAACAGGGACTTGAACCCTGGACCCTCAGATTAAAAGTCTGATGCTCTACCGACTGAGCTATCCGGGCTCTGGCAGTGGTAGCTTCGACGTATTTAGTTCTCCATCAAATCTGTAGTTCAGTTTCTAAAAACGAAACTCCCATGGTTAAAAATGCAATAACACCTAGAGTAGTTTTGCAGTTACAAGGATTTATTATTTCCCTTCCTCCCATTTTTTTGTTTAATGCAATCATCTATGCAGTAACTTTTGTTAGTGTTGTGATCACAGACTGTATATAAAAGATGTTAAGTAACCACAATGACCTCAGCAATTGCTTTTTCTGGGGCCTAAGTTTTAATGCTGTGTTCCAGATACCTCAGAAGTCCGACTGCAGAACAGGGAAGTGACATTACTCCTGAGATAAGTCGGAAAAGAAGTCCTTGGATTTTTGTGCTTAGAAACGCAGCTGAAGCACGTTTATGACTAGTGCTTAGACTTTAACAAGTGACAAATACGCAACAGTGGAATAAACAGTAGTTTAAAGTAGTTTAACAGTAGAATAAAGTTTTTACAGTTCTGCTACTGTTTACATTCACTGCTGCCATCTGACTTGAATCATCACCGTGCTTTTTTTTTTTTCCAATCAGTTGTCATGACTGAGGACACAACACGTTGATAATTTAGTGGCTTGTCAAATAAAAGGTAGCCATGATCCAAATATATATATATATATATATATATATATATATATATATATATATATATATATATATATATATATATATATACTGTATATATATATATATATATATATATATATATATAATAACACACGCATATACCTAACTGTGTGGGCATTGGCTATCAACTCATAATCACAACTCTTTAGTTAATTCTGAATAACCTGTTTGTTTAACATATATTCCTTATGTGACCCCTTAAAGTTAATGTATCATGCCCCCAAACCCACAAGATAGGCCCCTTCTAGGTGTAGGTAGTTAGAAGGGTCCCCATTTGGGAGGGTTTAGAGCTAAAGGTGGTTTGCATCTTCTCTGGCTGTAATGCAGTGGCTATGTTATGTAACTACTAGACTGGATCCTGCAGTCTTTAAAAGAAAGGGCCTTCTGTTGCCACTGATGTATGGCATGTAGGATATGATGAATGCAGACGCGGGGAAAATGTTGTTCCCTTATGGGCTCATTGGATCTCAATCCAGTTTGGATCCATGTGCAACCCAAATATTTCGTACAGAGTTTCTTTGTGCATTTACTATGGGCAACTGTGTGTGTGAGTGTAGGGGAAAAAGAAAAAGGTAAACTCTCGCCAGAGACTCAAATGAGGTTTTCCAATTTGGGCAGCAGAATAAAATCCATGCGCCGCTTAATTTCATAATTAGAGATGAAGCTGAACTTAAGGTCAGATCATGTGCCCAAGTTTCTCGTGTAATCATGTTACTGTCTGACTGTTAAAAAGGAGGGAGGGGGGGAAGAAAAGCATTTGGTTTTCTTACATCTTCTGGACACAGAGGAGCCCTCTATCAGAACTGCACTACTCATATAGCATTTTTGTCATAACTCAGTTGTCATGTACATGACAATATATGACGTAAAACCACAGAAACGTTTGTAGGGCAATTTGCCCTGGTAGCCTTTATGAGATTTTTATTAGTATAGAATCCAAAACCAAATCTTATATGTTGTTAAAAGGAAAACAACTAAAAATCTATGTATAAAGCTGATTTTCACTGAGTTTTTATTAGCTGAAAAAAAGATTACATTCACGTCTTTTAATCTTATTATTTATCTGCTCTTTAATTTGCAGCTTACGGTACGATCTGATAAGTCAGTAGCTACAGCCACACTAATGGTTTTGTGAGGCTGCGTCTTATGTCAACTCTCAAAATATATTCTTTCTTAAGGAGAACACAGGAAGTGACAAGTGACTTGTGCCGATGTTAATGCCAGAGGTGCCTCAGCACTTCACTCTGTAACTTTATGTGGTCTGAAGCTTTGTGGCTGAGTTGCTGTGATTCCCAAACACTTCCACTTTGTAATGAATACCACTTAAAGCTGATCCTGGAATATCTAGGAGAGAAGAAATTTCACGAACTGACTTGTCGCAATGCTAGCTTAAATCCAGTGAGCCCTTTACGAATCTTTCTTTAACAAAAAATTACAAACTGCATGAGCAAGTGTTTGATTTTGTGGAACTGAAAACACTTGAATTCAAAGATTATGCAGTGGGGTCCATTTTTTCTCTCCATATTGTGTATTTTAGTTTTGGTGAAAGTAGTGAGCCAACCTATGTTGATCTCCCTGGAGCCATCCGGCTATAGTAACTTGCCTTGCCTCCAGCTCCCTCAAATCAGTGATAACTCAGTCTAACCAATACTCTCTATTTAACTATCTACTGTACTGCTCTAATGATACACAGTAAGGTAGTTAAACCATGATTCACTCCGCGTGGGTTCTTATTACTACCTTTATGTGATCTGTCCTGCTCCCACAGACTGATTCTTTATTGGGACATCTTTGAAAGGTTGTGCATTTACTATGTCGATTACTATTTACAAAAGTAAATGCGATTTGCCTCTTAACAAGATCTCTTGCATAGTAGGAAGACCTGTCTCCCAAAAGTTTGTCTCTACAGCAGTAAGTTTTGACTCTGCACAAACTCTTCAAACTAGACAGGCCAACCCTTCGCACAAGCCAAAGTACAGATTTTTTTTCCTTTGCTGTCTGTTTGGGAGGAAAATGTATTTTCGGTGTGTTTGTGTTGGCTGTCAGTGCAGAGGCAAACAGCGTTGGGTGGGTGTCTTCCTGCTGGTTTGTCTGGAAATAGTCAAATACAAAGTTAGTCTGACCTTTGAGAGCAAACATTTTTTTGTGACTCTTGGTTAACCTCTGAGCACAAACACGATAACAACAACAACAAAAACGTCTTGAAAAAAATGACAAATCGCGTACAGAGCGTGCAAAGCAGTCCTGTGGCCAGTCGGTTATTTTATATGCAGACTGGGGATTAAACCTACCGCACTTATCAGGATTTACTCGGTTTCTTAATATTGCTCTTATGTGACCCCTTTTGTGATGGTAGCTGATTTTAGCCAACTTAAGCTAACTATTTCGATACATTGAACGATACTTTTCCTGTCCAATCACTATATGACGTTATTTAACTATATGGCATGTTGGCACATGATTGCTTTGGTTCAGCAAAAGTGTTGTTGTCTTTGTTTAAACAACCAGGGGCTCACTTTTAGGGTATATAGGATATCTTTAGCTCTTATATCTATCCAACTGCAGTAATTTAAAGGAAGAGAAAAAGAAGGCAGCACTTCATCCATTTGTGTTAGCAGCTGAAAAGGTCACTGTCCCCCTGAGTTGACCCCAGAGGTTCCTGCACCCACTGTATTAGGGAGACACAGTGACTGTGTAGCTTGGCGGAGACCATATTAGGGTGCTCCCTTATAAAGAAAATTGATTTGGGGAAACCCTCTCTGAAGTAATCCCTGGCAAGGTCTGTGCACCGTATAAGGAGACTAGTTTATATGCTGTATATAGGAAATACAGGTATTCGTGTATGACTGTGCAGTAATGTGCAGTTCTTTGGCCACCACAAGAGCAATAAATGATGTGTTTACTACAGAAAATATGTGTATTTTACTCTGAATACTGACTCTTTTTTGCAGAAGAAGAAGAAAAGCAGACCTTTCACACCACTGCTGTGTTTAAAACATGTCGGGAACGCACATGCTCAGTAAACACATGAATGATCAAACAACTGTTTGATCACCTGGGCAGCTCAACTTCTATAATTAAGACAAATGACATACGGACAGACATGCCTTTACCACTTACACAGTTTACCTGCAGTATTTCCAAGAACACAGTTCACAGAGATTATATGGCCTGAAATCGTGTGTTTTGTTTTGTGGAGATAAGATAGATGTTTTCTTTTGTACATGAGTGAAATTTATTAGGGTAATGCCAGTTAAAGTTTAACCATTTCCAGGGCACTGGGTTTATGTGTGGAGCACATGTGACACTCGCATAGTCACTCATTACAGAGATAACCACGCTGTACTCACATGCTGCCTGGCATCTTTAAGCCCTGATTAAACTCCAGGATGGCTGGCATCTTTTTTTTGTTGTTGTTGCTAATTTTATTGTTCCGATTATATCGATTGTAGGAATTCAACCTAGGAAGAGGCTACAACGGAGAAGCCATCCAAATACCCAAACTCCACTTAGCTCACTGTGTTGATTTATGGGTAGGTAGGTATGTGGTTGAAAAGTTGGCTTGAACAGGAAAGGAAGAAACCGAGACGGTGACTAACATGACAAAGTAGTCTGAAAGCAAAATGCAATTGAAAAAGCAGAAGAAAACCAACAGTTTTCATTGTTTTTAACAATGGGATCCTCTCTGCTACAAAGAAGTGTATAGAGCGCTGCAGGGATCATGGTTTTCATAGGTCAGCCTCAAAGTTAGCATTGTCCTGGTTTGTTTGACAAAGGGCTAATTGGTTATTCTCTTAGGCTTTAAGAAATAAAAAGTTATGACACATACATGTTTTATTCAGCAAGATATTTTCCACAAACTTACACCAAGTTTATGATTTCTGGAGAGTGAATACACTCAAAAGAGATAAAACACTGAGTATAGTACAGTTATACAACATCATCACCACTAATTCCCTGAATTCAACATCATGACTTTGAATATCCCACGCAATTTCAGCAGTTTGATTTAAATGGTAAATGGCCTGTATTTGTATAGCGCTTTACTTAGTCCCTTTGGACCCCAAAGCGCTTTACACTACATTCAGTCATCCACCCATTCACACACACATTCACACACTGGTGATGGCAAGCTACATTGTAGCCACAGCTGCCCTGGAGCGCACTGACAGAGGCGAGGCTGCTGGACACTGGCACCACCGGGCCCTCTGACCACCACCAGTAGGCAGTGGGTGAGGTGTCTTGCCCAAGGACACAATGACCAAGACTGTCAGTCGTTGTGTCTTATTTTTACCTCTAACACATGTTACAAGTTATATACACAAGTTACAAGTTATAACACAATATACAAGTTTCATTGTATAACTGGGATATTTACTTGTGTGTTTTATGTGGTAAAACAAGATGTGAAAATGTCATTCATGTACCTGAAATCACATTCAAAACAACAAATGAGTTTGAGAAAAGGGAACAGGAAGTGCAAAATACTAACTTATTTGTCATGGTCCTGGGTTGTGTGACCCAGTGTTTTGAGTTTCATTGTATTTGGTTTTTCATTGTTTATGTTTTGGTCCATTTAATCATCGTTAGCTCCTAGGTCCTCAGTTATAGTTCCTCCTTATTAGATCCTTTTGTGTCTTCACCCCCAGTGTTGGTTCGTGTGTCTAACCTGTCCTGTTTCATGTCTGTGTGGTTGACGTTACCAAGTTCGTGTCATGTCTGCATCTTGTCATGTTCATATGTTAAGTTCTTGTGTTGGCATTACTAGTTAGGATTCAGTTGAGTTTTATTCCAGTTTCGTTTCCTATAACTTCTAATTTATAAGTCTCTCTTTGTGCTCAATGTTTCATCTCCAGTTCCCTTTTCCCTCTGTATGTTCTACAGTGTTCGCGCTCTTCGTCAGTCCACCATGTTAGTCTTAGTCTCTCATGTGTTTCATGTAGTCAAGCTCGTGTCATGTCAGCATCTCGTTATGTTTCCTGTTTTATTTTGAAAGTCTTGTTTCTATGTTCATTGTGCTTAGTGTTATTTTTCCCTGTGCCGTCATGATATTCATTTGTGTTAGCTGTTTTCCCATGTGTTTCCACTTCTCCTGATCACCTCCTGTGTGTATTTAGTCTGTGTGTTTTCATTCTGTCTTTGTTGGGTCATCTGTGTTACCTTCCTCCATGTCTTGTCATAGTTGTCATAGACTTCATAGTTGTCATAGTTACCACAGTCCTCATAGTTTTCCCAGTTTAGGTTCTGGTTTAGTTTTCGCCACTATCCTTGGTGCTTTGTTTTTGGTTTCTTGTAATTTTCCATAATAAAGGCTTGTTTTCCGTTTGAAACTCAAGTCAAGCTCCGCCTCCCTTTGTGTCTGCATTTGGGTCCACAATTCACAGCACACCGGTGTACCCCGCTGTGACATTTTTTTGATACATGCTCAATCATCCAGATAAGGAAATCCTAGAAATTTGATTCAGTTGTCTGGGGCTATTTCAACATCAAATTACTGATAATATATTAATATTGTACTGGTTTTTTTTTTTTATTGACAGCCACGACAAATGATGTAGTCATGTTGACTTAAACATATTTAACCTTACTACTGAACATAAATTCATTATGTAAATTTAAAGTGTTATGTTCAAGGCTTTAGCTAAAGCATTAGCTAAAACATTAGCATTAGCATTCATGCTAATGCTGCCCAAATCAGCCGTTCAATTATCATAAAAGTATTCCAGGTGCAATTATGCTCGGCACTCTAACATCAATATGTTAACAAGTAAACAATTTTCAGTGCTAACACATAGTTTCAGTGTTTATCGTGTTCACAGTCTTAAGTGTGTGTTTTAACCTGCTAACTTTTTCAAATTTGGTTCTACTGGTGGGACTAGATAAAAGGTTAGGACATCATCTGGAGACCGCAACATCTGTTTAGCTCACAAACTAAGCCCAGTTATACAGGCTTAGAGACCAGTTAGCGAATATCTGGCAACCACTGGTCAGTAGGAAAAATGTAAACTCCCCAACCAATTAGTAAGTGATTGCTGCAGGTTGCTGGCAGTCATTAGCATGAAATTGGTTGCAAAGCGCTATATGGTGCTGGACCCGAAATCTCCATGCAATTGCTTTGATTGCTAGCATATTGCAGTGGTTCGCAGTAATGGTTGCAGTGGCAATGCCAAAGTTTTACTTTGAATGCAAACATCCACCACTTAAAAATTTGCGCATTTTAAATTTTCTCTACAGCTAGATCTGGGTGAAAAAATTCTGCATCTCCAATGCCGACATGTCTCTAGGCCTGTGTAACTGAGATCTAACCGTGCCCTCTCTAGAGCTAGACTGGTAACACGTATAATACAATCTAGAGTCTCCAACTAAGTTAAATATAAAGATGTTTTATTTTCTGAAGGTAAAGCCATAATTTTACATTTATTGAGAGGGGAGTAATCATATAAGGACATTCTTGTAGTTTAATTGGGGGAAAAAGAAAACAAGAAAGACAGTGTTATATAATCTCCTCCATTCACATAGCAAAGAATGAAACTCGTGATTCACTGAAAATCAATCAGGGATGTCAGGAATTCACACACACTGCAGTCTCTCAGACTCAGTGTGTCTCTTGCCAACCCATATCTCATGATGTACACACACACACACACACACACACACACACACACACACACACACACACACACACACACACACACACACATCTGATCCCCAAGCGTGATTTGAATTCTTATGAAATCATATTAGCACAGCCTTAGCATTATTGTAAAAAAGACACACTCAAACATAGTACACATTTGCTCAGTTAACTTCTTAAAGGTTTTCACGTGGCAACACAAACGCACACACATGAGCACAGACATGATATTCCCAATCACCCGCATAATCCCTGTCATCCCCATCCCATGACTTCCATTGGTGCAGAGTAGAGTGGGAAGGAAACTGTTCAAGTTAAGTGGTTGCACGTTCAACAGCTCTGCTCATATGACTGCCGTACCTTCAGATATTACTGCAGAAGAAGCAGGAGGAAGTTACAGACAATGAGCCACTGAGGGCCTGAGAGCTTCCTCCAAGAATGCTGATCCAGTGGCTGACAGTCGTTTCAGCTTGTTCCATGAAAACGTTTCAAACGTTTTCAAAGGAAAGGGTTATTGAACAATGGTGTAACAGAATTTGGGGTTACTCATCCATTGTATTAACAAACATACAGTGAAGTGAGGGCAAGGAAGTACCTTCTTACATCTACATATTAGCTGTGCGGGACAAAGTTTAAGGGTCACCTCATTTTTTTCTCTCCTTGCAATTGTTTTGGTTGCTAGGAGGTTGCTCTGGCAGTTTCTATTTGACTTGTCTACAAACTAAGAAGACTGTGAAACGTGCAACACAAATTGGAAAAGAAGATGGTTCTGCCTGGTGAATATTCTTCAAGTTTTATTACGAGTCAGCTACTAGTTAGTGAGTGAGTGCTTGCATATAATCTGGCATCTTCCATGCAAACTATTGGCGATCAGGGTATCCAAAGCAATCACGAGGTGGTTTTTAGCGTGGCAACTCCTTTGTGACTGATTTCGCCTAGCAACTGTGAGCCCCATGCAGGAACCAGGATAGCAGAATTGTGGTTTGGCTCTAGTTACAAGAAATCCTCATTGAATAGGAGTGAATGGAGCTAAAAACCTGCTTCCAGACAAAAAACAATGTCACTGTATTTTAGTTTCAGAAAGATCAAGAAAGATATTGATTGCAAAATTGGCATTTTGGCTAACTTATGCTAATTGGTTGATTAAGGATTTATGACAAGACATGTCCCTTGATCAGTAAAAAATGACAACTACACTAAACATTAAGAGCAGAAGATCAAAACAATAACAGATCTGTAAGAAACATTGACCACAAGTGAATGCCATAAAGGGGTTGTTGACACTGGAATGTCCCTAAAACTTCCACAAAGGTATTTTCCGACAGTTAAACCACAGCAGATGATCTAAAAATGAAACTTTTGATGAAAAAACTTTTTAATGAAACTTATTGTTCTCTCAACCACGAGATGAAAGTGTGATTATTTTTGAATTTTAATTTCACTTAACTTTATTTAAAGATCTCTAGGATCCCTTTCATTCTTGACTATCTCATGATCACTACCTAGTAAGACCAAGAGTGGGAGTTCTCTCTTGTCGAGAAATGTATTTTTTTTTTATACTCATGTTCTTATATTCTTTATCTTCTGTACAGATATTTGATGAATTTAAATTTGATTGCGGCAAAATGTAACTTTTCACTCTTAAAACACATTGACTCCACTAAATCCACATCACATTCAGCGATGAACTGACTAGTGTGTTTGTCTTGGTAGACAAAGGCTGAAAACACTGAAATAAACAATGGAGCTGTTAGTTAAGCAGGTAAGGAGACTAAAAATGCGTCCTGAAATAAGATGTTGTTATCAGCAAAAGCCTCAGCGTCTCGCCTCGGCCAAGACTGAATGCGAGTTAAGTCATTGCAGAATTCGTTAACCACATGAGCAGACAGTGGTGTGCTGCAGGCAGGGTGACACTGATTAGTGGCAGCCAGACGGCAGCGCTGCGGGACACTGTCAGCAGTAGTCTAGAAAAAAAACGGACCATTAACTTTGAACCAATCGTGTCATTTTTCAAAACTTTTCAGTGGTGACATTTTCATTTAAATCATAAAGGAAGTGTAATGGCACTTTTAGAACTGCATCAAATATGTCTGACTTTGGCAAAAAAAAAAAAAAAACCCCAAAGAAAACACAAAAAAACTATGTTTAAATTTTGATATTTCTCAATAGAAGTCTGAAAATAACGCATAACAGCAGAATCTTTGTGCTTTCATTTAGTTTAAACTGTGGCTGCTGTTGTTTCCTACATAAGAAGAATTTAAAGTTTGAGTTAATGTCATTCAGTGCGCTCCACTGCTGGTGATTTTTTAACGGCTGAAGTAACTTAAATTAATTTCTGAATGTCATTAACTATCTCTGCATGTCGACTTTTGGACCATTCATGCTTATTCTTAGCATGTTTCAGGCTTACCTTTACAAAGTATGGGTAACCCTTCATATTATAGCCTATGATTAAGGCCGTAATTCCCCTGTAATTAAAAGGAATTTCAACGACCTCAAAGCACATTGTGTGCTGTCGGTCTTGCGTGCTGAACAATAACATTCAACATTTAGTATTTACTGTTATTTACACTTAATCAGATTATTGTGATGGTCTTATGTATTATGTTGCTCTCTTTTATTTGATATTACATATTAATTATATTTAACTACAGATACTTAATTGTATGCAAGCTAGAGTAAGGGGGTAACAAATCTGGTTTCTACAGGAAACAAATAAATATACTGTTAGTAAATTAAGTACTCCATAATTAATTTTAAGTACTGCATAATTTCTTGGTAATTTTGCACAAAACAAACAATATTTCTCCATTTTACATTATACGTACACTGTACTTTTCAGGGTGGAGGCTGTATTATGAAGCTTAATTTTGCCTAACTTGCAAGTATGTTTCAGGAAAGGAGTGTCTCTTTTCCTGCGAAATACTTAAAACTACTTTTGAAAGTTACATTTGAACAGTGATTGTGAAAGACAAAGAAATTAAATTGGACTTGTCTCTATCATTAGAAGGTCACACAGGACTGCAAATTTTGATGATATTTATTTTTTATTGTGAGCTGTGGGAGGAAACTAGAGTAAACAGAAAGAACCCACGCAGACACAGTGGGAACATGCAAACTCAGAGTCGCCTTATTGTTTTGCAATACACTATATACCTACTGATATTCTAGGGCAGGGCTGTCAAACTCTTTTAAATACCGAACCACATACATCCCACTTTGATCTTAAAGGACCAGTGAAGCGCTCCCTTCTGTCATTGTAAAGAAGATGAACTATGCATTTAATGCCAGAGATATCTTTATATTAGAAAGGAAAGAGCAATTTCAACAGCATGTCTGGATTTCCATGTGATAAAGAAATAGTGCTCTAAGCATGACTTTTTGGCCTTAAATTGTAAAAAAAAAAATGTTCCTCTCTGTGAAAAAACATTTCTATTAAAAAACTTCTGTAAAATTACAGAAAGATTTTATAGGAGTTCTTCTATAAAATCTTTCTGTAATTTCAAATAACTTGAACATATTGTGATTTATCTACTACTTAATTACTTTGGTGAAGTATATTCACGATAGAAGTCTTTATCTGTAGGGAAACCTGTAAAACCTATTAATATACAGTTAAATGTCCAAAATTGACAGCTTCCTTTACATTTTCCAAACCTGTCCAGTGGGCCGGTTTACGGTGTCTGCTAGGCTGATTGTGGCCCCCAGGCCTTATGTTTGACACACCTGTTTTAGGGTATTTGTGGGACCTTAGGCCAATGTAAATACCAAGTTGATGTTAAATTCATTTCTTATAGGTAAGAGCACAACTAATCGAAATACTTAAGCAGTTAACTAGCTAGACAATATTATGTCTATGACATAAAGAGCAGTGCATGGGCCTACTAGAAGTTCAGGGAATGTTTGCTTGTGGGGACTTTGATATCACATCCAAACACCTGTCAGCAAAGTGAAGATTGATGGTGAAAGAAAACACCCCTGCAAGATAGGAATGCTTAATTGTCTGCAAAACTGTGCTTCAAACTAACAGTGACTTAACATTCCAAAATTTTCAGTAGAGGAGTGCTTTAACTAATCTGCAGTGTCAGCATTGCCACCTATAGAAGCACACACTCATTCAATAAATACCTGCAGATGTGTGTGGATGCTGGCATCACTGCATCATCCAATCAATAACTTTTAAAGATAAAAAACCTCTCTGATTAAAAAAACCACTCATTCCCTTTTGTGTTGCAGTTTTCCTGCTCTATGCTGAGCTGCTATTCTTTTTAAACTTACCAATGCAAGTTTGATTTTTGAAGTCATCTTTATAAATGGCCCAAATACAGCTCTCTGCACAAATGAGATGCAGAGACAGATAGTGTCTTGAATAAAATCACATTCAAGACACTATCCTCTTTGGTGTTGTGTCAGGGAGAGCATCAAACATGCAGAGCTGCCAGCTGTGGCGGTTCCTTATGGAAAGGGAGCAGCTGAAAGTAGCTTACGTGCTTGCTTTGTAGCCTACTGTTGAATATTACATAAGTTACATACGATTAAATAAATGATTCTAATTTACAGTCAAAGGCATTTAACTACACTTCTTATAGGAGGCAACATGCATTGCTATTGCTGGTCCAGTAGATGGGGCAGTCGCGCTAATCTTTTGACTGGCTTTACACATTTGTTAAGTTAGAGAAAGAGTGCTAAATTAAAGCCGGAAACCCATCGATTTTTCGTACCGGAAAAAAAGAGAGCTATTTTTGTTCTGACGTACTTCACTCTTTCATAATTTGTATTCACGGTAGTTATTATCCTGCTTAAATTCACGAATTAGAAAAAAACGGCATATCTAAAAATAAGGCACACAATTGATGCCCTCGGTCATGTGCGTAATGTGGCAGGATATTTGCCAGGCCATTTTTATTTTGAAAATTCCGACAGGAAGTCGTGCTGTACATCGTCTCTGACTCGACGCCGGTCTCTTCACGCTGTCCACAGTCAGTCGTATCGCGGACACAGAAGCGCTGGATTCAAGTGCTTGACCCTGTTGTCCGTGGCTCTGACAGCGTCAGTTCTTCCAGGTAAGGAAAACAAAAAACAAAATATTCATTTGTTGACGATTGTAGCTGTTCGAAAGTGTGCAACTAGTGTTTCCTTGTTCGTCTTTTTTGCAGCGAGTCGGATTGTTGATGTGGCAACTTAATGTATTCATGCTTGGTAACACAAAGCTACGCTTTAACATGATAACTTGCCCTTTTTCCAGCGCTTTGAAGCAACAGGTATAGACGAATAAAGTGAAAGGAAGTCGAGTCACAGTAACCCTGATAACACTGGCAACAGTACTGTGTTGTCCATAAAGCTGTCAGTCAGCGGGACTGCTGAGGGAACATGAAAGATTAATGAACGCGAGCTAGCTAAATGTTAGCTAACTAGTTGACTAACGCTAACAGACCCTTCTGTCCCGCGTCTCTCAAGTACTTTCATTTTTTTCTGTTAGTTAAAGCGTGACTCCAGATAACTCGAATGTTATTTGACTCCTTTATTTGGATTCTTTGAGTTCCACGTGAAAGCAATGTGCAAAGTAGCACCCCGTTAACTTAAAATAGGAGTCCCTTGTTCATTAAAAAAAAGATAACAAGCATATGGATTAAATATAATTTAAAAACTCTACTGCTTTTTTATGTATGCCGAAACATCCAGTAGACACCCCCCCCCCCCCCCCCCCTCCAAACCCTAAAATGCAGTCATACTGAGTTATGTCATATACCTAAAAAAGGGGCGATTCCAGGAAACCTTTAGGTGGGCTCAGCTTCTGATCATAATGCCCATGCGTAAAAGTGCCTTGCAGTAATATTAATTGAATATCCTGTTTGCAAAGATTGTCGACCATTTTTACATTTGCAAACCATAATTTAGGTGGTTAGACATTACAGTCTTGCCTTAAAACAGTCTCATTAGTTGAATGACCTATTGCAGTTTTTAAGTATAATTCAGAATGAATAATCACAGATTTCAGTATAATACATTGGTTTTATGGTGGACTCTTTAGTTATTGAACCCGGGGCAAAGGATCAGCTATGTTTACCAGACACCGTTTCAGTCTCCTAACCACATGCAGTAGAGGTAGTCCACCAAATCATCAAGAATTTAAAGCAGCATTACTCCATACCGACTGATCCATATTCATTTACAGCAAAATTCAAACTGAATAAAGGCTGCTGCTGGTCAGTGAACAAATAATGAAGCCAAGTGTGACCAGAATAAGAACAGCAATCTTCAATATGCTGAAATAATAAAGTACACAAGCTCGCTGGCTGGTAACTAGCAATAAGCCAGAGGACTGATGGCTCGGGAGGCTCATTCATATAGCTCATCAATAGCTTAATATTCATTAAGCTATTTAGAGAGCAAATATGCATAAGCATACACTTTCTAAGTGACAGTGATGCCCTGCATTTGCAAACCAGTTTGCACTTTTGCTCTGTTTCAGGCAAAGTGTAAATCTGCACCACTGATTTGTGTGATTAAATTTTGTCTTTGTCTTTCTTCTGCTGCAGCAACCAAAGTCTGATTTATTAATGACAAACCAGCACTAGATGCATCATGACATCAAGAACACTGGACAGTTAAATGTGTTTTCATTCTGTCCCATCTCCAGTCGATGAGTTGAAAAATGATCACATTAGATGACGATTTCAGAAAAGTGTCTTAGTACTACATCTATGTGACAGACAAATGTAGTTGTCTGGTGTAAATTCACATCAAGCGAGTGGACCTGGTGTTTTCAGCGCCCGCACACGCTGTCCAGTTAGCCTGAACCGCTTGGAGTATTTCCAGCAGAGACAACACATCTGATGCACGCTCAAATTGATTCTCCTGAAACAGTCTGGAGCTTGTGCCAGAATGGCTCAGCTGTGCTTTCGCGAGGTGTCCATTCATCAGCGTTTGTTTCATATGGGCAAATGTATTATATCTGTGAACTTCATGACATAAAGGGTGGAAAACCTTTATCTGCTGATATGTTTGAAATATTTGAAATGTTGTGAAGCACAAGGAGAAACAAGTTTATTGCATGAAACTTTCAGGGATGTCAGGCAAAGGTAAAGATACTGTTTGACATGAATTCCCTGGCTCTGTGTCCAGACTGCAGGGGATTGGACTTAGTCTGGATGGCTGACGGACAGGGGCGCAGCAGACCAATCACATGATCACATGACAAGATGCTGGCTCGTAACCGCTTCCTCCTCCTGGTGGTGGTAGGTGGAGCAGCGCTGGCCATCCTCAGCCTGAGCCTCCAGTTCTGTAAGTATGGTGTGTTTGAAGTGTGATGTCTGATTTTTAAAGGTCATTCATGTAATGAGTGAAGTGAGTGATTTGTTTTTTTTTGGAGGGGTCGGGATCATGGACCATTTTTTTTTTTTTTTTTTTTTAAATTTTGAATTCTTGTTGCTATTAAAGAAACACTGAGGTATAAACTAGTGTGTTTTTTTTCCTGCTATTTCCTCTTAAGTTGCTTCTGTTATTTTTTTCTTCTGCTTGTGGTTTTGTCTTCACACATGCATATCCTGTCATTGCTGTCCCATTCAGGAGACCCCATTTGTATCTAAACAAAGCAGAATTCCCCATTGACTCTCTATTAATAACCAGCAGCACCAGTAGCCCTCTGGCGATGCTCTGTCGCCCTCACATCTGCTGTGGAATGTCTAGGTGAACTCAATTGTGTCTTTTCTCAATCAAGTCATTGTTCAGCATCCCCTTCAGGTATTGTCTAGATAGCATATCCCGGCCGGCCGCAGTGAATGCAAGGAAACCACCGCTCTGTAAAAGGAGACAAGCTTGCCCCGCTCTGGATGTGATTTGCAAGTCGTGCTGGTGAGAAAAGGAATATTGCTGCTTGATGAAGCAGATGGGGTGTGGTGAACAAATTGCAAAGCTGTTTTGCGCTGGCTTCATGAAAACCCCTGAAGCAGCACAAGTGTTAATAGCGACCGCAAGCTTGTGTCTGGACGAGCGTATAGGATTAGACTGCCATAAATCACACTCACAGGATTATGCTGGTATTTTGGACTTTAAAATCTCCTGAGCTGTCCTTCATCAGCTGTTTTAACATTTTGTCCTCGTATAAAAAAAAAAGTCAAATGTAAGATGGGGTGCTGAAATGACTGTATTTACTGCTCCTTTATTATTCCTCATATTTTGCCTTGAATGACACAAATTTGGAGTTTAATCTTTTGGAAAATAATGCAAGAGCAAGCTGGCTGTGACTCTTGCTCATCTAGTGATTGCACTTTGGGACCTTAAATCCAGACTGTTTTTCTGTGCCTCTCTCCCCTTCTCCCACATAATAATAAGTGGTTGAGCATGTTGGAGGAAGCTGCTGTATAAGTTAATATTAATGCCATGCTATCAGTCTCATGCTTGTCTCCTAGACTGTAATTTTCTTGTTTGTAAAAGTGCCAGACACCCCTCTATAACTCAAAGTGTATTTAAAAATGTTATAAAGTGGAGATGGACTAATATATCAGCCAATATCAGCTTTGTTGACTGTGTGTTAGCAAATGATATGACATTTAGTGTTTAGTTGAATATTTTTTATAATGGTCATTTCATTTTGTTTTCCCACAAAAAAACAGTAGAAAACAAAACTAAACAAGCAAAAAGACACTTTTTTTCTTTTTAAAGGTACAGTGAGTAATTTGCTGAGGTTCTTTGATAGACAAGAAGAAAGTTGTAAGCATAAATATACATTGATTAATGTGTCTTCCAACAAACTGATGCATTCTTGTTAACTTAGAATTATTCTATTGAAAATATATAGGAGCGGTCACCAGTTTGTGGAAACCACCATGTTGCTCGACCATCTGGAATACAGTAACTCAGTTGGATATCAAAGTTCCCCAATATCTGGTTTTATTTTGTGGTTAGAGACCGGGCACATGCATAATACGCCTTTTAATTAATTCAAAGGTTTAATATTTATACATGTATAATTTTCTCATTATGTCTTTCTCCATGTCCTCATCATCTGCCTCCTTCACTGCTTTCTCTCCTTCCTCATGTCCAATTCATCCTCTCCACCTCAAGCTTCATCTCTTGAACTGAACTCAGAACTCTTAACACATAAAAACATGCATCAACATGCTTGCTTATTTTGTCAGAATTACATACGGTCAGCAGATTGGACATGTGGCCCTCCTGTCTCTGGACACCTGACAACAAGCCAGCTAAACAACAATAACAACTGCTTATAGGCTAACATGACGCCAGCTAATATTAGGCTTGAGTGTCCTAAAATCACACGTATCTTCTGATAAACAGTTTGACTACATTCTCACATCGTATGATACTTTATGCACCAAGTGTCACTAAGATTTTACACAGTGTACATTTAATATTGGGATCAGCCCAGAATTTTACATTCATGTCATCCTCATTACTTGATATCGTCCTTTTCATTGACAGTATTAAATTCACTGGTTTCTTAGCTAATAGGTAGTTCTTATGGCTTATGAGGACTTGAATTTCAGTGTGGGATTGCAGATGTGACCCATAATTCAGTCAGTCAATGCAGGCAATTCCTACACAAAGCTACATTGATCTAATAATGTTCAGCCCAACGTTTATACTGGTGCAGAACAGCTGGCCAGAAGCAGTGCAGAGGTAAATCGACATTCGTCTTGGACAACACTTGGCACATATGAGTATCAGGTCTCTGCTTTTTGAAACATTCTTGCTAGCTTCAAAGATCTGAACATGAAGGAATACAAACATGGACTCACTGGAGGAATCTCACTGAAGGTCAAGTCAGCAACTTAAATCCACAAACTCCTCAGATAGCTAACTAGAACTATTAAGATCAATCAGCAGTATGTCAGGCTAACTGGTTTACCAGCATATCCATGGCTTAGTCTTATGGCAGTCAAATGAATGGTTGAATTTGTAAACTATACAGTGCTATGGTGCTTGTGCAGATGTGCCAGATTACTGGGAAAGAACAAAGCATGCCATAGAGACCAGAGGAAAGACAACCACCAAGACAAAGATAGACAAAGCACAAATTACAGCAGCGTTATAGTTGGGAGGAGTGCAGCAAAACACAGTCTGGAAAAAAAAGACCTGTAGTTAAGCTCACAAGTAGCAATCCTCCCAAGAGCACTGTTTATGTTTAAAACTGCCCTCACAAGCCTTTTTTTGATCAGTAATACTGCTGAAGAAAAGCTGCTGTCATCATTTATTCATCACAAATAGAAAAAGAATTGAGCCATTATCCAGAAAAAGCATGGTAGGAAAGCATGAGGGATTTTCTCCTCATGTTTAATAGATGGTCAGCTTCTGTTTTTGTTTCACTTTTCTGCTATTGCTCGGTAGCCTGTTCATCTGCTCCAGTGCTGCTCTTCCGTCTTACCCCCAGCCTGCTTTTAAGAAAAAGCCCATCCTTATGTTTATGGTTGTTTGTTGACCATTACGGTGAGAGACAGAGTGACTGAGGATTATTGATGGCGAAGTAAATGAGCCTGTCTGGCTCCAGGCTACCTCAAATTAAAACCAATACATGCTTTAGAGCACGGCAGGCAAAGGTAGGGGAAGGGACTGACAGGGAACTCCCAGAGGACGGTGATGACAGTGTTCAGGGGCACTCCAGAGAACTGAGAGTAATCTATTTTGAGATGTAAGCAGCAGTAGTGAAAGGAAAGGTGATGCAGAACTTTGTGAGAGTCAAGCACTTCTAGGGTGTCAGATTCTGTGAGAGAGGACTGCCATGGGAGGATATAAAAGAAGAAGAAAGGCAGGTTGTCTGTGAGGTTTACACAACGATAAAAGAAAGTCCCATAAGTATAGCCTTCAAACAAAGTGCTGTTTGGATGGATCAAAAAAGACTAAAAGCTTCTTTTCAGTGTTTTAACAGGCACGGGCATCACTTAACTTTTTTTTTACTTTGGAAATGATAATCTACCAATGAGTGTCCTTAAGTGTTTAATAGGCATACCTCCAAGCACATGTCAAATTCCTCTCTCCACATTTCTCACATTCCTTCCCCTGCAGTCACTACCAGTGACAGTGATGGTGTCTGAGCAAAATCTGGGTATGCTTTTGAGCTACCAGTACATGCAATGAAAATGCTTTGGAAAAAAAATCTTGTAGAAGGGATTGTACTCAACGGCCCACTTGGCTTTCTGAACATTTCTGAACAGCTGATTCTGCTCTATAATTTCTGTGGTCATTGAAGTTCCACTTAAGAAACCACACCTTCATCCAGCGTCTATAATTAAAGCATTCTCTATCTTTTTGTTCTTTTTATATTTATTCTCCAAATAATTATTTTCCAACCATTATTAGCCCAAATGTTGCAACAAGAATCTTGTCATTTCAGTCCATTTCCAGAGTTGCTGGAGCAAAGCTCACCAAAGCAGGAAACAGTGAACTATGACTCCATTGTTCATGAGTCTTAGTGTGGTTTTCAACACCATCAATCTCGATATTCTCTTAGCTGGAAACCAGCTGGAAAATATGTGGTCTGGCTCTGCTAGCCTACCTACATCTTAATTATTTAAGGTTAAATATGGTGTGGCTCAAGGCTCTGTTCGTGGTCTTCTGTTTTTCTTGCACTATATAAAAGTGTTGCCCTTTTGCTATGGTAACCTGCTGATCATCATTCCCTGAGAAGGAAAACAGAACAAATAGAGTGGAAGTCATGGCTGTATGAATACAGTTGCATTACAGTTGTGGTGTAAGAAAAGCTTGCAAACAAGTAAAAGTCTTTCTTCTGCTGGAAATCATAATTGAAATGCAAAAAAAAAAAACCCCAAAACAAACATCAGTAATGGAGTCAGTAATTATACATTACTAACAGCAGCATCTGCAAAGCTGGCACTTTTATTAGTAGACCAAAGACAGCTGTTAGCAACATTGTCATTTTTATCTTCATGTAAAGAAGCTGCCCATAGTTTATCTCTTCACCTGCTATTTTTGCACGCATTTTATGAATGAAGCCTGTATGAAGCGATACCATCTCTGTGATATCACATTCACGTTACACTATGACTGAACACAATGCAGCTAAAGTCTCGGACCATATCATTTGCATCCACATGATGATATCTTACAGTACGGGCATCTCTGGATACACACATTCCACACTTTTCTTCTACTTATTCTAGACACGGTTGGTTTTCAGAGGCTCTGTTATTGGTTTATAACAAGTGACGCCCTCCAGAGCTGAAAAATGAAGCTAACGCAGAAGAAAAAATAAAAGCAAGTTAACAGACTGGTATATGAAACATTTTGGCCTCTTTGAATAGTTTTCCCCTTTATAACAGCTTGTTCGTCTGCCCTTTATGTTCATTATTGTCAATTGGTTATAGGCTTTCAACATGTATTATAAAGAAGTCATCGGACATGACTACAAGGTATGCAACTGAACATATCTATAGACGTCTGTGACTTTTTTGGGGGCATATACAGGTCCTTCTCAAAAAATTAGCATATTGTGATAAAGTTCATTATTTCCTGTAATGTACTGATAAACATTAGACTTTCATATATTTTAGATTCATTACACACAACTGAAGTAGTTCAAGCCTTTCATTGTTTTAATATTGATGATTTTGGCATACATAACTCATGAAAACCCAAAATTCCTATCTCAAAAAATTAGCATATTTCATCCGACCAATAAAAGAACAGTGTTTTTAATACAAAAAAAGTCAAACTTCAAATAATTATGTTCAGTTATGCATTCAATACTTGGTCGGGAATCCTTTTGCAGAAATGACTGCTTCAATGCGGCGTGGCATGGAGGCAATCAGCCTGTGGCACTGCTGAGGTGTTATGGAGGCCCAGGATGCTTCGATAGCGGCCTTAAGCTCATCCAGAGTGTTGGGTCTTGCGTCTCTCAACTTTCTCTTCACAATATCCCACAGATTCTCTATGGGGTTCAGATCAGGAGAGTTGGCAGGCCAATTGAGCACAGTAATACCATGGTCAGTAAACCATTTACCAGTGGTCTTGGCACTGTGAGCAGGTGCCAGGTCGTGCTGAAAAATGAAATCTTCATCTCCATAAAGCTTTTCAGCAGATGGAAGCATGAAGTGCTCCAAAATCTCCTGATAGCTACCTGCATTGACCCTGCCCTTGATAAAACACAGTGGACCAACACCAGCAGCTGACATGGCACCCCAGACCATCACTGACTGTGGGTACTTGACACTGGACTTCAGGCATTTTGGCATTTCCCTCTCCCCAGTCTTCCTCCAGACTCTGGCACCTCGATTTCCGAATAACATGCAAAAGTTGCTTTCATCCGAAAAAAGTACTTTGGACCACTGAGCAACAGTCCAGTGCTGCTTCTCTGTAGCCCAGGTCAGGCGCTTCTGCCGCTGTTTCTGGTTCAAAAGTGGCTTGACCTGGGGAATGCGGCACCTGTAGCCCATTTCCTGCACACCCCTGTACACGGTGGATGTTTCTACTCCAGACTCAGTCCACTTCTTCCGCAGGTCCCCCAAGGTCTGGAATCGGTTCTTCTCCACAATCTTCCTCAGGGTCCGGTCACCTCTTCTCGTTGTGCAGCGTTTTCTGCCACGCTTTTTCCTTCCCACAGACTTCCCACTGAGATGCCTTGATACAGCACTCTGGGAACAGCCTATTCGTTCAGAAATTTCTTTCTGTGTCTTACCCTCTTGCTTGAGGATGTCAATGATGGCCTTCTGGACAGCAGTCAGGTCGGCAGTCTTACCTATGATTGCGGTTTTGAGTAATGAACCAGGCTGGGAGTTTTTAAAAGCCTCAGGAATCTTTTGCAGGTGTTTAGAGTTAATTCGTTGATTCAGATGGTTAGGTTAATAGCTCGTTTAGAGAACCTTTTCATGATATGCTAATTTTTTGAGACAGGAATTTTGGGTTTTCATGAGTTATGTATGCCAAAATCATCAATATTAAAACAATGAAAGGCTTGAACTACTTCAGTTGTGTGTAATGAATCTAAAATATATGAAAGTCTAATGTTTATCAGTACATTACAGGAAATAATGAACTTTATCACAATATGCTAATTTTTTGAGAAGGACCTGTAGACGCTGACTTTTTATGCCAAAGTATAAAAATTGTTACAGCAAAAGTCACTCTATCCTAGAGTGTATCCTATCCGAGTGTCCAAAACACCCAGCATTGGTAGACCGTGGACAGAGTAGGCATCATTCCTCTGTAGCAGGAATGTCAAACTCCTTTTACATTACCCACTTTAATCTTAAGTGGGTCAGCCCAGTGAAACTTCCCTTTCTGTCATTCTAAAGAGGTTTCTCTGCAGTTTAATCCTAGTGATGTGTTAATATAAGATAGTAGTATATACATGTTATAAAATATAGACTGAAAAAACAGGAACTTTTATGTCATTTAATTGTTTATTAATTACTTTGGTGTAGTATGGTCATCTGAGCGGTTTTTATAAGTAGGAGAAGCTGTAACGCTTGTGAAAATACAGTAAAAAGTGTCAAATGTTTGCCCTCCTTCACATTTTTCAAAGCAGTCCAGTCTTTGTCAGGCCAATTCTGGCCCCCAGGCCTTACGTTTGACTCCCCTCTTCTATAGGCTGTTAAATACCCCAATTCTTTCATCTTTGGGCTGAAGGAAGAACAACACTCGGTGTATAAATGCTCAATCAACAATCTCTTTATTCCATACAACACTTTGAGCATAAAACGTCCGAACGGGAGATGTGGACAGGAGGGTGTCCGCCAGATCTCGAAGTGTCTGACCGTTTCTCACATTCTTATAGCTTCAGCCCCCCTCCAAAGTCATAAAACCTAAACATCCACATTCTTTCTCTCTCAGTGAGCCTAAGTTATGACCTTGGCTTCCTGTGCAGTATGTTCTATTCTTTTCTAATCAGACTAATAAGGCCATGATTCTCTGAAAACAGTATTTCTTATAAATCAGCAGTATAATGCATCAAAAAACAATGTAATTCATTCACAATAAATCAGCAGTCTAATGTAATACAAATCAGTCTAATAAATCTAATAGTTGTGCAACCTAAAACTACTTAATGATTTCACAATCTTTAATTAGGGGTATAACGTGGCATAAGATAATATAATAATCTCACAAGGCTCAACTGAGACTAGCCTTTACTGATAGTAAGAGCCCATCAAATACAGGTGTTGCCCTTAAAAAACATTCATTACATTAGGTGGATAGAAAATACGGAACATACGGATGTGGTGTTTGAGTGTTTGCTGTGGGGCTGTTTAGTCGCTTGAAGTAAAACAGGCTGATGTATTTTGATGAGATTGGATTTCAGAGTAAGAGTCAGCTTGCTGCAAATGCATGACAAACAACATTTAGACGGGTATTGAAAATATGACTTTAGAGAAGATGTTCAGCCTTTCCTGCCAACATTCAGATGCTATTATTCATCCTCAACAAAACGGCTCAAAATACTGCAGAGCATGATACGAATAGATCTAGTGTAGTATAGATATGCATTAAAGACAAATTGTGGTGCAGCCTACATTTTTAATGCAAAGCTATTCAACTGTCAAGCATACTAAATTAAATGGCTTCACTAATTATTAAAGTGGCCTGTTGTAGACTAACTGTCTGCACTGTTCAGACATATTAGCTGGAAGATAGAATGAGAATATTCCCTCACTCTATCCATCAGCTTTCTCTAGTGCTTATTTTATGCCAGGTTGTATGAGCTGAAATGCATCCCAGCATGCATTTTGCCAAATGCAGGCTTCTGGAACAGTGCCAGTCTGTCATAGGCGTAACACACTGACAGACTACCACGCTTTACATTACCTGTGTGTTTCATATGGTTTATGACCTGTGGGGCTTTTTGCCCATGTGGTGTTGTTTGTTTGGCCCAGCGTTAACACACTTAGTCAAGCAAGGAAGAGTAAAAATCGCCACAGGTGCTGCAGTTATTGTCCTGTGAAGTCAAAGTAGTCCAGTCTCAGTGAGTAGTATAGATTACATGTGATTTTTATCATAAATTGTAAATACAGAAAAATCAGTCTTGTGCATGCATAGCCTAATTTTTTTTCTGGTAAATCTTTTAACCATACAGATTCATTTAGAGCTTTTGAACTGTGGCGGTCATAAAAATCATCCAGCAAATCATCAGTGTGGTTCAGTTGCTAGAACATGGCAGCTGTGCATGGCATGCTAATGGCATAACCTAAGTACAAAACTAAGCTGATTAGGTTGTTGGTATTGATATTTAATGTAGATGGATGTAGACATGGACATGCATTTTGTCCTGCAGCCCTGAACTCTTTCTAGGACTTAGCTGACAGAGGTGGATGTAAGAGATCAAATGAGGTATCCTGATGATCTTGATGATTGGCCTTGGGGTCTTGCATCCCCAAGGCCAGCTAAACCAGACCGTAGGTGGAGTAGAAACCTAACACTCATATTTGCATTTACCTATGATTTAGCATTTCCATGTTTTCTGTTTGTTTTCTCCAGATGGTTCAGTTTCCACTAACATTTATATAATAATTCTAACCAAAGAGCTGCTGTGCCACCTTAATGACAAAATAAATCCGACCAGATACCAGGTATTAAAAGACTCAGATCTATATCGGGTGCAATCAGGAGCTTATGGGTGCTTTTGCTGTAACACTGACCATTAGTGATTAATGAAATGCGAACCACGAGGATGTTAATCTGTTTCGTCCCTGTGGATTGTTTGTAAAGCCACATAGCGCTGCCTCCTCCAGCTGTGAATGATTTCATTCTTGATGAGATTTTCTGTCACGAGTTGTTCCATTCGTGTTCACTAGACATAAGGTGAGGATGCAACAATTCCTGGCTGCCTGCAGCTGCTCATTATGTCTGTACTATGAGTCAATATTTGCTCCATCTTTTCCACTGGGCTTTGGTTACAGCAGTGCTGACAGTACAGTGTGCTCTCAAGTTGGGTACTATAAGTGGGCACCCACCTTCTTAATTTGAGGCCAAGCCACATTCTCTGAGTATCTTTATACTTCCATAATCACAGCGGTGCTCTACTTGACACAGATGTGTTTGTGTGCATTTTTGAGGCAGAGCCGCCTGTTTGCCTTGAGGTAAAAATCAGGCTGCGTGTGTTTATAATGATGGCCTCACACATGCTCAGAGGTGGGAGAATTAACAGGGCAGACTGTTTAGCTTTGAGTTTGTGAGTCAGGATGTGTGTATGTTTGCATGCTGTCACCTTTGCTGAAAACACTCAGGTAGTCCTCTTCTCAGGTCTGACGGAGGTGGAAAGAGGTGGAAGGCATGTTAATCGAGCCACATTTAGCATGTCTGCATGAATTTGTTGTGTCCCGTGTGCGTAATGCTGTGTTTGCCGTTTCTGTGTATGCACGTTACAGTGTTGGGCAGGGAGTGACAAAAGCCCCATTGTGGAGGCAACTGTGACTGAACTGGCCTCCAAATGTTTGGTTTGTCCAGGCAGACGTGTGTGTGTGTGTTGCTGGGAGGTGGTGGTGGGGGGGGGATAGCAGTGTATGGGGCACAGTGAGTGGAGGAGGACAAGTTATGGTAATGAATGAGCTCCAGTGTGTGCAGTCAGACCTCGAGCTACTGAACGGTCGTCAAAATGCTCTCCACTCGTGTCGCTCAGCTTGTCGTTTTTCTCATTTGTGGTGAGTTTATGTCCAAATTCAAAACTTTTCATGAAGACTTTCATTTTTTATTTACCAAGACAAAGACATCAGGCTTTGTCTTGGTAAATAACTGTTCTTAGATGTTCTTGCTTGTTCTATGTTCTAAAAGTCTACCAGCTTTTCTAGTATTTGTGTACTACAATTCTTAGACGATGATTATCATGACAAACCTGTTAAGAAGCATTACCAAACACCTGTGACAGATTGTGCTTTACGTACATCAGCTGCACAGATTGTGTGTGATAATATTGTTGTGCTGCTGAGGGAGATGTGAGATATGGCTCCATTCAGCTACTTTTACTAAAAGCAGAGCTGTTTGTCTCACTTTTGAAATATTTATTGAGTGAACTATTGTGTTTTCCTTTTGATAATATTTACTTCTAAACCTAACTGAGTGGAAAACTCATAATGCACATGCACAAAAGTAAAACAGAAAAAAAGGGATTTAAAAGATACTGATGTTGCGAGTCAGAGTTTGTTCTAAAACCAATAAAAGCAAAAGCTCAGGCGCTTTAAAAACAGCAGCCAAAGCTCACATTTGAATAGCTGGAAGCAGCGACAGTCTGGGTCTTTCCAATTGATAAATGCCTTTAAAGGATTATTTAAATCGGGTTAAGGTAATAGGCAAGATTTAATTTTGCACATGTGCACAATGGTTACATTGATGGGCCATGAGGATATTTAGTGTCCTTTCAGAGCGGGACATTATAAAGTATGGAGTCTTTCACAGACAGCTCAGAATGCATGTGGCAGTTAAACAAATGGAAAACATGATCCTTGGAGCAAAACTGCAAGGCAGTTCATTTGTGTAGTACATTTCAATAAAGTGGAAATTCAGAGGGCTTTCTCAGGGTTTAAAGGTATTATGGTAAATATAAAGCAGGCATAAGGCAATCTGAAGTTACTGTATAAAAAAAGGTGTAAATACTAGTGTGAAGTACAAACAGAAGTAAATATTTGAGCAAACTGTACGGTCTTCATGAGCCCCGCTGGAGACAAGGCGCTGTGTAACATTGTTTACACTCTGTTGTTGTTTTCAGTCATTTCACTCTGAGAAATGAAAACTCATTAGGTCTTTTATGATGAGGCAGACAGTGGGCCTCTCTTTTTCTTCTCTGCAGCAGGATGTAATGTTTACACAGTTGACTTGCCAGCCTGGATTTTGTGTGTGTGTGTGTGTGTGTGGGGGTTCAGCCTCTTTTTCTTCAGGGTTGGATCCATTTAAATGATCCTTCCAGTTCCCACTGGCGCTCCGCTCTCTTTGGACCATTTCTCCTCAGGTTCACAGGTCAGCCAGTGCCTAGGCAACACTGTGGTGGCAGTGAGGGGGTTTTAGGATACAGAGCTGTTGACATGGAGATGAACTGAGATGGAAATGATTTTCTCAGATGTCTGTGTCTTGCTACTCCATTATTTTGTGGTTTTACTTTTCTCCTCTATTTACCATTAGATGAAAACCTTTTGAAACTTGTGCTGCCAGGTTTTAGACTCCATCTTATTATTATTACTATTATAAGAAGGTACCATGATGGCACCATGTTCAGCACTATATATTTCCCTGTCAGCTGGCAGGACCAGGTTACTGTTGTGAGCATAATTGATATCATAAAGTTGGCTTTACAAGAAATACCCACATCCTGCAGGGACCCACGTAAGCATGTCCACCCCAGCTACTGCCAAAAATAGAATCCAGTTTTATGGAAAACACTTGAAATGTTGTACACACATTAATGAAATAGTAAAGTCCCATGTTGATCCCTGGGCAGAAGACAAAACAGTACTATTTAGAGTTCTAAGCCAGTGAAGCTGCTCACTATGATGCTTTAGAATGATGTTTTTCAGTTTTCCTAATTCTTTCATTTCTCTTTCTACCTTTACTTTTAACTTAAAAAACATATATATACTGTATTTCTACCTGTTCTCATGCCACTTTGTTTCTCCACAGTGAACCTGATCCCCACCACACCGATAGTGGAGGAGCGCCCTTTCCATGCTGCAGATGGAGGTGTTGGGGTGGCCGTGGGGAAGAGCAGAAAGCGAGTGTTCCCACAGCCTCACACCCAGGAGCCCAACCCCATATTTGAGGCTTATGGGTACTGCAACATTCCCAACCGCACTGAACAGGCCTGGGAGGGTGAGACCTGCACAGTGACACAAAATCTGATTTAAACAAACTCTGGAAAAAAAACTTAATGCTGTGTGTGATTGTGAGTTTGGTTATGTGAGAGACATATTCTTGAGGCCGGCTCTCTCTTTGCATGAGTCAGAAGCAGATTTGATGGACAGCACAAAAAATGCTTAATTTAGTAATAATGTCAGCTTTAGTGTGTCAGGGCACGAGGGATGTGTTAATTTTGGAGACGTCACTTCTCCTGGACTGCATCATCTGTAATGCTGCAGCTCCATCTCACTACAGCACAGCTCTGTTTCTAGCCTGAGGCAACCATACAAATATCCTGCACTGCTTGAGATGAGTTACACAAGCAACCGCTAATTCAAGTTTTCACTGTTTATCACTGCGTGGTAGTTTCTCTCACTGGAGGAAAATAAATCACGTTCATCATAAGAACAAGAAATAATAAATAATCATATTTTTTTTAAAAATCTCCCAAAAACTTGTTTAAAACAAGAACATACGTTGTTATTTATTAGGTACATAACAGACACTGGACAATCACTAAATACCGATTTTCCTGTTTGAGTATGCAAATAAATAAGTGTAATTTTGCATCTTAATCAAAAATTAATGTTCTTTTTTATATTTTTCTTTTTTCCACACATACTTGTGGATCGACCATTACGGAAACATAAAAAGTATTTTTGCTACTTATAATTGTGTTGTTATAGCATCTGTGGCATGAAGCTAGATTTGACAGGCACTGTGCATCCAAAGTTATTGACATGCGTAGTGGTGTTTTTTTTGTTTTTTTTTTAAGGTGGTGTAATGTTCCCAAGGACACACACTCATTTCCCTGCATCTCCTATCTTCTGATTTGACTTTTAAATAACTCACTTACACTCACAGTCATGCACTCACAGACAGTGCTCCAATTTCTTTGATGTGTCTCATGTTGCTGCCAACTCCAGCCTTAGTTGATGCCCCGAGCAGAGCACTTTTGCTTCAAATTGTCTCAAATCTTGTGATATTTTTTGTATAGTTCTTTTTACATTTGCAAATGTGCACTATATGCTAACTATCTCCACCCTCCATTTGGTACTAGGTTAAAACAGTGAACTTTAAAACTGAAAATATTTCTCCCTTGTGTGTCAGAATGAGTAAATTTTGGACTATATAACAAAAACAACTGAATGATAGTTGGGGAAACAGCTCTGTGGAGATTGCCAGAAACTCTACGGGAGATAATTTGATGTACTTGTCGCTAAGAGTCACACTTTGTAAAGTGATTGCATTGTTGATAGAAAAAAAATGAACATACCTGCTCTAATTTCTTATCATCATATGCCTGCTACATCCTAATCTAACCACAGTCTTGATGCTTGGATAAGTAATCTGATATCTGCTAACAAAAGGGAGAATAATGGTGAATAATAAAGTGGTGCCTTTTTCCACCGCATGCATTGGAACATTGCTGAAGATGGTCTCCTCTGACAGGTCACAGTCCTGCTGACTACAAGCTGCTGTCTGTCCATGTGATGATTCGCCACGGTGATCGCTATCCGCTTTATTCCATTCCCAAGACCAAGCGACCCGCCATTGACTGCACCCTGTCCACTAGCAGGTACACCCACGTTTCCCATTAGATGAACAAATACAACCTGCAGCATTTTTCATTAATCACATACAGTCTATAGACAGAAGTATTGGACCACACATATGTATAAAATCAAGCATCAAGCCTTGAAGTCTTCCTTTACAAACATTTGTGAACAGACAAGTATTCTATGTTTGTTGTAACATGATGCTACAATAAACCTCGAAATGTTTTCTGGACTGATCTAAAAGCGGAGCGGAAGCTTATTAGTGTGGTGTTTTACTCTTTTAAGAGAAGGGCAAGAGCATGAGTGGCATAACTAAAGTGTTACATTGGTTTCTACAGTGTGAAAATGAAGGCTTTGTGCCCACTGTTTTAATTAAACCAGATCGGAGAATAGTGCTTCCTTAGCGGTAACTATCTCCCAGCTATGAACTCTGGCCCCCTTTGTCTAATGGTTGGCAGGAAGACCTGATGGGAAGTGGGAGAGAGTGAGACACCAATTACTGAACCAGGCTTTGATATCCTCCTACAAAAACTGCTGGCTAGATAACAGCTGTCAGAAAATGAGCTCAATGAGAAAGCAGCTTTAGATTATTTTTGTGTGATGTTCAAGAGCCTCACAGCAATTAATTTGCATCACACTTGGTAAATCAGGACCTGTATAAGCATTAAACATATGAATACCCCAGACAGTCGCTTGGTTTTCCAGTGATTGCAGGCGGCAGGACAGAAACTCCCTATAGAAATGCGTGGAAGCACGCACACATACACACACACACGCACACACACAGAAATTAATATTGTTATCTTCCTTTATTCATTATGCTCCATTCTTCAGACTTTACAGTGCGTCTGCTCTTCCCGGCTCTGCAGCTCAGTCAAGAGGGGCTAGACAAGACTTCCTGATAGGAAGTTATTAAAAGCCAGCTTGCCCCTGTGCTTGAGCTTCAGAAGAGGTCTGCTTCTGTGTGGTTGTGTTCACTTCAGTTATTGCAAATGCACGTCGCTATGGCAGTTTTTCTTGTTATTCGGTCAGATGGGTTTTGTGCACTCACACTCTGTGGGATTTTGGACCATATGGTCAATAAATTCTCTGTGACCGGTCCTGTGTTTGGGCTGTGTACCTGGCTTCAGATTCAGTCACTTCTTAACTTAATTCTGCACCAAGCTTTAAAGCAGCAACATCAGCTCTGCACATCTGGACAGCGCAGGCCACATGCCAATCTCTCAAGCTGAAACAAATGGTTGCATTTCAGATTAGTTAGTTGCAGCTGATATGCAATGAACATTTGATTATTAAATATAAAGCGTCGCTCTGGTTTTAGGTGGTTTATGATCAAGTACCTGCAGGAATAGAATAGAATAGAATAGAATGCCTTTATTGTCACTATACGGTTGTACAATGAGATACAGAATAACAGCGTTCCCATCAGGCGGAGTGGCAATTTGTTTTTAGTGCTTATTACTGAATATTGACTTTCAAAGATTTTTGCTTTGTCTTTAATAAAGTAGTTCTCTACTTAGACTGTATTTTTACCACATAAGTTCATTCACAAAGACATGTAGAGCCAGATATATCGGCCAATATTAATTCTTTGATGATATATTGGTGTCTACAGTGAAATTTAAAATGAGTAAAGAAGAGATGGAGGAAACACCCTTCCACCAGGTTATTGGAGTTTGTCCTTCAGAGGCAGGACTTCCCTGTTGGCAACTCTACAAAATCAACAACCAACTGATCTAAGCAGAGTCGGGCAGAGCATAAACAGTAATCCATGACTAGTTGTGACAGAAAAGTAAGAATATATTTAAAAAGCACTGTCACATCATCTTAGTAATATGGCCATGCCCATAGCAAAGCTAGCATATAGCAGCAGATTTTGGATTTCATGCATTGTCTTGTTGTTTGTTGTTGAACTGCCTTCACTGTGGAAGAATTTAGTGTTATTTGTATTCAAGACTCAACTTGCTAAATATCTCAAATTGCGCCACTAGCCTAACTTCCGTACATTGTTAGTCCAACTGTGTGCAGTGGTACAGTACACAGTGAAACTTTCCTCTAAGACCATGGTGCTACATATGACATATAAAAGACAGTCAACACAGGACTACATAAAGTCGAATGTTCAAAAATTGCAAAAAAACCCCAAAGATGGTGCAACACCAGACAGAACAGAGCGATACAGACCCAAGACAGTGCAGTCACAACAGTGCAATTAGAAATGTGCAAAAGACTGTGTATTGTGCAAAAAGTCACAATACTCAGTCTTATACTATAATACTACTACCAACACGGAAGTGTCCCATTATCGGAGTTTCCATCTTCGTGTTTATCGGTCTGAGAGCATCACCACTCTTCTTGTTTTGCTGCTGACCAACTGGTCCTGACTAATCCTGACTCTTCCTGTCTCATTACATCACGTTACATTCTCCCTGCTGGCTGGAGTGCTGTGTGTTTTGCTGTTTTGAGGTCCTCTGTATCATTCAGTTACACCCCTCTGAGTGGATCTCTCTTGATTTTTCTCCACCTCCACCGTCCTGGTTTGCAGATGGTTAGTCCTTCTGATCTTGTGAGCTGCTGTGAGCTGCAGGACCACTCTAAGCAGGAGGACGACTGGTTCTTTGCTACGGAATCATCAAAGCTAATACATATTCACAGAGGAGCAACTAAAATACAGAAAAAGCTTCACGCACACATGTATACATACCAGCAGACTGAGATAGAAGCTCTTTAAATGTAAAGTTATGTACAGAAAAGCTTGCACAAAACTGCCTGGTTCTTATCTTCGCCAGTGTGATATAGCAGCCAGTGACAACACTTTACAGGCCCAGGAACAACTTCTTATGGATGCAGTGCTTCTCTCTCATGTCCATAATTCCACGGTGCCGCTCAGGCTGCCCAGGAACACCACAGAATATGATAAAGTCCAGCATGTGTAACCTGATAAGCTGAGAATGGACAGGTTTCCTAACCATGCTGAGTTTGCTGATAACAACCCTTTGATTGAGAGTGGGCATTATTTAAAAGGTCTAGACACTAAAATGCTACAATAATTTCCTCAGTTTTATTTATGTAGGATTACTTTGTGGGGAAATAGATCATGCTGTGCAAAGTTCAGCATTATAAGGGGCATTTTAATGCTTATATATATTTAGCTGTACCATCAACTTACTCTTCTATCGCCACATATTTTGCATCTCCGTCAGTGCCGTCCCCGTTAATATTCTGTGTAAACACTCACCTCTTTTCATTTTTGGCTGTAACTAAATGACCATCATGACAGTGTGTTTTATTTTTGATTGCCATGTTTTCAGTGTCAGTCCTCAGTCTATTTAGTCCCAACTGAAATATCTCATCTGTTAAAGCTTTATGAATAAATACTCCATCCATCCATTTGCTTCCGCTTATCCTTTTCAGGGTCGCGGGGTGCGCTGGAGCCTATCCCAGCTGTCTTAGGGCCAGAGGCGGGGTACAGGTTGCCAGTCTGTCGCAGGGCTAACACATAGACACAGACAACCATTCGCACTCATAGTCACGCTAACATCTTCTCATGTTTACAACATGGTTTAAATTAAAACCATGTTGTAAACATGACATTTTTATGGCTGAATTTTGGCATTTTTAACCTGAGAGGTCATGGGGATTGATCCACTTGTGAAGCAAACTCCAACTTCAGCTTTGTTTCAGGGGGGTGGACACTTCCTTGTTGGCTTCGGTCCCAAACATTGCTGCTTGGTTGGTCACCACTTCAAAATTCTTTTCAGGTGTAGATCTCAGAAAGATTCATAACCTAGCTGAAATGCATTTGTCTTGCTTTGATGAGTCTGTTGTGTGTCTTGGTTTATTCTGGTAATAACATAGGTAGTTCTGTTTTTATTTAGACCAGCATGTAATTACAAGGATCTCAACTAGCATATGCCTAGTGCAGGATCCTTACAGAGAGCTCAGCAGTGTGTGTCCTTGTGTGTGTGCGCGTCTGTGTGTGTACCCTGGCACCAGCTTGTCGACCCACTGTCTCCGTCTGTGGTTAACTGAGCTCTTTCAGCAGGGAACATCTCTTCTCTTCTTCTTCTGCTTTTTCTTCTTCTACCAATGCAGTCTTTGTCCAGGTTTTTGTCTCCCTGAACCAGTCATCCGATTTGCTTTCATCCCAGCTTTGACCACACCATCTCATTCTCTTTTTTATTTACCCCCACCCCCTCCACTCATGCTACCTCTTCTTTCCTCATCTCTCCATCCCTTCCTCTCGCCACACTAATCTTTTCCCCCCATCCCATTCAGTGATAATAATCCCTGCTTAATGTAATTGGGCTGTGTAATCTTTGGTTAGCAACAATCAGCCTAATAGACAGCCTGGCTGGCTCTTTGTCTGCACTAGTGTCCCCATCCGCTGACATCCAGTCTCCCAGTGTAGCCAATTAAAATATGAATTGTCTCAAACTCCCTACAGCAAACTCATCAGTTGATGGCACCGAACTGGAGCACTTGTAGGCACTGAATAGCACATATTCAGTATCGTTTAAGGGAGTATTAACTTGTGATAATGCAGAGAAAGGTTAAATGGTGACAACAGCTGCTGATGCAGCATGATAGGAAAAGGCAATAATGATTAAAAAAAACTAAGAGGTTAGTGCTGTGAAGCCTTTGTTTTGGCCCAAAAAAAGCACAAACTACCCGTTGTCATCATGCAATTGTCCTTTGTAATGTAGCTGCTGGCTGTAGCGCTGCGTCACAACAATCACAGGCATGATTTAAGAGTAATGACGGCTCTGTCTGCGTGTGCGTGTTTTTTTTTTTTTTTTTTTTTCTTTTTCTAAAACGGCTCATTCCCGAACCAGTATGTAATCACTATGGAAACTGTGTATGTGCGCATGACCCGTTTTAATCTGAGTGAGCTGAACTGCAGCTCGCTCAGATTTGTTATATTAAACTGTAATCTTCAATCATCTCTAATCTACTACAACTTGGATTGCTCCTCTCGCTGCCCTCATCCCTACGTGTTTGTGCGTGCTTGTATGCGTGCTCGAGTGGGTGTTAGGGTTTGTGCGTGTGTACATGTGTGCATTTCTCCCAAGGCAACAAATTCTTTCATCTTTTTATATCTCCATTTCCCGTATTGCCTCCCACACATATTGAACCGTGCTGCTGCTGCAGAGCAGTGTTGTGCTGGGGAGACACCTGGTGGTGAATGTGGGGAGTGGCACCACATGCTGCGACTGATGATTATTTTCGTTACAGGTTATCTTATCAGCTTTGTTAAGATTTCTAAGATGGCAAATGACAATTTCATCATTTTTCATACCCCGGTGTGATGTTATAAGATTATGTAAATTGTATAATACAAAAATATCCTCACATTTTGGAAGCGCGCTGTACTTTTTTATTTTTTTTTGTAAATATAATGCAAACATAATATTGGCAGGGCAGTGAGAAGGGCCTGGTTTGAATCCACCATCCTTTCTGTGTGGAGCTTGAATTTGTTCCCCGTTTCTACGTGGGCTCTCTCTGGGTACTCTAGGTTTCTCCCACAGTCAGACATGCAGTTAGTGGGGTTAGGTGTGAATGTGAGTGTGAATGGTTGTCTGTCTCTCTGTTGGCCCTGTGTGGCAATCTGTCCATGGTGTGGATCTGACTTGATCTGACTGACTTGAATAAGTGTAAGAGGATGGATAATACTAGCAGGCTTCATAAAAATTACTGCAAAGCCTCAATACTTAGACTTAAGTGATACATTGGCTTGCTGTTTCAGCCTTCACCAAGAAGGTCCTTGGTTTGAATTCACTGGCCCTCTGGGACCTTATGGCAGCTTTGGTTCTCTCCGGTCCACAGGGAGACTCCCACAGTCCAAAGACGCATTAGGTTAACTGGTGATTCTAAATTAGCCGTAGATGTGTGTTGGTCCTGTGGTAGACTGGCAACCTGTCCAGAGTGTACTTAACTTTTTGTCCCATGACACCTGAGGGAGACCCTGTGACTGTGAATTTGATAAGGAGAACAGTGATGGATGTTTCAGCTTTACGAGTGTTTCATGTTTTGAGTGACAAAGCATTATTATATTAATAGCTTTCTTTAGTTATTGTATTATTCCTACTAATTTATTAACCTTGAGGATTTTATAAACAATACATTATGTAAGCCAGATTTTCCATTAAGATTTAAAAGGGAGTATTTGTATTAGTTTTTATGCATTTAAAATCTTTTTGAGTGGACAACAAACATAAGCAGGATTAAAATGAGCAAACATCATGTTAGCAAAAAGGTTAGACACTCAGGGGTCACACAGCTGCCTACCAATGGTTAAAGCTGAAATTTGAACAGGAAGTTCTGTTGAAAGGTTAGAAGCAGTTTAGAGAGTTAACGTTTGCCTTTGCAATGCTGCGTTATATGGTGTAATGACATGAGCTAAAGGTTATTCCACGTGTGGATCTACTGGATGACTAATTTAAAAAAAATAAAAGCAGCTTTAGTAAGAAAACACTGAGTAAATGTTTAAGATTGAGCACAGTTTAATTAATTTGTCCTCACAAATAGTGCTGTACACATTTGCTTGGTAAGTGGAAGGTTGTTGGTTCAGTTCCAGCTGGAGACACAAATCCCCTGTGGGGCTGTGTCAGGAAGGGCATCCAAACATGCAGCACTGCCCACTGTGGCGACCCCTTGTGGCAGCAGCCGAAAGTACCTATAAACAGAACTATTTGAAACAATTAATCACATTCAAATACTCTGCTACTGTTTGTCAGCCTTTACTGAACTTGATTCGGGTATTGTGTAGAGTTGCTGAGAATGGAGCTCTGCTTGGTTATTTAGATGCTACATTGAAGTCACTTATGATTGAAAATATTATGATTAGTTTGAAATATTGTAATTGGACATTTTAAGTCCTAAAATGATTTAAACTAATTTATCATCATTTGTCAACTGTGACACTTCTGATCAATTTAACGATGTCTTTAAGATCAAAAAGCTGATCTCCGTTCAGAAACAAAGAGCAGCTTTTAAACTGTCACGTATTTCAGCTGTGTGGGGAAACCACATCCACCTGAGCAGCAACGCAGGCTTAAGTTTGTGTTATGTGAACATGAGACCATGGATTACATCTTTAACCCCTCGTCTTTTCTTCTAACCCTCAGGAAACCCTCCCACCCCCTGCTGGACTCCTTCATCCATCACATGGGCCTGGGGGGTCGCGGCCACTGGGAGTCACCTCTGGGCTCGGTTCCTCGTCTGCCCAGCCACAGTGCCTGTGAGATGGGAGAACTCACGCAGACAGGTGACAAGAGCAGTTGAACCGAACTCTTACAGACATTGTTATGTGTTGAGTACTCACATAATTTATTCTACATCATTCATGCCACATTTCATTTTCCCATCGTTGTCCAGGTGTGGTGCAGCACCTTCGCAATGGGCAGCTCCTCCACCACGCCTACAAACAACACAATCTCTTCTCTTCTGATTGGTCGCCCCGTCAGATCTGGGTGGAGACCACAGGGAAGAGTCGCACTCTTCAGAGCGGGCTGGCCTTCCTCTACGGTTTCCTTCCGGACTTTGATTGGACGAAGCTGACCGTGCGTCACCAGTGGAGCACGCTGTTCTGCAGCTCGGCCTGCGACTGCCCTGCCAGGAACAGGTACCTGGAGGAGGAGCAGAGGAGGCAGTATCAGCTCAGAGCGGCCGATATTGAACTGGAGAGAACTTACATGGATATGGCACGAACTTTGGGTCTTCCCACTCGGCAGCTCCGAGCTGCAAACCCCATAGACTCCCTGCTGTGCCACCTGTGCCATGGCCTTTCGTTCCCATGTGTTCCCATAGGGGATAGTGGCGCCGGCGGATGCCTGACTATGGAACAGTTTGCCGTAATCCGACGGCAGCAGCTGGACGATGAGGTGGACCGGAGGAGAGCGGGGCTGTACCACAAATACGCCATCCTGGCGATGTATCCCTACCTCAACCGAACCGCCGCCAAGATGGAGCGGATCGCTAAGAGCAGCGAGGCTGGTCGTCAGCCTCGTTCCGGGGGCGAGGAGGTCTTCACTCTCTCTTCAGCCCATGATGTCACAGTGGCTCCATTGCTAAGTGCCCTGGGTCTCGAAGAAGCCCGGTTCCCAAGGTTTGCAGCAAGAATTGTCTTTGAACTGTGGAAAAGTCCCCCGACGATACAAGGCCAAGTAAAAAAGAGAGGTGGAAAAGGTGAGAAGTCAAAGGCCAAATACGGCGAAACATTCATCCGGGTGCTGTACAACGGCGAGGACGTGACATTTCACACCACCTTCTGTCGCTCACACGACCGCCACATTAGCCAGCCTCTCTGCCCTCTGAAAAATTTCCTGTCTTTTGTTAGGAGAGACATGTTCAGCGTTGTCAATGCCACCTCCTACAAGGAGGCCTGCTACAGGCGCCCTGGTTGACAGACGGAGAGGAGGGCGACTGAGTAAAGCTTGATGGCAGATGGTTGTACTTTCATTTAGAACCTGTTTTGAAGACGGTGTACTCTTACTCTGCTCGTAGTGTCTCCACATTTTATAACATAGTCCTTTACATTTCTGAGCATGAAGTGTGACACAATCACACACAACATGACCTTCACTTTATAACCTTTGTACAAGCGTACCATCATTTTATAAGGATCTGTTCTCGACTCTGTCTGTACAACACAAACAATTCAAGGGAAGTTGAACAGCACTCAGCCACTTTATTCCAACATTCCATGACAACTTGAAACTGCAACATTTCATTATTTCCAAATGCCTGTAAGAAAGAGGAATATTGAAGCTGGAAATACTATGATGGGAATATTTTGTGTATAATGTATTTCAGTCAAAACTTTGGGCTAGTTTGAGCTGTAGAACTCAAGATGACCAAGTTTTGTTTTAACATTTAATCTTTGCAGCAGGCTTTGTTTTTAGCAGTAACATTCTGACACGTTGCCATGCGTCTTTTTATTCTTTGCTTCATTCAAATTGTTTGCGGTACTTAAATAGTGACAGTTTGGTGCTATTAGTAATCACGCCCCTCTTCTCATTTTGGTCTTTCTACTGAGTCTAATAAACGTTTTTCCGAACAGACGTACGTTACTGTAAAACACAAGCAGTAAAATAAATGACGTCATGTTTTAATGCTCTGTTCTCTTAGTGGGTTTTTTTCAGCTATGACCCATTTGGTTTAGATTTTGAATACTGAATAAACAAATAAAAGCTGTTTCTAATCTTACTTTGTCTTACTGGTGATTTTTAATTTTTTTAAAGTAATGATATAAAATCATTGTATCTAAAATGTAGCCAGTTATGATTAAAAGTCGTTAAAAAAATTCTGCAAGAATATCAACAATCTCGTTTCATACACCTGTTTTGTCACCCTTGTAAAAATGTCTTGCTTTAGGTGTTAGCTGATCCTTCTACCACCATCTTCCATTTCAACTCACTCTTTTTTTAAAAAAATACTGTCTCTGATTTTGACTAGGCCATTTCAACACCCTGGATTTCCACTTCTCGGCCCATTACTTGGTGGATTTTCTGTTGTTTAGGATCATTATTCTGTTGAAATGGCTCCCTCAGGTCCAACTTTCTGACTGATAACTTGAATTATCTTCAAGCATATGCTTCAAGCTGCCAAATGTGTCCTGTGTTAATGAAGCCAAATGGCTCTTTGTTTCATCTGCGAGAGTAGATCCTCCCAAAAGGCAAATTGTTGCTTTAAAGTCTTTATGGAGCATGAATGTGTGTGGATGGCACACCGTTCACAGAGCTCAAACCTCTTTCTTTCTACACGTTTAGATAAAGACAGTTCCAGGAGTTTCCCTTTGATTCTGGGATGGACAGTCTGTATTAGATCTTCTAAAATTGCATCTACAAACATTAGATAATGCTTTGGATCTTGGCATGATTATGCCCCACACTGACAGTGAAGAGACAGCAGTTGCTATATTTGACATTCACCAGGTCACAAGTCACCCATCTAGGGTTGGGATTGGGTTTTATTTTGGCTTAATCTTCAACCACTTACAGAGTTTCCTATTTGTAACTCCCACGTGAAAAGGCTTTTGAGAAAATAAACTAACAATAAAGGCAAAATAAATGTATGAATGTATTGAAATGTAAAGTGTGAAGAGAGATTCTATTTCTCGGCTGTCCTGGGAACGCCTTGATGTTCCCCCGGACAAGCTGGAGGAGGTGGCTGGGGAGAGGGAGGTGTGGGCTTCTCTGCTTAGGCTGCTGCCCCTGTGACCCGGCCTCGGATAAGCGGAAGAAGATGGATGGATGGAGTGAAGGTGTGCCTATACAACATGAAGCTAAAATAAAACCCAGTTCCATCCCTACATGGGTGACGACCTCATGGATATCAAAAGAGAAATAAGGAAGCTTTCTATCATTCACGCCTAACCTACAAAACCTGATTATTATTGTTTTGAACCTGAAGTCGTGTAAAAAATGTGTCTTGACTGACCTGCTGTCTTGTTTAAATTCTTCCTATCTCCTTCAATGTGTGGCTCTGTTGGTTTCCTACTTATCTGTACTGAATTACAAGTGCTAATTATAGCTATCTTAGATACTTTTGGGTGGCTTTAGTTTGAAAATATCTGCCCTGTAACCTACTACCATCAGAGAAATCTGGAGTAAACACTTTCACATCTAGGAAAAATAACTGAACTAAAGGTGCTTTCCTTCACTCTGTGCCTAATTTGCTCAGTACTGAAGTGATAAGAGCGGGTTGTACTGCATAGACAGTAAAATTACACCACTAGGTGGCGTATTAGCTCCACAGACCATGCATACCTATGCAGTCTGACCCATCTGCTGCTATCAGTTATCCACTTTGTCAGCAGAGCTGCAGGGCCACACCACAGAGGCAATCCATTTATATAAATGTGTGCCTATTCCTCACCACCGGACGAGTCATGTGTCATCATCATTAGGAGCATAATACATTGATGACAAGGTATCTATTGTACAGCTCATTTTCAAAAGTGCCTCAGCTTGTTCGCTGTGTTTTTCCCTTTTTTTTTTTGTCTTTTCCGAATCCTCTGAATCAGGAGAGTATTGACTGGAAAAATGCAATAACATGAATGAGTCGGTAAATTACATTTGCAGTATATGGATGTGATATTTGTCCTGGCGGTAGAGGGCTATTTGGTAGTGAATAAAAGCATGCACAATTGATGCTGAGGACAGATTACAAATGTCATGTGCTCTAGCAGGAGTTTTTTATTTAGCCACGCTGCAGTCTGAGGGGAGGAGGGCTTGCTGTCGTTTTTCTCAAAGCGTATTGAACAGTTTCATTGAGTCGCCGAATCTTATTGTCAGACAGGAGTCACTCTGGCATTTGAACAGCAACGCCGGATTAAAAATCACTCGAGTTGCATCCTGGCACTTCGTGTCTCAATCCCAAAGTTCAGGCAAACTGCAAAAGTCTATGCAAATTTATTCCCAAACTTTTTCCCCCGCTTCCATCCAAGCCTCCTCCGAGGCCATTTCCCATTTTATACCATGACGTCAGGGTTGTTAATGATAGGAGCTAACCTCCTCTGGCCGGCTTGATTCCTCCCTCTTTTGTCCTGCCCTCTCTCACCGACGCCTTTCCCTCCAGGCTCTGACACCCCTCTGCCACCCACGCCACTGATGTCATCCTGCCACAGCGAGGTGGAGCAGCAATTTCCTCCTGCCACAACTTGCTTAATCTTTGATGTTGTTACGCCGCCTCCGGCTTTGGGTTATACACCGGTGTCTATCACCCTTCTGTGTGTGTGTGTGTGTGTGTGTGTGTGTGTGTGTGTGCGCGCATAGGAGGGTAAAGACAGATCACGGTGAATGTATCTCAGTTCCAACCTTGTGTGTGTGTGTTGACCTACCAACAAAGTCCACTTGACACAAAAGCTGCTGTATAGATTTCCAGACAGACCCAGAACAGTAACACAGAGGCTGCTGAAAACTGGGATGTGTGTGTGTTGTTTTGGATAGATGAGGGCAAAGCAGCTGACTGACAGCTCAGACAGTAAGAGAGGAGCATTGCGGTCAACGCCAAGGAGAAGGGAAGATGGAAGAGAGGGAGAGGCTGTGGTCATGGTTAGATATTAACCTCATGGAATTATCCCCGGACTCTCCTCGCTCCCAAAACCACAGTTTACCAGCCACTGGTTGGAGGAATTAAAGAGAGATATTAGATTTCATGTTGTGAAGAGGTTTCAGAGCGGGAACAACAGCTACCAGGCTCAGGGCTGAAGGAGGCCTAGTGCAGACCGAAGGGAGCAACTTCCTCTGTCTTCCCACGGTTTCATTCACTGTAACTCATAAGAAATGAGCCAGGCTCTCAAGGATATTATCTTTACATGTCTCATTGTGGACAGTTTAACAATTTACTGTAAATCGGGGGGGGGGGATCGTGATTTGGGAAGCTGTGATGCTATACTCTCCTGATGCTGAGATAAAGACTTTTCAAAGGAAAAGTCTGACATTTTACAAAGTGCTCCGTTACTGTAAATCCCCCTCACCCAAACCCAGGCTACATTTTTGGAGTCGCTGGTATGTATTATGAAAAGTAAATTGCCTTAAATGTGCATTCTTTTTAATGGGGCAACTTTTCAGTTTCTCTGTGATGTTGGTGGACATTTAACTGATGAGTTTATGGATAAGGCCATACTGATGAAAACATAATTTTTTTCAGTGATGGTCCTTATTAGCGTCAGAAAGGAATTGGGTAAACAAATGAGTGCGCAGCGTCCTTAGGTTAATGTGTGGTTTCAAAACACGAATATAGCAATGGCAAAAATGCTCATATCAAAGGTTTACAACAGGACTTCACTTATTAGTGGATGATACCATGCTGGCTTTATAATATATGGCCAGAGCCAGCCTGTGTGCTATGCTAAGCTAGCAATATCCTAGTTGTAGCTTTATTTCTGTAAAGAAATGACTAAGAGCAGTATTGAGCTTTTTACTCTAACAGTTTGTTCAGAACAACCAGAAAGTGGAGTTTTATGTGGCAAGGTTACTTAGAAAGTCTAACGGGGGGAGATTCTTTCATAAACTGTTGATTTTCCTAACAACACTAGCAATCAGAAATTCAACTCAGTTCAGTTGACTTAAATTTATATAGCACAAGATAACAACAACAACCTCAAGTCACTATATATATAGCGAAAACCCCAATAATCTAATGACCCCCTGTGACCAAGCACTTGGCGACAGTAGGAAATAGAAACTGCATTTTAACAGGAAGAAACCCTGCAGCAGAACCAGGCTCAGGGAGGGACTGCCATCTGCTGCAACTGGCTGGGGGCTGAATCAAGGAAGACAGGAAAAAAGACACACTGGGAAATTGGCTGCTAGCTTTCTCTCTATAGGCAGCTGGAGAAAAAAAGAAACTGTAGGATGTCCTTCTAAGTTGTGCTAACATGTTGGGGTGGCTATAGCTCAGGAGGTAGAGCAGTGAGCTACTGATGGGAAGCAGTGAGCCACTGGTGGAAGGTTAGTGGTTCGATCCCTGGCTCCTCCAATCTGCAAGTATCCTTGGGTAGGATACTAACTCTAAATTGCTCTCCAATGTGTCAATTGGACTATGAATGGTAGTTAGGAAGCACTACGAAACATAGAACACAGTGATAGCGTGAATATGTCATGTTGTATAGAGCGCTTCGAGTACTCTGGGAGAGTAGAAAAGCGCTATATAAGAATTAGTCCATTTACCATTTTGCTGTTACTTCAGGCTGAGGTTATACTCCACTTTCTCTTGGGGGTTAGGGTCCAAAAACTCTAGCATGATTTGGTCTGAAAACAATATAACTCTTTTAAAGGAAGTGAATAGATTTCCCCAAACATCTAAATAATCTCTTAATGGTTATTATGAGGTACGCTACATAAGGTGGTAGTTTTATAAGGTAGTGTAGTATGCTAATGTACAAGCTAGTCGACTTCCACACTAACAGCATGTTAAAGCCACAGAAAAGAGAATATTAAAGGGTTTTCTAAAAAATTATTTTGCAGTCAAGCAGCAACCTTTCTTGTAAAAAACTAGGTCTTGGAATTTAAGGATTTCTTGTGGAAACCCTCACCCTCTTTTAAGTTATATTGATGCTATGTGTACCCACTAAGCTAGCAAAAGTTGCACTGTAAACACACAGGATTTACAGTCTTTGTGCTAATCTAAGATAACTGTTAGGGAGCTATATCTCCTGGCGAAGAGAAATTATATTCCTTTTAAATTCTTCATAAAATACACACAAAGAAAATTACAGCATTGTGCAGAGTATGAAAGGTATTATTGGGTGGAGGGGGGTAAGGTGAAAAGAGTTTGTGTGTTGGGCTAAAAGTTAGCTAATTTGCAGTCTGTGTGGCTTGTCTGTCAGTGTGTAGACTGTGCCACCACCATGTTTTCTCAGATGGGAGGCTGTGTTACGCCCTTTAGATAAGCAAACAACACAGCAACCAAGTATTTGTCCATGGGAGGGGAGTGTGTGTAGTCTTTGTACAGTTTAAATGCACGTTGTATTTTATGCTCCTTGTGTGTGCACTTTACCTGTTTGTGATTTATTGTGATGGGAGCGAGTTCTCATTAGCTAAAATAATCAGGATTTATGAGTCTCTCTGCGCTGTAAGCGACAGGCCGGAGGCTTCGCCCCACACTGGCGCACACAGCCGGGCTAACTGAGTTTGCTCATCACTGTCTCGCTCCTCCATCGAGGCTCGTTCAGTCAATCATTCATCAGTTACGCACACTTTAGAGTAATTTGTGCTTTTTACTTTTTCCTCTCTCTACACACATTCTTTGAGCATGTCTAAAGTGTTCCTGGCTTCCGCATGAGTAGTTTGTCTTCGCGCGAGTCTTCCCCTGATGTCCATGCTGACATCATTTGCCTGTCTGTGATGTTTGCAACTTTATTATCCTAAATCTTCTACTGTATTCGTCTGTATCGTCTTCCACTGTTAGCTGTTACTCAAACCAGGTCATTGTGTGTGTGTTTGTGTGTGTGGAGGGTAGGTGTAGTATTTCTATTTCTATAAGGACCAATTTGGGATTTAGTCCAGGCACAACCAGTTGCTAGGCCAAAACGTGACTTCTCTCATCAGTTGGTGAGTGGTTGCTGGAGGCAGCTGTCACTCCTGTCGCTGACTACGAAACCTTCATTTACTCAGGCCTAAGAACATGTCATAGACACTGGGAACTGCAGGTTCCACAACTGGCTGGCAAGTGGTTGATACCGTGCTCTACCAAAAACCTCCTTGCGATTGCATTGTTCGCTAGCAGGTTGCTGCGGTAGTTTACATGGCACATGCTGATTTGTCTGCAAAGATTTGCAAACTGCTCACCAAATGGTAGTGAAACTGAAAAATGTGACACAATTGGGTTGGCACACTTTTTGTGTACAATTTCACCAGGTGATAGGCAGCAATCTCCAGCCAAGGTGAAGGTGGAAGTTTGCCTAACCAAGTTTGATAGCATTAGCTGCTAACTAAACACTCCCCCTTCTCTTCCAGTTATAGTGCTTAAAAAAAAACTACCACAGCAGTGACTAAAACTCTTATTTCCAACTTCAGTATTCTTCACTTTCAGAAACCAATGTGATGTCACAGTAACAACTTCCATCTTTTGTATACAGTCTATTGGTACAGCTCTCGTATGATGGGACTTTTTGGAAAGTACTCTGTGTTTTTGTGCTTTTAGAGACAAAAAATTTCAAGGTCATGCTCGCATTTTACAGTTCAGGTTAAAGTCAGGTGTAGGTTAGGGGTGGGGTTAGACTTTTAGTTATGAAGCAATGCATTATGTTACCATGAGGCCAAAAAAATCGTGAACTACATGTGTGTGTCTAAGATCCCTGGAAACACCCTCTCGAATGCAAATGGCTAACAACCCCCCTCTGCATCTTTCAAGAAGGAAAAGCAGGAAGAGAAGGGAAATGAGACAGGCAGACGAATGACCACCAAACACAGTCGAGTGATAGACATGCATACAAATATACAGCAAGTCAACGGCGAGGGACTCAGAGACAGAGTGAAGGAGGAGGAGGGGACGGGATGGTGGGGATAAAAGCGTTCAGTAAAATGGGTCAGGCCTGTCTGCCATACCAGGCACATACACACAGTGTGCAACCCCGAGAGAGAGACCCAGACTGTACAACATGCTGCCGAGAGGAGAGACGACAGGAGGAGAGGGAGAAGTAGAAGGATCACAAAAAAACAGACATGGAAACAGAGATGGGCTCAGATATGAAAGTTGCAGTTCACTCAAATCACACAAAAATATGTTCTTACGTGCCTTCCTATAGCGCTATAGGCTAAAGTGGTTCTGTTTATCTGTTGTGCACGTTGAGATCTCTGAGATTTCCGTTTACACCAAGAACAACGTCTTCCCAGGAAAACTGCGAGGGTGCCACTTCAATTCAGAAGTGGCACCCTCGCAGGACTCAGGTTAAGGACGTTAACACAGGAAAGCGCTCAGTCATTTTGATGAGGCGAAGCAGGAGGTTTCGAATGACTGAAAGCTGATGAACTGCAGCTTTGCTGTATTCACTGTGCACTGGCTGTATGATTTTTCTGCAACCTCTCAGTTTTCGCCTTGTTGGCAGTTGTATAGTCGTGGGAAGCGGGGATGGTGGAGATGTTAGGTGACTGATAGCGCTGTGTGATACTGTAAATTTGGGTATCAATCCAATACCAAGGGCAGGGCAGTATTGCCGATACTAATATTGATATCAATACTTTTAACATATAAAGGCAGCTTATATAATGAGTTATGAGGTTAATTATTATCAGTTTGCAAATTCTGAACACATTTTAATGACCACTGTGATTTTTAGTTTCTTTCAGATTTAAATTAGTTGGATTAATTTTGATGACAGGTATTCTTTCATGGGCAAAGGTACGAGAAGATGAAATCTGTTCTTACTAAAGCAGTGTACCTGCTTCTTTATCTGCTGGACAGTATTTTAAAAAAGACAATCTTAGCTTTTAGCTTCAAGATCACACCACAGTTCTTTTTCATTCATGTGTTGTCATTAAATTTCCGAATGACGGGTCTGACGGGACGAGGAGGAAGTTGGTTTTGACCTGTGACTAAAAGGGCCTCGCGTTAGACTCTGACCCGCGATGCTGAATGCGGTTCTGCCGGCTGCTGTTCAGGCCGCGCCAGTCATTTTTTATGGTACGCTGCTCGCCTGATGAAAGGACGCGGGCGAGTTTGTTTGGTGGACTGGAACTGCATCAAAGAAAAGAGAGAGAAGAAAGGAGAACGAGCCAGGCTGTCACTGAAGTGAGAACTGCTCCGCGGCTGCTTGGCTTGAACAGATGAAAGGGTTAATATCATTTGACAACACTCAACAATGAGTAATGACTCCAAAGCCTCCCACTCCCCTCCATACCTTCACGCTGTTTCACTTTTTTTCTTTTTTCCTGATGCGTGGCTTTATTTGCCGTACTGCCTCTGCTACACTCTGCCTTGTTTGTCTCCATTGTATGCACAGCAGCGTGCTGCTTACCGTCTGTATGTGCCTAGGTAAACACGTTTTGGGAATATCAGTTAATCCATCACGGCCGTCACGCTGAAAAGTTTCTCCCCCAGGGCCCTGCGGTGCTGCGGTATCAGGTGGAAGAGTTCCACTTCCTGTCTTTGTGGGCAGGTTCCTGGCCAAGAGGGACAATCTCCCCACTGGCCCCCGGCGGATTGAGCATGCAGCCCTTGGGTGACACTACCTGTTCTGCCACGGCCCTGGATGGCGCCACTGTGGGCCTGGTGGAAGGGTGTGTGTGTGTGTGTGTTTGTTAAAATGGTGCAAAAAGGAAGTCGCGGTTTGTTTTCTGTGGCCTGAAATAGAACTCTTGCTAACATTATTTGCACTCCTGCTGGTGTAATAGCAGAAATTCAACAGTGGTGTTATATTTTGGTGTGAGGTGGCAATCACTTTGTCGTGGGGAAGGATTCATGTCAGTATCTCCCCCTCTCACACACACATTTGCACAGGCGAGCTGCACAGATTTTAAATTGAATCTCTCTTGTCCGCGCTGTGGGTGACCTTCCCATTCAGAGCTGAGGAATGTTCCAGAAAGCCAATACGGCCACCGTGATTTCATTCTCATGCAGCCGGGCAGTGACAAGCAGGGAGAGAGATCCAAGAGACAGGGGGGGAGCGAGGAGCCTCATACTTTCTGACCTTGTATATGATTATAGAAGGTGGCCCAGAGGAGCTGGTCAATTCTGAACGGACTCTCGTGGGTTATTAGATATTATCCACGTGTTACATGGAAATTTATATTTAATCTGGGAAAAGAATACAACATCTTGGATGTTGCTGGTGTAACGCAAACTGCAGGTAGGACAGAAACAACAGCATGCTAACACAAAGCTAGCCAAGAACCCAGAGTCATGTTAAAGCTGAGTGAATGGTGAAACCAGCTCAGCAGCCAGAGCCTGGATTTCAACAGGTGATAACTGAACACTCAAATATCTTTTGTATATAGTTTATGTTTTTAAAATGAATGGCCATCTTTATCCAACTTCTGCAAATATAACAGACAACAGACTTTCCACGCCTAACAGCAGAAGACATGTTTGCTTTCAGATTTCATAACACGTTGTTTCAATCACAGTATGCCTTTTAAACATTCAAAATACAAAGAACAGAGACTGTGACACATGAGGCTACTGTGGTATTTTCACACCGACGTGGCCTTACAAAAACACATAAGAAGAACTCCCACCCTGGTGAGGAACAGCCTCCCCGCAGATGGCTTTCTCACCAGCAGCGCACTGAAACAAAAGTTCACTTCTACCACTGTGGGTGGAGTGAGGAGGATGAATGCATCAGCAGTGTAACAAAGCCCCAGAAGACCAAGATTACTGCATTGGAACAAGAAAGGGAGGTGGTAGTGAAGACGAATTGTTAGACTGTTTGATATCTGCATTTTTATCCAACTTCTGTAATCTTGTTTAGCTTTTTGCATCAAATTGCTAAATAGTGTAACGCTTAAATAGAAAGGCGCAAATGAAAAAGGAGAATTAGGTAAGTAAAAATCAATTCAAGGTCAAATAAAAGGGAGAACAAAGTGAAAACTCTCAAAAGCAATAATCTCCCGTCAAACCAGCAGGCTAATGGGGCCCAAACTATTTCAGTCTTGACTAAACAAAGGAGAGACAGCGCTTTAATGAGTCTGCCACTCACCAAGAGACAACAGCCCCTTCACTCTGAAATCATTTCCGAGCTACATGCTTGATAGTTTCAGCTGTGTGAGACTCACCTTGAACTCAGGCGATGTAATCACTGTTTATTGTCTCTGTCTCAATACCTCAATTTATTCTGTTTCTGTGCTTTATGAAGCTTGAGTAACAATCATTGGTTCAGTCATATGACAACAAGGGAAGATGAATCATATTGGTGAAGAGACAAAAAAAGAAAAAAAAACTGCAGGTCATCATGAAATGTATGTTTCTCAAAGTTTTGTGATATCGTGTCTTCGGGGCTGGTTTGTGAACTGCTTGGTGAGCTAATGGCTAATGTGTTAGCAAGTCAGGGTATGTACAACATTGTATTGTTTTGTTCCATCAGGTTTTTTTTGCATGTCTTGTTAGGTATGCTAGCATCAAAGGGGCACATGGGTTTTAGCTTCTTTTCTCACGAAGTGCTACAGATTGGTAGATAATGATGATTTCTGTCATTTTAGATCGTTCTTATCAAGCTGATGTAGCCTACATAGTGCAATGCAACCTATGTCAGCGCCACACTTTCAAAAGACCAAGATGATGGCAAAAATGCTTACTCTCTATGTGGTTATACACCACTTTGCATTTAATGATTAAACTCTGGCTTGCACGGTGTTTCTTATCTTATCTTATGCAGTCTTCCTCTCCTTACTCCAAACTGGTTGCGGCAGATGGCTGCCCCTCCCTGAGCCTGGTTCCACCGGCGGTTTCTTCCTGTTAAAAGGGAGTTTTTTCTTCCAACTGTTGCCAACAAGTGCTTGCTCATTCTTGGGGTTTTCTCTGTAATTTAGTAGGAAAAAACCCTAAAGTCCTCCACAACATAAGAGGCCTCGAGTCAGCTGTTTTTGTGATTTGGCTCTATCTTAATAAAATTACATTGAATTGAACTGAATATAGAATATACCCCTGTGTTCCATGGAAAGTGCTATTAATTTAACAGAATTACAATCAGTAATATTTCTCTGTTAGGAAGAAGGAAAAAAAGCATTACACCAGTTTTAATTTGTCCAGATAGAAATGTCAGGGTAATTTATGCGTAGAGAACCAAATGTCAAAAAGAAAAGGAGGCACATGGAAAGAAAGGAAAAATGAGAATTAAAAATATGAAATAATGGCACTGCTCTGCATGGCTTGTCTCCCCCCCTCTCTGCCACCAAATAAATTCTGATGCTCTTTTCTGCCGATAAGAAGCGCCATGGGTGTAAGATCAATAAGTCTCAATTCTGCTAGTGAGCATGGCTTTACAGCAGAAATCTATAGCACTGTTTTGAACTATTATTACAAATCCATTGCTCTTGTTTTTCCCTTTCCCTGCTAAAAGGGGTGGGAGTTTGTTGAAACAATGAGAGTAGATCAATGGCTATTGCAAACAAAGCACATCCCGTGGAGCCCCCAGCATAGGTCAAGCCCCAAAAAAACCAAAAAGAACTGCTGTATTATGATTAGTATGATTCAATAGTTCTTCCTCTGTTGGCTCCTCTGAGTAGTTTACACTTCGAGTGGCTCGAGAGGAAATGGAGGGATGTTTCTATCTATCTTTCAAGAGGTAATGAAGTCATCATCTCCCGGTAGATGTGTCCTGACCCCGTTTGTGTCCTGATGGTGAGTCATCCGCCTGTCACTCTGGTCACAGACTGCACACACATAGGCAGATTTTTCTCAGCACATGCTCAAAGCCTCTCTCAACACCCTGCTTCCACTTCCCTCCTCCCGTTCTGTCCTCGTCTGGTTTACAGCCCCATCATAACAAATCACCGATATTCGACATAACACCATTAACACAGATATACACACATCAGTAACATTAGGGGTGAATTAAGCGTATAGGAAGGTGATGTTGAATGTAAACGTCCAAACACAGAGGAGTTAACACTGCACACATGTTGCCCTGACAATGGAAACATGACATGATTTGATCTCTGTGTAAACTTAGCTGACTTGAAGGAATTATGGTCATTTAGATGGCCACCCTAGATTAACACTGTACATGTGCACACTATCAGCATGCTGTACATGTAGATATGTGGTGTTGCACATTTTTGACACTAACATGGGGAATATGAACCAGAACCATGTTTCCTGGAGAAATCTTTATTTACTTAATGCCTGTTTCTCTGTGGAATGGGAAATGTATTACTCATGGTAAAGCTTCACGATTTAAATCTCTTATATTAACTCATACATTTCTGTGCAAAAGTCTCGAGCCACCCCTCAGTTGGGAAATAGTTGCAGTGACTTTTTGAAACGTGGACAAGCATCCTTGGAAATACCGGGGATGCCAATACATAGGAATCACCTTGTTTTGACTCTTAAAGATGCCTGTTTTATCTTTTGTCTGTTTAAGCTTACGTTGGCTTTGACAAATTCATTTGTGATTCTCTGGCAGACTTTTTGCCCAGTTCTTCTCTGCCAAGAAGCAAAAAGAATGAGTTAAACTTAATTGGAGTTAGCAAATTATATTTTTTTAACATTACATTAATTATGACAACTAACTGTAGTTGTAAATGAAAATCTTTTAAAGGGAAATAGCAACTTAGACTGTCATGGTCTCAAGCAACACAGATGGTCACAAGTGGAGGCATTTGGGACTGGGGAAGGTTGGTTTATGGCAGGGGTGTCCAACTCCAGGACTCAAGGGCCAGTGTCCTGCAGATTTTAGATATCACCCAGGGTCAACAAACCTGAATGACATGATTACTTCATCACCAGGCCCCTGGATAACTTCAAGACAAGTTGATGAGGTAATTTAGCCATTTAAATCAGCCGTGTTGGATCAAGGACACATCTAAAACCTGCAGGACACCAGCCCTTGAGGCCTGGAGTTGGACACCCCTGGTTTAAGGGAAGCAGTATCAACACTAATACCCTTTTCCTGGTCTGACACCATGAACATGTAAAAGAAAGGCAATACCAAGGTTTGTAAGTGCAGTTAATGACTTTCAAATACTTAATTAATCAAAAAAAATAGAAAACAAAAAACCCTCATTACTCTAATGTGTTACTGAGTAAGGGGATACTGCCTAACTGCAGATCTGACAGCATACAGAGAGCCACAGATGGGGACTCTGGGAGAGCCTGAGAAGCAGAGGACAGCTGAAGTCTCTGTTTGACAGCTGCCGCAGCTCTCCAATGAGTGGAATTAAATAGTTGACATAGTTTTGATGGAGCACTTTCACGCCCCTCTCATTCGCTCTCTTTCACAGAGCAAGCTGGCCGACAGAATATAAACACGTATTAGTCGTATGATCTCTCATCGACACTTAATGCCACAGCGCCGGGTGTTAACCCACCACAAGCCGTGCTAATGCACTGTGGTGAACGCAGTTTTAAGTGACGACATTTAATGGTTACAGTCACTGAGACATTTCCGTATGAGTTACAGGATGTACAAAAACTACCAAAGAGTGCCGTGGTATCAGTTTAATTGCGTAGTCATGGAGACCAGAAGGAAGGGCTTCAAATGTTTTGTCCACATATTTTCCACAGACCTGTGAGGCTTGATTTAGTCATGGCTCAGGAGGTTAAGTTCCTCTGTAATCACATGACACAGTATGATGGGTTTATGAACACGTATCTATTCAGCTGGGATCAACAGGTTTATTAGTGTGACGGGGCAGAGGGCGGCAGCGGTAAGGTGTCAAGCTCATCCAGCCAGCGTACAGTGTGAGTGTGTGTTAGTATGTTAAAGCGCCTGGGGTGCCTCAACCTTGTCAAGTCATGATGGAATCTGTAATTGATAGACCCCAATAGTTGCCACTTCAATTTTCTTTTGCAGTAAAAACCAATAGTGAATTTCTTTTTTTTTCTGTCCTCATATCTGAAAGTACAGATTTCGTTTTTTGGCTGATACTCTTTGCTCGCCCACCCTCTTTCTATTTCTCTCTCAGTCTGTAGCTCACTCTCTCTCCCTCGTCTTCGTTGACCTTGCTGAATTCCCTCCTCCCCTGATTCCGTCTCTTCCCTAATCTGGCGGCTTCTCTCTCTATTGATTGTCCCTCTCATTCGATTTCTTTCTCCCATTGTGCCACATCTGATCTAACTTCATTTGCTGACAGGTTTCCATTGCTGTATTTACACAGTTAACAATTCTTGTCTTTTCTCATTACACAGCTTTATTTCTATTGTTCCAGCCCCCCATCCCCAACATGTATATTCCTCCCGTTGTAATGATCACCAAGTCTTTGGTGCTAATTGGATGATTTCGTGATGGGAAATAGCCAACCATGCTGCTTTGATCCCAATTTGTTTTTATGAACTTTTGCTGAACGGTAGGAGGAAAACACTGATTATGTTCCCTCCAGGGTCTGTAGATGTTTTGAAATGTTCTCTGTTTCATAATTGATTTCCCTTCTTTGTCCTACTTTGTGTTTGCTCACGCGTGCGCTGCAGAAACGTCCATCTTAGGACGTCTGGTGGTGACACTTGGGTCCCATAAAAAGTTCCACCAGTGCTTGGACATATTCATGTAGTTTCAGTGGCAGCTTTGTGTACAAAAGATAAGCTTTAGAAAACTTTAATAAACCACTGCTCTCCATTCCTCCTGATCCTTAGCTATTTGTAGCATCTCGCTCATCTAGAATACGATCTATTCAGTGATATTATCTACCCACTTCTTCTGTCTCAAATTACAGTGTTTTGCAGGATGATCTTGGCAAGACCAGATGAGCAGGTGATGTTGTGATGGTGCAAAACCATAGGGATGTGCCACATCATACCATCCATGATAATTGTATATCACAATATCAATGATATAGCAATGCCATGCGTTTACGTTCCTCAGCAGGTCCAACAGTGACATAAGCCCAAACATGTCCAAGAGCTCAAGCCTTGTCAGCCTCCAACAAGAAGCTCGGATCATCTCAAAGCACAATACTTTGTAAAATATGTAGGAAAACTGTTCCCACTACAGGTAGAAACAACAAACTTGAGGCCAGGCTACGAAGCCATGCAAAAGGAGTATGGTGCTAGCAGCTGATGACCTGTAAGCTAAAAGTAAACAAATAAGCCAACTGAGTATTGCTGGAAAACTTGCTGATACAGTTACATGGCAGTAAAGCAGCTCATTAGAAAAACTCCACCAAAGATAGAACATTCCAGGTAGAAAATGTTATTTTCAGCTTTATTGTGTGCCTCCTAATGAACTACAAGGTTAAATGACTCATGTTATTGTTAATCTAAAGTTTTAAGAAGTTATAGTATACCTTAACTTAAAATGTCCAGGAAAACACTACCTAGGCCACTTCTGTGCTTACATTTCTTTGTAATGCTATGTCGTTAGACTGCTGCTGCTAGCTTCTCGTGGTAGTAGAGTCATAGAAAATGTCTTTCACTATCAGTGAAGATATCATTAGATTTGACATTTTTATGGTGAGCTTTTGATTTGCAGCAGCTGCTTCCAGTCCCAAATTCTCTTCTTCTCTGCCATCTTCAACTTTGGGTTGGCTGCATAATGAAACAATATCTGTTAGCATTATCTGTTTAGCTAACCAACTAGCAGGTGCAATCCTTTAACCTGCGTACATTACATTACTGCTTACATCATTATTTTTGAGCAATATCAGACAAATGCTACCTGGTTTCATTATTGCAACATAACCACTGCAGACCCGACGACGTTTTTATGCTTTTCAGTATCTTTATTAACACTCCGGTTGCTGCTACAAACGCACGGCTGCAGCTTTCCAGCTCGCAACCGAACATACACACGAACAACAACAATAACCCAGGAGTTAGCCCACACTTTAAGCTGGCGAGGTGTGATTCTGGATGCCGCCCAGGTGCGTTCACCTCCCCTAGAGTGGCACCGCAGACCACACCCTGCCACAATTATCTTTAAGAACTGGCAGACATTTCTCATACTTCCAAACTGGGAAACCCATACTAAAATATTCATAGCCCATTTTATTGATGACTATAAATAAGTAAATGATAATACTCATAGATAGTTTTCAAATGTTTCCATATTTGGCAGTTTTATTCAGCATTTTAATACAGGCCATGTGTTAAATACAAATTATAAAAAGAGTAGCTAAGCAGTCAGTGGATTGTACAGTACACACACATGGGAAAAATACTGCTCCTGATGTCCTAAAAGAAAAACCCCCCAAAATCAATAAAAGCTTCAGCAGGTTAAGTGTGTGAGCGAAAGGAGGTATCTACATGTACCTGGGTGCTGAGCTCTAAAGACATGGATTGTTGAATTCCTCACACCAGTGTTGGTGAATAGTCGTGCCTATGAAATCTAATTATCTGTGCATGGTTACATTTTATCTCACAGACCACTTTTGACACAAATATAATTCCAGAATTATCTACTTTTGCCCAGCTGACTGCTCATGTAGTCGTAGGTAAAACTGTTACATGTGGTTAACCTGGCTGAGTTTTTTTTTTTTTTTTTTTTACTTGTCTTCCAGGTGGAAATAATTCAATTTAACTGAAAAGTATTTATATATTAATACTGGTTAATACAGGGTAAATATGTAGTAATATGGCAATAGTAATCCTGCAGTACTACAATAGCCCCACATTCAGCTACTAGTTACATGGGTCGAGTCTAGATGGGTAAATAGTACTAACGAAAAAAAGTACCTGACATTTGTTTTGGGTTGAACTCCCCCTTTAACAGCTGACTACATTTGTGTCAGACCGGCCGATATTCCATCAAACGGCACGTCTCTTCGAGTTCGTGAGTGTGCTTGTTCGACAGCTATAATGTTGACTGAGTTGTTCACTTTGATGCACCCGTGCTGATCTCAGGAGAAATGCTTACAGAAAGTTGGAGGGAGTAATTATAAGTTTGCCCTCCTCTCCATAAGAAAGTTGCAGGTCTAGTTGGTCCAGTCATCTCTGATGGAGAGATAAAAGAGGAGGAGGAGAAGGAGGAGGGCTTGATCTCAGCATACATGAGAAATAGATGACTAACCAAATAGGAGGGCCCAGCCAGCCATGACCACAATCAATGAGCTTTTTCTAAGTGTCTTCGATTTAGACTCACACTCCTCTCTCCAAGGCAATCTCATTCTCCATCTTTCTTTCTATCTCTCTCTTTAAATATATATATCTATATATATATATATATGGCCATATACTTCACTTATTTTCACCAACCTTTCCATTCTGTATCCTTACTTCTTCCCTTTTCCTCCCCTACATGATATGACTTTATTTCAGTCCCTTTGTCTCTCTTCTTATCTTTTTTCTTTCTTTCCATTTCCCTTTATCATCTTTTTTTTCTCTTTAATTTCCCCTCCTCATCTCGTGGTCTTCCCCTCCTCTCAACTCTCCTCTTCTGCCTTCATTCATCCATCTTCTCCTTCTTCGTACTTCACTTTTCCTGTGTTGTGCTCTGCAAATGCCCCCCTCCCCCCGTACCGAGTTGGTATTGATTGAGTCTTCACAGCTTCATTAGGATTCTCCCATTCACCTTGTTGGATGCAGCCCTGGGGCAGTGATCCAGCAGGGCTCTTGAGAGCGAGGCGCGCTCGGGTTACATGTCAGCTCTTCCCATATTTCACTTTTAGCCGACTTACTTTGCCTTATCTGCTCATTCCAGGCTGCTGGAAGTGTGCTTCAAGGGTGTTCCCACCTCACCCCCCTGGCTCACCCCATCCTGGGGTTTACTGTCATGAAGATGTGTCACAGGTAAAATGGAGGTGAAAACTCAATTAAGGAGTGTGTGTCGGGGGGCTAATTTGCATTCATCAGAGCTCAACTTCAGAGCCTTTTTTTAGCGCTTGTCTGTTCTTCTTCAGAACTTAATGTGTTCACAGCATTCTTTGATGTCAACAATATTTTTTTGTGATAAAAGGTGGATAAAATGATGACACGAGGTTATTGAGAGCAACATTTAAGGACCGTTAACCTTTTGTAACTGCGCAATTCAAGCTCATGAGCCCACCTGAAATCACATGACTAAAATTTCAGACACAAAATGATGTCTAAACCACGATAACGAAGGCTGAAGGAAGGCGGCAAGTCACAACATGCTATTACATTTTTCTTATCACACCATCCCATTAATTAATGAAAGAACAGACCTGAGGTCATCAAAATTACTGTCTGATTACGGAAAAAGTCAAGGAAAGCTGTGGTGTAGTCAGAGGACATGCAGAGACATGGTGTGACAGGTGAGATAGAGGGAGATGACCCAATGTGGCGAGCCCTAAAAGAAGCAGCCAAAAAAGTAGAAGTTAATTACATACACTTAATGACAGGGTGAAAATAAAAAAATATATATAACATTTTAATGTAAATATCACAAAATACTTTGCAACTAAAATCATAAAGGCACAGTTTACCAAACGCAAGCTTAAAAAGTTCTTAGCTGCTGTTTAAAGACCACAGAGTCCATAGAGCCAGCAGGTCCTGGTCACATGACCTTAGGATCCTGCTGGGGATGTATGGATGCAAAAGTTCACAGATGTACACCGGTGCTTGATCATGCAGGGCTCTAAAAGTCAGAACCAGAATGTTAAAATGGGCTCTGAAGTTGATGGGGAGCCAGTGCACCATAAAAAACATCAGTGTGACATGTGAAAGAGAGTGTTAGGGGTCATGTGGCAGCGCTCTGAGGCTCCAAGTGAGCACCAATAATCCAAATGCCATGGAAGCTGCTAAGTTGTGCACCAGACACTCTTGCTGACACACTTGCAAAGGGAACTTGAAGGGACTGAGCCATCAACCTTTTGCTTGCAAAGCCAATATGTTTGCCATTACACTACTGGAGGAGCTCTAGTGAAATAAAAGCATGGATAAAAATCTCCAATTAATAAATGTAAACATGAACTGTATTCCCTGATGGAACATTAATTGTTTTTTTTTTAATGTATTTCAAAGCAGAGTCTAATGATCTTTCTACATCAGTCAATATTATTCTGTAATGTCTCCTTAAGGAAATCCTACCTATTACCTGCCCACCTGGTTTTGCAGTGTTCTTTTAATGCAATATTCAAATGGCTCAAATATGCGTTTTTTCAGTTTTGACCTAATTTATGTATAATCTCAGGAATTAAGAAAGACTGACTCCCAGCTTTTGTTGATGCTTTAAGATGCAAGTTGTAAATTGATTTTTGGAATCCCCTCCAGAAGGGGATGTTTGGTTCTCAAGCGGTTATATCCAGATATAATAACAGATTTGCAACATTTTTCTTTCTGAAACACCTGTGCAAGCCTAATTGAAATACACTGAACACTGCTATCATATTTCTTGCTACACTAATGGAAAAAAAAAATCATAACATATGAAAATTATGAAATATTTAGTAATTAGTCGTGCTGCATAAACACACAAATGAATCATTTAATTTTACTTTAAATGCCTGTGATAATATATATGCAGTAGGTATGAGGTGATCTCCTATTCGGGGTCATCTTCTCAGCCGTGGTCTCGTTGCTTTCGGCACAGCTGGTATTTTTAGGGAGCTTAGGCAACAGATCTAGGACGAATAAACCAAACCACAATTGGGCCAGATGTGGCATGCCATCACATAAACACATAAACAGGGTCATCACTGCCAGACCTGGCCCACATCTGGTTGACATACACCCTGCCATGACACCAGTCAGTCAGAAGTGCGAGCTTGATGCCCGATCTGGGCCAGACCTGTTTTCTATGGGCCTGGGCCACATAGACCAAACCACAATCGGGCCAGATGTGGCATGCCATGACATAAACAGTGTCACCATTGCCAGACCTGGCCCACATCTGGTTGACATACACCCTGCCATGACACCAGTCAGTCAGAAGTGCGAGCTTGATGCCCGATCTGGGCCAGACCTGTTTTCTATGGGCCTGGGCCACATAGACCAAACCACAATCGGGCCAGATGTGGCATGCTATCACATAAACAGTGCCATCTATGCCAGGCCTGGCCCATATCTGGATGACATACCACTTAGTATGCCAGGAGTCCGGCGTAGACCTGTCTGCTATGTGGCTACATGTTGAACCATCCTTGGACAAATTACTGAACTCCTGATGCACTCCTGTGTGAATGTGTGTGACAGTTACAAAGAGCTTAAAGGCATACAATAAAAAGCCACTGTATGAATGTGCGTGTGAAAGGGTGAATAAGGCTTGCAGTAAAAAAAAAAAAAATGTTTTAAGTGCTTACAAAAGCACAACTGACCTACGAGTCCTGTCCATTTACCACTCGCGATGTGCAATTTTATGAAAGATCTGACACTTTTGCCATGATCAGCTTCACTTTGCTTTTTTGGAAGCATCATGACTGATGGTGAGAGCTGAGTAGGTACAATCAAGCAGTCCACAGTTTCCTGAGGAGACGTTTAAGCAATATTGACAGGGTTAGACTTTGTTTAATGCTTTGTGAAAACAACTTACAGCATCACCATTTTGACACACTGGATGAGATCCCATCACAGAGGCACAAATAAAAGACGATGTGACTGGACTTAAAATAGCAGATGTTCTAAAAATGATCCACAAGTGCATGTGGAGGTCACTCTTAGTGAAAAATCAGCCCAATCTGAGGTTAAGGGATTTGATTTTTTGAGCTCATTCCCAAAACGTGTGCCCAAAAGCTACAAACCAAACCATGAGCCAAAACGTTATCTGCTAACCGAGGAGGTAAATAAAATTGATGGGATGTATCATTTGGTATGTCAACGTTCGGTCATATAGTCAGGATTCAGGCAGACCTGAGAACGGTGGCAAACACTGAGCGCTGTTCTTATTCAGAGTATATCTGACAGGGCTTGTGGGTGCGCCTGTCAGCAAAGGTGAGCATTTACTTTGTTGCTCAAGGAGCTAGGCCTCATGAATCAGAGTGGTTCGAGTGCTGGTATAGAATAGGGCAGAACACGTCAGATCTCAAACTCTTAACACGCTCAGCTTAATAAGATCCACTGCTAAGGTCTGCTTATTATTGCCTTTGCTTTTAAATGAATGAGTGCTCTGAATAAAAAAGAGGAAAAAATGTGAGTACATTTTAAAGGTCCATTTAACACAATTTAATAAAAAGTCAAGAGAGAGCCAAGAAAAAGCCCTTTTTTGCCCAATATAGAAGCAGATTATTCGTCTTTACAGGAACTATCTCTGCTAAAGCTCACGTCTTATAAATGGAAACAATTTCCAATATGACGTCTACATACTTATGGAGCACTTACTGCAGGGAGGGTAAGAACACTCAGCCTGTCTTAACACTAAATCCAAATATAACTCTGTTGCTGCTGTTTTGGTGGGTCGTCCCCCCACCACCCACCCCGCCTCTTTGTTTTTCGATATTGAGCTTTTACACCCTTTCAGCTGATGTCTCAAGCAGACGATTCGTCACGCCTTTGCCTAAATATGTCAGAGTGCGGCGAAGAGACAAAAAGCAGAAGCAGGAGATGGAAAGTCTGTGATGTGGGAGTCAAACTGGGAGAAAGCGGGGACACCCCTCCCCTCCCTCCCTGTAAGACACATGCCGATAACCCATACATGCACGCCTCCCGTCCTATCAGATGTGTGTAAACACAACCGCATTAGGACATTCATGCACAGACAGTGGTCTTGGTAATGTGATAATGACATGGCATTTTCCCACAAAAGAAACATCACCGCTCTGCTTTGCACTTACTTTTCCCAACATTGCTTCATTTAAGCGGCTGGGCTGTGATGTTATGCAGACCCTGTATTTGAGATGTGTGTTTGATATGTGCAACTGTATGTTTTCACTGGGCAGCTGCCGTCTGCCTTCATGTGCAGAGTAGACTGCTGGATGATATATTGTGGCGCTGTAAATGTAGAAATCGTTTTTTGTGCTCTGGTTTGAACCCATATACTATGCCGAGTAAGGAGAGAGAATAGTGCGGTTTGTTAACACTGTACACAAGGCGCGTGGTATTTCAGATGAATTGATTTCACTGTTCACATTTCATTAATATATTAGAAAAATTTAACTATCAGGTTAAGAGTTCAATTGGTGGACTCTTAATGTGCTGATATAATAATTTTTATAAGATTCAAATGTGATTAAAGTGAAACAGGCCTCTTCTAACTCTCTTACAGTAAATATTCCCACATGTCTGCAGGACGCCAGGCCTAACTGAGACTGTCTAACCAATAAGATGAGGATATAGTCGTATCATTGGCAGCGATTAGCCAGGAGTGTGGCAAATGAATTCAAAAACCCTTTGACTCCAGTCAAATCATGAAACGTTTACAATGTCATTAAAGGTCGAGTATGTCAAATCCCACCACTAGATGTCAGTAGATTGCAGTCAACTGAGTTCTGTTTTCTTACACTTCCCAATTCAAGTGCATAAGCCTAGCTACATGGATGCTATAGGAGAAAAAACTCTAGTTGCTGTTATGCTGTAGTGAGAGTAGGCTGTCAGTCCATCGTTTACCCCAGCTGTCAGTATGTGTCCACATCTATTTACTCTGGAGGACAGTGTAAAACTGTGAATGGAGTCTGATATGAGTCGATTAGTCAGTGAAGCTCACTTCTGTCTGATGACAGTGATGCTGAGGTGAGTTGTTGAGGACATCCTGAACTTTTCTGTCAGTACGAGCTGCTGTTTTTACCGCTGTTAGCCAGCATTAGTGAAACTTACTCTAAAGTACATCTAACATTGTTGGATGTACTTCAGTACATTTACATCAGTCTAATCTGCTGTAATTGTGAAAATATTGGGGCTAAATTCAGGTGTTTATGCACGTTTCCGTGTGCCAGAGCACTGACTTTAGTTCAGCAGATGAGGCTGGCGGTGAGGAGAATGCCTAAGAGTTATTTTACGCCTTTTGCGTACCAAGTGTTGCAGTCGATAGTCTCTCTCTCGCCAATAAAATAAAACACAATTAGGAAAGATGGCTATGTCCATCACAGTCACTGTATTCAAGATGATGAGGCAACGGCAACATGGTGACTTCCACAAAGCGGCACCTGCTCCTGTGTATATTTAATGGATTAATTCTAAGTTTGAGGGAAGGCAGCAAGTGCAAAAAGTAAAAAAAAAACTGACTGTGCCTTTAAGTAAGCATTAGCTATTTTATTAACCAACAATAGCAATTCCTGCAAGAATAGTGGCGATCTGAAGTTCTGATTTGGAGTAAGGATTTTACTAAACTGAAACTATGGCAGCAACTTTAAATTAAATTATACGAAGAGGAATTCAGACTCTGAATGTGCAGGAGCACAATGGCTAGTTAGTAGACAAAATCTCTTTTTGTCAAAGATTCAATGAGCCATCGAGCATTTATCAACCTAAAAAAATGTCATGTCAGAAAGACTCGGAGAGACTTAGCAGCTTAAACATCCACAGACTGTTATTTTAGAAGACTTAACAACATTCTTCTAACAAGAACTTTCCTCTCTAAGTAGAGTGAGTGAAATGTGCACATCTCTTTCTCTGTGTGTTGTTTTAATATTGACAGAACTGTTCATATGCCTGTGTGCATTTCTATAGGTTAAATTATACATTGAGTCTTGCTTGGCTGTGTTTAGCTGCTTGAGCACCAGGGGCAGGCCCAGATAGGCCAGAAAGGCAAGAAATAGACAGTTTTAAATAAATAAATGTTGGACACTATTTTAATATTTTAAGAAGCCAAGTAGTCATAGATAAATTTGTCGATTACTGATACTTTGTCCTGATTTTGTTGTAAAATACTTCTCTTTTAATTTTGATGAGAGCCATAGAGAGCTGCAATGACTGGTTTGATAACACGGCATGTGCAAGTCTTGCATGTGCATGACACAGTTATGTGTAAAATTATATCACTGACCTCAGCAGCGTTATTGTCTTACTTGACCTGTTTGGTTTTGTTTTTAAAAGAAAAATTCAGCTCACTTGCCACGCCACCTGTCGCCTCGCAACGCCACAAAAGAAGAAGACAAAAGAATTCCAAAAAGAAGACAAAAAACAAACAATGCAACTTAGAGAGGATCGGGATCAGAAAAAAAGCTTATGGTTTTCTTTTAGGTTTTCTCATGTAGTTTCTACTCTTGGTCATATAGGAATTGGAGTTCAATTTATTGTAATTATATTGACATATAAGGCTCAAGGCACCTTATATTGTAAGGTAGACGATAAAGACCTTACAATAATACAGAGAAAACTCCAACAATCAGATGAGCAAGCGCTTGGCGACAGTGGGAATTAAAAACTCCCTTTAACAGGAAGAAACCTCCAGTAGGACCAGACAGCCATCTGCTGTGGCCGGTTTCAGATGAGCAACAGTCCAGGAATGACTCATCTATATTTTCTCTTTTTCTGGTTTACATTTTCTTTTCTTTTAATGTTTTGTTTTGTTTTGTTTTGTTTTAAATATTTTTCTCCCTGCAAAGATCCTTGTTAGTAGAATAGATGTGCAACAGCAGTAAAACACAATGCCAATGCTAATGAAGACAACATGTAAACATTGTGCAACAATTTTGGGAAAAAAAATAAAAGTATAGAATGCATAAAATAAATGGTTGAAGCATCTAAAATGAAAACAAAAAACAGGTCACTTGGTCACAGTTAGATAAGTAAAGCTCAGGTGCATACAGATAGACGTGTACTTTAGTAACAGACACATTATAACTCATACACCCTGGTTAATATATATGGTTATGTTAGTGTAAGTATCCATGAAACATTTCACAATAATTTATAAACAGAGTTATTCTCCCAAAAGAGAGAATGAAAAGAAGTGATTTGTTCATTTTCTAAGAATACAGCATTTATCACCTTTTCAGTCTGCATACACAGCTACCTGCCCTCGAGCCTATATCACTCAACCCCCTTGTGTGTCTACGTGTTCCCTGACATATATGCGCTCTTGTGAAGTGCTGTTTAGTGTTAAGTACCTTTCTGTGCCGCCCTCCGCCCTTCCCTTCTCCATCGCCGTGGGGAATGATGTAGGGGAGTTCGGGAGGGCTGCCTCAGTTCTCCCGCAGACACTGTGTTTATTTAGCCTGACATTCCTCCACTGCTCTCTGAACGGGAGAGCCAGCTACTCTGCCTAGTCTCATCCTAACTCACGTCCACCCCGTCAGAACCAATGACATTTGAAGTGTGTGTGTGTGTGTGAACCTGGTGCATGTAGAGCAGATGGCAGAACATAGACAATATTCCAGCACATTTGACTATCTCCTCTAAGTGTCATGGTTATCAGATCTTGAGCGTACGTTATGCTCTTTATGCTGCTGTGTGATGAGCAGGAAGCCATTACGCTTGACGACGGATAGTTTATATGTCGGGCTCCTCACCTCACAGTGAGCTTCATGCTAAAAGAAGAACCAAAGCAGCGGTCAGGCTGGTCTGTCCTGTGTCACCGCAGTGGGAGTTTATTTATCCTTCAAGTCTCATTAAGCCGCTGACTTTGCCCTGTGCGCATTTTGGATCATCGAGTAGCCACAGTCCACGGGGGCCTCTAATGAGTCAGTGGAGTTTTCTGTCGATGCCTTTCATGTGGACGTCTTTATTTGCCCCTGTTCAGGGTTTCTTCTAATTGATATTGAGTGCCGACTCACAGTTCAGTTAGCATGTGTTGAACTGCTTGTCGCTCAAAATTAGCAGATTTTTACAAGGCAGCCCGGGCGCCGATGTGTGCGCCCAAACCCGTCCTTATTATGCGGTCAGCGACACAATTTACAATTCACTTTCTTCACCTCGACTTTTGGCTGCACGGGTGCATTTCTTCTGTACCCTTTTTGGGTGAACTTTCTGTGTTTTATTCCTTCTGGAAAGCTCGGTAACATATTTCACTCCGAGTTTGGGTTCAGAGTCAGAGTATTGGCTTGCTCATTAGAAAAACTCACCCACTCTGTGTTCGTGTTTCTTTATTGCTGTTACTATGTGTGAAAATGTGATTCAAATCTGTCATGCGCCATAGGTATGTGTCATTGCCGCAGCGTGCGTGTGTTTCATTTTTCTCCACGACCAGTTGCTTCTGGCCTGTCTCACTCGTTACCCTGTCATAACAAGCACTTTGCCGCCGTATTTCACCTTACATGCACACAGCCAACACACACACTTACACACATTCTGACTTTTCCTCACCTCATTAAGCTGCAGAAGAGAAGAGGCAGAAATAAGGGAGCAAGAGGGCCGTAGAAATGGACAAGAACGAGAAAGCGCGAGGCCTTGAAAGCCCGTGTTTTATGTTTAATGCTTTTCTAGGTCATCCTCTAGCGCCGCAACCTGTTAAGTCATCCTCTGTTTTGAAGAACTCTTAAATCCAAAGTGCCAGGTCGGATCTGTCTGCCGGGCTGTCAGGAGGGGCCCGGGCATGAGAAATAGTGGATGTAGGTGTGTGTACGTCAGACAAAGTTTGTGTGTTCACTAAAAACTCCCACTCTGCCTTTCACATATACAGGCATGCATGGATGAATGCACAAGACACACATATACTATATCATCCCTTCCACCTCTGAACCTCCAGAGACACACACACACACGCACACGCACACGCACACGCACACACACACACACACACACACACACACACACACACACTACTTCTCTGAAAAAGCCAAAGGCCCGCTGTGATTTTACAGGGAATGCCTTTCAGCCTGGTAACTCAGTCTGACTCAGACTCTTTACAACAACCGTGCGATTCCGTCATGCGTGGCCCGGGACACACGAGCAGCCGCTGGATGAGAAGCTTTGGCAGCTGTCCTCCCCTAGCCGTGGACGCTCACAGTGGGACTTGACTGCGGGGAATGTGATAGCGACCTTGTCTTAGCGCACTAATGCAGCCTCCGCAAACACAGGATGGATAGCCTGTCCGCAATGGCTGCCGTTCAGACTGGAGAGCGCTGCTAAACGCATATCCTGCAAGACTCCTTATGTGTTGCACCGTTCCTGTGGCTAAGTTATGGTGTGGTTATTGAGCATGGTCCCCAGACATGGAGACGAATAGATTTCACTTGTTTTTTAAGGATATGCAATACAGTCTGGCCTCAAGGTCGGCCACATGGCTTTTTCCCTTTGGGTCTGTTATACTGATTGGGGGAAAGTTAAATACTACCAAGTATTCCCCAGGTTAGGTTAGATGTACACATTTTAAAGGTTAAGTTCCTTTTGAGGCTGGGCTTTGCTATGAAAGCTAGCCAGGAGTCTCCTGCGGCTAAAAAAACAATCAATGAAATAAGTCATAACCACTCATGACAATTATCGAGACCTGCAAGAAATACAATATTCTTCTAGATTTTGTGGATTTAATGGACATGTAGTGTTTTTTAAATCAGTAATTCAGGTCTTTTAGATATATGGAGACAGCATTTCTTGTAGCTTGTGAGGCTGCTGACATTTGCTAATTGGTCCTAAAGGTACATTTGAGGATAACAGAGATGTCATTAGTCATTAATAGGGAGGTTTTGGAGTCATTTTTCATAATACAAGTACTGGACAGTTGACCTGATGATAGTAAAACATTAAAAGTTCATTACAGTACATTCATACATAAGTTCACCAGTGATATTTATGAAATTTCAATTATGAAATTCTGTGATGTTGTATGTTTAGTATGTCACGCTGCAGCAGTGTGTTGGCAGAACCATACATTTTGATAGAAGGAGAGCTAACAGCTCATCAGGCTAACATGAATTAAATGCAGTTTATAAGCAAACAGCCGTCAAGGAAGCTGATAATACCTGAAAACCCAATAATGGCATTTTTTTCTGTCTCACCTTGTGGTGCCTGTGTCTTGTTCTCCTTATATATGGTCTGTGGTTTTTATGGTGAAACAGAAACAACTTTATATACAGTCCTTAAAAAAACAAGTAGACCTCCTCCCATAAAATCAAATTTTCTGTTTAGGAATGTAAAATAAATAAATAAAATTATATGCTGTAATCATAAAGGCCATAAAGGGATGGACATAGTCTGCAACAAGGATGTGGTAGACTATGACCCAAAAGTTTACCACACCAACTGATGCAAAGCAGGCTGGATCCATGCTTTCATGCTTTTTTCACCAAATTCTGACTCTTCCATCTGAATGTCGCAGCAGAAATTGAGACTTATCAGAAATTGAGCCTCATCAGTAGGGATGGGAGCTTCTGTTCTCCCGTTTTGGTAAGCCTGTGTGAATTATAGCCTCTAAATGACAGAAGTAAGACCTGGTGTAGACTTTAGCTGTTGTAGTCCATTAATTTGACGTTTCAATGTGTTGTACAGTCAGAACTGCTCTTCTGGATACCTTGACATTCATAAGAGGTACCCTAAAGAGTTCTAGTGTCTTTCTATTAGCTTAATGCAGGTACTTACTATTTTTCGACCATTCTCTATAAATCAAGGAGATGGCAGTGTGGGAAAATCCAGGTAGATCAGCAGTTTCAGACTCAGCAGGTGCCAGGCATTACTCAGGACTGGCAACAATAACCATGCCAGTTCCGCAGGTTGCCTTGATCATGCCTAAATCCACTAAATTGCTGCCATGTGATTGGCTAATTAGATATTTGCATTAATGAACATTTGGACAGGTGTGCCAATGAAGTTATGTGAAAATAATGTGTCTTTCTATAGAATTATTTTTATGGTATTTTAATCAGGATCAAACTGAGAAACATGTCAGCAGAGCTATGCTAACAGCATAGAGAACTGAGACTATTTTACTATGCAGTGAAACATACATACTTAATTTGTACTACTAAATAGAATAGACTGAGTTTAAATAGACTGAATTATAAGCTCATTAAATAAAAACCTGCACTATGGCAGCTTTCCTCTTGTCAGGCATCTGGTTGTGCCATTCTCACTGGCTGTCAGAGGGCTGGGGTCGCCGTAGCCCTGGGGCTCAGATGCCAGTGCGAATATGTTACCTGTTTTGCCCCTGGGTTGCTCTGGCTTGACAGGTCCCTGTGTGCAAACTACATATTTCCCCTATCCTGCCCACAGCTAGATAGATCAATCTAGCTCAACCAGAGTTTGGTCTTGGCAGCCACAGTGACAGACATCTCATCCTTTATCACTGTCGGAGTACCTGTGATGGATGAAGAGCTAAATTGCTGCTATTGGATGAACTGTTGAATCATTAGGAGTGCATTCATAAGATTCAGTGGTGCATGAAGAAAAAAAAACAAGTCTCTAGAAACAATTCTAGAAATATGACAGAAACAGATGATAAAAAAGAGAACAGGTCAAATAAGAACCGAAAGACGACACAGAAACACCTCGACCTCCTCCATAGCTCAACAAAAATTCCACCTTCATGCTATCCTTGAGCCCCCCCCCCAAAGGAAAGCAGACCATTTCAAATTAAACTCTACATTCTCCTGTCCTGCTGTTCGCTCCTCAGGAATTCTCCGCTTCGTTCCAATCATAACTATAGGAAAGAGAGTTTTGAAATTGGGGGGGGGTTGGCGGCAGGAGGTGATGGATGGCTTTTCAACGCCATGTTTGCACAGTGCATAGCTGGAGCTGCTGACGGGAGGGGAGGCGACCGTCCACCACAGATGAAAAGGGATACGAAGAAGAAGAACAAGAGTTTGGAACACTTTAAGTGTACCCGCTGATTGCACAAATATTGCTGTTTATGTGTTAAACCAGTACACAAGCTATGTTGTGTGGACAACAGTCTTTGGTAAAAAATAAATAAAATGAGTGTTGTGTGTTTTGTGTTTGACGTAGAACCAGCTCTGGGTTATTTGTCTCTTGGCTTTGGCCAAGTGATGGGTCTGCAGGGGTCTAATGTTTCTGCCAGATGTTTCTCCCTCTGTTCTCATAGATCTTTCTTTCTTTCTTTCTTTCTTTCTTTCTTTCTTTCTTTCTTTCTTTCTTTCTTTCTTTCTTTCTTTGTCAGTTCAGTTGAATTCAGTGGCATTTTATTAGCTTACTGTAACTCTGCAGTCTCATCTGAATAAACTCAACACAAAGCCTGCAGGATGAAATATATCCATGAATCATATTAGTGTCAATCTGATAGATTTTCATATCCACAAACAGTTTGTTCTCAAGCGATGGATGCAGTACTCCCTATCTCTATATGAACAATAGCAGTGTCATAAAATAATGCAACACCAAATATGGATTATATTCATGTCGTAATTGATTTAAAAGTATGAACTGTTAAACTTGAAGTCCAGATACACTTTCCTAAAATGTCACTCAGAAAAACACATCACTTTGACCTCTTTCAGGGCTGCAACTAACAATTTACATTGACTTATTGATAAACAATGTAAGCTTCAGTCTCAGTTTTGTAATTTGTGGCCGCTCAGCTTCAAGCAGCAGAACGAGTATTTGCCAGGTGCTGTGTTTTACTCCGTACATAAAGATAAATACTGCATGTTGACACAGCTACAGAAAATCTTGATTTTTCCATGTTTCTCTTGAGAGAAGCATCAGCTTTGGTTTTGGCAATCAGAGGGAGAAAAACTGGCTGCACTGCTTTTCGCAGTAACCGCGTATCTGCCATAGCTCTGAAACAGAAATAAACTCTAAATGTCTAAAACAAGCTATGTAAATATCGGTTTTACTCTTTCCTTTAGATTTGTTGGCTACAGAATGGATTAACACATGGACCATACATCAAATGGATGGCTCTTATTGTGAACATGTTTGTATGAGATGTTGAATTATGTCTCTATAAACCCAGTTAGATGCTTATGTTTGATTTTATAGTTATCATTTGTTTTAATACCAGTTTAAAGTGTCACTCCATATCTTCTTATTTATACAGTACATGCATGTTTTAGTTTAAAAAAGCAATGCTTTTTTAAAAGTATTTCAATGATTTGAAATAAAATATATAAAGTTTTAGAGAAAACTCCATAGTCGGAAAAAAAAAGATTGACTTCTGGTTAAGTATCAAAAAAAGTTAAGTTATGACATTGTGCTGGGTTACATCTACAGCTAAGTTTCTACTAAATTTTCTATATTTTACTAAGTTAACAAGATTCCCACAAATCCTTAAAAAGTTTCATAAGCACTGAAGTAATTAATTTAAAAGTATGGCCTTAATTGATGATGAATTGATGTCTTCACTTAACCTTTCAAAAGTCTAAAAATTCTAAGATGTATTAGATGGGATTTTATTTTAAAGAAATTCTGGTATTTCTTTATTCAATATGGTAGATAGCGTTTCAAACTTGGTATGATGGGAGGGAGTGGGAAAAAGGCAGAAGCAGGGTATAAGAAAACTAAGCATACCATGACAGCTTTCATTAGACGGTAAGTAGCAGCCAGGTGCTGCTAATCAAATGCATTTAATTAGTTGATCATCAGCAAGTGTGATCACCTCTATAAAATCAGAGGTTTTGGCAGTTTGCTGGTCTGGAGCATTCAGGTGTGTGTTAATACAATTTCATGGAAGAAATGCATCATTGATGATCTTAGAGAAGCAAATGTTTTCCCCCATCAATACAGGATGGGTTTTAAGACCTTTATAAGACCAGAAACTTCATCGTCCATCAAAAGTTTATCGTTCGTGAAAAACATTTAGTTGCCAATCTTCCATGGAATGATGTCTGAGCAAATTCGACCCAAGGTCAGACTGAGCAATCCTCAGAGAAACTGCAAAAAACCCAAGAGCTCCATCTCTGACTCTACAGTCCTCAGTCAGCATGTTAAATTGTATACTTCATGACAATACAACTAAAAAATGATTGAACAAGTATGGCTTGTTTGGAAAGGTTGCAGGAAAAAGCCTTTTCTCTCTATAAAGAACATAGCAGAAGAGCTTAGGTTTATAAAGTTGCATCTGAACAAACTGCAAGACTCGTGGAACAATGTCCTTTGGAGAGATCAGACCAGGCAACGCGGTTTGGCTATAATGCACAAACACCTCCTACCAACTGTCAAGCACGGTGGTGGCAGGGTGATCATTTGGGCTTGCTTTGCAGAAACAGGACTTGGGCACCATGTAGTCATTGAGTTAATCATGAACTCCATTGTACAGGAGTCATAGGCCATCTCTCAAAAGCTAAAGCTTGACCAAAAATGGGGTCATCTAACAGGACTATCACATCCAGTCCAGAGGATGTATTTTCTTTTTCACATGACAATAAGTCACTCTTAGGCACTTAAGAAAGCTTACGAACACCTGATTGTAGCTTCCTATTGGTCTGCTACATAATTGGTTTATATGCTGCCTGATTAATAGGGATAAAGTTTGGTATAGTACTACTAATTTAGAACATTGTGACCCTTACATTGTTTAAAATAGATAACAATAAACAAAATCACTGGAGAGAACTAAATATGTGCATATTATATGTAAACTTATTGAAACTAGTCCAATTAAAACAGGCTCGGCAGAGGCAAAAACGGAATATCTATAATCGCATGACACGTTCAAATACTAGTAACAGCTTCTCTCTCCCTCTCTCTCTTTTCCTATTAATTCCTCTCTCTGTCGTTCCCTTCCCTTTCCTCTCCACAGCTGAAAGCGAGGTGATTAGAAGTGACTGCATGGGGTAAGAGAGGTTTCCGCTGACACGGGACAAGGAGAGGTCTGTGTGCGTTCACATGTGTGATTCAGGTGACTGGACTGAATGTGGCTTTCAGAGTGTCAGAGTGTAAGGAGCCCCCACTGGCTACTTACTAACCAGGGAGCAGAGGCGGAGGACAGAAAGCAAAGCAGGGAAGGAGTTGACAGTCCGTTCTTTATACAATCAGGAATGAATGAGTGATCGGGGGGTCAAGAGGTCAGAGCTCAAGAGAGGACTGCGGGGCTTATACGCACATTTGAACTTGTTCAACGCGGGGCCATATAAGTCCTGCATGAATCACATGTCTAAAAGAATGGCATTATAATGGAAAGCATGCTTTGTGGTGTTTTGAGGGGCCGGTTTAGGAACACACCGAGGTCTTTAATTGCCCTTCAAGAAGAAATGCCACGCTTTTATAAGCGCTGGCTGCTTTGTCTCTGTGTGTGACGACTGTATAGAATCAGGCCCGGTGGGTGTGTGGTTGGGTTTCATATAGCACATGCGGTCAAAACAACTTTATGAAGAGAAACAGCTATTGATTTGAGCCGCAGGCAGCCATATGATATCAATAATGGCTCTATCACACACACAAACACACACATCCCATTCAGCATGGAATCCATCAATTCTCTGCTGTGAACCGCCAATTGATCACACTGTGGGGACTGATACATCCTTCCCACTGTGCATATTTGTGTGTGTGTGTATGAGTGAAACACATGCTGCCATAACTCCATTGTGTTGTGAACCACATGTAGCCTGTCAATAATTCACAGTAATTCCACAGTTGAATCTTATGGTGTGGAATTTTTTTGATAACACTTACATAATAACTTAATTTAGTGGCCGGCGAGAAATGTCGGATTTGTTTTTCATTAAGTAATGAAGTAAGTTCCTCGCTTGGTGTAATTATCTTTATTTAAACAGCATAAGAGAAAAAGTAATAATCCATTTCACTCTGCAGGAAAAAATGCTGATCTTTGGGGCAATGATATTTGGGCTTTGGCCACAAATGATCTGATGGTGTTGGACTCATCTTCAGGATATTTTGTGAATCTGTGAAATACAACCCAGCTGCTTCCTCCCTAGAAAGGCATTCAAGTTTTGCTGCATACAATCACGATGATGTGCAATAGGACTTTTTTAGCCTTTATTTGATACAACAGTACAGATGATGAGCAGGGATGACACACAGGAAATGGTCTGCAGCAGACTTGAACACAACAACTTCTAGTAGCCTTTAGCATATGAGTTGGCTGCTCAACCAGGTGAGCTATAGCAGTGCCGCCTGGCATGCTCACTAATGACTAATGAAGTTATGACTTAATAAAGCGCGCACAGCCTTGCTTTCAGCTTGGAGGCAGTACAAACCCAGCCAAAAGTAAGGATTATTTTGCACTGAGAGTCCGAGATAAAAATATGGAAATGAGTAGAACGGGTAAAACAGCAGGTAAATATTACTTGACACTCACACCTTAGCAGACTTTGCTGCTCAAGGTGATTCCAAGAGTCTTAAAGTTCTAATTCTTTAGAGGCATTTTATTTCATCTATATAGGATAATGTAGATCACAACCCTTCCGTCAGTGGGTGGTGCTTTAACTATGCCTTAAAACTGGCATGTAGATCACAAACAAAAAATAATATGAAGATTAATGTTCAGACACTCAAAATAGCAATAGAAAAGTAATAAAGGCTTTTTATTTTACTGGGCTAAATGTATTAAAAATTAACCGCTGGGTATCATCTTGCACTTTCTTCAGTGTGTGTTGTATGTACACTGCTCAAAAAGATTAAAGGAACACTTTGAAAACACATCACACCTCAAGAAGGAAAGAAATCATGTTGGATATCTGTACAGATATGGATTGTGTAATCTGTCAGGAATGAAAGGATGCAACATAAAAATGATGGACCTACAGAGGACTGGGCCTGCTCCCAGATCTGAACTCAATGAGCTTCTGGACTGTGTGAGGTGCAACCTGGCTGCGTCAGATGGACTGAAACATAAATGTCCCAGAGGTGTTCTTTTGGATTGAGGTTAGGCATGCATGAGGGCCAGTCAGTGGTATCAGTTCTTTTCCAGGAAATGCCTGCATACTCTCGCCATATGAGGCAGAAATAACCCAGGAGCCACTGCACCAGTGTAGGGTGTGACAGTGGCTCCGAGGATTTAATGCCAATACCTAGTGGCAGTCAAGGTGCTGTTGCCTGGTCTGCAGAGGTCTGTGTGTCCCTCTATGGATATGCCTCTCTAAACTACCGCCACAAAACACTGAACGATGTTACAGGCATCATAACATTCTCCATGGCTTATCCAGATCCCTTCAAAATTTTCATATGTGCTCAGGGTGAACCTGCTTTCATCTATGAAAAGAACAGGGTGCCAGAGGTAGACCTGCCAACTCTGGTGTTCTATGGCAATTCCAACTGGGCTCCACGGTGCCGGGCACTGAGCACCGGACTTGACAATGTTGGGCCCTCAGGCCACCCTGATAAAGTGTGTTTCTGATTGTTTGGTCAGCAACATTCATACCAGTTACCTGCTGGAGGTCACTTTGGAGGATCATCCTGATCCTACTTCCATTAAGGAGCAGATACTGGTCCTGCTGACATCTCTGCCCTGTCCAGCTCTGCTTAAATAACTTCCTGTCTACTGGAATCTCTTCCATGCACTTGAGATGATCCTGGAAGACAGCAAACCTTATTTGCTGTTCTTCAGATAAGATTAATCAAAGAGGATGCAAGTGTTGTTACTGCACTAGAAACTGTAAAAGTAAATGACATACATTCCGTTTGCTTTGGAAAATGGTGCCAAGAGCCTTCTGTACATCTTGGAATGTCATGTGTGTCCCAAATTTCATGTGTGTACATGTAATGGATAAAAGTAGCATAAGCATTACTTACCAAAAATTTTGTAGGGGCAAAACTATTTTCCTCACCTGGGAATTTCACCCTTGCACAAGTCCCATTAAACATGTCCATTTTCAGCACGTGCAATTTAGAAAATATATTTCAGCATGTCTTTCCAGAGACTTAGCAGCTGTTACACGTAAGAATCCATAGAGCTCAACAATACTTACAGCTCCCCGAAACCACTCTGTCCTGAAGACAGAGTCCCTATTTTGCCTACAGTGTGTTCTGTTTGCTGCAGCTTCATTGGACAAGACTTCCTCCACCACATAAATCTCAACTTGGGCTAACCTAAGGGCAGTCTGACCACTGCCTTTGAGTGTTACTTGTATCTGGTTGTGAATGGGATCCTCGGGGACGCAGTAAACTTGAAACTGTGCTTCCAATCACTCCAGAAAGTCAGACACCCTGCCTCTGAGTATAGAGGTGTGAGGGGCTTTCATAACATTCTTAGCAGAAAACAGTTGTCAACAATTGACCAAGTGGGAAGATTAAAATATTTTCTTCCAGGATTTCATTGGAAATATGGTAACAAAAACGACTTGGCTAGGGTGGGACTACAACAGTGGTGCTGTTAAGATTACTAAACCTTTATCAGTAGATAAAGTAATTACTTTATCTACTGATAAGCTTAGGTAAAAATGATAGTTACAAGTATCCAACAGTCATTATTTGTAGTAAAGAAAACAAACTAGTGTTGTCTCTTTGATGAATTCCGATGTTTTGCTGACCTATCCCACCTCCTATTGAACTTCATAGTTCCATAACAGGGACACTCCTCTTCAACTCCCGGTGGAAAAACAGTCATAACTACAGCTGCTAGAGGTCTTTGCAACTTAAACATAAACACATGTCATTATTGGACACTTGCTGAAATAACTAATACAGCCGAGAGGACAGTCTCTGTATGACCTAGTTCCCCATGAAATATGACTTGATGGCCTCTGTTTGAGTTGGAGAAAGAGAAGCCAAATGTTTTTGAAATAATCCAAAACAGAACAGAACAGAATTCACTGACTGATGACCAAGAAGAGTCCCTTAATGGTAAAGTTACTTCCCTCCGGTTGTCTCTCTCTTTTTGTCATTTCCATGCATGTATGTGTGGCCATAACATTCCCAAGAGGCACTAGGAATGGATGATACAACCCCAAAATCATATCATGATATTTCAAAATCAGCTATAATTATATTTCTAACGATATAGAAAAAATACTGAACATTGTTGTATTGATGCTTGCAGACTGCAGGTAGCAGCATTTGTAAGTGTAAGCAAATGAAGGCAAGTTTTCATCCTTTTCCAATGAGTCTCTGTCAGTGATGTCACACTTCCTAATAGTCCGAATCTGCTGAAACACGGTGCAAGCAGCAGCATTATAGTGCAATAGTAGCGACACAGAGGTGAAACGCAAGCACAAAACCAGCCAAGGTTTTGTTTTCCATGACAATTTTAAGTAAAACTCTAAAATGACTATTCAACACTTACTAAACAACAACTAAAGTAACTTAAGCTGCAAAATATCACCACATAACAAAACCAAAACTATTTTCGACCTGGGATGTTGTGACTTGGTTCAAACTTTTTAACCAGCTGCAACCATATCAGTAAATTCTTTCTGAGGATCCATAGAAAGTTGAGACCCTGCTGGGCCTTCCTGACAACCTCTGATGTATTGGAGTTCCATTGGAAAAGTCGTCTGTGTGCAAACCCAGGAATCTGAAGCTGGACACCCTCTCCACGCACTCCCCATTTATGCAGTTGGGCTGCAGGTTGGACTTCAAGAAGTCAACATTCAGTTCTTTGGTCTTAGAAGTGTTGAAGACCAAGTTGTTGTCCGTACTGTGGACCTCATCCCTGTATGCTGTCTCATCACCACCACAGATGAGCTGAGGTGTTAGAATTGGTTTCAGGTAAGAGCGTTTAAACTCTTACTCCTATCCCTTTTAGATTAAGCAGTTCTTTCTCCTTGTTTCTAAAGTTCATATCAGAGGTGACATAGGGCAAAATTTTAGTGCATCACAGTTCATAACCACACCTACAAACTGAATACACTAACTAACACCTCTTTGGACTGAGGGAGGAGATGGGCCGCAGGCACAGATACAGTAGAATATCCAAACTCTTCACAGAAGGGCCGACGAAGAGGTTTAAAACAGCCTTTTAGCTGTAGGTCATCGGTAATTACTAAACTGCATCCTTGGTTTATCTACCCACTTAATGTCTGAATAAAGACAGCTAACTAATGCTAACAGCATTCAGTTTCCAGTCGGGCTTTTATTTTATTGTTGAGTAAATCACTGGAGATGGGCAAACTGTTGAGGACTTAATTCTTCATTGAAATTTACTGATTCGTTTTTCACTTTTCCTTTTGCTTCTCTGCTTTTTGTTGCTCTCCGAGCATTTGCGCTAACCAGTGATGGGAATAACGGCGTTACAAGTAACGGCGTTACTAACGGCGTTACTTTTTTCAGTAACGAGTAATCTAACTAATTACTATTCCTATCGTTACAACGCCGTTATCGTTACTAACAAGAACAGACCAACCGTCGCTTATATCAGTTGCACGGAAGTAGCTGTAAGTAATCTGGGCACTACAGCTTTAAGCAGGTGCGCGCGCTTCCGTGGGCGGCAATTTCTTTCTGGCAACAAGGTGATATATATCAGTTTTTAAATTGTGTTGATAGGCCACGTAAAACCAGAGTCATGATAAACAATATATACGCGGCGTTTTTTCCTCAGTATTTTATTCACGTTTGCAAACGACAGCGCTAGCAAGCACTCTCTGCTTATGACCAAAAAATAAAAAAACAAAACAAAAAACGCCTGTTCCTGTTGGTGGAAAAATGCACCATGTCGACCAATCAAAAAATGATATGGCGACATGACATTGGTTGCAAATAACTTGTTGCTTGCAAAACTTGTGCATATGATTTTAAAATTCACAATTTATATTTGCATTTAAGGTTATGAAATATGATTCAATGAACATGTTTGTGGTTGTTACAGTGAAAATATCACTTTTTCTACTTGGATTTGATGTTTTTTGTCTGAGTTTAGATCAATTGTGTTAATACAGTATGTCAAAATGAAAACATAACTGTAAATTCAGACGCGTGAGGTTGTGCTGAAAAGAATGATACCAAGCAAGGCAAAGTAAATAGTTTTTAAAGGTGAAATGTCGAGGTAAAATCAAAAGTGGTTAAAATGGCCAATTATACCCTGGACCCCAGAGGCTTAAACTTGTTTTTTTTAAAGTAACGCAATAGTTACTTTTCAAGTAATTAATTACTTTTAGAATCTTGTAACTCAGTTACTAACTCAGTTACTTTTTTGAAGAAGTGACTAGTAACTATAATTAATTACTTTTTCAAAGTAACTTGCCCAACACTGGCGCTAACGCTACCTGCTCCGCTAAACTTTACAACTTTGCTCTATGTCTGGACTGACAGGCACGTCTATGGGTTAAGGTTGGCATGATTGACTCACTGGAGTTTGGAGCATTAATTTAGCCTCATGTTATTTGATATGCATGCTTTTTTGTTAATAGCACTTGCAGTACAGAAAACAAAAATGAACAGCTGTTATTTTTCAGATAAATGGAGATAAAAAGAAACAACCTAGTTTTGTAGGGCCTGTAGACTAACAGGGCGTGTCACTGAAAGCCTTTTCATTGCTCTGTGTGCTAAGGGCCTCTGGCCTGCATGTTTCGGCTTTGATAACATTGGTTTGGGTTTCTTGCAGTGTGGATGCACGCTTAACCGAAGAGCACACTTTGGCTTTATAAAAACAGCTCAGAACAATATCCGGAGGACATCAAATATCACCGAGTTGTGTTTTTTTTTCCACCTCCCTCCACGCGGCTTGTTTTGCAGTTACGTATCACCCTGTGCGTTGCACTTCCTCTGCTCTTCGAATGAGATTCTCGAGGTCTTGATTTGATCTCCAGGCCTTCATTTCTCTCCCCGCCGTCTCCCTCAGGTGCATTGTCTCCCATCTGCTAACTCAGCTGTTTAAGTTGCAGCGCAGCCTCCTGTACTCCTCATAATTCACAAAGTTTGCTTTGAACCACCCCACCCCACACACACACACATACACACACTTATTGCTTCTGTGTTCAACCTTGGGAATAGACTTAGGGAAACAGGGAAGTAAAGACAGAGGAGGGATGGGAGGAGGGAGAGGAAAGGATGACTGTTCTCCTCTGTCCCTCTGTTCATAATTACCTGGTGAGCAAAATATGTATGTTTGTGCGTGTGTGTGCTTGTGCGGTGTGACCCATTGGGGTGGTCCTGTAGCCTTTGTGCAGATTAAATGCTGATGCAGAGTGGAGACAGCTGGGCAAAGTGAAACTCAGGTCATTAAGGTTCTATTAGCAAGAGCAAAAACGACTACCAACACACACACTCACATTTACCGCACCACTCAATGAGCCTTTTATTTTGCAAAACAAACAGAGTAGTCTTAAAAAAAAAAAGAATAAAAACAGTGCCGGTGACAGGCGCTCTATGGGGTCTGAGGATAGAGGGATGAGGGAGGAAGGGGGAAGGTGTCTTAAATAAGCTAGTGGGTTGGAGAAGTGTGTATTTGTTCAAGCAAGCGCTTTCGAGTGGGTCCAAAACAAAGTAGGGGATCAGAAGAGACCACTCTGCCCCCAACACCCGCTGTCCTGCTCTGCTCCTCCCGCCTCCTCCATCTCTCCCCTGTCAGCATGCATGTCCAGTTAAAACCCGGGGGTCCTGTAAGAACTGTGGGCCTTTGTGCTGCGAGGATACACTTAAGAAACCGCATGCAAGCACACCCCGGTGTATCATTCCTGAAAGGACACTTTCACAATCTGTTTAAAAGTATGTCTACTGGAGATTCACTGCAGTGGTTCCCACACTTTTCCCTATCAGGGCCTGCTGCACCACAGATTACCATTTAGCTAAATGCGTCCCACCCAGCAGATATGCGCTGCTACTCAATTTGATATAGTGATGAATCTGTGGCAAATCTTCAAGGCAGGAGCACATATTACTTTTGTGCTTTGCTGCGATAACAGATTGGATGTTGGACTGAGTATGTTCCAGTCAAGGACAGCTGGTGCTGACAGTGGGGAGAGGAAATATCATTATCCATACGCAACATAGAATTCAATGACGCTGCCTGCTTTATAACTTATCCAGCCGCTATTTGTGCTCAACTTTTGTAGCAAATTGTTGATGTGGTATCAGGCGGAAGAAGAAAACTGTTGAATATACCAAGAAGTGTTAAAGTACTCTGTCATAGTACAGTACAGAATTAAACTCAGCCTAAACCTCAGTATCAAAGTTGGAAACTCTGCCTTTGCTTTCCCATGGATATCTGACAATTTCATACAAGTGAGGCGTTCATTATTTTATTCATTTACTCTATATACTAGTTGTTCCCATGCCTTTCTGATAAGCTAATGTTAATGTAAGGCTGTTGAGATTTTGCATCAGGAATCACCCACTTCATGTCATAAAGTATTTCCCAGTTGGTTTGGTGTCTGTTTTTCTTTAATAAGCATTGCATTTGCTTGGTTTTAGTTAGGCCAAGAACCACAACAGCCTGGTTGCCCTTAAAGAAAGGTCTGATGAAATGTACAAGGTGCAAACTTTTCATACAAAAAGTGCTAGGCTTCATCCACGACTTTGATCATTAGACTTCTTCACTGTTTATCTGTTCCTGATGTCTCTTGGAGCATTTTTAATCTTAAATCTGTAAACCTGAATTCAAATTCAGGTTTGCTGTTCTCCGAATTTAGGTTCTTCGTGTTGGTTTGCAAGGGATAGCTTTTAATGACATTAGCTAACTTCTTGGCTAATGTTAATCGAATCCTTAGACAATGACACTGGTCAGTTGCAACGTTGATCGTGGATATAGGAACAACATTATAAAGGATACCAGATCGTGCTTCTGACTGTGATCCAGTAAAACAGAAAAAGAGTATCCAGAGTAAGAGCTGCACTGTTTAAGCCTGAGGAGAAAGCATCAGGTGGGGAGGGTGACCTTCATGGAGGTGTGTAACATGGTTTTGACTCTATTATAACTTCCGGAGAAATCTAAGAATATAGACTGGCTCACTTTCCAAAAGTGACATTTAAGTTGATGTGTCACTGCTTCAAGTAACTCTGAGTGGGCATGCTGAAAATAGCAGGAGTGCTGGGAACAGTGGACAACTGCACAAAGAGGGTACCATGAAGGGGATAGTGACTACATTTAAATTGGGTATGCAAATTTTGATATTAAACAGATTGATTTTTTTGCCCATGTTCAAAAGGTATATGAAAAAAAAAGATGTTTAATAAAAGGAAAAGTCACTTGCTAGGACTCAGTTTCCTTTACATGTCTGTCAAATTCCAGAATATTCACCGTGAATGTTGTTGATCCCCTCTCAAGGACCCCTTCTGGTCCCAGGGCTCCATTTTGGAAACCACCGCCTTAATGATTTATCCTCCCCAAAGGGCAATTTCTGCAAGCTACGTGCCTGGATGCAGTTTTCCATGTGCGAACAGACGAGTGGGTCTGAAACTTTCTTTTGGAGGAGTCATCTGGGGCCATAGATTCAGTCAGGTGGCTGAGGTGCGCCACTGCGGCAGCTGTCAGGAGATGTGAAACAAACGCCCCCTCCGGCGGGCCTCCCTCCTAACTTAATTTCATTAAATCTGTGATTTGTTTCTGTTTGTGTGCCGCAGTGTTGGGAGAGCGGGGGGGGACTGAGACTGAGGGAGGAAAAAAAAAGGAGAGAGATAAATGAATGAGTGAGAGTGAAGCAAAGTATGTGTGAGAGAAACAGAAGGCATCGGAGGAGCGATTAGTGCGGTGGTATCCATCATTGGAGCTGCGCTGCTCTGGTCGATTGCCACGGACACTGAGGAATACTTCATCTGGTCCCACTGAGCGAAATACACACACACGCGCGCACACACATATATCCATTTATTATTCTGTGGTGCAAAACACCAGCCACAGCCTTCCCACTTCTTTTTGTCCAAAACACTTTTTTTTTTTGCAGTTTTCCTGCACTCTTCCACCCTCTGACCTTCTTTCAAGTCCGTCCTGATATCGCTCTCTCTCTCTCTGAGAGCCTGTCTGCAGCAGCACCACTTCCCATCTCTATTTATTATGCCAGCATGCATATTGCATTGGCTGGTGTGTGTGTGTGTGTGTTTGTCGGTGCTTAGGTCTGTGTGGGAGTGTGTCTGTGCGAGCGCATTTGTATGTCACTGTGTAGCAAGCTTGCATGTCTTCACAGACGCATGTGACAGCTGGAGACAGATGTGTGAGTGTGAGGTCATAAATATCATTAAACTTACAGCGCAGCACTTTGCACAGTTCACTCAGGCTATGAAAACAAAGGCAAAACAGACTCAACCCCTGATCTTTATTTCATGAGGGTGAGCTTATTAGTAGTTGTGTGTGTGATCATTTTGGGGGGTTTTCTTCTTCTTCTTTACAGGTTACAAAACCCCCCCTAAAATAGCACATCAACATCTGTGGCAGTCATAGAATGGACAGAGTGAGTGTGGCTGACCCTTTGGGTAAAAATCAGACAACCTTGAAACAATTAGCCTCGCTTTTTACTTCTTCTCATGCCAACACCTTTGTCAGATTTGTTCTGTAAAAGCACTGAAAGGAGAATAATAGACACTTAATTTCTCTTAATTTGCTATTCTCAGTTCTGCAGTATGTCATCATATGAATCAGATGATCGAGCTACGTATAATCATTTCAGTATGATTTGCAACCACAACAAACTTGATTATTCATAGTTTTCTTGTGAAAGCATGTTAACGCCCACCTGTGGGACAAAAACAAGGGTGGTGAAATGGATCCACCAACAAGCCACTTAGTTTGTTAACAACTGCCAGCCAAGGGTTGGTATAGCTTTGTTATACAACCACAGCAGCCACATCACACCAAGCCACAATTTTTAATTTGTTGTGGTCACTGGGACATAAAAACGTGCAAGTACAAAGTGGATTTTGATTAAAAACTAAATGTAAAATTTTGTGAATTTGCCCCCAAATATGGTTTTAAAATTCTTTCACCCTGCAATTTCTCCTTTTACTGTACATAAAAAATGTTACAGAGCTGATAAGCTGTGATAGCTGTCACCTTTGGTATTCTATAGATTTCTATTCAAGTCTCCAAAAGTTGATTCTGTTCATCTGGACGCGTTTTCAGTGGGATAAAACGCTACGTCCAGATGAACAGAATCAACTTTTGGAGATTTACTTACCTGGATGATTGAGAATGCAAGACATTTGCAATACATTTCTAGTCAAGGTTTATCTGTTATTTTGCTGCCTTCTCACTACTGCTTCAGAAAGCTCACTAAAACATCTATGAAACTAATGATTAGTATTATTTAGCTAGCTAACTTTAGCTAATTAGCACTAAACATTGCCTTGTCTTTCACATTGCAAAAACCGCCACCATTAACCCATACAAGTAGAAAGTACCTAGATCTGCCTGCACATTTGTCCTGGTGTGAGGATGGGGGAGCAATCCTCCAGAAGATATATTGCTGAAGAGGTGCTCGGGAGCGACTGTTTTCAGTGATTTAAACACAGTGTTTGGGGCAGCTATCCAAAACACTGATGTTCATCATTTTGGAGAATGATTTAAGCATAGGCAAGTTTAGACCCTTTTTATAATCATTATAAGATTATATTTTTGTCGTTTTCTCGTTTCTAGTTGAGTGAGGAAGATGGAGAGAGAGAGAGGGGACAGAGAGGTTGTACAAGAACAGGAAGAACGAGGGAGCAAATAGTGAAGTCAGCTGGAAAAACAAGTTATTTTCAAGGAGGCTTTGCGTGCTTTCCAGTAGCACACTTAAAAAATGTCAGTGGACATTCTAAGGATATTGATATGAATGGCATGTGAAGGACTACAAACTCGCAAAATTGGGGTACATGATGCTCTGTGCATAACAAAGGGAGGGTTTTTACTGTATGAGCTTAAAAATGTAATATAAAACAACTCTGTTAACAGGTCTATGGAGTGGCAGCGTGATTTTTCCAGTAATGTTCCTTTAAGTGCTTGATGATTTGGTGGATGGCCTCTATGTGATTAAGAGACTGAAATAATGTTGTGCATGTTTCTCATTTTATCTGCTTTGCCACAAATAGTTATCTAACTTCTTTAATGACTGAGCCTTTTTCTTGGGTTTGATAACTAAAGACTCCACCTTAAAACGAGTGAAATCTCTGATTATTCCCTCTGAATTATTCTTTGAAACTACAAAAGGTCATCCAACTAATTAGGCTGCTTTTGAAGGTAACATTGTAATGTTTATCCAACTGAACTGAGGTTTGCAAATGTAAAAAGTGTTGATCATATTTGCAAACGGCATATTCCATTAATATTAACTGTTTCAAATGCGTTTCTGTATCGACAAGTATAAAATGCTGGTGGAAAATCAGATTTTCAGAGTTTATATTCCATGGTCAAATCTAAACGACAAGAATATACACACAGCATCAGCTAGCAGCACTTTCAGTCCTGAAATATGTTTTGGATTAACACTGAAAAATCAATCAAAGTAGCTTTTGTTTTTCTTCTTCTAATTAAATTTTCTGTCCTGGTATGCGAGAAGTCCCTGCTTAATATTCGTGCCAAAAGGAATTGATGAATCAAAAAAAGGAAAGACGGGCATAAACTGGAAGATAAAATCAATTCATTGCTCGAGTTAAAGAAAACACAGAGGGTGTATTTTCCAAGAAAAGAAAACAAGAGGGGAGAAAAAGTTTGTTTGCTCGCTGGCGTTGGCCGTGGCGTCTGAGAAGGATTTATATCCCAGCAGGGGCCAAGCCTGGCAGAAGGGAGGCGACAGAGGCTCGGTGGCGCATTGGGGGCTCAGCGCCACGCATAAATCACCCACCTGGAAGAGCTACAAAGACTGGCATTGGCTGTGGCACCACGCCATCGACCGTTTGTGTGGAAATGAGGGGAAAACAGCCGCTCTCCTAATGGCATGAAAATAACTTCTTTTTTTTTTCTTAGAGCTTGCCGCATTAAAAGGCGATGCTTTGCATTGGGGTTCCGACAGGGAGGAAGTGAAGGAAAGATGGAATGAGAGGAGCTAAGGGGGACACAAAGGGAAAAAAAAAGAGAGGATTGTAAATGCAATGGCACCGGTTACACTCAGAACTGTGGACAAATCACCGATGGATGTCAAGCAAGACAAATGTGCTATGATCTCACATCCACGTCCAAGTGTGCGTTCTGTTCGATGTGTCGGACACAGAGTAAACTTCTGCTCCGGTCTCTTGAGTGGAGACCTGGGGAGGGAAAGTTGGACGCGGCTATGACCCACAGTGCGTTCCAGAGTTTTCCACCTTCCAAAGACCTGGGAACTGGACTGAACACAGACACATGTGGAAGATGTCAAATCCAACAGCACGGCTCCATCAAAAAATAAACACTCGGACGAATATTATGGTGCTTACGTAATTGTCAAGGGTCAGGTGTTTACTTATTTTAGAGCTTAAACATATTAAACACAATGATCCCCATGCAGAAATTAAAGCATTACTAAGACTTATCCACAGTGTAGGAGCATAAATAGAGAAAGTGGTGAGAGAACACATGCAGGCAATGTGGATTTTGTTAAGTTTTTAAAGTATTGGGACAGAATCTTTCTTTCTTTTTTTTTTTGACAGAATGTCCCGGGTTTGGTCACCAATGACCATGTTTCAGAACTGTGTTGCGTAATTTCTTTGTTTCTAAAAACAACATCCTATAAGTATCTGTGAACTGAAGAGATTACTCGTCTTGTTTTCCCATCGTTGCTTGATATAGAATTTCAGCTCATAAACAGTTCGGGGCCTCCTGTGTCGTATTTTTTGGTTCACCACGATCCAAATGTTTTCAGTGGGTGACAGGTCTGGATAGCAGTTTACCACCTGGACTCTCTGACTACAGAGTCATGCTGTTGGAATACATGCACAGTGTGTGGTTTGGACAGCGTCTTGCTGAAATAATGAAGGCTTTCCTTGGAAAAAACAGAAGTTATCTGGATGACAGCATTATGTTAGTGTTGTTTCCAAAGCCTGTAAATATTGTTCGGCATAACTAGGGCCCTTTACAGATTTACAGGTTACCCATTCCTTGTGCACAACCGTCAAGGATGCTGGCTACAGACTGGAGATAAATAATGGGAAAAACCAACATTTCATGCCTCTTTTCCACTATTACCTATTTGGCTCGACTCGACTCAGCTCTACTGGTCTACTTGGTCATTTTCCATTACAACTGAGTATCACCCACTGTGGGTGGGGCCATTATAGTAAGGCAGCCGAAAAGTCCCATGATGCCATTTGTATATGACACAAATAAATGCTGCTTGGAGACTTTGTGGTACACTTTCACATTTTGGATCACTCCATCTAGCTCCCTCTGGATTCTGTTGTCAACCACCAAGCACAAAAACATCTGCACTTTGTCGTTCGATGTTGGTTTGTGTGTAGCCATTTCCCTTGTTGCCAGTTTTAAAAAATGGTGGGTTTGATTCTTGTAAAGGAGTCGTTGTCATGACCCCATCCAGTGATGTCACTCACAGGGCAATCAGGTGCATGCAGTCTATTGATGTCACATTTTTCAGTTAAACTTAGATACTAAAAATACCTTGACCTAACAGGGATTCAAACTAGCTATGGGATGAATTTGAAAACCGTACACCGCCTCATTTTTGAGTTATCCCATTCCAAAAAACTTGACTTATGACCTTTACTTATATTTATTTACTTACTGAAGTTGAGGTCAAACTTTGTTGCTGATCTGGCTAGGTGACAACATTGTCCCAGCTCCCTTTTACAGCTCGGGGGTAAAAAGTACTACGTCCAAATGGTAGGCCCTAAAAACCCTAAAAAGTTGAGTCTAGCAAAGTAGGTGCTAGTTGAAGAGAGGCATTAGTTAGCGGTTGGGATACCAAGTGCTGCCAGAAATGCTCCTTGGCATTGGTTCTCATTGTTTCTGAAATTTTGCTGGAGAGATAAAACACCATTTGAAATGATATTCAGCTGTACTGTGGCTGTCTCTAAGAACTTTGTATTGATTTAGGGTGACCTTTCTCTCTAAAGAGTTTTGCATCCATGCCAGAAAAAAATTGACTCAACAATATAGGAATAGCACTACAGCCCCCTCAGTATTAGGGCTTTTCCATTAGTTTGCTTAGTCTGCTTCTTTGAATGTTCAGTGTAAATCCACAAATCCTCTGGGCTTTGAACATCACCTTTTACAGTGGACTTAATGAACTCCTGTATTAGAGTACCTGAAGATGCTATATCACATACAGCTTGTCAATAGATGTCTGTTGGGTAAAATACAAATGAAGACATGAAAATTTTCTTTTGTTTTTTAAGGAAGACAACAGGAATATTCCTCGACACGAGGAGCAGAACACGAATACATGGATGACCCATGACTCTGTTCGCTGACATAAATGTGTAGCATTTGCAAAATCGAGCACACACACGTAAAATGCTGAAATGCCATTAACATTCAAGCGGTGCTGAGTCCAGAGTGGGTCTGTGTCAGTGGTCCACTAACATCAAAGACACAGAGAGAGTCAGGAAACAGCAACAGAGAGGGGAGGGGAGAAAATAATGAAAAGGAAAAAGACTGAAGAAAAGAAACTGAACCTTTGTGAGACAAGTGAAAGACGTCTATATGTAGAGCGGTGGGGACAGATGGGGAAGAGCAGGGGAAATGACATAAAGATATTTCACAGAACTGAAGCCCAGGGCACAGCCGTGACAAGCTCAGAGTGCCTATCGTTACCGCTGTCGGACAAAAACAGATGCAGCCCGTTCCAGTTTTCAGAATTAAATCAAAAACGGAAAAACACGGAGCCTTGTGGATCAGAGCGACTGTAGAGTCACAACACGGGGTCTGAACAGCTGCAATTACTTTTGTCTTGCCAGACATCAAAGTCAGCAATCACAGTAGCTGTCGCTCCGGTTAGCTAAGTGAGAAGAGTCGCAGGTTTTCAGGCTGCACTGCAGTTACATAACAGGTCTATATGTGTGTGTTCTAGATGTGACAGCAGATACCCCCCCCAACCACCATTCCTAGGAGCCAGACTCCCTGTCTCGCTGTCATCTCGTCATCCAGATGACGCCACCTGTTTGTTTGTACAGGTGATATCTGTGAATCTAACAGAACATTTCCCCAGGTTGGTGCAAAAGAATCAATTAGCAACGCGAAGACAGAAGTGCTTTAGGCAAAATTGCACCAGAGTGTTTTTGGGAAACTGCTGTTTCCAAGATGCTCTTCACCTTACCAGAAGTCTGAATGTGTAGATGTCTTTAAAAAAAAAACAAAAAAAACAACAACTCTGGCATCAATAAACATTTCACTCACTAGCTTTGAAGTGCTAGTTTCATATCATATTAAATGCAAACGTGATGTTCATTTTGTAAGTTATGATCAAACATACAGTCAAAAAAGGACACTAAAGTTGCCACTTTCCCTGTCAGGGTTGCAGAGGCACCAATACAAGCAGAGCTGCACAGATATCCCTCTCTCCAGCTTCCATCTTCTGTTAGTGGGTCGATGAGGTGTTCCCAACCAGGCCGTGTGCTATTTGCAGCCCCGGTTATCCTCTCAGTTGGACTGCCTCTCAAATAAGGGAGCTTCTCAACCTTCTCAAGTCATTTCTGCTGCACATCCTCACGATTGAGGATTCCAAAAACTCTTAGCCTGGAGTCAGGCCTCAGACTCACCAGGGCTCACTTGGTGTTTGGGCTCATAGCTGTAGAGCCCTGATGGGGTAATCTAGAGCAACCCATCACATTATGAAAGAGCACTGTAGATCAGGCAGTTTTCAGAGATTTGGTTCTAGATTATTGGTTTCTTCTTCTTCCTTTTGTGTTTCTTGTTTATATTATTCATTTATTTTTATGTACAAGCCACAAGTTGTTCAAAACATATTTTAAATTATTAAACTATTATTATTGATGTCTATTTTTAAGTGAAGCAAACTCAAACGCTAACCCCAGAGCTGCTTTGTGCTTCACCAGTGACTCTTACTACCTGCCATAGCAGTGTACAGGGGTTTGGTCTTTTCGTCCATCTCTAATCACCTCACGCGCATAAGTGCGGCTTGAGGGGATTTTTTTTCCTCCATTTTTTTTCTTTTACACATGTACCTACAGTAACTTTATACTGGGATCTGAGTTCTTGTCGACGTGGGTGACCGCACTTCAGTTTGGTGGTGCTGCTGCTGACATGCTGCTTTTGCCGCACATGTACAAACACGGTGGTATCAGAGAGGCCTTGTCGACAGTTTCCTCAAACGACAGAAATGTATTGAACTTGAAACTAAAAAAGCACAGGTGATGGAAAATTTTAAAGATTTAAAGGGCTGTGTGGAGAGTTTCCAGACTCACATGGCACATGGCAAAGATTTGTGGATCGGTGTAAGTGTTGGCACAGGGTCATTATTTAGCAAAAAAGGCTGTCGACTGAATGCATTAGTAGAGGTGGGCAGCTTGATCCATATATCGACAGTATAGATACCAGTGCTGCCCCTCCCTGAGGCTGGTTCTGTTGGAGGTTTCTTCCTGTTAAAAGGGAGTTTTTCCTTCCCACTTTCACCAAACTGCTTACTTATAGGGGGTCATATGATTGTTGGGTTTTTCTCTGTATGTATTATTGTAGGGTCTACCTTACAATATAAAGTGCCTTGAGGCAACTGTTGTTGTGATTTGGCCCTGTATAAATAAAATTGAATTGAATTGAATCTCTTAAATCATGCTGCTCCCTGTACACCAGCTCTCTTTATAGGATACCCGATATTTACTTGGTATCGGATCAATAGCAAAGTCTTGCACAACATTATTGACTAGTTAGTATTAGGCTTTTATTGATTGCATTAGTGACTTAGATCAGAGCACATCATCTGTGCTAAGGAGTCCCCATGTGGCAACTCTGCAAAGACACAATGAGGTGTTCGTGGGTCATTTAAAAAAAAAAAAGTGATAAGGGATTTAAGGAGCTAAGTTGCTGCCTCAAAGCTAGTCTGAGGCAATTTTCAGTTAAGTGACAAGACTTAAAAACCACAAGCCATGACAGCTGGGGTTGAAAATCAGATGTCAGTGGAGCAGGGCAAGCCACGGCGATCGATGCTTAAGAAACACAACAACAAAACAAAAAGTGAGTCCTCGGCAGCTGACGTCATCCATCACACCGTCCGACACTTCTCTGAGCCCAAAGGGAAACTGTTGGATGCAGCATCAACATACAACCGATTTGATGTCAAAACAGTTGCAGATGGACATCATATATATTTGTGTGTTTGTGTGTGGTTGGGTGGGTGAGGATAACTGATTTTAGTTGAAAAGGCTTTGCAGCTCAACCAGCACATGTCACTCAGGCAGCTGCAGCTCGGCAGGGGATCCAGAGATCTGCAGAACGGCTGACGGTCTGAATAACATGCAAGAGTGCACACACACACACACACACACACACACACACACACACACACACACACACACACACACACACACACACACACACACACACACACACACACACACAATCCCCCTTGTATCATAGTCTTAATGCTCCAGTCTTGTTGTATGTGTTTAATCGAGGTTGCTGTTCTGTGGGTGTGTGTGTGTGTGCATGCAGACTAAGCAGTAACTCAACACTCTGCTGCTAGTCTCTCGAGTGTGTGTGTGTGTGTAAGAGAGAGATAGTAGGCTGTTAAAACCTAGTTCAATCAATAGAGGGCACTCTAACACCTCTCTCTGTATCCACTTTGTCCTTCCTCACACACACACACACACACACACTGATTCCCTTTCCTCCCTTTCCTTCTCAAGCTTCACTTCTTCTTTCTCTCCAGTTGCATTGTTTACTGAGGCACTGATTATATTTTTAGGTTCTAGCAGACAGAACCTGAATATAGGAGTTATTTCAAATAAGAAAAGGAGAAAAGCACAGAGCTTAACTTTTGTTCTTGCAGTCTGGCTCTGTTTGTACTGGTGGCGATGCGGGTCAATCTCGACATGTTTAATGTTGTTTACGAGCTATAAATAGCAGTGCATTAGCTGGTGGCGAGGGCTCTTGTGATGGCCCGGTGGACTGGTGGCACGGCCGGGTAAAAGAACACACACTGCTGCCATTAGGAGCACTTTGTGTGAGTGTAGGAGTGAGAGAGAGAAATGTCTGCTTTTGGTCTGCAACACTGTTTGCCTGTCTGCCTCCTCTTGATTGCATGACTTGTGTCAGCATATCCGGCGTCGTGTTTACAACTGGGACTCAATTCCACAGCCAAAATTTCCTGCCTCGTGGCGTGCTATCACTCTGTCGATCTGTATACACGCGCATATTTATGTATGTGCGCGCTCAAGTGTTATCACCAAGCACTGCCAGTCCCCACTGTGGTCTCTCTCCAAACCCTGTCTCCTTCCTATTCATCCATTGTGGCTGAGAGGATCCCCCCCAACCCCACCACCACCTCCACCTTTTCACTCATCTTCTCCCTTTCTCTTTTCTCTCTTGCTTCCACAGCCCTAATTACCCATACTCCTCAAAGTGGCCCCTCCTTCGGAGCCTTTGAAGTTATTTTAGCGCAAATTCTACTTAGCTACACTGCAGACAAAACATGGAAAGGGCTTTGTTTGAGGGCCTCTGGAAGTGTGCAAGTGTGTGTGTTTCTTTTTGTCGATTGAATCAGCAGTGTCTCCTGTTTCGTGTGTGTTTATATCTAAGTGAATGTGCATACAAGAGAAACCTGCAAGGCCGAGTTTGAGTGTTTGCATACGTTGGTGAAATTAAGTCCATACATACCACATTTTTGAGATTGTATCTGTATATACTGTGTATGTATGTATGTATGAGAGTCTATGCATGCAACTTTAAGGGCCATGCATGAATGCAGGCTTTCTGAATGGTCCGACTGCCTGCCACGGTTGGGTCGGATTGAATGCAGAGCCATCTTCTTTCTAACTAATAAAGAGCATACATTGTATTAGACATAAACTGAAATGATGTGCTTGTGAACACTAGTCTGTTTTTATATGAGGAACTAAACCATTTTGTGGAAGCAGGTTTGTGAAAATAGCATTTTCAGATTTAAGCCTGAAGGCCTTCACACGCTGCCGCGAAACAATCTGTTCACAACACGTTGTGAAAATAACAACACAAAATTCGGAATGTTTGGATACAAACTTTTTGTGTGACGTATATATACACACAGAAAGTTTCGTGATTTCATAAAGAAAAAATGTGTTCTTGAAAAATTTACTGCCAAAAATAAAGTTGACAATAAATGATTAAGAGCTTGTCCTGATGTTTCTGCACAACAAAAGCAAGAAATAGGTTCGAGGTTGATTCAATTCACATAAGAAGGGGGCAGGAAGAATTTCATGGTTTGATCCAGGAGGTGACTTCTTTTCTACATATTTCAGGATGTCAGTGGGACAGTTTGAGCTCTTGTTGGCAGAGCTGGGACCACATCTGAAGAGTCAGAGGAATCATTACAGAGAGCCGACTATCCCGGAGCAACGTCTAGCTGTAAGTGTGAGGTAAAATAGTATTACTTTATCATTTCCATATCACTGTGTATTCAGTAACTGTGCATATCTTGAGCTACGAGTGCACCTGTTGTCAAATGCAGTGGTCTGATTGGCCAGATCTGTTTATCCAGATCTGAAAAATCTGAAAAACTGAGCTTGGTTTGAAAAAGTAAATGCCACAAGTTTTTGTGAACAGCTGCAGTAAGAATAAGTGAGTCTGAAAATTATTTTGAATGCATGAGATATTCACATGGACACCTCTGGTGTGTATAAGACTTAAGGGCGAGGGTTTTAATTGACTGCACTTAATTGATCTGATCCCTTATCTTTGCAGCGTACTGAACAGCTTTCTCACTCATGAACCCCTTTTTATGTGTGTGTTTATGTAGTGACAAATGTAATGACCTTTTGGGCATCTTTAGCCAGACAGAAGCACAAATCATGAATAATTTGCTGGAGTGGGGAACCTCACCTTTCCCCTCTTGTTTCTATTATTTATTAATATTACAATTTGCTAACATTGTGGTAATCCACGGTACCCACTGAGGCCCCTGGGGAGAGTCCTGCAGTATTTGTGGTAGTGCGAATTTGTTCCAGCATATTCTGCTGATGCTGAATCAGGGTCGCAGGAGTTTGGAGGGTGAGCAATCTTGGGCTCTTTGTTGTGTCTCTTGAGTATTCAGTGGGGTGCATTATTCTCCTGGGAGAGACCAACAGCATCACGCTCAACATTAGAACCACTTGCCTAATATTGTGTAGGGCCCCTGTGTTCTCGTCTGAGGACACGTTCTTGTTGTGTTCCTTGTCCTCGGGGTGGCTGCAGCTCAGGTGGTAGAGCAGGTCAGCTACTAACCGGAAGGTTGTTGGTTCAATCCCAGGCTCCTCCAGTCTGCATGCCAAATATCCTTGGGCAAGATACTAACCCCATGTTGCTCTCTGATGCATCCATCGGAGTATGAATGTTAGATACTAAGCACTTAACAACCTAGAAAACATGATTAGGTGAACAAATTAGTTGTATAAAGCGCTTTGAGTGCTCAGAGTAGAAAAGCGCTATATAAGAACCAGTCCGTTTACTTGTTAAAGGTTTTTTTGCAATATGGCAGGAGGCAATATTTTCCTGTGAGAGACCAATGCTGTCAGAGTGTGCTTGGTCTGCGACAATGTTAAAGTGTGTGTGAAGCTGAAATCATCATCAACTGTAGAAGAGAGAAACAAGCTTTACTGGTCACATACACAATCATACAGAGTACAACATGCAGTGAATTGTGTCATGTGGGAGCTGCGGAAAAGCTGCAGACGTAGCCACGCCATTCCAGGGCTTGGTGTTTGGCATGGGGGGCCTACCCAGGACCCTTACTGGATACTGGGAGGGAATCGACTTCCGCTCCAAAGTTGTGTGGTCTCACCACTACACTATCCAGCTACACTACTTAGCAACAAAGTGTCATTCACTGATCAGTGTATTTCACTAGAGTTTTGTCAAAGAGTTTAAAATGTGTTTTCTGACATTTCTGCATTAAAATGAATGGGCACAATCAAAATGTAGAGAAATTTTACAGTTTGCTTGGATGAAACTAACACTGCTGCATATGTATATTAATAAAGGGATGTCTACAGGACTCTGTGTTGACTCTGTGTTATATTATAATTTCTATTACATGTTTGCCCTTAACAAGAAGGAATAATAGTAATAATAATAAAATTATTAGCAGAAAACCTGCTGAAGTTAAAATATAAAGTAAATAATAAAGTGTTACGTATCTGCCTCCTAGCAGATACACCTATGGTATAAATGTGAAAATAAGTGATTTTCAGAACAGTTGACCTTTGAGCTTGAGCTCAAGATCACTGAGATTCAACAGCATCCGAGATTTTAGTAGCTGCACCTACAGTAATTTGAAAGTCCTAGGTGAATTCCTTCTTCATTTATTCCATTCACACAATTTCCAGGAAAGCTGACCTCTGACCTTGACCTTGAGGTCGAGGTCAGTGAAATTCTAAATTCCCTGAGATTGTTAGTAGATGCACCTATGGTATCAATTTCAAAATCCAATGTCGCCTCATTCTCAAATTATCGTATGCACAAACTTGGGTGTCCACATCGCCTGAAGGTAATTTACTTCGATATTCCTGAGAAAATAGCTACTTGAAAAATAGCTAATTCTGAAGTAAATTAGCTTCAGCTACACGATAAAAAAAATACTTGTTTCAGTTATCTGAGTAGTCACATCTATGTCACACATATCCATGATGAATTACATTGTGTTGTAATGCAATTCATTAAAATTTCTATAGGTGAGTCTGTAGAGGTGTATTAAGTGTATTTTTTTTCTCAGAAAACATAATTGAATAAATTTGACTGAATAAATGTAAAACTGTTCTTCAGTTTTTTACTTGATGGGTTTAAAACTTGTAGTACAACAGTTCAAAAGTTGTGTTCAAAGTCTTCTTGGGTGCCAGTTCACACTCCATTAGATTCATTTACCGGCAGTGGCAGTGCCAGTCGTTACCTGAAATTAGGTGAAAATTGGAAAAGACTAACTCCAGAGGGAGTATCCTCAGACCAAATGACATTTGTTTAATGACAGTCAGCAAAAGAATACACTCTAATGTCTTAGCAGTCATGCTTTTTCACTTCTGTTCAGCTTTAAACACACTTTCAAGTTGGCAAGTGAGAGACGCGGCGCCTGCTGCCGTGCTGCTGACAACGCAGACATGATTCCACTAGTCTACTTTCTGAAACGGCAAAAGCATTTTTAAATTTGTTTCTCTTCCCACAAACACATCTCAAGCAGCTCGTAGCTGTTTTTTTAGAGTTTCACTGGGTGCTAATTATTTCCTAAAGCATTGTATGTGTTTTGTCTGCAGACAGCCTGGCGGAGGGAAACTCCAGGGAAGCGGGAGAGTTGACGAGTCTTCTGTGTTGATGAGAGAGACGGCTAAGGATGAGGGTGACACTGAGATTGGTGGATAACTTGTGAAATGAAGACAAACGAAAAAGCAAAGAAGGGGGGGAAAGGAGATAAAGGAGATAAAATGACACAAATGAGAGTGCTAAAGGGGAAAGAGAAGACTGGGTGGGTGAGTGGGGTGGCGGGCTGGATTTGCGAGACAAGTGCCGAGGCGTGAAGGGAGGCGTCCAGCATTTCCCATCTGACTCAGCCCTCTGCTGAAAAAACAAATTCAAATGAGAAACACAAACATTTGCAATGCAGCATTTTTCCAGGCTCGTTGTTACCTGGTGTGGCCTCTGCGGCCTGCACTTACAGTAAGTCCACACACAGTGTCCTCTGAAAGAATGTCTGTGGTCGGGACTGATTGATGAGGACGTTCACCACAGTGGAGAATTACACAGGGGATCAATCCAGTTGTGTGTTGGGCTGCGTGCTGATGACGGTCTGCCACCCACTCCTGGGCGGGCTGCGCAGTTGGTCTCTCAGCTGCCGGTGCAAAGTGTCCTGACAAGCCTCCCTGCTGCGTGTAGCAACATATGGAAGCTCACATGTACATCTATGCAGACACACACACACCCTACTCCACCCTGCAAAGCAGACAAAAGCATTTGACTGATTAACATTCTCTTTCACACCCACTTAAGCCCATATGTAACTCACATTTCTGCGTAAAGGACACATGCTGGCTCTATAATGCATCACAAACTTATAGGCTGCCTGTAATAAGACACAGGCCTGCATAGGAAGAGTTCTGCTTCAAGTGCCAGAAAAGGTGCAACAAATGGGAGGAGCTGCCTGCACGAGACGCATCATTGACTTATTATTTGGTTATTTCTGATCATTCTTTCCCCAGACTGTCAGATCCAGTTTTCAACGCCACAGCCAAAAAAAAAAAAAAGAATGGAGCCAGGTTATGTGACTCATGGAAAATTGTACTGGATTTAAAATAACTAAAGTAAATACTCACTGTGCTTTTAAATGACTCTGTAAGAGGGTTTGATAAATCACATCAATAAATCAGAAGAAAATTGGTCTTTCATTTGAAAAAAAAAAAAAATCCAGTAAGTACCAGTCAGTTTAAAGTAATGAATGTTCGTTTCATTTGTGTATTAAACTCTGACCAATTTAAATATGGTCTCAAATCATAATCCAATTTAAAAGCGTTTCACAATACTTAATGAATACTTACATGTAATGTAATGCTTTATGAAGCTGTCATTTTTAGAAGAGACCGTGATCTAACTTTAGCCTCAGCTCAGTTATTCATCTGACATGAATGTGAATGGGCAGCATGATGATAGTTAGCACTAGCACTGTTGCTTCACAGCAAGAAGGTCCTGGGTTTGAGTCCACCATCTGGACGGGGCCTTTCTGTGTGGAGTTTGCATGTTCTCCACTGTGTGGGTTCTCACAGTGGGGTTAGGATAATTCACTCACAATGAGTGTGTTGCTTTGCGACAGACTGGCGACCTCTCCAGGGTGTAGTGAACCCCCCTCTCACCCTATGGCAGCTTGGATAGGCTCCAGCTAACCTGCAACCCTGAATTGGATAAGCAGAAAAAAATGGATGGATGAGAAAAGATGCCTTGGCCGCTGACAGTTCTGACTGTCTCCCAGTCCATACTGTCAGCAGTATTGGTCTTGTGTTCACTGAAAGCTGTGGAGTCTCTGGGCAGGTCAAATAACAAATAGAAATACATAAAAACACATCCACAGAAAGCAAATTATACTAAATGTAGTATTTATTTATTTGTGTTTATTCATTATGTTGTTGAGATTTAAGAACTAACGCTCGATTCTTTAAAGTAAATTTAGTGTTGCTGGCAGCAGCGAATTAGCTTACTGTATGATAGGGTAGCTAGCCCAACTCTTTCCAAAGCAAACAGAATCAGTCTACGAGCACCTGTAAAAAAGTAACTGACATGTTGTATCAGTATATTTTTAATCCACCTACAAACTATGTACTGTTGCCCCCTAAAAACCACAACATTTTTATCATTTTCATTTTTGTAAGAAATAAAAACAAACTATAATATTTCCTGTTAGCCGAGCTCAGTAGGTTTCTTTTTAATATTTGAGGCATCACAGCGCCATCATAGTGCTAAATATTACTTATACTGGTTATAATGATACTAAAATATTCCACTCATTCACTCAAGCAGTGTGATGAGGGTGAAAGCTTTAAAAAATGTAACCTGACTGTATTCAAACATGTAAGTGTTGCAAATGTCTTTAAAGTCTTTAGAGGTTGACACAGGAATGTTTCCAGCTGAAGAATGACTTTAAGGCAAAATGCCTTTATGACAGACATATTTTTGCCTAAAATTCATCCAATAAAACACTCACTTTACTGCATAGCAAAGCGAAGAATGGGCTTCTCGAGGTTTCCTATGTTGGGTTTACAGTCCTGATAGCATCTTTGACTGCAACATTTCATCTTTAACGATGTTTAATTTGCTCGGTATGTCTGTGAGCCCGATGTTGTGTACCTCCCAGGCTCGGTGTATGGTGTGTGTCAAGATGAAGGAGATAGAGAGGGATAGAAATGCTTAGCGATAACCCAGAATATATGATGTGGTAAAGGAACATTTACGCTCTACTTATCTTTCCTCTCTGTCCATATCTCTGACTGCTACTCTCAAACAGACAGCTGAGGATGAGACTGGATTTGAGCACGTCAAACAGAATCGCATTCTTTCTCTGACTCTCCCGGTTGCTGTCACTTGGTTGTTTTCTCAAACAGAAAACCCTCAAACTCGCACAAACGCACCAATGAACATTTGCACAAAGCCTGACTTTCTTCAAAATCAAAATGCATGTAGCTGTTGTACCAACAGAACTTTTGCACGCATGTGGGTAAACTCCAAGTGTCGCTGAGCAATGAAACACTGCTTTAACTGCACGGGAACACACACAGTCTTGTCTCCTGACTGTACGATTATGCCAACAGCTTCCCTTAAATTTGTCTGAGGGTCTTTGGTTGTGTGATGGGTGAACAGCTTTCCCTGACAGCATCGTCTTCCTCCCATCGTGACTGCACACACGGGGTTAGTCACACTAAGAGAAAGAGGGGGAGCGCTCACTTTGTGGCTCATCTTCTGCCCTAATTTACGGCAGTTGAAAATTCATCGTCATATTTTAGTAAATTTAAGCCTTGAGAAAGGGCATCGAGTTTCTTTATTCCCCCCCATTTTCCCGTCCCCTCCTTCCTGCTCTCTCCTGTTAAATATGCAGATACAGCAGCACGAGGCTCCTCGCAGGTTCGTTGCAAGAATTGGGTCAGCGACGACGTCATAGCATTTTAAAGCGAAGCAGAGTTTCTTTACAGATTCCCAGAGAAGGTCTGGCGCTTAGAGGAAAGGGAGGAAAACTGTCTGTAGCTGAACTGTGATCTTCATTCATGAGAGGTTGATGTGATTTGGAAAGCACTGCTCAATAAAACCCTCAGTAATATCAAAGCTATACTGATGTTCTGTATAAGGAAAATAAACACTGATATTTTAACATTCTTCTTTCCCTTACCCATATTTGTGAAACAATGATCAGTTATTTGGATATGAACTTCAACCTGCAAGTTACAGCAATAAAAATAAGACAGATTAGATTAGATATCAACACTAGATAACATCCAGTCTGTGATTTGATAGATTTTCAAGACTCCCAAAGCCATAAGCTTGAATTGTAACCAGTGACCTAAAGGCTCTGACTAATGTTACTCTCATTGTTCTGTATCGATTGTTCTCTCTGTGATTACCATTGATCACCTCGTTAACACATGTGACTCCAAGCATTGACCTTCCCCTGTGAGTACAAGAGAGAACATATCGGTGAGGCAGCTGTATGATGTTCTTCCTCATTTTTGACCCGTTGTCTTTTGGGAGGACCTGTCATTGAAATTCTGTGTTTGACACATAACTCTGCTATTTTGGAATAGCAAGGAAACACTGAACTAAAAGATCATGGATAATAGTATCTATAGTGTGTTCATGTGATATGATCAAAGCTGAAATAAATGGAGGGTCATCTGTTAAAGGGACAGTCAGTAATTTTCAGTCTTAATCCATTAAAGATGCATAGGCTGCCATGTTCCCCAAATATTTGAACACAGTGGCCGAGAAGAACTTCTCGCTTCCGACTAATGGTGGTTTATGTATGTGCTTTACATATTTAGTACGCCAAAGGCGTTGAAGTTGTAGGCGTTATCGTGCCATGCTGGGACATTTATACCTAGAACCTTCAGATCTTGCTCGCACATTGTGGGGTGCCTGTAGCTCAGGAGGTAGAGCAGGTCACCTACTGATCGGAAGGTTGGTGGTTCAATTCCATGCTCTTCCAGTCTGCATATCAAGTATCCTTAGGCAAGATACTAACCCCAAGTTGCTTTCCGATACATCCATTGGAGTGTGAATGTAGCTAGGAAGCACTCAGTTTAAAGTAAGTGCTTGTGAGAATAGGTGTGAATGTGGCATGTTGTATATATTGCGCTTTGAGTACTCTGGTAGAGTAGAAAAGCGTTGTATAAGAATCTTACCATTTAACATTAGGCTCTTCCTCTGATAAATATTGTGATTACATTGTAGGAGAGTTTATTCACTAAGTTTCAGAGTCCAACAAATTTACATCCCCTTCAAAGACCGTTTCAGTAACGCCGGCTAACAGCAGCTAACAGAGGCTAATACCAGCAAAAACAGCAGCTCTCACTGAGAAAAAAGTTCAGTATACCCTCAACAACACCTCAGTATGACTGTGATCGGAAGTGAGCTCCTCTGACTCATTAAGTCGGACTCCTTTCACAAAATTTTACAACCTATTCCAGAGTAAACAGATGTGGATGCTTCTCACCCTGCATTGGCAGCTGAGGTAAACAGCCTTCCACAAGGGAAAACTCAGAGGCAGATTCGGATCTGGTACAAACAACAGTAGAAACACTTTCACTGCAGTCAGTATGTGGCCAGTACAATTTCAGTGTTTCTGATCTCTTTTGGCTGATTACAACGTAGTTACTAGCAGTCACCATAGCTAGGATTATGCACTTGAATCGTGAGGCATAAGAAAACAGAACTCAGCTGACTGAAATCTGCAAACTATGCACAAGAGCCAATAATTTTGTAAGCTCTGAGGCACTGACCAATACTGTGAACACATGAAGTCTAGTAAAAAATCTTCACGATCATTTATTTTCTTCTTTCTTTGATCGGATCTCTTTATTGTTTGCACTGTTTGACATTTATTTACATTGTTTGTTGTAGAAGTTGGGTGGTGGGGCACCTTATTGCTTACTTTAATGGCTTCTGAATGTGCTTTGTGACAAAGCACAGATTAATTGAATCATCCATTTGTAAATGTATTTCAGTGCAATGGACTTGCACTGCAACTAGTGACAGTAGTCCTTGTTCCCTTGTGAAGTGGCTGTGAGCTTGGAGTAGCAGCACATGAATCAGTTTGTGCTGGAGGTTGTGTTCAGAGTGCACCTCCAGCTTGCAGAACAAGGACTGCTGTCGCAGGCTGAAGTCAAACATGGCTGAGTTGGAGTTTGACTGGGTGATGAAAGACTAACTGGACAGGCAGCTGAATGATATCAGGGGCCACTGCAATTGCACTATAGCTGGTGATCCTGGTAGGAAAGAGAAGATGGGAAGTGGCAAGGCTAGCTAATCAAGTGCAACTGAACGTTCAAAATAAAAGTAAACAGACACCAATAGTAAATCAGTTGCAAGTGGAAGGATGAAAAAATAAAATAAAAAAAAGCTAAAATGACTAGCAAAATATTCTCCGCTCAAATAATCCATGTGTGGAAACACCACAGTGAAAACAGCATTGATAGCTCACATTGTAGCTGCCGATACGCTCTTAGTCTTTCTATCTATTTCAAAGTAGCCATGTTTAACATGTTCCTTGATCCACTTCAAACCTGTACTATGCAGTTCTTTGAGTTCTTTAAACCCAGAACATGCTTTTGTCCCATACCTGCTTAAATAATCTGGAATCGACTGTCTCTTCCAAGCTCAGACAAAGCAAAACTGGACTTAGAGGTGATGTTGGTGTAGAAGTTAGACTGGGTTCCTTTATCTTCCATGTCCATCACTGGCAAATTTTGGACTCTGGACTTGAGCACCAGACTCTGCAATTAGATATTGGATATTGGACTTTGGACAAATAGACTCTAGACAGTTTGAATTGGCAGTGAAACTTCCTCAACTGTGGCGCTCAACACCGGAGCCCCCCAGACACCACACACACCCATCTACTGAGAACCAGTGATATTGTTAAGGGGAGGGAGGGGCGGGGTCTGCACAAAGCCCAGAGGATACTCCTGGACAATACCCACCCCAGTCACAGCCTGTTCACCCTTCTGCTGTCTGGCAAGTGATACCAAAGTATCCACCAGATTTCAGCAGTTTTTTTCCCCTCAGGCTGTGAGATTACCAAACTCATCCTCCGCACTCCACCACACAGTTTTTATTACTTGATTATCCATTTGTTTATTTCTAACTTTTTCTCTTACTAACATTTCCTCTTAGTAGCATAAAACATCCATAATAATATTAAACAAACTTGTATTGCAGAAAGAAAATCTGACTCTTGTTGAGATTAACATGGCTCCCACTGGTGTAATGTTTGTTTTTTGTTTTTTCATTCACAATCATTGGAAACGGAGCTGCTGCAAAATAGTGAATATTTTTTTCCCCCCATGTGCTTCAAAGACATTTTCATTTTCAGAATTTAATCCGTGCCCTCCAGGAATTTTAGGAAAATAGTCGGCATTTGTTTTGAAAGCATGAATGAGCGGGGTTGCCATTCAAATGAAAATGTGGCTTTGGTTAGTTAGGAAGCAATGGCAGGAGAGCGTAGTTTTATAGTGTGAGCAATATGTACTTGAACCTTTTAACCTTGTCATTTCTTCCTCTTGTCTTTTGTGAAGCTGGGTTCATTCAGCACAGCTCATCTTAGGCCTTCTCATTCCCGTGAAAACAGTCTGCTGACTGGCAATTTAACATTATTAGTTGTCTAATAAACTTCACCAAGGTGATGTGCCGATCATTTGTTGATGATGTTTTCTAGTAAACGAAAAAAACAAACAAGAAAAAACCCCAGCTTGTTTGTTGGTCGAAAGCAAGCAGGAGTCTTTATCCTTTTTGCTGCAACACTGAGTCATACTGACTAGCAGGGCACAGTGTGGGATAGGACTGGCTTGAATGCTGTGACCCTGATATATAGGTTACTGTAGCTTCTACAATAACTGGCAAGCATAAAGAAGCCATTTTTTTTCTTGGATACTCTCATTCTCTTCTTGAGCAACACAATCAATGTTAATTCATAATTTCTAACCGCGTTTGCGTACATAAGATTTTCTGGAGGAGGACAGACATTTGTTTAGAACTCTTAAAGATGTCGAAGAAGCAAGCTCCTTTAAGCAATTACTTTGGTGTTTCTCCACCTCCAAAGAAATGTCAGAAGGAGTCCGAACCGCAAAAGAAGCGCGTATTCTCGGAAAAGTGGTTGCAGGAGGTGAGCTGGCTTAAAACAAATGATGAATGCACAGAGATGTGGTGCAGAATATGCCGTGAAAATCCCACTCTAGCAGACAAAAACAGTGCCTTTTATATGTACGCAAATGCGCGTTGCAACTTCTTATCTGGTGCGCGTCTTTTATTTTGACAGCGAACGTGCACCTGCGGACCACTTATGTGCACCCCTGCATATAACTAACTGCTTAGTCTTGACAAGTCTTGACATTTGTAATAAAGTCTGTGTAATACCTCTAATGACCGTACAGCTGACATCATTTCGCACTGAAAGACACATTTGGTTTCTTGATGGTAGAGTAGATTCTGTGCATAAAGCTGTTAGCTATAAGCTAACATTAGTCTTGCTAATTTTAGCCTCAAGCGTCCTAAAAAACAAACTTCATACCCTATAAAAAACAGTTTGACTACATTCTCATGTCGTAGAAGAGTTTACTCAATAAAACTCAGAGTACAAAAAAGTTACATTCACTTCATAGACAGTTTCACTATCACAGCCACCAGCAGTTAACAGCAGCTAACAGTGGCTAAATAGCAGCAAAAACATCGGCACTTACCAAGAAAAAACTACAGGAAATCCTCATCAGTTCACCTCAGTATCACTGTCATCTTTCAGTCATGAGCTTTACTGTGCAATGGTGGAAGGGACTGTGTTGGAGTTAACTCTTGTATTGGTGAGGTGTAACTCTTGTGGGGAGGCACAGAAAAGGCTAATCCTGAAAGAGTACAACGACAGGTCTTCTCTTTGTTGCTGTTTGCTTTGGCTCCATGCAGGGCCTCGAGCACAGCTTAGCTCCTGGTTGATGTCCAAGATATCTTGGTCCACGCTGTATTTAAACTGCTAAACTCAGTTGCTCTTCACAGATGATGAATTTTAACTTTAACAAATGCAGTTTCACACATCATTGACTTACAAGACCATGAGTGAAAATCCTAAATGCGCCATATGTAATGTGCTTAAACAGAATCCCTCTGCAGCAGAGGTGCAGTGCGGTGCAGTGCTCGCGCTGCACTGCACATGACATAGCTATAACTGAGCAGATGATCATCTGTCTCTCCAGCCGCTTCATTGTCTGACCATCTTCATCAGCCTCTACATCTTCCACACATTTTATTGTTCTATCTGGATGCACCATCTTTCTCTATTTTATCTCCTGTTGGTTTTTGTCTCTACCCTGCTGTTAACACTTTAACAATCTGTTGTCAAAGGGTAGTGCCCTATTCACAGAATTTCTACAACAGGTTCCTCCAGCTGTTTCTCAATTCTCCTTTTTGTCTTCACTAGTCGATTCAAAGATAAGAGAAATAGCACTGAATCCACTGCAGAGCACCACACATGTGCAAGTTAAGAGAAGTGTTGTGAAATGTATAAATTAATGGAAAATGGCACATGAACCATAGCTGCAAATGCTTTAGGCTACTGCAACAGTTTTTCTTAGAAACAGTAAAATATCGACTTGCTGCATCTTATTGCCTCGCAGTGTGAAGACAAGCAAGATGTTGAAATGAATCATTTGACTTTCCTTGTAGTTTTCTTGAGTCGCTAAGAGCAATAGAGCCATGCAGTTTGCGAGGGTCAGCTTAAATAAACAGTCTATCCTGGAGTCCTGGCAGGAGCTCAGTGAGTCACCGACATAATGCAGCGAAAGGTAAAAGCCTGTTATTCTGCCATTTCGGGGGAAACGTTTCCAAGAGCAAAAGTCTTGCCGTGTTTAGTCATCACCCGCCTCCAGCCCTTTAGGTAAACCCAGCACAGCTTTACAGCTCACTCCCCTGCCTCGTCTGCGAGCTCAGCCCTCGTCACATGAATTATGGATCAGAGAAATATCCTAGGACTCTGTTTTGAGACTGAGCTGTGGTCCTGGACTTTGTCCGGGTCCTTCAGAACTGACCTGAGGACAACCAGATGGTCAGGTTGGAGCTGGACCAACTCAAACACCCTTGTAAGAGGAACAAATATATATATGTATATATATATATATATATATATATATATATATATATATATATATATATATATATATATATATATATATACATATATATATATATATATATATATATATATACATATATTAATCAACATGATAATGTGTAGGGGCATTTGCCAGTGTAAATAAAGAGCTCTGGTCCCTAGAACCCCCTCCACCCCCAGGTCTCCTCTGGAGGACATTTTTCAAACCTGTCATTCATTTTCTCCTCTTTTGTACGATATTCTGCTAATCTTTCCTGTCCAGCTCTAATTGCCTTGCACTTTCCTGTCCTCTTCTTTGTCCATCCGTCCCCCTCACCTCCTCCTCTATCTATCCTTTTGCTTCCCAGATGTGTTGTCTTCCTTTTCTTTTCCAGGTCTGGCTTCCAGGCTTCTGGCTGACATTTCACACTGCTCGCCCCCACCTCGTGCAGGATTTTCTGAAATTTTAGAGCAGTAGCAAGCAAACCTGGTGTCCAAAGGTGAAGTGACTGACACATTTCAAGCTGTATTCTTCCTGGCCAGGTGGTGCTGGATAGGGGAGGGAAAGCAGGGTGGGGAGCAGGGTGGTTGGATTTGCTTGGCTTCTCTGTGTTTATTTGATATCTGGGCTGAATGCACTGCCAGCATGAAAGAAAAAAAAAAAAACAGAATAGAAAGAGAGTGAAAGGTGAGATGGGTGTGTTTATCTCATGTTTGGCTGAATATACAACACATATTTGAAAAAGGACAGAAGAAGACACAATGGTTGTAAGAAAGTCGAAGAGGGGAAAATGAAAGACACATGCGCAGCGAATCTGCTCTGGATGTCAGCACACGTGTGCACGAGTGATTTGCTGGGTGAAACGGAACGCAGGATATAGGTCTCTCCAACGATCTAAACATAATGACTTAATATTTCTCCCTCGCCAAGCCCTCCCATAAACAAGCCGGGGATAAAGCAAACATGTTAAACCGACTCCTAAATGACGAGGGCCTCTTGTCCTCCCTCTTTGAAATCCACTCTGCCCGGGAATAATTAAGGCGGCTTTATGGCCGAGTACAAAGACGGAATATTGTTAAGTTGTATTGTGCTGCTGTGTATGCATGAGAAAGAGAAAGAGGCCATGACACCTGCATGATATTCCAAAAAACACAGGAGCTGTTAGCATGTGAATGAAGTGTAAGTGCTCGTGTGTGTTTCCTGCCTATTGTGTGTGTGTGTGTATGTGTGTGTGTGTGCATAATTATTGTCTGTGTGTGAGAGAGAGAGGCAGAGAGAGAAAGAGTGCATCTCAGTCTGAGAGCATTAGCAGTGAGCCTGTTCTCTGTATCTCAGTGAGGGGATTAGAGGACTATTCATTAGGCGGGCTTTGATAGGTGACTGGCCGAGTCCATCCACTGTTGCCGCTCATGTACTGCCAGACAGAGAAGGCCAGAGGGTAATGGAGGGAGCCCAGTCTCTAGTCCTTCACTGTCTTCATCCTTTTTTGTCTATTTTTTTTCTTCCTGTTGGCATCTCTGTCCGGTCCCTTTCAACATCACTGGAGGGAGAGTTATTTCTTTCCAAAATGATGTAGTCAGACTCTACAGCCTGAAATCTCTGGGTTGATACAAACAGGGGACTAAGGAAACATATTTAAACACTTTACTGTTACTGTAAGGCTTTCAGGACATGTTATTGCAACTCTATATGACACCATGGTGCCATTTTATGGGACAATGGAAAATAAGACACTTGAAAGTTAATGAAGACCTGGTAGCTATGGGACACCAGTGCCTGTTAGTAATTATTAATGCCTCAGTTTAAGCTTAAATAACTAAAAGTGATTTGCAATATCCATCCGTTCATCCGTCCATTTTTGAATACTTATCCAGGTTTGGGATGCAGAGTCAGCAGTAAGGGGAGCCCAGCCATTCTGCGAGGGAAACTAGTGAGCATTTGGTGGTTGGGCGTTAGTCCATGTGGCCCAGCCAGGTTTAATCCAAATGGGTCCGCCATACAGGAGGAGCCATAGGATTTGGTGCAGTGTTGAGAACTGGGTGGTCGTCAAGGGTGGTGGACAGTGACAGAGGTCCTGGCCCTTCGATCCCCAGCTTCCAAAACTAGCTTGTGGATCATGTGATATACAATAAATGTGCAAAAAGGCATAAAACATTGAAATGGTTTAAATTCAAGTACTGTACTGCCATTTTCAAGCCAAAAAAGTCGGAGGAGTTCTTTGATATACTTGCTAAGGCAATATTAGGCACCAGGCTAATTGCTGTGTCGAAAACCCCTTTTTGCATGGGACTGGTACTACCTGGAGACCTCTCGATCCTGTGTGATCTTCCATTATTTGAGAGGAAAAGATTCCACTGCAAACACAAACTTTGTTCAATTACATACCAAAGTTCAGTCCTGTGAGAAGATTTGTCCTGCACAAATTGGCATCCAATTTTGTCCATTTCTGACTCTTTGGAAGAGGGATCTGGGGGCTGTGTTTGAAATGATAAATTAGCTAAATAAATAAATCCCTATGTCTTTTACTGTGGATGGCAGAAATGCAGGCAAAGGGAAAACATACAGAATCCACCCAATAAAGCCCAAGCTGTCCTAAACAGAAGAAAATTCATATTATCATCATTATCATATGGTTCATCTTGTCTGAATGGGCATCATGAAACACAGATATAAGGGGAAGTTTCAAAATCATATGAATTCCCTAGAAGAACCTAGGGTTACTAGTTTATTGCCAATAGCACTCATGCACTCATTTATATGTGATATCAGGAGGTCATCAACAAGCATCCATATACAGTATATGACAAGAGTGACTAAGAGCCATCCCACAGCTGGCATGACTGGATTCATCATGGCACAAACACCCAGAGAGTATAACAGAGTATGTGACGGTCTGACAAGGCTTGTACCACAGACTTTTTAAAAATGTGGCCTGTTTTGATTCAGACTCTGTTATTTGGATAAAGTGACGGTGAGCATCATTTCAGGACAAAGGGGCTTGAGAAATAGCCACATCTGTCAGCGTTTTACTTTATTTCTGACAAGCCATAGGCTTTGAATGTAGTGCGGAGCATCAGTGAGGCGAACGGAAAGATAACATTTGCCTGACTAAGCCCGCTGATGGAAACATATGTTTCCCTCGCCCAACAAAAGTTTCCCTCCCTATAAAAGTACACAAACTCTGTTTGAACGATGACAAGAAGAGGCGACTTCACGCGTGGTAAAGATGACATGTTTGTGAGTGGCAAAGAATCTTCTAAAGCAGGCCACAGGGATAGAAAAAAACACGTTCTCCACTCCCATCCTCTCCTCCTTCTCATCTCTTTCTTCATCACCTATTTCTCTCACTTTCTTTTAGGGCTCAAGCATATAGACTTGGGCCATGGGACAAAAGGAGAGGGAGGAGGTGGAGGTGCTGTCAGATGATGAAGAGGAGAAAGCAAGGGATGAGAAGAGGAGGAAGCTGGGGACTCATTCTGATCCCAGCCTCTTAATAAATCTGTCAGAGCGAGACAGAAGGAGAGCATGAGAGAGACACAGAGAGAGAAGGAGAGAGAGAGATGGAGCTGTTAGCAGAGGTCTTCACCAGGTGGTTTGAAGTGTTCCTCCTCAAATCTCCAATATCCTGCCTTGATGTAGAACTGTGTGGATTTTCCCTGCATTCGTTTACCTGTTTGTGTGTATGACTGTGAGGATGATTTGTTGTCCCTGAATACAAGGAATATTTACCGTATTTAAAAGATATATGCATTTAAGCCGTTTCTCAAATATCACTAATGTCGTTTCCATTAAGCTAAAGTTTGTAGCTAAAGAGGATAGAATGCTCTCTGACTCTTCTAAAGCATTAGATAGACAACAATAGATACATGCATATAGATAAATTACTGTAAGTCATACTACATTAAATAAGTAACCTGATCTGTTGCACTATTTAGACAGAATAGTTCTTCAGGCTTCTCAAAGGACATTCAAAGCTCCTCTTTGGATGTTGGCTGCCTTTTGTTCTGTTCCCACACTGCTTCAGTAATGTTGACGTCCAGCCTCTGGTACTGATATTGTTCCACTGTATGTTTTTTGATCCAGGTATGTTTTTACTGCAGTGGCAGTGTGTTTGGGAATATCAACATCCTGAAGTATGAAGTCATTGCAATCAGAAGCTTTGCAAATTTTATCACATAGTGGATCAAAATCTGATACTTTTCTGTGTTCATAATTTCAGCGATTTTTAAAAGATCTCCAACAACACTGGCTGCAATCCAGCCCTAAATTATGACAGAGCCCCCACCATGATATACAGATGGCTGTAGACACTGATATATCTCTCTCTCCTGACCTTCTGTGTACATAAAGAGAGCAAATTTCAAATTTGGATTCATCACTCCATACCACCTTTTGCCACTGATTTTCAGCCCAGCTGCTGTGTAATTTGGCATTTCTCAGCCCTTTCTCGATGTTTCTCTTCCTTAAGAATGGCTTTGAGGCAGCCACTTTTCCATTAGAGCCGTTTATGAGGAGAACAGTAGATGGATCAACTCAAGGGCCAGATGTATCCCTAAGGTGCTGTATCAGGTCTACCCTGGATCATTTCTTCTTTTTGGTATCTACTTGTCCAGTTTCATCAACTATGGGTGCTGTAAACAGGGGATAGGGTGTAACACGTGGACTAGTCTTCTTTATGTTTGTGCTATCTACTGCAGCACTTTGTTCACTTTCTTCTTCAAGCTACTGGTCACGTTTCTACATATAAATAGTGTCATTGATGTTGGGCTACAGAGCAGCTTGTACATAATTTGAATTCCTGCCTCTCTGCAGATAAAATTGCTATGCAAGTGTACGTAGATCTACGTTTTGTAGAACCATAAATCCCATTCGAGACACCATTTCACCTTCAATCTCTTTCTCTCAAGCTAACCAAAGAAATCTGACACCAAAGAAGAAAAAGCCTCAAAAACCTATGAAAAATTTGTTTTTCTGTACATAAGACAAAGTCTAAAAATCAGACTTTCAACATATTTCAGTGGATGGATGGATGAATGGAGCCTACTCGTGGCTTTATAAGAATTAACGCAAGCTGAAGTTTGAGGTGTGTTGCTTTTAGCTGTTGGTAGAAGCACTTTCAGGGTTCCCTACCAGAATTATCCATGTGGTCATTTCCAATTTAAGAGAGCTGAGTGCATTTACACATATACACACAACAGTGGTTACTCAATTTAATACAGAAATTTACTTATTAATATTAATTCAGAGATGGGATCATTCAGGGGAAATCATTTGTGAGTTGTTACACTCAAATAAACCTTTAGAGATGAAAATGTTCACGTAAGAGCAAGAACTGTTGTACATCTGAATCATCTTGCATCACACATCATCGAATTCAAGCGCGTGAACAATTAGCTTAACTTGTAAATGATGGTTTCATATGTGTTCCTGAGCAATGCGACATGCCATCGCTCATTTCTCACACAGTTATAGAAATGTGATTACTGTTCACCTCATTAAAATACCGACTGTGAGCCGGAAATCCATTAGCCGTTTTTGAGCCAATCGCACGTGTGAGCCTTCATTCTTCACGCAAGCTACAGCGAAACAATAAAAACGTGCACGCAGCGGAAAGTAAAATTCACATATCTAAACACACATGCGTCTTCCTGCAAACACAAAGACACTACATGTATATTTGCTCTGTTCCTCCTTTGAATTGTGTTTATTATTGTTTCATATCGATGCTAGTTTATGGTGTCTCTGTGACACAGTGACTCCCAGTTGGGGAGTAAACACTAGATAAGATGGATGCGTGTATACATTTGTGCGGTCATGAGTGTATGCATGCGTGTGTGCGTCACTAGTTATGGCACTTCCCGTTGGCAGCTCATATAACTCAGGTTAATGTTATCTTATTTCACACAGCTTCGAGGCAACCTCAGGGAGTAGATCATTTGGAGCGCTCTTATTACTTTTCATTAGGCTAATGTGATGGATGGAGGGGGGGATTTACAACAAGGAAGGAGGGCGCGCGCACACACACACAACACACTTTACTGCCGCCTCCATATTTGTGCGCAGGCCTTTATAGGTGCTCAGATTGCACTGATAATCTAAACTTTCCACCCTCTGTTGGAATCGTGATCAAAAAAACCAAACAAACAAATAACTTCTCACATTTATTGATCAGTGTTTGAACCATCTGCAGGGAACTGGGATGAGAATTCAAAGCACTGCCTGGGGGATTGTGGCCGTGACCCCTGACCCCAGGCAGTGGCTGAAGCCATGAAGGGTGTGACTTCAGCAGCGAGCGAGGAGAGGAAATGAGGGATGTCATGAGCAGATGAATGTGTACGTGTTTCCTACTTTTTTGTGTGAAATGGTATTTGTTTACATTAAGGTTAAATGTCAAGACAAGAGTGGATAGATGAAGAAAATCCTCCATGACGTTGGCAGGGATACTAATGGCACTGATCTGGGAAATGAGTTTGTAGTCTAAAGTATCCTTCCACGCTAGCATCAGCAGGCCAGTTTGGCTCTTTTTGCAGACAGCATGACGCAAATTGGAACCAGTTGCCTTACCAACTTGAATCCAAATACACCCCCACCTTACGTGAGATGTGTATTTACAAAACTGGCTCGTATATGTGTGCGTCTGTATCAAAGATAAAGTCTATTCTAAACAGATCTGAGGAATTTTATTCATCAAATGCTCTGTTTTTATTTCAGCAAATCTTCCATTACACACTAGGTTCCCCTCTGTCCTCCAGCAGGAATTCATTAGGTGGTATTCTGATTGGCTGGAGGTGCAGCCCCAGGTTCACTGCCAGTTTAAATAGCAGCTAATAGGAATTTCACACCACATTTTTATTGTAAATAGCTGCAGCTGGAGGAACCTGTTTTAGCCCCAACCTGTCACATACTGACACCTGGTCAGCACCCCTGGGCGTCACATTTTAATGCTCCGAGTACCCCTTGATATCATTTTTCAGGACTGAGACGAAGTATATTCTGCTGTTGCTGCTGCAGGACATATATCGGTGATAACCAAGCATGTATTGGAGAAGCTTGTTACAGGTGGTTAACACTTTCAAAAAGTGCAGCAGATGAAAGAAACATTTCAAAAGTGGAAGCAGGATCCAAAATATGTATGTTTGTACTTAATTGAATGTAGTTAATGTAATGTAGACTATCAAGTTCCTAAGGCTAGTGTTTGATGTGATTGGAAACTTATACAGCACTTTTTTACTCGCAACTAACAACACTGATGCAAACACAGCTAGATTTAGGGTTTAGTGTTGTGCAAGAGATGCAAGTGGAGGATGTCGTGTTCTCCTGCAGGGTGTAGCAACTCTCACTAAACACCGAGTTAAACCACAGCAAATAACGAGCGGGAGGCATGCAGTAAGGCTGACCATTTACTGCTTGACTGCTCTCATTTGCATGCAGCGGTGAAAACTGTAAACAGAATGAATACAAAGCAATACAATATTTAGCCTCTGTGTCCTTCAATACAACCTATAATACTAATTTAGCCTAATAACATCCTAAAATGCAAAATATCGTGACTGAATCTAATGATTGGTTCTGCAGTCAACTTACATCCACTATAAACAGCCTGACAGAAAATAACGGCTATAAAGTTCAAATTTACCACCTTACCAAAATAACTTCTGATACATGTTTAACAACGTGTCTACTGTAGCACCATGTGATCAACTTGCGACATTGCTCCAACCAAGCTTCATAGTCAATGGCAGCAAATTAGGTCCTGCAATTGCATCAACATTCAAGCATGCTTGTTGCAGATCCCAGAAACAGTAAGTTACTGAACAGGAAGCATGTCCCAGGAAGTATTGCCAACACAACTTAAGGATAGAGGAAAGTGTTTGTTTGAATGAGTGAATGAGGCGTGTTGTAGAAAGTGCTTTGAGTGCTCTGGGAGAGTAGAAAAGCATATGCAAATACTATGGCTTCCAAAGATGACGCTTGCATTGTTGAATGTGGATGATTTGACACCAAGATGAATCAAAAAAGGCAAGTGTAGTAGCCTTTATCGGACAAAAGAAGTACATTTTTTGCATTTGTTGACACTCTTGAGTCTTGAGTTTTTTAATAGATTACAGGCTGCATAAAAAAAAAAAAAAAACCATAAAAGAGTGTCTGTACCAATTTTGGTACATGTTTCTACCAGTGGATGATTTCCCTGTTAAGTAATCTGCTGCAGTAATCTTCTAACCAAAAGCATTAACTTTATCTAAGCCAAAAGCAACAGTGATGACTTTTGGTACCTAAGCATAACCAGATTGTAACCAAAAAGAAAAAGTAAAAAAATAAAGCTGAAAATAGCAGCAAATCATACCCTTTCTTTCATGCAGTTATGCACTCTATTAGGCGAAGTTGTTATGCAATCCAAAAATATTAACAAGGCAGAGAGTGGTTGCTAGCTTATGGTGAGGAAGCAGTCCTAAACATTGCTTTTGCTGATATTTGGTGGTTGTATCTTTGCTGTCGTAGCAATAAAACCTAATCACTGACAAGGCTAACTAAAAGTTTCAATTAGCAGAGCCAAGCTAGTTGCCTATAACTACACTGTTCTTGCACAGCACTGCATTTCACCAAAAATAACCATCTTACTCTCAGGTGTCGTCATAATGCAGTCTGACTAGGCGGCTGCTTTTTTAGAGCACTTAAATGAATGTGACTGATTGGCTATTGCCTGCGCTATAGCTTGAAAAGTTAAACTCTTCTAAACTCTTAAGTGCATGTGTGAATCCCTACTATTTAGCTTCTCTTTGCATTGTATTGCAGCAACAGAAAACACATTAAAGAACTCACTCTTGAGGAGAGAGTTTGTTATTATGTAAAACATACTTTTATGGCCATCCAAGATATGATCTAACCGAAGCATACTTCAAGTCCAATTATTTTTTGACAAAAACAAATGTACCTTTTCTTATCTTTGTCTTACGTCACTAAGAATTATATCCAAGAATTCTTTTATTTCCTCCTCTCTCTCACTGACACAAATTATTCTAACTGTACCACAGTGGAGGTCTGGTACTGGCCTCTGTATATCTCCTTTTCTGGAAGTTCACCCCCCACCTATTGGGTGGTCTGTAGCATCACTGGGATCAGATTCTTTCCTTTCCCCCTTTTTCTTGCAGATAGAAAGACAACATTTGGTTCGGGCTCTGCTCATAACTGACCCCATTCTCTCCGTCTCTCTCTCTTTCTCTTCATCTTTGCTTTATTTTACTTTGCTTCTTGCTCTGGGTCTCTCTGTCTCCGTCCTCCTCTCCATCTGCTCCCCAGGCATTGAGGCCACTGACATTTGTTTCCATCCCTTCTTTTCTTCCCCTCCTTACAGTAAACACCTGCACGCTCTTCGAATGGAAAAACACAATGAATAGCACTGCTGAAAGAGTGGTGACAGCTCTGAAGAGATCCCTTTCACATGCACAAACACAGGCGGGGGGGAGAGGGCGGGGTACCATGTGTGTGCGTGTGTGTGTGTGTGTGTGTGTGTCAGGGCCTAGGGTTGGTAAGCTTGACCTTGATTTACATTCTCATTCAGTCATTATTCCTATTATCAGTCATTCAAATGTTGAAACATGTTTCAGCTTTTGTGATCCATCATAAGTTCCAAAAACTAAAAAACAGTCTTATTATTCTAATCATACTATTCCTTTTTTGTCCATGACTTTATAAAGTTGTAATTGGGGAAAGCCTGCAGTACATCATCAGGCAAAATGTTGGTAATTTATTATTACTTTTTTAATAAACAGCAAGTCTGTAGCCCGGGCGCTTATTTAACAGGACCGTGCCAATGTTTTTACATGTTTCAGCCCATTAAGTACAAATCGCCTGTGTTTTACATTCCTGCTGACTGTTTTCCAAAGCATACAATAAGTTTTTAGATTGATTTCCCACCCTCCAGGCAACCGCTGGTTTCCATTCATTTCCATATGAAAATCAACTTGAGAAACTTAGAACTTGCTTGAGATAGGTAATCTATCATAGTGAATAATATGTTGCATTTTCTTCTTTGGCAAAGTTACTTCTTTGACATGCATGCTACAGTCAAGGAGAAAGACTAATTCGAAGGTTTAAATGAACATAATATGTTGGCGTCAATTTGGAACGCTGGCTGTTGAACTGCAAAACTGAGAGACCACAAAGACTCTGTGACTGCGTTTTACTGGATTTTACTGAATAGTGACCATAGAGGTAATTGCAAGGCATTAGCGCTTTTAGTTTCTTTCGATTCCCCGTCATTCATTTGAGTCATGATGCGGTCCTGCATCTTTTCTTTATGTACGAGCATTTTCTGCATAAGTTTAGATTATTATCTTTCAGCGGAAAAAAATGGCTTGTGGCTGCCTATCTGCTTAAGTCTGCTGTGATTCTGGGCCCAAACGTTTCCTAAAAGCAAAGCACTGATGCACTGCTGACAGTTAAAAATGGCCCTCGTCTTTCCAGCTCCAGTAAAACAATCAGAGTGGCTGCAGACGTTCATTTGGCAGGAAGAAGCTAAGAGAACTTTGAAATAACACCGCCCACTAAACAAGGTTAGTTATTGATATTTTGCTGTGTGGTTTGGATTATTTGTTATATAAAAATTGTGCTACTAAAGAGTGATTCTTTTCTCTCACTATAGTGTACACTGTGAGTTTTTAAAAACTTAGCTTAAAGATGTGTGTGTGTTACTGTAGACAGTAGAAAAGGTGGACATGGCCACCGTGATATCAGCCATGTGTTAGCGAAATCCTGTTGTGAAGCATTAAGCTAAACATTTTCACCGTCACCATCTTGGTGATTTGAACATGGTTGTGATGAGCTTGTGGCGACTGTAACGTGGACGTGAGCTCACATGTGAGTGTTTCCTTGCGTTTACATTTTATCACAGATTAAAATAGAAATAATATACAGTATGAGTGCTGTCATACTTTATAGTGATTGTCATGGCAGAAGTTTCTTCCTGTTAAAAGGGGGGTTTTCTTTCCACTGTCACCTGTTCACTGCTTGTTCAAAGGGGACCGTCTGATTGTTGGGGTTTTCTCTGTAATATTGTAGGATCTTTGTCTTACAATTATTAAGTGCCTTGAGGCAACTGTTGCTGTCATTTGGCACCTTATAAATAAAACTGAATTGAGTGCCCTTTTATAATGTCTATGCCAGACCTTCCCAAAGTGTGGGGCCCGCCCCCTAGGGGGGGGCGCAGAGCCATTGCAGGGGGGGCGCGGTATGAAAGAGGGGGGGAAACAAAACGCTTGGACACTGCTAACACGGGGCAGCCACAGAAACGCAAAGCAGGAGATGAAGCATCGCTGAATATGTTTTCAAACCAACTTCATTCTAAGCCAAAGACTAGAAAATATGGTGAAGCATATCTTCCCTTTGGCTTCACCTGCACAAGTGCTGAGGTAGGGCTCCCCTGCAGAATTGGTTTTCCCTGTGTCGGGAGCACGCGCTGGGCTCTCCAAATCACGGACAAACAGTATCCCACAGCTGTTTATGTTTTTAAACCCATTTTGCACAGAGAGGCATTTTTTGAAAAATGTATTGATAGCAATGTTGAATATTATTACACAGGGAAAAAAAACAACTACACGTAAAATAATTACACCGTGACGCCTCTGCCTTTCTAAATGGAGGGACAGTAACTGCGTGTGTATATGTAAGTGTGTAAAACCTGCAGACAGTCAGATTAACAGTATTTTGTCTCTATCTCCCATTCTGCAATTTATCTCATGTAAACAATAACGTGGTGCACAGCGTGACGTGAAAAAAAGGCACATACCTTTGACGTTGCATGATGAACTCTGTATTCCTCGTCCACACGTAAACGCAAAAAAGGAGTTTTAAAAAATCTCAGTTTTCGGTGATTCGAAAAGCAGTTTACGTGTGGACGAAACAGCTGTGTTTCCAAAAATCCCCTTGTAGGTGTGGACGTAGCGTGAAAGAGTTAGTAGTGTATTTTATTACTACCTGTAATTTATTGCAGATTACTTGTATTTGCTTAATTTTTTACTAAATGTTTGAGGTGTGAAATAAACTGCAATTGAGCAAAATATGTGTGTGTGTGGTTGGAGGATGTGTGCGTGCATGTGCGCGCGTGCGGGGGGGGGGGCGAACATTTTTCTTGTAAACAAAGGGGGGCCCAGCAAAAAAAGTTTGGGAACCACTGGTCTATGCCACACGTGTATGATGCTAACAAGAAGCTGTAGGGGCTGACAATGAAAACTGAACAGCGTTTGGAGCTTCAAGTCTTTTTAAAGAAGCAAAGAACAAAGCTTTTCAGCAGGTCAAAAGAGCAAAATGCACCCGTGTAGATATTTTGCCAATGGCAAAGGTGTGCTACAAGCTCTGATTTGTCAGATTAGTTTTAAGGAATAAAGCAGTGCAGCTCGGCAAAAAGACGAGCCTCAGTTAACACAACAGACACCACATTCAGGAACCTGGGTTAATATTACATCGCTTCGCAAGCAGATAAACTTTGCTATCTAATAAGTTTCAAAAAAACGGGCCATCAGATTGGTTTATTATTAACGATAATTGTGGTACTTAAAAGAAATAGATATCAGTATAATTTCAGTAACTTGATTATATTGTAAAGTTCTGTTGATTATTCTTTTTGTGTCCAGTAAAAATGTTTGCTATGAAATAGATCTACCTGGTTAGAACAGGTGTGCGATAGTGAAGGCGTGCCAAAAGTTTTTAGTTTTATTTAAAATCAACCTGTTGACTTAAATTTGTAAAGAAGTATGAGCATTGAATTTCGGAAACTTCACCAGGCAATAGAAATATTAGGGACATCTGCAGTAGTAAATACTACACCAATTTGAAATACAAAAGGATACACTGTTACTAAAGTAACATTTGAGCTTAACTACACATCAGCAGAGGTAGAAAAAGTACAGACATTATGTACTTAAGTACATAATGAGCTCACAGATGCCCATGTCAAAAAAATACTCCAGTAAAAGTACTGAATCAACTTCTTTACTCAAATAAACTTGAAAAAGTATCCGCTCTGAAATGTATTCAACGTAAGAAATAAAAAAGTAGCTTCTTGAAGGACAAGTCTACTAAAAATGTTTGCACAAATGAACTGAACCTTGTGCTGTATTAATATAGTAATACAATAATATTATTACATGAGAATACGAATATTATACCACTCTAAATCTAATTCTAGTGAATGTACTCATTTTGAATCTGTTATGTAGGACAAATACAGTGATAGGGAATTGTACAAATAATAACTATTTTCTGTCCCCTATAGTGTGCACAGACTTTGCCTTCAAACCTAAACAGGAAAATGAGAACAGTCAGGGGTTACAGTGAGTAACTAGCACAAAAACAGATTTTCTTTCAGTTTCTTTAATTGAGTTTATGAAAACTGCCAAACACAGTTTGACAGGCAATTTTTGAACCAACAAGGGGATTCCCAAAGAACTATTGGCCTACAACTTGGCATATCTCAGTATGCTCTCCAGTGTGTCCTCACTGGACACCAAATTTGAGGACAAACCAGACAAGTGGAGAACACAAGAAGAAATGATGGACCTAAAGGTATCTACAGCAGATGATCAAAATCTGAAAGTCATGTCCTTACGAAATAGGGAAAAATCAGGACCTGAGAGATACATCTGGCCCTTAAGTTGATGCGTCTATTGTTTGCCAAAACCTCATTAGAAATGGTCTCAGTGGAAGGGTGGCTGTCAAGCAGCCATTCTTAAGGAAAGGAAACAAAAAAAAAAGGGTGAGGTTTGCCAGTGATTTTCAGTCCAGTTCTTGTGTAATTTGGCATTTCCCATATTGCATATTTCAAAAAGTATCTTGACAGAGAACTGAATAAAAGGCAGCCAACATCCAAGGAAGAGCTTTGGAATGTTCTTCAATAAGCTTGGAGAAGTATTCCCTGAAGGCTACTTAAAGAAATTACAAGAAAGCTTAAGACTTCTTGCAGAAGTATTGACAAAACAGTATTTGGTCATACCTATTTGTATTGACTCTTCTTTGAATTCTAAATGTTAGAAAGATAAAGAGGGAAAAATGTTTTGACAATAAAAACAGACAGAAAATAATGAATAGTTCAAAAAAGAAGAAAAAAACCCCACCTCAAAATCCAGGGACAGGTAATGCAAGGACACAGATACCTGCTAACTAACAATGAGGCACATAAAAATAATACATGGAGGTAATATATTAGATTTGTTACTCCACCTGTTTTGGTGGACTGAAAGCAAGTCAGTCATCTTATTGGTCTGTTAATTCCATTAATAATGCTCCAAAAGGACAGCACAACACAAACACAGTGGAGAGTTGACTTAAATGAGTAGAAGTGATGCTTATCTGACAGTAGCTACAGCTAACCGTCTGCTAGGTTAGCTGTAGTTGCTAGGTTAGCATGCTACTCTTGGACAGCCTCGAGTGGCTGCTGGCCATTATGTGGTCTTTTGCACTTCAAAGTTCACTTTGTTTCTCAGGTATGAACAAAGAAGACACTTTCATTCATTTCAATCTTTGTTTGTTATTTCTACTGGTAAGATGTAATAGTACCCATTTCACTGAGTCACTCACTTTTTGTCTTATTCAACTCGGATCTCTAGAAATCACAACAGTAGACAACTCGAGGTAAAAACTCTACAATGTTAAAGAGAAAACTCAAACACAAATTTAGATGCAATTAAATATCAACAGCAAATATGCCTGAAGGAAAGTCAGGTTATGAAGAAACCTAAAATTATTTGTTTGTTGACAGTAAACATATCCGTAATATACCATTAAATATTCCCAGCAAATTCTACACTCTGTCTATGTTAACTATTTTAGACCTAGACTTCACTTTAAGGTCAGGAAAATCTGCTTTTGTTAGCTAAACCTAAACCAAAGGGTGGCCTCTGACCTTAATCCAGACTGTGTAAAACCCAGTTTTGTAGTATGCTGTATATACTACTTTTCCATCAAGGTTGAAGTCTTTTTAGTTTTATATAACCTGATTCTGTAGGAGACGGAGCTAAAGCCAGTTAAATGAATAGCTGAAGCAGCTAGTGTTGCTTCTTCATGTTTTTTTGTTTTTTTTCCTGTGATGTAGTCTTAACCGGGGCCTCGAAATCTTCCAATTAGGCCTCTTTCCCTTGTCTTGCTAGCAGAGCAGTCCTCTGCCTCTGCATCATGCAGTTGGTTTGCAGCTTTGGTATTTTCTAGTTCTTGTTTGAAGTTTAGCGCTTTCAAATCATTTTGCTCATGAAAGGCCTCACTGGTGCAGAACTTGGCTTTGAGCTATGCAATCTTACAGTGGGCTCTCTCTTTTTCTTCCTTGTTTTCAGCAGCCTGCTCACCCAGGTGTTTCTGAGCTTTTAGGAGCTCTCTTGGAGCTGATCTTCTCCTGCTGCTTCTTGCATTGGATCTCTAAATCAGCCTCTCTGGCTGTTTTCAGTTCTGTGGAAACGTGTGTGAAGCCTATATTTGTGCTGAAGACTCCACACATAGCTCTGCAGCTGGGTGGCTGCTTTAAACGCACTAAATATAAATGCACTAATGTAATGTAAGTGCTAGCAAATCTTCAATGCAGCTTTAAAACTTTAGTATCTAAAACCTATGGAAACTACTGACTAAACTGTTGAGCAGAAGCCTCCCTCACTTCCATTTTCATCAGCATGTTAAGTCTGACACACAGAACAGAATCATATTCCCTACAGTATAAAAAAAAGAGCGAGTGCAGCGAACAAAGAGTCCCTCACATCAAGCGGGAGAAGCATTCAGGCCGGGGTGTGCTGAGTCACTTCGGTTAATGCTCCAATAGATGGACCCAGGGCTCTTATTTTGGCAGCGGGCTCTCAGAGCAGTCACTGATATGATATACAGCAGCTCTTAATACACTCACTGCCTCTCAAATATGTAATGGAGCAAATTAATGCAGTCGCTTCAGACGGAGAAGCCCAGAATTGAAAACCAATTTAATCAACCTTTGTCTATCTCTGTCATTTTTCTCCCCTCTCTTTTCCATCAACTGCCTCCCCCCCTCCTTGCTCGCTCTTGGCTTTCTCATCGAGGGGGAAAAAATGGGGTGCGGAGGCAGGATGGGAGTACAGGGAGGGGTGCGGACAGGGTTTGTATGGCCGGGAAGAGCTCATCCTTAGCTTTCCTGCCTGGAATTCATTGCAGGTTCATTTGTTAACTTCCTCTAACATTATGGTAATGTGCTGCAATTTTCATGGTTGGCACAAAGTCGCAAGCAAATACAGGATGAGTTTTCGAACGCTAGCTTTCAATGCGTCGTACATCATCATTAATTGGAAACCGTTGAGTTCTAGGCTAGATCCAGATTGGATTTTTCTTTATCAGGGTCCAAAAAACGTGATCCGCCTCCTAATAGCCAACCTCTGGAATGGAATGGATTAGTGTTATTGAGAGATGAGGAGAAATCCTCAATAAATCAACAATTTTCTTCTAATCAGGCATGGAAGGGAGAAAGGGTTGAGTGCTCAATCAGGGGATCAAAAGTATGAGGGGTTTTTTTTCTTTCCAGTTGGTAGCAAACCAGTGCAGATCAGCTGAAGCCAGGGAGAAGACAGGAATGACGTGCCACTTCTTACTCTTCATTCCTCTCTTATGCAGCCTCTAATATTCATCATAATCTCTTTCAGCTCTGTCACACACATCACACACTTCTAAACCCCCAGCTGCACTGTCCCCCTCCTCGTTTGTTCAGCTCACCCCCTCTTTTTTCCAAGTTAGAGGACGCACATCACATGCGTGCTTGATGGCCCTGTAATAGCTTTAGTGGATTGGCATAATCTGGCTAGCCTGGTGTGGTACACGTTAATAGCATGTTGTACACCAATCCCAGCGGCGATGGATGTTATTAGTGTCTTGTCATTAGTGTGTCGCTGCCTGCCCTCCATCTGCTGCCCCACCCCCTCAGTCTCTCCAGGGTGTTTCTGGGATACCGTCCCGGTGACCTCCGTGGCAAGGCTGAGCCGCTTAGCATCGCCACCTGATGGCCACCCTCGGCAACATGACAAATCTTGTTACCTGAAGGACATCCGTGAGCGTCAGCGCTCCGTGATCTCATCTCTCGTTCTTTCTCTTTCTCTCTCACTCTCTCTCATCCACACACACACACACACACACGCACACACACACACACACTCGGCTCGGCTAGGTATGAGCTATGTGTTTTTGCCAGGATACACAAAAACACAAGGACAAAAGAAGTGTACATGTTTTAAGATGGCATTTGACAATATCCCCACGTACAACATTTACAAGAATAGACACACACACACACAAACTAAAATTTGGTGTTTGTGTGTGTCTATAAATCTGTTGAAACAAAGCAGTAAAAGGCAG